>NC_135268.1:22200988-23450988 GCF_051311805.1 Agelaius phoeniceus
GACTTCAAGTACAATATCACATTTGTTGCCCAGGCTGGGGTTTGTCTAGATGAGTTATTTTATTAGATAGCAGATGGTTTGGAAATTGTTTGCTGTGACGGGCATAAATAGAATTGGAATTCTCTGTTCCCAGACCTAAAGCAGCAAGCTAGGGAAAGAGGAGAGCAAAACTCCCACGTTTCCCATTTGAACTGAAAAATGCATATATATGTCTATTTTTGAGGGAAATGAGGTTCACTGCACTGATCATGGATCCTTAAGCAACTCTGATGAATCACAGGATGAATTTCCTTAGTACACCCTTAGTGCCAGTATTGGCAGTGACCTTTGACGTTCTTTGAACTTTTCTGACCTTCTTAACCCTTCTGTTCTTTTCTCAACTCTTCTTTTACTTCTGCCCATCTCTTCTTTTATTTCTTTTCTGCCTTTCTTCTTTTCCTTTTCTTTTTCGCCCTTTTTTTTCCCATTTTTTCCTTTGCTTTTCTCTGCTCTCTCCCCCACTGCACTTTTTTGTTTTACTTTCTCTGACCTTTCCTGCCCTTCGTTGTCCCCTTTCCACTCCTTTTGCTTTTGTTCCATGGGTTGTTGCCTGCCAATCTCCACACACAGATCTCAGCCTTTTTCTGCCCTTCTGTCATTCTTCACCTTCTTCAACCCCTCTATCCTGTTCTCCCCTGTGTGACAAAACCATAGCTGTAGGCCAGACACCCAACTCCCTTTCCCTTCTCTTCTGCTCTTCTCTGCCTTTCTCTACCCCTCCCCACACCTTTCTTCCCCTTTTCACCTGCCTGTGGCATCAGGATATCTGGAGTTATCACTGTTTAATTTTAGTGCTATTCTCTAGAATGAGTAAATGTATTTTTTTCTTTATGCTTGAAGCTAACTCTTGATGATAGCCGAACATCACATTAAGCAACATCATCTTAACACACCTGATAGGATCTTTCTGCATTTAAAATGGGTTAAAGGTGAAAATTATGCCATCAGCTTCCATCTGCAACAGAGATTAATGGAAGGAGCAGAAAATTCCCCTAAAGACATAATTGTGATCAATAATATTAAATACCTTACAGGGAAGTCCTCCGTACTGTAAACTTTATACTTGGGTTGTAAATATTTGATCCTAAAAGCACAGTTTTATCTCACATTTTTCATAGTCTATATCCTGTGTCTAACTGGAAAAAATGGGGGAGGAAAACCCTAGAGGTAAGAGATTTCATGTGCACTGAAGTACAAATTGCTGTTCCATGTAATACAAATTGTCTATTGAACTGAAGTGATTTACCTTTTTGTCTCATAATTCCTGAGGGCAATTGCCATCTCAAATTGTAGACAAGTAGAGTAATAGCATAAAGCTCTCTTGGGAAAAAAAGTAGTATTGATTCACTCTGTTTGCAATTAATATAATGATGGGGGTTTCATCTTATGTTAAAAAGGTCTGTAGTTAATTAATGAATTAAATCCTGTGTACAAAGGTGGACATTGAGTTGCTGGTGACCTAGAGGGACCCAGGAGCTGGTGCTGGAGAGTAAAAACAGCAAAAGAACTGCAGCTTGTTTGCTAAATCTTCAATACTGCTTCAAACCTTAGAAACCATGTCACACCAGCAAAGTGACCTGAAGTTTTGATGTTATCGAACCTGAATTAATCTAAGTCAATCAAAGCACTTCTGGGTAGTGTGGGGTACAGAATAACTGTGTTTACTGCTGCTAATTTATGTAATGCTTCTATGGGATTTCATGAACTCAACAAGGTTTAGCTGTGACTTTTGGCATTGGCACTGCTGGAAATAACATGAGGTGTTCTCTTCCTATTTATGTGATGCTGTAATAAGGCTTTAAAGTACTGTGCTATTTGTGCTGTTGTGTTTATGGTGGAAGGTTGAGCTAAAGTACTGAGCAGACCATTTTAAACCCTTTGGCACTTTTCCAAGAAAGGGTAAATTAAATCTGATGTCTTTAACAAATTCCAGTATGGGAATTTCCTGAAATTTTGATATGACTTGTGCAGAATATCTGTGTTCAGATATTTCTTTTAAACTTAATTTGGAATTAAGCTAAGAATTTTTATGAAAAAAAAAACCTAAAACTATTTTGCTGCTAAAATTATTTTAACAAATCTCAAGAAAAAGTGACCTGAATTAATGTTTTTCTTTGGAACCAAATAAAATTAATTTCTTGTTTTGAGAGCTGATGATATTTTTGAGCTTAGATTAATTAAAACAAATAAATCAGTCTCAATAAATGCATGCAGTGCTTGGATAGATCAGTTTCTTCTGTAGTTCCCATCCATTTTGTATGAACACTACTATTTTGTTATAAAGAGTACTTTCATCATTTATCACAGAAGTGACTAATTCAATGTGCTAGACAGCAAGTCATTAGAAAATTATTTCAAGTTCAATGCTTATGGTACCGAAGAAGTAAGGGTTAAACATTTGCCAGCTGTAGATTAACAGTGTATTGTAAGTTTTCTGTATTTTCTATGACAGTTCTATAGGATAACTGAAATTTTTAGGGGCATACAGGAACATGAAAAATGCCCATTTTCCTTCTTTACTACATTGTCATCTTACAACATTTATTGACTAAGTCTTTGGGCAATGCGGAACCATTTAAAAAAATACGTGTAGCTGATTAACTCTGTTGTTATTGGACGTTAGAGCTCATCATCACCCTCTTGGGAAAATGCCCAAGGAAAATCCCTTTGACTCTTGCTGTTGTGCAATTATGGTGTTAGGAAATGCTACAAAAGCAGCTATGGAGTCCTGTCGGTCATTGCCATCCACCAGCCTCGAAGGCTTGTCTGCTGTAACCTCAGGTGTCCTTGGGCCTGGCTGTGCTGCACTGATGGGCTTCCCTAGGGATTCCATTTCCCTGATTTCCCTAGCTGTGCCAGTGGGGTGCCCTGTCTGGCAGCTGTGGGTGAAACTCCAGGAGCACCCACCCTCCCAAGCGTGTGCAGGCAGTTTGGATGGCTCACACCTCCCAGGGACGCACTTAGAGTGACCTGATTGTGCCAATCTCTCTAAAGGACAATACAGCATGGCCCATCCATCTCCCACTGCCAGGATGATTCCATGCATGGCATGCTGCTTTGGAGGGGTGCTCTGCTCAAAGCTTAGTGGGAGGTACGCCTTCTTTTCAATACAGAATGTACAACATACAAAGCAGTTTAACAGAGCTATCCAGAAAGCCTGGTGGAAGGTCAAGGAGGTCTATTCTGAAGTAATAACAACAGTTCATGGAAGTAATCCTCTTGCAGAGAAGATCCAGGAGGGTTTTGACAAAGAAACTGTAGTCTGAAATGTGCAATAAGGACATATTTGGGAGGAGGAGAGGAAGCACACCAGACTTAAGGAGTGGAGATGTGTGCTGTAACAGAGTGGTCAAACACCTTGCATATCTGCAGAATTCCAAACTTCCCTTCACCAGGTCCTTAGACAGCCTTAGAAAAATCAGGTGGTTGGTGGAAACCCTTATTCTCAGGGGAGTGTGTCTCAGTCTATCTGTGGACCAGCAGCTGCCAAACTATCTTTACCAGCTCTTCCAGAGTTGTAAGGGAGCTGGAAGGAATTCCCAGTGAGCTACATGGGTTCAACTTTTCTTCCACCTTGAATGTTGAGACCAAGTCTGTGTTAAAAATCTCTGTTAGGGAACTCACTCCTTTAAGGAGTTAGGAGCAGCATGTCGGGGAATCCGTTTCTGGATAACCCTGTGTTATGAATGAGTTGCATCTAGGTGAGGCATCCTGCAGGATGGAGTTAAGAGGCAGTAACACTGCAACAGTCTTGCCTCAAATCTCTCATAGGTGATTGGGTCTTTCAGACTGACATATGCTTTAAAAAGATTTTAAAAAAACGTATTGGTGACTTGCTTAAGAATTAACGTCCTTTTAAGATCTTTTTCCTTTAAGAAAGACACTGAATATTAAGAACAAGGGTTTATGCTGACCTTGTTATCTTTTTTCACTGTAGTGCAGGATGAGACTGCAAAAAAAAATAGTGTCTCCTTATTATGTGCTCCTTGCCTGTTGTGACTCAGGGTGGGCTTTGATTTGAAAATAGGAGGTGGAGAGCTACATTCCAGACTGAAAATGCTTCAGAGAACCTCTCAGACTGTCTAGGGTAGAAAAGGAGACAGTACTATAGGTATAACAAGATTGTCATGCCCTTCTGGAGCAGTAGCTCCAGCATCTGGGATACAAAACCATGCATACGTAGCTACCAGTAGTTAAGACTGGGACATCTGCCATCACTTCCTCTTCCACCATGACTTAGTGCTCCCACTGTCTGTCCTGCACGCTCTGAATTGCTGAATCGGAGTTCAGCTGTGTGATCATGGCTTGTCGTGATGCCGTACATATCTAAGCAGAGATGATTAATCAGATAAAGAACATGTTCCAAGTGCATGGCTCATATTTTGGAATGGAATGTGTAGTGACTCATAATTTGGATGTCAGGACTGAAAGAGACAAGGAAGGGAGCTGAGTAACTTAATTTTTGTTTGGCATCATTAGATGATATTTCAGACCAACACTGTTACTAAGAAATGCTTTATTTTTTTTCTTCCTTTAAGGGTCAAGACAGTCATGGTTTGTACTTATATTCCTTTTCTGTTATATATCTTTCCCTGGAAATAGCCTCTAGTATAGAAGTACACCTGAAAAGATCTTGAGGGGTCTCTTTCTGTGACAAAGTCCTCCCTTTAGAATAGTACCAATTTGTACTCACCCCAATAAGAAAAAAAAATTGTTTGTGTAATTTGACACAAAATGATATTTTACTCAGTGCTCTGAGTAAAATATCCCAGTGTCACTGCAAAGGGGCTAACCTTTTTATAAATGTTCTCTACAGTGTTTGTTTTTTCATTTGTTCTCGCAGTAGATGGGTAAATCCATGAAGTGCTGCTGACTGTAGAACTTCTTTGGAGGTCAAGTAGTGCCTTTGCAAGACCAGGGCTGCTTGCTTGCACTTAAAAAGACTTTTTTTTGTGCTTGACTAGGAAGTGTTTCCATGGTTTATAACATGTTTTCTGGCTTTACTGCCCTGTGTGAAACACTGGTGGCCCCCAATGGGACTTTGCAACAGCAGGAGCTTCCTGCATAGACTTGGCGTGGCAGTCAGGACTATAAAAGCCTAAGTTTGGGAGCTGCCAGCAGGATTTGTCTTGCTGCATGCTAAAGCAGGAGCTGCAGAACTCCACAGGCTTCAAATATCCCCAACTTTCCAAGCTCTTTTGGCCCAGCAGCTGAACAGCTGGTATTTTATGTTTGCATGTTTTTCCCCAGAACTCAGCACATCTCTGCCTCGGGCAGCACAGAGATGCCCAAAGCACTGTACACAGGCCCTGTGGCGAGTGAGTACATTGGCAGGGCTCCAGCTGTGCTCCTGCTCTCCCATTCCTCCTCCAGCACCTTCATCATGGCTCTGGACTAGCAGTGTGATGAGTGGGAGAAGTCTGGGGAAGGTGTCTGCACCTTCTAGGAAGCCCAACAAGGCAGTCTTGTGTTAGAAAAGAGTATTGGCTCTCACACAGGCACACCTGGGCCTAGGCACTGCAAGGTGTGCTGTGCTTTTAGCAGAGATTATTTTTCAGCTGGTTAAAAAGTAATTCAAAGGACAAGTGCTCTTCATGTGTTATATTTGTAATGTATGAGAAGGAAGGGCCTTTTAATAGCTCAGACAGTCCAGCAAGTGCTGAAAGAGTTTTTCAGTAGGTGATGCACCCCTTAAGCACCTGGTAGTAAAGAGGCTGCTGGCTGAGGTTTCCCTGGTTATTCTGGCCATCAGGAGAGGCCTGACAATCACAGGAATGCATGTGTATCCTGGCCTGTATGGGGAGGAACACGTGAAGTTCTGAGGCATGACCATATTGTGTAAATAACTTGCCTTCCTGATAGTGTGTTGCATGAATCCTTCTGTTAGCTGGGGAGGGTCTGGGGATCAAAGGGGAGTAAAAGTGTCCTCTCTTAATGGCCCTAGTCCATAGACCATATTATCTTTTCATATATTATAGGAATCTGTTCCCAGCTGTTCTTTACCACACACCAAAAAGGTCTTTTGGTGAAGTAACTATGTTTTTGTAGTCTTGTGTTCCATACCTAGGTGGGCTACTTTTCAAATCTACTTCTTTACCAGGAAAGAAAAAGGCAAGTGAATATAACATGTTTAATTTTTACCTAGATTAGATATGCTAAATTCCAACAGTTTGCAAGTGTGAATCGTTGAAAACTTGCATAGGTGAGGTACAGAATATTTCTAGGATGTTCCAGTAGGGAGAAGCTGTACAATCTAACCCATCGTCAGTATATTACCTTCACTATACAGCCAAAGTTGATAAAGTAAGTTTGTCAAGATTTGGTTAACTTCCCATGTCAATAGATATCTTAAAAATTGAATTCTAAATGGGGAAATATTGCAGATTTATTTGGGAAGGATACCTTTACACAGCACTTGCCAGCCTTGACTTTCAGGTTGCGGAATCATTAGGCATATAGTCATCTCTATTTCTGCTGCTTGCATTTTAGCCTGGATAAGGAACAAAAAATAAAATGAAACCTTCAAGCACTGACATGTTGCATATTGCCTCTGTCTTCTTATGTAGAGTGCTTTGAGATTGCAGAAGGGTTAGAGGAAGATACCTGGACAATTAATTTCTTCTGTTGCAGACAGAAAGTCATCACAAATTCAGAGAACTTCTGATGGCTTTACAGTTTATTTTTTGATCCTAAAAGAAGTGATGTTTTATATACTTGTATGAATGGACATGTTAAATGTCAGTGTCTTAGTGGTCCTGCCTTGTAATAATGATCAGAAAGACAATATAAGCCCTCTCATAGTTAAGTGATAGAAAGAAAGGTAAAAGCTCTTTGGATAAGACTGATGTGTTGGAGACAAAATTTTATAAATTCTCTTTTCTGTGTCAGATCTATGTATGATGGCCAAATGTGGCAACCTCCTTGTGGTACCTCTTCTGTGATAGGCTAGTTATGTTACTTTTCAAACTCTAATCAAGAAAAAAGTCTTTCTTGATCCTGAGCAACTTATATTTAATTAACAATTCATTTGATTATTTATAACATAAATTAATGTGCTTATATTTTAAGTAAGTTTGTGTATTATATTTTTTTATATGGGTTGCACTTTGCACTAGCTGTGTCAGCTAAGGATGTACAAAATGAAGCAAAGGCCTCTAGGATGTGTTAAGAGATGGAAGTATTTGTTTATCAGGCCTGTAAAAATATATAACTGCACTTTTTATTATATTATTATACAAGCAGTGTGAGCTATAGCATATGAAGAAAGGCATGTAGAAGCTCTCAGGAAGATTTACTTGAGCATTATTAGTGAATGAGTGAGTGATCTGGAGTTTTGTCATCTTAAGGGCTTTTCCTATTACTGTAAAACTGGTTTATGTGGGGTGTCAGAAAAGAGTGGACTACCAAGTGCTAGAGCTTTTTTTATTGCTTGTGATGTACAAGGGGAAGTTGATGGACTGAGAATTTGTACCCTCAGACTTGTAATGATGCGATAATGTTTTATTTACAATTGTTTAATCTTGGCCAATTTCTCCCATTGAATAGGTAATTAGGACTACTTTTTCTGACATTTAGTAGCATATAATGTTATCTTACAATTGGCTAATAGAACTTAAGCTGTCAAATGTTGTTTATTACCTCTATATTATCAATTCTGAAGACTTTATCTGTTTATTTATTTTTCATAGGGGAATATGATGTAGACTCTAGGAGTAGAGCTCTTGTCCATATTAAGAGTCGTAGGACCTAGATGTTGTGTATTGGAACACACGTTTGTGTTTCCAGCTTGAGCAGAGACCTGCATCAGTAAGTCTGTACCAGAAAATAAGTGCTAAAGTGAATATTTCCATCAAGAAGAACTAAAGCCACATTAAGCAAACAAATTGGCAGCTAGGAAATGTTAACTATGCCCCATCACAATAAGAATGTACCTCATCAACTTCTCAATCTCTGTGGGCTCAAAGACTTGCCATGCAATTGTGTTCCTCCATGCTGCTGGTCTGTATGTCCCTGGCCCCTGGCTTTTAAAGATCATTGTTTGTTTTCCATTCTTGTATATCAGAGTGCTTCTGTCAGTTCTTTAAATGCTAAGCAAAGGTGTCTTCCTATAAGCTGTGTCAGACGGACTGAAACTTTTCTATGTATCCCCTAGCATGCTCATTTCCTTCTTTGTCTTACACATTTGAGGCTGATGTTCCCTACGCTAGTTTTCTATACTTGCTGTGATTTCTTTCTACCCTTAATATCTCTTTCTTCTTGCATCTGATTTTGTGCCTCAGATTTCTGGTTTGTATATCAACCTCACACTATTGTATTACACTTTGGTATTTGTAGTCTAGGTTCTGGGTTCTGATCTGCTTCGTTCTCATGGTTCATGTTAGTAGAAAACTCAATGACAACATAGCTAAGGTGGCACCCATAGCTGATTTCTCTTTTGTCCCTCGGACTCTTGAGAAGATCAGAGTTTTGATCCTATGTTTAGTTAAAAGCTGTCCCTGCAGGCTGAGTCCCCTCACCCACATGGTGGTGTGTAAACCTGGCACTGTGACCTGGCTCACTTAAGCTGGGACCAGTTTCTCTGTGTCTGACTCTCCAGCATCCCCTGCACCAGCTGGCAGCAGCATCATTGCTCTGGAGGCAGCAGGGTGGCAGGGGGGCTCTGGCTTCCCTACTGGGATGGGATGTGGGCACACACAGTGCTGCAGTGGGGAAGGATGAGAAGATCCCGAGTGTGGAGTCCATAAGAATTAGAAGACAAGCCCATAGCTGCTGTCCCGGGCAGAGCACATCCTGTTTCCTTCTTCTTGGAGCTTAACACCATCAATTTGAGCAGAAACAGTATTAATATTCATTCTGAAATGTGAAAGTCAAGTCAAATTATCTGTTGGTACATTTTTTTTACACTGGGATGGATATTCAGAAAAAAAATGCATTTTTTGAGAAATAATTGTGTTGTCCAGAATGCAAATTATAGTAGACCCTTGGTTTTTTTGTTCTATTGTGCTCAGCTCACTGTGTCTTGATGTACTACAAGAGCTTCCTGTACCCAAGGTGGTCTAAGCCCTTAGCAAGCTCATGACTTGCTGTGCTAAAATGAATGAATAAATAGAAATCATAACTATTGGGCTAGTTCCTTTCTTATACAGAACTTCAAAAACAATCACTTTCTGATACAAGCCGTGGTCTGTTCCATATTCACTGTTGGTTCTCTCTCTAGTAATACCCCATTTCTTCTCTGATAGACTGTATGTAATATTTAGACAAAAAAAGTAGGAGGGAAAAGTTTTAAATAATGAACAGATGTTCTCTTTGTTATTCTGTAGTGAATTCTAGTAGTAATCATTATTTCTGGCATTTGTTTTTAAAGGAATTTAGAAGAATTTATAGAAACTTCTTGCTGTTTATTCAATGCAGTGGGTTGGATGCTTTGGTCTATCTAACAGGCAGAACATGCCACCAAACAAGTGTCAGCATCACTGTTTGAGTAATGCAGTAATGCAAGTCACAGGTCCTGAGCTGGTTTGGTTTTTTTGTCTGTTTTCTATGTGGCCATTGCTGTGATATCAAAATGAAATATTAGTTAGTACACATATTTTAGTAAAGGGGGAAAATTACTTTTTAATTTTATTAAAATCTTACAACAGTGTGCTTTAAATTTTGGAGTCTGACAGATTAACACCATTAGATTAATACCTGGTTACAGTAATTGGATATTGGTAACAGTGTTGTTAGCAGAGAGATCCTATTAACTTGTTTACGGAGCTGCCTTACATGGCTAATCCAATTTGGAGTTTAGCATTAATTATAGCAACACAGATGAATGGATATTGGGTACAGCACCTTCCTGCAGGAAAGGCAGTTCTGGTGGCATAATACTGGCCAAGTTGCATGGATAGCTGAGAAACATCTGAGT
This sequence comes from Agelaius phoeniceus, assembly GCF_051311805.1. NCBI lineage: Eukaryota > Metazoa > Chordata > Aves > Passeriformes > Icteridae > Agelaius > Agelaius phoeniceus. The sequence goes on from NC_135268.1 coordinate 22,210,941, forward strand.
TTGGCCAGAGCATCCCCAGAGAGAGCTGGCCTTGGGTGATCATTGTTCCTGGAGATCAGGGTTGTCTGTGCTTCTGGAAAGGTGCAGGCTCTACAAAGGTGCCCTTTTTCCTTCCCAATGGGTGAAAGAAGGGATGGTTATAATTTACACCTGTGAGAATGCAATGCAGGGGTTTGTTTGCACTATTTCACTCTGTGTTTGCATATAGTGTGCTCTGGGTGTTTAGTTATCTATATGGGCAGAAATGCCTGCTGGCTCACAACAGTGGCTTGCCATTGGCAGGTCTGAATCTGATAGTTCAGCTGAATTTGAGGACAGGAGGAAGGAAAGAAGCACCTCAGTCTGTCATACATGACACTTGCATACAGAATTTGGTTGACCTTCTAAGATTGCTAAGCTGGTTGACATAAGTGAAATCACTTTTTTTTTTCCAGGATAAAAATATGGTTCTTTCTGTGGCTTAGTCATTTTTTGTGAGAGCCATTTTTTAGGTGAAAATTTGCAGCAAACTGATTGTTTTGAAATGTTTTGCTCATTTTATGTGAGGTAAAATTTCAAAATATTGCAATATTCTTTTTCCTGTAATTTTAGATGATCAGAAATGTGGTAGCAATTAAAACTATTTTTCTATGTTCTCTGTGGTTTTCAGCAAGGAAAAGAATCTTAGCTAAATGCTAAATTTAGGGATTTCTGTAGCAGAATTTACCAGCTCATGGAATGGTAGAGCTCTTCATATGGTAGAGCAGTGCACTTACATCATACACATGAAGTTGATAGTCAAGTGAAGTGCTGATGTTACAACCTTTCTATTTTCTCCTTTTTTTTTTTTTTTGCCTTCTCCCCAAATTTGGCCTTTCATTTGAGTCTTCCAAAAAGATATGTTTCTGTTGAAACCAAGTGCTCTGTTTCTTTTCCTGCAGCATTCCCTTATATTTAGTATTTCAGAGCTGACAGAATTGGGTATTCATGGAAAACATACACAGGATTCACCAGGCAAGGAATTTAAATTTCACAAGGTGAAATTATAACACTTTTGAAGTCAGTGACAAAACTCACTTCAACTATAGCAGGGCCTAGATTTTATCCTCCATTTTTTAGACAAAAATAAGCACTACAGTCATGAGGTTGCCCACTTTGGATTTCACAGTGAAGAAAAACCTGAAAAACAAAGAAAATAATGGTTGATGCAGAAAAAAGAGTACACAGTTAGATAACATTGAATTAAAAACTGTGTTGTACATTCCTACCTGCTTGTCAAGGTCATAGTGTGCTTTCAGCTTCTAGACTGGTACTGATATATTACACATCTGTCCATGTCTATGCCACCTACTTAACAGTGCAGAATGTAAAAGGCAGGGCAAAAATGGTGCCAGCATGTCCTCTATATGTAGTGCTAATGTGGAATGACCAGAGTGTTGGAATTAAAATCAGTTTCCCTCCTTCTATAATCAGACAAGGGAGTTTAATTATTTTATGTAAATGTTGAGTAGAAATGTAGGTTTTAGTCAGAGTGACTCAGAAGATGTGCTTTCCTTCTCCTTTTTTTCCCGCCTTCTTCCTCCAAGACTGTTTAGAAAATGGAACAGACTATGAAGTAAGCATGCACATTTCAACCCAATGAAGTAAGCATGCACATTTCAACCCACCCATGCCAAGCTCTCAAAGTGTGGAAGCACAGGCACAGTTTAATTAAATTTATTCAAGAAATCCCCAGACTAAAAAAATAAACAGACAAATATACAACACTAATTAGAGTGTTCTTCTCTCCATTAATATCAGTGGAAGGGTGTGTTAATACACGTGGGAAGACGCCCCCTGCCACTGTAGTAATGATCCATTTGTATTCAGGACTCACAGCGATGTTTCAGCTGATTAATCTCTTCAAGTGTCCTTTTTGGAGAGCTGAAATGTTTGTCAGAAGTCTTCAAAGTCTGAATGACTCTGATTTGCAATCCTCATAAAACTTTAGTTTATTAAATTGAACCTGTCAATATTACTTAGTTTGTGTTCTCCTGTTCTCTGTTTTAGACTTTTCTGTGAACTGGAGAAATAATGTGATTTAAAATGAGATGGTGATGTATGATTTAGTGGTGTGGGCAAGCTGATCTCTACCCAGGACAGAGGCAGCAAATAGCAATATTTCCCTGCAGGCTCCCTTTCAGGTAACTAGGGAAGCTTGTTTGATGCCAGACTTCCCGTGAAGTCCTAACCACAATTCAGAGATTCTCAAGTCTTTTACTGGTATGCATCATACCCTCCTAGGTCTAAAGGTCATTATTTCTCCTGACTTCCCATTATATCCCAAATGCAGATTTCATGAAGGTTCTGGACTCAATCCTTCTTCATTTTCAATGTCATGAGAATTGCATTCATCTAAACAGAACAGTCATTGGAACTCTTCGTTCTAAGGTGTGTTGATGAAGATATATCATCATCCTTTCAGAGGCAGTGTCTAGTCCTATGACCAATGACAATAAACCAAATTTTCAGAGGAGAACATGACAAAACTGGGTAGTCAGTTCAAATATTTTGGCATGCCCCTTGTTGTGCCCAAGGAAAGATGCTTGTCCTGTGTGTAGGTAGAATGAAGCACAGGGAAGAACTAATTTTTCAGGAAGTCAGTGTTGCAGAAATTTCCTAATAATGATGAGAATTTGCGCTAGTACTTGGATACTCGAGTTTCCTTGTAATCCAGTTGAATTCCAGTTGGACTTAACAACCATGTTGTAGCAGCTTTCCTATGCTGGGCCTGCTATGAGGGAAATTAGGGGTTTGACCATAAACTTGTCAGCTGGGGCTGTTCAGCACTGTGAATTAACTTAGTGGTTTTCTAAAGGAAGGCTTACAGCCCTCTAAAACACAAAATATGATCTCATTGTCCTTTAGCTTGGAAAGGCAGAAGAACAAATCTTTTTTAAGGCTCAAAAAAAATCTTTAAAAAACCCATGCACCCCCACCCCCCAACATTCAAAATAAATCAAGACTTTCATAAGAGGAAGAGCCATGTAAAAATACATCTCCACTGTTCTAATGGGACAATTCTTTCAAAACAGGACTTGTTGCAGAAATCCTGGACGCTTTTGAGAAATTGATTATCCATGATTTTAGGGAGGCAAATAGCTTCCCCTTTAGCTGATCTAGAGGTTGGCAGATTTTTGCCTCTCTCCTCTTTAGTCTGGGTCTAATGCTGGAGCTTATGTTATGCCAGTGGGCTTCTTTATGGTAGTGGTCAGTCTCAAATTACATTAAAGTAGTTGAGTGGTCTTTGGCTACAGTTTCTCTTTAGTTTTGGTGATCATCACATAGATAAAATACCAGAACAAACTTTGCTATCACATTGGATTAAACGTTATACCTAATGGACATAATGTGCTAAGGTAACAAGACACATTGCAAATGTGTTCAGTAATTATGGGCAGCAGAAGAACAATGGCAGAAGGGCTCTTTAGTTTTCAATTTGCAAAATTTAGCCAAGTTTTATTTAATAAATATTAAGAGATAGTGAGGAAGGTGTCTGGCATTGGGACATCTGCTTTAGGCTTATATCTTGGTTTCAGCTCCTAGGACAGGGAATGGGTACATTCCCTTGTTGGTCAGTCACATTCATTCTTTCAGGATTCAGGTGTTTCTCTAGGGGCTTTGCCCCACAGATGTGGTTAATAGGCTATTTCTATGTGGTACAAGTTACAGTAAAATCTGTGCTGTTTCAGGAGGCTTCCTATAAAGATCGTCCTCAACTAGAAATGCTTTTCTGTATGCTAGGAATAGACATGAAAAGATGAAAATATTTATTTAAAAGGAACCAATGAAATAGAGCAGCTATACCATTCTTATTTGTATTTTGCCATTATTTTTTAAAATGCTTGGGGATTTTTTTTTATTTTATGTTCTTTTGTTCTAATAGCTGGAGTTTTTGGGAAATAGAGAGCCCTTTTATTTTGCCAACACACTACTTTAGCAGTGCTGTGGTCTTGTTCCAGAACTGTGGATTCTGGGATAATAGTGGCAATAAATAAAAACAATGCTGAGTGTTGGTCCAGATGTTTATCCTGAGGTTAAAATCATATCAACAATGCAAGCAGACATGATTTGTTTTGTCTTCTCCCTCCTAAAGCAATGTCATATTATGACAAGTCAGGATGGTGAGCAAAGGATGTTCTTAGCTACTCTCTTAACCCATTCAGCAGTCTTCTCATCCCTACAGCTTCATCTTACAAGCTGGGATCATGCTTTGTTTCATAAGCCATCTCATGAATCTGAAATGAAAGCCTTTTCTAGGGAGTCTTCATATCTGAATTCATGAGATGTAGCAGATTTGGGTTTGGCTTCTTTTTTCCCTTGAGGTATTGGAAGCATTCATTAGAAAGCTTGTTGTAGAGCTCTGTAGTTCATTTCATATATAAACTTTGGGAGTTTAGATGAAGAAAAAAAATCCCCCCAAACTATCATTGCCCATTTACAAAACACAGCTGATTTGAAATGTTTGTCCAGAGACAAACATGGCTAGCAGCTAGATGAGACTTAATTACTTTTCCTGCAGTTCACTGGCTGTTTGTATTTTGCAAGGAAAATAGCATTCCTCCTTGCATAAACCATCAGGAGAGCAGAATGCAGTTGCAATGTTGCTTTGCTTCTCCACCCCTTCCACTGCCCTGGGAAGTGGGTGCTACACGGAAAATCACCTTCCTGCTTGCATGAAGATCCTGGGAGGTGCTGATGCCCTCCTGGCTGGTGGTGAGTGGTAACAATATCCACGTGGCAGCAGTTTGCTGAGGATTGATGGCACAACGCAGTTCTTGAGGCACTTGGTGTCATCTCCTGCAGGAGAGGTCCAAGATGCACGAGGGATTAAATCCTTCCTCGCTAATTTTAGCAGTGGCATATTTTTTTTCTCATGTTCCTGTTTTGTAGGCCGTAGGTTATGAGGATGAAAACAAGTTAAGTGTATAAAGGAGCACCTAGCTGTCAGAACAGTATCTTCCCTACCAAAATACCCTTGGTTTACTCTCATATGCAAATGACAGGTTTAGCAGGCTTCCCACCTGCTAAAAATAATCAGTTTTAAAACAGACGTGAATAAAAATGGTACTCTATTGAAATATTTATACAGCTTTTTCTGCTTTTGCCCATTATATCCTGTTGATAAATTCTCAGAATGATCTGAAATGTATTTAAGCAGATAAGACACAGCCTCCCCTGCAGTATTCTGAGAAATACAGGTGCTGTAATTTGGTACACAGGAGGTGTTTTACACACTATGCATCTTGAAGTAGGGACTATTTTAAAACTGCCACCCCACATGTATCATGTTTTTGTTTTTTTCTTGAGGTACACTTTGTCTTGCATTAGTAAAGTAGGTCCTATAGCAGGAAATGCTTAAACGCATGGTTTTTCTTTTCATTAAAGGGATTAAGTAACCACAGGAAAAAGATTGGTAAAACATCAATACTGCACAATAATGCCTACAGAACTTCCCAGAATGATTTCTGTGTAGAGTGAAATAATTTAGGTTTTAAAAAAAATCCTAGTTTCCAATCCATGTTTAAAGAAAAGCACAAATGCCTGAACTCTAGGAAGTTATCACTAGTATTATATAGTTCCAACGAAATTGTAGCGCTTTAGCACTGCTGTATACTGGTCAATAAATAATTTTTTTCAATTGCTTTGGACTTCAAAGGACAGTCTGGCTTACAAGTGACAAATAAGAGGGAGACATGTTAGATAGGTCATAGTTGAATTCACCTGTTGTGAAGACAACAATGAAAATCAACAGTTCTTTCAAGTCTTGTGAAACAGCACTACACATGCTACTTCCCTGTCACTTGTTGAATTTTCTTTGCTGTTTGGTATTCTCTGTGTTAGCTTGAAGATAAACATCTTTTAGGCCTAAACTAAAGTATCTGCCACTGTGAAAAGAAGCAGTTTCTTGAAGAACTAAGTCTAGTTCCCACATGTTCTTATTTCAACTACTATCAACCACTGCTTGAAGTGCTGTGTCCAGCAGCTGATTGATCATCATTAGTTTGGGGTTTAAGGTCCTGTGCCTTCACCTTTCAGATGAATTCATAGGCAATTGAATTTCCTTAGGGAATCTTGCCCCAGATTCAGTTATTGGGTTAACATGTCTCCTGCATGAAGAGGGGAAAAGATAGAGAATAGAGAACAGACCAGACAAGGGGTTTCAGGTAGTCCTCCACACCTTGCTTGCATGGGTTGTTTGTGGAGCTTTTGCACTGGTGTAAGAGAGCTCAGGTTGGCTGTGCCCCCCAGGGGAATGTGGGGTTGCTGCAGCAGGAATGGCTCTTGGCTGGAGGCTGACCTGTGTCCCTCAAGAAGCCATGAAGCCACGTGCCTCTCTCCCTTCAATACCCTGAATCCTACTGGGAGCATGAAGCTTCTGTAGTGCTGGATTGTATCATCAGGTCTGTATCCCATGCAGGAATGCTCTCCTCAAGGCTGAGTTCTGTGGGCTTTTTATTCCTGGGCAGGAGGGGATAGAGGGATAGTGGTGGATGCTAAGCAATACACTGTATCAGAAAGTGCAGTGCTCCAAATGAGGGGGAAACAAGCTTTGGTGCTAGAAATGAGCTTTTTTGTGTTTCATCTGCCCAGGCTCATAGAGTAAACAAGGATCATTATGGCCTGAGTAAATATACAGCACAATTGTTGTTTCATGATAAACACTGGTGTTATTTTGGATGCGTGGAAATCGTTTTCTTAAATACATTCTCTTTAAGGTTTTGGTGTTTTAAAATTTCACCATCAGTTGTAAAAATCTCATTTGATCCAATCTTGGAATTCTAGACTTCTTGCAATTTCTCCCAAAAGAAAATGGCTGTGATAAAGTGGTGAGTTACTTTCAGTTCCTTTTGGCTGTCCATGTATTTGCTATTGTCAGAAGAAATGGCAAGTATCCAGCAGTGTGTGAGTGTGTATATGTGATTTCCAGATTAGCTTTTGCCCTCCCCATAACATCTGTAACCCTGGAGCTGCAGGCTCTCTGTCACCAATTCCCCTCTTTTCACAGCTGGCCATATGCAACAGGCTTGTGTGTAAGCAGGCTTTTCCCTCAGCTGGCTGGGTTCCCTGATGCAGAAAGCAGGACAGGAAAACATCAAGAGGTCACCAAAGCACAAAACAGGGTCACTTGAGTTGGACACCCATGGCCAGCCCTCAGAAGGGAATTGTGGGCTAAGCACAGTTGGGTTTGGTTCTGTGATAGGAAGCTGTTTAATCAGTGCACTCTGAGAGCCTTGGTCAGCATCAGTGGGGTCTGAAAGCTGCATCCTTTGGGTTAGTGTAGATAGACTGCAAAATGGAATGAAGGTGGCAGAAATGTTTTAATATACAGTGTTTATTTACAAGACTGTTTTCAATTTTAGAAAACCCAGTAAGATAAAATCTCATATTAATTATATTTTTTTATGTTGGAAAAAGTCACATTTATTAGCAGTTCTAGTAACTGAAATGTGGTATTCAGATTCTATCAAGGAGGAATATTTCTTTTTTTCATTTTCTTGCCTTTTTTCCTCACCACAGCAATAGATGAAAAAAAGAACTCCAGACTGACCTAGAATCACACACATAAAATGGTTTAAAGTATTTTTCACTTATGCCATCAAAACAAATAAATGTATTTGTTCATCTCTAGCTAGTTCCATGTTTCACAATGAGTCCTTGGGTACCTTTGTATAAGCTTTGACTTTTGTGCTTCAGTGTTCCCACTGAGAAGAAATAGAACAGTTTGTTGTTTATCACATGGGATGGTTTGGAGTCAGTTATGCTGGAAGAATATTTTAAAGACAAATGAACTGTTCAGCTGGGAAAAGACTGCTAAAAGGAAGACCTTGAGAACATGCTGACTTATCTTCTCCCTTTTGCTCCTTGTGCACTTCCCTTTATGTCATAGGATTGTTTCTTTCAATGCTAAGAATAAATATAAATTTTAGCTTATTTTTTTAATATAAATAGATTTTAAAATTGTTCTCCATAGCACGGTGTTGAATGTTGAAGAGCAGGGAGAAGAGGAGCTGAGAGGCTTATGACTTTTGTCTCTACTCCTTAGTCTTTCTTTGTAATCTGTGGTAAATAGCTTAATCTCAACACTTGAAGTTTCTGAATGTTAAAATGGGGATAACCTTTTCACACTACACAGGAGGTAACAAATGGAATTTATTTATATGTCCAGACTGTTTTGAAATTCCTGTAAATTAGGTGTTATAAAAATGCAAAGCTTTCTTTCTTGACAGAAAATTAAATATGAAAGTAGCATTAAAATTTAGCTGTCTTTTTCCTTTATTAAGAGGAGCATTTCCTGCAGACATCTTATTCATCCTTCCTATTCCTGCTTTGCACTGGAGCACTTCCAGTTCTGCAAATCATTTCTCATGAAAAAGGTATTTGTGAAGCTGTTACCTGGTTTGAGTTGGTTGGCATGTGGTTAGGAGTTGAGGTGATGCTTCACTTAGAGAGAGCAAAATGCAGTGAGATAATATTTCATGTATTTTCCCCTTTCTACTTTGCATCTCAAAGATCAGCACACCAATTTGGCAGAGAGTGTTTAATGTACAAACAGGTTAAGGTTTCTTCTGTTTAATTGTACTTTTATTCTTTCAGCTTAAAAAAGTAATCTTTAGGGAAATAGATGACCTTATAAAATTTTGTAGAGTAAATTCATGATTATATATTCACTGATAAAGTGATCTTGGGACATGCAGGGGTTATTCTGGTGTAACGCGGAGTTTGAAATCGAGTTTCACTCATTTGTCTGTGACCCTGAGGAATGATACAGCCTTGCTTCAGGGGAGTGTTTTTACTTCATTTTATCACTTTTTGAGGAGACACAAACAGCATACCTTCCAGTTAGGGCAGTCATGCTGTGAAAGTGCATGACTGTAGCCCAGTAGATAAAGCCTTGTCTCCAGGAAGAGGGCAGCTGGTCTCTCATTGCTTCTGCTCTCCACAGAGATGGGGTGAATGGCACGAACCCTGGGTTCTTCCTTTTCTTCATGAATCAAGTCCCCTTTTTCCTTCTTTCTGTCCCCTTGAACTTTTCAGTGTTTCCAAGGCACTTGTTCCACATCAAGAGAAAATGCACTGTGGGACCAGTTTAGACTTTTTATTGACCAACAGTGAATAAACAGATGGTTTGAGCTACTTCTGCTAGGGAAAAGTTTTGGCCTGCAGTCCTTCACATGCTACCAGTAGGTTGTTATTGCAAAGATGCAACCTTGTTTTTGTCCTACTGTATTTGTGCTGCTTAACTTTGCAGTTAATTAACTTTTGGGAGCTTGTGTCAGGTGTATGCTGAGCTACTCATGGGAAGTGCAAGTGGCATATAATTTATGAATCTTAATTGGCCTTATGCAGTAACAGCACCATCCAATTCAGGGAAGCGAGTGTGGAAGTGCCTACAGTCGTGTGCAATAAAAAAATGTCCTGTAATGCAGTATGATTTTTGTAATAACTTAGGGCACTTTTAGATGCTTCTGGGCAGAAGTTTTCTTATAAACCTGTGTGTAAGACTTAGCAAGACAACTAAAATCTGAGTGGATCTTTTGTACATAGATATTTAGTCATTCTGTAGGAGGAAATATTACATCTGTATGCTCATACCAGCTGTGGGGGCACTCTGAGAAAGCAGCATCACAGGCACCCATGCAAGCATTAGGGTGGTGGCTCCTAAAATCAGCTGCTGAATCTCAAACATAGTTAGCATGAAGAATTTGGCCCTCATAGGGTCTACCATCCTCACACAGAGTGGCACATGTAAAAAAGCTGAAGCAACAAAGTGAATTTTGATTTAAGGTTGTAGATTGATGGAGGCTCATTTAAAGCTCATCAAGAGTTTTGTGTGATCTGCACTAGTCTTTGATTATGAGTTAAGAACTGACTATGAGACAGACAAAAATGCCTTTATCCTAACTTAGCCAGGTGTGCCTCATGCAAAAATGTTGCATTTTAAACCATATGGTAATTCACATTAGTCTTAAAACACATAATTATAAAAATGCTGGAAATTAAACATTAAAAAAAATAATTGGAAAATATCACACTAAAACAGGTTTTAAAACTGAAGATGAGTTTCCTATCACTTACAGGCTATGATGAAAAGGAAATACTCTGTACTGTTTGAGATCAACTGTTCCATTAAAAATGCTAACGCCTACTTCACACCATGTAATAAAACATCTCAAACTGCAAACTTGTTAGTAGTATACCTGCTTCAAGCAAAAACAGTTTTATCTGCTGAAAAAATGTGGCAGATATTGTGAAGTGGGGGTAGATTTCTGTGCCTTCTTACTTTGGGTGACTTGTCAGTCTGGGAGCTCTCTTTTCCAAGTAATAAAATCCTTTCCTAACCAGTATTTTTGATAGTCTTTTAGCACCTTAGGGCCTTTAAATCTTGCTAGCTCACCTTGACTGGAGCAAGCATGAATGTTTCGCAGCTGGATGTGTAAGCATCTGGTCCATCCTCAAGTACTTGGAAAAAAAATGTTGCGGGACATTGCTTTTTGAGCAGAGCACCTGCCTTCACTTGAGTTTGTGCATTTGAAGAGTCAGCAATGGCAAGCTTTCTTTTTCGACAATCTCAGTTTATCAAAGGACATAAAAGACTTTCACTGTGGGAAGGAGGTTTCCTGCTGCTTTCCCCTAAAAATGCACTTTATGGCTTCTGCAGCTTCAATGAGAAACAGCTACAAGAATGCTGGCAACTGAGTGAGTGGTAAATACGAACCTGAACATGAACTATAGTCTGAAGAAAGCTTCAGTAATATCTTAAATATGCTGTCACTGTTCTCCACTGTTTACCCTTCCTATATTTTTATAGGCATTCTCAAAATCCTATTTTCCTTAAATGTTTTTATCACACCTGTGGGTAATTTTGGGTCTAAATCACTTGTCAGTAGGAAACCTTAATCTCCAAAATTATCAGCAAAGTCTGTCTAGTAAAAGTAGAGAACCCAACATACAGGTTTCCCTTTTATTTTGTAAAAGCATGTATGTTGTTATGGGCAGATGACATCAACTGAGAGTTTTAACTTGATTCCATGCAATTTACTTATCAGTCCTTTCTTATGTGCTAGATTCATTTTGGTACGGTTCAAATTGTTTGTATGGCCTTCATTGCCATGACATAGTATTCTTGTCTACATGGGCAGGCAGTTTGGGCTGTAATGGGATTAATATGGACTTTTCATTGTAGAATAATTGTTAATTCTCTGTATGGGTGCACAAAGCAGAAATAAACTCCAGCAGGTTAAGCCAACATGCTCGTGTATCAAACCCTGTGGTCTTCACCTGCCTGACTCTTTCTAGTGTTCATTTACATAATTAAGTCAGAGCAAAATCTGACTTTCACTCACAATCAATTTGATCATGAATTGTACATGAATGCACTCTTCTAATTATTTCTTCTGTGACTGGAGAGATTAGCTTGTAAGGCATAAATGAAGAATGATTAGAAAATTAAACAAAATAGGGCATATGCTGGTGGAGGGAAATTGTAAAATAGGTATTTCTCTTGCCAAGCTTTGCTCTTCTTTGGTTCATGAGGTTAATGACTGTATGCTAGAGATTTGCTTCAGGTTACCAAATTACAGGCAAAAGTCTTGAGTGAAAGAAGGGTCAGAAAAGGAATCCTCTTAAAGCACAAATGCTCTTTTATTTCAATCAATGCCAGAGGAGACATCTTTGCTTGGTGGTTGGAATATATTATCCTTTTCAAAAGGCCAGTTGAAAGAGATTCAATAGGTAAGCTAATTTTAAATCAAAAGCTGTGTGATAATACATTAATCTCTCCTTGTCTGACACTATCCACCCAAGAGACAGTAAAATACACAGGCTTGGGCTGACCCAATATAAGGAATGTGATCTAACTGCCTGGGTTGAAAGGAGGGGAACACCAGTGTGTGCCCGAGGGCAAGATCATCAGGGAGAGCTGTGAAGAAATCCAAGTTTTGAGCCTGTATTAAAAGTCCCATAAAGCAGCACCAGATGTATTTCAAAGAAAGATGCAGTTAAAAGGAGCACCATGAGTATGCATGCCTTCATGGATGTTGCTAAAATCAGCCTTCCTCAGACAGTGCTTTCCTTATTGATTGAAATAAATTTCTTTGTGTCTACTTTTTTTCCTCTGGCCCATGGTAAGGGAAAGGGTGTGTACCATGTGAGATATTCATGGCCATCCCCATTGTACCACTGGGAGCTGGTCTTGAAGGCAAATTTATTATTGTTTCTCTCTTTTTAGGCAGATCTGACTCACAAAGTCTCAATGTTTGTGGACCACGTTATGCCCTGTTTGCCTTCTCTGGACACAGCCTGCGCTGTCTGTGTGGCAAACACAACCAGTGTTTGCCAGTTAAATAAAACACATTGTATAAAAGCATCTTGTCTCTTAAAACTGCTCAGTCCAGTTGGCATAAAAGTCAAGAAGCAAAATGAAAACCATGCAGGTCTGCTGAAGTTTCACCTCTGGTACAGTGATGGTTCTCACTGGCTTCACTTGAATCCACAACTCACAGAAGAGTCTTAGAGTAAAAAGGGATGTAGGAGGTAAAAGGGATGTGAAATATGTGTTATTTTAAAACATATATTCCCTTCTTGCTTCCTGAAAATAACCTGCATTTTTCTCCTAAATTTTAGCTGAATTTTAGATTACCCATATGAGGAAAGCACACTTGTATTTTTTTGATCTTGCCTTTCTAGCATCCAGATGGAGAGGTGGGAAGGGCAGCTGTGAAGAGAAGGTTGATGCACTGCTGTTGCTCTGAAGGGAGGATCAAGGACATGTTTGGGAAGTGGAAGGCAGATGAATTATGGAATTCTACATCTGCTTCATTTTGTTAAGCTGCAATTTGTATCTGGCATTGGACACATTGTTTCTCATTCCTTGTCAGTTATTCCTAAAGTGGAAATGAATATGCAGGTGGGGGTGTGTCAGGAGGTGTGTCCGGTAAATAAGAAATCTCTTTTTAGACATTTCTTTCTGTATTGTTTTAAAAATGGCAGCTCTCTTGTTTTCTACCTAATCAGAGGTGATTATCTCTCCAGATCAAGCTCAGCTGCATTTGAAAACCAGAAGAGTAATCCCAAATTTAATGCTGGCATTGCAAAACACGCAGTGTGTTTGTGACTCAGTAGTGTTACATCTCAAATCTCCATCACAGCTTTTCTTCTAAGGACCAGACTTACCTTTCTATGAAAGATGAAACAATGAAGCTATTACAGAAATGGATCACCTATGAAACAGTTTCCAGAAAACAACCTCTAAGAAAAATTGCTAGCACAAGCAGTGCTATTGCAATCAACTGGATTGTTTTAACTTTTGAAAACATATTATCTCTTATTAATGCCTTTAGCACACTGGATGCTGTTTCTGCGTCTCTTCACATAGTGTAAAAACAAGAAACCCTTTATTCCATAACGCGGTTATTAGTCTTGTTGTCTCAGTTTGAGCAATAATTAGTAGTCATAATCAAGTGTTTAATTAAGGCATATATCCTGCTTCTTAATGGCATCTGGCAAGAACTATGATGAAATCCTGGCCAAGGTGCTAGACTTTTTTAAAGATATATAGCATGTAAAATGCAGTGCTATTATATGGCATTAATCAAAATGTCACCAGTTCCTGAAATGGGCTTCTGTCAGGGAGCATATATTGGTCTTCTGGCTGATAATGGTCTCACTAATTTACGACAGACTACCTTGTCTGTAATAATAAAAAATCTTCTCCTTCTGCTTTTTTGATATTTTGCCATTGATGCATGTCATTTTTTGAACAGGATAAAACAGTTCTGTCATAACATATAATGTCTCTGTTCTGTAAATGCAGAGTATGTTATTATATAGAAGGAAAATGTTATACTGTGCTGTGTAGGCAAGATAATATAAATGGCTTAGTATGCTATTTATTCTTGAAGCATAACAGAAGAAGCATAACAGAAGAAGCATAACAGAAGAAGAGGTAACAGAATCATTCATCCAGTCAGCTCTTCCCCTCCTTCATTTTGAAAGAGGCTTTTTGGGGAAAAATATATAAGGTGCAATTAGTTTTAAACTGAGTTTCTGACTTCAGGAGTGCACAAGCTTTAATTTCAGGTCAATAAATTGAGCTATTGCTAAAATCACCATTTTGTATATCCCAAAGAATAGATTACAGTAATGGCTTCTTGGCAATGAATCTCTCGTGAAGGAATTATTCATTTGAATCCTTAAGCTAATTTGTTCTCAGTTTAGAAGTATCCACTTTGTGAGTGGGCCTTTTTTATCACTGAAACAATTGCAAGAAACCCTTTGAATTGTCTGTTTCCAAAACTGTAATTCATTAGGTGTAAGCAAAAGGTATTTAATAGAGTTTTTTCTTACTAGGCTCTACTGCTTGTAATAAGAAAATTCTTTGTAGATTTTAAGAAACAGAGTGTACTAATTTTGCAAAGTCAATAACTAGTCAGTGCACAATATATGGAAATTCATTTATATACTCACACTGTGTATATTTGTACCATGCAAGTAGAAAGATTTCCATCCCTGTTGAACACTGCAGGATGGTTAGAAGAAGTTAAGATATAAACTATTAATGTGTTTCATCCGTTTTAAAGAGAAGGCTAAGGGTGATCCCTGAGAATCCTTGCCCAAAAACCTTGTGTTCCTTTTGAAGGCTGTTTCAGCACTGGGTACAGTGCTGTGGCGTACACTGCTGTTGCTTCCTGGGAAAAGGAATGTAGACCAGCTCAGAAATTTCCATCTGCTCAAACACTTTGCTCTCTGCTCTTGGGTTGAAAAAGTCCCTGAAGTACACCAGCCACTTCTTGCCAACTTCTGGTCTCATTTTCAGAGGTCAAAAATACTTCTCTTAATTCTGAAAAAAAGATAGCAAAAAGTGTTTTGATGTTGAATACTCTTGAACACAGATGTGTTGTGCTTCACTGCTATATTCTGTTACAAAGTGTGAAGATAGGGCACAGTAAACTGACAGGTTTCACAGTAGGTGGAAAATTCAAGGACCCATAACTATTTTGAATGAATAACTCTGAAATACAGGGCAATTTTTCTGTCTGCCTACCTCTGTTACGTTTTGTACCAGTGTGGCATTACAAAGCTGTTTGAGAGTCATCAGAAATATTAGGATCCCATCTAATAAACTAATCTAAAGAAGTCAGGTTTTCTGCAGGTTTTCCTTCTGTTCAGAGCTCTTTAAAATAATAATAAATACTTTGGGAAATTGTCCCTTTGAAATAGCAAATACCAACATTTCTTGTGAACTGTGTTGGACATTAGATCCATATCTCGAATTGTTACATTGAACCCCTGGCAAGAATTTTTTTTTTGGTCTGTTGGTGCCTTCATTTCTAACTTCATAATTGCAAAGGGCCTTGACCTAGTGATCCAGTAAATCTCATGCCTATGGCAGGTGGAAGTCAATAGAGTATCATGGTCACCTAGCCTGTAATGTCCATTAGTTTATTGGTATTAATAATGCATATTTGAATTCAAGAGTAATTTGTAAACTCTTCAGATTTTAGTGGTACTGCATTGCTTGTTCTTGTGTGATGGAAGTTCTCTTCTGAGCCTGAAAAAAATCTTCTGTGAAAAAAGGACCAAGGAAACGGATATATTTCTGATAGGGAAGGGGTGAAGGGGTTGTTTTATTGAACCTTTTCTGCTGTAAAGTGACATAGACAAATATTCAGCTTCTCTTGTTGCAATTAGAGGTTCTGGTAGACCATCACTGCTAGAGTAAAGGTGGTGTTCCTACAAGGCTTCTTGCACCTTTTTTCTTTTTTATTCCAGAGTAGTGTTTACTCCAGTCTTAGGTGTTTTAGTGATTGATTTGGGGTGTGTGTGTATATATATATATATATATACACATACACACCCACACACAAAAATAATCTTTTTTTTCATCTTGGTACCTAAGGGACAAACACCAACAATTATGAGTTGTTTTTATGGTATTTTGTCTATGGTCAGCAAGAGATGGTATTTTCATGAGTCCCTGAAGGTATCAGCATGAGGGGAAAAAAGCCGTATTTTCTACAGCTGCTGCATAAAGTGGTTCTTGCTACCATTTCTAGTAATACACAGAGATACACATATATTTATTTATAGTCATAATTTGAGTGAAATTCCACCATAAGGGTGCAGGAAATGTAATCCTGGAAATGTTATTCACATCTGGCAGACAGAGATTCGAAGCTGGGTAGTTCAAGAGACTACTGAGCATTCTCACTGTCCAAACTAAAACTCACTGATCTCCTGTCATCATTGTAAGAGCTATCCTCACCAGCATTTTTGGTGCAAACCAAATTTCAATATGAAAACTTAATTATCTTCTGTAGGTGTACTGTGGCCAAAAAGTGCCTGGGCGCTTTTTGTGGCATATTGTGGAATATTCTTTTTCTTTAACACAAAAATTTTTATACACTTATGCTATAGAAATGGAAGACTGTTACTGCTCATGAAAGAAAATAGTTTAGAAGACTTGAGTATAAAAATCAGCAGGTTAATTTTAAATTTGTTTTAATTACCAAGTGGAAGGCATAATGAAAGGAATTTGTTGTAAATCCTGTAGATTTCAAAGACAACATTATTTTTCAGTAAGTAGTTTCTAAAATCAATTCTAAAATTAATAATTCCATCAAAAGAAAAGGGTATTGAGTAATGTCAGTATTAAGAAGCTCCTGGAAAGTGAGCATGGAACTGACTTCACTCAGAGCAGTGGAGGAGAGGCTTGGAGGGCTTTAGGGATACTGGGGATGGAATGTTACTGCTGGGAAAGGGGCCCTGACACACTGACCAGTGCTTGAGTTTTTTAGTGCCTAGGGGGCTTGGCTGCTGTTCAGTCTTTGTTTTAGACTTGCCAGGTTGTTGGATGGTGGTGCATGTGGGCAGTTCAGGGAAAAGGCATCAGGATGATCTTTCATGTGAGTATTCAATCATGAAGTTTCATTCCTTCCTCTGCTTTGTAAATTTTGATTTATTTTCACCATGCTGCACCTTGTAGCTCTTTATTCGGTGTGCTGCATGGATCACTTTTTTCCTTGGTAGGTGCACAGTTAACCTCACCTGCAGCCAAACGGCAAGCACGAGCCAAGAGCTTTCCTTTCCTCACTGGTGTCCCAAGAGTTGGCTATTGTTCATGCAAGAGGAGTAAGGAGAGCATCACTGCTGCCTCTCCTAGATATTGTATTTCATTATGAAGCCATAAGAATGATCATTGCATAGTCTTGGGCAAGGAGGGAATAGGTGGGTGCCTTTCCAGGAGGCTGCTGTGCCTGCTAGACTGTGCCATTTGAGAGTGCCTCACATGGTGGAACCTGCAGCAGGACAAGGGTTGACACTGGTTTTGGTCCCTTTGTGTTGGTGATATTTTCACACACACATGATCAGCCCGAAGACTTCAGACCATTTGTTGTTCAAACTTGTAGTTGTTGTACAAAGCTTGTAGTGCCAAACATGACGTCTTCCCATCTCCAGGGTAGGGTACCCTGAATGCTGTTTGTGATGTAGTTTTTGGAAATTTAGATAAAAGATGTGCACATCTTTTACTGGCTTTGTTCCCTCATTCCCAAAGGAAGCAATGCATAGCCCTGCAGTTTGTTTTGCTTTCTCTTTGCTGTATCCTGCAGCTACTGATGAACATTCAGCTCATTGCTGGTTGAAAGAATGTGGAAAAAATTGCCTTAACACAAAATGCACTGATTCAGAGTGCAAGAATAAAATGCACAATAAGAAAACACTGAAATTTTTTTCCTCTCTTCAAGTAAGGTTTATATACAGAAGGAAGGACTCAGATGAGTGATTATAAAAGGAATTAATGGTAAACACAAACAAGTTATGTGAAAGCTCTTCAGAAAGGAGTATGTAGAGGTTTCATAACAGGAGTGGGTCGTGGTGTTTCATCTCTGGGTGAACAGGTGCCTAAAGACGCATGAAGAGATCAAGTCCATGGTCACTTTAAAAGGAATGGAAGGTTAAGGGCTGAATTGCAGTCCTTTTACTTGAAAATATTCAAACCCATTTTTTTAAGGAATAATGTCAGTGGGAGAAACCAGGAGTACCTAAGCCAAGCCTATGAAATAGTCAGATGGTTACAGTGGGAGCTACAGCTTCAACTCTGTCCAATCAAAAGGGAAGAACCTGACTTGCTTATTCTGTGCAAGCCCACAAACTATTGGCAGTGGGGAATAGCACTGACCAATTTCATCTGTGACAGATTTTATACTAAACCTCAGATATTGAAATGTGAATATGCCTTCAGTTGGCAGCTAATTTGAGAAGTGAAGGGTTTTTTGATGAATTACCTAAGTGACAAAAAGCACTCATTTTCACTAAATTCCACAGTCTTCAGTGAAGGAGAGTAGACACTCTTAGTTAATGCAGTGTCCCCTCTTGTCCAGGGTATGAAGCGAGGTACTAATCAAACTAATCCTCTGTGGTATTATCCCTTGATAATGAAGCAGATCGGCATACTTCACCATTCTTTAAATTTGATTTTGAGGACTTCACTGGGATGTACACACAGAGAGATGCAGCTCAGCTGTCATTTTTTAAAGAACCAGATCTCCTTTGTCCACCCACTTTGAACTGCTTCGATATGACTTGTGTGCAGTGGAAAAATTACTCCAATCTTGAGACCTCAGAAGCTTATGTAATGCAACAAAGTTTTGAAAGAGTCTCTTTTTTAAACTGGCATTTTGAGGGTAATATTTTTTCCTTTTCCTAGCTCTTAGCTAAGCAGTAGTGATGCAATTCTAGTTATTCTCTAAAAGAATTTTTTTTAATGTAAGCAAAAAAAAGTATTGTTAAACATTGGAATAACAGAAGATTAGTCACTTCTTCCTTGGCTGTATGTGCCTTGTGCTGGATTGTTTTGAATCTTGCTTTATTCTTAGCAGATCATTCCAAGACAATGCAGTGCCTTCATGCCAAAAAAGATCAGCTGGTGTTGTCTTTTCTGCTTAGGACATGTAAATTTTGGCAGGACCTCTGTATGTGGATCAATAGTGGACTCCTAAGAAGATTAAAATATGGTCTAGAAGTGACAGCAACAGGTTGAGAATTGAAAAATCTCTTTTCTTCTCCTGGCTCTGCCTGTGGCTGGACAATTTACTTACTGTCTCATTGCCTTATTTCCATTACATGTGAAATGACTTTATTAGTGCTGTTGCAACAAGACTCACAATTAAGGTTATTCCTATGCCTGTAGAGTGCATAGAGAAACAGTTTGCTGTTTAATACCCAGCATTAGAGCAGCTTTTTGCCTGCAGTTCAACAAGGTACCACTACAAAACCAGGGATGGCATTCTCTGTGTAGGAATTGCTGGCCTGCTCAGGGTAGGGCAGTGTATTTCCCTATGGCACTGCATTGAAAGGAAAATGTTGGATGGCATGTACGGGATCTTAATAAGGATATAAACATCTTCCTCTCTCTTCCAGATCAGTGTATATAGCATTTCATTTCCAGAGAAAGGTCCTTGTACTTTCAGTGGGTGCCAGTAGGTGTAAAGCTTAGTAGGCTCAGGGGATTTACAAAGACTGCATATTTATTTGGCCACATTTTTTCTTCTGCCTAATCCTAATTAAGTGTAAGGCAGTGGTTTGATGCTTTTTCCTTACTCAGTGCTGACTGATGCTTCAGAACCTGCCTCTGATTTTATTGCTACTGGCTTTTTCTGCCAGCAACTCTTTTCCAGATAAATGCAGAGAATTTTTATTGACAGCTTATTTTAACAGATCTTAAGATGAAGGATGTTTCTGTTGCAGAGGTAGAGAGCAGCTGTGAGATAGGTTTTAGTGGCTGTGATCCAATTTATCTAAGTTGTCTCTCTTGCTGTGATTCATCAAATGCTATAAAAATTAGTTGTGAAATGGGCAGGGGAAAAACCCCAACAAACCTGTTTCTGAGGTAAAAGGCACTTTATGTCATGGTGTCATGTATTAAAGTAGACCAAAAAGAGCAGACTCACCCTGGCAGTATCAGTTCCCTTCTGGGTCAAGCTGTATGTATGTGGTGAAGTTCCTCTCAAAATCAGCAGATGGATTGCTGCATTGAGCTCAGGTGTGGATTTTGGAAAAGGCTTGTAGCCTCAACACCAAAGAAATCTTTCAGAGCACTTGTCATACCGAGGTAGTGGTGGGTTCACATGTGTGCTGTATTTTTCTGCCCAGAACATGTCCCAGCACAAGTTTGGGCCAGGTGCCCCATTTTACACAGAGCCTGAGCACTGCCAGAGGGACTCAGACTCGCCAGGTGTGTCTGACAGGAGGAACTGGGCTCTGCCTTCCTGCCTTTTACCTTCCCTTCAGCTGCATGACAGGAAAGGGAGATGTTATTTAAAGCCACCTGGAGAAGAATCATGCATTTCCATGACTCTCCATAGAGAGAGGGGCAGAAATAGATTATTTTGGAAGCTCCAGGCTTTGTGAGTATGTGTGTTTTGAAGGTGTTGTGGTATTACAGGCAAGAACAAACAGAAGAGGAAAAGCAGCACAAGTAACAGCAGTTTGACGTACAGGTGCATATGTAAAATTTTATGTAAATTTTATCTGAAGGTGTGATTGTTGTATCATGCCTATTTAATTTCTTAGGGATGGGTTAATTCCATATGGGTGGATGCTGCCAATGTTTATGAACTGTGCATATTGCCTAATTACTTATTTCCCAGTGAGTTGAAAACCTGTAATTTAATATTTCCAAAGGATGCAACCCAAGACCTGTTGGCATCATGGAAGAATATGAACTTGTGTGGCTTCACTGCAATATCTAGAGAGTTAAATCTGGTCTTTGCTTTCTAGCTGGAGAATGTTGCTCTACTGAGGGGGAAATCCCAGATTAATGTTGAAATTAAAGGTATTTGCAATAGAAGTAGGATGGGCTCCTTGAAATAACTTATTTCTAATATCTGCAGATTTTTTAATACTTTAAAAGTTAGAGCTCCTCTTGTTACTTCACTTAATATTGTTCTGTTCATCTCCAAGTTTGCGTCTTTCTTAAATTTTTCAGCAATGCATCTTTCATTATTTTACTTATTTTGAGTGTTTTCTTGTCATTCATAATTAGCTATGATTTTGCTTATTTTTAAAATTAATAGAGACTATTCACCCAGAGATGGTACACTGTTTAAAGGTGCTTTTCTACATTTGATCCTTTCAGGTTTTTGTGGGCAAGCTAAAGCAGATAACTTTAGGGAATGTACTCAAATTATGAAAACATAATAAGGCATTCTGATTAGTAACCATGTAGGACTAGTAACATGAACTGAGGACAGAGAGTGGTATTAAGAGCCACTTTAATTTGTTGCTTGTAAATTATGAAGCTCTTTCCTCTTTGGAGGCAGAAATTCTTCATAAGTTGGTGGGTGGAACCTGACTTAGTGACCTTAAAAGATTTGTAAACTGGGGAAAGAAGTAATTGTCTTTTTACATATTTGGAGAGATGACCCTGGAATTCGCAAGGTTTGTGAAGAAGTTGCTTAAGCATTGCTGTATGACTGATTAATCCTCCAATTAATAACATTCAGACTGAAATGGCTTCTTATATTAGTAATGGCACCAAATGACCTTGACATATTTATGCATAAAACAATTTTCTATATATAGCAGTGATATTAAGCAGTTTTTGCGATTTGCAATTAAATAGCTTAAAGAGGCTTTAACCCTTAGTGACTGTTTAAGCATCAAAGACATTCTAAAGAATATTTTTCCACTTTGAGTAATTATCCTTGAATTTACATGTAAAGACAGCTTGTAACAGAGTAGGCTTTAATTAACATATTCCTAGAATTCTCTGAGCTGGACTTTAAATTAAGGTTTACTATGGGGGAAAAAATAGATGTTTCTAGTTTGTGTTGGGTCTTGAAAAGTCTTGCATGATCATTGATTTCTGTAATTGTCACTGAGAAAAAAAGTGTCATCTGAAAGTTTTCTGTATGCACAGAAAATGCATAGAAAGGTATTTTTCTAGTGTATGGAGACAAAATTTTTTTATGCACCCATACGTCATGGGAGAAAACTGCAATAAAATAGGTGTCCTTTAAAGTGTATTTTGAAAATTGGTATGAGTATAGACACGTTTTAATACCTAGTACTGGAAAGCATTCATTATAAGAACAGTTTTGTTGGCCTGTTTCTGTTGGTGCTGGTGTTTGTACCCTATGTGACAAAATGCATAATGTAGGTATTAACAGCAGACTCTGTAACTAAGCAAGTGGAAAACATTGAGAGAAGAAAAAACCTTTCAAGGTAGCACTTTACTGGAGGGAAAAATTGACAGTACTTTTATTCTTTAATACTTGAATTTTGTTAGAAAGAAAAGTGCAGCTAGAGTATACCTAAGTATATCATAAATGGTTACATGTCAATGTGAAAGCTTTTCTTTTTCCTCTGGAGTGGGGATTTAAGTCACTCACAATATTCCTTCCACTCACTTGACTATGAAATACTGTAATTCCTCAAAATCAGATCCACAGTTCAGCCTGACTCCTGGAAAGAGAACTGCACTGCTTATTAAATTAGGCTTCCATTCAGGGAGGTTATCCACATGGTTACAGGTTCTGTTTAGGTGCCCTCAGAGGATTCAATTCATGAGCTCAGCTTGCTTGGTTGGGATGACAGAGCTCTGCCATTCTGACTGATAAAAACATAGCATTTTTTAACACTCTGAAGTGTTGGTTTACTTTTGTTTTGAATGAATCTTTAATGGAGATGAAGCAGGGAGAAATGACAATTTCTTCCTGGTGCTGGCCATCTTTTTGGAGAACTCAGAGATTCTGATCAATGTCAAACTTCCTATTTCAGCATCCATCCCTGAAGTATCTGAAATGAGTTACTTCAGAATATATGTTAGACTCTGTGTTCCATCAAACATGTTCAGACTTACTCTCATAAGTCCCAGATTTTTCCTCAAATGCTACAAAGTACACAGTCTTCTGTTAGGTGAACTCTCAGGGTGTGAACAGATTATTTTCAGGTTAGGGATTAGGAATTTACTAGTAGTAGATTTTGTTTGTCTGCTTGTTTAGTGATAGGAGCATAAGACTTTTCAGATAAGCTGCAGTTCCAGCTTTCACATGTCAACTTTTTAATTATTCTTAAGTAAATTGTTCTTAATCCCCTCCTTTTTCTTTTCTATATTCTTCATGTATCCTTTCATGGTAGTAGAAACCTTACGGTTTTTTTCCTCTGGTTTTTATCTTAAAATTTCATTGTATCTTAATGCATTGTTTGGACTGGTTTCATAAAAGTGAAAAATAATGCCTGGATCATTAATAGAGTCTTTCCCTCTCTCAACATTTTGGGAATGGGTTTTGGTTTTTTTTTTGGTTTCTTTTTAATTAAATTATATACCCATTCATTCATGGTAACCTTAAAAGTGTACATAGACAGAATAGAATAATTTAATAATACTGCTGATAAGACATGCAGAAATAAATGCAAATTACAGGTAATCCTTTAAAAAAGACTGGTAAAACCAAGCAAATCTTTCCTTCTCTGTGATGTCTCAAAATACAAGATAGTAGAATAACTGTATGGTATTGGTAAATACACACCCAACTGGGAGATGTAAAAAGACATGAGTTGGGGTTTTGGGTATATTTCAAAAGCATGATTCTCTTCCTCCATTTCCCATCAGAAATTGTAAAGAAAAATATGCGGTTGATAATCAAAATGCTCATAGAATTAAGTAGAATTTGTGTATTATTTTTACGGTACAAAAACCTATTTTAGGTTTAAATATTATTGCTACTTTACATTACCTTGTTATTCTTATTGTTTCCCATACTTTGGTACTTCTGAGAATATGAGAAAACAAAAATTTAACTCCTGTCACACAATGGAATTTCAGTCTGTATGTCTGCTTGCAGCATTGCAAGGGGTGAGAATACATTATTTTCTAGTACAGGGTGGCATTGTCACAGGAGGAAGCATCATTAATATTCACGTGGGTAAATAATTGTGATAACTTATTTTGCTAGGATTCAAATGCCTCTTTGTTGTATCACTGTAATGTTTGACCATGGCAAATGCACTGCTGTGCTAAGAGGTTTCCTGTATTACCAGAGGAGGAGCAATAAACGTCAATAAACATCACACACCTGCTCTGTGGCTGCAGTCACACATTCACACAGAGCGTGCATTGACAACCCATGCACAGGCAGAGAATGAAGGCAGAGGGACTACAACAAAAAATGTGGTTATTGTTTTGGTAGCTTTTCTAATTCTTCTTTTCTCACTTCTTCAGAAAGTCAAACATTTTCTGAGACTAAGCTCTAGGTTTGGTTTAACTCTTAAGCATGTGGTGAGAAGAGGGGAGCAATCAAAATGGTTGATGTACTGGGTGAATAACCAAATATGCATGTGCCATATCCTCATCTTCTGATTCTGTTTTGAATTATATTCAGGCTTCTTTCACCCTGGTTTTCAGGAGTTGTGGGCCAATGTAACAAGGAACTGTTACTTCTTCTCTACAGGAAACTGATTTGTCAAACCAGGCTAACAAGTTGTCTGTTTTGTCTTAAAATTGCAACTGCTTGCCCACATAATTTTTGTTTTCACTCCTGTTTGGTCACTGACATGATCTTTCCTCACAGAACAAGGAGCATAGAGTGGCTAATCTGTAAATAACCAGTTCACATCCTTCTTCTCACACTGGGTGGAAAATTCTGGTAATGAATAGATTTCCTCTTAAATAATCATCCTTGTCCCTTGCTGGTTCATGGTGATTGGACATCTCTGTGTGCTGAGTTTTTGTCCCCTTCATTTCCCTAGGAACTAGTTCATAAAAGACTTTGAAGAGCAGCAGAGCGACTCTGGCTTTGGGGAGTTGACTTTCTAGAATATGATCATGGTGCTTATATTCAATCAGAGGAAAGATCAGTGTTGTGATTTTTCTCCCAATTTGATTTTCTCCTCTTGAGTGAATGCAGATGTCAGTTTGTTTTGTTTCTTTTTACCCTCAAAAATGATGCTTTCAATACATAATCATGTATCATCTCCCTCTAAAACCTTGGAGGACAGTTTAGGTCCCTGTAGCCCCTGTGATTTTAGCAGTTACTGAGAGCATATTGGTTAATAGGAAATGATTGGAGTGGATTTCCCTCAATGTGACAAGCTGCTTTGCCATGCACTTGTAGGAAAGGCAAAGTTTGGTAGGAAGTGCAACAAAATAGAGGTAAAAAGGTGCAAACAGGTTAACTATAACATAATTTTTACCAAATATTGCCCACTAGTTGTAAGGACACTTGTTTTGCTATTGAGATGCATAAGAATGCAGTTTATATGCAGATGGGTGGGTGGGAAAATTGGGACTGCTGAGAAGAAAGCTCTCCTTCTGTAAAACATCTTGTTTATTATTATGCGGATATTCTAATCTGAGGGCATGTAGAGGTTGCTTTAGCCGTGATGAAATGAGGGAAAAAGAAAAGATTTCTCTGTGTTGAGAGTTTAATTCTTCTGTTGCCTTTGGCCCCTGTTATGAAAAATACGAAATGCTTGGCATATTTTTATTTGCCATTAAAACAGCATGTACCTAAGGTTAAGTATGCAATTAAGTCTCCTCTAATAAATGTGCCCTTTGTCAACACATCCTTTTACTCCCTGGAACCTAATATAAGCATGCATTTTCCAAAAAAATGTAATAAATAGCCTTTAACAGTTCCGTAGATGAAATGCTGCTGTATTCAAAGCCATTAAACACAATGTATTCGGAGAATTGCCAGCTTTGTGGCTGTTTAGACCCTCAAAAGCACCACCTGTTACTAGAAATTCTGTGTTGCTCATGGTCTTTCTGCGAGACAAATGTACAAGGGAGATAATGGGTTGGATTACCTGCTTTTCAGGAAGGCCAGAAACCAGATTCCCTGCTGGGTTGAAAGATGGAGAAGTATATACTTATTTGCACAAGCAGCAGTGCCAACTCAGGCTCTCTCTGGTACAGTTTCTCTCCATCTCTAACTTCTTTGTAATGCAGCTTTTACTGTAGTTTCCAGGTCTTGCAATGAAAATCCACCTTCATTTTACATCATTCCATCTCCAATATTGTTAAACTGTTGTCTGTGATTTTGACCTGCTGGATATTTCCTGTCTAATTGCTCCTAGGGTTGTGTTTTGTGACTCAGGATCTGCTGTTTTGCTCTAATTTGCAGCTGAATGAGACACCATATAATGACACCAGAATTTGAATTCAGTATGTGCTCTGTGAAGTCCCTGACACCTGATGTATGTTGTGGGCAAGACTTGGTGTTCCTGTGGTTTAGCTGATGTTCAAGACCAAATACAACTTTTTTACCTCTGGTTTAATATTTTATTTCACGTCTATATGCTTTAACCCACAGCATTTGCAGCTTGTTATTTATGGGGAGTGTTGCATGTGTCATTTGATAGTGACATGTCCCATGGTACTGTATGTCCAATTTCTTCTCTGACTATACATTCCAAAGTTAATTTTCCTGTATCTTTTCAGCTGTTTCCTTGGAACACCTCTGGAAGAGTCTTACTAAAAATTAGTCAGAACTTCTTTTTGAAGTTTTGGCTTTTACTTTGTTTTAGTTGGGTACCAGGGAAAGCAAAATATAAATAGGTATTTCTGGAATCACTGGCAGTGATGTGAATTGGTCTTAAACAGAAGTTGCACTTAGATATAAGTTTAACTGCTTTTAATGCTGGTATTAAGGGTCAATATCTAGGTTAGGCACTAGGTAGAACACTGCCATGAAATAAATTGCACAAGAGACAAGGGCATCTTCGTTGTTTCATGAAAAGAAGAAAGTCTTTGAGCGAAAGCATGTAAGGTTAGTGTAGCTGACACCATTCCTGAACACTAATTATAGATAATTAGTCCCTTGAATATTTAGCTTTGAGGTAGTTAACGAAAAGGTCCTGTTGTTTTGCAAGGCAGATAAAGAGTCTGAAGCAAATTGTGCATGTCCTCATAGACTCTGTCTCTGAGAGCAGTGGAAAGGTCATGTTCTGATTACTAATCCAAACAGCAATCCTTGCAGGCAAAGGGTCTGGACCCTGGCTTGGTTCTTCTGAAAAAATTCATCTGCTGAGCTGATGCCACATGACTGGAGATAGCAGAGCACTAGATCTTAAAGATAGATAAGACCACACTGTGCTCTTGCATGAGGTTATGATTCCCTAGCTGCACTCAATTCATTATAGCCCGGAGAAGGGAAAGCACTGTGACAGAGCATGGCATCTTTCTAAACAACTGCATCAGTAGAAACCCCCTGCAGAATTTTAAGTCATTCATCATCTTCCCACCCTCATCCCTTCTTGCTGTGCTGATAAAATACTTTGCATCCATTATTAGAGCACATCTTTCTGTATTAGAATGGCCCTGCAGCCAAAGCTGTTCTCTGCTTTGTTATGTGAGGCCAGAAACTTCTAATTTAATGTGTTTTCTGGCAGTCTGATGTTGTTAGACTGCCCTTGGCAACTAACTTTCTTGTTTCCATTGTTTTCATGAATCAAGAACGTGCAAGTTAAAATGAGGTGGCATATTTGTGTTTGGTTTGCATAAAATTGAATGGCAAGACTTAGCACAAGCTTTGTTGAAAGAAAATACAAACCTGTAGTAATGGATGCCCAAACCAAACCAGATCACCCAGTGTTGCTTCTAACCCTGTGTGAGTTCCAAACTTGGTAAAATGCCCTGGCATGTTGATTCTGATATAGAACAGCACCCTCAAGATGTCTCACCTTAGCTCTGTTTCTCTTAAGACTGGATGCTATTTAAAGTGAGCACAATGCACAAGATTTGTTTAGGTTTTGTGTGAATCTAAACAGAGTGGGCTGTAATGTGTGACCATCTGTCTAAAGGAGAAATAAAATTACATTACAGTTGTTGTATCATTTTTAAGTCTTATTGGAGGCTTCTGATGCGAAACAGTGTTAGTAGAATAGTATCTAGAGGAATAAATTGAAAGGGAAGGAGTATGAGCAAGGTCCTCAAGAACTAACTCAGAATTTACTCATGTAAAAGACTTGGTTACATAAAGGGTTTTCTTGTTTCTGAGACAGCAAGGACAAGACTAGGAGGTAAATCTTTTAATATTGCTGAATTCTTCCCTGGAATATGATCTTTGCCTTGGACAGCAGGTGTTGTTGTATCCCATTGAAGTGATATTCTTACAGGATTCACAGGAATTGAAGGAATAACTTTGGGTTCTCTGCTTTTGCATGGCTTTTAGCTCTCCATAGCTTCCTTCTGTGGGACCAGTTAAAGGCTCATAACAACCCACCAGTACAAGCTGTACTTTCTATAAACCTGATGCTGGCAGAGCTGCTGGCCCTGGTATGATGGATGTGCTTTGTTGGTGTAGGGTCACTCCAGCATGCCTGGTTTTTGTTAAGTGTCAGGAAATCCTCTCACCTATGGAAGACCTGAGAATTAATGCAGGACAATTAAGTTTGTATACACCCATTTAGGAATGTTTCCTTTTATACTCAGAATGAAGGAGCATGAGAGGTTTAGGAGTATGGATGCTTTTCAAAGGAGGTTTTGGAGGGCAGGGAGAGGGAAATTACTTAGTTGAAGTGTTGAAAGATAAATACCAGTGCCTTTTGGGTGTGAACATGAAAGGATTTAAAGCAGCTTGCTATTTCAGTCAAGGAAAAGAACCAGTAAAAGACAACAAGCCTACCTACCAGTAAATGCTCAATGCTCATTCAGTAACAAATTTCCAAATCTTTTGTTGCCACAGTGGCACAAAGTGTCTGTCCTGCTGCCATAAGTGTGTGGGGGATTCATAGAGCTAATTCCCATAACACCACGAGGAATTTTGCATGTAAATCTTTCACAAGAAGATTTTATATGTATTTGAATGAGCTGTTCCATTTTATCTTAGCAGCAATCTACAGGCTTGAATTTTCCTTAGCATTGTCTGACAGACCATGACGAAACGCTTAATGGTGACACAATGGCTCCTTCACAGCTGTTATAGTCTATTGTGGTGTGTGGCCTAATGGGGGAGTGTTTTAATCTGTTGGTGCTCCACTCAGAGTAACATGGATTACTGACAGGCTGCACTTGCCGCAAGCTAAACGTTGAGCATCTCCCAGTGTTCTGCAAGCTGCAACTCCATATTGCTTATATGGTATAGGAAATTTAGTATAGCAGCTACTGATAGCAGACAAAAATCTTGATGGTACTTGTCCAGTGGGTGCTCTTAGACACCAATAATCTCAAAGTTTGATCCTGTAAAGCTGTGTTTTGTCATGGAGGTCTGCCAAAGACAAGTGCTCTCCTGAATCTGAGCACTTGCCTAAAAAAAAATGTCAGTTTTACTTAGATGCTAAAGGTCCTTGAATGTGCTATGCTGTGGAAATATGTTTCCCCTTGGTGATAATTTTATCCCTTTCCAAACTAATGTCAGGCATCTGTGCTTTTGTGTACTGGAAGACCTCTTCAATGAATTATGTTTATCTTTACATGTAGATAAGTAAAGATTCAGTTAGCCTAAAATGAACTGGGGGCCATCCTTGAGATCAGCCATTCATTCAGGGAAGTAGCAAGTTCCACCATCTATATCATTTGTTCTGGACACAGAACAAAATTTAACTAGTGGAAACCACTGATACTTCTAGTTACATTACTAGCTTTCAACTTTGCATATTTAAATATAAATTTAAATTACACGTCTTCATATGGAAAGAAAAGTATTAAGAATGCTATGATAAAAGAATGATTTTGAGTGTCCCAGAACCCCAAGTAACAATAGTAAAGGAAATGGGATACTTTAGGAAGTTTGAGAATGTGGCAGAAGAAGCCCTGGGACACTCCTTTTCTCCTGGTCTGTGTTTCACAAGTCTGTTGGTAAGTTATTGGAGAAATCTTCAAGAATGACCAGGACCTCTTACCCCATGTTTGCCATTTTAGTGTGGAAATTTTAGTCTCCCATAGGACTGGGAGAGGTTTTCAAAGGTCTCCTGGAAGGATCCAGGCAGCTGAGCTCTTAGAGTGTTCCGACATGATGGAGTTAAGACATAAAAGCACAAGCTGCATGGCCATCTAGTTGAGTAATTAACATCCAGTATCAAATGTCTTTGGTAAATGATTAAACAGCACAGTGAAGAGGCAAGTGTGTCTTTCTGGTGTGTATTTTCAGATTTGAATAATTCAATAATGTTGACATGAAAAATAAAGAACCACAGTTTGTATGTCTCACACAGGTTTGGAAACTCTGATGTGCAGCAGCTTTCCAAAGAACCATGTTAGAAATTGAGAAGCTTATTTCAAACCTTAGGCTGCCAGCTGAATCTGCAGTAGGCAGAAATTTCACAGGGACAGCTTGTCTTGCAAAGTATCCTGCTGCTGTTTCTTTTTTTCCAGTGACGGAAATAACCAAGACTAGATTTCCCTCTGTGCTGCACCCCACTGCAGTCCATATTTGAGCTTCAGATGGAAACAGAATATGCAAAGGAGGACCAGAATTATGTATTCTCTTAGGGTAATAAGACTTACATGCCTAGTAAGAAAGAATGTGCACATGGTGCATGTAAACAAATGCTGCTATATGAGAGCCTGCAGCATCAGGGCTTTTTCCTAGCACTCAGAAATGATTTGCTGCAAACAATCAGAAGTGGCTGTGTTCAGAGTCAACTGCCTAGAGTGAGATATACCTACTTTATGCTGAACAGTATGCGTAGGAATACAAAATAATTTAGGTAGCAAAAGACCTTTAATATCACCCAGTCCAAACATAGCTATATGCTCAATACATAAAACAGAGAAATAGAGATAGAGTCCAGCTCTGTGGCATTCAGTCTGGGCCTTTTCCACTTTGGAGATCCTTGCTGTGTCACACTTATCCCACTCTCAGCATGTGTCTTTGCTAAGAGTTTCCCTTCTCCCTGCCAGGGCTATGCCCTTTTGAAAACATAATCTTTCCCTGCTCACTGAGCACACATGAGCCTGGAGGTTGGTAATATTCATCCTCTCCAGGATCACAGCTAGGCTGAGTCAGCACAAATATTTGCTAAGTTAATTAGACTTTTTCTTTAATCTGAGAGTAATTTGAAGTAAGGTTTGCCTTTATTGTTGTAATATTTAAACACATGCATGGGTTCCTGCTTCTTTCTTCCAGTTCCTAGTTTTGCCATTGTGAAGTCATCTGGTAAAAACATGATCCTTCATTCAATTATTTGCTTATTTTATTTGATCCTCTTACAGATTTATGTATGGGTTGTGTTATATTTTTGGAATTACTAAGTAGCTTTGTCTACCTGAGCCAGCGTAGGTTGATTTCCATAGAGCTACTCTGTAGCAGACAAATAGTTATTGGAAATTGTGCATAAATCTTCCACAGTTCCTGTTTCATTTTGGTGGCATCTTCACTGAGCTGATCAATAACAAAGTCTGTAATTTCTCTAGTGCTTCTTTACAATGTTGTCACAATCACAAAAGAACATCATTTGTCAATTTATGTCACTCCCAGCGTAGCAGATGAGAAAATTGAAATCTCTGTCAAAATGATTTCCAGGTCATTTCCCAAAGATTACCTCCTCAAATTTTTTTTGAAGTTTACGTTTTCCAACATTTTTATCTGAATGATTGAAAGAGGAGCATATTTTTTCCTTGTCTCCTTGGAGACCTTGAAATTGAGATGCTGTATAGTTTAACCCACAACATAAACAAAATTAATGAAAAAATAGAGTATGTCCCTGCTCAGCTCATGGCTCATAATTCTACTCAGTTCTGTGATAGTCTAACAAATGCAAGATTATGGGGATTTTTTCCACCTTTTAAGATACTTTTATTATAATAGAATTTTTATTGAGTTTATTTACTGGGGGTAGGTTGATTCAGATATAAGCAGAAATGTAAGAAAATCCAAGTATGTGAGAGAATGAAAATGTTACCAGAAAAAGTGAGCTTTGTCTCTCCTAGATTCCATTTCCATCCTGCATTTTCCAACCTCACCCAACTTCTTTGTGGGGGAAAAAATCCTCTGGATCTGAGGTTCTATCTTGCTCCCAGCTGCTTTAGTTCACAGCCCAGTTAAAATCTCAGTTGAATGGCTGGCTTATGTTTTCAATACATGAGGCTTAACATTGAAAAATTTTTCCTCTGTTTAATCAGTGTCCTAAATTGATCCAAAGCAAAAGTCAAAGGTAATCAAAAAGTCTTCTGAGCAGATCAGATTAAAAAAACCCCAAAACTTTATTATGTGATCAAAGTTTCAGATCAAGTCTTTTGTCTTCTTGTTTGGATCAAGGCTTTTCTCAAGGCACAGTTATGTTTCAAATAAAGTATTTCATGCCCCTACCATCATGTGTACTCTCTTCCCTTCTACCACCCCTTCATTCTGTCCTTTGAGGTGAACTTCTTCCTTGGAGGGTTAATTAATTTGCTGACACTGTGCAAGAGAGGAGACCCTCCATCAGACAACCAGCAGTCTTTCTGGAGTTAGGACAGTACTCCAATTTGCTATCATATTCATGCAAAATTACAGGATTGCTTCCATGTAACTGTAAAAAAAACCCACTAATTTTGCTTGAATAGTTATTTACAAGGGACGATAAGTAGTAACATTTTTTTTCCTAGCTGGGATTTATCTTTAAAGTATCCTGTCTACTTAGCATCCCTACATTATCATTACTGTTAAGATTTCATTGCTTCCTTTCTCTTGAGATGTGCCAGTATTTTTGTAATGAAACTGGATACAAAAGCTGACTCATGGCAAACTAAACTAATGCTCTGACTTTGGCAACTAAACTAATGCTCAGACTTTGGCAACTTTACCCATTTCTTTCCTCTGCCACTTCAAACTTGAATTAGGAAAAAAGATACAGATTCTTGAGCATGAGTTTTTCCTCTCTTGTGATGTCTGGTTTCTAAAATATTGCCAAGATTGAAAGACTGTTAAGAGATAATCTGAGTCAATATTAGCATAATAACCATCTGTAAGTTTGTCAAGGAAGGCCTGGAATTTATGACTTAGTACGGAATATGTTAGAATATTTCTTAACAGGAACGGAAATAATATGAACAATAAACTGCATAGTCCAACACTGAGATATACATAATTTTTTCATAAATTATTTTGTATATATAGAATATTTTTCTTGACAAGTGGCAGGTACTCTATTTCCCTTTAGCAGTACATTCAGACCAATGAACATTTGTTTTCTCACTAATGAAAGTTTATCAAGAAATTTTAGACGTATGTAGTCATAACCAAAGGAGAAAGATTGATGGCCATACTGGAAACACTGTAGTTTTAACTTTTCATTTTAGAGGTAGAAACACGTGATGTGAGCAATTTTCCAAGTGCTGAGAAGAATGTCATGTCTGAACATTTAGAAGAATTTATTGATGATCTGTAACTCCCAGTTCTCTCTTGAAAATCCATCTCCTCATGCTGTACAAGTAGAAATACTCACATGAGCATGTATAAGTGAAAAAAGTGATTGATTCCAGTCGGTACTTCCTACAGTACATTACCTTTATGAAGATAACCAGAATACACTCTTCTGCAATATTCTCAGCTTGCAAAATAAATTAGTGTTGTATTTGAATAATCAGAGAGTTGGGAATCAGTTTCCATTGCAACTTTCAGCAAATCAGTTCACCCAGAGCTCTGGCAACGTGTATGCAACATTGCATGAAACTATTTGAGCAACTTGCTTTTTAAAAATCTCTTATGTTTGCAAGATTCTTGTGAAATGGTTATGGGAAACTAAAGCTTTACTTTTGGATTAAAAATAAATATTCTTGGTTTTTTTATATTACTGCATTAGCTAAGATAACTTCATGTTAGAAATAGAGTATAAGTCATTTTGTTTCATAAAAATTAATAATTAGTTTTTTTTGTTCTTTCAAAACCTATTACACAGATTGAAAAAAAAAGATTTGAATCAATGAATAGATGTGTCTGCTGTAAAATATGTGCAAATCTTCTGAAATTAGTAGATTTACACCAATTAAGTATAATTATATAAATATTCATGCTGCTTTTAACAGTTATTTGCTATTTAAAAAGGAAATTATTATTGTCATGGAAAATATTTGCATCTAGTGTTTATCATTGTTGTACACTTTTGTTATTAACAGGATTTCTAATGTGGCAGTATGGAAGCTTGAGTTCTTAATCTTGCTTTCTCCTAAATTTTCCTAAGTTCTTATTTGACAGAGGGTCTTGATTTGGAGAGGAAAATTTTAAAAAGTAATCTGCAGACTTTGGTAACATATTATTGTCTTCAGAACCAAGTAAATCTTCAAGCCGAAGCTTGTGATTTAGAGGTATCTTTTGATATGAGTATGGAAATCATCTAGGATAAAGCAGCATTAAAATATCAGTGTTTTTCTATAAAATAGAATGTCACTGTTTACCTAAGCATGTCTAGCATCTGCTTGAAATAGCTGAGATTGTGATGAGAAACTGGGGATGTTGGAGTCAAGTTGAGCAAGGGGAAAACGTGAGAGGGGGGGAAGGTGATGTAGCTTTGTTCAGGTTTTTTTTTTTGTCTCCTCATTCTAATCAATTTTAACTGGCAATGCATTAAATTACTTTTCTTTATGTTTCTTGTGGTTTGGTTGTGATCATAAGTGGTAAATGATCTTCATGGCCTTTTATCAGCTCATGATCTTGTTTTTGTCTGTTTTTCTTGCCCTACTTTTTTGAGGAGGGGGAGAGAGGCAGTGACTGGGTGGGCAGCTGGCAGCTGTCTCAAGTCAAACCATCACATTCAAAGAAAATGACAAAGTAACATCCAATTAAACATAGATATAACAAACAAAAAGATCTTTTTGCAGAGGGCAATGACGTTTGATCTCCATCAAGCACAGCAGTCAGTGTTAAGACTCCCCAAGTCTGTCTTTTTTTATTTCTTCATGTTCTGCCTTTAAATCGCTAAGAATAAATTGTTTTTCTAACTGCAAAGTCAATTTAAACTACAGGCTATGCTAAGATAATATTTTTGGTAATAATTCAGCCGTTTAGCTTGAGCTGTTGTTGCATTTTCCTACCTTTTTTATCATTTTGGTTTGAAATGGAAGATACTGGAAATACTGAGTTTTATCTCTAAGCAGTTACAAGTTTTGAGGTATTATATACCTGTAAATGCATATGGTATGGGAATTCTGAGCCTAATTCTCTATGTGTCTGTTCCTTTTCTGGTTTTGTGTGATTGGAGAAATGAAAGTGACCATCTTCAATACATGGTCAAGCAATTAGAATTTAGCAGTAAGAAAAACTACTTCAGTATGGTGGTTAAATTGAAATGTTATGTCTCAATTGATACAGTTTAAGAACTTAAGCTGTTTTTGCAAAAGCTTGCTTGATATTAGCTTTCAGGTTTATGAAATGCTGAGACACAAATGTGCTTTTTTCACACAGTAAAGAGAACAAATGGCTTGCTTGCAATTTTCCTTTAGTTGCCAAATTCTGTAGAACGTCTGTTGTTTGGTTTTGGGTTGGTTTTTTCGGTTTTTTGTTTTGTTTGGTTTGATGTGTTTGTTTGTCTTGTTAATTACTTTGTTTAATCCTAGATGTACCTGAAACATTTTTTTAAAGTCTGTATGGGTTTACAGGATTGACTTTCCCCTCAACTCCTTGTGGCCCTGGCATGCCAGTGGACCAGATTCCTAAAGTGGAAATGAATTCAATTTTTCATGCTTTATAAAAGCAGCTGAGTTGTGCACAGTCCACTTAGTAGTTTCATATATTTTGTTAGCCGGAGGAAATTTCTTGCTACAAATTGTGTAGCTATCCACATTTGTCTTCCCCTGAACTTGATGTCCCTTATTATGGTTTAGGCTCCAGCTGGAGTGTTTTAGAGAGGGTAAAGATACTATTGGTTATTATCCATCTGCACGGATGCCTCTCTGTAAGCAAACAGAAACAATGCTAACAGTGTGGGATGCCTAAAGAAGTTCATGATCTTTCTGGATCAGCTAGCAAATAATGCTTGCTTAAACCTATCATGAGCAGGCAGTAAGTACATAGAAAAGCAAGCTATATCTTGGGTGCCTGAGACCTCTTTCTCTTTCCTGAAGCTGATTAAATAATGTAAATGCCTGCATACATTCATAATAAGCATCTGCTTGGTTGGACTGCCAGAAACAAACACATTTATCTTCATTGCTGGGGACTTGTTGTGTTGTGTAAATGTGTCATCTACGTCTGATACAGCAGTAGCCCTGTGACAGATTTAACAAGATTAGATGACCTCCAAAAAAAGCTTTGCAAAACATTACAGATAATGCTATGCAAATTGACAAGTAGCATAGACAAAAAAGCTTAATAATTACTCCTTCTCCTTTTAAAACATTTTTCTCTTTTGGAGGTCAAGCCAGATTAATTTATAGAGTCTGAAAGTGTCTGTTACACACGCTGTAACAGAAAATGTAGGGGAGGGGGGAAAAAACCCAAACAGGCTAAATTAGGAAAAGTGATCAGTGTAGGTTATGTTATCAGGTCTTCATTGAACCTCAAAGGTCAGGGAATTTCAGTTTACAGTTGGACTAGCTCCAGCCGAGCCAACACTCGGAGTTAATGTGACCCTGCTGGGTTAGAAAATGATTTAAAAGAACCAAAAATCCCCAACAAACCATTGAACAGTAATTGCTTCAGCAGTGATACACTCCTATATTGAAGGATTTCTGCTGGATAATGTCAGTGACATCTAATTTATGGGTCAGAGTTCCCATAGCACTGTCTTGTGATTGCTTTCTGACACAACTTTTCTCACCAGAGGACTTCATCCTGTTGAGAGGTTTGTGGATTCATGGCCATTAGGCTGAACTTGGGTCAAATATTAAAACTTTTCAGTAAAGTCTAACCCTTTCCCTTGGTCCTAAAGACAAGGAAGTAATTAATTTTGCATGTTTTTAGTAGTCCTGCCAGCTTTAAATAATTAATTGTATGTGAGTTTCACTATTTTAGTGTGGATTACTTTTAATGATCCACCCTGGTTTTTACAGGGTCCTTACTATATCAGCTACAGCTTGTGTAGATACAGTGACTTGTTGAGTACTTGGTTGTCTTTCAAGGTGACAATGAAATGTAAATCTAGTGCAGAATATGGAAAACTGAAGTTTGGAGGCTTTTTTTACAAAAAAGAGCATTTGGGTGATTACATTGAGCAGTGGAGGAGAGTAGGAGCTGGACACTCTTGAGTTTTCCTTTTACATAAGGATTTAGCTTTTGAATCCCATCTTTTGATGAACTCTATCCACCTCTTCTAGAGAAGTAAATTTGAAGCAACTTTACTGGATTTCTATCAAGTGAGTTTCAACTGGCAGATCCAGCCTGTTGACTACAGGGCATGAAGCCCAGCACAGCTCCAAGATAAACCCTGCCTGAGGCATGGGAAGCGTGGAGACGGTCAGCTGCGCCATTCCTCAGGTTGGCGCCTGGCTTTGTTGCTGGCTAAAGTGGGCTGCATTCTGAGATGTCTCAGGAGCTGGAAGCTGGGCTGTGTGGAAAAGGGGTGGCTAAGCTGCTCTTCTGAGCTAGGGTTTAATAGAGTTACTGCACTGTAAAGCTTTCAGGGTCAGCCACATGCAGTGCTGTCTGCTCTGTAAGCACGTCGGCTCATGGCTTTCTAGTCCATGACTAAGCATGTAGGGCAGATGGACATGGACGTTTCTAAATGTCCAAAACAAAGGACTTTACAGCAGCCTGAGGGATGGTCAATAGCCAGCTCAGATGTAAATTTAGTAATGGTTTGGGACAAAATTCTGCTCTGATGTTTTGAGAACTTGTTTTGAAGTCTCCTTGGGAAATGAGACACTGATGGCTCAGTCATTTGGGCAGTCTTGGGAAGTGCTTGCATGAAACTAGAACGAGCAGTAGAGATATTGATCAGTAAAAAGACATCTATCAGTGCATTGTATCATATTGATCAGTAAAAAGACATCTATCAGTGCATTGTATCAGTGCATATCAGTGCATTGCAGGACTAAGTGCAGATTTGTGAAAGGCAAATGTAATATCACGTAGGTGAATGACTGGTTTTAAATTATTAAACCTTGTTAACCTGACATTTCAGTGCTCTCAAAGTATTCTGTTCATGAAGCCTAGCAAGCTTTGCAACTGCTTGCTTCTCCCCATTCCCTTTTATTCCCTTCATTAGTTATCAATTTATAGGAATTTCAATGAAAAGACTGCCCAAGGGAAATCCGTCTGTGAAGTCCGTTTGAGCACTTTAGAGTTCAAATACCTTTTCTACTGAGCAAACAAGAAGAGGGCTAATGAATATTGAAGTCTGTCCTCATTACAGCACAGCACCTGAGAGTGTGTAGCTGTAATTCACAAGACATTGGCTTTGTGCATCTGTGGCTTTTTCTAAGTGTCAGGTCCCCCAGCATGTCAATTATCATTACTATATACTATTTCTCCTAGATTTGTTTTGATGTAGGATAAATATTAGGATTTTTCTTTCACATACGTTCACCATAATTTCAAACTCAGGATCCTCCTAAGTTTTGAAAAGAAGATTTACTGTTACAGCACAATTCAGGTCCAGGTGTTAACTACAGTCTTTCAGGAGGTTGGCATCAATAGTTTATAGTAATATTTTCTCCAGAATAAAATTAACCCAAATTATCTCAACTATCTGTTATTTGGCCCAGTTGCATGTTCAGAATGATGTGACTATGAGCCAAGAACTTATTTCATGTGCACACAAGTACATTTTGCACAAGAAATATTTACATTCTGAATTTTCTTGTCAAATTATGTATGTACTTAAAGTTTATATATGTTTAAAAAGAAAACATAAGCCATTAGATAAATTTAAGGACAAAAAAAATCCTAGGGGATGTGAATTATGGTTTTAATGAACAGTAGTTGAGGGCTGGACAAATATACTAGCAGCCTATTTATATTCTAATTATCCAGTGTTCTGGGCTTTATCTGGATCTCATTCCTGAGTGATGTATTAGAATACATTTGAATTCAGGCAAGGACCATTCGATTTTGTACCAAAAAAAAATCAATTTAAGTGACCCGTTTCAGAATGATATCATGCATTAGCTAAAATACCAGACATTTGGTTCATGTTTGTCCTTGTATACTCATGAAATAATAAGGTTCCATTTGTACTTTGAAGGAAAAAAACATGTGTCAGTTGATAACTTTAATGTAAATATTGATAAGTACCTCCTGTGATACAGTCACTGTTTTTAAAAAATAAAACCCCCAAAGCTTCTGTAGTTCATTCTCTGACTTCACAGGTAACACTGGGATTTCAATTTTCTAAGTGTGCTGCATGTATTTTATCAGACATCAAACTGTTGCTTCTGACTGTTTTTAGGAATGTAGTGTTCAATAGTAAAAGATGAACAAAGCTCTTGAGCTTAGTGCCAGCATTTCTAAAGGATAGTGCTGATAAATTAATTAAGAGCAGCATGGAGACATGAAACATCAACATAAATATTTGATATCACACCACATATCTTCATGGTTACATTTCATTCATTGTAACTGGGAAGAAGATCCTTACTGGATACAGCTTTCCTGGCATTGGTTGGTTTTGAGATTTGGGGTGTTTCCCCCTGTGAATTTTGAATAGTGTCACATAAAATTACACAAGGAACGCTTTCTACATCTTTATAGACTTTGGGCTCACTGTGATTGACACAAATGTAAATGCTGGCAATTATTGTTAAAGTTGCTTTGAAAAGCAAGCCCTGCCCAGCAATATTATCCATGTGCTGACGACTGTGCAAGAAAAGAATTATATTGGCCCCAAAGTTTGTTATGTTTTTCTAAGTCAGTGGTGTACAAGTGCAGTGGGGAAAAATAAAACCAGAAAAAAACCCCCAATCTTACCCAGGCTTTTGGAGTTTGACACACAAACTGATCTATAGTGAAGTTTGAGGCCAGGTGTACAGCTCAGTTGTTAGCATATGGCCAGTTAGACCCTTTGAGTTTATTGTGCACATTAAATAGTCATGTTCATGACTTAATTTCAAACAGATGTGTTTGTAGCATAATGTGTACAGAACTTTGTAGGTGCACACAGTTTGTGGTGATTGGGGTGGGGCTGTGTCCAGCCTCATCCCCAGTGGGCTGCAGCTGTGAGCAGCAGGTGAGCAGCATTGACAGCAATGAGCCATGGAGTGCCCAGGGGCACTGACCCATCACCAAAGGGAGCAGAGGGCACACAGGTGCAGTGCATGGACATGAGGGGTATAAAAGGCTGGGCTGAAGGACAAGAAAGAGCAGCTACTTTCAGCCTTCTGAAGTGACATGGTGTTACTCTGTGTGAGTTGAAGCCTTCTGGAATTACAAGGGGATACTCTGTGTATCGTGATCAACTCAACTGTGGTGTGTGCTGCAACAGGACTTGGAAAGTATGGCCACAAAAGTCTGAACTGCCTGTTCCCAGCACAGCAGTGAAAGGGATTGTACTAGTAAGTGTTAAAAGCAGGCTGTTTTTCATATAAATTCATGGAAATGTCTTGCAGAGTTTGAAGTGAGAAAACAATTTTGTGTTTAATGACTTCATTAGACATCGTCTCCGACAGTAGAATCATAAATATTTTCCTACTGTCTTTGCAACACAGACTCTCTGGTGTCAAGTCCTTACAATTTTGAATAAAGAACTTGCCTTTATGCTGATGAATATTTTTTAGGAATTATTTCTAACTTGGAATCTGATTAGACTGATTAATGGTGTTATTAGAATTTTGACAAATTAAACCATGGTAGGTACCTGGAACATGATGTTTAGATTGTGTTCTGGTTTGCTTTTCCTGTGACTGTTTAGGTGATCATCTTTGTGTTTCTTTGCATCTTCAGCAGTTGTTTGCCTGTGTAAAACCCAGTCCCTCAGATGTTTGCACTCATCTGCTCCATGTCTCCATGCACAGAGGGGAAAAAGAGGCATGGGTCACATGTTTCCAGCCTGTTAGTTCTAAAGCCATGTGTATGTTTTAAACATACAAGTTATACTACAGTCCTAGCTTTTTAAAAGATCTCTTCTGTAGTGAACTTTGTCCCTCTTTCTATTTTGTTTTTTTTTGCACAGTCTTGCTTTATTTTCTCTTTCTTTTCTTTCCTTTCTTGCTCACATGTCATTCTTATATAGCTGCATTTTCTAGCTGGAGGTATACAGATAAGTCAGTATTTGGCATCTGTGTTTCATCTTTTGACAAGTCCATCACTTCCCTGTGACTGAAGTTCCATTTTGTGTAAAACTTTCCTCTTTGCCCAAACTTTGCATGCTGCCAGGGAATCAAAGCAAAAAGGTTGGCAGCTGATGATTGCATCAGGTGCTGCATCTTGTCCTCAATTTCCTCACAGCAGAGAATGCCTTTTTCTGCACCAGAACTTGAGCTGGCAGTACCCCAGCAAAATCCCCAGCAAGCCTTTTCACTATGTGGTAATCTTCCACCAGCTGGGACTGGAGAGCCTGAGGAATTGGGTTATTCACAGGATGATATTTCTAAGAATATGCTTTATACTGACTTCTTATGATACAATTTCTAGCAGTGGTACATTTTAAAATACCTATGTAATAGCTCTGGGTTCTGGCTGTGCATCTCAGTGTGTGAGTGAAACTTGAATTCTCCTTCTCAGGGTTAGGTGATGAATCTTTCTGTTTCCTGAGAAAAATTCACATCTCTGTTTTAGTGAGAAACAAAGCACATTTAGTCTAATTCATGGCTTTCTCCCTGAGTACTCCATGAGCTTATTTTAAATAAAACACCCATAATTGTTAATAATAGCTGGAAAAAATGTTGTATAAGCTGGAAATGATGATTTATTCAAGCAGTCACATGCTGAATTCAAGTGAGTAATGCAGAGAAGATGGGGCAATACCACTCCTCCCTGATCTGGTCTGCTCACCTAACATTGGCAGTCCCTATATCCTTCTGTAGGTCAGAACAGACTATTATGGTAGTAACAGAGCATACAAATGTAAGATAAAAAATGTAATATAAACAAGAAAATCCAGACATTGTGTGGCCAGTGGAGCTGTGCCCCAGGTTGAACATGGACATTTTATTAAAATCTGTTCACAACTTAGATGAGCAGAGATGACATGCAGCATGGTTGCCCTCTAAGGAGATGGAGGTGAAATGCTTTATCTTATTTTCAGT
Organism: Agelaius phoeniceus; assembly: GCF_051311805.1. NCBI lineage: Eukaryota > Metazoa > Chordata > Aves > Passeriformes > Icteridae > Agelaius > Agelaius phoeniceus. The sequence continues at coordinate 22,253,002 of NC_135268.1, forward strand.
GTTCTTCTAAAATGAAATCTTAGGTACCCTTAAAATCTGTGTCTAAAAAAGGCATTTTTGGTTTATTGTGGACATTGAAAACAATAGGTGCTGTATAGATGATGCTATGTTGTGGCAAAATCTGAAAGCTGAAATTGGTTTTGAGAGAAAATTCAGCTTTTTTTTTTTTCCCCTGCCACCTCTGAAAGTCAAATGGAAACTGAAAATATTTTTGTCTTTCTTTTGGTATCTTAGTAATAACATGAGGTCTTTAATGTCTCAATAACACAATATAGCCATACTATATCAGTATTCCATCTTGTTTAGCCTGTGCTTAGCTAGTGGGAGTGAAGAAAATAGCACTGCAGCAATTTATAGGGCAAATACTGCTCTTCCTGTAACTGCAGTAAATCTAGTCCACATAATGTCTACTTTAGTTATCCATGGAGGATCTCATAATTCAGCACAAAAAAATGCTTCCTTTAGAATTAAAAGTTTGCATGACTGATTTGACTGCTTAAATGCCTATTCAAATAAGTGAGTTTGATACTTCTAAATCCAATATGATTACTGTTGGATTGCAATTTTTATTGGAAGAAGAATGAAAGCAAGGATTTCCCTGTTGGTAAAAGTGGGGATTCTTGGTTTGTTTTGGGTTTGTTTTTCCCCCTTTCAACTGCTGGCAACCTCCTCTACATGACAGCTGACACAATATATACATGCAATGCTGCATTTCTCAGGAATTTTCTGTATTGTTGGGAGAGATATGTGTATCTCAGTGGAGATTTTGACTGGTCATGACTAGCTCAATAGCCTTATTTCTAGGATTGGGTTATTTTTAAGTTGGTTGCAGATAATTAATTCAATGTTGATAGAAATATGTGTAAAAATGAATGCCTCTGGGAGGCTTACAAAAGAAGCACCCAAACCCCTCAAACTTCACCTTTCCTGGTATAAAAAGCTAAGGTTGTATGACTGCTCACACTAACCAATTTCTTCATTTTCAGAAGTCTCTGTTTATATATTGATAATTTTACTAGATGAAGTAATGACTGGATAACTATAGCACACTCAATGAAGTTTTGGCTTTGCTACTATCTCATTTACTCCATCTAATTATTTATCTTCTGGATGAAAATCCCTTCATATCTTACAGGTTATGGTAACAGTGGGGATAGATTGATTTAATATTTAATCTAATCCTAACTGAAAAAGTCTGAAAGCTGGACACACCCAATATTAGCCAGCAGTGTTCAGACCTAGAAGGATCTTGCAAGTCAGATTTTGGTGCAACCTGTGCTGCTACTGAGCACCAGATGCTTCGAAATCCAGTTTCAGTTTCACCTAAAGTAACAGCTTTGGTTGATATGCCTTTACCCGTCAGTTCAGAGTAGTTTTGGAGGGGCAGAGGTTTGGAGGGATTACTCTGATATGTTTCCATTCCTGTAGCTTTCCTTGTTTCTTTTGCATTTTCCTGTTGTGCTTTTCTTCATCTCAAGGAAAATCCCAAGCTCAGAACCTGACTCAAACATTTCAGCAGGGCTTCAAAAGTGACTTCAACAAATCCTGTGCATCCCAACACAGATTTTTGTATTTCTGTGCATAGTCTTAATATCCAAAATGATTCTGCGGAGGGGAAAGGATCATTCCTTTGCCAAGAGCTCTTGCCAGGAATTGATGTTTTTCTCGGTAGATTTGTATACTTTATGTCTAGTGGGGGAAAAAATCATGGTAGCATAATTAAGCTGCAGAAATTAACATCAGCAAGATTTAAAATTTGTGCCCAAAGAGGCCTGAAAGTTAGAGAGGAAATGAACCAGGCCATACTTTGAGGTTCAGAAAAGATAAAGTTTGTAGTACTTTACAAATGAGACCGCATTGTGTTTCTGCATCTAAATGTAGCTTCTCTTATAAAGAAAATTCATAATGATTAGACTGTTGTGAGCTGGATTAATTAAAGGGATTAGCTTGTCTTTGGGCATATGTGTTTATCTAGCTCTGAGCGTGATATGTGTATATAAATCTATTCCCACACAGAAGACTTTGTTAGCTTTAACTTGAGATTGCTTGACAACATAGCCCACCAGCACAACCTGCAAGGAGGGAGGAAAAGCAAAGCTGTTCTTTCCTGTATTCCTCACTCTATGTTGTATTCATTAATTTTGTCTAATTACTCTTTCTGTGCCTTATGCAGGAACTCCACATTTCTTTTCATTCCAGACGATAAGGAAGCAGTTCAGGCATTGACCCAGTTTCCTGAATATATGGTCATGATTTTTTAATGGTGATGGCTGAAGGTGTTATAAATGGCATTATATGTTCTCCCGTGCCTTATTTTTCATAGTTTGCAAACTTACAGGCTTTGCAACTTCGCCTACTTTTATGTGAGACAGGACTGCAGATGGAATTTGTCAAAAGAAATCATCTTGAGTCGGTGTTTTGAAAATGTCAGTGTATCATGTTGGTCTTGCCTCATTCTTAATTTGCCTGTATTTACATCCAGTTCCACTCTGCTTTTAATATGTTCTGAGAGTGCATAATAATTATTTGGGATAATGATGACATATGGATGGTGAGACAGCTAAGCTTAGTGGGTAGTGCCAATGCTTTACCAGGACAAGTGCTGTGAGCAGTTTTGCATGTGACAACTAAGGAATCATTCAGTCCAAATACAACTCCTCTTTAAGGGTTTTTCCTTCCTATTATCTCATTTCTACTTGCTTTGCAGAATGTATCCTCACCTGTGATTGGCATTCTTAGAAGCTTATCTTTGCCAGAAGAACAAGGTTGTAGCCATCAATTGAAGGATTGTTCCCTAGTGGCTTATCTAATAAATAGGCTTTTTTGCTGGAAATGTCACATATATATAAGGGCTAAAGATAATTTGGCATCTCTGCCAGACCCCCTCCATCATGCTACATTTACTGTCACAAGACATTTAGTTTCATAAGAGAGCAGCTGTGCCAAATATTCCTAACAAAAATTGAGTACCCGTCACAACTGCTTTGACTGAAAAACAGGCTGGATCATAAAAAGCTTGCAAATATGCCTCAGAAATCAGCAAATGTTTCTGTTCCCATTGTGTCAGTAGAATGAGTGGGCTTTTCCTCAGTGCCTTTTTACTAGTGCTCTAGTACATGTTACTCCGTGGATTTGCTAGGAGTTGCATATAGTGAATTCTTCTGCTACTGGAAATCAGCAAAAGACTTTGCTATGGCCAGGGACTCCTTTCATGAAACACAGGAAGGCTGTGAGGCTGCTACATCTACAACACATGGTTTTGACTAATGAATGGAACAATTTCATTTGAGGATATTGGGTTTTTATGGAATTACAGAATACGGCAGTGTTGGCATCTTGATTTATCATTGTATTTAAACCATGCTGTGGGAATTCATTATATCAATATAATTTAGTCACTGTGTTTATGTGTTCTGTGACACACTGAAGCACAAGTTACCTGGGCTGGGATAGGTAGGTGTGTCACTTCTGGGTCCTTTTTCTTACCTTCCTGTTTCTCTGCATTCTACATGTCAAGATGGAAGATGAATAATGTGCTCCTTAGTCTGTCCATACATTAGCTCTACCTAATTCCTCTTGCTCTTTCCAGGTCTCAAGTTCCTTTCACCCCTTGATTAGTAACCATGGTGCTTGTAATGTACTGCAATTATAGATTGGAATGTACCAGCACAGAGTAATTTATGCAAAAGTAATTACTTAAATGACTCTTCGTTATATTGCAATCAAATCCTAGATGCTCTGGTATAGATGTTATATATCTGAACTCAGCATGCTACTTAAAGTCTTTTGAGTCGAATTCTGAAACTATGTAAATCAGTGCAGTTCATCTGCACAGCTCTAGTGCTTTGAAAAGGGCTACATAGAGAAGTACAGCTATAAAAGAAAAGAATTTGAACTTATAAACCAACACAGAAAGGTAGATGTGAGTGAGCCTAAAGCATTTTGAGAACAATAGGCTCGACAGTCTAACAATGACAGCGATCAAATTCTTTCTTCTTGCAAATTCCTTTGAGATAATTTCCTATATTTTTACTTTGTCCATTGAGTTAGCCACAAATGGTGAATGAAGCCTATTTCAATTTAAACTGTACTGCAGTTTTTGTTGTTTGTGGGGAGAAGGGGGGTTTCTGGCTGAGTGAAGGCCTTAGCAGTGGGGTACTCCCAGTTCATCTTGTGATCCCATTTAAGCTTTATAGCTAAGTTCCCTTTGACTGTTCTCTTGGAAAATTTAGGCAAATCTGGCCACAGCTCATTTGGAGAACTGCACTGCAATGTATAACTGAGGCCTCAGAACATACTAATGAAATTAGCATGTCTGCATCATGTTGCAGGGTAGTGAGGAGCCTTTCTAGAAATATAGAGTCTTTAATTCAGAGGATTATAATTGATTGAATTCTGATTAATGTGGAAACTCACCTTCATCTCCTCTGTAATTCAGGGTGAAATCCAAAACTACCCAGAACTTCTGGCAAGGCACTGAAAGGTTATTGTCCACCATGAAGTCTTTGTGCAAGCACTGCTTCTGTATTTTAGGCAATGCAGCAATGTTTGTTGTGGTTTGAGTGAGTAGACGGAAAATCTCCTTTTCCGATTCCAGTTATCATTATATAGAGAGATTTGCATAGAGCACATTAGTTCAATCAAGTTTTATGGAAAATAATTCCAGGGAAGTCTAAAGAATCTCTCAGCTATGGTACTTAATGTGGTCAGCAGGAACTGCCAGTGAGAATCCATCCATCTTTCTGGTTCAGCTGCTTTGTCATTAGGTAAACAGCATGGCATCTATGTTTCACAAAAGTATTTCTTCCAGCAAGACACTGTTTCCTGCTTTGTTTGAAACAATTCAGTGCTAAATGTCTTTATTTCTTTATAATTCCACCACTTCCTGCCCTCCTTTCTATCTATTAGGAGACAATGGCAATCTGATCTCAATTTCTGCATGAAGAGATGATGCCACATATGAAATATTTGTACATAGGTCCTTGGCTAAGTTTGTTTGTATTAAAACTTGAACACAACTTGGGCAGCAAGTTTCATGCTGACCAGAGAGACAGTACAGCTGCATTATTGCTACAGCTAGGATGCTAATCCCAGACTTTGATACATCTTTGCAAAAGTATATATGAAGGTCTTTATGAAGAACAGATATTTGCTTTTATTCTGCTATTTTAAGTAGCTTTGGACTATCTAGTCTGCAGAGATAATTATTGAGGCTTTGCTTCAGTTTGGATGCGGAGATCTGAAACATAGGTTATCTGAAAGGTAGATTGATTATCGTGAATTGTCAAAATTACAGATTTTAAGTCCTCAAGAAGAAAGGAAAGGATCTCCATTATGTAAATGCCTTTAGAAAAGTGTTTCCCCTTTTTACAATACAGTGTTCTGATTTCAGGCTCTACAGGTTTTTTTAGATCATGTCCTTCCAATTTTCTCCCGTTCTGGGCACACATAGCTCATCTTACATTTGGAAGGGCAGCGCATACTTGAGGTGAAGATGTCCATTTCTCCTGCAGATGTTTTTCTGAATTTGGAGAATGTGTCTAGCTGGTAAGTGAATTTATGATTACCCTGTCTGGGACTTCATGGTTGTTTTTAGCCTGCCAAGGGAGCAGGACCAGTGAATGAGCCCAGATTTTGGTAGTCTCCAGCCAGGAGTAACTGGCAGATTGGTGGATGCAATTCAGGCCCTCACTCTGCCTTTGCTGTTCTCTTTGTGCCAGGTAGATGAAAGCTAATGTGGGGTTTTCTTCCTGGTGAAATCCTACCTGCCTGTAGTACAAGGATAATTTAGGTTATGACACTCTGAAAGGCATTGAAACCCCCACCCTACAACAAATGTGTGTCCCCACACAATTGTATTTAGTGAGAAGTGATGATTCAAGAAAGGAGAGCACAGTGATACAATTGTTGCTCCCAGCCTTTTCTTCCTAAATACACATTATTGAGGCCATTGTCCCTTTTTATTTTTCTCTTTGCTTTTAATTTATTACCTATTTTGTTAGAAGAAACAAATTCATTCTGAAAGAAACCAAAAACAATGCGGAAAGATGGTGTACTATTTATTGTCAAACCTGAAACTGAATTTAAAAAATGTAAACCATGAAAATTAGCACCTTGAAATGTGTACCTGGGGTCAAACTTGTGGGTGTTGATAAAGCATGTGTTCAAGTCTGAGTCCCAGCTGAGCCACTGGTTGAGGGGAAGGATGGAGACAGACAGCAGTATAATTCTGTTAAACCTGATATAAAAATATAGCAACTTAATGGTCTTAAGTTTGGATATGGGTCCTCTGGTTGTTTTGATGGTCCAACACTTCGTTTTTCTGTGATGCTCCAGTCTAATCAATAGGTCAGGTTTCTGTAAATTATCACTTAGATCAGGGAAAGGAATTTAACATACTGTTAATTCAATTCCTTTATGCTTCTTCCCAAATACTCAAGGAGTCTATGGATTGATTTTTTATGAAATTCTGTCACCAATAGTCCTGTTTACTTTATGGGTGTGAGGAATGTATACAAGTCTGCAATAATAATAATAGTGATTATTTAGAACAAATTAGTTTGTGTTGCTGGTAAAATGAACAAGTAGTAAGACTTGTCTTATGAAGAAAACCTGTGCTGAAGATTTATTTGTGAAGCTGGCCATTTTGAGGTTTTGTCTCTGGCTTAGGATTTTTCTGTGTCTGGACTCTTGGATTTTAGTCTTGGCAAGGAACAAACCATTTCTTCCAGGATGCGTATACAGTACTATCTTGTACTGAAGCCTTCAGGAGTTTTTTTTATTTACCTTTGGAAAGTGTTTGCTATTAATTTAGTTGAGATCACTCTTGACTAACAAAGAAGCAGTGGGCATTTCATTTAATAAAGCCCAAGAATCTGTGTGGAGGATGGATTGATATGAAAAAAACTGACAGCATGAGCTCCTCTGTATTGTGTCAGTGGTTGCTTTCAGAGGTCACCATATTGAATTTCAAAGAGCAAGGACCATCAATTCTTTTTGAGAAGTGAAAAGAGGGGGAAAGATAATCTTTCATGTTATTGTGAGCTGGCATGAGTTAGAAAATTTTGTGCTAAGAAATGCATATGTGAGTAATATGATTTGGGTATTTTCAGCATTGGTGAGAAAGATTATCTTTTATTAAAATGGCATCATGTAATGATTGGACTATAGAAAATGTTATCCTGTCTTGACAACCAGAAAAACTAAGTTCTCCCAAATTACCATTTTTGTGTTTCTGTATTCCCATTCACAAACTGGCAAATGTACTACTGGAAATGTTTACATTTATGTAAGGAACCAATTAAATACTACCGGAAATTCCACATTAAATAGAATACATTTGATAAACTTTCAAATTGTTATGCTTAGGCAAAAATTTACATGCATCCATTGATTTTGTCAGAGAAAGCACCTAAATTACTTTTTTGGATGTGTTCCCAAATTTCTTTGCTTTGAAAGCTCTTCAAAATCAGCATTTATTTTTATTTCTTACTAATCAAATAGCTTGTGTAGAAGTGCTGAGGTCTTGAAAATGTCTCCCAAGATCAAGTTTTTTTGTATTCCATAAGTACTAAATTAATCTTGAAGTGTTTGGATTTCAGGTATTATCACAGTAATATGTATTTGTCCCAGAGGACCCTCAGTTGTTATGTTCTAATGATCAACTTTGGGTGTCTTTCATAATCTTTGTTTTCTACAGATACAGTGTCTGTTTAGCCTTCTTCTATAGCAACATGAAATCTTCTGAGACAGCAAAAATGGGAAAACATTTGAATGTATTTATCAACACTGACGCTAATAATGTGAATCACCAAGTTGTTCTCTGTAGTCCTCAGCTTCACCAGGCTTACTAAGATCCACCTTTTTTCCTGCTTTGGAATGCATGAGAAATGCACAAAGCTCCTGGGCATTTGGAGTTACTCCAGGGATAACAATTAATTCTTGGAACTCTGGTTCTGCTTATTTCACTTTTAAATGCTTCATTTCATGACTGCAGAAAGCATTACTCTGATTTGCCCCATGGAGCTGTGCATGGTATCTTCCAAAGTATCAGGAAAAGATGTGATATTTCAGAGCTGTTCTGTTCTTAAGTAATACCGTGCTGCAAAAAAACCCTTATTTTCTGGCAGGAGTCTCAGGGAACAATGTTTGCTCTTTTGCTGATAGGCACAGTTTCTGGGGCTAGGATCAAGACAGGCAGAATGTGGCAGTGCTGTTAGTAGCTCTAGGAGAGCCAAGGAACAGTTGTTTTGACATAAGAGAGAAGCTATTGAAGCAAGGGTGAAAAGGCTGGGGCTCTTTGGTTTGGAGAAGAAAAGACTGTGCTGAGGATTTGACTGAAACAAGAAAGTCATAGAGGACATGACTGCACATGCCATAACTATGGGAAACACACTTATAATGTAGAGGAGAAGATATTTTTTTCTTTTTATTTTCAATGGTGATACTGAACTATGGCAATTTGTTGCCACAGCAGAGAATGCAGAGAGACAAAAGCAGGAGTTGTGTGGGGTATTAGAGAAAGACATGGGCAACAGGTTGATAGTAGATACCATGGAGAAGCAGTAGGGAAGCCTTTTCTGTCCCATACTTCTGGGAAAGCAACTGGAGTTGCCAGGGAAGGGGAAGTGGGAAGGAATGGACTGCAAATATCAGCTCTTAGATTCCTTTCCCTAGTGCCATAGTCAGAGAGACAGGGTGGACTGATCTAAAGCACAGGGCCAGTAAGGTGTTTCTTGCAGTGTTCAGTAAACCTGAGTTTTAAAAAGTGTCCACAAAGTGTAGTAGGAGTTGTTTATTGGGGCTGCTTGCCTGTCTCATGGTTTTCTTTTACATTTACCTCTTTAAGCATGTTCTTGTTTCTTGTACTTCCAGTAAGAGCAGAATCTCCAGATATCTTCTTTCATTCCTTCTCTCACTTCATCCCTGTGGTTCCCTTCTGTATGTTTACCCAATTGTGCGTATGTATGTATATATATATATATACACATGTATATATAAAATGTGTGTATATATGTGTGTGTATATAGATATGCTTTTGAATCCTGGACAGTTCTGAATCACTTCATGATTTTGTAGTAAAAATCTATGTACTGTTATTCCAGACAAACTGTGCACTCAGGAAGTGCTGGCTGCTGCTGACCCAGCTGCAGAGCAGTGTACCAGGCTGTGTCTTTTCTATCTTGCTGTGAAATGTGTCTAGCTTTTGAGGAAAACAATACCACATCCACTTAATGATGCTTTTCCTTGTTGTTGCTGTTACTGGCTTCCAATATGAAACATAGTCTGCAGTTATAAATTCAAGTGAATGTTGATTATGGTTCTCTGGTGGTGTGATTTTGGAAATAAAACTAACAAAAGCTACTCAGCTCCTACACTCCAGTTTAGTAATTGTGTCTTGGGAGCAGACTGTAATTACTGGGTTCTAGGTAGCTATAAGTTTCTGTGCAGTTTCTCTTCAAATCTGCAGAAAAGTTCAGATGAACCATACTTTGTAGATAAGTAGCAAGATAAAGAATTTGGATTCTTTGTAGGTGCTTTGAGATTTGGGGAACTGTGACTCAAGAAGCATTGTGCAGTTTAGTTTGCATTGACCAGTTCTTGTAGAGTATTGATTATCTGTCAAATGTATATCCAAATTCATTGTTGGTAAGGGGAGAAGAACTTTAGGATGAAAGGATTAAAAAATACCCTGTTTCAAAATGAATTGTGACACACTCATAAAGAAGATAAAATCACTATTAACACTTGTTGGTCATTCTGAAATCTAGAGACAGATTCCACGTATAGCAGAATGATGAAGAATAAGCAAATTGCTAAAAAGCTAAATTAAAAGCAGATTTCTTAAACTTTTAAGAAACACAATGTAGGTAGTAAAATCCATGGTCTTACAAATTATTTAGTAGATATGTCCCCAGCTTGCAGCTTTGCATTGAATAATCAAGACTGCTTTTGTTTATATAAATTGATGCTGCCCTTACTTCTGTCTTGGTGCATTTGCCAGGAGAGCATAGAGAGAATTGTTTCACCATTGAACACTTGCTCACTGAAGTTTCCTAATTCAGAGCTGATGTGAGAAGCAGGTTTTTATAGGATATTCTTTGTGGCTGTGGGTGAATATTTGTGTGTTCCTGTTCCCAGGATGTCATGATAGGCAGCTGTTCTCAAAGGGTGCTAAATATCTTCCTTCAAAGTCTATTTGGGGATAGGACTGTGCTATACATACTGCAAGCACACACAAAGATTGTACCTGAAAACATCCCCAAGTTAATAAATGAGCATGGTAATAGTATCCTCTGCCCACTCTAACTAGGATGCTTCATGCATATTGATGATCTGTGTAAAAACCAGTTATGCTTGTGGTAAACATGCAGATAAAGATGGATGAGTAGCTGATACTTTTTTCCACATGGGATGTTGCTTAATGAACAGGTCTCCAGTTTTCTATCTGTGAGCTCTAGTGCTATCACCCTGAAGATAAATAGTCTCTCCATTGTTTCCATGCTTTTGTCTCTTTGTTCCCAAAATTTCTCTTTATTGAATATAAATATTGTGTGCTGTTAGTGTAACACAGTGATGTGACTATAACTTAGAGAGCTTCTCTGGGGATAAGCAGCGTTGACCTGGTGTAGGAATTCTGTGAAGCACTCTAATCCAGTTCATCCCCGAGCCTCTCTCAAGAGATTGAAATGTCCCATTACCTTTACATGCTCCCTTTCATTAGGATTAGAATCGTGTTCCCCCAGTGGTAAAGAATGGTGTCATGTCATGCATGTTGGTATGAGCAACAATGGGATACCCAAATAAACCAAGTGCCAAATCTTCGGTCATCTGTAAATCAGCTCCATATAGAAGTTTCTTTCTAAGCAAGTGAAATCCTACTTTAAATGCGTTTAGAGGAAATTAAAATAAGATCTAATCCAGAGCCCACTAAAATTACTGGAGAGTTTGTGTTTGCTGCAGTTCTCTGTGATAATGAGTACATTCAGAAGACTGTACTCTGTTTACGCATATTTTTATGAGAGATGAATAGCGTTTCCTCTGAATTGTTTACTCTTACCCCAGAATGGGAGGTTCCTATGAAACTCTGCATAAAACATAGTGGAAGATCCTAAAGACAGATTTTAGTGCTATCTTAACAGAGAGGTTTTTTTCTAATTCATAAACTTTCCTGTGGAGATCAATTCTTGCATCTTGTGCCACTTGCATCTTCACTGACAAGCTAGAAAGCTTTGACAATAGTCAGAACTCATTAAGGGTATAATTGGTGATAAATGGCAAGACATTTCACTTACAAGTCAAAGTACGCTTAATACATCACTGAATATTTTAACTGTTATGTAGAATTTAATACAGAATTAAATGCCTCTTGCCAGAATCTAGAGAATCATAAAAAGAATCTGTAGCAAGTTTATCACAATTTGACCATTCTGTTCTCTTTTGCCTCTCCATAAGGCCCTGCTGTTATGACATAGGACTATTTCATAAGGTATTAATGTTATTCATCAGCTAAATTTAATGTTTGTTAATATAATATAAAATGGACTGCTATCAGTGAAATTAAGCTATACTAATAGGAACATTTCAAGTGCTTTAAAATGTGGTGTTTCAGTCATTTCTTTTAATAAGAAAATGTCAGTAAATTTTGGCTGAATTTCTAGGCAACATTACTCATTAAAAAAAAAAGATTGTTTGCCTCACGTATAATTGGCTTTGGAGAAGGATATTACAGAAAGACTGTGCCACTTGCAAAACCAAGCTTTTCCTGATGATGATAACTCAGAATTTTTGTGGTATCCTTAAATACAGTGTGTCTCTAATCCATTAAAATAATCCGGTACTCCTTTCTACTGGTATACAAAGCGTTATTAGATTGTTTTAAGGCATTAGAGACATTAAAGTTTACGGGTCAAGGAACCTGAACCTCAAAAGTAATGATACATACCCTGTCATAGCAAAAGGAGGAGAAATGTAGACTTTAATTCAAGACTATTATTTGTAGATGATCCAGTCTGAACTGAATGCTACATGGAAGCAGAAAAAAAGAGACAAGCCTTGATACAGAGTCCTAAACAGACAGATTATGCTTACTTTTAATTGTAAATGATTTTGGGCAAAAATTGGAGAAAGAATAAAATTGCATTTGGAGTAATTTGTGTCCTTCCACTGACCTTCCAATGAGAAGAACGTTGCTGAGATTAGGTTGCAAGAGAGACCTCTAATTTTGTCTGCAAGATATGAAAGATTAGCCAGGTTTTATCTGTGAAGCTCAAGGGTGTCTAGAATGAGGAGGTTATCATCAAGGTGCATAAAACCCTGGGAGAGGGGAATAGAATTGATGGTAAAATGTACTATTATTAGAGATAAGTAATTAAATCACCAAGATATCTAAGAATTTGGGGAGGAAGAATAAATTATTTCCTAGGAAAGGGAATAATTTTCCCTATGCAGAGTAGGTGAAAAACAAACCCAGTATTCTGAGTCAGCATTGACCAAATTGGTCCAGAAGGGAGCTGAGCTTCATTTTGAAAATATTAGTTTATAAACAGCTTTGGTCTTGTACAGATGTGTTTGTTGCTTAAAACTGGAGCGGTCCCCTTTGCACAACTGACAGGAACATCACCTTGTCTTTACTCTTACTTGGGGATTAAGGACCGATACCCACTTAGTTTTAAATACCTGTTCTTTCCCAGCTGAGACAACACTGATTTTGCCCTTTCACAACTGGTGATTTGTGGAATGGAGCAGGAGTGCCTGCATGCTTGAGTGGCTTGCAGCAGTCATTAGCCCATTTGCAGTTCCCAGCTATGTCTGTGGAAGATGTGTTCCTCTCAGTGGAAAAAGAGTAGATCAAAACACAAAGAATTATTTTCTTTTATCAGTAAATATGTGAAGGAGGAACTGACTCTGCCATGTCTGTGTGAAGATCACAGTGCCACAAGCAGCACCAGCTCACAGAGTATTCAATGTTACCTTGTGCCTTTCCCAGCTGATATAAAAACCGTAAATCTATAAAGGCTATGAATTCCCTAGGTGCTGTTAGCAGGTAATAAAACTGGCAGTAATGATGTTACTGGAGGTGTTGGGTTGTCAGGAGGAGCTGTTCTCTCAAAAGGAGCTGCACTAGACTGTTCTGCAGATCCTGTGGGTGATTCATCTCTAATTTGGTTGGCAAAGTAGTGATTGACGTGGTAGAGAATGCATCAAGGGCTCACCTGCTCCCCTAGACAGCTACCAAGAGATAATAATGAAATGTGATTGGCTTAGGCATTATTATGCTTATCTGTGTGATCCCTTTCAGCTTTTATCAATTTTATGGCAGCTGCAGGCTTTTTTCTGCTTTTTGTCAGGCCTCGTTCATTTGTATTATTTTTTCATTGGAGAGCTGTGCAATTTTTCCCAAAGCAAAGCTATGTGTCTTCTAGCACTAATAAAATTCTTGTCTCTTTTCATTGCAACTTGCCTCCAGAGCAGGGCCTTCTGGCATACTCTGCAGCAGAAGAGATAAAATAATCAATAAGCCTGGATCTGAAAATGAAATGCAACATTTGTTTTGTTACTGAGCTCTACATGGCCTAAAACAGATGGCTTTTTGATGCAGTTTTTAGTGTGCTCATAAGGATTTTTGAGATGTGTGTGATTTTTATTTTGACAATATAAATTGAATGAATGGCTACTAGCACAATGACCTGGCATTTATTATCTCCCCCTTCACAGATCAAGAACTCTAAGTGATGTACAATTAGAGCAATGCTTAATAGAACTCTTGAAATTGAATGGAACTGTAGTAGAGTGAGTGAATAAAGTGCTCTCATTATTTTCTGTTGAAAAATATTTTAGTCTATCTTTGTCATTGTTTGTTTGGCTGCTTGCATCTGTTGGTCTGTGCTTCTCAGCTAATGTGGTGGCAAATAGTAAATGTATACACATCAATATGGTTAGTAAACATTATTTATCTAAGGGTGGCAAGTGTGAGGCAAAATGTGAGTTTTATGTATGTTTATTCTTTCTATAGTCTTCTAATTAATATTTTCTTGCCAGAATATATTGGAATTCAGTTTCTGTCAGATATGGTGTGGTAGTTTCAAAATAAGAAGCAAATAGCTTCATACTGCTGCATAACCAAAGAGGTTATGTTTGGCCACATGAGGAGATATCCCTTATTTGCAATGAGATTTGCTCTATTATTCCTCTGAGCAGCACTGTCAAGGCAGTCTTCCAGATTATGTCTGTTTTAATGTGGACAACAGAGATAGCACAGCACTTTAGCATGGGCTGTTTGTTATTCTCAGTTGGCAAGAGATGGTACCCAGGAAGAGCATCCCTTCCCTGGATCCATGTACAGTCAAGTCCTGATGCCTCTTGGTCAGTTGTAGGGCAGTGCTTTGCTTTGATGCTGTTACACCAACACGTGGCCAGCCCCCCTCATTGGGACACTGACAGACACAGTGACAGCAATGTAGTACCAGGCATGGCCAAGCAGGACTGAAGTTCTTTTGCCTATGAGCTATCTCAAAAAGTCTTGCAATTTCTCCAGTACATCTCAGGAAACAGTAATACCTTCGCTGTAAGTGAAGAACCCACACCTTTGTAATCAACATGCTCTTCTCACAGTTATTGCAGCCACATGAAAAAGAAAATCGTTTCAGCAATCTTTAAAATTTTTGCAGAGGATGCAAAGTAGTTCAGCTTATGAAAATGTTGCATTAATTAGTTTTAAAAATCGCTACTGTTCAAGATTTTGGTAAACTGCTAGAAGCAGAGAAACTTAGAAACTTGTTAGTTTGACTTCTACTTTTGGTTACTTGTACCATTTCCTTTTTGTTGAATATAAGGGAAAGAGTGATTGAAGAAAATGTCATAAAATGTACAGTCTTCTGAAGATTAAAGATACTCCTTCAAGCAGTGAGTTAACTGGTCAGCCAGTTACCTTCAGAAAGCCATGGGATGTGCTCCAGCTCCATCCATTGCCAAGACTTAAGTTATGAGGAAAGCTCTAAGTGCAAGCTATATGAGCTAATGAGTGTGCTAGTATTCAGCCAGAAACCAAAAGTGCTACTGATTTGGGATGGCCATTCCTTCCAGAGGCACCCAAAAAAGGCAAAAAATGCACACTGAAATGGTTGAATACTCACTTTCCACAAATGCAGTACCCTCAAGACAGTCAGATCATGTCAGGACTTGGAATAAGAGAGGAATTTGCATCTGGCTAATCACATTTCAGTATTTAGAATATCTTTTTGATTTATTTTTCAACTTCACCTCAACCCAAATATCCAATCTTGAGTGTAGACTGGCAGTGCAGATGCTATGCCTTAAAGGCTTAAATGAAATAAAACACAAATGAGACTGAGATAATTTGTAGTCAAAGATGGAAGTGTGTTATTCCCAATTTGTAAACATGGTCACTTTTCTTCTGTGAAAAAAAAGAGAAAGACAGTTCTTAATATTGCCTACTCTGTCACACAACTGCAGAAACTCAGACATTTACAGTGAAATTGATTAATTTATGTCAAGGATTGAAAGTAAACACCGAGAATACAAAGGCATCTCAACATAAATATATTTGCTTTAAGATCTCATACAAACATTGAGAAGCTTTTATTGCATCTTTTTCATTGCAAAATTTAATTTGCATTCTCAGTGCACTAAAATTTCTTTGCTTGTGAGGAATGTTCTTTTAACTTTTGCTTCCAAAACATTTCCTAAATATTAATTTTTTGTCACGTTTCTTCTTCCACTCACTTATGTAGAAATGTTTTCTGTTGATAACAATTAATCTTTTATGCACTCCGTAGGTTAACATCAATAATTTTTACTAATAAAAAATTGCACATAGTCCTGGAAGTAGGTACCTGTCATGTGTATCTATGGGAAGAGCATTTCCTGTTCAGAACCATGATTCCTGCCTTTATGAATCAATGGACTGTGATCAGTTCTCAGACATAATATTCCAACCACCATAAACCATTATCAGAGTTGCACTTGCAAACACTCAAACAGTTCTGTTATTTCTGTAACCTCACAAGACCATGGCTTGGGTTTCATAGAAAAAGTGGGAGTTTGGCTGATTGATAGACTCAAGGCAATAAAACGAATTGTAGGTTCCACTGACATCCACTGGAGCAATGTTGGAAATGCATATCCTTTCTGGAGGCAGTTGAGCTTTGGCAATTCACCTGGGCAAGATTGTTATTATATTTGTAGGTGTGTTCACTTTAAAAGTTTTATCAGAAAAGAAAAAAAAGGAAGTAGAAATCATGAACAACAGGGATTTCAGCAGTGCTCTGAATGGGCGAACCTCACCACAGTCATTTCTCTGTCCAGCAGAGGCTCTGGAGAATTGCACTGGCTGTATGAATACAAAATAGAAAACTTTACTTTCTTTGCAGTAAAAACTTAGAAAAGCATGGCCCTAAGTGTAAATAAGTTAATGATATTTTGGTTTAAGATTTAGAAGAATAGAAAATTTGTTTCTGTTGCTGAAAGAACACCTCTTTGACTATTTAGTGGAAGTCTACTTATGAACAAAAGATCTCTGCTGATAAAAATTGTGGTCTTAATTTATAAAGGCTATAACTTCCACTGGTTACTTTTAAAGAGTCTCCCAACCTTTAGAATAGGAGAACTAGCTTCTTTCATTATCACCTTTGAGATAAACCCCAGAGGAAACCTCCTTGGGACTGGAAGCTGAAAATTATTTCTAAGTCAAATAGTTTTGCTGCTAATTGCTAACCAAGTCATTGAGGTTTTCAGGCTGTCAACCCTCTTACTTTTCATACCACCACAGCTCCGATGCTCACTGTCTTGCTCCTTGTGAAGCAGAATTCCTTGGCCAGCATGTTTCCTGCCTGTTTTTTTCTTTCGATTTAATCATATTTACTAAGCCAGTTCAAGTATCAATGGAAGTGATTTATAGTTTTGATTGTGCATGTCATTGTTGATCTGTTGTTACAACAGAGGATCAAGCCTTCACAGTGCTATCCAATCTCTCTGCTGGTCTTTAATGATCTTAGCTGGTCTTAATGAGGTCAGACAAAATAATTTAACTAGGTTCACCACTTCAGGGAATATTTGGTGTGTCTCCAGAAAGGCAAATTGCAATCCTTAGCTATGGTAATGGCCATTCTTCTCTGGCATTTCTGTCTCATAGAAATCTTGAGGAGTTATTGGCAAAGATTAAAAAATTGTTTCAAAGAGTCTACAGCTTCTCTGTGTGCCTTGACTGTCAGATTAGTAAAGGACACCTCTGAGAGAATGCCTTTGGTGTTGGTAATCTCTAATGCCACTAAGAAAAAAGAAATGTTTTCAATTATGTAACGATGGGCAGATGGAGTCTCACCAATGTGGATCCGTGTTGTGTACTTGCTGCTAATTCCAGCCCTGGGAATTACCCTGTGGATGTCACGTTATTATGGGGCTCTTTTATCAATAACACACTTTCCAAGGGCTAGTAAGTCATTATGTTAGATCTGAAAAAGTTCCTGAAGAGACAAAAAGAAAAAGAAAATCAATGTCTGACAGAAGTCAATTTAGCCTCAGGTTTTTTGTCTTTCCCATATAATTACCTAAAATCTTGATTATTGACTTTGCTGCATCATCTGTCCTTTGCATCTCTCTTCCTCTCCCCTCCTTCTACCTTAAATCCATTACCGGTTTCTTACTTTAACATAGGAGATATTTCTTCTAGGATTAGTAACTGTGGGTTTAGCTTCTAGTCTAATAATCTAATCAGAGAGGATAATAACCCCCTTCTGGATATTATTTATGACAGAACTGTGGTAGATGATCTGAGAAACTCTGCAGCCACAGGAGAACACATTTGTTCCTGTCTTTAGCTCATCAAGGCTGATGTTATAAAAAATGTCTGCCATGAGTCTAGCTTATGGAATGTCAAAAAGATCTCTGGATAAATGAAGATGAACCTACCATATGTTATCTAACTTTTACTTCAGGAAGAACAAAGGCAGTGAAGAATGTACAGCTGCACCAGTCCAAGGTATCTTTTTTATTTATGATGTGGCAAAATGGAGCTAATGCCTTGATGCTTCATCTTTTATTGTAGAGCCTATACAGTTAAAAAGAGAAAAAACAAATACTAAACCAAACCACTGAAAAAACTAGCTAGGGAACCATTCTTTGCAACAGTTTAGTTCGAATTGCCATCATGATTCTAGTACAAGAATCTGAATTTTCCCACATAATGGCAGACAATTTTTTTGAACCAAACCTGCTCAGTGTTTCACTCTCAACAGTTATATTCTAAGAGATACTAATTCATATCTAATTACTTACTCTTAATTAATTAGCTCTGAAAAGTTGAAAATCATTGTTTCAAACACACTTACAGTCTCTTTTGCCCATAGTTTAAAAGTATTATAATTGTGAAGCAACAGTACAGGTTGGTGTAGAATATTATAAATTAATATGATTCTGTAGAGCCTTTATAAAAAAAAATGCAAAGTTCTGCATTGAAGACACAGCCTTTATGCCACTATTTTCAGTCTATCAACACAGGTGCTGATTTTCTCTGGTTCTGCATCAGGACTTGGGCTTATGTTGTATATTATGCAGAAGGGACAACTTCTTTTGTGTTTTTCCAAACTTTCTTAATATTTAGTTTTGGATGAAATTCTGATGGAATACCATTTTGATTATTATTCATTCTGCTTGCTATAAGCTAATCACGTGCCTAAATATTAAAAGTATAAAACAACCAGAGACACAGAGTTGTAGCTACCTTGAAATTGTCTGAAAAGCAGCAAAAAAGATATCTTTTTTTTCTAAAGTAACATAACCCTTAAAAAATGGTGGGTATGTGTGTAGGATTAGATGGCAATGTATTGCTGATTTCATAGGTGCTTCCAAATTTTATCTAGAATACTGGTTTTTGGGGAACTGTGAAGAATTGATGGAAAAAAAAAAAAAGAAACTCTGACTTTGTGGGGGCTTCCTTGCAGTATGTGGCTGCTTCTTGGCTGAAGAGCTGAAACTGTGTTAATAGCATATAGCAACAATGTAAGGTTGGAAATAAAGAATAATACTGTGCCTAATGAAAACTGCCAATGCAATTTGTGCAGGTAAAATGCAATTACCCAAACTGGAATGCAGCCAGACATGAAAGCATTGTACTGTGTTTTTCAGACAATGCAGTGGCTACTTAGGATATAAAAAGCAAGAGCTTTTTCAAGGCACTTGCATGTCCAAACTTTGTTAATTTTCAGGCAATTTAAAGAGATTTTTATGTTGTTGCCTCGACTGTTGGTGTATTTTTGTGCCTTTAATGTGCTTAAGCAGAAGACATAGGGAGCTATTCTCCATAATCTTTACCAAAACAGAAAAAGACCCACCCCCACTTCTTGTGATTTAATGTTCTAGATGTTTTGTTGCTTAAAGTCTTAGAGGGTTTTATGTAGCTTGGGTGTATTTTAAATGCATGGCTTAACAGGTTTGCTTTAAAAAAACTCCACATTGCTGTGGGAGTATGTTCAGATTAAAAAGAGACTGTTTGCTTCATACCTCAGTCTTGTTGCAATTTTTTTTTTTTAAAAACCCAAAGCGTATATAAACAATGAGTAAATTATTAAAGGATGGCAGTTTTCCAGAAGATGTTGTATTTTACATAGAAGAGTCTGACAATACAGTAGTTATTTGAGGTTGTATTTAGATCCCAGATAGAAAGTGATGCTTTTCAAGCCTTGGACTAAATATTACATTGAGTTCCACTTATTCACAATATCATTTATATGCCCTTGGGCCTTAAAATAAGAAAATCTAAAATTATGGTGGAAGGCAATTCTCAACTCATATTTGCTCTATGTGCTTTAGCAATTTCTGCTGGCTGGATTTACCCTGAGTTGGTTTGACTGTAATTGAGAGGTTGATGGTGAATTGGCACTTCAGAGAAATATCATCTAAGAATAAATCATTATGAAATAAGCTTAAATTTTCTCCTTAACTGTGGCTCTTTAATCCTATTACAGAAGACTAATTGGTGCTAATGTGTATTTTGGAACTTTTCAAACAGTGGTTTTCCTATACTCATCATATGCTAAAAGGTTCCCATTGAACTGGCATCATTTTTATGTAACTGAAAGGCAATTTATACATTTGGATATTTCTCCTACACCATTCATTATATCCTTGGGATGTTGACACTTTCTTTATGAGACTATTTAAAGTCATGTCATTAGAACGATTTCCATTTCTGGAAGGAAGAAAAAAAAAAGAAAAATATTTTTGAAGTTGATATTTGAGCCTTCCTGCATTCCTCAAATTTTTGTTGGCATTGTTGTTGTTATTTCTGAAGGGCTGGTTCCACAGAGCAGACAAAATAGCCAGTAGTACTGAAGACAGCAGCAGACTGTGTTGCTGAAGCCAAAGGAGACAAGTTTTGGATGTTTCAATTGACCCAACCTGTGTGCTGTCTCAGCTAACCCTTTGGACTTGCTGATATGGTGTGCAGCAGCCAATAGCAGCTTTTCCAAGGAAATCTTAGTCATCTCTTTGCCAATGTCAGCAGTAATCTCATCTCTTGTACTTTTCAGTCCTCCTCTTTCCCCTTTTTTCCTAATTTACCTGTGCTGCCAGTTTTAGAACACCCCAAGAGCAGACCTTCACCCTTTCCTTTGTCTTTCTCATGCAAGAAGGACATGGCTGTGTAAAAGCTGATTTAACTGGAGAAATAGGAAACAGGGCAGGCAGAAACAGTGTCAATGTAGATAAAGATGTAAAGGACTCTGACACTGTGTCCTTAGGCCCTGAGTCGACTGACATGATTAGCCATCATGTAACGCAGTGAGTTTATTTTGTCTCCAAAAATCAGGGCACTGAATGAAAACACCCATTGGGAATGGCCCCTGGGAACCTCTTAATCCCAGTGCAATGCCTGGGAATTCTGCTAATTGGTGTGGTGAGCTTTGCATTGTAGTGTGAACATAAGTTAGGGGTGAAGGGTTAACACAAAGGTGACTGGGGAAAGAGGGAAAATGAGATGATATCTCATGTAAAGGCACATGAGAAGACAAGATTTTGGTAGTGTGAGAGCTGAAACACCTGCAGGTAACCAAGACAGCCAAAATCCACAGCCGAAGTGTAAAGGGTAGATTTACGCCATCCCCACTCTGGTAAAACAGAGGCACGTCCACTGCTAAGCTTATTCCATCCTTGCCAGGGCAAAAAGCCCACGTGCCATTCCCACCTGCCATCAAGGGCCTGCAATCCTTGGCAAGGCTGTGCTCTACAGTCTCCAAACTTCTTCACTCTGCTCTCCCCCACCAGCAGGCCTAGGCCTGGTTAGGATATTTTTCAGGTCTTCTACTGCATTGTGTTATCTTCTAGAGGAACCCCACTTCTCAAAACAAACAGAAAACAATGTGAAATTTCCCCCACTGAACATTCTTAGCATCTACAGCTGCCAGGTCATCTTGAGAGAAAATAACTATTTTTCCCTTCTTGACAACCCTTCCAGCTTTAACTGTCCTGTTCCAACAGATGGGGAGTGAAGTAGTGCCCTTTTTTCACTATCCAAACCTTCCCTGAACCAGTCTCTGAGACATTTTAACCCCTGGTGTTGATGACCAATTGAATGATCCACTGAATTCAGTACAGCGAGTATCTTGACCAGCTGAAAGCTTCCTCCTGAATAGTTGTGATGACAATTTACTTGATTGTAGTTATATAAGGTGTATTTCAAACTTTTAAGTATTTCTTAAGGAAATATGTCATTTTTTTCTTCATACTAAATCACATTTTGTTGCATAATTGCCTAGTTTTCAACTAAATAAAATGGAATTAGGTATCTAAATACCTTTGAAGATCTGAAGTTAGATCTAGAAAGAGGATTTAAAATGTAGGGGTCTGTGGTACCTCAGTATAGGACATGGCAGAAATCAGATGTTTCTGAAGAAAGAAAAAGGCATGCTATGTCAGTATATGCTTATGTAGCTGTAAGTAGGGTGGTGAGGTTTTGCTGCATGCTTCAAAATGCATTTTTGCTTCATTTCAAATGTATTTTATAAATATTTAACATGCATAAGGTGGGTAATTCATTTGTATTAGATGAGCATTTTCAGAAATTGGTGTTTGGCCAACAAATGTCTACTTTCAAATATATCTTTAAAAACATTTTCTTTTGCTGAACACACCACTGAATTTTCTTAGATTAGATAATTATCTTTCATTGTCCTTACATTAATCTTAGCTTAGCTTCATTCGCTTTTTGACTTGTAAGATTTGTAATTAATTTTTTTATCAAATCGTAATAGAAGGCAGAAAACCTGAGAGTTTCTTAGCTCCAGAACTTGGAAAGTGACAAATTAACAGAAAGAGCTGAAGAGGTTGAAAACTGTACCCACATTCTTAGTGTTATTGATGGAAGTATCATGGGGGAATTGAGGTCATGACACTGCTAGAGCTCCACATGTATAACAAGACTGACAAGTTTAAAATCTTTCATCCTCTCTTTCTGATATCCTTACCTTCTTCCAAATAATATAAGAGTATAATACAATGATATCCCCCTCAAAAATTTGTATCTAGAATAAATTTCAAATTATTTTACTCTTATTCCTCTTTGATGATAAAGTGTTTACCAAAAAGATGTTCTCAAAAAGATTATGTAAGGGATGGAGGGAATTTGTTGGGGAGCAAGGTTAAAGTTAATAATAACTCTTGAAGGAAAGTTTATGGAAGAATAGCAGTGAAGAGCTACGGGGATTGTGAAAAGCCCTTGTGAAATAATAATCTAGTTCTCTAGAGAAAACAATCTAAATAAAAAGTACAGCTGGATAGAAATAAAAAGCACAGAAATAATTTGCCCCGGGGTTCGGGCAGAGCTGTTATTGTCAAATTTAACTTCTTTTTTCTTCCAGACAGTTTTATTATTCATGGACCTTTTTATGTATACTGATTATTTTACTTCTAAAAGGATTCATGACTAGTGTTTAGAAAACCCAGTGTCTTTCATTTATGAATTTAAACCTGTGGGTAGGCAATTATATAGCAGACCTCTATAAGCCTGACTAAGTACACTGGACTAGAGGAATCCGCTTTGCTTCTCATTGTCAAGAAACTTCTGGCCCTTTCTTTCTCTTGTTTATGTGTTTGAAAACCATAACTATGAAATGATCTTCAAACCTTTCTAGTGACACATATCCCCTCCAAAAAATGGTGTACTACTGGGTAATATTCAATCTTTAGTTTTCAGAAACCTAAAAAAGAGGGACACACCACTAAAAGGGATTTGAATCCAGTTGATGCACTTGGCTACCCCTTGAGACAAATCAGATCCTTTAGGGAAACAGTAATACAATTTATACAATTTATAGTTGTGGTTTGGGTTCACAGTGTGGCACAGTATAAGACTTTATCAAAAAAAAAAAAGGCAGATTATCTCTTTAATTCTCTAATTCTTTTGTGCAAAGAATTCTTCTGCCAGGGATTGTTCATCCATCAAGGTAAATCTTTGTAACTGCTTGAAAATATAGTCAATGGGCACTTAGGATGCCTCTGTATTTTATCTTAATTCTTGTGCTATAGGTGTATCAAGGACTTTATCTTAGACATTTATTTTTAAATATTTTAATAGTCTTCTGGAGTGGAAACAAAACAGGATTCACAAGGGTTTCTTAATCCTGGATTTTCTTCCTCTTATTTTCTTTCATAAAGCAGTAATCAGACATGGAAGGAGCTGGAAAGTGTTCCTCCCAAGGCTGATAGACTCACCATTTGTGAGTTTAAATTGGGACTGAAAGAGAATTCCTGCTCCCAAGTCTAAACAGCTTCTCTGAGAAATCATTAAGCTAAAATTTTTGCTAATCTTGGGAAAGTATAGAAGGTGTTACAGTCTCACTTAGTTTCTAAGGAGTAATTTCTGAATTGATTCGCAAAATCATTTGCATAGCTTCTTCAAATTACTGATGCACACCAAAGTGCTAAGCCTGTGCAGAATGGTAAGATTTCCAAGTGTCTTCCTCACTCTCATGGTTTTCTCTCTGGTTAATGCATGATGCATGTCAGACTGCCAGTGGTGGTGGCAAAACTGGCAAGTCCTGGTACTTCTGTGGAGTGTGAATGTGGGGTAGAAATGGATGATCACTTTTTGTGCAGCCAGTGTTGTACGGCAGAAACTGTGCATTCCCAATAGGCCTGTACCTCAGACAACTGTGCCATGGACTTTTTAGTATAAACCATATCTATACTGAAGTATAAAAGGTGTGTACGTCCTCACTGAGGATGTTTGGCCAAGCCTGCAGACAACCAAAACCACTGATCTTGAGAAAGTTCTCCTAGACACAGTTGATTCCAGAAGTCAGTGTCAGCACCAGAGTGTACTGAGAAAAACATGCAAAGAAAGAAAACAAGAAACATACACAAAATACAGCCAAGGCTTGGCTATAGTTGGAGGAGATGAGAGGACAATTAAGACTAGGCTCCTGACATGAACACTTCATTTCTCCTCCCCTTCTTCATGGCATTTTCCATATTTGAACAGAGCCCTTGCCTCACATGTAATAAATCCTCTTCATGTCGCTGGTGGTTCCCAATTTATAAAGCAGCAGTGACTGCTTTTAAACTTTTATACTTCTTTTTTATGGTAACTGTCTTTAATGCAAATTTTTTCTTTTCTCTTGTCCTTCAGACACCTTATGCTAGGAAGAGTAATCCTGTACATAACCTTCACATTCTCCTTCATTTCTTACACAGATGTTGAGGATTATCTGGCTCGGCTGATCTCTCACATCTCATCACTAATCTCTTTTGTCAGCTTGTCCATTCTTTAGATACTATCTATTCTTTTGAAGTTCCTCACTTCTGTCCCTTGCATTCACTGAAGGAACAACGACAAAAGATCCAGTGGAAATAGCAGCATAATTTACATATTTCATCTTAACCTTTATATTGATGCTAAACATATATGGTTGTGGCCTTTCTTGTCCCTTTTACTCATTGTTTCATACCTAGGATTTATTAAGGCTGTGTTGATCAATAAGAGATAAAAAATACAGCTTTTTTGAATTGTCTGTAGTTGAAAATATTAATATTTGACTCTCAGTCATGATGGAAGGCTTGTTTCCTTTAATATCTTTTTCCTTGTTATTAACTCTCCCACACCAGCTGTCTTCAATACAAAGGCAGGCAGATGTCTGCTGACAGCTGTATTTAGAAATTAGAGTGCTTTCCAGATTTAAATTCAAGATCTAAAATTTTAAGATCAATGCACAGACACTGTGAAGGTGAGAACTGTTGTTTTCATCTGAGTTTCATCTTCTACATTGATCTATTGTTCCAATCAGTGTTTCATCATCTTTCTATCCTAGGAAAATAGCAGCAGGCAAAATTGAACTGGTTCACAGAAGCTCAACGAGCTGATATTTATTTTTGAGAAGATGCCCTATTTTCAACAAGTACAATCCAAATATATCAGACCAATGATGTGGTAATCCTTAGCTCTGAGGAAATCCACCCAGGAGAAGTCTTAAACTGACTTCATGTGTTTTCAGCATTATTAGCATTCAAGAGTTATTGCAGGGAGTCTGAGCCCTTAGGTTGCACCAACGCAGTATCATATTTCAGAGCTGTGTAAACCCAGTACAAATTCTAATCATGTGTTTTATTCCTCTACCTCTGGGTCTTGTAGTCAAATATCTGTCAAACAGATCAGTCAGAAAAGTTAAACATAATTATAAAGACCTAAAGTTATTTTTTCTAAGTGGAATCATGCATCTTGAGGTGTATAATTTTGGTGGGGAAGAGCTTTTCTGTTATCATTGTCAGCCTGCTGCAATATTTGTGATGCAGCAGCTGGATGTAACAGAGGCTGTGGCCTCTCTCAGTGTGGTTTTGGAGGAGGGAGAAGTTGGAATTTCAAACTGGATTGTGAAAAAAAGCCCCTTGTTCCTAAGGTGGGTTAGACCCACCCAGCTGCCTTTTTGCTCCCTTCTCCCACTGGACAGGGAGTAAATGGAAAGAAGACTGAGGGATGAAGAGAAAGATAGTTTAGTAAGTTAAACAAAACTTGCGTGTGAAAGCAAAACAAAATAAGGAATGCATATGTCCCTTCCCCTTTTTGTGACAGTTGTCCAGCCACTTCCTTGAAAGCAGATCATGGGAATGAGTTGCTTGGGATGTCATATGTGCAAACATCTTGAATTCCTCCCCCTGTTCTTGAGATTTTATTGCTGACTGCATTATCCAGCACGGAACATCCCTTTCCTCAATTTTTTTCACCAGAACTCCCTCCCAGTTTCTTACCTATCCCCAGCCTTGGAACCAGGATGACAAAATGTGAAAAAGAGGGAGTCTCAAAGCACTGCTCAGCAACAATCAAAACACTGGGGTTTTATCAGTGCTGTTTGAACCAGAAATCCAGAGCACCATTCAGGCTGCTACAAAAAATGTTAATTTTGTCCCAGGCAGAAGCAGTCCACTTCCTTTTCCATCAGGAAGGGCTGTTAGCTCCTTTTTTTGGAGTCCAGCAGCAGTAGGCAGTGTTTTTCACCTAAACCACCCTGAAAGTGTGCATCATGCTGGCAGCAAAAGGTCAATTTTAATGAGCCAGTTTAGCCACTGCCAGTCACAGTGTGACCTCCAAACAGAGCACCCATGTCCACTCAGAGCTATCTTGGATGTGGTGATAATGCTCCTAGCTGCCCTCAAATCTGGCCTTTGCCTTAAAATTCACTGCTCTACCCTGAGTGTGTTATTATTGCACCTTTGTCACAGCTCATTGAGCCACATAATAATTTTGCATGCATCACCGGTTCCACCCTAGTAAAAATGCTTGGCAGCCAGAGGTGGCATCTCGTGGTGAAGGTGCAGCAAGTGATTCAGGAGCAAAGTTCTCTAATGGCTGGGAAATAGATTAGGAAAAGCTACAGAAGCAACTGACACTTTATATATCTTATACAATCCTTCTGTGATGTATTTGAGGTTCTTGTGGGAAAATTAAACTTTAAACTCATCATATGTCCATTTTAAAAGCGGTTTTAGTTTTGATAGCTAATATATTTCAAATTTCATTTAAGCAGTTTATGAGATGCCTGTAAGATAAAACAGCTTTATTCATTGGAGAGTTTTCTTCCCTCAAACCTATTAAAATTTCAAGTTTCAAGCATTTAGGGTCCCTGAGACAAAATTTTTAATGCTTTTTATTCATTATTTTATAGAACCAAGCAGCCATTGTACCTGATGAAATGATGTTGAATGTGTTACATTAAATTGCTAGATTCCCCAGTTGTTCTGTAGGATTCTTCACTTTGAAAAATTGTCTGATTTTCCTTCTTGTGTGATGCAGCAAATGATTAATATACTAATTGTTACTAGAATAGTGAATCATCTGTTCTTCAGATTCAAAACTGTTACTGCTCTAAAGAGCTGCTCCTCCACTTCTCCTCCATTTACTGAAAGTAATAAACCTGTGCTTTTCCTTTTCAAAAGTAATTGAACCAATTTAAATGTGAAAGTCTAGATTGTCTCTATGCTGTCTCTTCATTTCTCCCACGCTACTTCTTCCCCTCTCCTTGTGGTTGCCAGTAGCTCTATTGTCTTTTGTTTTCAGTATAACAGCCTCTATTTTTTCTTAATTTTATCTTGTCTGAATGCCAGCTCTTTTTCTTATTCTTTCTTCTTGATGTTGCTTTGTCTGCTGGGTTTTCCAATGCCATGGTTTCACATGATCAACTCTTCTTCAGCCTATACCCTTATATGTTTTCCTTCATTGTTCTGTAATAGAAACATGCTTGTTCTCCAAAGAATGTGGGTCTCTCCATGTCCCAGCTCTTTCTTAAATTCACGTTAAGATCTCTTTTGGCCCCACTTTCATGAATACTTTTTCCTTATTTTCCCATTGCTCATCCTCTACACCATGTCTTTTTTCCCCCCACATTTCTTCCTCTGTTGTGGCTTCAGCACATTTTGGTTGGACCTAAAAGAGGATGCTTGCCAAGAGGCAGGTTTGCTACTCTAGCTTCCAATACCTATTTCAAGTGAAATAGCTTGAATTTTTTTTTTTTTTTATTTCTGGCCTTGTTCCATATGAGAGTCTGGTTATCAACCAAAGAGTTTTAAATACATTTCTCAATTTTGCAGAGGCTAATGTGCATACCCCTCTTTTTTTTTTTCTTGGTGCCAATTTATCACTTTCTTGCAAATTGTGTGGGGATTACTTAAAAGCAAAATAAAGATCCATCAGATAAGACTTTTCTTGAATCTGATCACAGAAAGCAAGGCCTTTTCCTCCGGAGCTAGTTATGACATCAATAACATGAATATTTAACTGCTGCTGCAGTGCTACCACAATGATACTCCAATGCAGTCATGGGTCCGTATGTAGTGGGTGTGGTATTACAATGTTTGTTCTGAAGACCACATAGATGATGTGACACGCTTGTCATGCTCTGAAATTCTGCCTAAAAACGGCGCTGAAATTCCAGCCACAGCCTGTGACCTTTCTACATGAGCAAAACACTGCCTGCCTGAAAAAAACACACAAGGGAGAAACAAGTGTAAAAAACTCGTAATACGGATTAATTCCTCAAGAATCATTATTACACTCAACAAATAATGACAACTACCTATTCCAGTGGCTGAACTTAGTTGCTACTATGATTCTTTAGAAGTCTGTATGTAGAAAACCAATTTCATCAGCACTTCCCAAAGAGTTACAAGTATTCCTTGTGGCTGTAGAAACCCTTTCACTCTAAGGACTGAAAGATTTAGTCAAATGGTGTGCACGGCTGTTGTGCAGATTTCAATTTCCCCTTGGCTTGTTTGAAGAAAGCAGAAGGCATGGTTTACCTTCTCTGTCTGCCATCACTCAGCCAAGTGGCTGTTTAAGCAGCTGGACACAACCAGAAGATGCTGGCTTGGCTGGAACAGGGGAAGCAGTAGCCCAAATAATAAAGGAGTCCAGGGACACAGAAATGGGGCAGCATTATTAGGCAAGATTAAGGAATTTCTGATATTAGGAATTAGTATCTGTAGTGGGTTTTGCAAGTGATGGCCAGATGGATTAAAGAAAAGTAGATGAAGATAGCTGCTAAAATTTGTACTTGTTGAAATTCACCATTAAATTTCATTTGAACGGGCATAGCAATGCCAATGACAGAGAAAGAGTTACAGTAACCTCACTTGATACTGATGAAGGTGCAAACAGTAATTTTAGCTGTACAGAAGGCAGGGAAAAAGGTGGGTTCGTGGAGGATACTCAGTAGAAGCCTGCAATACTAGCTGTTGCTTTTGCTAACCCTCCCTTTCCTCCTGCTTTCTACATAGCAAAAATACCAATCAAATAAATCCCAAGTGAAAAGACATCTAAAACAAGAATGGACATTGGGAATAAAAAAGATCTTTTACAAAAAAGACAGCAAATCTTTTGCTGTGTAGTTCATTCTGATGGCGACTCTTGCAGAAAGAAGCACCAGAGAGATGGACTCAGTATTGTCAGTCCTGTACATTAAAACATCGTTGTAGCATGGGAACAAGGAGTGTTTTGTATTTTATCCTGCTCTTGACATTTAGACTTCTGGTTTACTCCCAGCAGATGTTCTCAAGATCCTATCTGCAGTTATTATTTTGAATCTCATCTCATCTTTCACTGTAAAAAATGTTATGCTGAGATCTGCGTATGATACCAGCCTTAAAGAACTAGACAGTGTTTGGAAAGTCTGTGGTAAACAGATCTGGGTGCAAATTTCCTTACACCTTTGACAGCACTAAAAAAGTTGAAGTTTAAGTATAATTATGTAGCTAACTAAGGGCATATTTAGAACACCCACATATCTGTTGAATTGTCCAAACAGTTTGGTGATGTATTTAAGTAAATCCTGAACTGTGTTATGTTTTTTAATAGAACTGAATAGCTTTAAATGCAGACTAGTCTACTGAGGCTGATGGTTAATGTGCCTCTGTCATGTTCAACATTTCAAGGATCATATTTCAAAGAGAGTTTATTTCTAAATTGCATTTCAGTCTGCAGTTTAGAAAAAAAATCAGCAAATGAGGCTAAGTAAATGTGATCACTTTTATCCTGTCAATATGAATTTTCCAAACAATATTTGGAATAATTTCATATTCTCTTTAAATTAAATACTTTCAGTTCTCTCAGTAAAAAAGATAGCACAGCTTTTGAATATACACATTGCCTCTTTTCCCCTCTGTATTGCTGGTGCCTGCTTGCTTCACAAAGTCATGTCTGAGCATAAAACTCACTGTGCCTGTGAGCAGATTTTTGCTTTTAGTTCCTGCACTGTGAGGAGGAGAGGCAATAATAGCTGTGACTACTGCAGCTCGTTCCTCGTGCAGGAACTTTAATTTTGAAAACAGAAATGGAAGTCACGGATGTCTCTTTGTTACATGAAAGACAGATGAATATAGGAGCTTGTTCAATAGAATAATTGAATCACTTACATAAATTTTGGTGCCTTGAATTCCTTTGAAAAATTAAAGTAATTAGATTATGCATGCTGTAATTTCCATAGGTAAAGCTGACACAAGTGTTGTCTCAATTCAGGAAGCCATCTTCCTTTTATGAATTTTATACTGTTTCGTTAGTCTGTGCCATGGTGGCAACTGTCATTCTTGGAGATTGTTTTATTTTCTTCTGTTGAAAGTAGAAACCAATGGAGCTTTTTGTTTCTGTGTCTAATCAGCCAATAAATCTAAGGAAGCTGTTTTAACAGAAAATCACACTTGACTTGTAGGGCCGTGCTTCTTGTGCAGTCAGCACTTTATTGAGTAATGCAGTAGCACAACTCCCAAAGGGGCAGTCATGGGGAAACTTCTCCAGTGTCTCTTCGATCCAGCAGCAAGGGCAGCTCTTTCACCCAATATCTTGGGCTTGTCCAAATCCCACTTAGCATTAAATGGAGTTCATGTCTAACAGGGGAGGAGATCTTGTTTCAGAGTATGAGATATGTCTCTAAGACTCGTTTGCCATATCTGTAGAAAAGAAACAATTCAAACATGGTGTTAGGGCGCTATAAAATGAATGACATCGCCTGCCTCTGCAGGCTGGCCACAGGGAACAATGTTGTTTACATGGGAATATTTATGTGTTGTCTTTTCTTTTGCTGCTGGTAGCATTTTCTGATGATAAATTCTTTCTCTCTCTCCTTTTGCTTTTCTGTAGCTTGGATAGTTTAAGAGTTGAGTTTGTTTTTCCACACACACTATGACCTGTACAATATTGAGAAATAGGGTGGTTTATCTGAATTTTACTAGCATGAACATAAACTGAAACATCTGCTTTGTACTTAAATGAACCAAAATTAATCTGTGACTAGCATTCACTGAATTAGTTAGTTTTTATGGACTCAGGTTTTTTTAAAAGCTCAAAATATTTAAAAATGACACAATCAGTAAATACAGTAGTGTTTAAGGTATAAGTATATCCCAAAATATTCTGAGTTGTGTCATCAGTGGGTACCAGACAAATCTCGTGTCTATCCCAGTAAATTTTCGATTGAAAGTTCCTCATGAGAGGTTAATGGTGATCTGCCTGGGATTATGCAAATATTTGCTGGTTGGTTTGTTGGTTAGTTTTCAAGGTTTTTTTAGCATATTGGGAAAACCTGCAAAGGTAGCACTGGGAATTAATGCTGATCATACCAATATTTGGATGCAACTGCAACTTTTTAAACCTTATTATCCGCCAATAAAATATTTACTCAAAGCACACCCAGGCCTTGTATGGTTACAGAGAGCATTTCCAAACTCGGTAATAAATTATGCCACAAGTTTGAAATTTTTCCTATCCAGATCATGGCTGAGTTAGGCATGACTCTGAATGAAATTGGAGTACAAACAGGACTGCTTGTTGTGTGAAATATTTCGGGGTTTTTTTTTTTTTTTTTCAAGCAGAATTTAACCAACTAAGAGGCTATCTTGCTTAAGGAATCTGTTAAGATATTCCTGGGCTCTTTTTTGCAATTGTTTATATGTTAGCTATATAAGAAACTTGTTGAGAGACCAACAACTTGAAGTCTGAGGTCTTGCCTTTATTTCATGTGTTGTGAAATGTAATTTTTATGACATTTCTAGATCAGAAAATTATCACCATGTAGACAGTAAAAAGTGTCTTTGTTCATATATCAGAACTTACCTGAGATGGTGGTGTGATTTATACAAATAAGATACATGATCTTACTTTACAGATTCATTAAATGTATGTCTTGATAATGAGAGATTTTTTTTTCCAATGGGCATCAAGATTTAATGAATGAAAAAGAGTTCTTCTCCTCTCTTGATACATAAATACATAATTCTTGCAGAACTCACAAGATGACTTCCATTTTTTCTCTTCCATGTCATTCAGGAAAAGTACCAGAAAGCTGTAGCAAGAGCCATAAAATTATAGAAGCTTTAGACTCTGTTGAATAAATCCTCCTTTCTTAGCAAATTTCACTGAAAAATATTTACCCACTCTTAATATTATTACCCCAAGCATTACTGCCACAGCAATAATGAGAGGGCAAGCACATCAGTTATAAACCAGAAGAAAGGAGAAAATGTACTGACACAGAATGTCTACATGGAAAGCTGCCTGAATCAGCTCTTGCTCTGTGGGAGCCACTTCCCTAAGGCAAAGGATGGCCCTCATGTTCATCTAAGTGCATGATCATGTGCTTAATTACTCCTGAATCTGGACACATCAACAACAGCTTTATACATTATTTTTTTCCAATAATACTTGCCAAATCCATGTAAAGTAGTGTTTAGTGGAAACTTAAAATGCTTATCATAGAAATGCTGTTGTTGAGTAGCTCTTAACTACAATTTTTATAGGGCTTTTTTAAATGGGAAATTGTGTATAGAATACTGCATTCAGTACAAAACATGATGTGGATTATCACAGTCAGAAGTTGTCTGCTATGTGCAGTGGGCAAACTGCATTCACAGGAACCAAAATTTTCATCATTGAACTCTTTAGAAACCAAACAGACAAACCAACCCAACAAAACTAGTGTGATATTGCTGTGATACTTATTCAGCATGTACAGTCCTCAGGAAGATATTACATAACTTTTCCTTGGCTTTGAAAAGCAGCAGGACTAGTTAAACAGGTTAATAGGACACAGGTTAAAGCAGGTTAGATAAAGATGGGTATTTTCTTACTGTATAGTCTGTGCTGAGTTGAAGGCTTTGATGACAGAAATGGTGCCGAAGTTAGTTTTCTTAAGCCTGCTACCTCTGTTCTTTTGGACTTTTTAGTCTTTTTCTCTCTGCACTAGAGAGGGGATTGAAGGAATAGGGTCTCTGGCAAAAGACTGTCATACCCAGACTTTGAGACTGTGTACAGAGAGAATCTGTTTACTAGTCCTTTAAGGCTGTTACTGAAATGAACATTGTGCTTAGCTGCATCATTATAAGCTAAAAGAGTTGTGTGTTCCAAAATAGATTGAAAATTGTTTTCTTATCTGGTGCTGCAGCTTCAAATATTAAGATATAAGCATAATGTGCTTTAAAGTTTGCTGTGGTCCTGTGAGAAAGTAGTGGGTTTTGAGAGGTGTTGATGTGCAGCTCTATTTAGGGAGCAAGTTTGTATTTAGATGTTTGTTGTTAAGCAATACTCAAATGCACATTTTTACAATAAATCATATTTATACCTTTATTTTTTCTTTTAAATAGGTAAATAATTCCTGTTTTTAAATGATACTGGGTAGTGAAATCTTACTTGC
The DNA here is from genome assembly GCF_051311805.1 of Agelaius phoeniceus. Taxonomy (NCBI): domain Eukaryota; kingdom Metazoa; phylum Chordata; class Aves; order Passeriformes; family Icteridae; genus Agelaius; species Agelaius phoeniceus. The sequence continues at coordinate 22,286,679 of NC_135268.1, forward strand.
ACTTTGGGTAAGGTTGTTCAATATGTGAAAGGATCCCCAATGAGCATTTCTGTTAGGAGGGACAGAATACATGGGAAGATAAATGTAAGTGATAGTATGTCTGCTAAATATGCGTCAGCTTGCTGGAAGAATTTGAAAGAAGAACAAATGAAGCTTATGCCTGACTTGTTGGTGTTTGAGACCTGTGCATTTCCACACTAACTAATTGGAAACACTGGTCGTGCAACTCGGGGTAGCAGTAGTAGCATAGTGGATGAAGGATACTCAGAAGCTGGAGTCTTCCACTGTGTGATATTCCCCAACTGGCAATTCTGCCATCTCCCAGCCTAGGCAAGAGGAACAGACAAGGCAGCATGCTAATGACCTCCTTGAGTTGTAATTAGGCTGTCGTAATATTTCATTGATGCAGCCAACATGCTGTTTCATTCTGATGCAGCTCTTCTGTGCTTATGTTTGAGATATCCAAGCAGGCAATAAATCCATGCCAAAACCCAAGAGTGAATGTGGAAATAATTTACTAATGCAAGACTTGCAGCACTGGAACCATAGAGTAGCTTTTCATGTTTCTCATTACCAAACCCCACTATTTACATATTTTGATGCCTTTTTGTGATGTTTGGTTTTTCCCCCCTGAAGTAAATCAAAAAGGATGAATTCTCCAATCCCATTCCCACCAGTACAAAGTGGCATAACTGCTTGCCCTGTTTTACTCTTCCCTCAGCACCTGCTAATGGCCAGTTGGAGAGAGGGTATTGGGCTGTGAGGTCTCGTTGGTCTGAACCAATGTAACTGTTATGATCCTGACAGGTGTTACTTTTCACGCTGACAAAATTTGTCTTTATCGTGAAGGTTTTTCTCAGAAAAGTTGCAGGAATGTCTGGGGGCTTGACTGTGTTGACCCTGTTCCTCCATGTGTTTGGTATAGTCCTTGCTTCCTCGGAGAAAGGTCACATTGGTAGACTTTTGTATGGAGTAATTTCCACGTTCCCATTTTTCATGTGTCTAGAGAGTTTATGTTCATGTATCAGGATTCCAGAGGCAGATTGAATTGAGAGGCTTTTCCCTGGGCTGGGATAAAGCTCTACATGGGAATGCCTTTTTTGTCCAGGTGATGAATGGGATACATCCATCACAGGTACGAATAATTTTAGAGCTCATTTCTGGGGAGAGCATTTATTGTGCATCATTTCCTGAACAGTCAGTATAGTTGTCCAAGGTGAAATTGTGCCCTGTGTGTCCAGTTCAGTGGTGGCTTTTTTATTGCTTTCTCTGAGTTAACGAGAAGAGAGCCATCTTAGAAATAGGTTTATTTTGGCTGAGGAGTTAGTGAAAAAGATTTTCTTTGCCGTTTTGTCAGGCTTTTCCTCTGAGGAGGAAAAAAAAAAGCTCGTTGGAAAGAATCTATAGGTCAGATAGATCCAGAATTGTTTTCATGTAGTGATAGTACAGAAATGTCTTGGTGGATAATATTGACCTCCTAAAAGGTGATGATGTTTTTTTCTCAGTGTGTGTCTTGGTGGTGAAGCAGTCACTGATTTTATTCGTTGTCATATTAATGTCTATCACTAGCAAACTCCAAATAACTGCAAAAATAAGGTGAATGTGTTTCTAATTTTGTTATTCTAATTTGCTGAAATATGTGAGTTTATTGTCTGGGGAAAAAAAAAGAGTGGTTCAGGGGAAAGAGGTGTTTTGCTGGAGTTCTCCTGCATATTCAGAATTGTTCGGATGGTCTGAGATTTGCCCAGAGTAGTCATTTCATGATGAGATGTTTTTCTTTAGGAAGTAGATGGCCCTGCCTTGTCCAAGTTCCCTCTTGAACTTGTGTTAATCACATCATGTAGAGAACTATTATTTTCAGCATGTACTTAAAATCAGATTTGTTGCTAGTCTTTCTTTGGCTTGCATTAAGAGTTTTTAACTTTTTTGTGTCCACTCAGAAAGGCTGCTTAAGGTTATTTGTAAGCCTTGCCTCACTGAATAATTTGCTGCCTGTATCTGCTTGCTGTTAGGGAGCAAGCAGACTCTGATTTTTGTTATTCTCAATAGTTCAAGTAAATTAGAGCATGGACCTTCTTTCATTATCTTAATGAGAAACTGCTTTGCAAGTTTTCTTATTGTTTCTTATCAGTTTACATTTTGAATCTTTCCAGATTATCAACATCTTCTAAAAATGTGGGCAGTGTAAGAGAGATAGTATTGCAACAATGGCTTTGTTAATATTGTATGCAATACTAACCCATTTTCCCCCTTCTCAAGAGAATACTCCTTAATGTTTTCTGGCCTTGCTGTTCTTTGTTTTCTGATTGTTTCCCTCCTGTACACAGGGTTTTTGTTTTAAAGTAAAAATGAAGCAAAGAAAAGGAAAAACATCTGACACTAATTGAGGGAGAAGCTCTGTTCTGATAACACATGAGCACTTTGTACCCACATAGGCAACACTTTTTAATAGTGATTATTTAGGGTGATGTAAGCTAACCTGGTGTTCTTTCATTTAAATTGAGTAATAACATTCCCATTGCCTGTAAACTAGGAAAGCACTAAGTAAGAATGAGGGAATAGTCCTTAACTTTTATGGGACAGTTGCTTTTTAATTCAAGTATAAAAGTATTAACTTGGGAAGCGTTGGCTAGACGAAGCTTGTAATGAAACATTAAACAATAAGAATAAAATACCAATTTTTAGGATAAATATATGTGTTACCATAGTTTTTTCTGTCCATTAAGTGATGCTTGCATCTTTTGCGAAAAGACAGCATGTAATCCTGGAGGTAGATTGTCTGTTACACTACATGTGAACAGGGAAAGGATGAGTAGCATCTTTACTCATGGATATTCTTTATGTTTCAGTGGCAATATTTTTTAAAAGTATTTTTTAGGAAGGAGGCATGTATGACATTTCTTGAACATAAATGGACCCTGCTATCTCTATTTAGCTTGCCAGACTTTTGTTAAAGGAAGACTTAAATCCCAAATATTACTCTAGTACTTTAAAAATATTATTGAGTTAGACAATTTTTGGCTCAAAATATTTAGTCAAGTTTTAAATAATGAAAACAAACCAACACACAAAACCACAAAGCTTTGAGAACTTTCTTCAATGCTATTCAAAGACAGAGGTATTAGATCAAAAATTGCTCCATAGACTGAGTTGCTAAAACTGGGAAGTAAACTATAGGTATGCCTAGAAAATTTTTACTGGAGAAGTCATCTGAGAGGGATTTTTTTTTTTCATAAACTCTGTGGAAAAAATGGATGCATACTGGGATGAGGCAGCAGTGCGGCCAAGAGGGCCAGTGGCATCCTGGCTTGTGTCAGGAGCAGTGTGGCCAGCAGGAGCAGGGATGTCATTGTGCCCCTGTACTGGGCACTGGTGAGGCTACACCTCCAGTGCTGTGTCCAGTTCTGGGCCCCTCACTGCAGGAAAAACATTTGAGGTGCTGGAGCACGTCCAGAGAGCGGCAACAGAGCTGGGGAAGGGTCTGGAAAACAAATCCTGTGAGGAGCAGCTGAGGGAACTGGGGGTGTTTAGCATGGAGAAAAGGACTGTGGGTAAATTATTCTCCTTTTACATATTTGAAAAAAAAAAACCCAAAACCCATACTGGTTTTGGAGTCTGCTGTACAGAATAAAGAAATAGTTATAATCTGTTAGAGTAATCAAAAGCAGCCCATGGAGTTCATTGCAAAAAATATTTTAAAATAGATTGGAAGTGTTAATGTATTATGCTTTCTGCAATTACTGAAAATAAAACTTTATTCTTTTGGGAAAAGAAAGGGATAATGAAATAGCTTTGGAAGGGTTATTGGTTTAGATGAGAAATTATAGGAGACACATTAGATAAAAACTGCTTACATTTTTTGTTTCTGAAGTGAGAAAATAGTTCTCCATAAATGTTGAGAAAATTAATAAATTATGGTCCATATCTCACCATGACCAAATTTGACCAATTCATTTGGGCTGCATAAAAGCCATTGTGTGTTCTGGAAAGAAGAAAAATACTATCTTAGTGAGCAAAATACAGTGTTGCAGTAGCAAACAAGGTGGTAGTCTAGGCACTTATCAGTTTTGTGATGCGTGGAGTTGGACATTTAGCATTTTCTGTGTTTTCTGAAGTCTTCTAAAAGGTAATCTAGAAGCTGCAGATCCGTAGACCCGGGCAAGAGCAGAGTGGGTTTGTCAGGGGAGAGCCCTCCTGTGGCTGTTGCTGCCTTCCAGGTCAGGAAACTGAGGAGCTTGGCAGCAAGAGTGCAGGTATCAAAGTACTGGTACTATATATTGAAATGTTTAAATGACTGAACAAATGTGTGATACCATAATGTACAGTTGTATTCATATTTTATGTTTGTATTTCAATGATGGCAATGCCTGTGCAGGGGCAGCTCCTGTCTCTGCAACATGAGGAACACAAACAGGGATTTTCCTACTCTTTTTTTGTTGTTTGGTGTTTGTTTCTAAAAGTACTTTGTAAAGTACTTTCTGCACTGTCTCAGCTGGACTTCTCTCAGCTGCTGTACTGTAGGACTGAGTGTAGGTACAACAGTGATTGCCTCATGCTCTCTAACCAACTGGTGAAGGGCTGGGCATTAATTAATGTTGTTATAAGTAATAGGAAGATGAAGAAGATCAGAAGAGGACAACAGAGTAAAAAAATACTCTTTATTGGTAATTGTGTTCTTTGCCTTTTATAAACTGTGCTATTTTAAAACTAAGTGTAATTATAAGAATAACTCAGAGGGAAAAGAGGAAATGTTTTGTTTGTTTTTGCTGATAAAGGTTTGCTGTGTTCAATATTTCTTAGAGTCAGGATCCTAGTCTGAGGGGGGAAAAGAAGACTCATTTACACTGGTTTTATAATGCAATACCTGTGGCAGTCCCAGATAATAACAAGCCCATGCTTTAGTGCCAGCAGATGTGTGAGACTCCCTGACTGATGAAGAGGTAAAAGTTAACTACAGTTTTTCATTGCTTTGCTCTCAGTAAGGACTGCCAGAAACTCCTGAGAGCTGTGCTTTCAGAAATGGAGCACAAGGTACTTGCTGAAAACAAAACTTCATTATGAAATCCCACCTTGGGCATTAGGTCAATTTGATAAAAATATTTTCAAGTCAACAATAGGCAAAGAGCAGCTTCACTTCACAATTGAGGGGGAAAAAATGTCTCAGGTGGTTGAAATAGCTCCATTTTTTCGTTAACAAGCATAGATGTAACTTTAGGAGTGTACATAATTTTTTTTATTAGTTTGAGGGCCAGAAAAATTCACACATGTAGTCTGTCAGTATTTTGTGACTCTTTTCTTTGCTAAATGAGGATTTGACCATTCAGTCTGCAAGTTTGTCTTATTTATATGACTTTGAATGCAGATTTTATTTTAAGGAAGACTGATTCTTTTCAAATGTTCATAATAGCTTAGGTACTTGACATTGGTAAAAAACTGATTGAATCAAAACCTTTAGAATGTCTGGAGAAAAAGTCCTATTAGATCATGAAATCTGGTTTTCTGCTGTTTTTCAGAGAGACTATATTGATGTTAAACTGTTGCTCATCTCAGTCTTATCCAATGGGTTGGGATGATCTAAACATATTAACTTAAATTTTGAAGGTTTCACTGGGGTATGAACACATCATTCTGACCATCTGTAATAATTTAATTACAAGAAGCTTTCTGAATTGCAGGTAAATGTCTTTGAAGAAAATTATGAGTGAATATTATTGTATTGGATGTGAAAAACGAAAAGGCCATTTGAGAAGATAAATACCTTCTTTTTCAGGCTTGATTTTGTTACCTACATTTACAAAACCATGAAAGTAACATTTATTCAAATGAATATTGTGACAAAAGCACAATGACATTGCAGTATTAGGTAATAAAAGGGAAAATGTGTTTTATGGAATGATGTGAAATAAGAGCTCACATTTGCTAACAGTGGAAATGCACGAATTCTAGTGAGTTCCAAGTGCTACCTCTTATTCCACTTTGTTAAATTATGCAGTAGACATATTAATTAATTAACTGCAATATCAAGGCCCACTGGTTGATACCTTTTGCTTGTCTTTCTATCCTTTGTGGGGAAGGAGGCTGTGCTACAGCTGCAAAAGTCATCCATGCTGCAGTAAATTGTAAAATGTAGTGGTGCATATGTAACCTCATATTCCATGGTGGAAAACATGTGCTGGTCTCACCTTCCTGTTGCTATGTACTGCACTTTTTGGGACATAATTTCAAGTTGGCTGAGATCCAGGCTTACTACAGAGTCAGTCCCAACTGTGAGGCTGATGTTAAACCATTGAGATCAGCCACAGGAGGGACTCTGAGTGTTTCTTTACTCTTGGAGAAAGAAAAGGAAGGCGGTACCCAGTGTATTGTCAGTGTTGTAATTCAGGCATTCAGATAAAATGTAGCATCTGGCTGATTACCAAGCAGTTCGTTGTGCAGGTGCAGGGTTATTTTAGCACTGCAATTATGCCAGGTTTTATTATTATTTTTATACTCCATTTAATTATAAAACAAGAACATTTGTGAGAACCTTACTAAATTAACTGTGCAGGAGAATGTGGATTTGTGGGGTAGTTTGCAGGTTCTGCTTGCTCTTACTCTGTGTTGTGTATAGTGTTGCAGCATCACCACTGCGTAGTGTTTTTAATTAAAAAAAGAATCAAGAACAAAACCACTCTATTTGTCAGTATGGTTGTAAGAAATCATTTAAAATAATGTAAGTGGGGACTTTGAGCCTCTGCATCAGTGTGTACAGTAATACATATCTCACTGACCTTCCTTAAAAGCAGAGTGCTGCCACAAGCTGTGCGTGAGTTTATGTGTGGCCTCGTGGTCTTCTACAGTAAAGGACACAACTGTTTCTGATGCAGAGTGGCAGAATCTTGCCACTAGAAATGAAGCCGGAATAATGTTTTTTTTGCTTGCTGAGATATTCCCTTTGACATTGATCTATACGCTTTAGCTGCAGCAGAAAAATGGCAAAGGCTGCAGCAGGAGGAAATGTCCCTTGACGGCTTTGGAGCAAACCTGGACCTATGACACAGGTTTAAGGGTTGAGTTCAGAAGTGAAGGGCTCTGTTTCACACATAGACACAAACTCCCTCAAGGCTGTGGTAACTGGGTGCTTTGCTGAGCTACAGGTTTTTTCATAAAAGGAGGGAGAAGCAGCTGCAGCTCTATCAGTACTAAGTCAAATCAAGGGGCCTGGTTTTCTGTGCTCGGTGTCGTGTAGAAGATAGGGCCAGTTCTGTCTCTGGTTAAAATTATTTGTGGGAGTCTCTTGATGTCTTCCAATACCTATTGATAAGTAGGTTATCCTTTTTTTTTGATAATTACAATTAGGATGACAATAAGTAATTCTGCAGGACTTGTACTTGCCTTCTGTCAAAACCAGCTGCTTTACTGCCAGCCTTGCAGTCACAATGGCCAGATATCTTACCAAACCAACCTGGAAGAATAGCTTTTTTGGTTTTAAATTTCAGTGAAGTGTATAAAATTGAACAACTTTGGATTCTTTTTGAATGCAGAAATCAGCTAATATTTGCTTTAGCACTATGTACTCCTTGTACTTGTCTTACCTTTGTGCCATCCTTTCCAAACTGTGCATCATGCACCTGGTCACTTGCAAGGTCTGGGGAAAATGATGGATGGGATGTCTGTGGCACAGAAGCTGTTCAGGTATCAAAGATATAGAGGCTTCAAGGGGAGGCTCATTTTGAGGTCTGACAAGGTTAGGAGAAAAACCTCTAACTCCACTGCTGTACAAAAGGTCAGGCAAGGTTGGGTTGCTTCAGAACATTTTGGAACATGGCTGATGTTGAGGGTAGGAGATTGTTTGGCTTGTTATGTTTCTGTTTTGTTTGTGTGTCTTTTTGTTCTGTTCAAGAGATTTTTAAAGATAATTTAAATATATTTTTAATTAGATATATTATTAAATGGGCAACTGCCCTTCAAAGTTTAAGGAGTCACATTGCTGTTTAACAAGAAGCTCACTTCCAAACATAAGTGGCTGCTAAATAATAATAGAAGATAGAAAAAAACCTGGGAGCAGATGAGAAATCAATGGCTGTATTTCAGCTTATTTGAAAATTGTTGTCAATGGTCTAACCTAAACTGGAAGGCACAAAAAGCTCTTGAGTCTTTCTGGTGGCTTTCAGCTGAAATGTCAGTCAGTCTATGCAGTGAACTGGTTTCACAAGATTTCTGTTGCTTTGAATTCTATCTGATTTCAAATTTTGTTTTTCATGTCTCATAACATCTTCATAACATCCAAAACAGAAGATGTATTCTGAGCCAGGAATTAAAATCGATGCATTTTCTTTGAAAAATGTAGTAGAAATGAGTGTGGTAACTCTTTTAACCTGGCTCTTGAGGATGTTGTGTTTCCTGACCACTTTGATAAAAGGGTGTTTTAAAACTCATTTTCAGTTCTTTTTAGCAGCCATGTCTTTAATAACAATGAGAAATTACTTGGATAACTGTGGAAAATGAAAACTGGAGCTTTGGTCATTGAGATGGCTTCAGTGAGCTATAGATCTCTTTCTGCAGTTCATGCTGTCTGAATGCTGCAGGTAGAGAAATACGGCAACAAGAATCAGCAGTGAGAGTGAGAGAGCAGTTTGGTAAAAACATTTGACTCGTCTTTAGCAAGAGTAACATAAACCTTGGTTTACCTGTATTAGTTTTTCTGTCTGCCTTCCAGGGTTTTTACTCAGTATGTGAGTTCATATTTTACCTCCTATTACTTGACTTATTGACCATTTCCAATTGCCTTAGTTCATGCCTGTCCTATTTGACTAAGGTTACCAAACTGTTTTGTTCCCATCACTCTTAGCAGTTTTAATTGGCTATTTTATCAATTTCAACATTGCATCTGGTATGTTTATTTTAGAATATATTTCTCTTGTGAAGCATTGTAGGCACAGAGAGCTAAATATACCAACTTTTTGCTAGTAGTCTCAGGCTCACTGTGATTAAGTGGGAAAAGCCTTTTTATAGCTATTTCAATGGAATGTAAAATCCATAGTGGCAGTCTGCATTTGGGTTCATATGAGGCTTTGTGACTTACTTTTCAAACATAGCACTATTAAAAAGATGGTCAGCTGAAATTTAGATTGGCTGAACTCAGCAGTTTAGGCACAGAGAGTTTAAATAGAATGGGATTCTTGAAATGAACACAATTATTTAATTGAAAATAAGATGAAGAACTATTCAACTCTTCATTCACTGCTTCTCACATTACTTCAGTGAAGGTTATATAGGCAAAAGTCCATTAAATCACCTCAGGGAGTGTCTAAAGAAACAAAAGAATGATCAGTAGGCAGGGGCATTCTTTGCTTTTGGAACTTTTTCAGGCAACATGTTAAAATGAGTTCAAAACATGGAGATTTTTTTATACTTAGCTTGGTATACTCCCTTCTGAATTGGGAAAAAGCACATGGAAATAGAAGATAATACTGCTCATTTTTACCTAATGTGAAGTGGAGAGAAAGTTAATGCTCTTATCCAATTTATATTCCATAGTGAGATCCAAACAATCCAGTGTCTTTTTTCAGAGTAGTGTGCTAATGTCTCTTGAAAATCCATTTGAGAATCTAGTTGGAGACAAATGAGGCTCAAGTGAAGATTGAAGGTTCTGCACCCAGCCGTGGTGCTGAATAGGTATTTCATTCTTTGTATGCAAGCGAAGGAAGTATAAGAATGGGAATTGGATGATTGAAGAACTCAATGATATGTGTGCCATGATACATAGAATTATAGAACTGTTTAGGTTGGAAAAGACCTCTGGAATCATGGAGTGGGTTAACAATGCAGCACTGCCAAGTCCCCCAAGTGCCACATCAATGCAGTTTTAAATACCTCCAGGAGTGGTGACTCAACCACTTCCCCAGGAAGTCTGAGCCAATGCTTGACAATACACTTACTGTAAGAATTTTTCCTAATGTCAAAGCTAAACCTCCTCTGGTGCAACTTGAGGCTGTTTCCTCTTATCCTATCACTTGTAGTTTGGGAGGAGAGACTGACACCGACAATAGAGATACATGATATGCGATTAAAAATATGCTGTATATATGCGCATGATATGTCAAGACATAGGCATGGCAGTGTTTGTTTTATGACTGGACCCAGTGGTCTTGAAGGTCTTTTCCAACCTAAATTAATCTATTTTATGTGGAGTCAGGTCCTTAACCCTTTTCAGTGTAGATGGTGTCTTGCTTTTTGAATAGCCTAGTTACGTCCCTCAGGGAAGAGAGATGGTGTTTGTCAGAGTGGCAAAATCTAGTTCCTGGAATCCAAACCAGTGACATATCTTGTTTACTTTATCACTGCTTCTTTTTGTAATTGATCTGAAAGTTCAGCTGTTGCAGAAAAATGACAAATGGTTGGTGCCCTGTATCTGTGGAAACTATCTGGGAGCTATTGTAAAGGCTGGTAAGGCTTTAGATGGTAAAGATGTAATCTTATGAATGACAGAGCAATTGCAATCTGAGAGGCAGAATGGAGGTCTTGAAAAAATAAAAGAAACATTACAGAATGCCTGATGAAATCAGATAAAGCTGTGATTTATTTCATATGGAAAAGAATAAGATGCTGATGTTTGTGTTTGCTGAAAATATTTTCAAACAAACACTGATTTTTTTTTTTCTTGGAGTCTGGGGTTTCTTGAGAGCTGTGTCTGAAATTAAACATGTTGGATGGTTCCTCCCTGCTGCCCTCTTACAACATTTAGAGGAAAGGTAAATGAGGGTGCTGTAAAGGTCACATTTTAATTTTGCCCTCAAGTGTCAGGCTCTCCTGAGAAATGCCATTTATACAAGTAGCAAGTGTTCTATATGTTTAAAATTGTTTTATGAAAAATTTTGTCTTGAATTTTAAAAATTTTTATGAACTCAGATGATCTGAATTCAACTACTCGTCATGCAGCAGCTGCAAGTGGAAGCAAGATCCTGTTAAATTTAAGTAAATTTATTTAAGTACTAAAAGGATCCAAAAACAACCCCAAACAAAAGTTAAAGAGCACAGACAACAAAAAGTCCTGCAACATCTCAGCACAAAAAAAGCTATATGTTGTTGACAAAAGATAGTTCCTTCACTGAGGAGGGAGCTATGAAGTATTTGAATGATTTTACTGAAAAAATAAAAAGATGGATTTAAGAAAGAAACCTAAGACAGAAAGAAGAAAGAAATTAAGGCACCAGTAGGATGGGTGTTCTCCACAAAACAGAGCTTTTTTGAAAGCATTCAGACAAAGCACAGGTAATGTCCCACAGCCTTTTGGAACTGGTGTTTGAAGTGTTTCTCAGGTTGCTGACTGGACCTCAGTTTCCAGCTGAGTTTGATGAGAGAGACTGAAAATCCAGGGACGTTACAGCACTGATCAGTGGCCATGTACACAAGGTCCTCTCTCTGAGCAGACATCAGTGAGTGTGCAATGTCAGGGTCAGTCCCACAGGAATGCGATAGGCAGAAATGCAATTTAAGTGTGCTTTAAACAGTTAATAGCCTGTCTCACAGGTCTCCTAAGGATTCCTTATTTCAGCTGAAATAGGATGCTGGTTTACATCCAAGGCATTGGGATAAGGGATCATCATTAATATCATCCTAGACATTTAGAATTAGCCACTAAAAGCTTGAACATTTCCAAAGTGTTATGCAGTTACCATTGCTGTTGGAGACACCATGTTTCTGCATATAATTCTGGAAGTTAGTGAGGAAATGAGCATTGTGGTGAATGGCAGGGCAGTGGGCTTTTCAAACCAAGTATTGGCTGGACACATGTTGAAATCTGTTTGCAAAGCTATCTCTATTCAGAATAAAAAGAGATGCCACCCATTCCAAAACGACCACATGGGCATTTTAGAATCTTAAAAAACATAATTGAAAATAACTTTTCACTAAAAAAAATCTCTTTTAAAAATAAAACTCTTTGGTGTAAAACTAAATTAAACAGATAAATCTTTCTACCAGAATAGGGCAAAGAGAAAGCATGTTTTATTCATGTAGCAAGCTGCTGTTTTACATTGATGCAAATAAAACTACATGTGAACTAACAGCTGCTCTCCAGCAGATTGCTGCATCTCACAATCTGCAAAGGGAGCACAGCTGGAGAAATCTGCAGAACATTTTCATCTGTAAATCAAACATAAAGTAGGAAAGCATTAAGTACTGTACTTACAATAGCATCAATGTTTGCAAAGGGTTTCCCTGTGCTATATGTAGGGAAAATTGATTTTTTTTTTTAGGCTGTCTTCTGCAAAACCTCCGGCCAACCACTAATTTCCAAGGTATTCATTCTTACCTCAAGCACTTCACTGTCTGTCAGGCTTGCAGATGTTTTACTGGTATTGAGCAGGTTTATGTTTTCTTTAACAGAATATGAGTGTGAATACCATTTTTACTTGAAGGTGTTGTGTCCTTCCTTTGAGTAAGGTGTTGATTTAGGGTGGCCAACAGGAACCCCAAGAAATCCTAATGTCACCTTTAAGGGAAGACATTTCTGACTCAGTCAAGTCAGTCAAGTAAGTTTGCTGCTTCTTTTGTTATTTGAGAAGACAAACTTCTTTCTTCTAGTCCATAGTTCAGGCATTTGAGGAAAACCATGGAGACTGGATATGTTTCTAAAGGGGTGAGGAAGAGTCACAGCCTAACCATTTTCTTAATTTTCAAGTCAAAAGTAACATGTATTGCCTTAATTGATTAAATTAAACCTGAAAATCACTTAGTAATAAAGTGGGAAATAGAAGCCTGTGGGACCTACCTTACTGTTTTTTCATCCCCCCAATCATCACTTGTCACAAGAGGGGTGAAACTGTCACTTGTCAGCCTGACCGTGGTGCTCTGTGTCAGTGTGACCATTTTCACTGGCAGCAGCTCCTTGGCGATCTGAGCCAGGAGCCAGCATGGCAAGTGATGAGAATGGAGATGTCTTAAGTGGTTGAATGTATAAACTTCAGAGGCCAGTGGACTTGAAGGTAAAAGGGAAATCTGTGTATTAAGCTTTCGTACACTGGATAAATATTTGTGGAGTTGTTGGAGGCAGAATAGACTGAAGTGCAAAAGCATATAAATTCTTTATGGAAAAAAAACAGCAAACCCAAACCATTCAGCTGTTTCTCTGAGCTGAGCTCTTCATCATGTAATGCTCTAACAGAAAACACAGGTAAATTTGCATATAAGATACAGTATTAAAGAAATGTAAAGTGTTATGTTTGAAGGGTTGTAAATCATTGCATTGTTTACAGCAATGAACTCCCTGGCTGGATGTTGATTATGCTTAAATATTTACATACCTCCCAGCAGCAGTTAACAGCTTTGACTGAAAGAAAGATCATCCATCCTTCGAGTGATTTGAAGGATTTACCTTTCATTTTTCTTTCATTGTTTTCAGTTTTATGGGGTTTGGAGTTTGGTTTTGTTTTGTTGGTTGGTCCTTATTGTTGTGTGGGGTTGGTTGATTGGGTTTTTCTGCTTGTTTTTCTTTTGGTTTTGGTTTTCTTAATGTATCAGGTAACATTTAGGTCTTTGTAGCTTGAAATGCTTGTTTTTATTTTATAGATCAGTGCTCTAAGTGCTGGTAAGTGCTGAAAGGGCCTGATTCAGCAGAGCATCTTAACAGGTACATGTAAGCTTTGCTGCTTCAGGAATACTGCATAGAAAACTACAAACTAAATAAAGTTTGAACAGTTCAAAAGTGTTATTGAAGTCAGTGCCTGATGATCAGGTCCGGTTCTTTCTCTTGAACCAGAATTTTTTTCTTTCTACATCATGGTGTGAAACAATTACTTTTGTCCTTTGCAGTTTGGTTAGTGGCTCTGGCACTGCGGCAGTTCATATTACTTCTATGTCCTTTAATTGTTTTGGTGTGTCTTAATTTCTTATAAATAACATTTTATGTATGTTCCTGGTAACTTCCATGCTTTCATGTTAAGTGGAGAGATATGAAATTCCTTCCTTCTATGGAAATAGCCATTAACATGATTATGAAGTTGCATATTCTGGAATGGGGCATTTTGGGAAATGGACATGCATCAAGAAATCTTTCAAGCAAAGTAAAATTTACTAATGGGATGAAAATTAAAATATCTCTAATGGTGAAAGAGAGTATGTATTCACTGCATGTGTTTCATTTGTCATTAGGGGTTTGTTCTTTTCTAACTTTACCTTGTAATGAAACTTTTATTGCTTAAATACTGCTTTAATTTCCAGTTAAAACAAAACAAGTACAGCTGTAATGAAGCTTTATCTGCAAAGAGTGGTTCTGAGTCATAAATTTCTTTCTTTGGAGGTACAACAACTTATTTTTTATTTTACTGTGCCACACTTTTATCTACCTTAAAAACAATCTGATCTGTAATATTTCATGTTCAGGCATTGCCTCCTGAATAACAGACGAACTTTGTTATTAAAGAGAACAGCTGAAGCATCTAAAAAAGAAACCTAGAAATGCAACCACTATGGAAAAATATTAGCAGTTTTTATAGGCACATTACACTAGATACAGATAAATTGCTTTAGTTTTCCCCCACATAGATCAGAGCTTTCAATTCTAAGGGTATCAAAACCCAAGATGAAACATGCTAGCAATAATGGTGGAGTATATAAAATCTATTTAAATGCTCAAAACTTAAGTTAGGCTAGTGATGTCTTCCCTGACTCTACTTTTATATCAAATAATTCCAACTCTGACTTTAAAAAGTGACGAGAAAAAACTTAATTTAAATGAACTAGGCTTGTTAAACTGGAATTACTTAGGCTGATTACATTGCAATCGGCTGTACTTATTGTAGCTCTGAACTCCCAGAAATGGCAATAAAGCCCTATACTGCTTTACTAGGCATTCTAACATTGTTATGGCTTGTGTTTATTATGAGCTCTCTTAGTCACAGAGAGTGCAATATATTTTCATCCCATTTAATTCTGGGGAAGGAGAAAAGGGAAATGATGTCTGACACTGAAGCAGCTTTCAGCCATAAGAGGGAAATGAAAGGTGCAATTTTTTGTGAATCAGTCAATTAAGTAGTTGCCAAATGCAGATTTGAAGTTGAGTGTTTGGTGTGTGAGTTTTTGTTTCTGGTTTGCATGTTTGTTTGGGCTTTTTCAATTTGACCTTTCAATCAGCTTTGTGGTGCCTGAAGCAATATCCCAAGTATTTATTAAGTAAAATATTGCAGTACCTTGCAACACTACTCTTTTTGCAGTCAAAATTGAGTACTGTACCATCCTCCTTTTCACAGTCAGAACAACAGATACATTATTTTTAAAACAATTCATTCAATGCAGATTGCTCCTGGAGGATGAAGATAATTTCATGTTGACATTGAAGAGACATGCTTGATCAGAAATGAAAAATAGAACAACATAATTTTTCATCAAACTGGTCTTTGCTTTTAAGGTGACATTTTATTTCAAGAGAAAAATTGAAGGCCATTAGAGTGAAAGAATAACTGGCTTATTTCGGTACTGGCAGGGAAAGCAAAATTGTTTCAGAAGTAAAAATTGAAGCAGTATAACAAGGGTGAGATAACTTGATGTTACTCAGGCAAATGTGTCATTATTACATTCTGACTTCATTTTGAACAGTTTATTCTTCACAGCCTGGCTCACGTTCTGATGCAAGATGGAGAATTTTTCTGCTCAGATTTTATGGGGCAAAGCAGAGGGCTCTCTTAAAAACAAAATGGCAAAAAACATTTGTGAGATTTAACTGAGCTGAAGCTACCTACAAAGGGCACAGTGCTGTTACCCTAAAAGAAATTTAAAAAAAAACAAAGGATATTTTTCTTGATTCACCTCATAGCCATTCCAATGCACAGAAAGCAAATTATGCATTTTTTATTTGTGGCTTACTTTGAGAGGCATTCGATGGTTTGGAGATATTTCTGAGAGTCATGTGCCACAGCATAGTCCTAGTAGAAATTAAAACCAGAGATTTCTTCTGAAAGCAGAACTACATATCTATTTTAAGTTTTCAGAACTCATGAAAATACTAAAAGGGAACAGAATGATGCAACTTTGACATCTGTTGTGTGCAAGTAGACAATAAAAAGAGGGTTATTATTCTACACATGGAACTTTACTTTTTATTAGCTCCATCCAGTAGATAACAGACATGTGAGTTAGACTTCTGGAGGAAGACCAAATCAATCCTTCAAATGAAAACATCCAATGTCAAACCAAGAATCAACCCAAGAGCTTGTCTTTGACTCAGACTAATGGGATTGAAAATGGGATTGAGATTCAACCCACTGCAAAGGGTTTCATTTCTAGGTAGTGTGTACAAAGAGAATGAGTAAATTGCTGGGGTTTGTCATGCAAATGGAGCTGCAGGTGCTTTCCAGCAGGCATTGTGTGGTGTGCTTCTCATGAGCTTCCTTGTAATGTAGGAAACTTCAGGGCGCTCCCACAAGGCTGGTTTCAGGCAATGTTCAGCATCAGGATGGTAAAAGACATGGCAGGAGCTGGATGTTCACTACACGTCGTGCTCACAAGAGCATGGAATGTACAATGCTAACAGAGCCTTGGACTGAGTGCAAGCAAACCTGATTGAAAATTTGATACCTAGGAGACAGACAAGAGCATCTGGGTTTGGCTTTGAAATAATGGATTAAGTAGGAGTGAGAGTTAAAAAAAAAAAAAAAGGAGCAACAATAACAACCTTCAGTTAAAATATATTAGTGTAATTAAAGGACATGAATTATAAATGCACAGCATAGTAAAAGGTAAAAAAACCTCATAAGCCCTTCAGAGGCAGTGTTGGCATAATGGTAGGTACAGACATCATGTTTTATCATGGTTAATGTTCTAGATATAAAAGAATCATAGGCTGTAAGAGAAGGGCAGAGTGACCTCATTTATTTTGTGATTACCAGTTGTCCTGAGATAGGTGGATTTATTGTTTTTTTTGAAAATGTTAATAGAGTTTGGACTTTACAGCTTCAACCTGTCTGAACAAAACAGATATGTATAGAGAGGTTGATGCATTACTGTTTTTAAATAAAAACAGAAAGATGAAATGTGTTTTCAGGCTATTTCACCTTTTTCCCTTCACCACCACACTGCCAGAAAACAGGAAACCTGACCACATCAAGGTGTCCTTTAAATCAAATGATGTTCTGTGCTTCCTTCATTAGAGGATCATACCTAATCAGAGAATTTAAGAATGAAGTTATACACTGTATATAATTCCCATTCATTCCTTTTTTCACCAAGTTGTCTTTTACTGTCGTTCTCTTTAATTGACTTTCTTTAATTTTTTTATTACTATGTATCTTGCTTAATCAAGACAGTGGCTGCCCACAAGAGATTGCAATGTTACATGAATCTGCTAGATTATATTGGAGTGTGCCGCTCATATTTATGTGAAGCCCTGTACCAATACGTGATATTTTTATTTGGAGTGAGCATCTGACATAAAGCCAGGAAGACACTGTACCAAAACAAGTGTCATTCTAATAGGGTGTCAGAACAATTTCTTCACAGATCGATTTTCTTTTCTCTAGCTTCCTATCTTTCATTTATCTCCTATTTTGATTAGGTTCTTCTAGTTACAATTTCCCTGTTGCCTTCTTTGCAGAATACAGGATGAACATTCAGAATAAACTCCTGAAGCCTTCTTGCTGTGGTGGAGGTTTCAAAAGACAAACTGAATTTACAATGGCCAGAAAAGCTACTGCCTATAACCACAACACAGATCTATGTTGTGCTTCACTGGCCTTGTGTAGCCAATGTTTAACAAACACTTTTGTGTGTGTCAAGGTTTGCTTATACAGACGGGCCTTTCTAATGGGGCACAGTTAATTATAGGAAGTGGTAGAAAGCATGTTCAAGGACTTGCCTTTTTGTCTTCCTTGCACAAGTGTGCTCTCTTTTGTACTCATCTTTCAAATAATTGAAAGAGAAATAAAGATATTATAGGAAAGGACTCGTGTACAATTAATTGTCCAACCTCAATTTAAGAAGAAGGAGCAAGTTGGTTCTCTCTGTGGTTCTCTCTGTTCCCAGGGATATAATTGGGAATGTCTCAGAATGAAATTCACTCAGCAAGGGAACAGGGTGTCTTTCAGATTTGCCTTCTCCTAAAGGTATGTGGAGGCATCCTGTGTGATTTTCTTTTGTTTCATTAGAACAGCTTGACTGGAGTTGGGACATCTCTGATGAGACTGATTTGGCATAATGAGAGTGAATGGAGGTGGCTGTGGCCTAATTGGGACATTTTATTATTGCATTTAATGAAGGCACATTGTGACTTGGCGCAAGTTCCAAGGGGTAAAAGTGCAATTAACCAAGTCTTAAGTAAGGAGGAAATTTTAGACTTTGCCATTTAATGTAGTTTCTAGATAAAGGTTAACAAAAGGATATTACTGTTTTTCTAGTTATTATTTTGTCTTCATTTGCTTTGTTGAATATATATATGTATCTATATATGTGTGTCTGAGTTGAAATATCTATGTGCTATAAATATCCAGTTGCAACAACAGCTGTCCCCTGAGGATTCTCTCTGAGTTCAGAAGATTAAAGTTTTTCCCATTTATTTATTGAAAAGTTTAATTAGTGCTGGACGTCTCAAGCATATTTTCAATTTGTTGAGTTCCAGTGCTCTTGCCAAAAAACAATAGAAGAGTCAGACATTTATCAAATGCTGGGCAAAAGCTCCAGCTGTGATGATGTAGAAATAAGACAAAACTGGCCATCATTATCAGATCCTTCCACTTCAGATATTTGCACTTTATCTGAAGTGGATCTTAACCAACCATGTCTGGAAATTTTCAGTAACAATCCAGTGACATTTTTATCCCTCTGTTGGAAACACTTGGCTGAGCTATTTACATTGACAATGTGTCAAAGCATGGCAAGAACCTCAGCAAAGCAGTGAGCAGCGGGAAGTGCAGGATGTTAGAGGAGTTGTTCTCAAAGTCATATACATAGGAAATATAATACATGGGTGGTTGGATGTTTTATTTTTCTTGTAGTGATCCAGCACCACTGAGAGCTCTTTAGTTGGGAATAGTCATTATGTAGAAGGGCTGGGTGCTGAGGTGTCTTGTAGCTGGAAGTACCTCTCTCAAATTGTAAATTTTTGCCTCATAATGTTGCAGGATTGTCAGTCTACTTTCATCTCCTGTTAATAACTGGAGTAAAATCAAGTGCTCTGTTACTTTGGCAGCACGACTAGCTGCTTGATGCACCTAAAATGATGGGAGCTGTTGATGTAATTGATGATGTACTTTGGCAAATCAACCCAGGGTAGGAAAGGAGTTGTGAGCCCTAGGATGATGCTGGGTGGGGGGGACCAGTGCTCCAACCAGTGCTGCCGGTTGGTTTTGCATGTAAAAGAACTTTGTGTTGGTGATCATTTGTTGTTAGAAAAAAGGAGACTATTTGTTGTCAGATATTGCATCTTCCAGGGAAGCAAGTGTGGTTGGAAACCAAAAGGGGTGAGGGATGGCACAGGGAATGAGGCAGAAGGGTAGGTGTGATTCCTCCGCTGGTCAAGGACTGACTTGGCTGTTCCCATGGCAACAGAGCTCTGTGCTCTCCTTAGGCAGCTGCTGATTACACTTTGAATTTTATTTGCATTCATGATTAAGGAGGAGTATAAAAGGACTGAGGTAAAGAATTAAAAAAGCAATAAGAGGATAAAAGACCTTTCAATAAGTGTTCCTTAGGAGCTTTAATTAAAAAAGTAGAAGGAGGAGGAGGGAAGGAAACAGAGATGGAAAATGATGGCAAAATTTTAGAAATTTTTATTAAATAGGTGAATTACTGTTTCAAGAAGTATTGGAAGGATTACTAACATCCCTGTGAACTTCTTATATTTCATTGCTTTATACCATGTAAAAAAAAAGATTTTTCATTATAGGGAAGGATACTGTTCTTCAGTATAAAGACTTCAATCTAAAACTGTATTTAAGTGAAAGATTTGCATTATGTTAAGACGTCAGGAGTCAACATTCCTGGCAGTATTCAAGAAACAACTGGATGTGGCTCTCAGTGCCATGGTCTGGTTGAAAAGGTGGTGATCAGTCAAAGCCTGGGCTTAATGATCTGGGAGGTCTTTCCCAGCCTAACTGATTCTTTGATTGTGTGATCTTGGGCTTTTTAGACCAGACTTGAAATTTCATAAGGCTGCTCTGATCATGGCTGTCATCCTCTGTTTTATTGTGTATCATTTTGTTTTTATCAATAATCACAAACTTCTATATAATACATGTCAAGTGTATACTTTTTTATTACACCCATGTGAAGAGGAAAATGCCACCAGTGCAATTCCAAAAAAATTGAAGTCTCCTCTTCCAGCCTTAATTATTGATGGGCAATTTAGTCAAATTTCTGATGCCACTGAAACAGATTACACAATTTGGCATTTCAGATATCCTTTGGAATAAGTAAGCATGATTTTTTTTCATTCCTTCTACTAAAATAAGACTTTACAAATAGAGTCTGGCAGTAATCAAACAAAAAGAGAGGGAGGTTGTTGATAGGAATAGGATTTATAAAGGAGAGAGCCATTGCCTTCAGTAGAATAAGTTTTCTCCATGGATCTTCAAGTGCTGGATTTTTCATGACACTTGATCTGTTCATACATCATTAATGACACCAAGTTAAACAATTGCAAAACATTGCAACATACAATAATACAGCTAGATAATATATTTGTTATTGCTGAAGTGTTACAGGATTTGTCACACCCAAAACTAGAAACATGACTCTAGACAGCTGCTCTGCCCAATTTCTATCTGCTTTTGTCCATTGAGTCTAGCCAAATACTTTGCAGATTGTAGCCACTTTGATAGCCACACGTGCCGTGGATCAGACTGAAGTGACACCAGGAAAGTGGGACAGTTCTCCTTCTGAATCAAATACCTGTGGAGAAATAGTTGGTTATGCAGAGAGACAGCCTGTGAATATCCACACAGAAGAAGGGGAATTTGGGGCTTTGTACCCATACTTTGCCCCATGTTGGATGCTGCTTACAGTCTTTTGTGTATTTCTAGCCTGCTTTGTGTTTGGTAAGCACTGTCTGTTCAAAGGAAGAGCTGGTTATGGGTAAGTTCAGGGGGGTGAAGAGAGTTGTGGCTGTTTGATGGAGTGATCATGGCTAACAGGCATTTGTAAGTTGTGGTACATGGAGCCCCTGGAGTGGGTCCAGCAGAGGGCAACAAAGATGATGAGGGGACTGGAGCATTTCTTTGGCAGGGAAAGGCTGAGGTGTCAAGAGGATGGCTCAGTTCCAGAAACACTTCGTGTTAAAAACTGCTTCTGGATTGAATCTGTCTTTAACTACCCAAGCCTTTAAGCTAAGATAACCTAATTTGTTGTAGACATGCCACCTATTTAATGTCTCTTCCCCTGCTTCAGTAATATTTGGGGGTTTGATCCTGGAAGATTTCATGTTGTTTTGGTTTTTTTTTTTTAATTGAAATACTTGGCTGTATATTATGTCAAAAGATGATTTAAACTTTAAAAGGATACTCAGCAGGAAATACTGAGGAAAATAGATATTGAGAAGATAAGTGAGAAAAAACTGTATAGAATATCATTTTTCACTGCTGAAACTCATTAGTGGTGTGGAAGAGATCTGTAGTGAGCTGAGAATTTCTAGTAGAAAATGTCAGAATTCAGTTTAAGTGAGATTTGTTACAATACACATGATGAACATGAATGTTTACTGCCAGTGAGCTGTGGTAAATAGTGACTGAGCAGTGGAACAGATTGCCCAGAGAAGTTATGGATTCTCCCTCCCTGGACATATTCAAGAACAGTCTGGATGCAATCCTGTGCCATGTGCTCTGTGCAGGGTGACCCTGCTTGAGCAGGGAGTTTGGACCAGATGACACACTGTGATGCCTTCCAACCTGACCCATTCTGTGGTTCTGTGCCTGCCAGTTAGGCTAAAGAAAAAACACAGATTGCCTTAAAAATAAGGCATTTCAATAAATGTTTCCCATTGCTGGATAAGGAATCTCTTAGTGTACTAATTTCTGGAGAGAACAAAGAGGTTTTCTGTGCTTTAAATGAATTGAAATTGATGTGGTCTGAATTATTTGAGATGTACGCTTGCATGCATGAATGTGATAAAAATAACCAAATAGAGCACATAAATGCTTGAGTAATGCATGTTGTAATTGTAATGCCTGGCTCAAGCACTTACAAAATGATTGCAATATACATGAACGGAAGGACATATTTTTAAATTTGTGGCCAAAATGGACTGCAGTCAAATTTGAGTTAGCTAGAGCATTTGGAAAAAGTTCAGGTAGTTGTCAAGCCATAAGCTGGCTGTTAATGAATGCAGGATTTACTGCCATCATGGGGATGATTCCTTCTGCACTTTGACTTTTGGGAATTTTTTTGATAATATGTGTCTTTACTTGGTTATATTCCTCTCAACTCCCCTCCCCCACCCCCGAAATCTGTTTTTAAAAGAAAACTATTTGTCTGTCATTCTGGCAAGGAATCTATTACATTTTGTCACATCTTGGTGGGTGTGGTGGGCTGTTTGAGAAATGCATTTTCATGAGTTAGTATGTCTTGGCTTGGCAGCATTTTTTAAAAATTTCATTTCTTATAGCCTAGATGTTATGAGAATATATAATCTGGATACCCCTTCTCCTAGGAAATCACTTGTTCTGAGAAGTGAATATTTTTCATGTGCTGTAAAATTGGGACATTTTGACAAATCATTGCATATGATGAACAAGGTTCTCCCTGATATCTGCAAGTCATTGCCAAGCCCCAGTCCTGGAGATCTCTGGTTCCAACAGTCCCCCCTGCCCCAAGCTGGCAAACCTGATGTAGTAGGAAACTAATGCCTCTACCAGAGCAGCTTGCACTTAAATTATAATGGATTGATTGGCCTGCACTCAGGCCAACTACCATTCTCATGAGTTGCTGTTTTGTGGGTTTTGCCCAGATGATCTAATAGACCATTTGTAACTAATAAGCATTTACATGAATTTTGTTCTCGGATTGTTTTTCCCCCTCTTTTAAGCTAAAAATCAATGTAGCAGTCTGATTTTTTTTTAAGGGATGCAGTATTTCTGCTCTTAGCTTTCTCTGTGAGAAGGCTACTATGGTGCTTGTGGTCAAACATCAGTCACTGCTTCCTACAGAGAAGCTTTTGCTCCTGAAGTCAGGTTTGGCACATCATGGCCAGCCACCTCACAGCCAGTGAGTGAGCAAGAGCAGTCACTGCCTCTGTTTGCTCTGCAGGGGGATGTCATCTAGAGAGAAAGCCTTGGCACGTCACTTCTCTGTGGTACCAAAAATAATTTATAACCAGAAGACCTATTTCTCTATTCACTCCTGGCTAAAACAACACAGTGTCTTGTGTATGTGTTTTGGGTTTGGGGTTGTTTTTTTGACAGATTCTTAGCACTTTCCAGCTGATGATTCTCACAGATCCCCTATTCCAGGCTATTTAGCCAACGTGATGGCTCTCGGGTAGCTGCTGATGGGGGCTGTCATCATGATCTGACATTTCTTTAGTGGAGCTAACAGGAAGTCTGCTTCTGTAAAGGCCATGAAATTTGGGGCCCCCTGCTTGCTTTCCTTATAAATCTGAAAATATTGATTCCTCTAAAGCCTCTCAACAAATGCCAAAGGGAGTGGGGAAAAAAAAAAAATTACCATTTTCTTCCCTGCTCCACTTTTTTCTTATCTCTGTTTCTCGCAACCGGCTGAAGTTGTTTAGATGTGTGGGTTTTTAAAAAACATTCCCTTTATAAGTTCTTGATAGAGATGTTATGAAGCAGTAAGTGTGCCAATACCTTGCAGACATTTAAGCAATCATTATAAAAAAATAAAAATTAAGATGGATTTCTGATTCTTTTTTGAAAGGTTTTTTTTAGTAAATGCATTTAGACTAGGGACGTGCCCAAACCACTTAGAAGTAAAAATATTCTTTGTGCCAGGGTTTGTTTAGGAATAAGGAAAAAAAAAAAAAGGTGCTGTTCTGAGGTTGAATGTCTAGGCTTGCTTTTGATGAGAGAAGGATGACAAAGAAGTGAGGTGACAAGAAAGTTGTAATTAAATGTGACAGTTTAAGGATGATCTGAAGGGTTAGATCTTATTCAATGACTCAGCAACCTGAAACAGCCTGAGTGTAGTAAGTGAGGAGAAAAGCAACCTTGATGTTTTTATCCCCTGCTTCCTGAGGGATAACCAGCAGTGATGAAGCCTCTCTGTTAGGATTAGAAGCAGTTTTACCTCCAGCAATCTAATATGATTCTCCTGATGCTACACAGTGCTTTACTTAACCTCAAAGTACTGAGCAGTATATCCCAGTTGATACAGAGCAGTACTATCAGGTAGGTTTACTAGTTCTCTTATCATCCTAGTTAGTGTAATTGGATAAGGCAGCTTTCCCCCAGGAAAGATGGTGCCAAGGAAAAAGAGGGCAAATGAAAGCACAGTGGATTTTTTTGAACAATTCTATAGCAGTGTGCAGCTCCATTTGCTTATGCTAGCTTTGAAATTGCCCCAGTTTATCCACTTAGAAGAAATTAATTATTGCCAATGGAAATCATGCTGGTTTTACATTATATGTAAAAGCTGAGCTGTTGTGGATGCTCCAGCAGAGTTTATTTAAAAATTATGCAAACCCACAATGGATTCTTTTTGCCCCAAAGTAGCCTGGCAGGCTAACATGTTGGAATGATATAAAATAGTTGGTTTTCTGTTTATATTTTCAGGGATTTTTTTGTTTCCCCTCATGTTAGACGAGTGCCATGAATATTTTTTTCTAGCTTATTGCAGGATGACCCTGGTTCAGTCTTTCATTATTGCAGCATTTTCAGTCTAGAAAAATACATACTTACTGATCCTTTTAGCTTTTTTCTTGTTCTCCTGCACTCTTTCAGTAAATATAGAGAAGATTGGAAGTTTTTTGCGGTTTTAATGTTTTTGACAGCAAATCTTTTACCTGTATTGGTGTTGTTAAGATGCAAAGCAATAGAAATTACTGAATTCTCAAAAATGTAGGTGAGGTAAATTGTCTCCCATGCAAGTCTAAGTTCAGTATCTGTTATCACTGTCTCATTAATAAAGCTGTGTGTGCTCATTTGTGGTCCTGCTTAAAAGCATGTCCATCTCATAAAATGCAGAAGCCAAGAAATTTCAGTTCAGCAAGGGATAAAAACATAGCAGATTTAGAGGAAGTATGGAATAGATTCCTGTAACTACCTAAAGTGAGGCTTTTCATATATATGTGCTTTTTTTTTTCTAATTAATGTAGCATGAAGTGTACCTAGTTTCTGTAAGAGGCTTTTTAGTTTGGGAAGAAAAGGATTGAAGTTTTGTATTTTGAGATAAAATCCTTAATATTGCTGGGGTGCCTGGTGTTTGTTTTAGTTGTTGTGGTGGTTTTTTTTTGGGGGGGGAGTGGGGCATTTTTTGTTTGGGTTGCATTTTTTCTTATGTTTAGACATCTTGTTTGGCAGGTTTTTATTTGGGTTAAATTTTGAGGGTTTTGTTTGAATTGATTTTAATTTGTACAACATAAAGTGAAACCTCTTGGACAACTCATCAGTGTAGTCTCTCTGGCAATCTAGGAAATGGCCAAATACTGTTTAAACATCAAATCCTCTTGTGCTTGCTTTGATTTTATATTGTTACCTACCGTAAACTAAATAAATTTAAAAATACACTTCTGTCTTTCAAAACCTATGTAAAGTATCACCATAGGAATCTCTATACTGCCAGATTTGGAGATTGTCTGCCTGTTGGGTTTTGAGCATGGATTTCAGAGAGACACAATGGTGCTTCCTTTCCTTTAAGATGCTTGCTGGTTATATGTTCCATAGATCTTCTCAGCAGTCTACTGGAGACTGCCTGGATAATGTGGGATTTCATGCCTGTGTGCAAATAGACTTCATGGTTTGCTGAAAAGAAGATATTAAAAGAATGAAATAAGAAAAAAAAAATTCCAATAGGCCAGAGGTATGTGCTGTATCCAAGGCATAATGGTTTGTCTGAAGTTGTTGGAAGAAGTAGCAAGAAAGATGAGAGTCTAGATATGCAGAATTTCTAAAATAGGGTGTTTTCTTCTTTTACATGATAGCTGAGTGATTTGTGCACACAGTCAGGATATAGGAGGGACAAATTCTTTTCTGCCTCAGAGGATTTCAACTTATATCTCTCATAATCAGAAGGACAAAGTGTCTGATGGGAGAAGGGCAGGCTGCTGGACCCCTGGGTTACAGCCCATGTTCCATTACGTGTTTGAGCAGCCTATGCAGAGAGAGGCAAACTGGGGCTTCACTACCCAGAATAATCCAGGGTGACATGAGGTGGTGTTGTTAAGTAAAGAAGAAAACTGAATTAACATCTTCTATGTCCTGAACAATGGCTTTAGTTGCTATGTGTTGATTATGTGTCGAGGGATTTCAAGTGGTGAGTCTCTCCAAGTAAATAGGGCCACATAAACTGTTTTAATAATTAAAGAAAAAATTTTCCCAGTACTGCAGGCCCTCATCAAGTACGTGCTTTTGTGGCAAGGGCTTATCACATAAAGGCACAGCACTTTACCCATTTGCTCTACCACTGTGCTAAAGAGAAACGTTTATGTGTCCAGATAGAAGTGAACCAATTTAATTCAGGAATTTGAAGATATCAGCAGCCCTCTGGATGAAAAGCTGTGACCTTTGCTTGCAGAGACAACTGCTGGTCAGGGTTATGTAGAAGTCCTGCCTTAAGTCTTTTAAAACACTGTCTAACACAATAGTTAAAATCCTACAGCAGCCTGTCTATTCTTAGTGTTTTACCCATCCTGCCTGGAACAACTCTAGTGATAATGATGGACTTCGAAAAAAATGTAATCAAGTCTTTACTTTCAATTCCTTATTCTGTTATATAGCCCTAAACATATCTGTGTTGATTGACCAGAATTGGTAAAATTAGTAATACAGTATTTATGAGCTCAAAGTTTCCTTCTGTTAATATTATAGTACAGAGAAAATTGGGGAATACTAAGTAAGCATCTAACCACAGTGTGCCTGCATTGGACTGGTTGGATTTTTGTTCCCTGTAATTCAGATTGCTATGGGCATATGCTAGTTTAGTTCAACTTCTAAGAGCTATTCTCTAGTTTGTTTAAATTCTGACAATTTATAGTGCATCTTGCAGGGACCCATTACTGTCATGACACCTTGGAAAACTAAGTGGAACTGGATTTGGAAGTTGCATAGTGAAAACAATAAAATCCAGAAAGCTGGAGTGACCCTTGGCTAGGGTTTAAAATGAATTTGTACAGAAAAATGGCATTTTGTTGTTAATGGCAAAGACAAACAAAAAGTGATCTTTGCCAGCCAGCAGTTCCTCCTGCTCCTCCACAGCTGCCTGCTTCCTCAGGGCCATGCTGTCTGTCTTCATGTGAAATTTTCCCTGGTCTAGTTTGTCTAGGCTTACCAAAATTATAGGCACATGCTGTTTGAAAATCCCCTCATTTGAAGTAGTCAGGTTCCTGATTTGCAGAATTGCTAATCCTCCTTACTTCAGCTGAGGGAAAGCAGTCACAGCCTGTGTTTTAAAACAGTTGCCCTACTAATTTTATAATTCTACATGTGACCAGTGTTCTAAAAAATGTATTGTTTTGTCTAATCTATTTTTCATAGCAAGAGTGCTGGTAACAGTTCCCTTTAGAGGGGTATCTATTAAAATTGAGACCATGGCATCAGTCCACCAAAACAGCATTATGTGTTATAGCTTTCTTTTGTGAAAGGAGAGTAGTTCCTAACTCTGCAGCAGGATATGCAAGTGTGAATCCATGAGCCTGTGCCAGCTCCTATTAACAGCAAAAAGACAGGAGCCCAAAGCAATGGGCAGTTTACATATTCTGCAGCCAGAGGAGTTTCTATTTCTGTTATACTCCCAGGTATAGAGAAAAAAAGTAGCATGTGGAGAAAGTTGTCCTTTAGCTGATAGAAACATGTGAAACAGCAGCATCTCAGTGTGTGATTACAAAGCAGTGGCATGTGCTAGGTTGGGAATTGTGCCTCAGTGGTACAACTGTGGTCTGCAAATCTTGCTTGTTGGTTGTTTTTGGCAAACAACTGGATTGGGTTCTAGAACAGGTGACAGAAGAGGCTTGAGGTCTGCAGCCCCCTGAAACTTCCTGCCACCTCAAAGAACTTTTGTGGTACATTTCATCGTCGTTCTCCAATGAAATCCTCAAATCTGTCTTTTGGTGGTAGACTTGGATACCTTCTCAGGAATGTCTACTTGGAAATAAAAAGGAACTGATCTGCCAGGTTCCTGCATGGAAGTTGATCTAGAGGACTTTACTCTAAATCACAGTGTAGGCAAGGGAATATGGGTATAGGTGATTGTCTTTATGGGAAACATCAAGAATGAGGTAAACATGAATTCCATGGTGAAACTGTGGCTGAAACTTCGTTCCACTGGGCAGGGTGGGTGCCCATGGGCCCAAGAGGCTGAAGCACATCATTTAGGTCTGTTCAAGGCTCTATACCTGCCTCCCTTTTGAAGAAAAAGGATTTCTTGGAGAAGTGAGACCTTTCAAAAAGGAGTTGGGATAAGGGATATTGGTCATGCCAATCCTGGAAGGCATTTAAAAGGAATTGTAATCACAATTTTAGCTTGCCACTGAAACCTCAGCTCCTTGGATGCTTTAAGTGCCAATTGGCAAAAAGCAGTAGAAGAAAAAATTGAGCCAATAGGAAAAAGTGTTACTCACTGGAAGCAGCTTTTGAGAAAATCACTTTCAATAGGACTTCTGCTGCATTTCCAGGGCTGTGCTTATTTTTCAAATATATAAAGTTTGAGAATAGGGCTGGGTTGTGTTTTTGTTGTCATTTTGTTTGTTAGTTGTGAGTTTGTGGTGTTTTTTTCATGTTTTAAATACTCCGCTAGTTCCTGGTGTTTGCAAGCCTAAGAGATGCATGAAGATACAAGGTTTACTCTTTGCCATTCTTTATTTGACATCCCTGGATTTTAACAATGATTAGTTTTGCCTTTAGAAATGACTGTGATACTGTTAATAGGAGGATTTCCTTTTTCCCCTTCCTGCTCTGTCTCACCTTTTTTGGCTTAATTTGGGATGCAGCATGGGTGCTGCTGACAGACCAAATAAGAAAATGCATGAATCCAACTGCTAGGAAAAAAAGTATCTCCAGTGTATTCACTACATTGCAATTAAAAAATAAGCTGTTATCAAAAGCAGCAAGAGGAAGAGAATGAAAGAAAAATACTGGCTAACTAGCATATAACAGTATAAAATTCGCCGGCTCACAAAGGAAGATAATTGACTGCATAAAACTTGAGAAATGGAAGAACGGGCTTGGCTCTCTCCTCACTAATTCCTAAGTGAAAATCAGGCATAACTCTTGTAACTCAGAAAACTTCACACCTTTCAAAACTGGTGAATTGAGATCAGGGCTATTTGCTAAGCTTAAGCCTCCTGTTTTATCCAAGTTCTGCAGAAATAGACTTACAGACAAAGGAAAAATGTATTAGAATTATGAAAACTCATGTGTTAAAATGAATTTTGAATTTATTTACTCTTGACAGCTAGTCATCTGTAATGAAATTTCTGAAAACTGTCCTTCTTTATTTTTACCTGTGGAATGGCTCTTGCAACACAATAATGGGAGGCAGTGGGAAAGGTAGGCAGTGTCTGTGCTTTGGCCAGGCCAATGGCACAAAGACCATGTAGGCTTTGCTACAACATCCTTGGCAGTGCTTATGTGATTTAAGAAAATCCTGCCCTACTCAGTCCTAAGGAAGCCTTTCTGAAATGTCAGCATTTTTTAATTTGTTGCATGCACAGGACTCAAACATCAAAGAGGCATTTGCAGTGCCACTTCCCTTGTGCAGGGACCAGAGTTTTATTTGGCAGAATAAGAGGGTTTTGTAACTCTAGTTCTTTGGATGTGCTGCTTAGTCTGTTATGTCCTTCAGATCTTGTGGTAAAATGTAAATAACTCTAGTTCCTTGTTTTTATGAAGTATTGGACATGCTGGAATGAAAAGAGTACTTTTTATGTCAGTTCTTTGGTTTTGCCTCTATGCTTTCCCACAAATGATACCTGTAGTACTGCAGATCAGAGGGTGCTATGTGGCAATCTGGTTTATTGCCATTTTCTGGGCATTCCTGCAAGCTATGCCAGCTAAATGCATGGAAAAAGCAGGACAAAGGGAATTATACTATGTGCAATCCACAACTAGGAGCTCTTAATATACACAGTAAGCCTGGTTCCCCTCTTTCATATCCGGTAGTGACAGAGCCTGTCTGTTGCTACTTGAGAGGTAATACCAATGCAAAATGAGTAAAGAAGACAGAATCCTGTAGTGGAGTCAATACTTGTGTTTTGAGGAATTATTGTGGCAGCATGAAAGAGCTGGAGAAAAAAAGACAAGTCAGTAAATACATGAAGTGCTGCACCACAGGAGCAGAGTCTTCAGTGGAAAAATAGACTTGCTGGCGTATGAAGCAACACAGTGAGCACTGGTGCTTAGATCCAATAGCAATTAAAAGATTTTAAGAGATCTAGGAAGAAAATGGTCATTTCCATTTCAGGGAAAAGCTAGCGAGCAGACTCAGCAGTCTTAGTGCTTCACTCCACATGGTGCTCCTGCACGTGGCACTGCTGGCTTGTGCTGTATAGCCCGGCAAAACAACTTCTGCTCCAGCTTTGGAAGCTGAGACCAATTTTTTTTTCACTTTCTACATGGTTTTGTGTTTTTCAGGAAGGGTTAAAATTTTAAAATGCTTTTTTAAAAGCAAAGGAAAAATTTGCCTCTGATTCCAAGTAGGATTTGTGTCAATTGATTTCTAATAGTTCATTAAGCATGTTTTTTTCTTGGACATGTCTCTCCAGCGTCAGAAGTGGGTTTTTGTGGAGGGATAGAATGTAAGAAATAGTGCAGAAGGCAGTCTCACACCTGAGGAGTTGCAGCTCTACCAATCACCAAAGATTAGGAACAGGCCTGCCCTTAACAGGGCACAGCTGTGTACAATGGGTAGACGAGTGCTACAAAAGAGTGGGTTAGCTGGGTGAGGAGAGAGTTCGAGTTTGTTGGCTGTGCTGTGAAGAGAGATGGAGTTTATTAGTTATGCTGTGAAGAAGAAGGAGTCAGTGCTGTGAGGAGTTGCCCATGAGAAATCACTAAGAAGGTATGGAACTTTTGAAACACATTGACAACAGGTTTTAAATTTCGTTTAAATCCTGTTTTCCTATGGTGTGAATGGTTTAGAACAACTGCTGGTTTCAATTATGGTTAAGTGTTTAGTGTTACTCAAATGGTCCTTATTGAAAATGTATATTTTCCATTTTGGAGTTATGCAAATTTCTTTTTCTGTGACATTGGAAAAAGTCAAGAGAAAAGCTTCATTACCTTCTTTTCCTGGCATCTCCTGCAGCCATTACAGTCAAAGCAATCTCAGTAAAAGGTTGCAACTGGCACTAAAGGAACACTGCACCATTATTATTCCTGGAGTAAGAAAGCAAAAATAGACTCTCAGACTTAGGCACATTTTGTCTTCTCTCTCCTTCTCCTCACATGCTGAAGCTGCTGCCAAGCCCAGCTGCTGCTTTGTCCGTAACATGCACCGAGTTGATTTTTCCCCAGTGCCCTTTTGGCTGACATGTCTGTCAATGCATTGGCTATTTGCACTTCAGCAGATACAGTACAGTATCACTGTCACTGTCCCCCTTGCTTTATCTTCTGCTCTCCTCCATTACTCCCACACAGCAGCAAACTCCTCCTCCTCCTTGATATATAAATGGGTTTATTACTCCCCAACTGCACATCTTACTGTCTCATCACTTACTAACATTTAACATCCTTCTCTAAGCTGATGTCATCCCTCGTTACCTCAAAGCTGATGTCATCCCTCGTTATGTTCCTTTATTGTTGTTGCTTGCCAAGTCCTTTGTTCCTTTTTTTGCTCTCCCCATGCCTTTCACTAGTACTGTTTTAACATTTCTGAATTCCTATCTTCACTCTGTCAGCATTGCACCCTCAGCTCTTTGTCAATGTGTTCTGGATTTCTAGGTCTTACGTAGTTGTTAGTGAATCTCTGGCTTTTCTGGGTGTTGCTAGAACCAGTCACACTGCACGTCAGGTATGAAAGAAACCATATTGAGAATGTTTTTAAGTAATATGAGCAAAGATGCTGGAGTCCTCTGACATGAGTATTTATATCTTTTTCCAAAACTCATGATCATGAGATCAGGAGTTGAATTTTCCATGCATAGTTCCACCCTGTCCCCCCCTTACCTCAATACCTTATAATTTCTTTTCCAATGAACTCTCATCTGTAGTTTTCCTTGCAAAATGTTTACTCCTTTATCAAATACTTCTGCTTAAAATGCCTTCTCCATGTCTTCTGGCACTTTGAGTTATCCATCTTTGCATCTGACCTACAGCTCTGCTTTCCTTTTCCACACTTACTTTCCATTAACTACATACTTGTGTCTCAGTATTTTCTCATAATCAACAGTGGTCTTGCTTTGGGGTCACTGTGGATCTGAAAGTCTTTGTCATTTAATTCTGTTTTGTAGGTTGCCTTACCTTCCTTCAAAATCTTTAGTTTTCATAAAGCATTGTTACATTGGGCTCAGAACATAAAACACTTTCAGTGGCACACTAATGCACAAAACAAGCAATGAAAAGCTGCAACAAAGAACTTTATTTTCAGCCTTTTTGCTTGTTTGAGCTTGGCATGGAAAACAATATTCTTGCCTTGCTTTTTGACCTTGGGCAAGCAACTCCTCTTGGCACATCTGGGGTTTTTTATTCTCTGAAATAGAGATGAAGATGCTGAGCATCTTTGCAAGCACTTTCAGAGCTGCAAATAAAAACTAAAAGTTAAAGGTAGTTGATTTTTTTATTCTTATCATGCTTGTTTTCCTGTGTGTCAGTGAGTGAAACAAGCAGACTGTCTATTCTTAGCAGATAATAATGGTGATAGTTGTTTTGACTCATCTGAGGTTTTCTTGAGTGGCTAAGTTGCTAATGGAACTGATGCTCTGAACTCCTACAGACTTCTCTGTTTTTTCACAGCCATGTATTTTTTTGCGACTGATGTACCACCTCCCTGCTTTCTTCTTGTTCTCATACAAAGTTTATCTTGATGTAGAGTCTGTTTCCCTTTTTTGTGTCAAATGCAAGATCTGGCGTTTGTATTGTTTGCTCTTAAGTTGCTCTGTTTAATTCACTCATCTGGGAGAATTGGCTCCTTTTTCTTTTGTTGTTGTTTGTTTGTTTCATTTTATTTTTGTTTTTAGGAGGGTTTCTTTTAAGAAATAAATGTATACCTTTTTCGACTTGGGAAACACTGTCTGCAATGCCACATTAAAAGACTGAAATAGTTGTTTGGCTGTCCCCATAGCAGAACATTCCCTGAATATTTGCTGTTTGCACTGCAGGAAAGAAAGCTCTCCCAGATTACTTTTCACAGATTTCTTTTCGTTTGGGGGATGATCTTGTTTTGAGGAGTGTTGCTCAGTAATATCTTTGCTTGGAAGGATGCCAAGCTCATCCAGGGCAGCACAGGCAGCTCTTCCCATTGTAGGGATTCCAATTAAACTAATGTTACCAGCTGTGTGTTCTTTTGTCTGCCCCGGACTGGGCTGTGGTATTGTGCTTCCCACTGTATCTCTCCAGCAGAGCCTGTTGTCCCCATATTAATAGTTTGGGCAAGAGAAGGGGGGCTATGAAACATTTCAGAAAAGAGAGGAGATGTAAAGGAGCTCTGGTGATGTGAATTATTCTCAGAAATGGGCCTTCTAACCTTGAAAAAATGGTTGGGGGGAACACAAGGGTAGTCTTTCATTAGATCATGAAAAAACATTTCACAAAGGTGTCCAAGTATCATAATCACCAAAGCATAAGGGAAATCAGACTACTAATCCCAAATTAGTCATGCAACAATCTTCAGATTCTCAGTCCAGAATCAGGTTCTCTAGATTTTGTTTCTGGGCATTGGGAGCAATGGGGTGAAGTAGGTGGGGGAAAAATAATAATGAAAAAAGAAGATATGGATGAGGTGACATGAAGAGGAAAAAAAAGTTGTTTTGCCTGACTGGAGCAGATTCTAAGGAGAGGAGAACTGGCCAGGGGAGGATGAAAGCCAATGCTCTCCAATGTTCAGGGCAGGAAAAATCAGATAGGAAAGAAAGACCTGAGACAGAAAGGATGGAAGGCAAAAAAGTGTAAGACAGTCTGATTCACAGGGGGCAAACAAACTGTAATTTTTGTCAAATGTCATCAAGTTCAGTGTTTTATCCTCTTAACGAGAAAATTACCCTGGTTTCTTTTGAGCAGGTTCAAAAAACGATAAATGCTGATGCTCAAGGTTTTAACAGATTTTGTTGGTGGTGGTTTTTTTTTCCCCCCCAGCACTTCTACACAGACTTCCAGAGAACACAGAATTAGAGTAAATCCCTGTGATTTTATCAGGATGCTATCTTCTGATAAAATGTTACTTAATTTTATATTAAGCTGCTTTAAGACTCAGCCTTTTTGTTTCCATATAATTGCAGCTAAGCAGCAATTGTCTGCTGTGCAGCAGGCAAGCTTGATGTTGAAAGGATATCAGAGAGTATGTTGCTGCCTAGTAACTCTTCAAACAGTGCTGGTTAAGGAAATAAAAGATCCAGAAACAGTGTGAGGGTGAAGAAACAAAGTAAGGGATGAAGTTGCCGTTGTATACTGAGGTAATATGTCCTTCATATTTTAGGTAATCAAGCGGAATGTTCCAATGATTGCACTTGAAATGGAAAGTTTTAGTTTTGCTGAATGGATGAATGGAAATTGCTCATGCAACACTTTGAGCAAGGATGCTGGCAGTAGATGAGATTAGGCTTGTGTCGGTGGGAGTTCAGCACAAATTAAAGAGAATATTTTGGAGGCATTCTTGGAATCTATGTTTCCTTGCATTTCTTATTTTCCAATAGGCTACATTACCTTTGCAGACAGACATCCCTGTTGAGATGCCAGGACTCTAGAGGTCAGTTTTGTGATGTGTATCTAGCCTTTTCTCCACTGAATGTCACTGCCTAGCCTTAATTGATTTTAAATTTCTTCTTTCCCGGCCCCTTTTCACATCTTAGTGCCCATTTCAAACCTTTCTATAACAGTGCTGCCTCACACAGCCTTCTTTTTCCAGATCTAGCAATACTACGGCCTCTTTTAACATCTCACCCTTAGGCACCCTGAAAACATCCTGTGTATTTTGGGGAGTATATTCAGGTTTACATCCTAACAGACAGGGCATATAAAGCCACTCTTCAGCTGAAGATTTGTACCTGTGTAATTTCTTTAAAGTGGTGGGGTGTTTCTAATGTTTTTTAAAATGTTCAGGCTTCTTGAAAAGCTGAGAACCATCATTTGTCTGAGACAAAGCCTGAGTGCAACTGTTGAGTGCCAGGTAAAAACCAGATTTTAAAAACCAATTGAAAAATAAATTGGAACCAGATTTTAAAAGTATAGGAAGTTGTACTGCTGTTTCTCTTCCCGATGTGCTAACCTGGCAAGACACGTATCCTCTTTGCGAGTCTGTAGAATCAAATGGAAGAGCTAAAGGTTGGCAAGCAGGAAAAAGTAAATAAATCAGGACACTTGTCCAAAAAGAGAACCTGTGGAGTCTTCTTTCTGTTTGGTGGCCTTTGTAAACTGTGGTTCTTTCAAGCCCTCTAATTGAATCCTGCAAGCCACGGCATCAAAATACCTTTCATGTATAAATCTTGCTTCCCTCCAAATTTGGGAGACTTGTGGTTCATTTTTTCAAGGCTCAGATTAATTACTGCATTTTAGTGTGATGGATTTAACTCTGCCATAGTTGGCAAAGCTTGTATACAGGAAGATATCTGACCCAGAAAAGGCTCTCAAATGCTTTTTAATATTGAAAGTTCCAAAAGTGGTTGTGGTGTTTTGTGCAACAGAGATGCAACTGTGCTTTCTGGTAATAGTTTTAGATATCAGAAGTTTGGATTATTTTTCCCAAACAAAGAAATCCCAAGGCTTAGAAAGCACAGCTGCTAAGGCTCAAACACGAGTTTGTTTTCCAGTCAGGACAAACTAAAATCCCTTAAAGGTTAATTACAAGTGAATTTAAAATACTGTTAGTCAGAACTGTGTATAATGTAGTGGCAGCAGGGAAATTTTTACTAACGTTTACAGAGAAGATGTAAATGAAGTGGAATTCTCTAACCTTATCTAAAAAAGGAACAGGATAGACTCTGTTATCTGCATTGCAGAGGAGAATATTCTTTAAAATCCAGTCAATAATTTCCCCTCCCCCCCACTTTATCCTTATTTCCTTCTGAAGGGTTTTCAGGATATATTAAAAATGTGCTGTCATTCTTCTAGAAATAATTCAGCTTTAAGTCTGGGATGAACCATTGTGTTATGAAGGAAAAATAATTTGCAAGAGCAGAATTGCCATCCAAAAGTGACTAAAAGGATTTATTAGAAATTTGAGACCAATCTTACTTGATCATGGATCTCAATCACATTTCATTCTACTTCTTGCATCTGAGATTATGAACCAAACAGAAAGACCTGTAGTTTATCTGTTTAAACTTCTTGTCACTTTTCATGGCTGTTTTCTTGTGAACATATTACCTTTCTGCAATGTACTCATGGGTGGTTTGGGAAACATTTAAAGGTGACAAAGGCAAAAAAAAAATGCATTTTGGGAGGGAGCAGAACATCACAGTAAAAGAAATGCAGATTTTAACCTTATTGCTTACCCTTTGCAACAGAGAATTTTCATGCTATGGTCCCTCAGTCTTCATCAGCACCCTGAAGCTCAGAAAGGATTTGAGGAGCAGCCAACAGCGTATTTTCAAAATGAACAAGAAATAATAGCTTATATTTCCAAAGCTACATAGAAGCTGCCTGATATGCATTTCTAAGGGCTCAGGTATTTTGACCCTTGAATCAGATGTGTATCCTGGTTTGGATGTGGATTAGTACAAATAGGGACAATGACTTTCTGGAATGCATTAATAAATCCATTAGTACTCTCTTCATTACTCCTATATGGAGAAAACCTGAGGCTCCTATGGATTAGATTTTTTTGGAGAATAAATCTGAGTATTCTTCCAGGGACCTGGGATTCTTCTGGTGGTGAATTGTACAGGCTCCAAAAGAGATTAAGAAAAAATCTTTCTGTGGAAAGACTGTATTCACCTTAAGCAGAAATCAAAGGAAAGCAAACTTGGCCCAACTGCATGGAACCCTCCTGGTGACCAAGTCCTTAGAGCATTTTCAAAACATAGAGTAGATGCACAATGTAACAAACTGTTTGTAGTCTCCATCCTGAATCAGAGATATCAGTCAAGAGACATTTTCTTCCCCAGATTCACATTCAGATCAAGAGCTTGGAGGCGTTACACTACATGGGTAATGTGGAAAACATCCAGGAGCACTGAGATTGAAATGATGTCAGCTTTGAAGAGGACATCCAGCGGAATGACGCTGAGGTGTGCCCATGGGACCATGATTCTGTGAACAGTGTTCAGAGCTAATTTTTGTTCACTCAGCATCATCTCAGTCAAACACTGCTGCTTTTCTGGAAGGAGCCTGGTAGTTTCTAAATTACAGAAGCTTAAAAGAACCGTAGAATACATGTCTGGTTATTTAAAGGGATCCTACCCACTATTTATGCACAGCATTTAGCATTTTCAAAAACAGAGTGTTAAGAGTTGCTGTGACTTTGTTTAACCACCAGTTTAAGTGGGAGCAAAATTGGACTGCTATCCAAGTCTCTGGAGATCCTACACTACTTTTTTTACATTTTGGCTCATCAGCTCACAGTAGATGAGGGTGATGTGTTGTGATTTACTATTAGAAGAACATGGGAGAAATAAGAAAGAAAATTCTCACTTTCATAGCAATAGTTGAAACTCAGTAGTCCCTTTTTTTTTGGTGCATCTTATTTATCCCTACATCTGTTTTTAACTTGCTCTTATTTATAGATTTTTGGGGTGTTTTCTTTCTACATTACAGCAACTAGTAATTATTTAAGGACCTACCATTCTTTCCATTTTAGAGAGAACTCATTTTAGGGACACATTTGTTACCATGGCCATTTAAATTCTGCTTTGCTGGAAGTGCTTGTACAAGCTGATAGCCTAGATGTAAATTATTTATTTCCAATTCAATTGGTTGTGCTCTTTATTTAAAAAAAAATAGCACACTAGCCACAAAATTACGTTTTTTTAATTTTCTTTAGATGTCTGCCAAACTAGCAAGAGTATTTACTCTAAAAGATTGCTTTTTTGTTACTGGCAATTGGCCCACCAGCGTTGAAAATTCAGAAACTTTGCATTTTGAAAAAAGACCAGGATAAGCTGGAGAGTTAAACATAATGCTGAGTACATGCCAGCATGTGCTATACATGCTGTATATACATATAAAATGGTGAAGCATTTTAAGTCATCCCACTGATATTCTTCATATTCTCTCTATGAAATGTTGAAAATAATGTGATCAGTTTTATTCGTTTAGCTGGTGAAGATGCAGTTGTTAAGAACATCTGCTACATGGTGATTAGAAGAGTGACCTAATATTTGGACAACTTCTGTTTAAATGTAGCTTATAGTTTGAATCAATATTTTAGAAACACTATTACTGAACTTCTGCTCTTCCTTTGTTAAATTTGCGATGGAGCTGTGTACAGGTCCATCTGAGTTTGGCATTTCTTCAGGGCATGCCTGGAGACTATATAGACACAGCAATATTTTTTATTTCTCTACTTGATGGCAAACTAATATTCCTTGATCATATTGGTAGTAGACTAAACACCAGCTTGAAAATACAACCAATCAAGGAGGTTGTAGTACATTAAATTGCAACAGAGTTTTGAATGCCAAGGTAGCATTCAAGTGTGTGTGTGTGTATATACATGAGTATGTGGGTTTTTTAACATAGATGTGACAAAACATAACTTCGATATTTCAGGCTCGGGGAAGGAATGCAACCAAGACCTCAAATATGTTTGAACTATAGCTTTTAGTCCATTGGTAAGATACAGTTGAAAGATTTGGAACACTAGGAGCAGGATTTAATAGAGCTGGTGTTACTGAGGGAGGAAAAAGGCTTAAGAAAGTATGTAGACCTCAATCTTGTG
The DNA here is from genome assembly GCF_051311805.1 of Agelaius phoeniceus. NCBI lineage: Eukaryota > Metazoa > Chordata > Aves > Passeriformes > Icteridae > Agelaius > Agelaius phoeniceus. The sequence goes on from NC_135268.1 coordinate 22,325,775, forward strand.
CTTTTTACCAATGAACTCTTCTACTGGAGACAACAAAAGTTCTTCTTGGCTGAGAAATATTGGAATGTTATAGATGATATTTTTACGTATTACATAGGCTTTACTTTGCATGTGTATTTACTGCAGAAACTATATTTCTGTTCAAAGAATAATCCAGTCAGTCTGACTCAGAGGTGAACTCTCAATTCAGGCACTGATTTTCTAGAAAAAGCTCCCTCTGAGATATTGTCCCTTCTCCAGCAGTTAATCTGTGTATTAACCGGCCTCTCAGAGTGCAGGAGTAAGGTCTATTTTAGCATAATTAAGTGCATATTGTCCCAATCCAGCCAGCACAATTCTCATAAGCATATCATGGAAGAAAGAGACACCCAGGGAACTGTGGTCCTGAGGCTGTTGTAACAAATGTGATGCAGAATTAAGGGAGAAGATTTTCATCCTTCATTCAGTTTGTTTGCCAGTATTAAGATTTGTTCCTGTGGAGCTGAATGTTCCATGCTGTTTTCTTCCTCTTCATGTTTCAATAACAATTTTCATAAAAAGCATGTCTCCCACTTCATGGCATTACAGGGAATGGTTATTGAGAGTCTGAAAGTGTGCCTGGAAATTCAGACATTTTCAAGCAATTTCTAGAATGCATTTTGACATGGCTCTATTTTTAAAAGTCAGGCTTCACAGACTGATGGGTCACACCACATATTTTATCTGAACAAGTGACATCAGAGGCAAAAACCTTAATATTTTTTAATTAGGCTTTTGAAAAATCTAACATGTATTTTTTCATATCAATTATATCAATACCTAGCAATATATCAACAGAAAATAGTCTTTTCTCAAGCCGTAGCACTCTCACTGGGATATGCAACCTAGATGTTACGGTCCTTGGTACAGGAAGACCATATTAATAAAGAGATTCAGCATCTCTCTAAAAATTTAACTTGACAAGCCTTTTATCTCTGATTAAAGTGATGAGGAAGGACTGTAACAAGCAGCATAAAAGATGAATAGTTATTAAGATTGTTTTGAAATTTTACAAATTTTAGAAACTTGTGAGATACCAATAATTTTTTTGTCCCATTATCAATCATATTTATATTTTCCTGAAGAAGGATACTTGAAATTATCAAAAATGTATTACCTTTGACCTAAAGTCCAGAATCTGAGCTGTATTCAGAGTGTGTAACAGAGAGAACACTTTATCCTAAGCCAAAACACTTTGAAAGCTCTGTGGGGGAATGTTCTCTCTCTCTCCCATATGAAGGAGTTCAGAAGGGCTCCAGGGGACAAAGCCTCAGCAGCAGCATCAGTAGGACCTGGAAATAGACCCTTGTATGTTCCAGATCTCTCTCTCTTAATGAAAATAATGGTCTGGCTTTAGGAGACAGTGGTTCTCAGCACTCTTGACCGCTGGTGCTGTCCTTTGGCTTCAAAGTCAATCTCTACAAGGGCCTGATGTGGAACTCCATTCCTCACACTGCAAATATTCCCATTGAGATCAATAGGAGTGTTTGCAAAGTAAAATATTACTCACAGTGAGTAAGAGCCATATGATGTGAGACAACAGGTCTGGCACTAAAATATGTTTTTATATTTTTAGGTGAGTATATTCTCACATGTGGGTTTCTTGCTTTGGCCTGCGCCTGTTGTGTGTGCAGAATAGTCCTGCAGAAGAAATAATTGTACAGTTTAGTATTAGATATTCATATGTAAACACATATTGGTTTTACCATCCTATTACTCATTTACATGTGTAAATGCAGGTTAACTGCTTGTGTAACTTTGCCAGTGAAAATTGGACTATTTCAAAATTTAGCCTTGGTTGTGTTCTGGGGAATTATGCTACAAGTCCATATAATTTCTTCATTCAAGCTCTCCAGCCTTTCAGAAACACAGTGCAATCACTTGACTCTGATTCACAGGGTAACCCTTCAAAATTGCAGACCTAATGATTAGAAGTTTCTTTGATATTTAGTGATTGCATCAACATTGTTCATGATAAACACTATTTTATTAATGTGGATGTTACTGGTGTTGTACTTAAGGCTGTCTACTGTAACTAAAAGGACCATTAGTCAGTTTTAAGGTGTTATATTTTGCAGTCAACTTCATGTCTTAAAGAGGTGAGGAAAGTAAATGTATAGAAACTGTTCACTGAATTTTGAAAGCATTTTGCTATTTATAAGACTAGCTTGGGGGCGAGGGGAAGGTTGTTTGTCTTCTGAAGAAAAAGAAAAGTTTATGCGAGATATACACACCCTATATACATATACCTCTTAAATCCCAGAAGAAACTTTTTTCCTTGGACAAGTTAATGCACATAATGCTATTTAGTTGTCTTCAAAAGTTGACAGCAAGCCTGAGCTGTTATTACAGGTTTTCCCTGTGTAATGCAAAGTCACTATTATTCATTGAGCTGTTGTGCTAGACTTTGAAGAGTGCTTATCTCCTTGGGTGGTCATGTGAATTCCATAGCCAAAATCAGTTCTTAGTGTTGTTGAGAAGATACAGTGATGGATTTAATTTCCAAGGGAAAATTCATTTTTGGATGGGGTGGTCAGGACAGTCTTCCAGCTTAGACCACAAGAAACCTCAAAGTGAATAGACTAGCTTTGTGATTTTGATGACTTTTAGATCTGGATTACTCAATATAAACAACGTACCCATATTTTCCTTGATTGGACCAGCTGTGTTTCAGCTCCCAGTGTGTTTCAACAGCAAAACAGGCTATGTGCACTCAACCTCTCTCACTCCCCATATCTCTTTGTTTTCTTACAGCCTGTGACCTGATGAACCAAGGCATCCTGGCCCTTGTCAGCTCCATTGGCTGCACGTCAGCAGGATCCCTGCAGTCTCTGGCCGATGCCATGCACATCCCTCACCTCTTCATCCAGCGCTCCACGGCAGGAACGCCGAGGAGCGGCTGCGGGCTCACCAGGAGCAACCGCAACGATGACTACACGCTCTCCGTGCGGCCCCCCGTCTACCTAAATGATGTCATCTTGAGAGTGGTCACAGAATATGCCTGGCAGAAATTCATTATTTTTTACGATAATGACTATGGTAAGTATTTATTTATCGGGGTGATTTTTGTCAAATCCATCAACCTGTTGAAAATTGTCACGTTACGGCTTTATAGTCTTATAATAGATTATGTTTTGCTTGCGAACATTTATGGTCCTGGCACCATTTTACAGCATCTCAGAGAAATCTATTTCTAAAATCCATCAACATTTACAGGTTTATTTGATAATGTCTTTGTTAGAGTTAGCTGATAAATTAAGAACTTACATGTTTTTTCTATTCTACCCGTGTTTATGAAGCATAAAACTTTTTAGCCAGCTCTCTTGTTTTTTTGGGCAGTAGAAACATAAAGTGACAATTCAAGATGCAACGTGTAAGCTTTGCATTCTGTAGATTTGTTTATTGTCTGGTGAATCTCTTCATATACTTTCTGGCCAGCATCTGAAGCAATGGAGAAGGTAGGTCAGAGGTTTGGCAAGAACAAAGTGCTAGTCATAAATATAAAACATGTAGAAAGAAGTTGTCGAGAGTGAAGAAGTTGAGGAGGAGGAGGGCTTGGACAAGACAGCATTGCCTCTGTTTTGAGTTCATTCAGTGTTCCTTAAAGGTGCTGAATTGGTGGTTTTTGTGTGATAGAGTAAGTGTGACACAGATGGCAGTGTCACAAGACTGCACCATCCAGCTCAGTGAATCAGCCAATTTTGGCCCACCTATTTTCTATAGCTGACAGGAGAATTGGAAAGATTTCTCCAGTAGGCTGCATTATCTAACAAATTTAACAAACTTTATTTCTGTGAAAAACTGCTTTGCAACCAGACCTGTTTTCTTCAGATGCATCCAATATTCATAAGTAATCATGACTGGCTTGGATGAGCATTTTAAAACTTATGTTCAAAGTTTAATCTTTAAGTTATAGAAAAATGCTCACTTCAGCGATTTACTGTGCATAATATCTGGTTCATTCAGGTCAGGTGTTATTGATTTTTGTTCCCTGCCTACATAATAAATTCTTAAATTAGAAGACTAGAACGTGATGAATAGGAGAATTCTTCTCTATAACAAAGCAGCACCTAAAAGCACCAGCTATGGGCTAAGGAACACACACACAAAACCCCCTAAAAATAAAAATAAACAAAAACCCCTAAAAATCTTACAACAGAGTATTTCTGCTCAGAAAGTATGAGCTTGTGTATTTAACTGCCAGGTACCTATGAAGACAAGTATAAACTTTTAATTTAAGGGGTATCTTTTTTTTGCATGTATTTTTGAGTATTACATGCTTTTAAAAGCCTCAAGCAAATTTTATAATTAATATCTTTGACTAATTTTATTTGAAAATACTGGGTTTAAATTATTCAAGTTTCATTATTTAAAAATACAGTTTAAGCACCATGCTATTTTGTCCTTGATATCTGGGTAAGAACTTCATAATGGTGTGACTTATGTAACACAGATGCTTGCCTGCCTGCAAGGAATTAGTTTGTGAGCAATAGCTCATTCAGTGACACATCATCCTCAGATGTGACCTGTGGCAAATAATTAGTCTCTGTACCAGCCTCTCTGACATTCAGAACTCAGTAGTCAACAAGTAATGCCTTACTAACCAAGAAAGGCTGGTAATCTCACTCTGATTAGTGGTCACCATCCCAGACATCAGGACAAGGTGCAAAAAACCCCCAGCATTCTGCATTTAGTATATTCTGAGCAGTCTGTCCCCTTTCCAACCATTTGTGTGGCTTGGGCATTTTTTGGGGGGGCGAGTAAGTTGTTTTTTTGGGGTGAGGGGTGTGTGTGCATAGTTTGGAATTAATACATGGATAAAATTATTTTAAATATAAGCTGATCTTTAAATTTACCTGGGACTGAGAGTAGAGCTATTAGCTGTGCAATGTTATGTTTTGTTAGACTGCATCAAGATAAATCCTTGATTTCAACAGCCATTCTAGGGCAGCAAGCCATTTCTCTTTTGCTTCTTAGTGTTTCTTTATAAAATTTTATAAAGAATGCTGATTTCATTGATGGTTTCCCTCTCCATTTTTAACAACAAATAGAGCAGAACTTTGAGATCAGCATATCTAACCTGAGGCCTCTCATTCTTTCCTTTGATTACTGGCTCTCCATTTCTTTTCCTTGCTCATACTGGAATGCCCCTCTAATCCTTTGCTACCCTGTTTCAGATGAAACCATTAGGTTTCAAAACCACTGTGTTTTGCCTGTTCACAATCCTTTTACCCAGTTTTTGATCTATGACAGTAGTTTTTCACAGACACATGATGACTTTTTTTATTAGTAGCCCCTAGAGAGTAATCTTGCCACATTGTTATAAATATTAACAAATTATATCACTTTCTCCCCTTTTCCTGCTATTTTATTGATAAACTGAAAAAATTTCTCATATGTTAGCAGTTTGCATTTTCTCTTTCTGGATTCTCTATTGATGGAAGAAGAACTAGCGCAGAGAGAGGGATGAAGAAATTAATGGCATGAAAAGGGGAACTGGAATCACTTTTTAGTGGATTATAGAGTGGATAAGTCTGAATTCAGTATTTACCATGCTTTGAGCAGCAGGTTGGACAGTATGATGTCCTGAAATTTCATCCAGCTCTAATGATGTGATGTTTGAGACAGCCACTCTTTCGGTGGGTCTCTAGACACGAAATATTTTCCAAAGAAAAGTATTCAAGCATCAGTTTGAATTTTTAAAAAGAGATTTGGCCCAAGAACTCCAGAAGACCCTGAGGAAGGGAACATGGCCATTATCTTCTGTGCCTATTTTAGAAAGAAGTCAGGACTAGGCATGCAGATGTGGGGTGGAGGTCCAGGAATAATTCATCCCTTTGGTCAGCATCAGTGCAGCTAAGGGTGGTTGCAATTTCCGCTGGAAGATCCCAGTCCAGTCCCATACCTCAGCTTCCCTGAGAGCTTCTGCTGCATTGAGACTTATTTATTTTCTCAGCTCATACAGGCCTAAAATAAAAATCTTGCTAAAAGCTTTGCTCAGTGTAACTTACTGCAGCAGTTACTATTAGACATTTTAATAGAACATTTAGTATTAAACATTAAAGTAGGTGGGAGTTTGATACCTGCATTAGAATTGATTTCATATTAGGAAGAGATTATTGATATGCTGTGCACAGCTGTCTGCAAAACTGACACCTGTGCAAGCAGCAACTTCTTGCCCTGGTGATATTTTTCATGTGCAGTGATCATTCCTTCTCAAGGTGTGTATCATAACATGAAGTGGTGCCTCCATATCAGTAAATGACACTTGACAAATAATGGGAATATAGATTCTGGTGTATGTTCATCTTTTTTTTTGTCTCATTGTTGCCATCTTTTTCTAAGTTAGAAAATGTGAAAGCACTAAAAAACGGATTCCAGCAACTATCAGAATTTCAATACTTTCCTTTCCAGTAAATTATTTTGTGTAATCATTTAATTTAATTATTTAAAACAAAATACTTTAGTAATATTACTGAAATTATTTCCAGCAATAATTTTGCTCTGTGGAAGAAAATGGGCCTTTCATATTTGAAACAAACTTTCCTACAGTAAAATTAGGATCTTATCCAAAGTACATACTGTGTTAAACCAGTTGCCTTGCACGTTTCATGTAAGCTGCAAACCTTTAGGTGTCAGTTTATCAAAATCACAAGTTTTAAATCCTATCAATACAGTGGCTTTTGAATTTTTGAATCTTGCAGTCTATCATAGATTACTTTTCATTATCAGAGAATTTTTTGTAATGGAAATGTTTTCTGCGGATTTGAGAATACTTTCCCCTATGTTAATCCTACTTAAAAATCTCAAATTTTATTTTGAATTGAAGTAGATGAGTATATTCAGTTTTACTGTTTTAATACTACTGTACTAACGTCTAAATCTTAGAAACTTCCAGTCTACTTAAAGGTTCTTTAGTGATAAGGGAAGGTAAGTCTTCAAAAGAAGCAATTCTTTTATTAAGTCATAATTAACCAGATGTTGTAAAAGTGAGGTAGAAATGCATTTCTGAAATAACTGATATCTAAGTTTTCAAGTTATGTTTCTTTTCTAAGAAATTTGAAGATAGGCTGACTATTTTAAGACAAAACAAATGACACCTTGATAATTGTAAAAAACCTTATTTTTCTACTGTTAACTTTGTTATGCTAACTAAAAACTCCAGAAAAGCCATAGTCTTTTCTTAGTGGTAGAGCCTCCCTAGTAACAAATGTAAAGCCAGCGTACAGTAGGAATTTAATTAATAAGTGGGGATGTGAGAAAAAAGAACATCTTAAAGTGATCAGGATTAGGTGATATTTGCTGTATTTCATTTACTGTAATTGTATTTTTAGTGTATAAATTCAGATGAACTCTTGAAAATCAGAACAAGTTGTCTTTTTTCCCTAATCCTTGCATTCTGCAAGCATGATCTAGAGCAAATGCCAGTGCTGTCAGTCCCCTTGTATTCAGTGTATTTTGTTCCTTCTGATAAAACAAGTTAGGGCCTGTCCAGGACATGAAATCTGATTTTGTTTAGGAAAATTTAATACATGGATATTAAAAGCATTCAAGAACAATTCTGCACTTCTTCAAAGGCTGTTAAAGGGAGTCTTCTTGCAGAGATAAAGAGTAGGCGGCATGAAATGCAGCAGAATTATGCAGTAGACTGATGCCTTTCTCAAACTGCTATTAAAATTACTATCCACACAGCATGTAGAAGCCAAATCATTTAAGCAGCCAAATCAGCTCCTACTCACTTCATTCTTGACTGCTCAGCTCAACGTGTAGGATCGTTGTGCAGAGGGGGTTTGGGCATCTCCTCCTCGCAAGCAGATGTAGAGACTGGGAAGCTCCTCCTCTACTCTGAATTCCTCCTTAGGAGCATCAGCACCCTTTCAGTGAAGACATTTTGAGATTGGACTCTCTACATGTCTAACTTATCCCTTTGGAAATTGCCAAGTTTGGATCTATAAAAAGAACCTCTGCCATCTGTAAACATTTTGAGCAAGTTTGCAAAGTTATTAATCTTTATGATTTCACGTTCAAAGCAAGCAGAATGCAGTTTGAAACAGCAAATCCTACCTGATCCACAGACTGGCCCATGACAGTGGCCAGTCACAACATGAAAAAGACACGTTTCACAGAATGAAATAGTCATTTGAGACCAGAATGTGTGAGCCCAGGCCATATGGACAGAGTGATTGAGCTGCAGTCCCAGCACACTGTTGGGTGTTATCTCTGTGGTGTATCAACAAGGAGAAGCTTTTGCAATTTGTGTTTTACTCTCGGGCAGTTTACAGCTCACTGTATTTTCCAGGAAAAAAAATGTAGATCCTTTTCTGTAGTAGTAAATTCTTAATGAAGAAACCAGTCAATCACTGCAAGAACATAGTTGTGAATCTCGTGCAATTTACAGTGTAGGTATCTCTGCATTTCTAAGATGAAAGACAGAAAGTCGAGCTGTTTGGCAACATTTATTTTTAATGTTTTGTTGCTGCTAAAGTGGATAGAAAGATTTTGCAATCTTCCTCTTGAAAGGCTGAGGGAATAAGACTTTTTCTGGAGAATTAATTTTATCTTCATCCCAATTCTTTTATTGTGGTGGTATTAACATTTTAAAACCTTTATGTATTTTTTTATTAAAAGAAAAAAAATATTTTTTTTTCTTTTAATATAAAATAAAATTCCCACTTCTCTTTGCTGGTTTTTGGCCTAACCTTGTGTATTTTGTCCCAGCATGCTTTTGATATGCAGCCATCACTGGAGATCTATGAAATATTTACTGATTCCAGAACTAAGATATCTTTCCTTACAGTTTTTTGACCTTCCAACTAATACTGCAAATATTTGGCAATGGATATTTGCCGTTCCCTTAGGCATTATTTTAATTTTAACTTTTGTAAAGAAGAGAGAAAAAGCAAGCATTAAGGCTATGAAGGGGATTTGCTCTGTGAAGCTGAAGGAGGCATTCCCACAGGAAACAGAAGTTGTTGAAGAAGTAATTGTCAAGACTTGGCTGGAGCAGAAGGGAGGAGGTTAGCAGTAACAAAGACTTGAGTGGCCCTCTGTCTTGAAAAACTTCCTCATGGATGTCCCTTCTTGCTCCTTTATCAAATACAGGGCTTTCAGATTATTTCTGTGCAAGGAAAGGATGAAGGCAGCAGTGTGAGGTACCCAGGCAGTAGAAGGTGTCTCAAGCTCAGTCTGAGAGAGGATTTTGGAGAAAGAGACAAAATAAAATAGAATCTTAAGGAGAGAGCAGTGACATTTACATTATGGAGGAGTTCAGCCTAAGTAAACAAGTCTGTGAAACTATGAAGATAAAAGAGCATTATCCCCATCCCTACCCCAGAAAGGCAGTGGCTTTCAAATAAATTTGAAAATTTAGAATTGGAGTGCTGTTCTTGAATGATCCCAGCAAAACAGGGGTTATACCTGAAATCTGAAAGGCTGAGCTGCTTGCAGAAAGGCTACCTCCTGCTTTTTAAGAGAGGTGATATTCTAAGATAATGCCCATCTCTATGTATGGGCTCCAAATTCCCAGCATTTCCTTTAAAACCAGTATAAAATAAGTGATCCTGTGGAGCACTTTCCTGCACATATGTTTTTGAGAAATAAATATGATGACCACTGACATAGATGTGCTTGAAACCATAACATTTTCTAATCGTTTTAAGTTTTAATGCAAGTTTAATAAAGACTCATAAAAGAATCATGCTCTCTTTAATCGATTGCAAATGCTTATAATTACCCTGAGGCTGTTTTCAGCTGCTTGATGACTATAATATTCTCAAGTCTGTCTCCAGACAGTCTTAAAACTGTTTATTACTCATCTGGCTCTTTGCCAGCTTCCCGTACTCATTTGCTTCACTGTGCCTCAATAAACATGTAATTAATTCAAGCTTATTACTGAACCTTTTTTTTTTTTCCATTAGTATTTATTGAGTCATTCAGATAAGGAAAGGAGCATTAATTTTCATCTGTGTAACTTTAGTCTGTCAGGTGAGAACTTCTGTCACAACTTGAATTTACTGATTGACTTTACCACTGCAAATTGAGTATATCATTTGGGCGACCCTAAAATGATTTAACTTCTGAATTATTCTATAAAGTTTCTCTAGTGGAAAAGTGGGCATGCTTCTACTTTTCAGCCACAGAACACTTGGAGGAACGTATTGCAGTAACTATAAGGGAATATGTAAGAAGATAAGAGAGTGTTTGTCACTCCCTCATGCTGCAGTCCTTAGGGAGGGGATGGGCAAAGCGTTCAAAGGTTTTGCCTGACCGTCCTGTCTTGTGTTAGCAAGCTGGGGCCAAAATAAAACTGTAGGTGTTCTCCCAATATCTGTGCAGTGGGAAAACTCTGTGAATTAGGTGTTATTTTGAGGTTTTGCAGAGGTACAAGATTTCATTTGTAGATGCAGCCTGCATCAGAAGAATGGTGATTTATTTAAAGAATAATTGAATACCTGAAGCTTGTACTGATATCTGCCACTGTTTGCTAAGTATTTTTCAACTCTCAAGACATTGCTCTGTCTTCTCAGAAGGATAAAATTAAGTCTGTAAGTTTATGATTTGGCGGCTAAATAAATGAACAGTAATCAAATTAGGAAACTTTTGAGAGAAGTAATTTTTGCACATGGAATTGAATATCACCATTGGGAAAAAAAAAAGCATTAATTTGGCACAATAACATTGTAAATGTCAGTTAATATCATAGATTAAAAAGAAAACTTGTCTCTGAGAGTTTTAACCAGTCAAGGAAAAGAGGAAGCAGAAAGACAGGAAAGAGCTAGAAGGTACTTATAGCAGTATTCCTACATCTTAGTTTATCAGCTTCACTTTGATAGGTTATGTTCTTCACAGCCCCAGTTCACTCATAAAATATTCCTTTTTTCTCTACTGTGAAGTTTTAATCAACTGGCAATGTTCTTTAGGAAGAGATTGATGCAGAGAACAGTTTGTCCTAAGGAAGTTTGTAACACACATCAATCATGGATTGGCTTGGGTTGGAAGGGGCCTTAAGAACCATTCAGTTCCAGTACCCTGCCATGGGCAGGGACACCTCCACTAAACCAGGTTTCTCAGAGCCTCATCCAACCTGACCTTGAGCACCTCCAGGGATGGGACATCCACAGCTGTGGGCAACCTGTGGCAGTGCCTTAGCACCTTCATAGTCAGGAATGTCTTCCTAATATCTAATCCAAATCATCCCTCTTTCCTGTTGAACACATTACTCCTTCTTCTATTGCTATCGTTCCTGGGGTGGAGTCCCTCTCTGGTCCTCCTGTAGCCCCCCTTCAGGTGCTGGAAGGTTGTTATGAGATCTTCACACAAGTTTCTCCTCTGCAGGTTGAACCCCAACTTTCTCAGCCTGTCAAATATTCACAAATTATTCACTGCAAGGACATTCTCTTTGTTGTTCTTTACTCCATCTCCCTGGAAGGAGATGCACAGTTCCTCATGCTCATGAGAACCAACAGGGAGTAGCAGTGACTTACAGGGAGAGCTCGTGAATTGTACAGGCAGACTTATAAAAAAAATTAAATATATATATAGTTGCTTTTTAATAACGACTTTTATCTACACAGAAGTATAAAGTTCTGTCGTACAGGAATTACACATAATTTTTAAAGTTTGGCATGATTTGAAGGTGCTAGGCAGGGAAAATTCATTTCTTTGCAAGAGGTTATTTCATTCAAAGGTAACCTATAGAAGCCTTTTGGAAATCTCTAATGTTAACTGTAGTCAAAAGGGAATTGAATGAAGAGATAGAAAGCAGGTTATATAGTCAAAAGTACATGGATAGAATATATTGCCATGTCAGCCTTCACAAGTGATCACAATCTGACTTCCTTTCTATTTTTTAAGTTCCAGTGACAGAAAATACTCTGAAGGATTAGTTCTAGCTTCATTCTTATTTATCTTTTTTATTCTTTGCTTTTTTCCTGTTTGTTTCCAGTTAGAAAAAAAGGAAAAAAGAAACTCAAAGGAAGCATCTTGTGTCAACCCTCAGTAAGGTTCAAAACTGAAGTCATGCAGGCTCTGAAACCTGTAACTGTTCATATCTTTCCCCCAACACAGATTCAGCTGCTCAAGACTATTTGTATTGATTTTGCTTATTTAAAGGATAATTTCTAATAACTCAATGTGACACAAATGTAACTAATGTAAATGACATTTGAATGAAGCTTTAAAATAGGGATTATATAGACGTTTCACTGGTCCTAAAATAATTCATATCAAACAACAAAAATTGAAATCGCCTGCTTATATTTTAATTTGAAATGGAAATGTCTTCAAAAAAAGAGAAAAGTATACAAGAGTATTTTTTCTCACTTCAGTGATACTAAAAAATTTGAGACAAATTATTGTCTTCTTTTTTATGTGTAAAATTTCAGAAAATTGCAAATGAGGGGGGAAAATACCCCAGTCATTTGTGCCATTTACAAATGTTCAGCTTCTCCCAAGATATATGTTCACTTCTTAAGTTGCAGAAATTCTGATAATGTAAATGAGATGTTGTATGTAATTAAGCATTTTGGCTTGAATTTATTTCTCATGAGTTTGAACTACTGCTATATTCCCTGAAGTTAGATTATCCAGCTGAAATTGCTCAGGTAACTGGTCCTTCTTAGTTCCAAAATGATAATATGAAAGAGCTGAGTTGATTTTTTTATAATTAATTTTAATTTGGAGGTACAACAAATGGCATATAAGGCGGTTAATGTGAGGGAATCCCACTGCTGTGAAAGTGAAATGAAGGACTGTTACTCGATCATCCTGTTGAATTGTTGTTTTCCTTTGTCTGGATCTTAACCATGTTGATAGAGATCAGCATTTGCCCAGGAAAGCAAGCACTTTGCACAGTTCTTTACACTGAGCAGGGGCACCATCAGAGTCCAGCTGGAGCTGCACACCTCCCTAGTGTACAGGGCATTACCACAGTTAATAGTTGCTGTCATGTTAGCCAGTGTTGTGGAAGAAGGAAATCACTGTAGTAGATTGTAAAGCTATTCTTGATAAGAATTTGAACAGTGTTATTTGTTATACAGTGGCTTTTCTCATCATCTGTACAAATTAAGTGGTCTCTTGTGCAAATCAGCCAGCGAATATTTATGACAGGCACATTCACCTTTACCACCACAGCTGAATCAGTTGGTATTTATCAGCCAGATACTCTGAGGAGAATGTTCTCACATCTGAAATGCCATCAGAGGGAAGATGAGCTAATGACTGTAAGCCAGGCTTGAGATAACAGAAGTGCACAGTGAGTGCCTTGTGATTTAGGTGGAAGACAATGATACAGGTGGATGGATTAGTTTATTACCATTAGTGAATAGTGCCATCTTTCTCATCTCCTGATAATAGTGTGAACTGAAAAAAAAATGTATGAACTTTGCATCTACTTGTAGATGTTTCTTTTTAATAAGGGTGTAAGAGGTGCTTTAGCTTGTGAGTTATTTAATATTTGGCGTTCATTTTATTCAAGTTATAAGATCTTCACTGCATATGCATCCTGGTATTCCTGTATGAGATGCCTGAAAACCAGCATATTTTGTTCTAGGATGCCCTGATCATTAGACTTTCTCAGAATGGATTAGGGGACTTGCTCCCTCTGTATAAAACAGAGATGGCAAAGGAAAGTTATGGGGGGCCAGAGAGAACAAAAAAGTGAGATGAGATCTGTTCCTGTGATTAAACAAAGCCTCGTGCAAGAATCATAGAATGTTCTGAGTTAGAAAGGACCCACAGGCTCATTGATGTCCCAGTCCTAGTCCTGCTCTGAACAGCCCCACAAGTAACACCATGTGCCTGAGCTTTTCCACTAAATGGTTCTTATGGTTTATGTTAGGTCTGAGTGCTCCTGCCAGGCTGCTCATTTAAGAAAATTTAGACCCATAGTCTGTGAAGGGTACTTTTCCTGAGCATGTACTGTATTTAAGATACTCACATGTTTCTTGTGCTTTCTTCAGTGCCAAAAAGATTGTTCAGTGAGAAGAACGTTTGTGAGTTCATGCTTCATTCCCTAAATGCTTTCTTAGGTCAGAATACATGGTAGCTGACACAATAATGACAAGTTTGGTGAAGCTGTCACCTGAATTCAGATCTCAGGTGGAGCAGTCTTATGCTGAGTACCTGCAATTGAATATATCAGCCAGGTCTGCAGAGCTTCAGAGGCTCTGGGCCTGGAGCTCTCCTCTGCAGGATGCTCTGCATGTGCACCTCAGCTGTGACCACAGCCAGGCTGGTGTGCCCAGTGCCAGACCAGCTGTGCACCAGCAGTGCTGGCCAGGAGACCTCCCTGTAGACCTCTGCCTTGTGACATGGTTATGTATGCCCAGGAAGGACATTTCCAACAGAGGCCTTGATAAATTTTGTTTGCTTTGTTTATTAGCATTTCCAGGTCAACTTCACAGCCTCTTCATTTGAGTTGTGGTTATAAGGAGAATGTTTGGGAATGCTTCTTTTAAATTACCAGCCTGGTTTAACCCTATAAGTGATGCTGACTAGAGAGGGGTACTCTGTTCTTGTGCACACATGTGTAGACTGGAAGCGATGGCTGTTCAGTAAAAACCAGAAAATGCGATACTAAATAATAGTGGCATTGAGCTGGGAGAGGAGATAGCAACTTTGGCTTCAGCATTGATCTGTCTCTTCATGCTAACTTTGGCTTTGATCACTAAGGAGGATGATTAATACTGGTGATAATGGGGAAACTCTTCTGAATTTCTGGCCACGACTGTGACTCATCTGATTTAAATAGAAAGTAGAAATGTGACTCTGGCTGGGCAACAGGTTGGTTGGCTAGCAAATTCAGGGCAAGAGACACCTGTGTTCCAGACATGAACAGTCTTGTGTCTCCTCAGTAAAGCCATCTGTGCCACAGGTTGCTTGCCAGATTTTTCTGCAGAAGGAGTCTATCTATTAGAAAGATGATTCCACAGTTTGGTGTGGATATGTGCCACTTGCAGACAATCCACGCAGGAAAGATAATGCTGCCCATTCAGTGGCAGCATCTGTTCTTTGGCACACACTTGGAATATGATCACTGCTAGTGACTCACTGCTAAAATAATGGAAGTACCATCATGATTTAAATAGCATTTAAATTGCAGGGTGCTTTTATGTGCTTTCTGCTGTTTCACAGCAGCAGGTGAGCACCACCAATACCTCCATTCTGCTAAGGGTAAGCTGAGGTATAACCAGAGTCTGTATTTATTTCCTGCCCATGTCTCTGTGTTGTACCAATGCCAAAGACAGAAGTAATAAAGAAGAAGTAGGAATCCTGGTTTGGTACATTTTCCATTAGAATGTTGCTGTTTTCCTAATAGCATATCACAGAGAAGCAATACAGTTGGCACAGTCACCAAATAAATATAGAGAACTGTGGTGTTGTGTGATCCCCAGGACGAGGTGAGAGATGAGAATTTGACTCCATGTTCTCAGAAGGCTGATTTATTATTCTATTCTAGGAATTATATACTAAAACTATACTAAAGAAAGAGAGAGGATACATCAGAAGGCTAAATAAGAATGATAATGAAAGCTTGTGACTGACTCTTCAGAGTCCAACACAGCTGATGGTGATTGGTCATTAATTAAAAACAATTCACATGGAACCAATCAAAGATGCACCTGTTGGTAAATGATCTCCAGACCACATTCCCAAGCAATCAGATAATTGTTGTTTTCATTCTTTTTTGAGGCCTCTCAGCTTCCCAGGAGAAAATCCTGGGCAAAGAGGATTTTTCAGAAAATATCATGGTGACAGAGAACAATACTGGATCTCTTTTGTCCCATCATTTAGTGAAGAATCAATATAATTGTTTCATTGTTTATATGCAGATCTTCATGGCAAAAAAACCTATTTGATCCTATAATCTGACTTCTGGGTCAATGCAGAATATCAGTCAATAACTCCAGTGTGTTTATAAACCCAGATCAAATGGAATTATGTTCTTGTTTTGAAAAAGGACCAATGAAACTTTGTTTAGAGGTTCCTGCTCACCTGTTCTGGTGCAGAAAATACATGGATTTATGAGACAGATTTTAGGTCTTTACAAAGGCATTCATAGCCTAAGTAAATTTTCTTCCTGGTATTTTGACAGCATGTTTAGATCCCGTCTACATATGCTCCTTGTGCTTCAGTGATTTTGACTTCAACCAGTCAGTTTTATCCATTATATGATTTAATTAGTCTCTATCCTGAGTAATCCTCAGAGTGTGTAAGCCTCAGGAACTTTAGAATGAAGGGGTTAAAGTAGAAAGAATTGATTTTATCATTTGCATAAAACTAGACATATTTGTAGCACTTCAAATAATCTTGTTGGTATTTAAAGTGCCAAAAATTTCTAACATCTCTGATTAGATTGAATCTAATTTTCCTGATTTAGATATTAAATAGAAGCTGTAATTAGTATCTGATTCTCTTATGGAACTTTATTTTTAGGGCATGCATGTATTTTATTCACAGTTAAACTATCCTACAAGTGTTTAGTAATACTGATATTTTGGCAGTGTCTAGAGAGTGAAGTTTTGGTGATGAATGTCTAACATAATAGCCTAAATGCCTAAAATACCATTTCTTTCCAGTTCATGGTATTTTGTAGCTCTAGACAGAAGACCCAGCTTGGTGACTGTGATGGACTTCCAGGACTAACCCTGTTGAATTACTCTTGTGTACTGTTTGATTATAAACTGTTGTATGGCTATTTCTTCTTCATTTGAAGCATCTCAGTAAACTGGTGCTGGAGGAGGACAGCACCATATTTTGTAATTTTCTCTAGTTAGTTGATCTCTGATGGTGATGCAGGCAGGGCATTTTTTGTCCTGTGCAGACTGAACTTGGTTTTCCTGATATTACTGTTTGTGGCACCCCACATAAGAAGAGCAGGGGAAGTCGGTAGGTCAGGACAAAAGATCTCAGTAGCCAAGCTGTTGTGAAAGTCTAATTGGAAGCTTTCTCAACTGTCTCATATAGACACATAAGAAGCCTGTAGCTTCAGGTCTGACCATTCCCCTGGAAAATGAGTGATTGAGACAAGCAAATTCTGAGGAATTCCCTCAGAGGCTGCATCTAAGAGAGACCAGATTGAGTATTCTAATGGGAGAAATATTTTCCGGTGGATTTTAACCACAAATGCCGTCTAAACCTGAGGAACCTTTATTCCTTTTTTTTTTTTTTTTTTTTTTGAAGAAATGTTTCTTCAGAAATTTCTCTTTATGTGGCATTGCTGATTTCCTTTTTCTCTTTTCCCTTTCCCATAGTGTGTGTTTCAGCTAGTGTGTGACTGCAGGGCTGCTTCTGTCTCCCCTAACTGAGAGCAGTTGGGTGTGTGGGAGGCTTGCATGCCAGGAGGGAAGGAAGGAAGGATGTCCTGCTGAGTGTCCTCTGGGACAGCAGGTCAGAGTGACTGCTGGAGGGGGAACAGTCACCTTAGGCAACTGCTGGCTTAGCTCCTGAAAACAGATTGAGAATCTGCAGTGGTGACTAGGGGTCAGGTAGTGAGGCTGAAGGGATTTTTCCTGAGGTCCAAGAGGCCCTGATCTGACTTGTGAAGTTATTGAATGATTTTAATTTTTAAACATAAACATTGGAGTTTTAGTTAAAGCCATCCAAAAGAGCAAAAGGAAAGAAAAAGTCAAGCATGCTTGTGGGATTCAGGGCTGGAAAAGTCCCTTCCAGAGGCTTAGGCCAGCTAGAGGCAGCATAACAGTGTGAAGAGTGCCCAGACATTTCAGTTTGGTAGACTATAAATATAGTACAACAGGTAGTAAACTCAGTCAGCATTTTGCTGATCAAGTCTTCCTTTCTAAGTCATTCTTAAAGAAGGCTTTACCCAGAGTGAGCCAAAAAAGCTCTACAGAAGCAGTTTGCTGGGTAAATTTTACTAAACTCAGCCAGTGGTATCAGATGAGAGCAGGCAGTATCATTGCAACAACTGTACGTGTGGCTTTTGTTTTTGAAGAACATAAATAGTTGTGAAGTTTAAAGCAATATTAAGACTTATTGACAAGTGAACTACCCAAGTTTCACTTAGATACATCAAGCTACATAGCGTGGATAACATAGTTTTGAGTTTCACAAAAGAAAACAATCTCCTTCCTGCCTTTCTTATCCTCAGTTGTCCTCCACTAACCCTTGCCTGAAGGAAGAATTGTGTGTGATGGTCACCATGGTCTCATTGCCCTGTATGGATTTTAGTGTCAAAGTCCTTTAAGAAAGATTAGGACCAAGTGTGATGGTTGAATGGCCAAATTAGGAAAATTTCCAAAAGTTTTTGTAGATTTGTTTTCTAATGGCTGTTTTGGACAGTAGCTGTTGTGTGGCCATTCTTTCTCCTGTCTTAGTGCTTTAAGAACTGCAATGAGCATAGCTCAGGAAGAGGTTTAATGAATATTAAGGGAAAGCCTGTAGGGATCTACCTGACATAAAGTTTCTGTGAGATAAATGGAACAATTACTTGTGTCTTTTTTTCCACTTACCAATTAATATCTTGTTTGGCTTCTGCTTTTTCTAGATATCCGTGGAATACAAGAATTTTTAGACAAAGTATCTCAACAGGGAATGGATGTAGCATTACAGAAAGTAGAAAACAACATCAATAAAATGATCACGGGGCTCTTTGCCTCTATGAGAATAGAAGAACTGAACCGCTACCGGGATACGCTGAGACGGGCCATTCTCATCATGAACCCTTCCACAGCCAAATCATTCCTGACAGAGGTATGTCCTTTAATGACAGGTTAGCTTCTTGTTTTGCTGACCAAGACCACAGTGGCCTGTCAAAAAGTGTAGTTTATTTGATTTCATAATGGTAATAAAAATAAACTTAGGTAAGCCCCCTGTAAGTAAAAGTTTAAATATTCTCTATTCAAAGATCAGCATGCAAGGGTGTTTATTCATGTTCCTAAATGTGCATGTACATTTAAAGAGAGACCGCATGCTGCATGAGCAAAAGCATTTGGGAAATAGGCAGAAGAATTGTCCCTCAGGCTTCTGTTTGAACCTCAAAGGTACTGTGTTGGCATTGTGACCCCCACTACTGAAATATTTACAGCTGAAACTTTTATTATTTAGAGAAATAACATGTATTTGTGGATAAAATGTGTTTATCTAATCGAAATTTTATTCTTTTACATAAAATGATGTTGATCATGTTCTCTTTTGTACCACTGAATAGTAGTAAGAAGTAATGGAATATATGGAAGATTTGGTTTGCATGAAGACTTTGAGATGATAGTCTAAAGTCATAGTTTCAAATAATATGGATCAGATTTTCAAAATTTAGAGACAGAAGACCTGCACATTGCATTTGACTATAAGTTGTGCAATCTTTTTAAATGAGTGGCATGGTTCTTTTTACATGTCACTGTGCTGTTTCAAATGGGGCTTTTTATGCATGTATATTCTTCATCATCAACCAGAGCTTAAAAATCTCTGGTTTGTTCCATAGAAATACACTTTCTCTCTTAAATAATTTCTTTGGATCTGTTTTTAACTTCCATTACTTTTCTTCTGTACTTTGCTATTACCTTGGTCTTGAGAAATTCAAGCTTAAAATCTACTTCTGCATAAAAAATACTGTGTATCCAGTCTCAAGTGAATGCCTTTTAGAAACATTAGCTAGAAGTTGGCTTTCTTGGTTTCTTTTTTAAAATTTTGTTTGCCCTTGGTTTGTTTTGGCTGGGTGTTTCACTGTCCTTGTTACACACTTGAAGTTTGCTAATTCTGAGTAATGAGGGTCTGCTGCTCTATCTAAATGTGTGTAGTGCTTCATAAGGTTTAAAAAATTTGTGGCCATATTTAGATTGTTCTGCAGTGTTTTCATCACCCATGTCACAAGTGTTTTATTTTTTGGTAAGATGCATTATGAGATTTCACATTGCAACCTGAAGAAGAATAGCTGGGGGCTCAAACTACTATAACTCAGCAAAACAAAACTCCTGCTTTGTCCTTACAGAGAAACACTCTCTTAAAAAAAGATACATTTTATATTTTTTTTTTTCATACTTGGGCATAGTAACAAAGTCATTGTCATCTTTTGAAGGCCGTTGCCAAGAAAGTAAACAATTTACTTTAGAGTTCTTACTTGGGCACTGGCAACTCAAGACTGCGAAAATCAAAAGACCAGTAAAAAAACAACTAAACCAAATCCTTAATCCCTCTCCCTCCAAAACAATTCCTACATTAAAGACCAAAAAAATCCTAAAAACAAAGAGACTCGTACTGTTTCTCCTTTTCTGGAGTCTGTATGTCTACCAGGGAAGATCATTATCTTCTTCTGCAACTGTGGTTCAAAGACTCTCACATCAGCTCTATTTTGCAGGTTTTTTCCAGGATAGCAGCATTTATTTGGAGTATATGTGACTGGTAGGAGCAGGAGCCTCTTAATAAGAAGAGTTACTCAAATAGAAATGTGATTATTGCCATAGCTTATTTATATTAGTGACAGGAAATGAACTAAACAAGTGAGCTCCAACACAAAGTCTTTGCACAAGAAGTTTGGAGGGGTTGCTTTTCCAATGGATAGTCAAAACTGTTATTTTGAGTCAAACCAGCAGCTGTGCTTTAGGGGAAAAGAAATTATAAAGCTCTATGGACTGCCAATGGGCAATAGATCATTTAATGATCGTGCCGATTCCAAAACCTGTGCCTTGTGCATGATCAGTTTAGCTGGGAAATTCAGCATAACCTAGTGGATTTAGCATGTAAACCTTACGATTATAATAAGAAAAAACTGCATGTGCAGAAAAGCCCTGGGGCTTTTTCTGCCCAGGAGAAGCTTTTGGCTGCCTTGCTGGATTCAGCTGTCTGCTTCTCTCCCCAGACCTCACATAATCTCTGCTGCTTGGTCCCTTCTTAGATGACTGCTCTGGCTGAACCCTGTCATTGTTTAGCTGAGAAGAGGATTCATTCACTCTGCAACAGCTGTAGTAAGCGTGGTCTTGATTACTATGCAAGTAACAACTATTGCAGAGTAAATAGTCAGACACTGGCCTGTGTAAATAAGCAGTCTGTAAACTGGAGTTTGCTTGTGTAGAATTTATCTTTGTTCAGACTCTTTGAAATTCTGTGTTTAAAATCTTTTTCTTCTTTCTTTTTCTTTTTTTTTTTTTAAGCAGTATTGCTTTTTATGTTAGGCACTTCTTTCTCTCCACCTCTGCTATCTCTAGAGCTTGCAGAGAAGAGATCTGTACTTACACTCTTAATAAAATGGAGATTAAGAAGTAAATACACTTCTCTGGCTGTGGAAATAAAAGCCTGCCTTCTCTTTAAACACTATGTATTAATTTGCCCTCCATACAGTGTGGAAAGGCAGGAAGCTCTGGGAGCAAGTATCACAATATTTCTCCTTTCTGGCTAAAGGATTAATGTGAAGTGAGAGGGAGGGGCCAGTCAGACTCCCAGATATCATTTTTTATCCTTTGAGCTGGAGGAGCAGAGGGAAAAAAAATTTTTCGGGAAGAGTGAAATTCACTGGGGCTAAGGAGTGCAGAGGTATGGAGTTAGCAGAGACTGACACAGATGAGTTTGTGGCAGTAGGAAAATACTTTGGAAGGGGTATACTGGTGACTCGTTCAGGTTTGGTTTTTTTCTGGTGAAATTCTTATTTTCTCTCAAATAGCTGCCCAGATTCTCCACAGGTGAAGTAAATTTTTCCCACTGAAACTTTCATGATTACTAAATATCCTACTGTCTTGCACAAAATTTGCTATTGCTATCTGATAGCACTGGTGAGGGATGTGAACTGTGTGTCAGTTTTTTGCTTTATATTTTGGGTTCGAGATTTTTTTTGCTCATGAATTTTGCTCATGAGATTTTTTTTGGGATGAATATGATGGACAGGAAAAGCCATGTAAGGGAAAAATAAGATGTCCTTAAATTAGATATCTTGGTTAGCTTGGCATGACAACAAAATTCACAGGCTTCAAAAGTCAAGTGTGAGGAGTCTGAGTAGGAGCAGGATCAGGCCAAGAAAGTCAGGTGGCAACAGAGGTTCTGGGGATAACAAAGCAAGTTTGAGAAGCAAGATTTTGGGAAGCAATACTTTAGGACACAAGCCAGATGTCCTCCACTGAGCCAAAATGCTGTCAGTACATCTCTGCTTTCAGGTTTTTTTCTGTTTAGCTAAGGAAGCTACCTTATCACTTGAGTGCAGAAATGTGAATGTGTTCTTCTGTGTTGTGACTTCAGGAGCTAATAACAGGACTACAAAGAAGGGACAATGCAACTAATTCATTCATTTATTTATAGAGAAAAGCTTCACACATTGAAAATGCAGTAAGCCATGTGTGAAAGAGCCCTAGCATCAGCCAGGGATTTTGATGGAATTTTGACAGGCAGGTTCTGGAAGGCCTTGGTGTAAGTGCTGAAGGAACTGCTGCCTCCAGCCTCCCCTCAGAGGAGGGATTACCAGCCCAGAAACCTCAGTCAATTTGACTGTGTATCTTCCTGCCCCTTGCAAGGTCCCTTCTCGTGCTTCTGCTGCAGGGGTGAGTGGCCTCTTACAAAGAGAAGTGAGAACATTTTTTGGCTGTGCAATCAAGATTCATCAGTTTATCTAGCAAAATTTTCGGAGCATTGCCAATGTGTAAAAGCCAACAAAGCTCTTTGAGGCTTGACAACCTCAAGCCATCAATGCAGTGAGCATTGACACTTCCCAGGTTGGAGAGTACTTCTCTTCAATTCACTCTACACTGCATGGTTTGTGCAAATGAAAATATTTACAATTTCTTATTGCAAAGGTTCCACTCTGCAGCACATTTGAAGTCACTGAACCCCATCATATCCAGACTTCAGTCATGCTGGAGATATTAAAACTGTTTACTGTTAAACATCTATTAAAAAGTTAAACTGATCTGCATGACAGGACTGGGTTATAATTATTGAAAAGGTGTATTCAACAAAAATAGCTGCTGCCAAATATTTGAGTTGCAGCAGATAAGTCCTGTATGTTGGCCTGTGTGTATGTATTAAGTTTATTGCACTAACCTCTATAGGTACTGTTTTATTTGTTTATATTTATTTTCAAAGAAAATTAAAATCATGTAGCTTTCGGCATTAGTATAATCTACTACACATGATTTTGAAAATAAATTTCCTTTTTTCTATCCCAGGCTAATGTGGGACAGTATTAAAATAAGATTACCTTGGATGAAAAGAAGCTACACTGCTACTTTCATGAATAAAAGAACTCTTTAAATGAAATGGTAAAATATACATGGAAAATAGAATTAAGCCTATAAATTAAGTACTGAGGAGTTCTTGCCATGTTGTGGGCAAGTGGAAAAAAAAGGAAAGAGTGTTTAAGGAGCAAATGTAATTTAAATTGCCTCATGTAATTGAACTTTCGGCATGCTTTTATTCATCGCTACTGTGAATAGAATGAGAAGTAACATTTATTCTGTGGAATGAGATTATTCCTGATAGCAAAAGCCCTGATTTTTATTGTATTTGATTGTTGTCTCTCTGTTGAAAATTACAGTTATTTTTAAATGTAATTATTTGAAAAAATACAGGGTTTTTTTTCATGTAATGACATAGTTGTTGTTTTACCAGATATTAGATCTGATCATGAAGCAAATTGTGAATCTTTGAGATCTAAAGACAGGGATTTGCTTTAGTGTTACATAGTGCTCTAACCAGGCTTATTTCTTTAATCAGCTTATTTACTGAGAATTAGGAAAATGTATTCAACTTTTCCAAAAGGTTGATTCAGCCTTTGTGTGTCCAAAGTTCATGGTAACTTAGTCTTTTCTTTTTTTTTTTTTTTGTTGATTTCCCCTCTTTAAAAAAAAAATCTTATTTCATGATGGTTTTCTTTTTTATTTTACATGTATTCTAATGAAGACTAGGACAGAATTCAGCTGTTTGTTTTTCTGTTTCTTTTTTCATTAATAAGGAAAGCAATTTTGCCTTTAGTCAAAAGCATGATAGACAGATATCAGGTGAAGTGAATGAAGCTGAACATTGGAGTTAAGAATCTGATGCACTCATGTGCCACTTCCACTGAAATCTGCAGTGAAAATTCAGATGTTTCCAGTGGGAGCAGATGGCAGTGATTTTTGTTCAGGTGGACAGAAAAGACACATAACAGGGAGAGGTAGAAGGCTCCTGACAAGTATCAAGGGCACCTAATTCACATAACCTGCTGAATTTGAAAGGACCCACAGAGGTAATCAAATGCAACTTCTGATTGTGCATGGGACACGCCAAGTCAGGCCATGTGCCCAAGCATATTGTCTAAATGCTTCTTCATCTCTGTCGGGCTGGTGTTGTGATCACTTCCCTGGGGATCCTGTTTCAGTGCCCAAACACCTTCTGGGTGAAGAACCTTTTCCTTATATCCAGCCTAAACCTCCCCTGACACAACTTCAGGCCATTCCCTTGGGTTTTGTCACTGTTGACCACAGAGAAGAGGTCAGTGCTTGCCCTTCCTCTTCCCCTCATGAGGAAGATGTAACAGCAGTGAAATCTCCGCTCGGTCTCCTCCAGACTGAACAGGCCAAGTCACCTCAGCCTCTCCTCATATGGCTTATTTTCAAGACCCTTCATGATCTTCATGACCCTCCTTTGGATGCTCTCTAATAACATGTTCTTCTGTTTCTCCCTTGCCTGGCTGGTGATGCTGTGCCTGATGTCCCCCAGGACAGGGCTGGCCCTCCTGGCCGCCAGGGCACTGCTGACCCATGTTCAACTTGCCATCAACCAGGACCCCAGGTCCCTTTCCATGGCACTGCCTTCCAGCCTCTCATTCCCCAGTCTGTCCATAGATCCAGGGCTGCCCCACCCCAGGGGCAGAATCCAGCACTTTGCCCTATTGAGGTTCACATGGTTGGTCATTGCCCAGCCCTCTGATTTGTTGAGGTCTCTCTGCCTTCGAGGGAGCCAACAGCTCCTGCCAGGTTTGCATTGCCTGTGAACTTACCTAGTATCCCTTCCAGTGCTGCATCCAAGTCATTCATGAAGATGTCACAGAGTCCATGGCCTGAGATGGAGCCCTGTGTAGCAGCCCTGGTGACAGGTCACCAGTCTGGTGTCACCCCATTCACTGTGACCCTTTGAGCCTGACCAGTGAGCCAGCTGCTCACCCATCCCATGATGTGTTTATCCAGCTGTGTGCTGGGCATTTTGTGTGGAAGGATCCTGTGAGAGACAGCATTGAAATCTTTACTGAAATCCAAACATGTTGGTTTGCCTTGGTGTGTGTGCCACAGGCAGCAAGTATGTTCAGCAACAGGCATCATATTTGGATTGAGGAAATCCAGAGCAGGATTGTCTTCTGCTGCTGTGTGTGTCTCCATACCTGTGTACAGTGTATATGAGCTAAAAAGTAATATTCCTTTGTGTACATACAAACATTTTCTGCAACGATAAAAGTGTATTCATCTGCCATCTAAAACCCACACAGTGTTTTATGTTTTCAATTTAACTCTACGACCCAAACAGTTTCTTCTTGTCAAAGTAAAACAGAGTTTGGATGAGCAAGGATTTGCTCAGTTGAATTTGGCAATTGAACTGACCAATGATGGACTGGAAAAATACCCAGGTTTCATGGGAAGCCTGTTGGATTTCCAGTTCGGCTGAGGAGTGACTTGATGGTTTGTCACATGTATGAGTACATCACAATGTGATAGCTGGTTGATATTTTCCCAAAAAGTAATGAAAAGAGTAATTCTTTATCACATTTACTGATGCGTGATGCTTATGATGCATTAGATATGCAGCATAATTTGATTTTCAGCATTGTCTTTGTCGAAGTTTGTTCATGATTACTGGGAATTTTTAAACAATCCTATTTACCTAAAACACAAGTCGGAAGTCTCTAAGGCAAAGAGTATTTCAGGCAGTTCCCTTTTAGAGGGAAAGTGAAGAATCAGCAGCAGACATATGAACCTACTGCTGTTTTTATCTTCTTTTCCTATAATTTTATCATGAGTGTGTATGTTGATTAGATTTTATCTAGAAGTGATGGTCTTCAGAGGCCAAAATCAGATTTTTCAGTCAGTGACTGTTTGCTCCTTTTTTTTCTTGCAATAAAGCTGAGTGCTCTCATCTTTGAGGTCATCTTTCTCACCTTAGTGTTTGAGCTTTTAGACCTGCACTGTCCTGGAGAGCATATTTGCCTTTTCTGAGTCCATTCTCTACCATTGCTTGCAAGCAAATAAATCCTATTCATTGGACTCCACTGTAATTTGTTGTTGTTGTTGTTAATTACAAGGTTGAAAAATGTATATTTTTTTTTCCTTCTTTCTCCAGCATTAAACACAGAATTCTTTACAAATTGAATTCAAGGCAAATTGAAATACAGGCTAAAAGGATTTTTTTATTTTGTAGGACCTTATAAATCTCTAGTAAAGGGATGTTCAAAAAATATGTTCAGAATGTCGAACCACTTAAACCACACTTTAAGTGGCCTCCCTGACTTTTTTTTTAACCTGCAAGAAGGGGTCTTGGATTTAAGATTTTACATTTTAGACATTACATTTTGGGGAAAATCTGAGCAAATTCTTGATTTATTGTGTAGTCCAATTCCTTGCCCTTTTATGCTCTTGCATCCTTGAATAGAGGCCATCCAGCTGATGGCTGAATGACTGGATGAGAAAATGACTGGGTTTTTTAGAATCAATAGAGTCATGTTGGCTTAGATTTTATATGCACTTGCTTACCATAAGGTGAAAGTTCAAGGATAAAACATTTTAGTAACAAAACAATGAAAAAGAAAAGTCTCAGTGGTAAAATAAGTCAGCTTCAAAGGCATTTGTATCATTTGCATCATTACTGAAACTGCAACCTGAAGCAATCCTTTCTGTTTGTGTGTTTTCAGGCATAGTAAAATTGAGTTTTGCAATGTAGTGTTGGGGTTCTTGGGACAGAATGCAGTGCTTGCTGCAGCCAAGGTCATTTATTTTGGTATATAAAATGAAGCAAAACCAGTTTGGGAAATCTATCCCAACACAGAGGGTCTACACATAGAAGAACAGGAGCTGGGGGCTGTCTGCAGGTCCTTTGCACTGATATGAAGTCTGGAACTAAGGCTGTGCCTTTCTGTTCCTGAGAGGTAAGGCTCAGTATTGGTAGCCTGGAGCTCAGCTGGCACATGTGTGTTGGCTGTGAAGATTGGTTGATTTTATTTTTTTGGTTTAGGTTGCTGATAACAGCAGCTGAAGAGAAGCAGCATATGGGTATATTTATCCTTCAATCAGCCATGCCTCACACGTGAAAAGTCAGGCCTGGCTGATGTTACAAGTCTGGTGATACCAATAGACCTTGTGAATTGTACCATGGTTCTCTAGGCTTTTACACCCTCAGTGGGGTGTTGGTGCCATAAGGACACACTCACTGAAGTGTGTGTGCAAGGCCAAAATGTACAGAGCACTTGTGTGATTTACAGCATGAGAAAGTCACACCTTGTGTCTGCATTTTCATTATTTCAGTATGTTCTTCATTCTGGCTGTGTGGTGTTTAGTGCTGTGGCTGTGGCCTGTATTACAGATAGATATTCACATGGTTGGTGGATATAGATATTCACATGGCTGGTTTCCATCCTGTGTCACGCTGTAGCACAATTGTGAAATACGTACCAGATCTACCTCTCTAGTGACAACAACAAAAGTTGTAGTGTGTTATTTTTTCTATAAAAACAAAACTTTGTTGATAAAACATACTCAAATTTGTTATAGAGGTATATGCAGGACAATATGACTATAATTGATGTGTGCCTTGTTGTCAGTACAAATCTTTATGCTATCCGAATTTGGGTAGTTATATAATAAAATTTTTGTCTTGGAATACAAAAAGAAAGAAACCCCACACTGTATGTAAGCTCTGACCAGCATTTGGTATCGAAAGCAATAGTTAAACTGCTAGTGTGTTTGAGAGAAAAGAAGGGGAGCTTTAGTGATTAAATACTGAGTAGAAGATGTATTATGTACTTTATGAGAATCTCATAATATTTGCTGTTGTGCAAACAACTGTTTGGTTATGCTCTCCTGTAATTGCTTTCTGTTTCTCTACATGGCTTTCAAAGACTCAGTAATTGACATCCTCTTCTTGGGGATCTTGCTGGGTATGCTGTTTCTGGACTAAAACAAATAACTGAGGGGCTGACCTCCCATGATCTTCAAAGATGTAATAATTATTTTCTTCTTCACTTTGTGTTGGCTATTCTTTGTTCTGCTTTCTTAAATTGCTATCATACTTAATTATATTCTCCTGTTGTCATACCAGCGATTTTAATTGGATGTGATAGTCTTGGTTACTGCTTATCCTTCCTCCCTGCTTTTATAGCCTTACTATAAACATCTCTGTTGTGTTCCTCTTGAGAGACAAATGTCTTCCCAAGGAGAGTAAATTGCTTCAACCAGCCAAACAGAGTAAATAAATTTTAAAAAAAAGCAAGCAAGCACATTAATGCAGCAAAGCTCTTACACACACATTGGTAGAGACAGTGTATTAAAGTGTGTATTTTCTACATAACTGAGGGTGGCTGATTCTTGTGTTATAAAAAGCCCACTCTGAACATCTGCAAAACTAATATGCAGTTGATTGCCATGGGATGAGTGTCTCTTTGAAATAAAATGACAGCTAGAGAGGATTAGTTTATAGTGGAGATAAGATCTGACAAAACTATTTCTAATCCAATCCATTCTCCAAAGCGATGTTGTCGGATTGGCAGGACTGTTCTGCCTCCTTCCTTCTCACCAGAAGATAGAGGTGTAGTCATTGCATTAGTTTACCTTGGTTTCCAGAAAATATAACTGATTCCATAGCTACCATGAAAATTGAGTGTTGAACATTTCTAACCCCAAAACACAGTTAATTTACTCACAATCAATTATTATATAATTCATTCTGTCCTTCAGTTAAACTGAAATGAAAACTAATAGTCATTATTTCTTCTATATAATAATATTATATATAATATTCCCTGTGACACTGAAGAAGTTCCCATTAGTTTGTCTGAAGTAAAGGTTGAAGTTTTTACCCTATCACTCCTTTCACAGTTTGCTAGGAGTTTTCTTAATTTTTCTGAGCAAGATCTCCCATGCTTTTTCTTCTTTTTTCAGATTGTGTGTGGTAGTTTTATTATGGCTGTAATGCTTTTGCAACATATACTTGTAATCTTTGTGTCAAAATAAATTCTTTCCTTTAACATTGGTCCACCAGATTCGATAATTATCTGTGAATAAATTTAAGAGCACATTAATAAAAATGCTTTGTCCACCACTAGAAACAATGGCTACAGTGATGGGAACCTAATTCAGGTTGCTTTTGCAGACACTTCATAATCAGCAGTAATATTTTTGAAGACTGTTTTAGAAGAATTTATTCTATTTTGGAAGCACTTACCCAGCTAGCTGATTTTATGGTTTCTACATTTTCAACAGGAGTTGGGGCCTGCTGATGTCAAGAGCTAATTTTAGATTTACACATTATAAGTTTCTCACCTCCCCACATAATTTTCCCCTAGTTAGGACTTCTGCTATTTAGCTTATTTTTAAATAATTTTTAAAGATTCAGGAGTTTTTTGTACCAGATGTTCTTTTTTTAAATAGAATATTAAATAGTGCTGCGATTCATCTGCGAATTTCCATAAATGAAAGTAACAGCTGCTTCTGCAGATTGTGAGAATAGGTGTAAAAACCATCACTTTGAGTTTGTAAAAACATGCTTTCTACTGGTTTCCTGGGTCATCCACAGCAAGGGCCCTCTCTTTAAATAAGAGCCCCATGCTGGCTTGGGGGCTGTGCTAATTTTGTCTCCTCTTACAAGTGACCAGGCGGTTGTGCTGAGAAGGACTTGGGGTGCTGAGGGATGAAAGGTTGGACATGATCCAGCCATGTGCATTCACAGCCCAGGACGGGCCACACATCCAGCTGTGGGTGCCCCATCCTTGGAAGTGTTCCAAGCCAGGCTGGATGGGGCTCTGAGCAGCTTGGTCTAGTGAAAGATATCCCTGCCCATGGTGGGGGAGCTGGAACTAGATGATCTTTAAGGTCCCTTCCAACTGAGACCTTTCTGTGAATTGCTGAGAAAGGGAATCAACATTTGTTTTTAGATAGATAAATATTTTGATCTTAGAGAAGTTCCTGTATTTCAGAGCAAATAAAGAATCACAGAATGGATCAGGTTGGAAGGAACCACTAGAGGTTATCTAGCCCAACCTCCCTGGTCACTTGGAGTCCATTAGACACATTATTCAGGATTATGTCCATATGGCTTTTGACTATCTGCAGAGAGGGAGACTCCATGACCTCTCCAGGCAACCTCTTCCAGAGTTCAGCCACCCTCACAGTAAAAAAATTCTTTGTCACGTTCAACAAGGAGCAGTAGGAGCTTATGCTGTCAGCACAACTTAATTTAAGAAATAGTTGCTACACATGAACATGAGAGAAGGAAAAGGAAATGAACAAGATCATACTATTGACCTGCTGTGTTAAAAGATGAAAGTAATCTGTTTTGTTTAGTCTCTTGTTCTTTATCTGGCTTCTGAGCCAGTATTAGTTAGAAGTTAGATGGACACAAATCCAAAGGAGATCAAATGAGGAGATAGATTTTGTCAACCTGCTGTAGGAATTCAGTAAGCAAAGTTGCCTTAAAGATTGCTTTGCAGAAAGCATTCATTTAGTTATGAAGGCACCAAGAGCAAAAGCTCCTTTTAACCCAGCCTCAGGTAGCTGGAGACGGGCCAAAAGAAGAGGGCCTTGAGGTAGGGCTGTAGCTTTGGGAATTAGACTGATTCTCATCATGGGATTGGATATTTGTTAACGGGACTTAAAGTGGAAAAATTTCCATAGGTTATTGCATATTTTATTCACTGTTTTTGCATTTGACAAGAATTGAGGTGTGCTGGGGGACAACAGAGGAAGGAAAAAGGGAAGTGGATGTTTCGAGTTTTCTCCAGATTCAATTAAGCGATGATGAAAACACCTTTCCACAAACTCCAATTTAAACAGAGGCCAGCAAAAATAACCTGCCTGGCATCTTTAAATGCTCTGAGAAATGAAAGCTTTTTATGTGCAATATCCTTAAAACATTTTCATTTCCTGGAGATGTATGTTGTATTGAAATTTTCCTCTCTCAGGAGAGAGTTGCTGTTAGGTCTACAGAATACCTGTTTCATATCCCCTACTAGTTCTTTGATTCACCCTCATGGTAGTGATGTAAATGCAGATCAGATTTATGATTCTTTGATTTTTTTTTCAACATTTTGCCTTAATTTCAGCAGGAGAAATTAGTAGTATTTTTTATAAATAAAACATGGTTTTAGCACATGTCTAAGCCAAAAATCATGCTTGTAGAACAGAAATCAGGCTAGTAGTATGCTGCTGTATCAGTATTCAAAGAATAAAGCCTGTGGTTTCTATTCTGTAAATTACTTAAATGCTAGTAAAACTTCATTGACTTTAAGATATCAGATCCTGACTGAAGCCAACTAATAGGTTTTTTCCATTAAAAATTTTCCATTTTCTTCTGGTCTGTGCTTCTGAAATAGGCAGGCAGATTACCTGAGGGCCTCAACTCTGAAACATATTTCATAGAATTTCAAAGCTCTGGCACTTCATTCCAAGTTGGAATAAAACCAGATTTTCAAACATCTACATCCTCTGCAGAGTTATGTGACCTTTCCTTTCATTCTGCTTTCCTCCTGACTAGCTTTCAAATTTACTTCCAGGCCAAGCTCTTTGCATTTCAGCCTGTTGTACTGCGGTCATGGGTCTTCCAGCACAGAGAGAACATCACTGTCTTTGCTGTGAAGGCATTTAGGTTTCCATACTGCCAGCTGCTAAGGTTGGACTGAAAGCACTTTTTCATTGTCCATTTAATCCATCTTCATTTTACTCTTGTTTAGAAGTGGCTTCCAGCCTGCCATTACTGAGGATCCTAATGAGGCTTGCAGCAGTGAATGCAAGCAGACTGTCAGACCAGTGCTCAGAGGGGACACAGAGAGTTGAGCACTGGCCTCAAGCTGGCTGACAGATTCATGCAGGCTGGAGTGCACATTGAACAAGGGAGGAGGCAGAACAGGGTGAGAGAACTCATAATGTCCTTCCACTTCCCCATCCCAGCTGTCTGATCACACCTGAAGTGTGTGAAAAGACAGAACCCCTCAGACTGTATTACCTAGCTTTGCCATTGCTTATGGAGTTGGACATTTGAGGCTTGGTATTTATTTTCAGAAAACAGTATTGAGAAAATATGAAATTCAGTGATTGCATTTGTTTTCAAATTAGAATTTAATCTCGTATGGCCGTGTCTGTTCACTGTCCTGGTTAAATAAAAAGCTAAATCAGAGGCTTTACTGTATATTGTCTGTCAGTGCAGTGACTTTCCCTGAGGTGTAACTGTTACTGTTTGCTCAAGGAATGTTCTGTTGTGTTTGTACAATGCTAAAAAGGGTGCATATTCTCCAGGTTTTTGATACTTCTAATGTATGTTATAAAAAGTAGGGAAAAGGGTTTTTTCTCAAGGGCATAATGCATTTGCTTGGGATAAGAGGAATAGAGACCTAGAATTCCCCTGTGAGAAAGCACTGGAGCTGCTTTCAGTTCTGACAAATGCTTTGTTTGGATTGTGAAATAAATTCGACAGGATTAAATTTGTTGGGTTGAAAAATACCAATATGTAGTGTAGGGTGAGAAATACAATTTTTAGACTGGTACAAATGTGCATCCCCTCACAGGAATTACAAGTAATATAACTTGATGAGAAATGCTGCTTTTCTGATTGAGCTACCCTGATGCAGAAAGAATTGAGAAATTGGAAAGAGTCAATGAATACCAAGGAAATTAATAATTGTTGAGGATCAAATAAAGTGAAAAGATTCAAAATAAATGTATTTCCACAGTTTGCTTGCATTCACAGCACTTGATATAGTTTATACTTCAATACAACTCATAGAGTTTCCACTTAAAAACATTTTTTTTCTTCTGTCTGCTCTTCTGTATATATTTACCTCTTTTTTTTTCCCCCAAGGTAAGTGTAGTATACTGATTTTTCCTTTTACCACAATATTTTATGAAATTCCTTTCATATCTACCCTGGTAAATCTTCCATTAAGCAAGGTTCTCAAGATGCCCTATCAATTTTTACTTAAAATTAGGTGTATCATTTAATCCTTCTTGCCTTGTTGTCTTTTTAAGATTTTCATAAGAGCATATGTATGCTATGGCCATGGTCTTTTTCATTTAAAGAAGTTTTTTGTTAATCTCTTAGGACTACAGGGTTTGTAAAGCTCCAGGCAGTTTATTTGTCTTCATCTCTTAACAGTGTCATCATTTGCAGACTCTCAGTCTTAAGTGATTACTGCAGGATTCCCTGATGTTTTGGATGGATCCCTTTCTGCACATTGCTGCCTTCTCTCCACATGTTGCTGGTGCTCATATGGACCCCAGCCAGCAGCTTTCCCTCTCCCTGGGGGCCATCAAGTACTGTCAGAGGGAAAATATGCATGCAATTCCCACTTACTTGGTATCTGACAAAAACAGTTTTCATGAGGACATAGTGGCTTTCATGGGGTGGCTGAGTCGGGTTCTCCTCATTTATATGATGATCTGATGTTCACACAAAATCCCATTTGTAGTTTGGGGGTTTTTAACCTTGCCAGGAGTTAATGTTTTGATGACTTAAGATGTCCTTCCTCCTTTAGTTTAGTTTAGTTTATTTTTTTCATTATTTTATATCCAGTTCAGTCAATCTGACTGCAAGTCAGAGTGCTTAGGATTTGAAGATGATGAGTTCTTTGCCTTCTGTGCACATTTCTTGCTTGCTTGAGGCAGTCACATCTACTGCACTCCGTAATATGAAACTGGAACTTTTAGCTGCTGGTTACTTGAAAATTTTTGGTTTTCTTTGTTCCACCTCTAAAATTTGATGTTTGTTTTCATGTACCCCAAATCAAGACATAGAACCCCATAACCTCCTCACAGCTCATAGTTTATTTCCATTGCAGTCTGCTGCTCATTTTCCATGCTGACTTAAGCTCGTTCTGCAGTTTGCTTAGTCTGGCACCTCTTCTTGCTCAAGGGTTTCACTTCTTGTTCTGATGGGTTTTGCAGTTTTGGTTTAACATTATGTGATATACAAAATACCAGATTTTCAGAAAATGCAACACTTGGTGGTGGTAGTTTACTCTGATGAAGAAGACGCATGATGAATTTAAG
Source organism: Agelaius phoeniceus (assembly GCF_051311805.1). Lineage (NCBI taxonomy): Eukaryota > Metazoa > Chordata > Aves > Passeriformes > Icteridae > Agelaius > Agelaius phoeniceus. The sequence continues at coordinate 22,359,947 of NC_135268.1, forward strand.
ACAAATAGACCATGAGATGTTTTTCATAAGAGCATTTTTCACACCAAAGAATATTTGTGCAAATGAACAGCATTTTTCTACTTTTACCCAGTTGGTGGGATTTTTTTTCCCACAAAAATGCTTCGCTATTTCTTTTTGTATGACTTTTAACTGATTTTCCTAGTGGTGTTAATTTTTTCAAGGAGCTTTTATCCATGATAGCTGTAGGGTGGATTTGTTTGACACAACCCATTGCTGTTAATATCTTTTGTTCAATGCGTAGCATTTGATTCTTTCACAATTGTGCATATTCTGCACAAAAATGTTTCTTTTTTTCTATATTGGTGATATCTTTTGTGTTTTGCCATACTGATAATTCCCATGGATTGAAGTTCTCTGTTTATTAATGGTAACAAAGGTATAAATATAGTCACATCATCTCTTCCCTACAGGATAATTTAGGATGGAAAAGGAAGTTTTTTTCTTACTAATATTTTGATGGCAATAGTTACGAGTCAACAAAATTTATCAACATCAGTGAATTCTTGTCTCTGAGAGGTTGCTACAGTAAGTTTATTAATTGAATAGTTCTTACCCAAGCTTTCATCCTATGGATGACTCTCACAGTAGGGATGCTGGTGATTTGCAGTTGGGCATAATTATTTCCTGCTGTCTTCTCCAAGTCTGTAATGTCTGGAATATTATGTTTGGGAACATAAATTCAGAATCTGCTCTGTACTAATGACTGCTGATTGTTCTTTCTGAATTTTCTTGCAACTTAAACGCGCTCCCTGTCTTTCAGACATCTGTTCAATGTCTAATCACCTAAACTTAAGCAAGTTTTAACCAATATTTGTTTAATTATTCTGGCCAAGCTGCTATATTCTCATCCATTCCTTATTGCTCAAGTTTCCCTTTTCTCTGGATCTTCATATCTTCCCAGCATTTCAAAATAGCTGATTCTGTTTAGGAAGTAACTTTCAGGTGCAGAATTTCTCAATAAAAGGTGCACAGCTACAATGTGTTGCAATTGCAAAATCTCTTTCTCTGCTCTTGTTATATACAATCTCACCCAGTTTGAAGCTATTCAAAATACTGATGAAAGGTTGCTTTCTAGCTTGTTGCTCTCCCTGTTCTTGAGTCTGCCTTCTTAGTGGTGTAGAATACAAAGCTTTTGTTTTTTCCCAGAGCCCTTTTTGAATTATTGAATGTTGCTTTTTTTGAATTTTAAATGGTGTTCAGATGTCAGCTCTTGTTTGCTTTGCCCATCTATTATTGTTCACTGCTTCCTTCTGAGTGATCTCGCTTCTTCACTGATTTTCCCTTGCACATGGAAAGAGCACATTACTAATTCACATTAAACTAATTCATTATCCTGCCTCTGACCTTTCTTCCAAACTCTTTTGTCACCTCTCCTATGATTAACTTGACAATGTACAGGCAACTGTTAAGCTGAGACAACTGCCTACTGAGGTGACTAATATTCCCTTTCATCTTTGTTCCTCTTTCTCTTCTCTACCTATCACTCTGCCTACCTACTTAAGTGATCTGTCTTGTTTTTACCCTTCAGATACCAACTTTCAGAGGGCAGGATCTCTCTCATCTTTATCTGTGTGCCCAGTGGGTTTTGACCCACAGGACTTCCTTGTGGAATGTGCAATGCTGTTAAGGATTTATTTGTGCTGAGGTCCCACAGTCTCATAAATTCCTGTCTGCTGTGGTTTCCCCCTTCCCCCTTGTATGTTGTAGCACCTCTGTGCCAACTCTTTTACTTGTTCAACTGTTTGCTTAGTTGTGAAATGTTTGCTTTACTTATATGGCTCTATGATTCTAACCCCACTTTTCATGTAGGATAGCTACAATGTTTCCTTCCATTAACAGTCTTCCAATAAATGTAATGCCTTTTTTACTGCATCTGTGTAGCCATTGAAACTTGAAATATGAAGTGTGTTTCTTGAAGTCATAAAGCCATGATATAATATTATTTGGCTTTAGTATTAATTGGTCAGTACAGCAAGCTGTTAAAATGGGTATAAAAGTCACAAACTAAATTATTACTGAAACTCTTATAAAGAAACTTGATAATCAAAAAACATATTGGGTGACATAAAATATGACAAATACCATTGCAGTTAAAATGCAAAGGAGTTCCAATGTAACTAGATGAAATTATTTTACAATTGTGAAGGAACAATGAGGTTTCAGTTCTCATAGTTCATTCATTCAGAGATTTTGTAACATAAATTACCATGTCTGGAGGAGCTGAGTAGCTCTGAATGCATAAGTAAGTGCAGTTGTACTGACTGCATCCACAACTTGCATGCTTTCTAATGTACTAAGGTTTTATTTCATTGTCTTTTACTTCATTGATACCTGACCTGCTCATATCTTCTTGCCTTCCAAGAGCGTACACTGTCAATTTTGTTCCTTCTGGAATTTCAAATGTAGTGTTTGTGGACTAGTCCTTCTGCATGCCCACTTGTACTAGATACTGTAAAAGCACAGGAGAGATAAATCACTTCTGCTCTAAGACTTAGTTCGATATTCAGTCTAAATCAGGATTTGTCTTATTTGTACTCATCTGAGCATCATATCTGGATTTAAACTGTTATTCCATGTGTCTGGGTCCTTATTTAATTTTTTGTGCTGTTGTGCTGTTTTACAGCCATATTCATTCAGGTGAAAAATTATTGTCTAGATCTTCTTTCTATACATTGTGATTACTGAAATGAAAAAAAAAAAAAAACAAAGTCCATAAACACTTGTTAGAATTAAATCCTAGGTGTTTTTCATAAACACAGCTATTGTAGAGAGTTTAAGTTATTGGTAAAAGTAACAACATCCAATTTTCTGCAGTTTGAGCACATTGGCTTTTTTCTGTTGTTTGTCTCCTGTAGATAGTTGCATACATTTTGATTTATCTAGTGCAACATTACCTCCACAGTTGGCCTTCTGTGTAATACATTCTCTGGAAAGAGAAATTAGCCTTTTGTGCTCTCCCTTTTAACATTCTCCAAAAATGAGTGTGTCCTTCAATATTTGTATATTCCTCTAAAGAAGAAGCAGTGTTTCTTTGGCTCTAAGGTTGCGGTTTCTTTTCTCTTTGATCCCAGAGGAATTATGTTTGACATTTCCAGTTTTCATAATGATGGAGCCACAAATCTTTCATTTTTAAAGATCAAATTATCCATAGCAATTAGTTCCTTGTAGAATGTCAGGGACACTGTTTTGTGTGACAGATGGACAAATATTTTCCATTGGTTAACCAAGAACAAATGTTTCTGGTAGTGTGCAATGCTAGAGCATCATTTAATTAACGTCTTTAAATTAAACACTTTTGAGACATATATTTATTTCATCTTTGTTAAACCTGCTATACTGTTTCCATCCAACAACCAGGGACTGTCATAGCAAGAAGGCAGGAAAAAATTTCAGAAATAGTAAGATGTTAAAGGACCTTGGGTGTCACTGAAATGTGACAGGCATTTCTCCTTGTAAACTTCAGCAATGCTGAAGTAGACTGACCATCTCAAATACAAAAGTCACTCTGGGGGAGATCAGAGGTGGTTGTCAGTGTCACAAGCCACTGGACATGATATGCCAAAGCAGATTGTCTCTCACAGTGCAGTTTCCACTAGTGCAGCAGAATGTTTTCCATTTTTGTAAACAAATTATTTTCTTATATGCACACATAATCTCCAAAGAGCTTAACAGTAATTATGGAATTATTTTCAAGGAATGCACCTTTCTTTTCAGTAGCAATTAAGTGCTTTAAAGTTATATCATTCTTTATAATGTTAAAACAGTTTCTTTTTTTAAGTAGTACAGTACATTCTGAAATCAACGCATCAATTAAAAACTTTAGTGATACTAAGCCATACATAACAAAAAGGAGAGAGAACAATGTAAGCCTGTCAAGTTCAGGTAGCATGGGTGGCTTCAAACTAGGCTGGCTCTTTACCAAAAAATATTTCTCTCAAGGGCATGGCAGTGAACTGACCTTGCTAAAGGCGCTCGCGCACTGCTCATTGACAAGAGATCACACAGTTCTTTCACTGCTGCAAACCTGAAGCTGTGTTAACATATGCCCATTCACACTGAAGAGGTGGCTGCTATTTCTGGTGCTAGTTTGTGCCTGTTAGTGTCTGACACAGGCAGCCTTTAAGCTGAGGAGGTTATTCAGACAGTGGCCATCTCTTGGAGAGAGACAGAGTTTGGGGTATTGTGTCCTGTGACACTTGAACTGCTTTTGTTACCTGTGCAGGTCTGAGCACAAGCTTGGCAAAGGTTTTCATTTTACATAGTGATTTCACAATGTCTGTCTCTTTTTAAAACATCTAGAAGTAGAATAAAAAAATATCTTTTTTACCTAGTGGCAATATTCCTTGTCCTTTCATTGCTTTTACTAAAGATCACTTTCTATATCCTTGGCTTTTTACATTTTCAAAGCACTTCACAAACATTGGTATTTTAACTAAGAAATCCAGTGTTTACATTGCTGTCCTTGCAGCTTTCTTGCTGTATAATGGAAACTGATTTTAGAGACAATGGGGAAAAGAGTAAAAAGAGAGCAAGAACAAGTGACACAGCTACTTAGAAAATGAGGAGTTCATTTTAAAAGCAGCAAACATGACATTCTCATTTGTTTCAAATATGTTAGTTCAGAGTTGTATCAAATTACCTTGTCTTGCTAATTGAACCAGTAAAAAAACCCTCACGATTACAACAGTAAATTGTTCCCATTATCTTGTATTAGACACATATAATCTCTAGGCTGGAGCTCAGACTTTCTAATTTTGTTTTTTTAGCTGCTGCAGAGTGGATTTGGGGAACAATTAAATGAAAATGTCTTTTCAATTTTTCAGAGTTGGTTTGTTTTTATAAGTCTGGCATGATATCAAAGAGAGCTTTGCACATAAGTTTGTTTGAAGTACTTATGGAGGAGGTTACTCTGGCAGGTCTCAGGCTATATGTGGTATTTCATAGAGACATTCCTGCAGTTTTCTTTGCTGAAGCACATTGCTCATTGCTTGTCACTAAGTCCCTGCATCTCTTGTTTATTTTTTGTGCTCAGATACCACATGCAAACATACACAGTCTAAATAGTAAGCAAATGTAAAATGCTGTCTGATTTGAATAATGTAGATTAGAACTAGCTCATAAATGAGTTTATTTGAATTCTAATAATTGTACTTTGCCCTTCATATAACTGTACTGCAACATAATTAAAATTTGCTAAGTCAAACATGACACTTAGAAGAAGTTCTGAATTGTGTGTCCCTGAGATCAGGTCTACTGCTCTGAGACGTGTCATGTGAAAGAAAATCAGAAATTATGATCGGTTCAAGTTGTATGAGAGAAGTATGGACACTCAAACTCAAATTTGACATCAAAATTTATGAACCTATGAGAATGAGGCATCAAAATACCACTGATGTTGGGAATTTACCAGTAAGTGCTTGGGGTTCTTAGAAGAATCTGTTCTTCATAGTTGGAAATTATAAAGACCTCTGTCACACGTCTCACTCATATAATATTATGTACATTATTTGTAATTAGTTTAGAAAAGATTTAGAGCTGTAAGAAAAGACTCATTATAAAATGTCAGACACAATTAATTCAACAAGCTTTTACTTGGCAATAGGAAAATCAAGACAGGTCATGCTTTTAATTTCAGAATCAAAAAAAGGACAAAGTATATTCCTTCATATATTTGACTCAGAAAGCAATGGGGTTTCCAGTATCAGTGTTATCAGTCCTTAAGGTAACTACTAGTCTGCAATGCAGACAAGGAATTAAGCTTTGAATCTAAATTTAGATACCCATGGTTGGCTCCTGACGTTATGAAATGGAAATACTCCATTAAGCTATTCATATAGATTGGACTAAATCATCTACTTTCAGAATCTCAAATGACTTGAGATGCATGCCAACTTTCAGTTTAAATTCTTAGGCATAGTGAACATTAAAAGTGTTATTAAATCTATATTGATGCCTGAAAATCTATCACTGACAAGTAGGGAGGTTAAACATATAAAATTCCCTTTTATTTTTAATCCAAATTTTTTCCTCAGGAGAAATTTATATGATGTAGACCTTTTGGAATCACAGCAGGTGGGTTAGTGTTCAAGTGTGTGCTTAGGTATTGCTGTAACTACACTCTTAAAAATGTTTAATAAACGTTTATAAAAATATTCTGATGCCCATTGAATATGACATGTGTCTTAGGTATCTCTTAAACATATTCTTGTGGTTTTTTTGGTGTATCTAATTCTTGTAAATATATCATACATATATGTCATATTAATGACGCAATCACCATTGAAAATTCGTGTAATGTAGGTATGAAATCCAAGGGTTAACAACTCTCAAGTCAGAAGGACAGATGTTCAAACTTCCACTGTTTGAACAGTAGAAGAGATGGCAGAGATTGGAGAGACAAAAAATGCTCCTCAAATAATTATAGGCACGTTCAGCTATCTGCATTATAAATTACTCATTCAGAATATCTGACAGTTCTATTGCATGTTTAAGTGTATATAAGGAAGCTAAAATTTTCAGCTTTTGCAGTAAAAGTACTTGATCAGAAGAGATAATTCTTGAGACCTCTGAATTTTAATGAGCTGCAGTGAAAAGCCAGCATTTGAAAGTTTATTTTGGAATGTAAAGTTCAGAAAAAAATGCTTCTGCAGCATTTTTTTCTCAAGATGCTTAAACATAACTATAAATACAATAAAATAATAACTATAATAATAATAATAATGAGAAAAATAACAATGATAATATGCAGACATAAAATCATAAATCCATAACAATAGCAATATCCAGAAATTAGGATGTAGCTGAAATGGGAAAGTAAAATTAAAATTGTCCTAGAATTTCACTACAGAGAACATATTACAGCTAGCACATTCTCATATAACTCTGAGCTCACACACACGGACCAATTTTTGCAGTGCAGGTGAAAGGTTTGACTTTGTCCTTGGGGTGGGAAGTTGGTAACAGATGAATTTCCAGTGGGTTGTGCCTATGGAATACATCTACAAGGCAGACAGAAGCTTTCTTTGTCCACAGTTGGAGTGGGTAGGAAACTAGCCAAGTTCAGATGTTATAATGCTGAACATCACTTAATTACCTCTGCTGACAGGAAGCTTTATATTAATATGAAGTTGTGCTTCTCCAGACTTTCATTCAGGTCTGTGTGTGGGTGGAGACTGCTCATATTTTCTTATTTGTTCATAATATGTTGTGCAAATGCAAAACCAGCAAGGAATGAAAATAGCATTTGGAATTACTGCTGGAGTGTACGTGGCTTTGGGTTATTGGTGTTATGATAAGATTAAATGGATGGTTGAGTAGTTATGTTATTTTGCAAGAGAGGTAAAATTTAATCACTATTCCTCCAGGATTTTAAATATTTCTTCTGGGTACAAGAAGTATATTTATAATGGGAATTTCAGTGGTATTTTTCAGGAGTAGAACATTTTATAAGTCTTGATTTTTGTAATACATATTCATCCATATTTACAGAAAAGATTATAGTCTTGGGAGGTAAATTTTTATAAGAGAAAGTACATTTCCTCATTTGGTTCCTTTTTTTTTAATTATTTTTGAATATGTTCTAAACCTGTTCTCAGAAATTTTTTTTATCATCTTAAGAGCCATGATCTACTGTTCTCATCTCTTTGTTCGACACACATGCTTTTCCTTATTTTTCTTGACTTCTAAGTATTAATATTTTAAAGAGAGACATTTGGAGGAGAGGAGGAAGGTCACAAACTATTCAACAAAGCTTAGGAAAACACCAAATCAGTTTCAAGGCTTCAGAGAACACAAACCATGCCCTATAGTTTAAGCCTTTAAAATTATAAAGTAGTTAAATTGGATTTTCATGGAAATTTCACAGAAAGGCTCACATTTCCAAACACCAATATAATGTCTGAGTTGAGGTGAAATCCACGTGAGATTTGCGGACTTTAAAATTCAGCACTTTCATTTTATGCCATTGAGGAAAAACCTAATTTTTTTTATTCATATTTCATAAATAGCAGAATGAAATTTTACCCTCTGTTGACTGGCAATACCTTGCTTTCACCAGGATGAAGTCATTAGAGATGCATTATAACTGTGCTGCATTTCAGAGTCTGCTGATGTTTCCATTTACAAGACCTGTCTTTCAGACTTACATAAAACCAGAAGTTAAAATTTATTTCCAAGGAAAATTGAAAACTTCTGCTATCATGAAAGCAGGGGATTTTAATAGTAAAATAGAAAAAAAAAAAAGAAACCTTGAAAATGTTTGGTAACTTCTTGTATTTATTGTAGGGGACAGTAATCTATACTCCTGTGCCTGCTAATTACTTATCTCTAAAGGTGACCAAGTCTCTTCACTCCTTGCCACAGCTTCACCTCTTTGAAATTCAAATATTTGGGAAAGGATCCTTTAGCTATGGATTTTAGCCTCTTAGCTTAGTTCAGCCAAGTAAGATGACCTAATAACAAAGTTATTAAGCGTCGTGAAATGCAGGAGCAGGCTTCTGTTTTCAAGGGTAATTGAAGGTGTGGAAGGTAGATTGATCTTAAATGACATTTGCTTGAGTCATTTCAAATTTGGCTGTATCCAACCCCATCAAAGACCAGACTCTCAGCTGCCTCTCAGGGTGAATAAGCAGTGTTGACATAGGTGACCAGTTTTTTGTCATGCAGAGGAAACCAGACCAAGATTAATGCTGAACCTGTTTTACATTCCAGCAAAGTGTCCTTGTCTTACATTTCACTTTCAGGTGTTTGAATAATACAAACAGGAAATATAATTGGTCTTGTGGTAGCTTATCTGACACCTTTTTCTCATGCAGTTTTGAAGATTTGTGCTTCAAATGAGGCAATTTACTGATACACAATCTTCATCACTTCAGATATCTAAACAGTATTTAGAGCAGTCAGGAAAAAAAACTGTTTAAGCTCTATAGACAGAACTTTGTGGTCCAAATGTACCAATAATCGTTTATTCTACCCAGAAGACAGTACAATAATTTGTTGTTTTGAAAGTTACTGAATAGCTGCTTTAACAGGTTGAAATCAACACTGTAATTTAGGAACTTTTCTAGCATCTTAACAAACCCCCAGAGGAAAGGCTCATTAGCCTAGTGTCTGAAATTGATTTTCTAAAGTGTACAGCATTTGAAATATTTACTTGGTGATTCAGGCTGGAATGCTGCAGAAATGAAGGTGTTTTGCTCCAATGTGTTCTAGAGGCTACAGAGTGAGGAATGAAGTCCAGCACTGCCATGGAAAGGTCCCTTCCAATTCTTTTGCTTCCTTTCCTCTTGATTAGCATGGCTTCTACACTATAGAGCAACTAGAAAATTGGGAGAAATTGGTCCTTAAGCTCTGTTATGGCAATTCTTCTGTGTTCCCATTTCTGGTTTTGTACAGGTAGAACACAGGGCTCATGCTCCTACAAGTAATTGAAAGGTCATCTCAGAAACAGCAGTGAGTAGAAGATGGAGAGCTGCCTTTTTGGTAGAGGTCTAATGTTTTAGAGGACATGCAGGAGTTCAAAGCTGAGTGCCTGGCAGTGGCAGTGCTAGCAGCTGTTTTTCTATCTAATGCTGTTTCCATCCTAAGAAAATGCTGATGTGCAGCACTGGAAAGTCCAGGTAAAGGAAAGCCCTGTCGTGCCTTTAGATGGCTGCTTACAGTGAAGAGCTAAGCAAGCAGGGAAAGGTCTCCCCTCCCTTTTATCTGATTGTAGCAAGCACAGTTGGCTACAAGAAATGGTCCTGACATGCTCAGACACTGGAAATGAGACACAAGTATGAGCCTGGCATGGGTAGAGGAGTCCCTGCCGTCCTTGCCTAAACAGTAGGTGAAGACACTCCCAGTAAGTTATCACTTTTGAAGGGTTCTCTTTTTTGTTAGGTTTTTTTTGTGTGTTGTTTAGGGGAGGGGGGTAAGTTGGACAAGGAATTAAAACAGTCCCTGTTTCTTACTGATGTCAAGTACTCTGGATAAGCTTTTAGAATTTCTTCCTGTCTTTTATACTATCAAAGGAAAGGTCATGCTATTGCCACTGTGCACATTAAAGGGGGAGAAGAAGGAAGTTCAGAGGTCCTTGTTTCTTCTTTTATCCAGGCTGTGTTCAAGGAGCAGAGGTCTCTGAGCTGAAATAGTCCCTTTAGTATGAGTCCTATGCTCTTATTCTTTCTTCTGTATCTCTTCTGTTTTCCATTCTCTAGATTAGTGGATTGTCTAATCTGGTTTTTCATGGTGGGTAATATCATTAACTTTTGTTTTTCTGCTGCTTCTAGCAAGTCTAGTTAAGATAAAGTAAAAAAGCTGAGTGGTTATGTACTTTATTTCTGAGTGTAATTAAAATTGCTACCATTATTGATATTGTTTGCATACTAAATGCCCTGAACGAATCCTGTAAACTGGCAGGGAATGTCATGCAAAGAAGTTTTCATTGATAATACCTTGGAAAAAACAGAACAGAAATCCAGAGCAAGAAATTAATCCCCTTCCCAATAGTCACATAAGAAAGTTTTGCAAGCTGAAAGCTACTAAGATATTATCAATACACATTTTGGAAAGTAAGATTCCTATATTTCTATAGTACAGGTTGTATTTTACCCCAGAAATCATCCTCTAATAAGTATTCAAAAGAAAGAGATTATACTATATAGAATCTATACTGTTGAAATGTCAATATACTGCCAGCTGAAGCAATAGCTTTGCATGGAGTACTGATGTATTTATTGCCATTTTTTCTCCCAGACTCAGCAGGTGGATTTAGGAGAAGTCAGACATAAAGTTGTCTTCCTCTCTGAAGAATACAAGTTAACCATATATTGCAATTACAGAAAACAATGCATTTATCCTGAAAAAAATCCTAAAAAAAAGAAAAAAAAAAAAAACAGAAGCAATGAAATCTGCCACAGGAAAGATTTTATTGTGACTGGTTTTATTATGATTTACACTTTAAGCTCAGTTATTGGCAAGCTGGGCAGTGGAGAGGGAGGAACTGAACCAGCAACCAGACACCCTGAGGGTACTGATGCTACCTCTTACTTTTTCATATTTCATTCAAATAATTTTGGGGATTAAGATGTAAAGAAAAATATAGATGCAAATGGCCATTCAAAAAGTTAGGATTTCTGTTTTATTTGAATTAAACCTGTCCTTAGACATTTAAAAAAGATTTATCAGCAGAATTGTTCCAAATATCAAGGGGAAAAATAAGCTTTTGCACGGATCTGGACATAATGGATTTTTACTGGTATCAGACTGTCAGGTTTATATAATTGTCTTTTTTAACTGTTGGTAAGCTGGGAATGATTGTATTACTGTAGAAATTTGTTCTCACAAGGTTTCCTTATTTCAGAAAGGGGCAGTTCAGGTGGTACAAACACCTTTCTGCATCCACCAAACAGATAAAATAGCTCTTCCTCTCTAGTAAGCCAAGTGTTTCTAAATATCAATTGAAAAATATTTGGTTGTCAGATTCTTGAGAGAGAAATGCCAAAATTAATGCATCTTCCTCCAAGATCTCTCAAGGCTACACTTGAGACACCCAAGCTTAAGCAATGGCTTAAATTATTACCCAGAATTTGGCAATGCTTGATATGAAAACATCAGCAGAAATTAAAATTTACATAATGAACACCTCTTGAGAGAGTAGATGTGAATCACTTTGAAATACTTGACCAGAGGAATTTGAAAATTTCTTTGTAATGAAAAGTACCAAGACTGGAGGATGAATTATTGCGTGAAACCATTTGAAATAACTTGTGCAAAACATTCAGTGCTTAATTTCAAAAAGTAGCCACCCCCTTAAATAGTGATGCAAAGGAGTATTTCCTTTAGGAAATGAACACTCTTGATTTTATTATCATTCTCAAGCTACCATCCTGAGAAGTCAACATGGTTGATTTCATACTGTCCCATTGTAAATTCTATCTGTGATTAGAGTGGGGAGAAGATAGCAGGGTTTGGTGGTTTTAGTTTTTTGCTGGGGTTTTTTGTTTGCTTTGGGCTTTTTGGTTTGGGTTTTGGTGGGGGGGTTGTTTGGTTTTTGTTGGTTTTTTTTCTTCCTTGGAAATATTTGGATATGGCTTTGTGAAAATAAGAATATAAAAGTGCACAAGCAGGAGATCTACTCCAGCTCTAAATAGGCAGATGTCCATGAGCTGTAACATGATTTTGTGCCTGATGGAACCAAGATATTGTCCTGGGATATTTAGTTCAGCCCCCGTGCTCCCCACATGTCACTCTCTCTCCCTGGACACCAGCTCAGTCAAGTAAATGCAAGAGCACCTGAAGTACCCTTTGAGTTTGTGTCTGAATGACAAAGGAACGCTCTGGGATTTGTCAAAACCCTACAGAAGTTACAACTCCTTCTTGTCTTCTCTTTTTTTCCCCTCATCTTTCTTATCTATTTCTATAGGTATAGTTAAAGCTAAGAAATACTTCTGACAGGCACATTCTGTATTTTTACCTCCTGTCATTGATGTCTGGAGCCAGTCTGCTTAGTTTTACTTTCATATTTGATATTTTTACTCAGTTGAGAGTGAAAATGGGAGAAGGGAAGGTAGTATAATAGTTTATATGAAAGAAAAATGAGGATTTTTTGATCTATACTGTTGTTCCAGAAAAGGTATTCCAGAATGATTGCTCTACAATCTACTTTTTCACTTGGAGCAGAATGTTTTATTCTGTTAAGAATTAATTCTCTTGGAAAGCAAAGGTTTCAGATGAACCAAAGATGAGGACATATCACAGACCTAACTCTTAGAGCTGTGCTGAGATATAGTATCTGTTGTTGATTTTTATGAAAATATAGAACCCATTATTGGTAGAATTTGAGACATAATGGTGCTAATTTTTATTTTCCTGAAACTCACTTTTATTCGTGGTTGGCTATTTCTTTACATTCAACTGGGTCAACATATCTTAAACTGGAAGGAATTTTAATTTTAGGTAACTTTAGGACTTGGGCTGTGGAAACAAATTTGAGTCTTAGAACATATGAGAAACTAATGCCTGTATATAAACCAACTTTATCAGTGTAAGTGCTCATGAAATTCTCTCATCCTATATGAAAGTTTAATGTAATTTCCAAACTTTTCTTAGCATTCTCTTAATACTGCTTTCTAATTACTGTCTTCCTCTTCTTATCATTTTTGGCCAGTACTTGTACTCCTAAACTGCTTCTTTCCTTTTGACACTGGTCTCCTTTCTGAAATCCTGGAGTTTTTTCCACTCAGCTTTCTAAGCGTTTTATAAAAGTTCTTCCCAGCTTGCTTTCACTGCAAAAACTAGGTCTTAGTGAAATTAACTTTTTAGGAATATAGGAACAGACTTTGACAATTACTTTAAATTGGCCAGGAAACAGAACTTCTGAAGTGCCCTGTCCTAGATAGAGTTTAAACAAGCATCACACAATTAAAACAGACAAATAAACCCTTTGAAAGTTTTTGTTTGCCGTTATTTTCTTGAAAATTGTAATAGCTTATGGCTTCTGATAATAGAAGGTCCTATAAATCACTCTAAATCACTCTAAATTCCAACAGCAGACTCTGTGGGAATTGGTCGCATATAGGCTTCAAGGCACCTCATTAACTGGTGTTACAGCAGCTCTGCCATGGTTTATTTTAAACTCTCTCCTTTTAGACACTCTTCTGGACAGAGTCTATGAGTATTCAGAAGAAAAATGCTAATGAGTCAGAGAAATCACTGTTGGTACAGAGGATTCCTCCTTGTTTCTTGGAATAATAATTTTTCTTATTGCTGGCATTATGATTCAAACAGTGCACTAAGAAAGAGGTAGGAGAGAATGGGAATTTAGGTGAATTTTCACAAACATACATTAGAAGAAGAAATTTTGCTGGTCCTTTGAAGTTGCACAACCTATTTTTATCCCCACTTGCAGTTCTGTTTGTTTTCCTGGTTTCTAAAGACAATTTAGCTTTAATATGAATTGCTTCAACAGCCTTATTGGGAATGTGTCAGCAGAGAGAAGGAGGCTACAAGATGTATATGATCTCTAAAAGATCATAACAGAAAATAAAAAAAAAGTGTTTTAAAGTGAATATTGGGGATGTGGAGTTAGTTTGGCTTTTGTTGGCTTGTGTGTTTGGTCATCTTTTAGAGAAGAGGTTATTGTTATAGTGAGACCTTTGACAACAGGTAGTTTTCAACATCCTCTCCCTGTCCTTGTACTTAATTTACTGCCAACTTAAGGTTTTCTCAAGATGCAAAGAATGGCGTATTCTCTGCACTGGGACAGCCTTTTAACCTTAAAAATGCAAGTATAGCAAGAGACCAAAATCAGTCACCAAGCAGGCTGTGCTCTGCAGTGGCTCATGTGTCTGATGCTATTAACTCAGTGAAGGGAAAGGAGATGCTCAGCTGCTCAGCTGTCATTTTGTGTCATAGATTTGATGCAACATTTGATTCTTGGAAAATACAAACAGTCCTGAGAGCAGTTGAGTCAGCAGGTCTTGGTCACTTCATTCCCCCTTGCCCTCTCAAGGAGGGCCACGTTTCCAAGAGGGTGTCTCAGTCCAGAGAGGGATAGAGCCATGCACCAGGGATTTTGCACTGGAGGGCCAGGAATGGTTCTTTTCTTGCAGGTGAAGAAAAAGAAACCATGGATTTTCAAGGAGAGATGGATTACTGGGGAATTTTGTTCTTTTTCCACATTACAGTGCTGCTGGATAGATATTCAAGAGCAGCATTTTTGACACTGATATGGCACTGAGTTGGGGGTGGTGGTGCCAACTTAGACTTCTTAAAGGACTTGCAGGTTGGTAGCATGGCACAGAACAGTGTTTCAATCTCAACATGGCAAGCTTGGCTTAAAAGAAAAATTTTAATTCTTCTGACTTAGTCCTGATTTATTTACTTAGTTGGGGTCTTCTTAATAAGGAATGACAGATTTGGCACTCTGGCTCTTTTCCCTACTCTGAGAGATAGCACTTATTCTGTCATTTTTAAAGTGTGAAGGGACTTGCCCTTTTGTCTACAACATGTAAAGGAAGCCAGAAAAACAGGATTGCTGCTCCTCATTACTAGTTTGTCCTGGTTTGGAGATTTTGTCTTTGTTCACCAGGCAGCAGAGATGCTTCACTAACAAAAGTGTGTCTGTATTTCAAAGCAGAATAGTAAACTAGTTCCTTGCACTTAGTGAGACAACCTGTTTTGAAAGGAATTTAGTGACATATCCATTAATTGAAAAAAAAAAAAGGGAGAAAATAATCTGTATCTGAAAAGGTTTCATTCCTTTGCGACTAATGATCACGAAAACTGGTTGTATTCTGTTTCTTGTTTCAGCTCTAAAAGCTGAAACAAGAAACAGAGAAATACATGGAGAAACTCTCCATGTATGGAGAAATATATGAAGAAACAACTCTCACTTATTCCAGATGGACAGACTTATCTATTGCTGTATTCCTGCTTTTGATTGACTCCACTGCTCATAGTGCTTTGTGTTCATGGAACACAGTAGAAGTTGATATGACTTTGTATGTAGTGTAGATCTGTACAGAGAAATCTGTGTGTACTGGGCTTGTCTGCTCTTCCTTTTACTCCTGACCTCTGCAGTCTCTGCAAGCACCTCTTGTGTAGGGAAATGGTGTAAAAATCCACTGCAACAACAGGGAAAGATTGCTTAGAAATTGCACACAAAGAGTTCTGTGAGCATTTCAAACCTGAACCAGTTTTCCTGCCTGTTGACCAGAGTAGGATGGGGGAGGCAGGAAAGAGGGAGGAAGGACCTGTTGTAGGAGGGTCTTTCTCACGGTTCAACAAGGTCTGTTCATGGCCAGGAGGTGTTGCTGTGGCAGAGGAGCCAAGTGAGGTCCTCCACATACCATTATTGTCAAATAGCAGCAGGATATGTGTGGGTGTGAGGAATGATCAAGAATTTTCCACTGACCTCCAGAAATGTCCATTCCTCAGAGGGAAAAAAAAAAAACAAACTTGTTACAGGCAAGTTGCATTGAATATCTAAAGCAAAGCACAAGGAATCATTTTTCATAATTGTCTAGTCCAGCAAACAAACTTACATTTAAGCATTTGAATTGCACCTGCTATTATTTTGATAAGGTTTAGGTTTTTAAAGTAACCTCCTAGTAGCCATTCTATTCTTTCCATGCTTCTCCACTGAATACCAACTATGTTTGATATAGAACTGGTAATGCAGATTGTACATTAATATGGACTGTGAGCAGAATGAATATGGACATAATTGATTCCTACCCTGAACTAGAGCTATTAATTACCTAAAACAATAAAGTCATAATAACATTTTCTGTGTGTATATATTTTGGAGGGGAAAAAATGAAGAAGAGAGATAAAGATACGGTTATTGCCTTGACATTTTGGTAATGAGATTTTATGCTGAGCTGGAGTTCAGGAAAAGCACAGCAAGGCAAACTAATAGAAAATAGTAAGGAAAAGAGCAGAGGTTGGAAGGTTCTAAGGGCATCTTTGAGATGCCACACAATTATGCTCATCTCCTCTGTTGCTCATCTTCCCCTGCTTGCCTGTCTCTTCCTAACATCAGCCCTGAGGTGGAGAGAGGGCATTGCTGCAGTGATTAAAAGCATCCAGCAGTTAGAAGTCATCTCCATAAACAGAAAAGCATGTGTCACTGTGGACTACCTAACAATATTGTTGTTTATTAACAAACATTGCATGGGAGTAGATAATGAAAGTGGAAGCTGATCCTCCTCCTTTTTAGTTGGTCAGTGTCCCAGATGTCTCATATCTTGCTTTCTTATCAGTTGTTGCTTTGTTTCCTCTGTTCTGCATCTTCATATTTGATTTTGTTAAGGCTAGCTGAGGGGGCAAGGGCTTCTTTTTTTTCCCTGTAGCTGAAGAGTTTTCTTCAAAATCATACAGCTATAAAATTAAGATTAAATACTTATGATTTATCCTGGGAAAAGGTCAGCTTCTCTATATTCCCTAGAAACATAATACTTTGGTTTGTAAAACAAAACACTTTTCCTAACATAGTTTTGTAGGAGTGTTGTACATATTTTCTATGAACAGGTTCTGAAAAAATACTCATGTGCTTGTGGCAGCAAATATGTTACTGTTAATATGTTCAGTAATATTTAGTTGGGCTATCTTAGGTACTTGTCTGTAGCCTGATATTTTTGCTCTAATTATTTTATTTTTTTTCCATGAATAATGAACATTACAAATTGTAAAGGGAATGAGTTGTTGAAAAGAATCATAAAGAAACATTTTATTAGAATAACTGTTGATTGTCAGTTCATTGGATTCATTAGTGTTTTATGAAAGTAGTAACTGAGAAAGAAGTAAATGAAAAAACGCCTATTATCTAAAAAAGGTAATGATTTCCTCACCAGGAGTATGTACAGTGGCTTAGTCTTGGTTACTTTTACATCTATATCTCATTTGGTACTTGAAATATAAAATTTCCTCAGTAAGTTCTTCATAGCTGAGTTTTAGATCTGGTTTTAAATTTCATGATTGGAATAAATTAAAAGGAAAAACTATCTTAATAATGGGAGTGAAATGAAGCTAGCCACGGTGGTTGATGTGCTAATATGCTGGGGAAAAAAAAAAGGGGGGGATTAATTTGTCACCATAATAAATTGTTAATTTGAAAGCAAGAGGGATTTTACCAGTTCCATAATTAACTGTAAATGTTTCACCCCAAGGACTTTGTTTAGCACAGGAACTGATTGAACAGGAAAGATGGAATAACTTCAAGTAAATCAGTTCTCAAAGCATCTTCTGCCGAAACCTCTCCTCTCCTTGTGTCTCCCAAGCCATGTTCCATCAGTAATTAATATCAGAAGAAGAAGAAGAAGGTGTAATCTTGATTTATTTTGTAAGATTTGAATTGGTCTGTTGATACTGTTCTGGGCTCTGATGTAGGGCTTTCCACCATCCAAGTTTGCTTATTGAATTCCAAGTTCACATCCAGCTTCAGCCCTCAATGAGAAATGGTTCCACAGGAAATATCATATTCAATCTGGGGTCTTAACTTCAGGCTAATTTTGGTCACTGTGAGAAAGCTGCCTTCTTCACTGTAGCTCCTACAGGTGATCTGATTTACATATATACATATTTTTATATTTTTACATAAGTTTTCATTATTTTCACGGTGTTTTTATGGGAAGGAGGGGAGGGGTGAAGTTATACAACCATTTGTCTCAGTGCATTGGACCACAGGAATGTGGTACCTTGTACATGAAACTGGGTAAACTGTGAAAAAGCAAAAAACCTAATAAATTGAGACAGGGTCACGTGGGGATGAGACTTACCATTTTTTTAAATTTAAAATGTATTTATTTATTTATTTATTTATTTATTTATTTAAAATAAGCTCAGGAGTCTCACTTCTCTTTGTCAGTATTTGTTACATGCTTTACCTGCCTTAATTACAGAGCTAGAGACACTTCAAGAAATTAATTCCTTGTAGTCCCCTCTGTCCTTAGTCATCTGAATCAATATTCATTTAGGAAGGAAAGAGGCACTAACACAAGGAAGATGTGTTTCTCAGCATGGGAAAATGTCACTGTCACCACAGGAAGGGTAGAAAAGAGACCTTCACACTGAAACTATGTTTTATAAGATTACTTGAAACAGTCTTTTAAAGTATCTCTGCATCATTATTTCAGAGACACTGTTGCTTCATTCCCATGAAAGTTGTACTTCTACCCTGATAAATCCCTAAAATCATCCTGTTATTCTGGAAATTAGGTGAGAGCACTGGCAAATAACAGCAAGTGGCTGAAAACAGCTTTCCCTGCAGGAAGCCAGGCTAGAGGTCCTGAGGTTGTAGATAAAAGTTTGTTTCTACCTTTAGGATTGAGGAAGCAAATGGATCCTTAAGGGGGAAGTATTTTCTTGCATGTACTTTCGAGAATATTAGGCAAAAAAATAAAATCTTTAATCATTTTAACAGCACATATAAAAACCTAGGTGTCAAAGACCAATAAGTATAAATTGGTAAAGGGCTGTTAACTCAGCTCTTTTTTATGGGATCAGAAGTTCAGATAGGAAAACATTAGTTTATTGGATCTATTTTACAGCATATACTGTGGTAGTGATTAAATGAACATTACACAGCCGTTTTCCAAATTATTTAAGGACAAAGGCTAAATCAGTTTATATTGGCTTCATTATCTCACTAGCCAACATAGATCCTTCACTTCTAAGTTTTTGAAACTGTCAAAAATAATGCACATAAACTCCTTTTGCTAGGTTTTTTTGTGCTGTCATGGAAACAACAATTTTTTTAGTATAAGTAAAAGCTTTGTAAAATCATATTTATAAGAGATGTAATTTGGGACCTACTTTACCATGGTCATGTACCCTTTTTCTATTGTATTTATATCATCATTTTGAGCAAAGAGGAAGGCAGAGGTTTGAAAAAGAAGGTTCAGACTTAAAAGATTTGTGTTCCCTTTGTGAGATTGAAATGCAAAATAAGCCAAAAACTGCAAATTCTTCTTCTCTGAGGGTTTTCCTTGTCTGAGTATCAGTGCTCTGCAATTCAATATCCACAGAATTTTCCTGTCATTTCCTTCCCTTTAGGAGGATGCCCATTTTGCTTCATTTTATGGGTCACAATTCTAAAAGCAGGTAAATTTTTTGATATATGATTTCATGTCTCTAGTTAGTGGCACTTTCTACAGATAATAATAATAATGTTATTTCAGTAGTGCTTATACAGAACAGCTCTTGGCTTCATTAGTGTGTCCTTTTAATCCAGAGGCAGCTTGGTGACTCTGTGGTCATTTTCCTCCTTGTCCTTTTTCTTATGGCTTTCTTCAGTTTTCCTGCATGCTTATACAGCAGAGATGGCAAAATTAGAGATAATTAATGTGCTTGAGATCATAAAGGAAGCTTTTCAGATTAAAGTGAAGAAAATGTGTTACAGTTGCATCAAATTGGTCACTTTATTATCTGATTTAGTGCTTTTATGCATTCTAAGAACAGATTCTTAATTCTAAGGTGCATTCTAAGAACAGAACTTGCTCTGATGTAAACAAGCCTCAGACAGTGTTCAGTCACCATTGATAAGGTTTGAATGCTGCTTAAGTGCTCACATGCAGCTCAGCTGTACAAATGTTGGACTGAATAGGACCAGAAGCCCATTGAGGAAAAAAAAAACTGCATTCAAAATTATTTTTTTTAATTTCCTGTTACATTGTATTCCATGTTAACTCTTGTAGCTCATTTCTTAATTTTCCCTTCCAATATTACCTGCTCCTGGCAAGGAGCCATCCAACCTCCTTCCTCTTACACATTTATGGTGTATACATCTTTCTGTGTTTACCACTTCTCCCTAGGACCAGAGGAAGAACATTAAAAAATGTGATCACAATATTTTTGCATGTAGGTACTTCAGCTCACAGGTCTGATTTGCCTTTTCAGTGCCTTCATCTGCTCACATATGTATGCACTTGCCAAAAAAAAAAGAAGTACACACACACAAAAACAAAACTGAGACCTCCAAAGGAGGCTTATTTTTTTTCAACTAGGTGATGCCAAAAGTATTTATGCTTTAAATGCCCTTTGAACAAGTGAAACACAGCTGTGGGGAGCCTTGGTGTGTGTCTGAGGGCATACTACAAATGGAGCATAATGAAAACTTGCTTCTTCCAAAAGAGGTTTTCTGCTTAGAACATGAAGTATTCCAAGATGACAGCACTTATTTCAATTTCATTTGGTGAAGGACTGTGAGCTTTCTTTCTTTTCCATGTGTCCCTCCTCACACTGAACCAAAGTTGTCATGACACTTCTAATCCTAGCTACTCTCAGATCACGCTTGGTTTTGGGGTTGGGAGATGCTTCACTGGTATTGAATTCCAAGTTTTTTGTTGCATTTTTTCTCAAAATGAAGGCAAAAATTATAGTAATTTATTTTAAATGCCCAAATATAATCATAAAAACAGTGATAGGTTCTTGCTGGAGAAGGTTCCCCATTTGGTTCAGTTATTGCTCAGTCATGTGCCAGGATGCTGTTGTTAGATGTCATACAGGTGCAGAACTACAGTGATAAAAATGTCTTTTATTGCCGTAAATGCTAAAAAAAAAGTGCCACCTATTAGATATTGTAACATACATCCAGGAAGATTCATATTCTGACAGCACCGTGGTATTGCTCTGCTTTTATCTTCTTTTGCCCGGGGGGAGTGAAATAGATACACATTAAGCAATTTTGATGGCATCTCTTTCCATTTTGGAGACAGGATATCGTGTGCAGAGGGTCATGGATCAAAGTTAGAATCTTCTTCAGTAGAATGAATTTTCTATGATGTTTACCAAGAAAATTTTCACTTTTGCAGGATCCTGTGAAATGCCTGGTTTGGAATTATAACTCACACAGAGGACGTTTTCACATGTACTGAGATGTATTCCTGATCTCTTAGGAAAAGCTGACAGTGTATAGGATAAGATATGTTAGATGAAACAAATAGGAATAAATTTGTGGTGCATGCATACATGTATACACAAACTGTGTGTTGTGGGACAAGAGGAAAATAAGCTCATTTTGTTTAGTTTTCAGAAAGGTGTATTTGTAGCCTATGTTGCAAGCATCAGACACTGCAGTAATGAAGGTTTTTAATATGTTTGCAGGATTCCAGTGCAGAAAATGAACGTGAATTTCTCATGATTGCTTAGAGCTCTTGTCTCTCACACTGAGCTTTAATTCATATCTGTCTCTCATGAACATTAACACAAAACTATAGAAGTCCCTTCCTTTCCCTTCTCTGAATTTCTGGTTGATTGCAGATGAGATTTGACTTTGGATTTTTTACCTTTTTTTACATTTTTTTAAATAATTCACTTGACTCCTCTAGACAAAATTCTTAGTGAGCACATGAGAAGTGCTATGAAAAGAGGTGATACTAAGGCACTGCCTACCTAAGTGGCAAGAAGTGGGATAAAATGCATCACAACATCCCTAACTACTCTTGCTGTGACAGCCAGATGGTCTCTTACTCGGGAGGGGGCCGGTAACCAGCAAGATTGAATAAAACATAGGAGAGGAATACTCAGGAAAAGCACTTAAATATCCACCAAGGGCTCTGCTGGTGCATTTCTGCTCTGCCTCTGAAATGTTTTTCCTCATCCTGCTGGTGCTTTGAGGATGGAGATCAAACGAGGCATTGGCAGATGAGAAAAAGTGGTAACTCCAGGCAGAGATCTGGGGCTGACAAGGACATAAGTGCCCATCCCCAGAGGAGAAGTGCATATATGAAGCACAGAGGGAGAGCAGTGTGGCCCTAAAAGCAGCTGTGGAAATGCAGTCAGGTGCAGGTATTTAGCAGTGTCTAAGCAGTTGTGTTTAATTGCATGGCACCGTGCAGTAGCCAGGTTCCCTTCTTGCAGGGAAGATGTGAAGGGTCAGATGTGAAGTTCCTGGCTAGGGCATGTGGGAAAAGCTTTGCTCATTCCTGTCTCTGACTTAGCTTTGGAAATGGCTCAACAAGTCACCTGACATTTGACATAGCTCTACTGTGTTGTGCCAGCCTGTCTGTCTCAGGTAAACTGGGATTTAATGGGACCTGTGATGGGCCATAATTATGTTCACACATTCAGAATTTCACTTAGGTCTTCATGACAGATGCGTATCTCTCCTACTTGCTGCGTAATAGAGCAAAAAATTATCTATATTGCTATAATACTTCTTCTATTTGCCTTTCTTCCTTTTTATTTATTTTTATTCTTCTGTCTGGATAAGCTTTGTATACATGGGGGACTCTAGGAATGACCACAGAGGACTTCTGGTGTACTTGCTTCCAGCTGAAAATACAGCCTTATAGCCAACTTGTTTTTCCTATCAATCAGTCTGGGGAGAATAGTGCTCTATCTTGTTGATCATCCTTGTGTAAAGCTCGTGTATCACTTCAAGGATTGTCTGGATATTGGTTCTGTCAGTTTGCTTCTATCACCATCCAAAAGCAAAGACCATGTGCCCATAATATTAATAGTTGGAATAGGAGAGATATGTCACTGTTCTGGTTCAGGTTAGTCAAAAAGATGATTGAAGGAATGCTACAAAAATGCAGTGCTTAAAGGTAAAAAGCTGTTTGACAGTACCTGTGGGGAAAAGGAATGTGTTGCTAGAAAATTTATTACACTCTGTAATGTGTCTTTCATAATTTACATCAAGGTGCCTGTGCCAGTAATCTCTTATACATATGACTTATTTTTCTCACATAAATAATTTCATCAGCTGAGTAATCACATAGACTTTAGAGGAATTGTTACCATGGGTCAAATTATGGCTGTTTATCTATCTAAACTAAAAACAGAACAAGGCAATTACAATTATGGGTTTGGCTTGTTTTGCATTAAAAAAATAAAGTTGTAATATGGGCTTAAATTGAATGGCCATCAATACTTTTTATAAAAGTTCAAAAGGCCTTTATTTTTCTGTATAGCTCATTTTGCTAAGGCTATAGTTGCTTTCACACACTTAAAATGCAGAACTAATTGTATTTTTAACAAAGTGCATTCTATTTTTCCTTTTCTGGAATGTGCAAATCCTCTTAAAGTCCTTCCAGTCTTTTTACTTTTCTCCATCAAAGTTTTCCAATTTATGTTTAAAAGATTATAGCAAGGATCTAATTTAAACCTCTTAGTTTAAAAAGCCAAGAGAAGTGGGCAGCTGTTCCACAATGAAAATTTGAGAAACAATTCTTAGCAACTTAATCCTTATAAATTATTGAACTGTACAGAATATCTCAAATTACACTGTGCATGTTAAATGCTTCTACTTTTCTGGGGTTTTATGATTGCAACATTTGCCTCTTCTGCAATTCCTCTGTGTTTTCTTTCTGATAACAAACGAGAAGTGTTTTAGAATAACCATACTTGATGACTAGAAAGTTTTATCTTTTTCTGTAATAGAACTTCTTGTGTAATAGGCTTCTTGTGCTATTGTTTCACTGATAAAGTTGTTTTCAATCTGTTAGGATCTGTCCCATTTTAGAGATGATCCAATGTCCCAACTGCAGTTGTGTTTCAGCTATGCTTGAGCCTGTAATTTTCATGTTTGTATCTCCAGTGTCTGCGGGATAGGTATTGCTTGGACTCTTTGGATCCAGATGCAATTACTTTGTGAAACCTACTTTTAAACCAGCATCAAACAATTATGAAAAACATATAGATTTTCTCTCTTTATAGAGCTGGAATATATTTTAGCCTGTATCAGTTTGTGCTGAGTTGTTATATCTCTGTTGGCTTAACCATTAGCTGCTAGAGAATTGTGGTAATACAGAGAGTACTTTGTATTCACCTTGAACATCAGTTTTTAATAACCTTCAGTGACATATATGAAGGATTTCAGATTGAAGGTCTGCAAACAGATATCTAGCCAGCAGGGTTTTTTTGAATGATGAATCTGAACTGTGTTGCATGGTTGATGTTAGGACACACATGGCTTAAAAAAAATCTTTAAATTGTGGTCTGGGTTCATGTAGCTGACTGGCTGAACTACTCTCAGAAGCAGTAGCTGAATTTCCCAAAATTTAGAAGTACTTTATTAGGAAAAATTATAGCCATTATGAGAAAAAGAAAAGGCTGCTGTTGTGATCCATGCCCTTTATAAGACTCAGTGAGTCCTTGTGCAGACCTTCTGGGCTTGCAATGCCATTGGACTTTTAGTAAGAGTGATCTATTTTGTTCATCTCTTGTGAAGCACAGAAGCAAAAATGGCCACTGGGCTTTGCAATTTGGTGACCAGAATGCTTTCAATATGTTTAGAACTGATTTTGTCTTTGCACACGTAATTTTGAGAGCTTGTTTTTCATAGGGAGCTTCAAGCCTGCAGCTGGTTAGAACTCCATTAAACTGCTCCTGATTCTTGAACTCCTATTACAAGAAAAAAATGCTTTCAGCCTGTATGCTTGGAGAGGAGCTGAATGCTAAGTTTATGTGCAAGTCAGAAATGGGGGCTATCTCACTTGAACCTCTGCCACTGTTGTTCTCTGCAGATATGTGAAATGACAGGAGAGGCACCACAACGAAGCTGAAGAGCAAAAAGAGCTGATGGCTTTAGCGGTATTTTGTCCCTTGAACGGTGACCTTTGTTAATAATGCCTCTGATAGGAAAATGAAATAGTTTCTGTTTCATTAATGCCAGTCTGATGCTTGGCAAAAATTGCTTTTAAGGCAGACAGCAAAGAAGAAAAAAAAGCAGCACTGTTATATTCTGCAGTGTATGAACTCAAACATTTTCCCTGATAGGCAGTCAGACTAAATCTTGAGTTTACTAACAGATGCAAAAGGAGTTGAAACCACATTTCCGTATCACTAATAAAATAAACAACACACTACCAGCCTAATCAGGGCTGGATTTTCAAGGCACTCAACTTATATTTAAAATCTTGAATGGAATGGGCAAGTTTTCAAAGGCACTCATCATCCTGCAGCCCCTCTTGAGGAAAATCTGAGTAACTTACAGTTGCCAATCAATTCAGAGGGTCTGGCTGTAAAATATTCCTTTGCTATTCTTTGGGGAAAAAAAAAACAGAGGTAAAGGTGAACTAATCTTCCGTTTTCAGTTTGGAGACAAATTCAATATATTTTTTTAATAGTTGCTAAACTTTAAAAACAATGGCACCCACACTTAATATCAAAAAAAACCAATGAGAATGGGCGAAATTGAGTAGATTAATCAGTATTTTATTAATTTGGATTGCTGGTGCCTTGGTTGAAGAGGAAGCTTTTTTTATGGAAAATGGCTGGTCTTAAGAAAACTGTTGTTATGGTTTTAGTTTTTCTGTTTGCATGCTTTTAAGTAATAGCAGTCAAAAATGTTTGTTCACACTACCAAATAACCCTCTGAATCAGCACCCTGTTCTGCTACTTCTGTTCTCTACTTCAAAACTTCAAGTTCTTCCTCAAAGCCCATATTCTTCAGCCTCTTTCTGACAGTGATTTCCATCCTAATTGGATATGCTTTTATTTTATACTGGTGTAAAGGAAGAGTAACTGTACTACAATCTATGGAAGTACTGAGGTATAAAATCAAGTATGGTTGAGAAGGGAAAGGTTATTTAAAATACAGCCTTTATATGATTCATTTACAAGTTTTATTTAATCAATTTTCCTTTTGCTGAGTGCAGTCAACCCATAGTAATGTGCACTGGGAAGGAACCTTGTGCCTCACAAGTGTATTTTTCTTCAGTCTTATCTGTTCACTGCCTTACCAAAGTGGTAACTTTGGTTAATCATGATTCTCAATAGGTGTATGTTTAAAGAGGAAGTAACTATGAACAAATTTTCACATTTTTATATGACCTAACAAAGGAGCATACATTGAAATTATGACAGATACCATTTTATCATCTGTATTCTTTTTGTAGCCTCCAAAGCTCTCTTTACTAGCAGACATGATACTAAGGCAGACTTAAGATCCATTGTCCAGCTGGCATTCCTTTTTCCTCTACAAATTAAAGCATTGAATTAATGACTGTTTGTCTGAACTTCTCATGTCCCATTAACCGTTTGAAAGCTTTCTTTATATTAATAAGGGCTTGGAATAAATCAGATGCTGCCTATAAAGTCTGCAAGAGGTTTAAATTAAGAACTGAACTTTTTATTCTGCTTAGAAAAATAATTTATATGTGCAGATGGAGTAACTGTAAATCTGTGACAAAGCTTCATTAATCCTTGACTTTCACTGTTGTGGAGAAGGCAGTTGCAAAGACATCAAAATCAGCAAGGCAATTATTTTCCATCTTTTAGAGGACTTGTCAACAGCCTTCAATCTTGAGTGAGTTCAGTAAAAGGGCAGCTCCTGAATGGCTGCATGTAGGAAATGCTGAGGTGTTTAAAACAAACACCACAGCTGGGAGAAGTCTTTGACTCCAGCTCTTAATCCATAAGAGCAAGGAAATCGTGATACTGTGGTGTAGATTCAGGCTTCTTATGTTTGGTTCTTCAACTTCAAAGGTGATGACAACCACTTTGATTCAAAGCCCCTATCTGGGCCAAATACTCAAGTTTTCTGCTTCAATTTCCAAATAGAATTCAGCTTAAAAAAAAAACCAAACCAGATAAAGAACGATATCTCCAGGGGTCAATTTAGTACTATCGCTATAAAGAAAATCTAGGTCATAAAAAGAAAGGCAGGTAGAGGTAACCACTCAACAGTAATGAGTCTAAATTTCTCTATTTCCATGATAATTTGAGGCACTTTTTTACTTTGAAATAAATAGATTTTAGGTGGAATGTACATTATTGTTCATTAAGAATACCATTATTCTGCTTTCTTGCAATTGTCTTGCAGTGCAGGTAGGAGAATAGGTCTGAGTTAAGGCCAAGTAGTTTCAGAACTTAAGAAAAAAATATGTGGTGGTTTGTTTTGGTTTTGGGTTTTGTTTTGTTTTTTCCCAGAGTTGATATTATAAACACTTTTCAGAAGGATAATAGGAATATAAATCAAAGCATAAATTTGGAAGTAGGAAAACCAACTAAGAATAAAATAATCCTTAAAATGAAAGATCTGTAAATTGCTTAGAGTTATTTTATTTTAAACCTACAGTCTACAGGCTGACTTCAGAAAGATGCATGGGTTTAGACACCTATAAAGTATACATTATTAGCTTTTCTCAATGATTAAAAAATAAATCATTTTTAAAAGGCCATTTCTGCTAGAAAGAATGTGTTTTTATTTTGTGTTCTCAGTACAAGCCTGTGGTCAAACTCACTGAAGTATTAATGCTGTCTTTATTTACTTTTATTGAATATTTAACGGTTTTCTTTAGCATGGGGCTGATTTCTATACTTTAACAGCCTCCATCTCTTAAAATCTTGGGACAAAAGATAGAAAGTGTTCCCTGAGGCTTGACTCATTTCAGATGTAGTTATGATGGCAAGCCAAGTCAATATAAAACTAATAATAATTAGTTAGTTCAGTGGAGTAACCTGATGCTTTTAGTTTAAAAGTGTCATCTTTTGAAATAGATCTGAAAAAGTGGAAAACTGATCAACTGCTTCAACTATTTATTTTTAAAAGAAATGCATTTTCATGAGACAAACAAATGAAGCCCTGTCAGCCATATCACCCGTCCTTAGGAGGAGACTCAAAGACAATTTCCACCTGTCCCCTCCAAATGCTGTAGAAGCTTGCTTTTTAGTTATTGGTAAATGTCTCTGCCAGGTTTCACCCAGTAGTTGGTATTTTCTTTGGATTTTTTTTGGGTTTTTTGGGTGTTTGTTTCCTTGCTTTTTCTTAGAAGGAATGTCAGGGAAAGGAGTCCCAGAAAGAGGTGATTGTCCAGAAGAACGAAAATAAGTATAGTCATGTGTGGTTTGGTTTTTTTTTCATCTCTCAAGAGCAGAAAAGGGTAGAGATTAAAATGAGATTACAAAAATATTGGTAAAATATCTCTCCTTGGTGAAGAGAGATTTTTATGAGCTTTAGTTTCTGGTGCGTAAGAATGAGCTTTATTAATCAACAACTGATCTCCCTACTGAAAAGCTCAAAGGCTAAGAGTGGGAGCCCAGAAAGAACTTGCTGTGGCACCAGAAGGAAAACATAGAGCAAACTGCCTGATAGAATGGTGGTGGTTTGATGAACAAGGAGCTAGAAGGAAGAAAAGTAAAAATAAGCACAAACGTACCTGAGGATCTCCATGAACTAGTCCTGTGAGTGTTTAACCTAGTACAATATACTAAATAGTACAACTCCATGCTTTTACCTTTCTAAACTTCAGTTAAGGTACTCTTCAGTTTATCACCTTTCTTTGCTGTTTAATAGTCTTTAACTTCCATATTTTGCTTTACATACCAGTCCATGGGGAGACATCTGTGTTGTCAGAGACTGCTCTGAATGCTCTCACTAGTCCAAAGCTGAAATCTTTAGTTAAACATCTTGTTTAAAAATCTGATGCCTCTGACATCTTGTCTTTGATTGGTTGTTGGTTTTTGTTTGTTTGTTTGTCATTTTCTTGGAGAGGGGGAGGGAGCAGGGTTGAATTGGGGTGGCTTCCTGTCTCACATGTGTGTATTGGAAGTCTGTTTTTTGTCATATCTTAGTGATCCACAAATTGCTATGCCCCTGGGGGAGAAATTTAGGTTAAAACATGTTCACCTGTAAAGCAGCAGTGGTGACTCCAAGAGGCTGGTCCATGAAAAGACATGGACAGCAAATCTAGAGGTATTGGATGAAAGCATTTTTTCAGTCTTCCAGTTGGAAGAATGCTGTCCAGTTTTTTTGTTTGGTTTGGACGTATTGTAGGCAGACAGTGTTTGGGAAAAGTTAACAGGAGGTTGATATCCCAGCTCAATTCTTGGGAAACTTTCTAAATCACTTTATAAATTATTCCAATATCAGCCATTCCCAGAGCAATGGGCTATGTAATGCCATCTTGTTGGCTTTTGTGAAAAAAAGAATCAAATGGAAAGTGAGGTTTGCTTTGCGGTGGTCCAGCAGAAAGATTCACAGTCAGTACTGCAGGTACTGGTGGAGCAGAAAGTTAACAGGAAAGCAAGCTCTAGTTCAAGACAGTTCTCTTCAACATTTTGAGAAGGGAGCCCTGGCCTCTGGGTGCCTTGTCACAGAGCAGTCCCAGCTGTGGCACAGGTACACCAGGAGCCAGGGAACTCTCCTCTGTGTTTCAAACAGGAGATACCTCAGATGGCCTGGTCCTGTAAGGATCTTTGCTTATATGCATAATTACTGCTTCCTTGGGTGTTTGCAAGCTTGTCTGACTAGTTGCATATGTGTGGGGCTAAATTTTGAAAATCCAGAACGGTTTTCCTGTATTTCCTTTGAAGGAAAGGAATGATCTTCCTTTATGATCTGTATCTTGCAGTTTTTGCCCACGCTTGTGGGCCCATATCTGCAAGAAAGAAGTGATGTAGATCATTTCTGATGTCATTTTTCATTAAATGACTTGGGGTTTTTTGACAAAAAGCCTTTTTTCTTTCTTGCTTACTATGCACATGGGAAAAGTTTTCATGCTGGCACTACAGCTGCTTTGCTTGCTTTAGATTGTCTTGCATTTAGGCCATGTAAAGGTTTGAGTCTGAACAATAGAAATAGTTATGACAAATTGTCAAGCTCTCCCAAAGATTCAGAAGTTCTGGAGTTGCTGCCAATGACAGATGATTTGTCCTTGCTCATCACTTGTCATCTTGGCAGCATTTTTGTGCACTCTGCTAAATCTCCCTCAGTATGTAGTTGAGTTCTTTAGAAAAAGAAAATTAGTTTCTGTTTCATCTGTGCTCGTGCTCATCAGTTCAATAGCATCTGTATTTCACTAAGTGCAACACCTTCCTCATGAAGCATGAGTTTGATTTATTTTAATAGGGTGTTAGGAGAACTGCTGGAGCTTGACATGAACATATTTCTAAAGTTACAAAGATGTTAAGAATGATCTTTTGTATCTGTTGCTGTGGATTTCTGTGACTGTGCATGAATAGCACTGCATACTTGACAGGCTGTATCCTTTGGTGCAACTAATAAATCCTTTTCAAGGATTTATACAACTAATGGCAATGTTTTCTTATAATCAAGTGTGAACTCTCTGTGTCTGAAAAGGGGCTGAGTGAGTAGAGAGTTATTTTCTTTTTCAGCTTTTCCACAATTTGATAAGGTCTATTTCAGAACTGGCATGCTAACTTGCGGCTTTGAATCTTAGTAATGGAGAATTATGTGATATGTCATTATAAATAATTGAATACCAACAGTCCATAGATGAAAAAATGCTGAATTCAGAAGAGTAGCTTTCTGAAGAAGTTGGTTAATAGGCTGTCCTCTGCTTGTTCTCTGACACTGATTTAGCTGTCTGAGACAGGAAGGAGTCACTGGTAATGGGCATTAAACTTAAACACGGCTCCCCAGTTCACCCTGGAGTTCTGCTTGCAAGTGGAGGTACTCAATGCAATAGCAGAGATGGCACCTCCAAAGCACAAAATGCTTTTTTGGATTAGGCTATTCTTTCAAAAATTTCCCTTTTAGTAAATAAATATGGTCTGAACTGCAGAACAGTCAATACAGAATTAATAAATTCTGCTTCCTTTAGCTACTGGTAGACCCATTCATCACAGTTAAGAAAGCAACTTATATTTAGAAGCTCAAAGGTACGTGTTTTGGGTTAGACTCAAGTGTCTTACTCCAAAGGTGGCTTGAATGCCTAAAGGAGCAGGGTAGGGATATATATGATATTTTCTCCTAATGCTCTCCTGGCTAGCAGCTCTGCTTAGCTTCAGAGAGCTTTTTGCATTGACCTATAGCTTTGTATTATTTATTAAAATTCATTTATTATTTATTATTTTTATAATAAATATAATAAATTTATTTATTATAAATATTATAACTATATTATAAGTTTATAATAACTATAATAAATATTATTTATTATTATTTAAAATATATTTATTAACCCGCGGCTTGTATGATTTCCCCTAGAGGATGTGTGAAATGAGAATTTGTCAAATAGGTACATGGTTTTCTTTGTTTTAGAAAGTGTCAACTTTCCTCAATTTAATATCTTTGTAGAATTTTGGTGTTCATCCCTTATTAGGAATGCACACTCCAGTTTTTCTGTTTTAGCTTAAGAGGTGGGCTGCATAAACAATAGGTTCACCTGCCTTCTGTCTTGTATGGAGATTTCCAATCTGTCCCTTACCTTTTGGGAGGGAACAGCACTGCTTCCTGTCACAGAGCCAGTAGAACCAGTGATGAATCTGAAACTTGCATTGTATTCAAATGCTTGAGGTCTTGAAGCCCCAACCTCCTACATGCCCCAATCAAGTTGTTTTACTGCTTCTAAAATACAGGATTTCAGATTTCTTTTTCATTACTGCCCTTATGCACTTGCAAGCATTATTCTCTACATTCATTTTCCCTGGCACAGAGCACAAGATCATGCCAGCTCACTTGATATGCATGCAGATATGAATTTCAACCAGAAAAAGATCATCACTCAGATAAAAAATACTTGTTTTACAATTCTGAGCATGTTAGGCATAGAAACCTGCTGCAATACTGCCTTTAATACTTCTGCTGTGTGTGCTTTTAATGTTATGGTCAATTTTAAGCAGACCTAGCCGTGCCCTTTTAGGTTTTTTTTCACTTCACTCTTATTTGTTATCATCCCTTCTATGTGAAAATGCAATGGCTTTTTAAAGTAAAGAGAATGGCAAATGCAGGAGATAGACAAGGGCATTCTGGAACATTGTGTCATAGCTGTAAAGGCCTGCTGTGTGCAAGTAATGACTGCTGTACTGATGAATAATTGGATCTAGGTTGTGTCACTGCTGATTTTAGACAGTTTGGGGGTTTTTAAAACTGATTTATTATAGTCTTCTACTTGCAGACTAGTGCTTAATAGCTGCTGATGGAGATAATCTTCTGATGGTAAGGTTATGCATATGATTACTCTGAGAATTTGAAGGAAACTTTAGGATTGAGCAACTTTTTCCCTCAGGCATCAAAACTGAAGGTGTGCATAGCATTGCTTTTTTTTTTTTTTTTTTTTTTTTTTTTGTAAAACAGTGGATGTGCCAGTGCATTTATCTACACTGGAAAACATGAGCACAATAATTGGAAAATCTGGGAAGGTTATTAATGATGATGATAACATTATAGTGTCCTGCAATTCCTACAGACAGAATGTGCACTTTAAGGTTAATTGAATGGACAATGAAGGCCATGCTAGCAGAAGAGATGAAAGGAAGAGACTGAGATGCAGCATTTTGGTGCTGCTGAAATGAACAGCTCTTTTGAGAGAGATGAGGCTGAATGACCCAGGGATGAAAATAAGGCCTTGAAATCTCAGCCTAATGCTGAGTCCCAGTTCAGATGTAAATCGATCTTAAAATCTAGCAACTTTCCCGGCATTATCAGTCATCTTTTTAAGTGACTGTCAATGCCAGAACAAGCTTTGAGTAGATGGGCTAAGGAAAATACCAAAAAGCAGCTTCTAGAAGACTGAAAAGTAAAGTGAATTTTTAAACCAGGGGCTATTTGCAGCCCATCTAAACTTAGAATATGTTAGTTTGAGTGTCTCTGAGTGAACTACAAGTTCCAATTTGACATATGCTTTTTGAAGATGTTTTTAGTATTGAGTAGATTCATGAATGCATAAACTTGAATGGATAAAACATGATCTTTCTGCTGAGGAGTTTCAACTGTAACTAAAAAGTGGGTTAATTTCCTCTTGTTATTTGAAAATTGTGAATAAATCTGTCACAGGTACCCTGAGCTGTTTGAAATAATGTGAGTGACTTGTGAGACCAGTCAGCCTCCACCAGTGACTGGCTTAAGTGGTCTGTGAGCTTTACATAATAAAACCAGTGACACTTAGGACCATATTCAGTTGAAAAGACATTTTATGATTGAAAAAGTAGGTACTCCAAAGCAAATACTTATTAAGAAACTAAATGAACTGAAACAAAAATGGGAGATACAATACATGAAAATCTGATCAGCTGAAGCTTCAGGCACAAAGTTATCTGGCTCACTTTTAACACGTTAATGAGAAATAAACAGAAAATGTGGATTTTCATTTTGTGGATTCCCTAAATCTGAATTTTTGGTTGACTGCCATTTGGAAGCAGAGAAAAAGCTTAGGAGCCCTTTGTGAAACACAGTTATTGTCATTTTCCTACCACCACTGGGAGACTTGACTCGAGGGTGTCACTGACAGATTGCCTTGGAGCCACAGGAACCTTAGGAGACCTCATCTTGAGCACAGCAGTTACAGCAGGGCAGACGTTCCCGGAAAGACATCCCAGAGCCAAAAGTTAGGAAGGACAAGGTTGCTAGGAACCTGACAAGAAATGAGAAAACATGCTGACTGTGCTGCCTTTTTTTCTTTTTTTTTCTTTTTTTTGTGTTTAATTCTGCTTGCTTTCAGCAGAACTGTATGTAGATTGACTAGCAGAATTGTTCCTGCTTTAGTAAGGCTTTGGTTTGTTCTGTTTTATGGAAAAATTAAATGACAGCTTATGTTGCAAATGGGATAAACTTTCTATGCTTTGGAAGTTTATGTAAGGAGCAAATGCTCCATTGAGAATTTTGTTACTACTCTGTCCTCTTTTGACCTTTTTTGGTTCCTGGGTGTGTTTGTATTCCAACTGGTTTGTTATGAGCCATCTGATGAGAGCAGCCATGTTCCAGTTCAAACCTCCTGGCTCAGTCTGTCGTGCTGCCTCCTATCACAGTTACTCAATTTCTGTTCTTTTCTATGTGCTGTGGGAACACCTGCAGTGGAGAACGCAAGAAAATGTCAAAGCTACACACCCAAATATCATGTTGATTTTACCTATTGATCTCCACATAAGTTAAGGACTCTGATTCCTGCTAATGCTATTGAAGTTTTCCAGAAAACTGAAGTTTTCCATTAGCAGCTATGGCTGCTAATCCCCCTGATTTCTGATCGATGCTGGGAGAGTTTCAAATAAGCAATCAGTCATACACTGCTGCTCCTGCTTTCCCCTCAACCAGGTCTCTCCAGATCAGAATTTCCAATCTTGCCTTAACATTCTGCTAAACAAGCAGTGACCCCAGTTCTAATAGCCTTTGAATTAATAATGAGGTTTATCAGTGTGAGTTTTTTCGATGCTCTTAAGATTTGTGGCCAGTTACATTGTTCTCCTTTGGCCATGGCACAGTATAAATTGCCACCATCCTTGGCAAGTGCTTTTTCTGTTGGTGGTCATTAAAAGTCAATGGTCCCAGTAATAAGAGGCCAGCACTAGGCATCTAATTGAACACTTAAACACTGTCAAGCCCAAGATTTGTTTCTGTTTTTCTTTGGAGTTTTTTCTTTGTGTTTTTTTAAGGGGCTCAATGCAGCCCCTTTCAATACAGTTTTAAGTATCCAGTGGTTTTGATTTGTGAATCAAGATGAGCATGGTAACTATACAAATAAATTTGGATTAATTTATGTTTAAAGCTATTTGCATGTTAATCCTAATTCAATTTCATGCAGAAAAAAAAAATAGGGTGTCCAGCTTTTTCCAGAGTTTGTTTCTGGCCTCCCTTTTGTCAATGATTTCTTTCCTACCTAATAAAAGAAGAACAAGTGTATTTTTATCCTCTTCATTTGCACTGTGAAGTGGATTGAGAAGTGACTTGCCACAAAAGTGTAATGGATTCAAGGAGGGACAGGACTGAGTGAAAGATGAGTTAGAAAGCACATGTTCAGTCCAGCATAAAAGACAGGTCATGGAGAAATTTTCAGCAAAGAAAAGGAGAAGATGTATGAGCAGAGGATGAGAGGCCTTCTGTGCATGGAACCTGAGACAGGCTATAATTCATCATCCCTGTGACAGCCTTCTTTCTCAGGAGAACCCTTTCCTTCCTGCTCTTTGCACTTCTATGAACTCCAGCATTTGTGATGTGGGGTTTTTTGGTTTGGGTTTGTTTTGTTTTTCCTTAATTCAGAGGCTTTCAGAGTAGGTGTACACTGGAAAGGCCTTAGAAGCAGCAAATACAGAAATCTTACAAAAGTCACTTGATATTCATTTTCTGCCTTCCTCTCTGTTGCTTCCTCTCAACACACAGTGCTAAAGCAAAAATGTTTTCATTTTTCTCCTCAGTCAACTGAAACATATTCTTTCCTGTGATGCTGGCAAGGAAATGTATTTCCAAGTTTAATTGGGAAGTCAAACAATAACACAAATGCTTCTGCAGCATGGTGCTAAAGGTTTTCTATCCTCAATTCAATAGCAAAAGTTCTAGAGAGCATGTGCTTTGGTTTTTGTCATTTGCAGAGAGCATCTATTTAATTTTTTTTTCTGGCTTTCCCAAGCAAGCTGACTGATAGCTGGTTTGTTCTCTGTTTCAGGTCGTGGAGACTAATTTGGTTGCTTTTGACTGTCACTGGATCATTATAAATGAGGTAACTGTCAAGTGAACATTGTTGTGATCCATGAATCCTGTTTTCATCCTTACTGACAATATTCATGCTGATTCTCCCTTTGCCAACAGGAAGCAGTAGCTATGACAAAGTTCAAGCACACTGAGGGAGTAGATGTTGCTTAATAAAAGTAGAATGACAAGTTCTTGGACTTCGCTGTTTTTTCTTGCCTGTTTTAAATGGAAGTCACTCTATGAATAAATGGAAAATAAACTGAAAAAAAACCCCTTTATTTCTAAATATCTCAAGAGTTCACAATTGAGCTGATGGTTTTCACAGGATTTTTAAGGCCTTTTTTTAATATCTAATCTTTTGTGGTGGAGTCCTTGCATTTTGTTTATATTTTGATGATTTTTTTTCTCAATAATAAAATTTAAAATAATAATAATAACAAAATCCCATATTTCTCTTTCCTTTATGAACTCTCCAAATGTTCTGTGATGGTTGATATCCAAACCTGTTGATATTAGTGGGAGGCTCCTTTGTAGACTTCTGGATTAGGTCATATATAAATGTTCATAAAGGGAAAACAGTAAGTTAAATTGAGATTCTGCTTTTACACTGTGAAATAAGTTCTTCCATGAAAGCCTGTCAGATAAAATATGATAAGTCAATATGTGAAATAGTTTTGTATACGAAATATTGAGCACTGCAGTTCAGGTTTGACAGCATTCAGGTTTTTGAAAAATAATTTAGGTGGAAAATAGCTGGATTCCCTGAGTAGATGACTATCTCCTAACATGTTAATCATGCAACTCCTGTATGTTCTCAGGATAAAAGACTGCATGTAAATTCCATGTCATGCTACCTGGATTTACTATCCACTTCTGTTTTCATACTTAATTATTGGATTTTCATTAGTATGCTGTGCTAAACCAGTGGATTTTTAGCCATTTTTTTGGAGAAAAGTGTCTCTGGAAATGCTGTGTAAACAAACCAGGTCCAGCATAACCATTAGTTTGGGCCCTGCCTTGCTCCTGAGCGGTGCTGTATTTTCCAGCACTGAATGGGGTTTTGCTGGGAGAGAACCCAGCTTTAATCTGCAGGTGGTCATGTGAACAACATACATGTTTTCTTTTTCATGTCTGAATAAACTAGAATTCACTTCAGAGTTAACACTGAGTATTTTAAGGAGAGCATCAACTGTGAATCTAAAGCTGTCCTCTGTAATCGGTATATGGGACAGCAGTTTCTTAGACAAAGCTCAGATTTTGGCTTGCTGTTCAAGTTAAAAACACTGCCATTGATTTTTTTGTTTTAAATGTTACATGCTTTCTAAAAGATCTAAAGAATGTGCTTGCTTTTACCTGTTTCAGCTCCTTCACCCTCAAAAAATACCAAACAA
Organism: Agelaius phoeniceus; assembly: GCF_051311805.1. Lineage (NCBI taxonomy): Eukaryota > Metazoa > Chordata > Aves > Passeriformes > Icteridae > Agelaius > Agelaius phoeniceus. Next base: position 22,397,150 of record NC_135268.1, read on the forward strand.
GACTGAGGGTCCATTCCTAGCATATATGCTTTCTCTTTGCTTTTTATTCAGAAATTAGTGTCTCCATGGGAAAAAAGAAATCTGCTTTTTAAGCATTGTTATTTGCACATTGCAGCAGATGAAATGGCAGAGCAATCAAAGTGGTTACCACTCAGCTGCCTTCTCCACTCCAAAACTCTTTCTCTGGGCTGCAGTCCCAGCAGCAGGAAAAGCTGAATGATTTGCACAGAGAAATGTGCATCATCCCTTCTTAGTTTGATAGTCTTGTATATGAAAAGGATGAAAGCTGTGATTAAGTTCATTCCAACAAACTGCTCTAAACCATCGTCATTAAAGTCTCTGCATCTCATTCAGTAATTCCTCTTTTCTCTTTCAGAGAAAGTGAATATGTTTAGTGCTATCCCAGCTTAATCTGCTTCTGGACCTAAATCCATATTGGGTACTGAGGTAGCTTTCCAGCTCTGTTTGTTTAAAAATGCAAATAATTTCAATATTATGAGGACACAGAAATCATATTAGCAATAAATAAGATCGGTAGATAATACTACAGCAAGTGTTCTGCTTTGCACAATTTTTCCTCGTCACTATGTTCAAATTAGAGGAGAAATCTACATGTTTCCTGAGTGTTTGATGCTGGGTAATTGCTTATTGCAATGTTTTGCCAGTTCAGTAATGAGATTGCAATGCCTCTATTTGGCAGTGCAGGATTTGGAAATGCAGAGCTTTGTGGCCCCCTTTCTGTGTGATACATAAACCAGCTATCTTTATGTCCCAGTCTGTTTGAGGTGGGCATCCATTACCTGCTGATGGCCACAGTACCTCCATATGACTGGGAGATGATCTCAGAGCTCTGCCCATTTCCTTGCTTCTGTGAATCTTTTGTGACAGCTTAGACATCTGTGCTTGAGTGCCTGTGTTGGCTAAATGACACTGTCAAATAAGTAACTGTAACACTGCTTCTCTGGCCTCCTAATTTGAAATTCTAAAATGATCTATGACAGTGAAAATGTGTTGTTGCACAAATTGTGCATCTGATTCAAATAATTCCTTGCCTTGAGATACCAAAAGAAGATGGAATTGTCTTTCCTTTTCCATCACTGTGCCAAGGGAATACAACCTTCTTACCAACTATAGTAATGCAGAAGCAAATACCAACTTCAGTTTTGTGATCAGGAATCTGCTTAGGCTTTGTGAGGTAACATCTGCTATTTTAATTGCTCACTTTAAATGCTGTTATGCCTGCAAAGAGTTCCTTAATTTTTATTGTCCCATTACTTGCTACTTTATGCAATACAGCAAATTTTCTTGAAGAGTGTGTATCATAATGTAAGTGTGGGAGGAGGGGGTTTGTTCCTATAAAATGAAAGAATTCATAATTTGCTAAAACATAATGCATCGTATTAGACCATAGCAAATAATGCAAATCTCTTCTGATCAGTATAGTCAGCTGAGGAAATGCTCTCCAAATAAATGTTCCTGTTTCTTCAGGGCCTTAAAGCAGATGTTACAGTTTTTTATTTAAAATTTTCAGCAATCATAGATTTGAATGTAGTCATGATCAAATATGCCTTAGCGAAATGTGAGAATGGATTTCTCACACTCTCTCTCCCTCTGTCTATCTGTCTTTCCTTGCTTCATTTCCTCTGCACAATAGTAAATACAGCTTCAAAACTCCAGGATAAAAAATGATATTTCTTTCATGACTTTTAATTCACAACTGTACAGTAAACTTAGATTTTATTTAGTGGAGCCGAAGAAGGGGCATTTGTATGATTTTTATCACTTTACCTTGCTCTTTTTAAATGCAAGAAATGTCTTTTTTTTCCATTTTAAATCATGTCTCTCTCAAGCATTTTCCTTTGTTAAAACGTTTAGGGTTACCTTACTATTACCTTGCAATACCTGCGGCTGCCACCAGTTCCTTATTGCTATTGTTTACTTAAGGACAGCCCCAAACACTTTCCACTGCTTAGAGCTGGAATACAGAGGTGAAAATATTAATGCTACTTTACAAAGGATTGTTTGGATTTCATCTGCCATAATGCGGTCAGTTATGACCAGATATATTAGAATCAGAATGGAATGAGTGCACAGGAAGGTTGATTTGTGTTAGAGGAGAGGGGAAAAGTTGGCTTGGTTGGAACAAAGACTAAAATAGGATGTGCTCTCTGTTTATAAACACTTACAGAATGTGAATAAATGCATCATTGTCGAGAGCCAAAGGACAAGGTTGACACAAGAACAAATGAGTTCAATTTGTGCGTGAGTAAACTGAGGTCAAAAGTTGTTAAAATGTTTCTAATTACCAGAGGCACCAGAGTCTGGAAAAACTCCTGCTTGATGAAAGAATGAAAAAAACCTCCAGACTTTTTAAAGACCAATTTATGGGAAAAGGTCCAACAGGTTTGCCCAGCACAGCACAAGAGAGGACTGGGGGACCTAAAAGGTCGTATTCAAAGGTTGTATTCTTTTTGATGAAGACTGTTTCCTAGGAGAGGGCTTGTCCTTGGCCCACGTATTCATCTTGTTCATCATGTTTCAAGCCCAATGCACTCCACCATGAGTAGGCGTGTAGAGCATAACCATGTTTCAAGCTCAAGCCATTAGATCAGGTCCTATAACCACACCTCAGTTCCAGGAGCTCATTTATATTGAACATTTTCATATGGATAATGATTGATAATAGCATTAGAGCTTCAGCTGAACCCTTACATTTTCCACCGGGTTGGTGGGCCTGTGTGAAATGACACCCTCTTTGGATCAGGTGGGCAACCAAGTTGCCAGCTCCTGGCATTAGTGACAGCTGATGCACAGATGGAGAGAACCCTGCTTTCTCCAACATCTTGGATTTTTTCTCTGTGAAAGCTTAAAATTAGTTTCTCCTTGTCCTGTCAGGTTTTATTCATCCTTTTCTGCAAAGCCTAAAAACCATAAGGGAGATACATAGGAGCAAGTGATGATGCAGTTCAAAATCTGCTTTTGGAGTAACCTCTTAGAAGTTCATCCAGCCATGCTTTTACCTCAACTTCTCCTTAGAAAGTGCTGAGAAATTTGGGAAGGGCACAAATGTTCTCTGGTGTGGGCAGTGGCAGCCTAGAGGCCTTAAGCCACCCTTTTTTCCTCTGCTGACTTTTGGATAAGGGAGGAACACTCTCCTCTCTGAGTGTCAGGATTCTCTTTGATGAAGTCCTGGTATGCACTGGAAAATAGTGCATGTCCCCTTTATTATGAATACTGGAACCATCTTTGTGGCTCAAAGTTAAGATGTTTTCATTAGAAAAGGTATTTTTTGCCTTTGTTTGGTGCTTAATACAGGAGCAGGTAAATAAATTCTTCCCCTCCATGTGTCTCACTGCTGGTACAATTGCTCTGTGGTAAATACTAAGTCTCTGCCCGGGCTGCTTATCTTAAAATAATGGGACAAATATTAGATGTCCATTATGTAGTCTTCATCCCCATTGGAGTCGTGCTTTATATGTCAAGATGATCCTCTTCAATTCTTGTTTCCTAATCAATCTATAAAAAGTTGTTAATTTAAATCCACATTTTTTTCCTAATTTATTTGCCTGCTTAGATGAAATGTACATCTAATTTTATCTTTGTTCCATTTGTGGCAGGACAGTCTCTCCATAATTCCATGTTCAGACCAGCAAAACAAAGGCTTGGAAGTATAAATTGAATTTTTGATGTAAAAAATTAAAAAATTAAAAAAAAAGGAAAACAAATAAACAAAAAACACAAAAAAAGAGAAAAACAACCTCACAACCTCACATAACCTAGCCTAAATTTATTCAGGTGCCAACTCAGTTCAACTTGGCCAACTTTCTAATTTTTTTGACATTCAACGCTTGTATAACATTTCATCTGCCGCCCTTATATTGTTACACTGTATCCTCCTTTGAAGTGCAAATGAAAATTGTTTCCTCTCATACAATAGTTGCTTTATATAGTTTTCTTAAGTCAGATCCAAAATTCAAGAATGAGAGATGATATTGGAGAGTCATTATATAAAAGGCTTGTCACTCAGTCAATGCCAAGTATTTAGAAAACGACAAAGAAACACATAGCAAATGACTAATGTTGAATTTGGGGTTGCATGGCATTGCTTTGTTGTCAATCTAAAATCTGGATTTATGGTATAATGAGCATTTAAAATAATAGCTGTCACTAATCTATAGATGTATGTACCTCCTTGGCCACCACACAGAATGGCTTTGGTGTTTCAATTCTGTTATTATTTCCCAGGTGATGTATAATGACATGAGGTAGTAACCTAGAGATAAAATAAAATGAGAACATTCTATTCAAAATGCACCAAAAAGTGCTGAATGCAGAAAACATAGATACACTTTTATGGCAGGAAAGATAAATGCTTGAGGATTTGAAAGTCAAAATCTCTTTTAAAGTAGTTCTTGGCAACATAATGTGGCTATCCAGGTGTCTGTTTTTACATTATTAGAGTGAGTCTAATAATCTTGGTGTTACGGTTTGGATATACTGCGTAATGAAACCAGGCAAACTTTTTTAAATCCTCTGAGAAAGTATATAATTTAAAGTCAAGATAAAAAGTTTCTTGAGCTCTCCTTTATGGTTATATTGAAAGTGTTATAAAAAAAATTATATATTTTGCTAAAACAGCATTATATATATATTTTTTTTACCTCACAGCTAGTGAAATTATACAGGCTAAATGAAAAGACAGCATCTTAAGCTGAGATAAGCCATTATCTGTGGTACATTAAGAATTGATCGACCATAAATGCAAGGTGTTACACTGAACACAGCTGATGCTATGTTATTTCTCTTTGCAGGAAAAAAACCCTGATTTCATAAAGAACATTAATAACAGATGAATTCAGAAACTATGATAATCTGTGAAGGCAAATAAAATACTTTTACTGTAGTCAAGAGAATAGAAGCTATAATTTACATATATTTCTTTCAAAATTTAAGGGAAAGAAATACCAGTATGTCCAAAGTAGTTCCTTCAAAATAATGAAAAGATATTATACTGGAACAGCAAAAAAAAAGCCAAAATAACTGGGGTGGTTGTTGTAACATTTAAATAGCTGCTTTTTCATAAAGCTTGGCTTCATTTCCATAAGAAAGATTCCATAATTTGAGATCAAGTCTATCCTGGTGTCTCCTGAATTCTTCAATATGGTTATAGATCAGGGAGCTAAGGTGGAAGGAGATGATGGCATTTCATTGCAGGTATTAACAATGCAGATGTGCCACATCCTTTGAAAAGTGACAAATCCATAAATACACAAATGAAAAAATATTCAATAAACTGTGGTTGTATGCAAGAGAATATTAAGTGCAGGCTGCCTATAGGACCCTCTTGATCCACCTCCCTTCCTGGGGCATATCCACAGTTTTAAATGTCTGGAAAGTTTGGGGCATCAGCCTCTGTAGTTAAGACAGTTCATGGACAGACAGTTCAGCGTGATGAGAAAGAGATCCTGGTTAAAAAGTTGGTACACATTTTAGATTGTTTCTACAATTTTACAGGAAAATACAGATGCAAAATTACCTTGAAAGCTGCCAGCTATTTGAATCATCAGGAAACAAAACATGTTTAACTAAAGTTCAAGTTCTTATGTGAAGGTTGGAGTCAGTTGGTGTTGCTTGGGAGCCTGTGTTCCTCTTATTCAACTTCCCTGAGGGACTCATAATTCAACAGTGTAAAACACCATGCTCCCAACCTGCAGGAATTTATGCTATGTAAAAAATGTTTTTCTGGTTTCCCTAACTTATCTTAAAGTTAATACTTCAAGCTTAATATTGGTAGATTTACTTAGCTATTTTTTTCTTTTAAGTATTTGTCTGTAGAGCTGAGTGTTCAGCTGTAAGCCTTAATAGGTACACTATGGAATAAAAATTTGCTTTTAAATTAGGTCTTGCTATAAACAAGCACATTTATACCTAGAATGCTCTTATGCATTTTCTTTGCCCTTTTGGTAAATGATTTCTAACTAGCGCATTGTTTATAGGTTCTTGATACTCTGAATCTAGGAAATGAGCACTTAAGGCCTGAAACATTGTCTCTACCTTCACTGCTCCTGAGCAGTGTTGCACTCAGAAATACATCATGCTATGGCCTCCTACTGATTTATACATTATCTGTCACGGATGCTGTGAAACAGTTTCAAATAGAATATGAGGAGAGGTAAAAGGGGGGTCAGAGAAAACCCCAAATGAAATAGCTATTAAAATACAAGTATTTGCTGAGGTTTGAGCACAGTACACTTTACACTTTGAACTTTTGCCGTTTAGGGTGGTATTTGATTACCACCGGTTATTTTAATGAGCATGCACATATTGGTTTTGAGGCTGTGGTGGAGATTGACAATAGCTGTGTGTCAACCAGAGGCCTCTTGGTCCACTCAGTTTATTTTTTGTTTATCATTTGGTGGTCACGTTTCTGCATTTTGACTCTGATGCATGTCCTCTCCCTTGCCTTCTCTTTCAGGAAATAAATGATGTGGATGTGCAGGAGCTGGTGAGAAGGTCAATTGGGAGGTTGACGATTATCCGACAGACATTTCCAGTCCCCCAAAACATAAGCCAGCGCTGTTTCCGTGGCAACCACAGAATATCTTCATCACTGTGTGATCCCAAGGACCCTTTCTCCCAAAGCATGGAGGTAGCTCATGCACCAGTCTATCCCCACCTGGGAACTGTCTTTCTAGATAACTTCCAAGTTTTCCCCCAGGGGCTTACTGTAACTTATTTTTCATGTCCTGTCTGACATGTGATTTAATGGCTCATGGCATGACAGGGAAACACCTGGAGTTGGGGAGGGAGTGAACGTGTCTGATAGGGAGCAACAGCTTGCCTATAAACATCCAAAGAGCAACCTGAGATAAACATCCAAATAAGATAGTAAACATCCAAAAAAGCAACCTGGTCTCCAGGTAGTAGGGTAGTCATTTTGTTGCCCTGCTCAATTTTAATTTTTGTCATTGCACCCAAAAGAATTTCCTCCCTGTAGTCAATGTCTCCTGAGCTGCTGTGCTTCTCTGAGCCTCAAATATGTTGTTGATAAGAAAGTCTTCCTGGGAGACCCACATCATCTCTTTCAAGTGCCTTGGTGTTTACATCTAAATCTGTGTCAAAGTTCCAAGGAGGCCTTAATTTCAGTATTGTTAATCACAAACTACAATGAAACTAAATGGGTTCCTACCACAGGAATTCAGCAACAGGATTCCTGTCCTCCTGACTTTACACAGTTTCTCCAAGAACAAGTCCTCTGTGTCTCTCATTAGGTTTCATCATGACCAAGCTTAGGCACATCAGGAATGTGAAATTGGCTCAATACGTTGATTTTACTTTTGGGTTTTTTTTTCTGTGAACATTTCTGCAATTGTAGAAAGATGGCTACATATTATTTTTTTTAGCAGTGGAGGGAGGAGGTTATCTGACCCAGCAGCTAAAAGCAGCAACCTAATGATTCTGAAAGAGAAGAGTGAGAGAAAACAATGGGAGGAAAATAGGGAGGTCTTCAAGAGTGTCTGTTTAAAATGAAAAAATGTAAGGGACAAAGTGTGGATAGTCTTGTCCTCTTTTAGATTAGTTGTAAGGGCCTTTGTGTCACTAATTTTAGTTCACAAAACAGCCAGCCAGCAATTATTGATGACATGAAAAACTGGCTGTAGCAGAGAACACAGTGATCCTATTAGAGTTCTCAAAGCAAGCAGGGCTGTGTGATGCCCATTGATGCTTAGGATATATCTACAGACTGTTTCAGAAGTGTAAAAATCCTTTAGGCTGTGCCATTCTGTCATGGCAGCATGGTCCTGGGGGAACTTGGGCAGTCTAGGGACAGTGTGCTCAAGCTGAGAGTGTGATCAGATGCAGGAGTCAGAGAGTGCAAAGAGCAGTTCTCATGAACAAAGCTCCTGACTACAGCAAGGTAGAAAACAAGAGCCATGTATGTCTGTGGGATGCTTTACATTTTGATTTGTATTTCTCTTCAACTTCACTTTTGTTTTCACTTTAGCGGTTATGTGAATCCAGGAAAGATAAGTTCTAGAATTCAAAGCTTAGTCTTGATAAACTGGAAAATTCCATTTAATTTTTTTAGATTGGATCTTATACCTTAACCTGTGTGTCCTGATCTACCTATAGCTTGGAGAGCTACAATGTTCCTGCTGGAAGCTTTCCTAGTATTTTGGTTCAAAGGAATGATGGAAACTGGATTGGTTTAATTGTTCTGTGCAACTGAGTTGCTTTTTGCATGCTTTCCCTGAGATGGCTGTGCTTCATTATTTTAGCTGAGTGAGACAACATTATAAACTGAAAGGAAGGAAAACTCTGACACAATTTCCCCTGTGCCTTTGTATGATGCACAGTCCTTTGAGTAGCTGTGGGGTTTGTTTGCTGCTTCTTTGTTCTACCCAACAATATTATAAATTAGTTTCTAATCCAGTGGGGAGCTGGAACAGTTTATAAATTGAAATTACTAAAGCTTTTTTTTTTTTAATGACATCGAAGTGTGACTAATCAGAAACATTCTCTGGAAATTATAAGGGTGAATTTCTTTATTTATTTTTTTCTGAATTACTCCCCCTAAAGTCTGTGGGAATAATTAATTTTTTTCAGCATCTTTATTAAAACTCTGAAAAATATTCTGGTGAAAATGTCTCACTGTGTCTTTGGAACTGGCCTAATTGAAACAAATTCTTTAAATCTGTATCATTTTGAAGGCAGAAAGTTAAAAGCTGGATTGACAGAAGAATTTAGTACTGCAACCCTTTTATCTAAAAATTATGTGCAATATTATAGGTATAGATAAAAAAAACACTGATACTCCAGATTAATCCTTCATCCTTAATCTGATGCTAAGTACCTTTCTTCCACACTCTGGATAAAATAATCATATCTGAATTTTAAATTGCTTTAACAGCAGGTTATGCAGTTAAATACTTCTTGGTAATGCAAGTGTCCAGCCCTTAGCCTAACAGAATAAATAAAGGATTAGTAATGGACACCAGGCAGTGCATTAAATGCCCCAGTAAATTTATGTGGGAAATTAATAAAGGTGTAAAGTGACTTTAAATTACAACCCCCTTCTGTTCATTGGGACAGATATTAACGAAGCATACTTCTGGAAGTGACAGGGAAGGGTGATTTTGAGAAACAGGAATTAATTGTAGGGTCTTTATCATTGCATTATCAGTGATTGATTGCAGTACATGTTAAGCTCAACTATTAGTGAAGGACTAACAATGCTTAATAACTGCTGAACTCTGTCCTCCTGAGCCCTGTTAATGCTTGATGAAGGCCCAGCTATATTACTCTTAGATTAGTGAGTGCATCCTTCCTCATGAACTGTGACAATTGTCTTCTATTCCCATGGTAGTAGGTTACAGAAGTTACCTTGAAAGCAATGTCCTGTTGTTGGGAAATGATGACTTGGTGTCCACAGCCCTTCATGTACCAATTTAGTCTCGTTAGTGACCTTATTCCCTCTGCTCTCCAGAGGTGGTGTGTTTTGGTTTTTTTTTTTCCTTTGGCAAAGACTTGTATGGAAAGAAGCTTGCCTCACAGCCCAGTGATAATTCCTCCCTTCCCTATTCCAACAAATGTCCCTCTGGTGCTGACTTCATTGGAGAAACACAGTTTTAGCTGAATGCTTTGAATTCTTTGTAGGTTTACGATATGCAGGCAAATCATCCCAGTTGTTTTTAAAATGCTTGATTAACCTGGGCCCAGATCCTCAATCCATACTTTTAATCCTGCCATGCACAATGATGCCCGGCCTGTGCATCTGAACAAAGTAGATTTTGTTCCTGGGTGCATACCAAAATAGAGATGTTCACAGCCACAAGAGGAGCTCAAGTAAGAATAAAGAAGCACCTTCTTTAGAAGAAAGACACCATGAAGGATCATTTAAAGAAAAAGGGCAGTAAGGATCACAGGTTCTGTGCATCTCTGCCACTAACAGAGCAGTTAGTCAATGACACAAGCAAAGCCAGCATAAAGATGGGATTTAAGAAAGGAAATAAAAACATTAAAAAATGATATGTTGAGAGGACTAATTAGGCAGGAAGAGAGTTTTTTGTTCAGCATTATTGTGCTTCCTTGCCATATACCCCCCCCTCCCAATAGCTGCAGGGCTTTCCCAGCCTTTGGATAGATTTAAAAAGCAGACTAGGGCTACTAAATTTCCATACTTTCCATTTGTAAGCTTCTTTCTTCTTTTCAAACTTTAAGCACACTACCTATAGCTGTGTAAAAAACCCTTACAGAGAGCAGCCAACAAATTCCACAAATCTGAGGAAATGTCTTTTGGCTTGTCTGTGACTGATGGAGAAAAAATCCCAGCAACCTTGCCTCAAATTGCCACTGGCTAATTTGCTGTCAGGCACTAGGAATGTTCTACAGAGCCCTTTATCATGCACCTGAGGAAACTGTGTTTCCCTCAATAACTTTAGATGACCAATAAGTTATCTAAAAATAATATTCCCAAAAGTCCTTTTCATTTCTGAGCATAATTTTTCTTCATGAGAACCTCTGTTCAGGACAGCTGAGGTTTCTTTTTACGATACTGTCAGTAACTTAAATATTCCTGCCATCTGAGGACAGCAAAGTTTGATGTAAAACTATATTGTAGATTACTTGTTTCAGAAGTGTTCATGAGTCCTGAGCTTCTGTTCCCTTACTTTTAATTGTGTCTTTCACATCTGACTTTGCACTGTGTGCGTTTAAAGCATGTACACAGAACTAAAACATGGTTAAGTGGAAGGGGCACACAAGTGATTCCTCTTCTTGAATTCCACTCTTCTGCTTTTTATCCCAAACAAGAACTTCCTCACACTGTATGCATCTGTGCTCACAGTGAAACATAAACACATGTACTCTGTAAGAGTTTTGTCCTGCAAGCAATTAGCAGCCAATGTCAAACACTCTGACAGAAAACACTATAAATTGCAGAATCAACATGCAATTGCACACTGACAAGAATTTCATTAAGTCTTATTTCATGCCAGGAAGTGTCAACCAGAATTGACTGTGCAAATCAGGAGCAAAATAACAAAATCTATTCCAAATTTGAGAGTTTCTGCTTTTCAAAAGAACAAAATAGCCTTGAAGATAATTCGATGGTGTCCAAATATCTGGTGGCTGAAAAATTGAGTCTCATAAGGAACTGGTTAAAAATAAAAAGTCTGTTTATGGTCATAAGTAGAGCTGTAAATCTGGAAAGTTGAGCTGTGCCAAGGGTTGGGCTGCCTGGACTTCTCATGTGTGTGTAGTTTGTTTAGTGTTTATCACTTTTAGCATTACAGCCCCCAGCTGCAGGTTTTACCAAAGCCAAAATGTGTGACATTTTGCCTCTCACAGATTCTTCTTAAAACTAAATAAAGTATTTAATTACCAGAGGATTATGGGTGAGGCAAAACAAATGATAAATTCTGGCTGCTAGGAGGATACTACAAATAGCTATGTTAATGCTTTCCTTTTGATCTCTTCACAGATTTCAAACCTGTATATATATGACACTGTCCTCCTGCTGGCAAATGCATTTCATAAGAAGCTGGAGGACAGGAAGTGGCACAGCATGGCCAGCCTCACCTGCATCAGGAAGAACTCTAAACCCTGGCAAGGAGGGCGATCAATGCTGGAAACCATCAAAAAGGTACTTTTTCCCTGTGTTTTCTCATCTTTGATTTCTAAAATACTGACATTAGGCAGTATTTCCTCCTGAGGTGAATATTACTCTTATCAGTATAGTTTTTATGTATTCAGTTCCTGAATGGAAGTAGTTATTTGGCTTGGGTTGTTTGTCTGGTTGGGTTTTTTCCATGTCATAATAATCATATTGAAATAAAATCAATAAGTATGTTTACCTAAACTACCAAAACAGTTGGGTGCTCAGGGAAGAAAAACTGTCAAAGGTGAACATGTGTCACTGTTGAAGAAGTTTCACAGGTTAGGAAGTAAAGAAAATAAGTTTACTCTTTTGTTTGCAAAAGAAAGGAGAAAAAATTGCAGAATTGCACTTGGGTAATGTTCTGTGGAATTTGCCATTGCACTGCCTTTGACATTAATAAAGTGAAATCATAGAAATGGGAGTAAGGAAACCCCTAAATTATCTAGGCTATATTCTGCCACTGCAAAACTGTCCCTGTAACTGTGTCCAGCCTCATCCCCAGTGGGCTGCAGCTGTGAGCAGCAGGTGAGCAGCATTGACAGCAATGAGCCATGGAGTGCCCAGGAGCACTGACCCATCACCAAAGGGAGCAGAGGGCACACAGGTGCAATGCATGGACATGAGGGGTATAAAAGGCTGGGCTAAAGAGCAAGGGGGGCAGATGCTTGCAGCCTTCTGCAATGGCATGGTGTTACTCTGTATTGTGTCCATTTCAACTGTAACATAATGGTGACCCTGACATGATTCAGGATTGGGCTGTAGGATGAGGTACAGCCTGAGATGGAGCCCAGTGTAGTGTTGAGAGGAGCAAGGAGAAACTGCCTAGTCCAGACCAGACTGATTTTGACACCTGGAGTACAAGTAAGCTGCTAGGAACATAGTGGGAAATAAGTGTTTTATCTACATAGGAATCTTTGTTGAAAAGAAAAGGCATTAAGACCACTAACTATGCCCTTTGTAGTGTTTTACTGTGGGAAAAGTCACAAGATTTTGAGACAGATGCAAGTACTGCTTTTAGTGTTGGAACATAGAAAGGAGCTGGAGAAAGTATAAGATGTAGTGTCAAAAGTGGGCAAGACAGCTGTAGATTTGGCTACCACCTAGAGATTGCTCTATGAGACTTTAAAAGAATAGAAAACAGAGCAGGACAAGAGAGGCTTAAAGTGACCACCTAATACAAAAAATACTGTAAGAAGAACAAGAGAAGTTATTAAAGCAACAGTGGGAGCTGGGGAGAGAGTAGCTCTGTTCAGTATAGTGTGTTTGGTAGTGAAACATATATATTGTGTTTGTAAATTACAACTATTAATCTTTGATTAGAAATAAGTATAAAAGTTTATATTTCATAAGCATAAGTGCACTCAACAGATACTAGAGTTCAGTGGGTGCCTGCTCATTGCATTCAGCCTGTGTTAGATAACACCCCTCAAAGCAATGATGGAATTATACAGCTGTGTTCTTGTGTGTTACCTTATAAAGTTGTACAACTACATGTATATAAGTTTAGGGAGTGAATCAAGGTCAGTACACAGACACATTGCAGAGATAGTACAGCCTACACAAGAGATACTTCTACCACGTTTACTATTTCTTCTACAAGGGCTCTATGGAGAGATGGTAAACTTAGCATTTATTTAAAAGGATAAAAAGGGGAATTGTGGGCACACAGTTTGGGGTAATTGGGAATGGGGCTGCAATTGAACCTCATCCCCAGTGGGCTGCAGCTGTGAGCAGCAGGTGAGCTGCATTGACAGCAATGAGCCATGGAGTGCCCAGGGGCACTGACCCATCACCAAAGAACAAGAAGGACAGATGCTGGGCACTGACCCATCACCAAAGGGAGCAGAGGGCACACAGGTGCAATGCATGTAAGATAAGGATGTAAAAGGTTGCACTGAAGAGCAATAAAGGGCAGAGTTTGAAGCTTTCTGAAGTGGTATGGTGTTACTCTGTATGGGCTAATGCTTTAAGTTTTCTGAAATTGTGTGGTGTTAGTCTGTGTATTGTGGCTGTCTCAACTGAAAAGTGTAAGTCTCGATACAGCTTTATCCAATGTTGCTGCTTCCCTGTGATTTTTATTTCCTACCTTAATCCTTGTCATGCCCAAGATGCTTTTCCTGTTCTTCAGTCTTCAAAGATAATTTCTCTTAGTTATTTCCTTTCTTCCTGATGTGTACAGCCTCCACATACTTACAGACAAATATCGCAGCCTTCCAATATTTAGTCAATATGAACAAGTTGAGAGTTTGCCCTTCCCTGTAAGTTTTTTGCCTCATTTTCTTTATGCTATTGATGTCTTTCATAAAACTGCCTCCTCATTTGTCTGCATACACTTCCTGATAATGCATACTTGCATTTAAAGTGCTGGTGTTGTAAACACAGGAAAAAAAAGGACAGTAAAAAAAATTAAAATGGCACTTTATTTATGGCTTTCACTACAGGACATAAAAATAATTTAAAATATATTGTTGTCTTGAGAAGTTGCTATTCTGCTCTAGGTATTTAGCTTTACCGGAAATTATGATGACACTGGCAAAATGTAAGATTCCTTTGAACGCTGCTTATATTTTACCCAGTCCCAGGTTAATCTGCATTACCTCCAAAATGATAGTTCAAGGATTTCTTTGGTATCTGTTTCTACTTTCCATTCTAGCAGTTTGAACTCATGGCACTGCAAGAATAATCCAGGACACATTTCTTACTCGGGCAAGATAGGTCTTAAAGGGACTCCAAACTGAATTGCTCTTAACCTGTCTGAGCAATTTCTAATTCACATTTGGCAGTCCCATGTATTTTGGATTCAGGCAAGCTGGTTCTCTTCTTGCCTTGGATTTTGTAAATACTGTTTCACACTTTTCCATTAAAATGGCCAGGAGAATTATGAAAACATTCAAAAAGACAGGAGCAAGTGGAAATTTCAGACTTGTTGTTAGCTTGCTAAAAAATGAATCAAATGCCAAAGAAATTCCTGATCTGTGCAGCTAACCATGTTTCCATCCTGTCACTTTTGGGTTTCTCTGCTATTTCAATTAGATGGCTTTGATAAGGAACTATTTTATTGCTGTAAATTGAATAATCCAAATACTCCTTACACTGCATTGTGCTGACAGAGATGAATTTCTAGAAGCAACGTGCTAAAATTGAAAGTCAAAATTTAATCCAAATGAAATATAGAAATTTTACTTTGTGTGGATGTCAGTAGCATTTCAATCCATAGGCAGGGGAAAGCCAAAGAGTGCAGCTGAGAAGTGGAATTGCACAAAAACAGGAATTCTTCTTTAGTTTTGTGGCCTACTTTCTCTTTTCTTTCACTAAAGCATTTATGTAGAAGAACCATGGGATCACAGCTGTGTACTTTTGAAATTAAAAATTTGGCATTGATGAATGCCTGATGAGGTATCAGAAAACAATAAAATTCAGAAGTAATGAAGGGAAAAAAGTCCTCACTTCATCTCTCTTCCTGAGAATTCTTCTCTTTCCCATCTTGTCTTATTCTTTAAACATATTTTCTTTCCTATTGTCCTGGAGAATCCTCTACAATCAACTGAAATAGATTTTTTTTTCTCAAAAGCATACCAGTTTCCCTTAATTTTGAATGAAAACAGATGAAAGTTACCACATGGTATTTGAATAGTTTCCAAATTAAAGTTCCTCATTTTCATTTTGAAATCACCACTGTTGCCAGTGGTGGTGTATAATGGAATATCATAGTAAGATATTGATATAATTCAGGGTGAAACTACAATTGGGGATTTCTTAAATACTCTTGGAAAAAGAACTTCCATCCTCTGCAGCACCTTTATTTACCCTTCATGGTACTGCAGAGCTGAAATCATCACCCTGTCTCTGGTTGTTCCTCCTCTCGGTGTAGCTTCACTAGGAGTCAAATTATACTCAAGTACTCAAGGTTTTGAAGGGAAAAAGAGTTGAGAATTTTTCTGAAAGATCCAGAAACAGGAACATTTGGCAGTGTTTTAGCTGCAGAGGGAGACCTTTCTTTGATTTCTGGAGGGGGAAATAAAAGAAGAGGTGGGAAATCTTGATTGAGTTACTCACTGAAGAAGGTAAGAGAAAGGGATGCTGATGTTTAACCTACAGCAGCAATTGTTAAATTTGTTACCCTGGTGGTAAATAAACTGATTTCTTTTTAGTGAACGAGCTAGTAAAGGACAGTAGGCAATGAGAGGAAATTAGAGTTTCCAACATTTCTTAAAATTGTAAAAAAGCTGTCTAAATCATTCCTTATTGTCATTTGTTACTTTTCATTGCTGAGCATTTGACTCATGCATCGCTATTTCTACAAACAGCTACAAAAGCGTTTTTTTCTTTGTGAATTCAGCTGATTGGACAAAGCCTAAAGAAAACATTTTAAGCCCGCCACAATTATTTAAATCTAATATCTGTTCCTGCCCATCCTGGAACTGAATAAACAGTTAAATTCATCAGGAAATACAATCCTTCTAATGAATTTGGACAGCTCCAGCAATTAGTTTAAATTCACTTTTGTAATAGGAACTATCCCTAAACACATGCTCACTTGTTTATCTCTCAGTAAAGCCATTTCACAGTTGGAGGAATGAGTATCACTAGAAAATAATTCTACTTTGGGAAAAATTAATCTTCCTGAGTAGCCTGGGAATGAGTGTAAGTAGGATTATAGGGAGGATCAACTCAGCAAGATGGCATCAAGTTTCTGCACATACCTCCTCTCACATGTCCCAGGGCACTTCCAGTCACATTTGTTTAGCTCACTAACAGCAGATTTTCAGTGCTAGCAGCAGCACAGAGCCTATCCCTTTCTGGAGAATGAGCTGTACCTCTTGATGTTTCATGAATCATAGGTGGGATTGTCAACTAGTTCTGCTCTCAGAAATGTCAGTGACACTCAGTGGTGACATGCAAAAAAGACGCCAAATTGTTTTTCAGGTAGTGGATTGGATTGTCAGTGCTAGTTGAAAACTCAACAATGTTCTCAGGATCAGACTTTTTTCAAGAATAAAACGTGGAATGTGTATTTACTGATTATAGCATTTTTGTTCTGCCTATAGCAGGATATAGCCTAGTTTTTATCCTTAATTGCAAAAGAGCTGGTACCTGAAGAAAAAAGAAGAGGAAGTTTGAACAGAAGCTGAGAGCAAGTACAGTATTTTATAGCTGATTGGCAAGCTGACATTGCCAAGTGAGGTCCTCACTGCTAGGTAAATAGTGCTTTCTTCAGGGACTTAACAGTATAGTACTGCCTAAGCATATATAAACTCTAGTTTATCTTGCCAGTCTAGATGGGACTCAAGTAGGCTTTAATTATATTGCCAAGCTTTATAACAGCTCTGCAAAGCCCAGAGCAGTGATCAGGATCGTAAGTAAAACATTTTTGGCCTAGCAACTGACATTTCACTCTTCAGTTGTATGTGTGTCAGGAAATTACATGGTTGCAGCTGAACCTCAGAAGAATTTGAGAAGGTAGATAACAAATATGTCTTCATTCTTGCCCAAACAGCATTGTTTCTGTGAGTTAAATGGAATGAAAAATTTATTTTACTCTTGCCTGTTATCATGATTAACACTAAAATCATCTGGGAAAAATCTCATCAGGAAGTTACTGCCTCAGTAGCTGTCATACAGATGGTCATTTCCTCTGTGATCCCCTTCCACTGTGCACTAGCAGAGGGATAAAACACATGCTGTAAATCAAGTGTTTCAGAAGAGCCACACTGAAGAGGCACCCACAAAACTTGGAGCAGTGTCCTGAAAATGATCCTAGGTGATATCCTGCTCTCCTCTGTCAGCCCTGAGCAGCACCCAGAGTTGTGCAAGCCTTGTGGAAAGGCTGTGGGGAGCAATGAGGAGCAGGGGAGAGCAATAACAGGATTGCACGGCCTGCAGGTCCAGCAAGATCAGTCCCAGACAGGGAGGAGAAACCAAGACCTCCAAGAAATTTCCTCTAAATTTAGTATTGTTGATGATATATTGGTGGTTCTTTGCTGTTTTGTCTTTCTGCCTCTTCCCTTCCCAAGATAGCAGCATTCCCATTTTGATGGGAGCTCTTATTTCACTATTGTATATGTACACAGTCTAGGAGAGGAAGCTCTGATTAAGACACTGCTAAATGAGAAATTTTCAAAGAATGATAGATTGCCAAAATAGATAAATGAGAAATAATGTTGTTGTGGTTAAGACTGGATTCCAGACAACTAAAGCTGATGGACTTGGAGTTTGTATCTTGCCCTGACAATTGCAGCCTTTAAAAATCAAGTTAAACAAACTCATACAAAGTTTCTGGTTAGAGATCAAATTCCCAAACATCTTAGGTAATTCTGTTAACCTGTACTGTCTGTAAGGGGACATATATTTCCAAAGAATCCTGTGTTTTCTAAAGAAATGGATCGATTGATTACTTCAAGTGTTATTGAGGTTAAATGATTATTCGAATTATTTTTAGTTGTATTTACTCAAATAAGGACAAAGGTTATAAAAATAAATTTTAAACGTTTTTAAAATTTTTAATTGCTATCCCAAGTTTCAGAAAATCCTTTACGTTTTAACTCCATTTTCCTTTAAGTATTGGGACTGCTCTCAGTCTGGAAAAAAATGCCACCTAAATTTTCTAGATTGAAAATCCTGTATTCTTCATTTCTATTTTCTGCTGTACAAAGCATCTATGTGAAGAGATAGTAATGTTTTTGTTGAATATTTCCTTTCTTTTCCCACTTTGTTCCAGAGTTTCCCCTTCCTTTTTCCAGGTCCTGCTTATGGCTCACTTGAAATCATTCTACTGCTCAGGTCATCTATACCAGTTTAATTAATTTTCAGGCTTTAATTACCTCAGACCCAAAGGTTTAATACCCAGTGTGAGGGAAATTTTTAGGAAGCAATATATGAAATATTAAGTATAATATAACCAAATCAGTGTCTGGTAAGATGTCCAGATGGAGGCTTAGAGCAATCAGCTGGGCATCCCAACTCTTACAGGTCTGTGCCACTTTGCAGGTGTTTCTCCATCTCATCTTCTGTGAAAACTGTGCCTTAGGTATTCAAAAAATAGATAAGAACCTATGAGAGGAAAGGTATATAGGGCAGGTTTCTGCTTCTGATCCACAAGTAGGATGAAGTCAAATTTAAGTTAGAGTAAAAGGTTTATATTTGTGTAACTTGGTTATTTACCAAAGGATATCTTCAAGTGATTTTGTGGGCAAACACAAGTTCACTGTCTTTACTCTGAACCAGCCAGGCATGTGCTAACCCCAATCCAAGAGCCACATTTGGTTAGTGCAGGATGGTAGTCAAGATAAAAAGTAATCAGTGTCTTGCTAACCACAACGTTTGTCGAAATTCTCTGATTTGCAATTGCCAAAGTCATTGCCATTCCTGCAAATGTCTGTTTAGATGTACCCTTAATCAGGCTATTGGCTTTTTTCCTTTCTTTTTTTAATTTTTTTTTCTAATACAGAATAAAAAAGTAAACACTATAGAAAGAAAACGTTATCAAAAATATTTTATAAAAAATCATTACATATGTTTATGCACAAAGTATTTTATTGGTTTTAACTGTAAATGGCACTCATAAAATAGTTGTATTATTAGAATATTTGCATTCTTATTTTAATATATAGGTATTTGTGCATTATTCCCTGATAGTACTAGTTTCTAGTAGTCTAGTAAATTCTAAAACTACCATCTCAATGATTAATTTCGTTACTTATGTTATAATCACAGTAATGTTTTATAAAGGTAGGTGAAGATTCTGTCATTTCGCAACAATCTGCAATGGAGATGCAAATTTTGTATTCCTTCCTGGATTTTGTCCAGACTGAAGATGTAAGAACAGAGCTTTTAATATGATTCAGCAAGGCTCATGTGCTTAGCTAGATAGTTCATATGGCAAGTTTCTCTAGTTTAAATAGAAAAGTTCCTAAGTGAAACAATAATCACAATTGCAAAGTTCTTGCTTTATGTTTTGGGGGAAAACTATGCATTTCATGGGGTTTTACACCAGAGGCAAATTTCTTTTTTTGTACATTCTTAAAATATTTTTTGCAGGTCTGTTCTTTTGGTTTTTTGTTGGTTTGTTGTTTGTTTTTGTTTTTTTTTTGAGGGAGAGTGCTAAGCATCAAATTTTCCTTCAATCTGTAAACTGAAGAAATTTTTGAACAGTAAAGGTTTTCATTATCAGCATTTCACATGGCTCTGTTGATCTTATAGTTCAGGTCATCACAGTTTTTATACAAAGATGAAATGTGTGTCACGTTGAATTAACTCTGGAATAGATTTTGAGTATGGCTGTGGCATGTATAGCCCTTTCAACTCTAATTCTTTGTGGGGATTATTCACTCCAGTGTTTCATCTCTAGTATTTTAACCCCTTCCAGCAAAACTGTAGAAAGGTTAAAACAAGCTTGAGGAGATGCTGCCTTGTTGCTCATGTCATGTATTCTTAGTAGAGGATAATTGGGAGGAAAAATAAAAATCACTGCGTTCAGCTAGACCTTGAATGGATCCCTTCTTCATTTGTGCAGATCATATACATTGAGCTCAAAAAGCACATAACTTCATCTAAACCTCAGCCTGCCCTCATGTGGAAGTCTCATGGGGGACGAACATTTGAGGGGAAGAAGAAAGGATCAACAAGCATAACTAAATTTTGTGCAATTTCTTCTATGTGTTTAGCTTTGCTTTCACTGAACTTCTTTGCAAAAAACTACTTTTTATTTTTTTTAATTTGTTGGAGTTGAAGGGTCCATACATACATGCTGATGGGTCAAAGAGCAAAAATTGGAGTCTTAGCAAATATGCTAAGAGTAAGACTTGTTTGTATTGACTCTGCTTAGCATTGCTGAGTTTAATTCTTCTGTGAGGAACTTCATTCTGATGCAGGAGTAATTTAAGCTTCAGAATTTTTAGGGAACCATGGTCTTTGGAAAACTATCCTAGTTCTGGTAGTTACCTATCTCTTCTGCATAGCTGGTGCATGAAGGCCTTCAAGAAACGAAAAGTTGTTACAATTACTCACTGAGAAGTTTTCAGTCAATTTTCCTTTTTGTTTTTTCCAATAGGGTGGAGTGAATGGCTTGACTGGAGAACTGGAATTTGCAGAAAATGGGGGGAATCCCAATGTGCATTTTGAAATTTTGGGGACAAACTACGGAGAAGATCTTGGCAGAGGCATCCGCAAGGTAAGGCTACATATATTCAACTAAGAGATTGCTGATTTTTTCAAAACCTTTCTTGTGTTCCATGTTAATAGAAAAGCATTTGATGGCAGATAACATGGTGTTCTGTATTGGTAAAGGAGTAAGACATGGGAGAAGACCTTTGAACGTTGAGGTACTCATCTATTTCATGATTTCAAATAGGTCTTGGAGGAGGTTGTGTTGATCAAGATACCATTTGTAATGCAGAATTTGTTAAGCTGCTGATGAACTGTCCCAAAAGACCAGTGAAAGCTGTTGTGTTTAACCCTTACAACCCCTGTCCAAAATAGAAAATCTTACACTGAATTATGTTTAGAGCACCCAGACTGGTCCCTGATACTTGGTCAAAGTGGGATGCCCCACCTGCTATATGATTAAAGTTCATAGCAATGGAAAGAGAAATTCTCTTGTAGAATAGATAAAATTTCTATAGCCTCTTCATGAAATAAATACATGGTGTTTTAATAGGAGTTAACTTTTACAGAATAAGTTAATGTTATGTACTCAGCTGCCAGACGCAGTCCAAGGGACTTACATTGTTACAGGGAATAGCATGTATGTCCAGCAAAATGACTCTTTCTTGGTATTTGAGTTTTGCCAATTTAAAACTAAGTTTAAGTCCTGTGTAACAAATGGTGGAAACATGTCTCTATTTGCAATGAATAGCCTTAACTTTGAAAAACTGCTCATCTGGAATGGCAAAAATCATATGGCACTTCACAGGTAAACGAAATACTAATAGGCTTTTCCAGAAGCAACTCTCTTTGAAAGACAGACTTTCAGAAAAATAGCAAGATCTTAATTTAGTGTATCACATCATACTGTGTTTTGTATAGGAGGAACATGAAGTGATTGAAAGGAAATGAGAGAGTTTTCTTAATATATGTAAACTGGGTCCATGTGTAAGTGTCACTTCATGATGAAGTGCATCATTTGTCTGCATACCTTCTGGAGCAACAGATAAGTACTCTGAAAGCAGGAAGAGATAAATAGGAAGTCTGAAGTGTCTAAAAACTGAACTTTCTCCTGCACTATTCATCAGAATTGTTATTCTGTTTGTGCTCTTTCATCTCTTGTCAATACCCTAATGTACACATGGGCCTATAGTTATGTCACCTTGTGCAGAGGTCCTGACAGATGCTTCAGAAACTAGACAGAACTGGATCTGGTTGATATTTGGAGGTACCTTGAGAGTCTTTAGAGACCAGAATGTTGGATAAATCCTTATTCCCCTACATTTAAATTCTGTCTGTTTCAACATATTTTGATTTATTTTCCATGCTATGCACTGAGGAGCTATTTATTCTTTAGAGCTGCCTTCTAAGAGACAAATCTGTGTCTCTTCATTTATTTGGTTGACTTTGACTGGGTTTTTTTTTACTTCAGGCCTGTCTGGGTGAATGCCTGAGTGAAGCACTAAGCTGTGCTCTTTCATTCCCAAAAAGATAGAAAAGAAAGAGAGACTCACAGAAAGATCTTGGAAATATAGAAGTACAAAAAACCTCCTGGCTATTCTGACTCTTTTTTGATGGTGTGTTTAGAATTGTACTATTAATTTACGCTATGGTAGAGTTTGATTTTAAAACAGATATTAATGACTGCGGTCACACCTAACTTGTGTAAAACAATGGGGTAACACAAACACGTCTTTTGAACCTTCCTTGTTTGCTCTTTATGGTAGTTCAAGAACAAAGAGACATTCACTGTCTTCAGAGTGAAATGGATTTGGAGTTGGTGAAAGAGAATAGAGCTTTGCTCAGAATATAATTAGATGATGAAACTCAGCATCATACAATCCTTTTGAGGAGAAAAAAAAGTTTAAAATTAAACTAAATACTAAATATATACTAAATACTAAAAGTATGTGGGGTTTTCTTTACGTTTGCCAAGATGAGCATTTAAAATTAAATTTAGATATTATAAGAAAATTTTCTTGTTGAAAAGATAATAAATGCTTCTCTGTGGAGTTTTGTGATGCACTGCAGCTGGTTATAAAGAAAAAAGGGTCCAGAGCAGAACAAATTAAAACTGTTTCATTTTTTTTTTCCTAAACAGCACTCAATAAGCCAGAGAAACCTTTAAAAAGATGTGTACAGAAAAAAATTTCTTTAGAAGGAAAGTTCTGTATATATTATGAGAATGTGATAATTGTTCTCAGAAGTTTCGTTTAAAAAATTCCAATAATTATTTCAAATTTTTGCAATAAATTGATCAAGAAAACATTTTAAAATTAATTTCTAGTCAATGTCAAAGAATTAAAAAACAAGGTAGGTTTGTCAAAACAATTGCTTCAGAGACAGAGAAGAAAATTTTTAGGGGGTTTTACTATTTGACAAAAATTCACATCTTTTATCTTGGACTAGGATTTACTTTACAGTGTATGAGCTACTAGTGTTGGAAGCAAATCACAATAATTACAGGAGTCAGATATATTTTTGTTAACTACACTAATTAAAGTACACTTCAGATTTTCATGTATTTAGTGATCTGACTGCAGAACTACCTAAGCATTTTTATTTCTCAACTCTAGTAGAAGCAGCTGCAATTAGCAGACTGACTGAAATTTCTAAGCTAATGCATCTTCCCTAATCAACATATTTTCAAGTACTTTTATAGGAGATAATGAAGGGTAAAATCATTACAAAAGGCCCATTGAAGTCATTGGGACCAGAGATTCCCATCAAGTGAATTGTTTAAAGAATTGCTATTTTGTTTTCCTGAGGAACAGTCAATTGATTTTAATAAAGAAAGTATGATTTTAAAACGCATTTGAATTTCTCAAGAGAAAATTGAATTGAAAAGAGAATTTCTGCTTGAAATCTGTTCTGCTTGGGTTCTGGAGTCGTTTATACTACTGCAAAGTTCACTAATATTCGTAGGTGATTATTCCCAGGACTCAAGAAAAGCAAATAGTTTAGGATACACAGAGAATTCATGTTTACGTTTGGTTTATTTGGTCAAATTAGGCCATGTATCTAAGAAAAACTATCTTCACATCCCCTCCTTCAGCTTTCATGGGTTACTATGATACCTGAAAAGCAGTGGGAGAATCCATGTGAAAGGTCATTGTACTGGGCTCTGTCACCTAGTGACAAGTTAGCAAATCCTGGAGTGGGATTTGCCTGAAACAGCAGTTTTGTACCCTCGTGACTGTAAATGTTATCCATCACCTTGCAGACCATGGATCAGTTAGCTTGCACCTTTTGCCAGAGCCAAGTACTTGGAATAATACACTCAGACTGCTGCCAGGTACTGATTTTATTGACACCAGTGGTATTACAACCCCAAAGGAAGTGAAGAAAAACTCTCACTTCTCCACATCATGCTGTGGAGATGTAGTTATATTTGTGCAGATGTAGTTATATTCAGTTAGGGACATGGGTCTATTTCTGACATTTCTCTGTTGGCATTTGTCTGTTGGTATTTGACATTTGAGCATGTATTCTTTGACATTTAAATTTCAGTGCAATACTTTTATCTATACTGCTGAAATAAAAGCTGCCATTCCCATGAATAACCATCCAACAAACAAACGAACAAAAGGAAGTTGATGGCTCTGAGTACTCTCTTACATCTCAGTGGTGTAGAAAACAGCACTGCAGAAATAAAGTGGTTTTCATGTTTCTTACAGTGCTCCTTGTAATTCAGAATGGGCTCATCTTCAAAGGCTCTGTTTGACATTTGAAGTTTAGAGGACTTTGTTTCTGTTCCCCCACTGGTTTTCTTACCACAGGTGGGCATTTGAAGATGATGATGTGTTTTGCTCTACCTCCCTATCCATATTAGCATACACTCACCTCCTCCTGTATGTTTCTCTTCTCTTCTGAAGATGTTTTAGGTTATTTCTTCCCAGTGAGGGAGCAAGATGATGTACCAGGCTCTTGCATCAATTCCTGTCTGCACCAAGATGTCCATGTCAAGGTTTCCTTGGCATTCAGGACAGCTAGAGATGCCTTGGAGGAAGGATTTGTCCATTAGGATTGTGTAGGGTTCAGTTCTAAAGCCTTTTGATTGATTGTCTTAAGGAGGAAATGTCATCTGTTTTGATCCAAGGGAGATGTGTGGTGTGGAGCATCTCATGTGAAAGGGATTGAAACCTGTCTAACAGGTTCTACAGTGTTCCTCTCTGCTTCTGCCAGTGCAAGTGGCAGAACCTTCCCTGCAGAGTCAATGCGTGCAGGTTTTCATTTCACAGACTATTAAGGGTTAACACTCTGTAGTTGTGCTATTTGTTCAGAGATGGGAAAGCTGATTTGCATTTCTTCATTCTCTTAAAATAATTGCTATTTCCACTTAATGTGAAAATACTTGTTGATCACAGTAGTGGTATTTCTTTCTAATATGCTATATTTTTTTTCTTACACTTGAATCATGGAACAATGTTCCAAGCATATATTTTGATCTTCAGGAAGTTGATTTCTATTCTTATAAAGTTAAAACGTATTTTCTGCGTCCATTATCTCATATTCCCTTTTGTGCCATTAGGCAAAAAGAGTAGTTATACAGCTCTGCCAACACTTAATAACAAACCCCATTTAATAACCAAGAGCATGTGAAGTATTTCCTTCTCAGTTAGCTTCTTGCTAAGCTACTTGAGGTAAATTATGGTTTCACCTGGTCTCTTTGCCAGCACAATCAAGGTAGACCTGTGTAATGTGACTTTAAAAATATATTTGTGTCACTTCCTTATACTTTAAGCTGTGACCTGTGCAGCTGTTTCTAAAGGTTGACATGCAATTTATGATGTGACTGAAAGATATCCTTGTGATTTAGAGAGACACTATTGATGGTGTATTTTCTAGTGAGTGGAAATAAAAGTTGCTGTGTCTGACTGCTCTGCAATCTCTAGTATTGATGGAGAAGGTGGACCTGGCACAGTACTACCATGATGGTCTTTCTAAAGCAACTTTAAATACTTAAACACTCTTCTAGAAATGAAGTAAGCTGCTTAATTCTAAAGGTAAAGAGTTAATTAAATATGTTGGTGAACCAAGACTGGCTGTTCTGGTTCAGCGCAGAACTTAAATTTTGCTGTAAGCCTGCTGAAGAGTACAATTTCCTCCCTTCATTTAGTGCTATGCAGTAAATCTATTAAGACACAGTGAGTGATGCTTTACTTCCTGGTAGCTTCTGCAAATCTTTTGTCAAATCTTAGTGAAATTGAATTTGGCTGCGAAGTGTTGGGGATTTGATTGCCATCACAATAAAACTAGAGTTAGTAGAGAACCATGTTTTACTTGGAAGTGTACTTCTGCTTAGATTAAAAGCCAAACCAAATGCATATTTGACTATAACAGAAAAAGAAATTAAAGTATCCATCCATAATTGTATTTTTGAATTCAAAAAAATTTAAAGGTCTTAAAAAATTTTCTTCTTTTGAATGGAGCATTTTCTTTTACAATTTGAAGATGCAGAAAGAGAGGCAGACTGACCCAAAGTAATCAGTAGTGTACCATTTGGAGAATTTATCAGCTTTTGGACTCTCTGATTCAGATGGAGGAAGTGAAATCTAATTTTTGTGCTGGATTGTCCAGCTGTCTGCCCTGATCCTGGGCTCTTTGGATGAATATTTCATTACTTGTAATAAGTGTAAAGTAAAGAAGCCAGAGATGGATTTGGTGGCTTGGTGGATGCTGCCCCAGGAACACAGAAGACAAAGGTTCAAGTCATCCTTCTGATAAATGCAGAGCAGAGTTGCTACAACTCAACCTATTCCACATGAATTATTCACCTGTGGATCAAAACATCCCTCCAGAATCCATAAGAGCCAGGATCAGGTGTAGGACCAAAATGACCCAGAAGTCCAACTCCAAAATAATACCCACAAACCCAAGGCAAGCACAGTGAGCTATACAGGTGTTATCCCATCTATTTCTTCTTACCAGAACAGTCAGTCATGTCTGCTGAGCTCTAGTGTGTTTAATGTGTTGTAAAAAAGAGAATTTTAGCCTGTAATACTAATGGGTGTCAAGAGTCCCTGGTCTAGAACAATAAGGATAAGTGCTCAGTGAAAATTCCTCTCAAATAATTAAGATCTGGGTTTATCCAGTTTCCAGCTCACAGGCTGGATGGCCCTTAACAGTGACTTACAGGGCTATAGATCATTTTGAAAAAAAATAGTCTTTCAAGCCTCTGAATAACTGCAGCACTCTGGAGTCAAGAGGGACATGCTCCTGCATTAGGAACAGTGTGGGGAGAAAGGGAAAATGCAGGATGGCAGAAGGGGGGAATGCAATGGAACCCTGCAGAGAAGCATTGATGTCAGGCAGAAATTCCCCTTGGGACCTTGGTGCTCTGTAGTGTTTCTCTTCACAGTTTTGGCAGGGATGAGCTCGTCTCTCTTTTGCTCAGAATATTCAATCCTGTCAAAACTGATAAGAATGTTCTAACTAAAAAATATTTTCAGTGCATTGGGAACTGCCTATTTTGACTGATTGCTTTCATCAGAGGGAGACAAATCTTTTTTATGCTCTTTAAATTATATAGTTTCATGCATTTTATTCATTTCTGTTCATCTGGAAAAGAGGTTATATTTTACCCATCTCCTGCAGAAAATATAGTTGACTTGACAGCAAAGAACAGGAGAAATATTTTCCACTTTCAAACTGTGTTTTTAATTTCCTTTCATATCTTGTTATGACAATGGAAACTTGAGAAAGATCAGTCAAAAATTAATAATAATTAAAAAAAGCTGAGAACAGCAACTCCTGTTTTCTGTTGATGCTGTTAGGCAAGTGCCTAACTGCAGAGGCTCCTATGTGATTATTCTGTGCTTCAAAATGGGCATAAGAACAAAGAATGACACAGAACTTCAGTCATTTTTTGCAGCAGAATTTTTTGGTTTTGTTTTTTTTTTTTTTTTTCTCCTGGAAAATTTTGAATAGAGAAATGATGTGGTGGGTTTTTAATATATACTTTGGAAAAAAATTGGATTTGCATGTTCCTCAGTTTTATGTAGCATATAAAACTTGATTTGGGTCCACTAAATATTTTTCCTTCATTTTGGATTCCTCTTTTCGTCTTGAACTGCTCACAGTTAACCAGGCCAAGGGGTTAGATCACTTTTGTTTTTCTGAACTTGATATTGGCAGAACCTTTTACAGTTTTCAGTATGACTGGTTGGGCCATTTTTGAAATGCCTTTCCTATGGTTTTGTGGCTTTTTCTTCTGCTTGAGTAGCTGTGAAAGCTACTCAAGAACATGGATCTGCAGGACTGGCTGGCAAGTTGTGAATTTTTATCCTCAAATGCTTCCGCTGAGCAAATTAGCTTTGTAACTCTCTTCAGAGATCTGAAGTGCTTGGAAACTTTGAAGTGCCTCAAAAATGACATTTTGAATAATGTCAGAAGGAACTGTGTATTATTTAAGAATGGACTTAATGCTTCATTGACCTCTCAGGCAGTAATCCTTCTGTGTGATCTTGAAAATCCCATTAGGGACTTCTCGTCACCTTTAAGAGAATACACAGTGGGTGCTGCTTCAAGAATGTGGTTCATCATCCTTGAAATTAATAGGATAAAACACTTAGCTCGACTAGGAATTACTTGTTTTAAGGTGGACACTTTCAATGAATTATAGGTTATTTTCAGAATTAAAGTTTTTAATGCTTGTCTTTTGCTCTTTAGAGCTGCTTTGTTTTCAATCAGGGCTATCATCTGATGAGAATTACCTCATTTCAGAAATGCTTCTAACTGGAACAAACATATATTTTCCAGGAGTAGGAAAAAGTAATGTGTATTTAACCCTCCATTAACCCAAAAGAATGAGGGTGTTGTAGCTAATTTGTCATGTGAAGAGGGAGATAATAACTATATCTCTAGTAAGTTATATATTTCCACCCAAATTTGTATGCAATCTGGGTATCCTAGTCAAAAATTCCTAATAATTGGAAAACCATGCAGATAGGAGTGAGAAATGTTAAAAAAAAAAGAACTGCTTCTTTTAACAGGAGCCATGAAGTGCTGATAGTATGAAATGGGTCATTAAATTTTGGCTTTTGAGGGTGGTGAAGGGCTCAATTCTCCGAATTAAGGGCTCAGTACAAATCATTGGGAGGGCTGATACATGTCTGTGGGTTATAATCCAGATCTTAATCCATAATGTGTGAAAGTAGATCTACACAGATTTAGAATCATAAAATTGTCAAGGCTGGAAAAGACCTTTAAGACCATTGAGTCCATCACCAAGCCCGCCACCAGTCCCTGTCTCCAAGCAGCAGCACATTTACATGCTTTTTGAACACTTCCAGAAATGGTGGCTGCACCAATTCCCTGGGCAGCCTGTCCCAGTGCTTTGCCATCCTTTCAGTGGAAGCCTCCATCTCCCTGCAGCCTCCTCTCAGGCAGTTGTAGAGGGTGATGAGGTCTCCCCTGAGCCTCCTTTTCTCCAGGCTGAACACCCCCAGCTCCCTAAGTCATAACGCTTGTGCTCCAGACACATCACCAGCTTTGTTGCCCTTCTCTGGACACACTCCAGCACCTCAATGTCTTTCTTGTAGGGAGAGGCCAAAACTGAACCTGGTGTGGCCTCACCAGCGCTGAGTAGAAAAGGGAGGATCACTGCTCTGGTCCTGCTGGCCACACTATTGCTGCAAAAGGTGAGGATGCCATC
The DNA here is from genome assembly GCF_051311805.1 of Agelaius phoeniceus. Lineage (NCBI taxonomy): Eukaryota > Metazoa > Chordata > Aves > Passeriformes > Icteridae > Agelaius > Agelaius phoeniceus. The sequence goes on from NC_135268.1 coordinate 22,426,606, forward strand.
AGCATCCTCCTTATTGGCCACCTGGGCCATTTCACAGGATTTGAATTTGATAAATTGTCTTTTTCTTGAACCACAAGCCAAGACTGACACAATTATATGGCCTGCTGCATTCTGCCAACCATATCCCACGCTAATATATCATAGAATTGTACAACAGTCCAGGCTAGAATTCAAAGATTATCTGGTCCAACCTTTCAATAAATTGTTTCTAACTTGCATGTTTTTTGGAGGGCTTCTCCTTGAAGGCTGTGTTGTCTTGTAGACTGATAAGTAGGATGAGCCCTGTAGTACATCTGAAAGGCCTGGAATGCTCATATTAATCACAACTTTGCTGGTACAAATTTAAAGCACATTTTTTCAGCAAGATCTCTTTGTTCCAAGTTAGTCTATTAGCAAGAAAACATAAAAATGTGTCTATTTAGACATTGACTATTCATGTGTATCTGAGACAAAAGTTGGTTTGGTTTTTGTTTGCTTGTTTTGGGGTTTTTGTGTTGGAGATATCTTTGGGTGTATGTGTGGTTGATTTTGGGGATTTTTTGATTGGTTTTGTCTGTTTGGGTTTTTTTGTTTAGTTATTTTTGTTGTTGTTTTTTTTTTCTTTTTTTTTTTCCTGTGTTTGTTTTGTGGAAATATATCTTTCAGTGAGCATGCTGCTGAATGATAATTTGTTGATAGCAGTAGGCACTATTTTCCTGCAGTGACTTAAGCAACCATGGTAAGCCCAAAGACCTTTACCTCTGTGGCCATAAAATATTCAGTGAGATTTTCCACTGAAGGAGGGAGAATCCAAACACAGACATTTAATCCCTTTAGTCCTCCCCATGCAGATTTTTGTGGGATCTAGAGGAGTTAGACAGGTCATAAGCTGATTGGGAAATGTTAATTGTAGATTTCCACTGAAAACACCCACAATACATCTATTTTGATATGTATGGTGTGTGTGTAATATGTACCACCCTCAGCCTTCAGAGCTGTAGGAGAAGACTAACAGAAGGCACAAATGTGAAGACTTCCATGAAGCTGCTAAAGTTCCCAAATTCATCAGAAGGATGCACGCATCTATAGGCAAGAGTCAGAAAGTGTTGTGTTAGCAAAGAGTCAAGGGTCAGCTGTGTCCTGGTGGGAGCAGGTGCAGCCCACCAGAGAGGACAGCTTGAGTTGATGGGGAGTCTCATCTTTAGGCTGGACCAGAAAATGCACATGGGTACAATGGTTGCTAAAGAGAAAGAGGAGGAAGGACACATCGGAGAGTGGAAATTGCATTCCAGTGTTGTTAGCAAAGCACAGTTGGAAGTACAGTAAATCTTTGTTCATTGTGGTGGTTTTAAGACCAATAAGAAATAAATTGTGACTTTTGAGAAGACAGAGAGAACCACCCCCGTGGCTTCAGTTTGGATTCTGTATCAAGTTTATAATGTACTGTAGTTTCCCACTCCATAACTCAGCTCATATATTTCAAAATGTGGCATCATTTACTATGCATAAATCCATTTGTAAAGTAGAAGTTTTCAGTTAAGTCTTCTTATCTGCTAGATTAACTTCAGCAGAAGAACTGAGGTGTCATTTTGTCTCAATATTGCATTTATGGCAATGCTGAGATGCGTTTCCCCCTAAAGCGGTCACAGCTGTATCCTGCAATTAAAAGAATCATAAAAGTGATTTCCAGAGATAAAAAGTTACCTCCGTGGAACTGTTTGGGGACAACTCTTTGTACCTTTTGAGATCTTTGCAAATAATAAAAATGAGGATGGCGAAGCTTTCAATGACTTCATAATATTTATAGTTCCTTCATAGTGTTCGAAGATTTTTATGATTCAGCCTTAAAATTACAGTGCTCAGATTTTTGCCTGTTCTAAAGTTATGATATAATGCCTTAATCAAAGGGTAAGTTACAATAGAATTTAATAATAGATATTCTTGTCATGGTGTACTCCTGCTTTAAAATGTGCAGCAGGAGTAATAGAAGAAGTGAAATGGATGAGGTCTCAAACAATTTACATTTTCATTTTGATAAACAGAATTAATTTTATTTGATAGAACCACTTAAAAAAATATGGGTTTGGAGGAAATTGTATGCACTCACACAGCTTTGAAACTCTTTAGGCTGGAAGCAAATGGGGATAAGCATGTTTTAAGGAATTAAGAAAAATATGTTTCGCACCTGTGGCAGAAGTCAGTTAGAAAATAATCTCATCATTATTCCAACACTACTTCTCTCCATTTCTCTAAACTTGTGAAAAATATTACAGACATTTCTTCCTGAAGTGTAGCAGTGGAAAAAATATCTTTTGTGTGTAAACATAGAAGGATAGCATGGGATAAACTGCAGGTGTTCTGTTGAAATTTGAGCTCAAATTAGTTTAGTTCATGTAGCTCAAATTAATTTAGTTCATATATATAAACTTCTTTTTACTTGGTTTAGAAAAATGCAACATAATGTATCAAAATTTATACATTGGAGTAAAAAAACCAAAACAACATTTCAGTTGATATAATTTCAATTTAAGCTAGAAGCTTTAACATATTTTCCTGATCAGTGCTCAACCAGTCTGCTTCTGAACCTTATCACAAACTTCTTATTCTGAAATGCTGGATTTGATTTTAGGGTTTTATTTGTTTGTTTTAAACACACTTCTATAATAAATAATGTACTTGGAGCTCATAAAAATCTGATTTAAAGTATGCATTCTAATGGAGTGCCTTAATAATGAGCCCTAAGTGTTTTATATGAATATTTTAATGCAACATTCAGTTTCTCTACACTTCTACTGATTTTGCATTATAACTTGATTGTATTTGAAAAGAATACATTTGATGTGAAAGCCTTCATGCTAGTTTTGCATCAGTTTGGCTCTAGAAGGTTTCAGTTTTCTAAACATTTGTATTCTGAATTATAACTCAGGAACTCTTAGCTCTCCAAATGTACAAACTACTGATAAAATGTGTGATTCTCCCATTGAATGTGCGTGTCTAAGTTCCCATTAGTCAGTTTATTTGACGCTGTGTATTATATTACTTGAGACAAATATTTGTCCTAAATATAAAGTAAGAAAATAAGTCTTTTAATTAAGACCCAGTTAAATAGAATAAATCCATTATTAAACCACTCCTACCACTTCCTGGAACAGTGCCAATTAATGCAATTTTTTCAAAATATCTATAAACTATTTAAATGGAGTATCAGTTCCACTCATGCCACAGTGGTTGACCAGCATTGTAACTGTTTTCCTATCTTGCCTTGCAATCCCTGGACCAGCCATCCAGGCCTGCTGCTGTGGTTGTGTTTCTTGCTGCCTCATTTCATTTATTTTCCACAAATTACAAGTTCTGCTTCTGAGGTTGGAGCCTGCTTTTCTCGCAAAATGCATCACAAGTGATGTTTCCTTAGCAAAGAATAATGTCTGAGAGTTGTATGCTTTGCTGCAGGGATGTAGGCAATGCCTTAGAAAGGATGAAAAGTTCATTTGCACTCCAGAAAACCTGCTCAGAGAAGGTTACAGGAGAGGTTGTCTAAGCTTTGAATTAGAGGTTCCAGCCTAATATCAGAGCAGTTCTGTTCACAGAGAGATGGTAGCTGGTGCTGGGGGTCAGTGGGTGTAATTCCACAATATTTATTCCAGAATGAGGCTACAATTTGGAAAATCAAGGTGAATGGCTTTTTATATTATCTGTGACAGTCTTTTACCAAGGGACAGATAAGGTGAACTATTTTTGCTATTATGGTAATGATATATAGAAATATTTTACCCAGTAAATCTCAGTCCACAGAACTTGGATTGCCAGCATGTTCAGATGCTAGCAGAAAGATTTTGAAGGACAGACTTTTGGTCAAGTATAGACTGAAGTAAATTGGATTTCCACAGTATCTATATGGTCATAAATTGCCTCTCCAAATATGTTTGCAAGACTGGAATAATTCACAGCTCGTTCGATCTCCAGTAAAGTCTCAGTGAGTCTCTTGATGCACTTGATTCTGGACAGTTGAATTGATTTCTCTGTTTGGCCTTGGGGCTTGCTGTACACAGAACAGTATGTGAAAGTTATTGTCCTCTCTACTAACCTCACTGCTGAAGACCTTACACCCTGCTTGCTTTCAGCTTTGCTACTTATTGTGTCTGAGGAAAACAGGAATGACAAGACCAAGTAAGTGATGGATATCTTCCCACATGAGGATATAATCTTTATGTGCTCTGTGACTGTAGGCCACCAACAGATTGCCTTAAACAAGGACTGGTGCACTGAATACAAATGCTTTGAGCATCTGTACATACTGAAGCCTTTCTGTTCAGTCTGAAGGGGGGTGAATTTAACACCAAGCTGATTTTGTGGTGGATATTTTTGTGCTGCTTTTACAATAGGGGTGTCAGGGTGTGGGTGTATCTATGTGGTGTGATGGCAGACATGATAGGAAGTGTAAATAAGAAATTCTGATGAAGTTTTTCAGACAGTGGGCCTTATCCCCCATTCTCTAATGTGCTTGGTATGTAACATGATGCTCCATAATTATTACAGATCAATTCCTCCAATTTTTTTTCATTTGGTTCCCATTATATATTCCTTCTAAGCTCTTTTTCTAATAGGTTTGTAACATCTAAATTGTCAGTCTTTTTAGTCATTAGAAGCTGCTTTCTAGTTTGTTGTGACACTCTAGCATATTGAGACAAATCTTTTCTGCAAGAGGAAATTAAAACATCAATAAAGAAAATATCAATAAGAGAATGTTCTGATCCCTTGTTAAAGAAATGTTTGTCCTCATCATTATTTTATTTCATGTCTTATTCATTCCATTTGGCTTAGAAATTGAGAAAAAGATGTATAAAAGCATCTGGTTTAGTTAAATTCACTTTCAGAAAGGGGTTCCAACTGCTCTAAACCTCCAATGACTATAGATAAAAGGAATTGTCTGTTTCCCTCCCTCTTTTTCCCTCTCTTCTCCATACCTTTGAAAGATGCCTTGAAAATTGGAAAGAAAATCATACTTAACCATGTGTTAGATTGGGCAGGTTTTGTGTGTGACTGCTCTTAAATTCTGTTGAACATAAACCCCAAAGTCTTCCTTTAGAAGACAAAAAAATTTCCTGTGGACTACATCTGTTCACTGAAATGCTGTGAAAAAGTAAAAGGTGCTGGCTTTTTGCCAGTTGCATTTTTTTCAACTTTGGGGATAGCAGTAGCTGTGCAAGAGGCCATGAACTTGAGGATATTGCAGTTGTTTGGAGACCAAAAATAATAGACTTAAGGCACATTTTAATTACAGGGTTTGGAGTAGTAGGACAATTTAGGTTTCACAAGCCAAGAATCTTGAGACAACCTTAAGCAAAAAAAATGGGTATACTCACTTCCTTTAAAAAAAAAATCACTCATCCTGAACAGCATAGCACAGCTGCTTACCTGTAACAACATCTTTAAGACTTGGCAACAAAAAAAAAAAAGCCTCTGACTTGCCATTTTGGGGTTTGAGAGAATAGAAAGTATGGGATAGAGCTAAGTGGTAAAGTCCTCAGATTCTGGAGAAGTCAATTAAAACTGACAATAAAGCTTACACACTGCTATGAAAGTGTTTTCATAGTAGAAGGCAGGTATTTCTGCTTTGAAAAACCTGCTTGAAAAAGAGAAAAAAAATCTTACTTCATAAGGACTCACAGTTTTATCCACAATCTCTTTCTATTTTCTCCAAACACTACAGTACACTTATTCAAGGGTGGGAGGGTGTTAATTAAAAATAATACAGCATCAGCTGAATGCTCCACAGAATTTCAAATGGAATGTCTGCAGAGATTATTTGCTATCATGCTTGCTATAAAGGTATATGGCTCTTGAATGGGATCGTCTAATAATTTGAGATATGTCACTGCCCTCTCTTGGTGAGAGTTAAAACTGGCCTTTTTTTCACAAACCTTAACTAAAGAGCAAAAAGGATTTTTCCTTTGTTGTGAGTGTTTTTTTGCCAGGAAATCATAGCAAGTTGGATATTGTGGATTAATAATTATCCATGAAGTTTTGACGTCTGTACTATTTATTTCAGCATGTTCATGAGTGAGCTTACTGGTTTATTCTATGATGTGTGGTCATATGTGTTTAGGAACATTTATTTAAGTATTCAACCTTATAAAAACATCTTGACAATATATTACTTTCCATAATTGTATAAGAATATTTTAAAATATTTGTTTAAAATATTTAAACAAAGTCTGTTCCTTGTGAGCAGTGACAAAGCTAATGACATTTTAACTTCTTGGTGGAATAATTGCCTAGTCACTATTTTATTAAAACCTGTCAGTTTTAGGCAGCCAGTTCAGGGGCATGTGTTAACAAGTAATCTTCATCTAACACATGCAGGCAGGAGTACTGCCCTTGAAGGCAGTTCCAAACAGTAGAAGATATCTGGGGATACTTGTTAGCTTATTTCAACTGTTTTCTTTCAAAGCTTATGAAAACTTTCCTCCTCCAAAACTCTGTGAGAAGAAGATGTAGATTTGCAAGCTCCCTGAGTTACCCGTGAGTTAAATACTGATATTTGGGAGAACTGAGAAGTCATACATGGAGCCATAAACCATGACTGATTTTTAAATCGTGTACTATTATGAACAGTTTTATGAAACACCTCACAAAAACATGAGGTTTAATTTCCATGAAATTATTAAATCTGATTAAGTTAAATCAGAGAGTATAGTAAAACTTCAGTCAATCCTGTATTTTACTTCGAAGTAATCAAACAAATTCTTCAATGATAGCATTATTGGTTCAAGAAGGCTGGGAGTTTATACTGCAGGAGGGACTATATTTTAGAAATTACACATATTTTGTATGTATGCCTTGCAAATCCCAAAGGGATCTTTTTGATGAGTTATGTTTCGCTGTGTATTTCAGGATGTCTATATTATGGCAATATTTAGAAAGAGTGAATGGCAAAAAATAAACCAGTGAGTCTTGTCTTTTGACAATGTGTTTCTTTAAGCCAAAGAAATGAAAGAAAATAGAAATGTGGTACACGTCTAGAGCCACGCAAGCAGTTCAGCATCTGTTGTCTTTTCAAAGCACAGAGATTATTCTTTGTACTGAGAAATACTTAAAGCACAAATAGCTGTTATTGGTAGAATTACAAAGTTAATAATCCATGTTAGATGTTTTTATAGAGAGCAATGACTTTTTCTGTACCCAATGCAAATTTGGCAAGTGCCCCTAGGCTGAAAGGATGGAGGAGTAGATATGTCAGTGGTTAAAAGTTTGAATTATGCCAAGAGCTTGTCTTGAACAAGTCTGAAAGGGAGGTAAATTGTGATGATAGAGAAGGAGAGCTTCCCAATGCTCACAAAGGGAAGGGATCTGCACGTTTACTGCCTGAAGTCACTGTCACCCTCCGAGTAGCTCTTTGTTGCTATGCAGGATGTCTTCCAGGAAAAGATTGCTTTTTTCCTTTCCTGTCTAGCACTCAGTAGGCAGCACCATGACCTCAGTTTTCACTCAAGGGTTTTCAGGAACTCTGCAGATCATCCAGGCTTGTTTGCTTTCCTGCTTGTGATCTGCATCCATCAGTGGCCCTCTCTGAGGAATGCATGGGGAATGCTTGGACTTTTTTGGCACATGGCAGCATCAGCAGGTCTGACTTTATAATAAACCAAGGTCGTTCTCTATGTGACTTCTCTCAGCTTCCCAGCAGTTTAGCCAATCAATCTGTAAAGAGCCTCTGCAAATGTCACCTTGCAAACTGACTACGTACTTCGGCAGGAAATTAGAAGGAGCAAGAACAGTTCAAGAACCAGGTTGAGGCAGAGTTATTAAATTTTTTGCCTGTGTCTTTACTGAAAGGGGATACAATCATATCTCTTTCAACATAGCAAAAAAGAGGAATCATGACACGTTTTAAAAATGCAATGTATTTGATGCAGCAATCTTGGTACACAGTTGCTGTGAAGTGCCTCGGGGCTGCCACACAGTTCCCTGCCTTCTTTCTTGTGTAGTTGTTATTTCAAGTCAGTCTTGTGGGATACGTCCCATCCCTACTGCATTTTTGAAGGAGACAGCCTCACAGCTAGCTGCAATTCTCTACAGACAATTTCTGTATTAGTAGAAAGGCCAGGTTTTAACTTAAAAGTAAAAACCTGGCTGGCATTTCTGCATGTCTCCATTTCTCTTTGTCTGGGATTTGACTAGTCTGAGCAGTCACCTCAGTTGGAGGCTGACAGCTGCTGCAAACTAGAGACATGAGTGTGGGGCAAGACACAGGAGCTCAAGGTGAGTGGTAGGAAGAAGCCCTTCAATAATGTTGTGGAATAACAATACATCTTTTCATCTTCATTTTTAGTTTCTATCTCCAGTGATAGAACAGTAAGGATGTTCATTTTCATGTATCGTGTTCATTTTCATGCGTCATTGACAATGTGGGAAAAGAAGAATTTAGAGGAAAAAAGCATTGTTTTGGGAGAAGTATGGGCAGGGAATGAGTATGGCTACTTCCTGTGCTGGATTTCTGCCTTGTCTGCCCTTTGTTTTTCCTGTCTGAGTGTTCCAAGTTCACGTGGTCCATATGAAATGCCGAAAGCTGGATACAGATATCTGCTCTGCTTCTCTTTACAGTTAGAAGCTCACTGTCAGTTTCAACTATTGACTTCCTAAGAAGCTGGAAAACTAATTGGAAAGAAAAATTTATTTGTAGCTTTTTGCCACTACCCTCAGATTTCTCCCTGCAATTCAACAAATGAAAAGAATTCCCAGCATAGTGCCTGCTTGTAGTTTTTAACTATGTGTATATGTTATTTATGTAGGAGCAGCTGTAGTGCCTTTAAATTGTACCCTTCTTTTAAAGCACAGAGCACTAGGAAAACCTGGAGTAGCTGAGAAAGCTTTTTGACCGAGCTCAGCTTTGATTTCAGAGAGAAGCTCATTAATATATATGTGCACATACATAGATACCTACAGGTGCATGCACACATAGCTGCTGGCCTACAGTTTTCCTATAAAGCCCTAGACCACAGAGCTCTCTGGAGGAGAATAGATTGACTGGCCTCAAATACACAGATATCCTGAATTCCTCAAAGGTGAGGTGGACTTCTGACTCCAGTTCTTTACATCTATTTCTAAAGCTCTAGAGCTTTTCCCTTCTGAAGATCCTATATCTTTTGTAAATCTCTGTTTCATAGGGTGCCTAAGATCCTAAAAGGGATTGCTTGCTTCAGGTCTGCAAAAGACTCGTGGGTTGCTTGTGGACAGTAGCACATATTATTGGCCTTTCTTGGTTTTTATTCCTATCCTTGTCATTGAGCCCTCTTTGAATGGAAAGTCACCCCAGCTCCTCTCTTCCCAAGTGCCCATGGTAAAGGCAGAGCATCGCCATCAACAGTATTTATAGCAATAATGAATCCATTATGCTGAGACAGTCGTAGGAAACCGTGCCTGTGGTTTAACTTCTGAGATTAATGGCTTCACAGGGAGCCATTTTACCTCTAGGTTCCTCTTTTCTTCTTAACCTCCAGCACGTTTGTCCTTACATTCTTAACTCTTAATATTCTTGTCATCAGTTTTTTTTCTTCTGTTCGTCCCTTCTTAACATGATGATAGATAGACTCTGGGAAGCTATCAAATTGTATTTTCTTCTTCATCTGATAAATGAATGAATCACTCACCAGACTTTTATCACTCTAATGTAAGTGTTTAATGAACCAAGTGACTTCGATGGGAAATGAGAAGAGGGTCACTTGCCTTTTATTTTTTGTTTTAGGCTTTGATGGAGCAGTTAATTAGAAATACCATGAGTCCTTACAACAGATTTATGAGGAGGAGATGATTCTGTTTTATGCTCTTAAGTCATGGTCTGGTCCCTGGTCATGATTGGGTATCACTTATTATGCTCATTTCAATCTTGCTTTGGATTTGGTATTTTTCAGCCATGTAGTACTTCTTAATCTTTACACTTCCAACTTTATTCCTGATCTTTAAGCACTAGTGGATTTGTTAGACTGCATGCTTTATCTGTAGCATATTGGATTGATTTTTCTATTGGCTTGACTTATTCTGTGTATAGATTGTTTTCACTGTAAACTATATCTTCCTGTAAGCTAGGAAGAATTCTTCACACACACAGATACATATATGCATACATATATATATTTAATATATATACTTTTTGCTGAAATGCCTAATTTCATTTTTTTTAAATTCCAACAAGACTAAGTTATCTGCAGAAAATTCAGAAAAGCTGCTTGAAGCCCTTATATATTTTAGAATATATATATATATATATATATATATATGCATGCATGCCCTTTTAGGTATAAGTTTTGGTGGATGGCTCTTTATGGTACTTTTGAAATGGTCTGGTGGATTTGACACTAAATAATAAAGCCCACACAGACAAAGTTCCCATTCTTTGTTGTTGTAGGATATTTATCTAACATCCTTAATTAAAAAAAAAAAAGTTAATCATTAAAATTTAAGATAGTAAGATAAAGTAGTGGACTAAAAATGCAGATTTTAAGTGTATAATGTGAATAAATATGTGTATGTTAATTTTATTTATATGATTGCTCCTCAGAGAGGGAAATATATTTCCAAACTAAGTTAGACTTGATGGAAGCACTAGAAGCATGGAAAGTTGTTTTTCCTTAGTAGGGGTTAGATATCTAAATTTATAAAGTTATTGGGAGCTAAGAGTCTTAAGCATATCATAAGATGAAAGTGCTTAGATTTATATGGACAATTAAAGACTTAGGTTTCTATATTTAGATGCAGAAGTAATACCATCTGAGACATTTTTACAACTTACAGGTATTTATTCCATTTAACAAAATCTTCTGAAATGCATGCTCAGTTAAGCTCCAAGGATGATTTATCCATGTGAATTTTAAGCACTATATATTAATTTGTGATTTCTTAGTTGTCTGGTTTTGTTTGCATTTGGAAAAAACTACCTGCTCTAAAGAAAATGTGGTTTTTTTGGTAGTAACACAATTTGCTGTGAAGCTGAGTGTCTAACTGACTGTCATCTGCCATCTTTAGATGCCTCACCAGAGGAAAGCTGGTGTAGTATGTTGGAAAAACCAACGGGAAGCTGCAGCCCTGTCTCAAAAGTCACACAGAGTGGGTTTTAGTCCTTGAGGTAATAATTAACTTTGCTCTCTCCTTGCCTCTTTCCTTCAGTGAAGACCCATGGTGTGCAGAGATCAGGGTCAGTGGTGTCCTAGAAAGCTTTCAGCTCATTCCAGCTGCTTTGGGCATTGTGCCATTCTTTGCACAACTCTTCACAATATAAGGGCCTGGCCTCAACAAATTGATTTGAACCATTCCCACTGCACCTGTCTGAAGTGGTCTCAGAGCTGCCCCTCCTGACTCCTGTTCCTCCCCACACTTAATCAGGCAAGGGGGCAGAAGGACAGGGCCAGTTAATGGCTGTGAGTCACTCACAAGTGCCGGTGTGAGCCCTCTCGTCCCCTCCCCATCTGTTCCTTGGTCTGCAGGAGTGGAGCTTCCTGCCAGCTGTGTGCCAAGATTTGGAATTTCAGTGAAATAGCGTTAAGAAATCCTTGTTTTCAGACAGAAGTGTGGTTGTTAGGGGTGCAGTGTGCTTCCTTTTCTCCTTTCAATTACAATTCCAATACATCTAGACGCCGTGTTGAAATAAATGAATGAACATGGTAAAAATTACTGCCCACCTACTGTTCCTTGGTGAGTGGGGCCTGTGTGATTACAGATGAGCATCTAAGATTGGGGGAATGGCAGATAAATACGTGCCATCCTTTTCTAACTTCTCTCTCTAAAAATGCTGCTGCAAAACTTCATGGCTCTGAAAGTAGATTTTTGAAGGTCTCGAGACAATCTGGGGGAAACTTTACAACTTCTGTTCGAATTGTGCATCATCTGCAGCTCATGAGGATGATGTTTGCTAGCAGCTCACCACAATGCTGCCACTGTGCTCTGTCAATGAGTAATTGTGCCATTATAAAGCAAAGGCCAGAATACCTTCCTGAATTTCACAGCCTACTTAGCAGCAAAAATCATTTGAACTGCTCTAATTATCGGATGAATTCCTCACTCCCGTAGATGCTGTGAAGAGAGAACCCGTGAGCTCGCTGCTGGACCGGCTCTGTCTTTTGGAGCAGCAGCTTGATTGCACTTCCTTTCTCAAGGGCCATCGTCAGACTGTCATTATTGATTTGCATTAAAGAAGCATTGTGCTTACCAGAGATTCCCAGCATGATCTGTGAACATATCATAGCTTCTAATCAATCCTATTCTTGTCCTTCTGCTGCGCTTCAATTTCTGTGCAGCCTAACACCTCAATAGAAATTGGGGGTTTTTTTCTTCTTCTCTTTAAGGAACTGAGTAGATTGCCTGAAATTATCTTGCCTGTTACCTGTTAAGCCTGTTGTACATATAGTAAAAGCTTGGATGACTGGCAGTGGCCATCTATACAACTAAGGCATTCATGGGTTAAAGACAGGCCAAGACAGCTGCTGTATATGGAGAGAAAACTGGAAAAATTGTCAGTCCTACAGTAGTAAGTGTGTCTGTATCTGCACAGCAGTACTAGAGGTGAGGAGGCACCAGATGGTGTAAGCAACATCCTCAGCATCAATTCAGGTAGTACAGCAGCCTGGAAAGGAGACATTTCCTTTTTGTACTTTGATTCAAAATGTGGAGCTTGGAAATTCCTTAGGTAGTGTAGATTTCATGTTTCCCATATATCATCTTCATTGATATATGGAACCAATTTGTATATATTATACACAAAAATAGATAATCCTGTCTCTTCATATTTCTTAGCCTTAGTGTTTATAACTGTTTATGTTTATTTACCTTAAGAATATACTTTTATGGTTTTTTTTATTCTGAGTGGAGAAAGTAATTGCCTCTATTTTAGTGTAATGCATCATTCTTAAATCCTAACATTGCACCTCTCTTTTTAACATTCCTTATTCTAACTTCTTTTCTCCAACTGCTATTCTGTCACCAAACACAGAACTTCTTTTAAAGGCATAATTGGCATCTCACTACCATTGGGGCTCTGTTGTGTAATTACCGAGACAGCAAGAAATGGGGTCCTAAATAGTTAACTCTGAACAGATGGGCATAATGAGGTAAAAGGAAGAGCTTGACCTGGTCCATGACACTCATGGTTCCCCATGAGGTGTGCAGCTTCCTCAGAAAAGTGGCCTCCTCAGGCTCCTTTTGATTTCATCTCTACAGAATGTGAGTAGTTTTATTAGACTGAGGTGCTTTACTGTCTTGTCCCTTCTTGAAATACAGCCCCTCCACCCCCAGCAATGGGGAATACCATGGAGTAGAGGAACCTCTGGTTTGAAGGTTGCACAAACAATCTCAGATGAAAAAATCTGCACATTTTACACAGTCAAGCATGCTTTATAGGGCATTTTCAGTTTAATTTTCAACACACATGGTACTTGGATATTGGATATATTCCAATACTAAAATATATCCAATATTTAGTATTGTATATATTCCAATACTAAAATTCAAAGTTTCTGCCTGCAAATTTACTACCTTGGACATCTGCATTAGAAGACAGAGAGGTATAACCTAGAAATTACAAAGTGGATTTAATGCAATTCAAGTATTATACGGTGGTGCTGCTTTTGGGTAGGAAAGTTTCGTTTTATATTTTGTAAAATAAGACAAATTATATTTCATTTCTATTTTGTAAAATAAGAAAAATTATATAAATCTAAACCATTTTATTGGGGTCTAAATTTTCTATTAGTCTTATTCACACTAACATAATAGCTCATTTTTTACCAAGAGGAACCACTACAAAGTTAGTTTCTTTTCTGCTTTCTGGGATGGAGATGTTATCATGTTTACAGTGTGGTCTTGTAGACAAATATAAACTCCTTCTGAACTAAAAGAACATCCAAGTGTAATGAAACCCAAACTACATAAACTCCATTCTTAGGCAATGTCCTGGAGAAGGCATGAGCTAAGCAGGTGTTGTTCTTTATATATTTAGAGACTTGACAAAACCAAATAAAAGGGCTGACAATTAAGTGCTCTGTGTCCCCATGGGATGGCACTTAAATGTTAGAGCATCCTTTAGTTTCATTGAGTGTAATACATATAATGAAAATGCTCCAGTGGGTTTCTAACAGAGGGAAATTACTGGACACACTGTTTATAAAATTCATGTAACAGTGAATGCTAAGCCTGCACCATACAAGTAAACCAGGAATATAAATTGAATGTGCTTCCTCGTATAATTTGGGTCATCCAGTAGAGTCACAGACTCTGGCTGGAGCTCACAGATTAGGTTTAGGTTTCATATCTAGCTGTTCATTTTTATGTTGCTGCTCAAAATTCAAAACCTCATCATCAGAAGATAGTAGTAAGTTCTTTTGAGGGAAAAAAATATGCAACTTCATAAAAGTTCTGCTGTATTCCACTTATCTTGTAGAAATTGTCTGCTGTGCAGTCTTTTTTCTCCAGTTAAAAGCCTGATCTCAAATCTTCTCCTTGCTTTGATTCTGAAAAGCCTTTTAGTAAAATTTTAACTGTCTGTTTGAATTCACAAGTGAAATTTTGACCTCAATGAAGTTATTCCCACAGGATACCATTTTTCCAGGTGGTATTTTTCCAAAAGTAATTTCTGACTTTTTGACTTATTCTTTATATGTAGAGCTGGACTAATCTAGTAGAACCAATTTTTTCCAAAGAAAAGAAACCTTTCCAATTTGTGAAGCTTCAGTCTGGGTATGCAAGAGCTGTAGGCATTGGAAGGAAAGCAGTATTTAGGAAAAATAAATGGAGTTGTATTGATGGGAGGAGGGGAAAGCACGAGCATTTGTACATACTGGTTTTAGTATTTTGCAGTTTAATATTATTATCACAGAAAGGTAATGACAGTATTTAATAAAAAATAAGAGAAGTCTGATTTTTACAGCAACAAATCTATTTCAGATAGTGCAAGAAGATGTTGAGAGGGTCCTCTAGTCCAATATACTTTGGTGAAGACTGATAGGGAATGCCAAAAATAAGAACAGAAAAATGTTTTAGTCCCTTTATAAACCATCACACCTTCCAGCAGTGCAGATTTTAAAGGCTTCTTAGAGTAAGGTAGTGCCTTTGTGTTTAACAAATCTGGATTAATATATTTTTCTTTATACTTTTTGAAGTCTTTAAAGGTTTGATGTTAATGCAAATCTGGAACACCACCCTGCCCTCCTTTCTTGTGTCCTGTTACAGTTAGAATAGTTTTTCCCAAAGTACATTATTTCACATTTATCAACATTGAACATCACCTGCTATTGTACCACAGTTGCTCAGTACTGAGAGATCTGGGTTCCTTGTCCATTTTCATGTTTACTCAATTGAATTATTTAGCACAATACAGAAACTTTGTCACTCTGCTCTTCATCAGCTTTCCTTGACACTGTATGAATATGTCAAAAAGCAGAGCCCAGGAGATTGGTGTGGATACCAGGATATTATTAATATCCTGCTAATATGGAACTGTTGCTTTCTTCTTATCATTTTTGTCCTTTAACACTGGTTATCTACAAAAGAATTTTCCCTTACATGCCATGACATCTGCTGTTTGTGACTTTAATCTTGAAGAGGAATGTTGTTTTCCTCCCTGTAATTATGTATTTAACAGCACAGATGATAATTCTGTTTAACCTCACCCAGTTTCCTGAAGGTTGTTGTGCATTTTCAATCCATGAGCAGTGCATGTTTTTACCCCAACTCTTGGAAGGAAGAAAGGAAACCTTAACCATAAAACCTGAGCACTCAGTACTCAGTCATTTGCAGAGCTGGAGTTGTCATATTAAATGCAGATTTTTGGAAATACTGCTTGAGATTCCTACAGAATTTCAATTTTCCACTTTTTAAATCCAGAAGTTTGCCTGGAACATGAGTTCTGCAATATAGCACTTTCTATGAGTGCTTAAATATCTTCAGATTCCTAATTTTTTTGTTAAATGGAGTGCCTTACAAAAAAAATATTTTAAATAAGAAGTAACGTGCATTCCAATTGTGCAAAGGCTCTGAATTAATAAAATATTAATGAAGGTTTTGATTAATATTTCCACATAAAACTCAAGGAGACAAAGTAAAGCCTTTTTTAGTAGCTCCCCCACCCATGTTTCTGCATTTTAATGAAAAGTTTTTAAATATTTAAAATACATTTAAAGCCTCAAGTGTATAGGAAAGCTATGTAGCTGAAAAAATAGGGAATTTTATTAGGCAGAGCTATTTGAAAAAAAGGATGAATGTCAGCTTATTAAAGCCAATGACAAACTCTGCAACTTGCAACATAATTGAAGATTTTAAAATGTGTTTTGCAACTGTATCCTGTACCAAAAGGAACAAAGTCAGCAGCCAAATTATTTTCTCATACTTAGACATTGCAGACAAATCACTGCTGATTTATTCACAAATACTTTATTTAATAGTATATCTTTTGTTAAATATTTTAACATGACATTTGTGGGCTAGTGATGTGCCATGGGACTATAATAAATCAAGTAATGTGTTCCTGCTAACTGAATGAAGTGTTTCAATACAGAAGCCTGATTCATGTAGACGTTTGATTTGAATATTGTTGCTGTATAAAAAGAAACTATGCCCAATACAGTTTAGATGGGGAATTTTCTAATGGATTAAATCCTAGGAGGAAAAGTGCACAGCCAGTACAGATTTGATACTTAGTTAGAAAAGTCCCTGGAAACAAGCTGCCAGGTAGAAAAAAACCCAAAGAATACTTTTTCTTCCTGCTCAGTTCATCCAGGCACAGAATGCTCCAAACTCCCTTGACTTATATTTAAAGTAGATGTGTCTACTTTTAACAGCCAGAAGCCAACCCCCTTCATTCAGGAAGGTCACAGAGAGTTTTAAAATAAAACACATCATGTTGCAGTCTGGTGGTGAATTGTAGTTTGCTTAGCAGGGGAATATGATGATTTGATACATTCATACGAGCCAAAAGTCCATCTTTAAAGTTGGAATAGCTACAATTATTTTTACCTTACAGAACTAGTCAGCTCAGGTGGCCTTCGAGTTCCCTCTTCAGTTGTTTCTTCTTCACCTCCATCAATACTTAGGCAGGGAATAATAGTTCTATCTCTTTCTTTTTCTCCTGGTTACTGGCAACTTGGCCTCTTCCTTTTCCCCAATTCCTGGATGTGAGTTCCACCTAATTGACATGGGTAGGAGAAAGGCAGGAGAAATTTGTCCCTGTGGATACCGTATTCCCGAGTTCACTTGACCTCTCCACTGCATCTTGCTTGTTCCATGCTTATTCTAGACAAAATTAGAACTACAAATCTGGGCACACTGAGTTTTTCAGGATTTTTTTACAGGTCAAAAAGCTCTGTGTTTTGTCCTCTGGATGTAAAGTGATTGACTTGTTTTACTCAGTAAGAACTGATCTAATGAAGCATTGATTTCAGTTGATTTTGTCTCTTCATGGAACTTGTATAGAAATCAGACCTTGATTGTGGACATTTGAGTAAGTGGAAATGCACCTACTCGAAATCTGTGACCTTGTTTATAAGCACAGGTCTTTGAATTGCTCATGTTCATCAAATGTGTATTCACATCTCTATATGTGTGTGTGCATGGACATGTGCATTCAGGTAAGATTCCATTAAAATTATTTTGAGTTATTAAGAGGGGGCTTGCCTCTAGTTGTTAATTTTAATATTCCATTGTAATGTACCACATCAGGAGTGCTCAAATATGATGAGAAGTGGGTGTGTGAGTGTAATTCCTTTTACATATCCTCATGCATTTGTTTGTCCTCATTTATTCCAGTGGCTGAAATCAGTGAAACTACTCACACAAATAATAAGTGTAGTATTTGGCTACAGGATTTAGCAACACATTTATGAGTGTCTGAGGTCAAATGCTTTAACCCACAGCCTTCAAAACTTGACATTACTGCAAGATGGAATATAGTTATCAACTGTATCACTTTTCTTTCTCAAAGAGCTTTGTGCCTCTGTAATTATATCTGATAAGTTGCAAAATTTGACATTCCACAAGCCTAATTTCTTTCTATATGGTCTTATCTTCCCTTGCTTTCCCTCATATATGCACCCACGTTTGTGGTCAGCAATGATTTTCCCACCAGCAATAGTAACAGAATTGAATTCTGAGCGCTGGTAATCACTGGTGAACTGTGTGAAAAGAACAATTACTGTGCAATACTGTACTAATAAGTTATTCAGAAGATAATCTCTCTGCTTTGCTGGTTTCTCCAGTCTGTGTACAGCACAGCTGTAGTAAAGGCTGGGTGAAAGAGAGCACCAGCTATCTGGCAAAAGCTCTTAAGCTCTACCATATGCATACTTGACTGCTACCACCCCCAGACAAGGATTGCTGGCAGCAGTGTAGCAGTGACTAGGTGAGAGTCTGAGGAGTGCAATAGGTGCAGCTATAGCTCTGTTCATAAGCCTTGGGCTGACATCTAAACCCAGATAATATAAACTGAAAAAGCCCGGGTGCCTGGCAGCTGTGCTAGAATAGGATTAAGCAAGATCCTCCTTGGCAAGAGAGGGATGCTGCACCTCAGCACCTGAGAAGTGTGGCAATCCAAGCTTTGGAATGCTGCAGCCAAGGCTGCCTGCTAGCTCTTCAGGTTATTGAGGGGTGAAAAGCAGGGGGGTGGTCCCTTTCTTTTGCAGCATTTTTGATGGTTCCCATCAGTTTCTGGCACGGTGGAGTGGAGCAGCCTTCCCTGCCTCTTAAAGCTTTTGCTGTGATTTCTTCCTTGAATTAAGGCATCCTGCTGTTTTGCAGGCTAATTCATTGTTTTGTGTTGAGATCAAACTGCTATCTACATTTCCTTTCCTTTTTTTCTTCTAACTGCATATCTGATTCTTTACTTTTACAGTATCTTTTCTTGTCTTCACTGTGGTCTGAATTATTTTAAGTTTCATTTTGACTCATCTATTTTTTATTTTTTTTTGTAAAGGAAACTCTCTGTGTTGCATGGCATTTATGACAAATCATCAAATTGCTGTGTTTCTGCCTCCAGTGAAGTTAAAATTGTTGGGTTTATAGCCTCTTTTTGGAGTGTTGTTAAATATCTTATGTTGCCTGTTTACTGTAAATGCACTTTTATTTGTCTGACTATAGATGAAGAATTGTATATATTTTCCTTAAATAGTTTTGGATGAAAACGCTTCACTGTGAGGCAGAACTGCAATTGTGTAAACTTGTCTTAGTTTTATTGGCACTATAAATTTAAAATCTGTCCTTTCAGCTTGGGGAATTTTCTCCTACAGACTTCACAAACTTCTACACTGACGAAATAGGAGGCAGCCTGAGTCCAAGAGATACATTTGAGCATTTTCCTTGTGCATAGGGTTTTTTATTAGACAGAATATCAGCAGTGAGCTTTTCTTCCAGCCTACGGTTAAATCCCAGCTCAGGCCCTACTGCAGAAATTACAACCATTCTGTGGGTGTCTAGGAGCTTGTGGAAAAGAGGTTGATGCCCTCCACCCACCTAAAACAGGAAAAATAAGTGTTTTTCCTTTGAATATTGCTGCCTTATCTTTTTGTGGACAACTGACTCCAGGAAGGGTGTTAGACACAGAAGCTGTCTCCTTATTTGAGTGAGCCTAATGCACAGATGTACTGTGAGACAAGCCTGTACCCACTCTAGCAAAGATCTGGAGATGAGATTTTTTCACTCCTACCTGTAACCCCCTTGCTGTGTTTAGGTCATTCTTCTACATATTGTTCACAAAATTGTCTACTGCTACTTGCAAAAAAAGAGAAAGAAGTCTTGCTAGTATGCTGAAGCAATCTGTGTTCAAAAGTGCAAAAATCAGTCAAATAGTGGCTCAACAAAATAAAAAGCCAATGTAATGCACAGTTAGTGGACAGTGCTGTGTAAAGCATGGTAACACAAATGTAGTCATGGAAGTTGTACTTTTAACTCTCTCCAGACAGTAGCATTTGAGGGCTGACCCTCATTTTCTGATGCAATTTGTGGTTCGTTAATGTATCCCTCACAAAAGCTCAGAACTGCCTGGCATTATTCAGATCAGGAGAGCTCCTGGCCTCTTAGGTTGATTTGAAATGCCTGCCAGAAGAAACACAAGCAAACAGCCAAACTAATGACCAAGTTACATGTCATCACATTTTTAGTGTTATAAGCCCGTTTGATTAGGTCATTTATTGGGAAATGCCAGGTTGTCTGCCTCTGGCTAAAACTGCAGGTCTATTTTTCTGAAGACAGGGCTGTGTCACCTCAAGAGAAAGGCTGGGAGTAGAAAGGTCAGTGTGTACTTAAGAAAAAAAGATAAATCAAGGGGGTGAACTGAAAAATTGTGCACCTAGAGAAAATTAGGCAAACTAACTTTGAGAGGAGGGAGAAAAGGAGATAGCAGCGCTGAAGTTGAGTCTTTCATATATATGGTATTAGATACCTACTTCAGTCTCTTCTCAGAAATCAAATTAAATATGTAAGAATCTCCATTTCACTATCTGTACTCAAACTGGGCAATATTTGACTTCATGCTATTTTTTTGGATAAGGAAAGAGACACCCATATAAAAGTAATAATGCCTAGAATCTCTTATTAGCCCATTCCATACCCATCCACAAACATAGTCCATTCCTTGTAAAGGTAACAGAAGTATAAACCTCAGCACTGTCAGTTAAAATGTATCTGTATTTCTTTGCTTGGTGTTCTGTGTCATGATTTTGGGCTCCACTTCCTTACATGATGATCAAATAGCATTATGGTGGTGAAATGCATGATATAAACCAAGGAATTTTCCCCTTTATTATTTTTCTTCCTTCTGAGTTATACTTATCAGAGAATGCAATAACTGAATTGCCTGATAGCCTGGCAGAGCAGGCAAGGTATATAATTCTTTTCATCCACTGGAAAATTTAGTAAGATAAGAGGTTTTCTAAAGTGTATCTTAGATCAACAAATATTTTTTAAATTCTTTTTAGAAGCATTGAGTTTTTCATTTTTATTTCCAAGTTAGTTGATGCTGAAACATTAGTGTCAAGGGAACTTGCATTTTAGAAGCATCAAGGGCATCTTTATCAGTGTTCTGTAAAACTTTTGTCATAGAAAATGTGAATGTTGCTTTTGGTATATTTTCTGGCTCTATTCCTTATGATTAAAAAGAAGGTGTCTTGGCTCATAAAAATATTCTGAGATGATATCAGAAATAACAAATAGTAGAGAGATCTGAAAGCTTGCAAATTGTGACTATAAAATATATGTTGTGTGTGCCCATGGTCTACATTTACACAGAAGCCCACAAATTTCTTATGTGCTGCTTGCTAAGACTGTATTATAATAAGTCCTTTAAGAAATAAAAATTCATTTAATGAACAGTACATTTAGAAGGAAAAAATTGCTTAGTCAAAGATCAACAAATTTCAGGTTTTACATCCCTTATGTTTTTGCATAGCCATGGCTTGTGCAAGTTCTAGCTACATTCTCCTTCATAAGATACCCATATTCCTGTATGTTTTTAAAAGCTATTAACATTTTTCCTGTCAAAGAGAGTGTGGCTCATAAATCCCTATTCCAACTTCTGCAATCCCATGGATCTATGTAAAAGCAGTCTACTGGAGAGATGTGCAGCAAACTGGAGGAAAGAAGTGCTGCTTATTTATTTCTGCAGTGAAGGGAAGGAATTTTTCCCCTCAGCTTTTTCAGTGAAAGGAAGGTGAGGAAACTCAACTTTATCAGTGAAATGAAATAATAGTTTAGCTTGGTTTTTTTTTTATTTGTTTAAAACTGTTTTTGGGCTTCTGAGCTTGATTTAGCAGTCATTGAGATAGACAACTAATGTTGGAGTATATGTTCCATGTTTGGTAGTTTCTGAAGGCACAGGGCTGTTTATAGGGGATTTAAGTTTCAAGTATGCATGTTGGAAGTAATTGTGTACGGGATCTGATTCAGATGAACAGATAGGGACAAGTTTAAATTAATCCTTACTAAAAATTATAGTAGAACAACGGAACTTGTTTAGTGGTTTAAGATGTGTTGAAGTTGAAATAGATTAATCAGGCTTGTGTGGTATCTGCTATCCTGCATAAAGATAGTTTCCTACATAAGATGGGTAGATGAGGCTTGAACATCAGTCATGTTCTCGAAGTGCACTGTGATGGGGCACGTGGGTCTTTGGTTTTGTAGGATAAGAAGTGCTGTATGAAGTCAGACTAAAATCCATCCCAGCTCTATAGCCTTTGTCTGACCATGTAGTTATTGACCTCTGCAGTATTTGGTGGCAAGGAAAAAGTATTAGGAAAAAGTAGCAATGTCTACCTGGGCTCCAGCCTTGTGCTCTGTAGATATTTCAAACAACAGTATGGGGCTGGCATACACTTATTTACTCTTTTGGTGTTGGCAAATGACCTTGTAAATACTAAAGCGACACTAAGAATGTGAAAAAGACATTTTTCTGGTAGGTACTGGTTGTCCATTTCTAATATTGTCGATATGGTAAAAGTTGACCCTTTTCCATTCAAAGCCAACTAATGTATTCGTTTGTTTTTAATTATGGCAATTGACTTCTGAATTCAGGAAAATGTTGTTACTGCTGTGATTCCTAGGTTACCATCTCCTAATTATCCCAGTCTGAAAAGCACTTGAGTCTTTTGACACTTCCTTATTATGAAGTGGAGGCTAAAATTCCAGTGACATCCATGACATTTTGGTAGATAGGAGCCAAGCCCAGCTGTGGTTTTTTATTATGCTCCTGAATAATATCCATTGCTTTCTGCAGGGGTGGAGAGATTATGTCTAGCAGACAGCAGGAAATAATTCAGGCAAGACTAAAAGATATAAAAAATTAATAGAGTTACAGCCCCAAAGAGGGCATCAATAATATTGGCAGGGTAGAAAAGAATTTGGGGTAAACAAAACAAAACTAAGCCAGACAAGACTGTGTTAAGTAAGTTAAATAATTCACCAATTAAATTTATGCCTCAACTGCAGAGGTTTGGAGTAATTGTTAGCACAGATGCTTCTAAGTTTTATATTGAGATCAGTTCTAGCTAATTTAAACTTATATCACAGGATGCATATATAGCACAAAAGATGCATTGTTTTTGTTAAAGACTTCATTACAAAACTATTTGAAAAATATTAGAAAACATTATCAAAAGAGTTTTACAAGAGGTATGTTACACTCTGGATGAATCTGTTTGTTAGTCAACTGAAAAACTGTAAAACGGTGTTAATGAGGTCAGAAGAAAATGAAAACAAAATAAATTCAAAAGTTTCAAGGAGAAGGTGAAGTGAAAATGAATTATGCTCTTATTCATTTTCTGCACCTTATTCTCTTGCTAGTTCTTAGGTGAAGTGATTTAATTCAGTGTTGTGTCTGAGAAAACACTTTAAATGTGTCCTTTTTGAAAAATATGTCTATAGCCTGCATTATGGTCTTATGGCACTTTGAAATAGATTGAGCACTCCAGCTTTTAAAGATGCTTCAAGGCTCTTTTCAAATCCTTAAAGTCAAGTCTCTAGATTGAGGCCGGTCCTATCAAGAGTGGGAGTAAATCAGAGAATCTGGATTTATGTCTCAAACTCTCAGGAGGGGAAATTCTCCCAAGAAAGTCTTCATGTGACAGGTTTAAGCTCCATAATGTTTTCTGCATCCTGGCATAAATCCCTTTGTAATGAAAAGAAGAAAAGGCAGCAGTAGTTTTAATATCAGATTTTCACTATAAAGGTATAAAGAAGTATTTTTAATCTACACCCATATCCAGTTGCAAAAAATACTGCTCTGTGAAGATCCATGGAAAATCTGGCTTGTAATAGATGTCCTAGAATTTCATTTAGCTCTTAGCATCACTCATTATGCTGAAAGAGACCAGGAAACATATCAAAGAAACTATATGAAGAAAAGCATCATATGGTATGTGTCCAGCTGTTCCTCTAGTCCCACCACCATAATGAGATTACTGCTGCACATAAGAGTTGGTGGGATGAAGTCCTATTATTATTCTAGAATAGAGATTGCTCAGTCTTTGTGAAATTAGCATCCATATTGACAAATTATACAGAACTGGCAAGCTGCATCTCATTTACATATAAACTGTCTTTACTTTTTCAAGCAAAATAAATACTTCTAGGGTCAGACACTCGTGCTAGAAATTGTCATAGTTCCAATTTCATTTTGCATCACTGAGGACTTGCTATCTTGCCAACAATAGAGTTAAGTAAATTAATGAATTTAACTCTTATCTGAGTTCATTTAATAATAGCTTGTCTACAGTTCAGAAACTAATCCTTCACCTCCAGGATAGCCATGGGCACTGTTGCAGACAATATTTCCGGCCTCTCCACTGCAAAACTTGCTTTAAAATTTTGTGGTTGAAAATACTTTCACTTCTCTTGACAAGCCTATTCATTTTATTATTGTCATCGCTTTCCCTCAGGCTCTGCCAAGAAGCTTGCACTTGCAGTTTGATCAAATTACATGCTTTTCCTTGATGTGAACATGTAAAACATCACTGCGCTTTGCTCAGGAAATGATAACAGATTACAGAATGTCCCACGTTTACGTCACTGGTTTGAATCCAGTCCAAGCCGCTAGTGACTGGCTGTCATCCTTAAATAACCCTTAGGAAACTGGAGAGAGTCTTCATCATTTCAATTTTACAAATGAAATATTTCCTGAATGTGAATGAGGAAAATCTAAAAATTCACATCGTTGAGTGCAGTGCAGTTGAGCTGCAGCTGAGCTTGAGTGGAAAGGAAAATATTTCCAGCAGATGAACTGTAAGGCAGCACTTGATTGACAGTGACATCTCAAAATGATTGAGGAACAGACATTTCTCCTTCTCGTATTTTAATTCACCGAATGAAAGCCTTAGTTCTTTTCCCAGCCACCATTATGATGATAATATTAGCAATCATTATGTATCTAAACACAACATCGATAATCATAATAATGCTACCACATAATAAATAGCAGAGGTAGTAATTTACATAAAAAGTGCTAATATCAATTGCCTCTAATAATGAAAGTGTCTCAATAAACATGCCAATAATACTCTTCACCACCCCCTTTTGGAAGCTCCACAGAGAAATAAACTCAGTATATCCTAGTTGCTTTTACATCAAGCTTTGAAGACCATCAACTCTAAGCACAGAAAGCAGTTATGTGTCAAACATGCAGTCAAGAAATCATTTGAGATCTTCTTTGAATGATTTAGTCTGTCTATATTAAAACACAAGCAAACAAAAAACCCAATCTTTTTTTAACTTGTGTTTCATTCCTATGATTCTACATTTCTTTGGTATCTGGTCCCAACATTTTTGCAATACTACTTGTTTGATGCTGAGTCATTATTTCCTTCAGTTTTATGAAAATTGATTTTGGGTTTTTTTCTCCATCAATATTATTATTTTTAGGGTGTAGAGGACAGAGCTAAGTCAATATCACTGCATTAATATAGAAGTGCTGTCGAAAATTCTTCAGATTTATTTGGTATCACATTCAAATTAATCAACTTGATATGATTAATAATCTTTGATAATCACACAGAATTCTCCCAGGTAATTGGGTATGTGAATTATATTTTTCATATTGGATCGTTATTTCTGAGAGAAATTATTATTTGGGATTTCATTATATGATGATGGATCATGATTCTGCTAAGGAAGGTATCTGACTTGCCAAAATTGCCACTGTCCTTGGAAACTTTCAGAAATTTCATGGTCTCCAGAGTAATTGATGACATTTATTTTGAAGTAGCAGGAATTTATAAGTTAAGCACATCTCCATCACATTTTGGTTTGATTCACTGAACTGAAATTTCTATCACAACTTAGATTTACCCTTTTCAAATATTTTTGTGTTGTTCACTACAGCACTTAGACTAGTGACTTATTACAGATATCATAGAATCATGGATTATCCTGACATGGAGGGTGCCCACAAAGATCATCAGGTCAAACTCCTGGCCCAGCACAGAGCGCCCCAAGAGTCACACCAGGTGCCCGAGAGCATTGTTCAAACACTTGTAGAGCTCTGCCAGGCTGGTGCTGTGACCACTTCCCTGGGGAGACTGTGCCAGTGCCCAAACACCCTCTGGGTGAAGAACCTTTTCCTGATATCCAACCTAAACCTCCCCTGACACAACTTCAGGCATTCCCTTGGACTCTGTCACTGTTGACCATGGAGAAGAGATCAGTGCCTGCCCTCCTCTTCCCCTTGTGAAGAAGCTGTAGACTGTGATAAGGTCTCCCCTCAGTCTCTTGTAATAAACCATGTAATTTAAAGAACCAAAAGGTTGAAAATAACCTAAGAAAGGACGATTGATGTAGTCATGAGTGCTGTATACAGTTCATGTGAACAGTGTTTTTGTGCATGTTTGCTTGAGTAAGGTTAACAGGAGATAGTTCTTAGTGGGAGGTAGTGAGGTTAGTGTTGCATTTGTCCATGTATATGAGAAGGAGTGCTCAGACTCCCTAAGAATCATCTCAGGGTAGATTTTGTGGCACAAGGAGTGCTGGAATGTCACAAACTTCTAAAAAGGTTGAAAATTTTGGTGCAAAGGGGAGTTCTTGATGATCACCTTTAACTTGGACCTGTAGGTATATCTCAAATACTTGTGTCTTTTTGTAATTTGTGAAAATTTGTTTCTTTCAAGTGGTGAGTAGGTATTTATGAAACCATACTCCTAGCATCCTAATGAGGTAAGATAGCTAATGTATCCCAATTTAGAGAATGAGAACTCAGGCACTAAATTCACTCAAAATGTAGAATCCCCTGATAAGACAGACCAAGACACAATAGTTGCGAGTGGTGACATGCAGTAGAGATCATTCAGTTCATCTTTGGAAATGAGATCTTTGTGTGTTGAACAGCATTAAGAGAAGAAATTTTTTTAAGAATTTTTTTCTTATCATTTTTCTTTCCTTTTGAACCCTATCATTCCTGATGTGTTCCTACTCAATTGTGTTTGAAGATCACTTGAAGTGGTAAGAAGCCCTATGGAAGAATTGTTGAAACTTTGTCTATATTGTACTACAGTTCTCACCAGCACCGACCATGTCTATTTGAATTGATGTTTTTATGTGAACACTGCATCAAGGAAGAAAGTCTTAGAGATATATATAGCTTGAAAAGCACAAGTTTTAGATTAAGGGGAATTCATTCTTCTCATCACAGCTGTCAACATTTTACCTTTGACTATATACATAAGGGATAAGGGATTCGTTATGTTCCTATGGTTTCAAAAGTAAGAGTGTGAGGTGGAGAGGGAACAGTGATTCTTTAATGTGAAGCTGGTGGTAACCTACCCTTTGTGGTTTACAATGGGTCATAGAAAGGCAGATGGTGATCAAAGGAGATGATGAAGACTTTTGTCAGGATGTGGAATTTTCAAAGGGTTAGTTGGATCCAGAACTGGTTGGCCAGGACCTTCATCTATATTTATTGTTTCTTCTTAGGGGCTTTTTTGTGTATTTTCAGTTTTTGCAAGAATACGTCCTTATGTCCAATTCTGATCATTTGGGCAAGATATTGAAGTTCTGCATCAACCTAAGTTTCTCCCATGTATCCCACTGGGGACTATGGGCATTGTAAGTGCAGAATCTTCTGCTCTGTGGAAGAGGTTTGATGTTCATCTTATCTGTTTTGGAGAAAGATGACAGTAGCTTCAATACAGCAAAATTCCTGACTCCACTGCTAACTTATGCTTTATAAGCCCAGTTCCCTTGTGCTTATAGGTTTTGCAGTATTCATGTAATCGAAACAAGACAAGAAAAATTGTAAATGCCATTAACTTCATCCCTTATCTCTAAATATGAAGTAGATAACTGATATGGCAGCAGTAAGCTTTATGAGTGGTCTGTGAGAACTAGCAAATTTACATGCTGTGCATCCTGGCTCTGAGCCAGAAGAATTGGTTTGGGAATTTTTTTCTTTTTTTTCCTCAGCAAATTCCCTACACTTGCAGATGAACTCAGATTATACTGATTTCTGCACCTGCAATGAATTTTATTATTTTATGACACACAGTACCTCTTCTGTCACTTCCTGGGTTTGTTGGGATTTGGGGTTTTGTGGTGGTGTTGTTATTGTGCTGTTTCACTGTTGCAGGGGAAGTGATAGCAAATCCCTACCAAGTGGGTCTGCTTGGCATAAGAGCACAAGCAAATCCAAGAAGCCTGATATTTTTTAAACTCTACATTTTAGAATTGCAGGTCTTGAGCTTTAATAATTAGAGGGTTTGTTAACGGGAGAGAATTGTTACCACAAAAATTTAGGAGAAAGCATTTCTGAATTCCAACTAATCCCATCAGTTTTGGTCCCACTGCACACCCGTTGTTTCTTATGGGATTCCTCTCTCATTGCTATTAACTCATTTTCTGAATGCTAACAACATGTTGAATGTCTTTCTTATGTATTTTATCTAAGAATGCTAGGGCTATAAGAGGTGCATTGATTAAAACCAAAAAATTACTCCAAAGATAATATTTTCAGGTATTAGTTTAATTTTAGGTAGTGCTGTAGCCTACACAGGCTGCTAGAAATGCTGCAAATGTTGCCAAGCTCATGGCACAGCCCAGAGCTGGGGGGTGGCTCGAAGTCATCCATCATGGCTCACCTTTGCTCTTTGGCCAGGAATTCTCTGGTAAATGCTTGTGCCAAGGATGTGCCACAGAGTGTTTTCTTATCAGAGCATCCCCATAAAGAGTTTCTGACATTCAATCCAAGTAGAGAAATGCTGAAGTGATGGTCTGAGGCTCTGCCATATTCTGTGTTTTATTAATTCTGTCAATACCTCATAGCTATGAACAAATCACAAGGAACTGGGGCAGCTCATTCCATGAGGTAATTAATTTACAGAGAATTTTTCAGCCTCGTTCCTTTAAATTTGAGAAGAGAAAAATAAAAATGGGGCTGAGCATCTAAGCCAGAGAACTCTGATCCAACGATGCCTGAAGTCAGTGGACTTTGATCAGTTCCTTGTCTTTGATTTGGGACCTGAGTGCAACCTGTTTGCAAAATTCCTTTTTTATATGATTTCTGTTCTAGTTAAAGAATAGAAAAGATAATATTTCTACAGTGTAAAAATTTGCTCAATCTTTGGTTCCTCTACATTTAAGGAAGAGGCTGTTGTTCTTTTTTAAGATATTAATGCAAATTATGAAGTGTAGCCATGATTGATTTCAAAGAGGATGAGTTTGAGTTAGAATAAAATGGCCTGCCTAAAGCCTCAAGAAATTACAAATTACTGAGCCAAGCCTACCTCAGGAAAGGCAATTTTATCCTATTCAAAGAGACATTTTTCCCTAGGTATTTTACATGAGAAGCCTGTGCTCTACTGAAAAAAAAAATTATTTACTTTAAAGAACAAACAGCCATGCCTGAAGTTCAAAGATTTGTTTCATCAAAGAAGAAACAGCAAAAACCAAACCCATAAAACAGTGTTGTGAGTTGGTTCTTTTTTTTGTGACTGATTAGTAGCAAGCCATTATTGGAGCTGTCAGGAGCAGCTTCATGTAGTCCACAGGAAATTTCAGGTTTTTAGTGTTAGTGCTGATTCTCTTTAAAGTGCCTTTTGTGGTACAATTGAAAACAATCTCTAAAAAGCCTGCTAATTTTTAAAGCTTTAATTCTAGTATGCTGAGCTGTAAATTAGGACATCTGTCCTCTTCTATCAAGAAAAGGCACATTAGTAAGATTTTTTTAAAATATCAAAAGCAGATATTACCAAGATCATCTTCCACCAGAGTTGTAGGACAATAAAAAGTGGAAATGGTGAGTGGAGCTGTTTGCCTATCTCAGAAGTGGTTAAGCTACTACATGCAAACTTTTCAGTTTGTTTCCTTGCTGAATTGAGCTTCCTGTCATAAACAGCATTAAAAGTGGGTCATGACACCTTTAGATCTTTTTTTAATATTGAGGGTAATTTTTTTCCTGCAGTCTTTCTTTTGCAGAGTTGGAAAAACTTTGCCCTAGTTTAAAAAAAAAATGACAGTCCAGACAAAAGCTGGAACTTTTCCAGCTAGAAAGTGTGAAACAAGTAAAAAATAGTAGGAGGGGAACTTGATAAAAGTTATGCTAAAACACTTCCTACTGTATTAACACTTAAAAAAAATAAAAAACATTTTGAAGGTTGACAATTACCCAGAAATTAGAAAATTACCAATTTATTTAAATACCATCTTTTGTCATTCAAATGATATGTTTGTATGATTTATGATAGTTTATTCTATCCTGAACTGACATCTGTTATGGAAAACTTCAGCCTATGTAGTTCAAATTGCCAAATCTAGCAAACAAAAAAAATGATGCTTCACAGCACAAATGATAAGGTCACCTTAATGACTGCTCATTGAGGCTCAATCTATTATGTCTGTCTAAGAATACAACAATTTATTCTATGATTGTGTATTACAGCTGCTGCTAATTCTGAGGTGTATTTATATTCAAGGAAATTGGCTTGTTTTTCTTTTAAATATTGAAATCAACCTTTAAGAAACCAGGCAAACCATCATTGATAAAACTTGCAGATGACTACAGGAGAAGTTGTCTGCTACAAAAAACAGTCTGGATTAATTGATAAAATGGGACTTACAGGAGAAGAAGATGGATAATGGAAAATACAGATAGAAATTGCTTTGATGAAGGGGAGGCTTTAAACTTTCCATCACTTTTCCTCACTCTGTTTATAGAAGTTTGCTTTCTCCTTTCAAAGGCATCAACTGCCTGTGCAGCACAGGGATGGATGTCCTGCCTTGATCCCAGAGAGCATCACCTTCAGACAGAAAGGGCTTCACCATCCCTCAAAGAACTGAGGTTGCACTGACCAGTCTGCTTCACTGGATCCTCTTGCTTGTGCTGTTTGAGGATGGGTGTGAGGTCTGTCTGCCCTTTTCCAGCCACTAAGACTTTCCACACATCAGAGACTGTAGCTCCCTCAGCCATGTCAGCTATATCCTGTGCAGTTCCATGGACTCCTTTTCTTATTTAAGCACATCCTCACTGATTTCCTCGTGCCATGTGTCGTATTTCATTCCCCCAGGCTCTGACATGAGGTGCAGGAGCTGGAAAGCCTCAGAACAGACCCTGACAGTAAAGATCCAGTCAAAGAAAGCACGTTCCTCATCTGTTCCTGTGCTTATTGTCTCTGGGTCCCCCACCCATTGAGCAGCAAGCCTTTCCATACTTTCCTTTCCATACTGTACTTTCCATAGCCTTCCACAGATATGCATTGAGAGCCCTTCTTTCAGTGCCTTCCTGTTCTTACTGCTCCTAGATGCATCACTTGTGCAAGATCCAGTTTCCTGCCTGCTTCCTGCAGACAGCTGGCAGCTGCCCATTAGCAACTCCCCCATGCACCCTCTCCAAAAAAACAGATCCCTGAGTTTTGGTCTAGAGGTCAGTAGTCTTGGTGAGAAATCCTATCATGGTGTTGAGGTCGAGGAGACCTCAGGACTGCCAGGCAGACTGTTTTATATAAAAAGTTGCAATTTGTCTGTGCAATGGTTTTTCCTTCCCTGCATTTTTTTTCTTTCTGGTCTGTTGTTCTACAACTCCTTTTTGACCTATCTCCATCCTGAGTAATCTATTATAACCAAGGACAGTCAGGTCTACAGGGAAAGGGTTATATCTTTTATAAGACCAAATAATACAGCTGGAAGAAAAACAAGAAAGATTTTTGTCTCAGAGGACTTTCATTAGATTTCTGAGCTCAAAGCTCGTTCTCTCCCCTGACTATATTTCTTGGTCTAATAAAAGATATTACTTCTCTATACAAGCCTAGCAGGTTCATAGAATTACACCAGCAGAGCTGCAATGACACTTCTGTATGAGCAAGGAGACTGAAGCCTATACAATTCAAAATAATACATGTTATATATGTTAGGTTATTTATTCAATGTAATCATTCTGAGCATAGTGATAATTAGCATAGACATAGGGCTGATTAGAGAATGTTTTTCAAAAGAGATGTGAGCCTAATATAGATTTCTGAGATGGGAATAGTAAATGCCAGTGTACTCAAGGAAGGGCTAGACCTGTTGGAGTGACTTATACTTTGATTTCAACAGTGAAATAGCATATAAGAAGTAACAGAAAGAAATACTGAGGAAATTCTCTTAGCTATCAAAGTGAGGTAAATATGAATCCCACTAGCAGGGGAGAAGAAAATTAGTGAATATTTTCCAGTTTAGTACACTTTTAATAGTATTCTGAGTTTTCAAATCTATCTTGAAATCACCAAACCACGAGACAGACAGGTTTGGGCATCGTGGATTTGGACTTAGAGTAGCTTGTTTGTGCAAGGACTTAGTTCTGCTTGTTCAAGGAATTTAAATTTGCTAAACAATGATGCTTCCTGAGAGCAGGGCTGCCATGTGCTGTGTAATGCTTGCACTAAGTTACTGCCAATGCTTTCTTAGAAAGTATGTGGTCTGTGTTTTTATGAGTTGTAAAGCTGATAAGAATTGAACTGGTAAATGCAGATGTTCATGCCAGAAGCCAGGCAGTCCAATCAAGAGAAAAAGGTGTCCTGTAAGGACAATGTGCCCAGCAAACAAACCAGCACAGCTTTCTGATTATTGAATTCTTTGGAGAAACTGCCTGTAATATCCATAAAGGAGCTATTACATGATATTATTCCATGAATAAATTTGTATATGAAAAATAGATGAATTATTCACTTAGCTTTAGTGCATCTTGCATAGAGGCAATTTATGTTTCCTATAGCAGTACAAATTCTCATTTTAATTAGTGTTTTAATGCAATGAAAAGTGAGCTGAGCATAGCTCCCAGGTGTTGTACTAAAAATGGAGACACACTCAGGATCTGTTCTGAGAAAAAATATAGTTGCATTTGCAGGTGTAGGGATAGGATTGGATTCTCATATAGCCTAGTGAGGCTTATTTTCACTAAAATCCTCTGGCTTTCAGCAACCCAGACTCCAGCCTCGACTGCCTTATATTCGTGTTCATGTTTGTGGGACCTGATTTTGTATTAGGAGTGCAATGAAGTGCAGGTTACATGAGTAATATATAGCTGTGCCAACACAGTTAATGAAACAGCCAGAGAAAAGTGTTTAAAACAGAACAAATGCTGACAGACTAATAACATTCATCTCTGCTTTAGACAATGGATAGAAGCCACACCAGGTAACAGGCTCTTTTGGCTCTTTGGGTTTTTTTCCTTCTTTTGTGTCTTTAGCCTGAAGTGAGGGACTTAAAGCATATTACCCAGGATTGTTGGAGGTTAGTTTTGTAGGGAAATTTTAAAAGATCATGATATTAAAAATAAAAAAAATAAGTTTAAAAAATTTTAATGAGGAGTTTTTGTTAACATGTGAAGCTGTAGTAATAATATCTTCTTTCTAAGTTTATGAAAGCCATTAGCGTTCTCCATCAAAACTATAATGGAGGTGAGCTCTTGGACAAGAGTAGTCCTACCAAGGGTCAGCTTTCAAGCAAGCACTCTTAGTCCTGCAGACATTTACACCTTCTCCAGCAGCTGTTTAACCTTAGGGGCCTGCTCCTTGAAAGATGATCAGTGTCCCCAGGCAAAAGCTTTGAGTGTGCATTGGGAGACAATGCAGCTGTACACATAGGTGTGGGAAGAAAAATACTCGAGGATTCTGGTTTTAGGCTCTGTCTAGCATTTGGAAAGATGATATTTTTAAGCCACCCTTCTCAGTTGAAAGAAATTTCTTATATGGGAAGAGGCTGGTAAGGTAATTTGAGCCTAACTACTGATTTTGTAATGTACTCTTAAGACAAATATTTCTTTCTTCTTAAAAGTAGTAGATCTTTTCAAATTAAAAGATCATTTTAAAATAGGTATCATCCCTTAAAATTAAATCCTAAAAAGACTGTAGTGATGAGCACAGTAATCTCTTACCTGATTAAATTATCACTGCTATATATGCCAATATGTTCTTAGAAGGATCTTTGCAGTTTCAAACTAAGGAAGAAAAATTCTCAGTGGTTTAAAGTTCTTGTTTTCTTTACTCAATTTTAGCAGTGTGTGTGAATCTATTGTAGGAATATAGTGTTCTAGCAAATATAATTCTCATAGTTTTCAAGACAGATTTATCACGTGTTTCTGCAGTTTTAATTGCTAGGATGTATTTCTAATTTATTTTTGTGGCAAATTCCAGTGTCATTAGAGCAGTGATTTTCATTTGTAAGAAAAATTTATTTCAGTGATTCAGCTATTCTAGACAGGGCTTATTAGATGTGCCATTTAATCTTTTAAACTAATGAGTTACTATTTTCCACGAGGATCTTTTATTTAAGTCTTCAGATACTCTACAGCATATAACTTGCCATTTAATGTTTAAGAAAGCATTTGAAATTTACTCAGACTAATGCCTCTGTTTCTTTAATGCAGAAGTACCCACTCCTGCATGTGCCTCCACTGAAGTAGTTATTTACAGATCCTGATAGGATTTAGATATTCTTCAGTGGAGCACTGGCTAGTAGTAAACCTAGTGGACTCAAAATTTGCTCTCAACCACGCATGTTGTGTAGTGTGCACA
Source organism: Agelaius phoeniceus (assembly GCF_051311805.1). NCBI lineage: Eukaryota > Metazoa > Chordata > Aves > Passeriformes > Icteridae > Agelaius > Agelaius phoeniceus. Next base: position 22,461,075 of record NC_135268.1, read on the forward strand.
AGTGTAGCATAGGTATTTTAAACAGGTTCTGCACAGCTGTGGTAGCTCCACAGCACTGCTGCCAGGAGCCACCAGTCAGAATTACACTTTTCCTGCTGGCCAGGTGATGATGCCTTCTAAATGTCATTGGAGGCAGCATCAAAAGGCCATAGAAGTACAGGTCTAGTTTAGGGACAGCCTTTCTGCTACCTAATGATGAAGCAAAAGCCCTCTGGCATATAGAAAGGAATGAAGCTGAATGTGTTGACTGTGCTGAAGGTGAGTCTATAGTGTTGGTAGTTAGGGAATTGCTTTTCACCATTCTCAGTCTAACATTTGGTTATCAGCATAGCAGTTCTTGGCCTTTGGACCAAAGATGATTTCAGTAACAGTGTATTGATGCTAAAGAGGCCTTTGCTTTGCAATTAAGGCTAGACCATCTGCAGGCAAAAATTTTAGAAAGTATTACCTGGACCCCATAGAGGGAGGGACTCCAGGTATGAACCAGACCACATCATTCAGAGACTTTCCAGTGCTCAATGCTGCTGGTACCTGTGCTGATCTTCAGGACTCTAGGTGAGCACAGCTGCTTTCATTGCAGTTGAATTTAGTGGGAAGAAGTTAGTTTTTGTAATGCAGGTTGTTGGCCACAGCCATCTCCTCAAATTCACTCTTACCTTTCTGTTCTCCCCTGCCCCAAGTGTCAGGGTCAAAAGAAGCCTTCAGAAGATGGTGATGTTTCTTCTCAGCTGCGAGCTGGTACTGGTAACTAAATCTGCTTGGTCACTGCTGTGGTATAGTTTTTTATTGCTTTACTAATAGTTCTGATTCCTAAGAAAACGTCTCTGTGCTGAAGGAGTGGAAGAAAACATGCCACAATCTTATTTTCTTCACTACCAAACTCTCAAAAACGTATGGTCCAGTAAATCACTTGTAACATCTGATCCATAGTGCACTAAAAAGCTGGTGACTCTGTAGCCTTATACTCTGTGAGCATGGGTTGTACTGGAGTAATATTTTCTAACAAAGCAGTGGAAAAATGCAGCTTTGATTTACTGGCCAGTATCAAGCTGGTAAGTCTGTGACATACCCAACGTAGCAGACCTCTTTTTTTATGCCAAGGCTAAGAATAAATCCTGAATTTTAGAAACAGGGTATTGATCTATGTGTAAGCAAAGACTGTTTCCATTTCTGTGTTCCTCATTTAAGCATCCCAGGAATCTGAAGAATCAATGGAAAGCAGTTTGTCATGTAGTGCTACTCTTGCTGCATTGCCATGTTAGCTCCTCTGTAGTGAGACACTTGAAGAATTTGAGTAAAAGCCTGTTTTGGTTTGTCACTTTTTACCTAAGCTGATCATTCTTTAGGCACTCTCCACAGTGCCTTCACATATGCACATTTAAAATGGAAATAAACTAAATTGCCCTTTCATGCAAATTTCTCACGGTCCATCCGCTTTTTTCCTTCTTTCTCTCCCATTTTTTTTTAATATTTACTTTTTGGTGTTGATTCTTTGTGAGCAGCTGTTTCCTAGCCCCCATGCTTGGGAAGCACATTTCACTAGCATGTATGAAAAGGAGGTGTTCTTGTCACATCTTTCTTTGTACTACATTTAAGAAAGAGCTGGCAAACTCTGCCGTGCCAAGCAGCAGAAAGTGTAAGATACTTTGATGTTGTGTAAGTTTGAACAGCTTCTGGACAGGTACAGATATGCTTAAAGATATAGAAATTGTCTGTGCTGAACACTGGTGTGTGTTCTCACAATACCTACATGCTAATTCCTTTGCTTTTCATGTTGGTGATGAGAGGCTGAATGTGTCTGAGGAGACAGGGACCCACAGTCTTTGAGATAAAAATAGTGATCTTATCACAGCTGCCTCTCTTTGACTTTGTATGTGGTATTTGGAGGTAGTGTTTTCATGTCAGTACATCTGTGCCTCGACTAAGGAGAGGAGGTGTTTTTCTGTGTCCTTTTCTTATTTGGTGTTTCATGGTGAAGTTGAGAATTGTGTAGCAATGACAAAGATGCTAAGTATAGTATGAAATGAGGTTGTTCTATTTCCAAGGTTTTCAGGACATGTATTTCCATGGTATATGCATCCTAGGAACATTCTCCACCCTCCACCCAGGTCCAGTGAACTCATGTTTCATGCCTGAGGAAAACAACCACAGCAGTACTGCCCAGTGAGCATTCAGTAGCTGAATAAATAACTAAATGTACTTTTGAGTAAATAGTGCTGAAGTATTGTTTCATTTAAAATCCTTTAGCCTGCCAAATTAAAATGGAGATTCCCAATGCTGTGCCTGAAAAAAGTGTACTTCATAACATTGTTATTTGTACGAAAAGATAACCAGATGTAAAGTTCCTTGATGCATTACTGTGAAAGCAGTGTGTGATAATTCTGCTTACACTTCAAAAAAAAAGCTAAGGAGGTGCCACTCAGATTAGTCCAGATGTTCTGTAGCCTCATTGGGCCCCATGTATATTTAAACATGCATTCTTTGCCAGCTGCCTTTAAAATGAGCACCGATTTCTTTAGTGCAAGCACAGATCTGTGCTACTGCTCTGCTACTGCAGTTCCTGGGCTGGAACTACACAGGAGTCTCTCTTTTTCTTCCCAGCTTCGAGAGTGATGTATCTAATACACAATTCTCCATGTGGATTTACTTCCAGAGCTGACTCCCAGACTACTAATTCAATGATTATATTGAAGGGGAGATTTTTATTGCAAAAAAAAAACAAAGCCAAGGTGCTTCTTAGCATCCATGCTCACCCAGCTGACTGCAGTGCAGTGTGGAGGGGCCCAAGCAGCTCAGCACTGGTAGCACTGCTGCAGAAGCAGGGCATTCACTATAGGCCACTTTACTCTGGAGGATTCATTTAAGTGGCTTTGCTGGACTGGGTTTATTCTGAATGCTGCTCTGTAAACCCACTTCCCTCCAAAAGGAACAGTGGTGGGTTTACTCTGCACTATTACTCTTTGGATTTCTTACTGGAATGCTGCCCCCAGAATTCTTGAGCCCTGCAACAGCAAACAGAGTTTTGTTGATATTCTAGTTTGACAAACCATTTCTGAAAATTTGGTTCTCAAAAAAGCACCTTACTGAGCTGAGGGGAAAGCTGGGAGTGTGCTGAAGAATGTTTGAATACTGCCAGGGAACTGATGAGAACCTGAAATGTGCTCTGTGTGTGTTCTTGCTACCTGTGGAGAGGGAGCTTCATGCAACCAAGTGGAAAACAGTGCTTTTCATTGTTTTTCACTGAATAGGTTTGATCCCGGGTTTTATGATGGTATCAAAAGCTTATATATTGTGATTTAATACAAGCTGGAGAAGTAACCTTGAAGATATTTCTCTGATTTCATAAAGATGCAGTGGTGGACAAAACAGACAATATTTTTATATATTTTTATAATAATTCAGTATTTTTATACCAATTTTATAAATTTGTAATATATTTCATGGTTTTTTAACAATTCGATATTTTTATAACAATTCAGTTATAAAAGCTGATTTGAAGGTTTTTGGTTTTCTTCCAGGCCTGACATGACTTAGATAAAAGACATCCTTTTTAACTCTTAATATGCTTAATGAGAAAGGAGACAAGCATTTGCAATTAAAAATCAAAGTGACTAAATTTAAACTGTATACAAACCTGAACTTCCTTGGTATTATCAATTACCCTGGAATAATTCAGACATCAGTGAAAAATCTTCCAGTGTAAAAAGAAAGTGATATTCATGGCTTTTATTCTGGCAGTATGAAGAAATTTGTTAGCAAAGAGGTGAAGTCAGTATTGGGTCAAAGAACAGGCTTTTCTGAGTATCTGCCTTTAATTGAAATATGGAGGCAATGGGAAAAGAGATCAACACCTGACTCATTATTATCCTCGCCCGAGTCTTTTCTTCAGGGTTCTGTAAGGTTGTCAGAGGATGGGAGTAAAAAAAGAAAACAGCAGGAAAGATGAAAGCAAAGGAAACAGGGCTATAGAGTAATTTATTTTGTTAAGTCCCATCTCCCTCATAAGACAAAAAGAGAAGGAGGAGTAGGGGAGAAGTTTTCTGACAGGACTGCCTGAGAGAAAAGGAGATCCAAGGGCAAAGAGAAAGGGGAAAAGACCCAAAAATGAGTCAAAGCTGGATGTGGTGAAAAGTGATGTTCCTTGACCAACCCAAACCCTGAAAAAAAACAAACAAACCAAAAATAAAAACAAAACAAAAAAAAGACAGGAAGAAGCCACAGGAAATGGAAAGGAAGATCAAGGGAAAGAAAAACAGAGAGGACAGAAAATACACTGAAAGTACACAGAGAAATGGATGGCAAGAGGTATTGCAGTGTAGGAAAGAGGAAGATAAGCACAGGTCAGGGAGCTGCTGGGAGTACTGAATTCACAGTAAAAAAGGGACTAAAGAAGGGAAAAAAGGGTATTTTCCAAAGATGAGAGATGACGGAAGGGGAAAATTATAGATTAAGACCACCAAATTTCAAATGAAAGGGAAAGAAAAAATAGAGAAAGTAAGCCAGAGATGAAGAGATGGTGGGGGGAGATGGCAGGGATCATTAGAATGACACCACTAGCTGGGAGAGATGATTCATTTTCTTTGAGATGTGGTGATTTACTATACATTTGAAAAATTACACCATTAGGTTCTAGAAGCTTGGCCTAAGCACTGAGCATCAGCTTTTTGAGTAGAGCATGCAGTGGGAGAATACCTATGATGTCTGTGTTGTTTCCCCTGTAAATTCAACATTTGTCAGTGGTCTAAAATACCCAATTATAACTTCTGGCAGCAGTCTGGGTCCTTGAGAAAACATTGAGTCAGTAGCTAGTAGGCAAATGAACAGCAGGTTGTAACTTTCCATTAGCTTCTTTATTTCAGTTCAGTAAGAAAAGAAAATTTGGGTGGTCCCCAAAGCAAAATATTTTATTTAACTCTCTTCACTGTTATTCTGCCTTGTGCATTGGCTTTGAGGAAAGAAATTTCTATTGAGGTCACTTGCACTTGTGTCTTATGATCAGTTAACAAAACAAATAGCCCATCTCAGCTTCTGCAATTACAATCCTTAGCTGGATATAAAACTAAACTTGAGTATTCATGTCCTCCTAACAGCTTGAAAATAACAGAGCAAGTCTAGGGGCAGGCCATTCCTCCTAGGCCAGAGACAAATTAAAGCAATAAAACACACTGTACAAAATAATTAACTGAATGCACAGAACTATATAGATTTCACCACACAGAATGTAGGGGAAACAAATGCTTCTATACATTATCCAATTGTTGAGCACAGTATTTTCTATTGATTTTGGCAACTTACTATTTGCTGACTATTACCTAAGCTTTGGTGAAAGTAGCAGTTAAACACAGAAATCTGTCCTGCTAACCAATCCTATTAGGAAATTGCTGAAAAAACAGAACAGATCCTTACTTCTTTAATCAAGCCCAGGGGTACAAAAGGCCTCAGTTAACCACTGGCCACCAGATGTTTTTGCAGATTTGGTTGATCAACTGTTGGTTGCTGGCTAAAGAGCTGAATGGAAAGGACTATTTAACAAGTTAACAGAGCATCTGGCTACTTTTTTACATAACTGACAGTATCATATTGGTGACCAAAATATGTCTTTTATGGTGTTTCTTCTCTAAGACATAGTCTTTAAGCAATAGGATTTAATGTCTGATTTTCCAGATGCCCTTGGACATATTAAACAACAGCTGACAAGAGGCATGAGGAATACTCTGTGCAAAACAATTTCTGGGTTGTCCTCCTTGAATTTTGCCTAAACTGGTGTCCTAGAAAATTTTGCAAATGCTGAATCCACACACCACCAAAAAAAACTCTACTTTTTTCTTCATTTTTTGTTGTGCGCCCCATTTCATGCCTTCCTGACACTCCTGGGAGCTCAAATCTTCCAGCTGAGTGTCATTTTGTGACAGCTTCATGGGGGCTTTTCCATTTCTGTGAATTTAGTGTGCTTTGGAATGGAAAAGGGGATTATTAATGCACATGTCTTCCACTGAGGTTGGGCCTTGTAAGAATTCAGTTTCGAAAGCAGGTTGGACCCAGGTGAAAATTGAGGAGGGAATTTCTGAAGCACGTGTGGGTACTCCAGGCAGGGAGGCTGCTCTTTCTGTGACTCACCAGCTCTCTATGAACTTCTCTATCCTGGGAATTTCCACTGGAAATATTTTGTCAGGCTGTCCATACTAAAACCAAGGTATTGTTGGGACTTTTTTCTTTAAATGACAGATAAATAAATGAAAGAGGAGTCAATGATCCCAATGTCCTTATAGATTTGGGTTGCAGATGTGGTATAGTTTTATTTTTCAGGTTTCCATTGCACCTCCTCTAGAGTTGTTTTCTGCTCTTGACCCTTGTGTTCTGGTAATGCAGCCTGAGTTCCAAGGTGGTTGCATTGGATTAACCAGTGCCTGTATATTTTCTATGTTAATTGAAGCAGCAGAACACTCTAAACTTTGATGTAGTGACAACCACTTAAGCAATTAATCTGTAGCAGTATTCTGGTTTTATTCATTTTCTCTGATGGTCCTCAACTGTGGCCATACCAGGCCAATGTATTTTTCTTGATTAATTGACACAATCTGCACTTTACTCTGCCAGGAAAAGAAGTGAAAGCTCTCAGATATTCAGCAGAGTTCACTGGTTGCATAGGAAGTAGGGGAGGAAAACTGGCTGTAAGCTCTGTCGCAAAGGCATTATAGACTTTAGTGTTCCAAGTTCCTTATAAATAATGAAATTGTAAGTACACATGAAATAGGATTGGCCTACTGTAATATTGATATACAAATTAAAGACCTTCCATAATGCATTGTTCATATAGTCAAAAATTTCTAATGAAGAAGGGAAGAAAATTTTTGGCTTTGCCAGCAAAACAGGAGAACAAAGCTCATTTCAACAATGATGACAGTGAGGATAACAAGCTGGGATGTGGGATGAACAGAAAGATATTTCAATTTGGGTATCAAAGGAAGTAGAAGACTGACAACTTTTCCATCTTCATCATATTATATCAAACCTGGCAGAGTGAAAGCTGTCATTAGAATAAATAAAAGGAACTGAAACAGAAGTTCAAAGCACTATAAATGATAAATTTTGTGTGGTATGAAGATAACAAGCACTGTGCTCAGTAAGAGAGTTCCCATCACCCATCTGCCCAAATCCACCCAAATTAATGTGAGATTCTGCTATTGTCTGATCTATTCTCTCATTTCAACCATCAGAGAGAGAACAAAAGTAAAAGGAAGTAACTGCAGAAACAGCAAATGTTTTGCAGAAGCATTTAAACGAGACAAAGCTGAAGAGGGAGCTTCATGCCACCCCCGTCTCAATGTTTCAGCAGTAGTTACATTTGCTCCTTGCTGCAATGACAAGCTCAAATTGTCATCAATAAATGTTGATTTGTTTTCTCCTAATAACAGTAAGCAGCTCCCACTCAAAATCAATTTCAACTTTGTTGGCAAGACACTGCACATTTGTCTTCACCGTGACTGAGCTGCATAAAGGAACAATTGAATTGAAAATTAAATGAAGAATAATTGAAAATAAAAGTGCCTTTTTAAAGGAAAATTAGTGCTATGCTGAATTTCCAGAAATGTTATGTTGGTGGGGGGGGGTTTGCCTTAAAAAAGGTAGGGTTGGGCTAAAAACTTAATTGTATAAATATGTGCACATTAATGTGCATAATTAAAAATGGACTTTAACTTCAAAAGGATAAAAAGGCTCTTCAGCAACTTCCTAGGGTTTTAGTTCTGGCAAAAGCAACAGAGTTTCTGCAGTAATTATACATCCAACACATTTGGATATGCTAATTGGATCTAAGTTCTAATTAGTTTCTTTGTGTGACTAAGAATGACAATCGCTGAATTAATTTAATGCAGCTTTGTTCTGAGCTTAGTACTGTTTTCACTATTTTTCATACAAAAATGTTGCCCATGAAATGCTTTGCTTTATGGGATGTCAGTGGTTTGACACCTACAAAGTGCAGTGCACGTTCATGTGCTGCATTTCCCTGTTCCATTATAGGCCATACACTCCAGCATTTAGGTTATTCCACCCAAAGTGTTGCAGGGCCTTTCCAGGGGAGTGGTGAGGACCTGGAAGGTGTCAGTAGTCCATCCATGACTAGAGAGCAGCTGGGTACACTGTGGAGGAGCAGAAGAAGCAGAGAGGGCTGCTGTGATTCCTTGCTGGTCTTTGTGATTGGATGGGAACATGAAATGGGGAAACCAAACGGGGATAATTCGTGCTTTTATTTGGAAGCAGCCATAGGAAAGATGAGCAATTTCAAGAGATTCATAGGACACCTCCTGGTTTTGTTTCTCCTTCTATCCTGTCACTGCTTTCAGTTTCTCTGGGGTTTGGATCTACTAGATCCTTGATTCAGTCATTACTTGTGATTACAAGTATGCTCAGCATTACCCTCATTCATTCCCGGTCTGGAGGATAACCTTGACTTCAGAAGGGCAAGAATTAGATGTGAGTGCTCCTGAAAGCAGCAGAGAGAAGTGATGACATTATTTTAAGGCCATCTTCCTCTAGGAAATCTAGAATCATGGGATCGTTTAGATTGGAAAAGACCTGTGAGACCATTAAGACAAACCCAATTCTACATAATTGCAGAATTTTCTTTTGTTTTTTACTATTTGAGATGTTCTTTTCCCAAGGAGGCATCTTCAAAGAATTTATATAAATATATTGAAATTTAACAATTTAGGAGTTGCTTTAGTCTAATAGATGTAATGAAGAAAACAAATCTTTCAGATTATGCACTTCTAAAATGGTTAAATATATTTACTTAAAGTCTGGTCTTTATCTTCTGTTTCACTTTGAAAGATCTATGAAACACATATACAAAGCCTTTTCACATGAAGTGATGAAAATAATGATTTCTGTAAATTCCTGTTCAAGCACAGTCAGCAAACTCCCTTCTTTACAAACCCTTTCAGATGGTTTGAGGCAACCTGCCATTTCTATGACTCTGTGTGAATTTACAGTAATATTTTCCATTTTTTTACAGTTTGCGTTTCTCTCAGATTATGGTGCTGAATTCCCCAAGAGAATAGTTTTAGTAGAGGCCACTGGACCCAACAATACCCTACTGATGTTAGTCTCAGTTTATCAGAGGAAGCAAGGCCTTTTGTTCCTTTAAATAGGAGTCAGAAGATGAGCATCCCTGGAAAGGTTTCATTCACAGTCCATGGAGAGGCGATTCAGAGCAAGAACTGGTAGCTACAGGTGCCTGTCTGTCCCTTTGGCTGTGTAATGACTTCACATAGGCAATTGGTTTACCTGCCATAATTGAGACTCTGCCCCAAAGTCCTCTGAAGTCAATCATTGTCCTCCTGTTGGGTTTTAGATTTAGCACTGGTAATTGTGCAGGACAGCTGAGTGTGGAAATGAATTTAAAAAATGAGACTGGTTGTCTTGGTGTGTGGTGCTAAGGGATGTGTGGTTGATTGATTTGTTTCTCCGTGCTTCAAAAAAAGCATCTACCCTCATACAAAATCCCAGGCAAGTTACATTTTCAGAGAAGCTGAATTGCAAGTCAGTATCTACTACACCCAGATTGAAAGGCAGATAATCCTAAACACATTCCTGAGCAAAAAAGCTTCATCCAAGAAGCTTAAGAACTACAATAGCACCAATGCAAAGAATGGCATAGATGAACTTCTTTTTCTGCATAGTCTGTTGCAGTACCCTCTCAATCCTGTGATGTGCCTATCCAATGGTCTTTTCCTCAATCATCTTTAAATGTCATTTTTAAACTGGCTTAAAATCACTGCTGTTTCATTACCAATTAGTAGTATAAGCTTTAATTAAAGCTGGTGTAATTCCTTTTGTCAGAGTTCCACTAGGAATGATGGGCTGGAGCAAAGAGTGTGCTAAAATGATGGTAGCTATTATTTCTCCAATTAGTGTATTAATGAAAGTAAGGTAGAAATATTGCTACAGGTACAGTACTTTTTATGTCTTTCACTAATATTGATATCCTCTCTGACCTCTTTTAAAGCAACTCATATAACCCCAAATCCTGGATGCTGTCATCCATTGCACACTGATATTTAAAATCAAAACCTGATATCCTTAATTGCTTAATTTTCAATTTCAAGATGAATCTGTGCACAAGCCATCCCCTGAGTTTCCATCCCATTGAGTCCAAAAGGTATTCTATTTCATACATTCCTGCTTAAAGACACCTAGCAGGAATGACTAGCAAAGTTTTATGGGCAAATGAGAAAATGATTTTTGTTTTCTCTTTTAGCTTGGCTGCTGGAATCCTGTAACTGGTCTGAATGGGTCACTAACAGACAGAAAGCTGGAGAACAACATGAGAGGAGTGGTTCTGCGTGTGGTGACTGTGCTGGTAAGCAGATGCTCATCCTTCTGCATTAGCAGGAATGCATATTCTTCCTTTTGCCACATCTTTTTACTAAATACATGGTTTTACCAAGAAGGTAGTTGGTGTTAGAGGCTCTGGTTTAAGCTGGTCACAAAAAACCCAGAAAGATTGATAATTTTCCACAAAATAAAATTGTTTATCAGTACAGCACTTTTCAGAGTGAATCAGACACATTAGAACCTGTTTCTTCCACAGGCAAATTCTAAATTAGGTAACACAAGCATCTGAGCTGATAAAGGGCAAGCTTCAACTGTTAGCTAAAGCTACCTAGCTGAAGCTCTAAATAATTCAATTCCAATCACCTTGGGAAATTGTGTGCAGTCTAACACAAATTGTCACACTCAGAAAATATTCAAGGTCAGCTTAGGTCAAGTATTGTTAGTTTGGTAAAACATCCACTGTCCCATCCTGGCTTTTTGTCAGCCAGGTTCTCCCCCTGTGTGCACATCTTACATTAAGAAAAATTCTTGGTTTAAAGCTGAACAGACAATGTCTACCAGGATAGGAATTTGTGTTATGAGGCCAGTGTATTCCTGCCATAAACCTAGCTTGAGGAGAAGTTTTTAAGAGTGGAGAAAAAAAAAAAAGAAAATATGAGACATACAGGCCTCTTTGGACCAATGCCCAAATACAAAGTTGATCCAGGGCTGCAGAACTGTCAAGGTTAGATTGAGCTATTTCTCTCTTGCTGCCCTCTACTTGTGTTTGAGTTCAGTGTCTAAAGGCCCAGCACTTTTTTATAAACAGCAAGCTGAGGAGTTTTCAGGGTTTGCATTGCTGACAGTGCATGATAAAGGGTCAGGGGTCGAAAGTGAAATCACCAGAGCATGTCAGTACCATGGACAGAGCAGTTTCACACCCCTCCCATTATTTTATGTGTATTTAGACACCTTTACCTGTCATGGTGAGCATTTTGTTCCAGCTCTTAGTACATTAGAGAACTTCCTGTGGTAGAATCTACAAGACAAAACAAACCAGACAACCACAAGCAAAAAAAAAACCCACAAACCTAAAAAAGAACCCAAAACCAAATTAAACAACAGCAAAAACAGCAAAAGCCAGCCAAGGAGGAATGAATTCACAGAGGGGAATAAAAAAAGAAAGGAGTAACAGAGAGGGGGAAGATTACACTTTAATTGAATGTTCATCATAATAGCATCATGGTGGCAGTGGCTGGTCTCTGTTTTGCCTGATACTCCTATTAATTGGTTCAGTATAATTATCTGTTGACAAAAATGATCTGTGGATTTTGCCTAGAAAAATAAATTTGAATTAGAATATTAGCATTGTTTTTAGTAGTAGTTCTTCCCTCTCTCCCCACTGTTCCTGCTTTATCCCCAGTTATCTTTGTTCCCTTGACAGAGAGCTTCTTCTTTCATGTTATTATAGCATGGATATATATATCAGCTTGCAAAGATACACAAAAGTAATTACCTATCCTGGTAGGATTGTACAGTAATTATAAAAGTAAAGACAGAAATTTAAAGTTCAACGCAGCACAGGGCATTTCAGTCTCCTCACTAGTTTTATATCTTCTGGGAAGGACAATACTGGAGATTTGTATTTAACCTGTGATGAAAATGTGTGATTCTTACCTTGAATGTGAGAGCAGGAGGGATTTCACCAATTAACTTTATTTTAGTGGTGATCTTCACTGTATTTTCTCTTCCATCTCTTTCCCTGTTGTTCAATTAAGTCAATACATTTCTGTGAAAAGTAAAGAATCTATATAGATTGTGAATTATTATTGTTATTAATTCTGCCATTTTCTAACAGAATGATCTTGATCCAGGGAAACAAGTGTTAAAATTAAATATTAATATCTTTGAATATTAATAGGTTTCTTTTTCATTGAGAGTCGAGAAGTTTACATTAGTTTATAATTTGGCTTTGTTAAAAGTTCAAATCTCTCATGCCTTTTTAGATAGCACCCCTTCTCCTCTTCCAATTTCATTTTGTTATGCCTTCAGGTTGAAAAGGACCTTTTTTTTTTAATTGCAGTAGAATTTGAGAGGATAGCAAATTGCAACACCTGGGTTTATATTGCATTATACTAATGAAATTAAACCTTCTGGAGTCTGAAAATCATAAATGATTGTGATTTATTTCCTCAGTCTTTCAAAAAGCAAATGCTGAACAATTCCCATCGTCCACATCCATCTACTAATTCCTTTCCCTAAGTAAGCATAATAATTATGAGCTATGTATCTGCAGACCTTATCCCAAATCTCTTTGTGAGTATGGCAGAATACAGCATAGCCCCAGACTGGAAATCATCTGGTTTCACTTGGCAGAGGATCCTGGCTCTTCTGCAGTACACATGAATTCTCTCCTTTGCATAAATAGCAATAAGAAATATTTCTTTCTGGTTTATTCTGAGGAGAACTATGGTCACGTTTGTCTACACATAATTCAATGTTTTAATCCGAGTTGGATTAGTACCACGCTTTCTGCACTTTTAGAAAGGGCTTATTTTGTCTAACTTAAATATCAGATATCTCTGTCTTGGACTGCTTCCATACATGAAACTGAAGTCTGAACTTTGTGTTTGACAAGTTGCTCTTAAGTTCAAGTCACTTGCTGGTGAATTTCTGAAATGTATTCTGAGTTTCTGAAGTGTAGCTCAATCAAAGGTCAGCATAGCTGTTCCAAACAAATTCAGAGTGTCTTGAATGAACAATTGCCTAAGAAAAAATTTAGCTATATATCCATTTTGGCTGTCTCAATTTCTTCTCTTTTTCAGTTATTCAGTTTTATTAAAAAAGACCTAAAATGCAGCAGACATTCTCATAATATCATTGTATTAGCCACAGCAATTACTGAATTATTCATGTGAATATTAAGACATTGAAATGCAATGAGATTTGGTCCATTTGACGATGAATAGGCCAGCAGGTATTTTTAAAATTGTATTTTCTTAAAAATCCCCTGTTGTTCAAAATAGGAAAAAGTTTGAATTTCTCTGTTTTAAAGCATTAAAACCTTGACTGAAAAGTACAGAGCTTTTCCTGAAAATGCATGAGGTATAGTATCCTAATGGTGCAAAAGATCCTCGTGGCTCTACATGAAAATTCAAAACAGCTCCCAAACAGGAATGTATTTTCATATCTGGAGGGTCCTGAGAAGGCAGGCAGGATAAAAGAAAGACAGATAACAGCAAGCCATGCTGAATTATGCTTTGCCATACATCCCTGTACACAGTATCTCAAGAGTTATCACCCAGTTTACCTGCACAGAGAGAGCTGCAGGTTGGTCACCCTGGGCTGCAGGTGGGCACTGTGGGACGTGATGTAGTGAAAGGACTGGCAAAAGGGTAGATAAGCATAGAAAGGAAAAATAATTAAGAACATCATTTGCACAGTGGAAAATGTTATCGTATGTGGACTAGTTTAATTCTCAGTGGTTGGTATTTAATTCATGAGCATTTGTTGCCCAGATTAGAAAAGAAAGAAATTTGAAAGCAGACAGTGTCTTTAGGGACATTGAGCTGGCAGGAGGTCTGCATCTTCAGTCCCTTTTTCTATTGAATTTACCACTCAGAGATGAAACATGAGATATGAAGCTAGGGCCTGATTTTAAAAGCTGAAACTGTCTTTGGGATTTGAATTCCAATACTGGCTTAAAGGAAGTTAAAAAAAAAGTTCTTTATGAAGCTGGAGTAACTTTCAGAGTGACTGGGGAAAGGATAGGCATAAGGAAGATGAAATAAGACAGACAGTGTTTAAGCATATGCAGAGGAACAAACAGAAGTGATAAAGCATTAAAAATGTCAGGGCAGAAGCATCAGTGACTGACTGTACAATAAAGATCAACCTCAGGAAAGATTATGTGCAGGATACCTCATTAAATACTGAATAAATGTTTTATAATAGTGTGCAATAGTCTCATAGATAATTCTTCTTATACTTTCTCCCAATATTTTTGGTGGTCACTTTTCTCATGCAGTCCTGATCCCATTCTCCCATTTTCTTATCTGAATACTGTGGACTTCTGTAAAGTCTCTTGATTCCATCAGGCAGCTCTATCTCTGCCCTAGTGCCCAATCTTTTAAGAAAAATTATTTCAATTGAGGCATGTATTATACTGTGTATATCTATCTATCTGTCTATCTATCTATATATATATAAGTATATTGGACTGCAGTAGTACCCAAAATAGTAACAATTAAATCATTATTACAAAAAAAGAAACTAATATTCCTTGACAGAGGCAGAACCTGTCTTCATATTCCTCTTGCAACCACCACACCTGTACAAGGGCCAATTTTAAATTGCTACTGACTGGGCACAGGCCTTTTTTAATAGCTGTTTTATGTCCCTTTGAGCTACCTAGCTTGTATTAAAACAGGTCATAAACCTTACAGTTATTCACTACTGGGATCATTCATTTGACAAGCTTTAATCTCGCAGCCTGCTGGGAAACCCAGCGCCTTTTTTTTTTTTTCAATTATTGTTATTTTCAACCCATTCTTCTGAAGTAGCAGGTACTATATACTAGATAAGGTTGGTTATCGAGCAATTCAAATGTTTTGGGACCTGGCTGGGGCTGCAGTTTGACAGCAAGGTAGGTGCAGTGCCAAGCCTGGTAGGACCAGGCTAACTCATTTCTATGTCAAGGGCTGTCTCTCAGGGCTCCCTGGCTTTTATCTTCTGGCTGACCCTTACCCATCTGCTCTGTGGGCCCATTTGCATTCCAGAGCAACTCACACAGTTCACAGAAATTTGACTTTGAAACAGAAAGAGGCTCTTACTCTGGCTGCAATTATCCTTCCTGACTACACAAGGTAGAAAAGGAGGTGAGCTGCGTGACACAGCTCCTTATGAACAGGAGCCCTTGCAAGGCTGCCTGAGGGAGTGCAGTGTAGCTGCCAGCAGGTTAATGCACCCATACCACACTTGTGCTAATTCAGGTATCTGAACTCTCTGCATTATAGCCACCATTGTACTCTTTAGACACACTCTGAAGCACCCCAATCGATTCCAATCTCAATCCATATTCCTGTCCTATGGTTCAGAAAGAGCTGTTACCTGCATTAAGTTATTGTGGATTAAAATCAATACACAAAGCTTGGAAGAATTCTAATAGACCATTGCCATAGATCGCTTTGAAAGGAGTTTTAGTCCCATTGCTGAGAAATGGGAGGAAGAGGGGCTAAGGTTCTTTGTTCATTTCTTGTAAGTAGGACTAAACTAAAAATCATAATAAATCTGGAAGTTACCATTTCATTCAGGAGGGAAAAATACTCTTGAAAGTACTGTAACTAAAAGACAAATTTTGTGTCTAATTGATGACAATAAACAGATCAAAAAAGAGACAGACATGGATAAGAATATGCCAAATGTAAAATCCAATTAATATTGTACTCAGTTTCTGGGATGTGAATGAATTTTTTGCTGTAGGAAAGGTGACTTTTCTGTTAGTACAACTGACTTTCTAATCAATCTGTTTGAAAAGCACAGGATCAGAGAATAGTGGGCTTTGGTGCCAATAGAGTTACACAGCCCATTGGCACAATATTTACTTATCCAAGATCTTGTAGACTTCAATCCCTCATCTATGTTTTAGTTTTATTAACGGGTGGGGGCTGTGTTATGTTTTGCAGCAATTTTATTACTGTTGATAGTGGGAGAATTTCTGCAATGAAGGAATGAAATGTTTCAATTAAATTTTGGTCATTGATTCTAACATGAATAATGTACATTGTTGTTCGATTAAAATAACAAGCTGCTCTGCTGTTCCTAGCCAAATAAAATCCCCAAAACAACAATCAATAAAGCAGTTGAGGAAATTAAGTATTTGGGACTGCATATTTCACCAAAATCTTTTGGGGAAGGAAATGCAAAATACCTGACATATAAAAGGGGGCCATTCATTATTTTTTCAGTCAAGGAAAAAGCAATTTTGCCTAGGAGCAAGACAATAGCATCTTGTGCTTGAAAATATTTGGTTCTTGGTTATCAGACTTAGTGTTTCTTGTGGGTTATAATGGCCATTTTTGGTCATCCAGCAGCCTTTGGAAGGAAGTTGAGAAATCTAGTAATAAGTGTGAATTTCAGTTTGGGGAGCAGTTTCTTAACATTTGCAGGGGAATGGGAGTTTTTAAAGTGTCACAGTGAATATTTGCTTCATGAGATTGCCAAGGCTCAGCCTGGGCTATGGGAATTCTTTAATGTGCCTGTCCACTGTTTCTAGAGTCAGTGTCAAGCATACATTGACAGTCTTACAGTCTTGCCCACAACTGAGCTTCATTTCTCGCTTTTTTTTTTCTTTCTTTTTCTCTCACTACTATCAGTGGAGAAAGAGGGAAATTTTATTGAATGTAGAGTCCTATTGAATAGAGTGTCGCTGTGAAAGTATTATATTCCAGTGTGTTCAGAAATTTTTGATGAGTAGATACAGAGGTCATTTTCATATGCTTTATGAATTCTAACCACCCATATAATTAGGTAATTTCAAAACTCTCTTCACAGAATCGTTTAGATTGGAAAAGACCTTTAAGATCATCAAGTCCAACCATTAACCCAGCTCTGCCAAGGCCACCCCGAAACCATGTCCCAAAGTGCCACATGTCTCTAACATATACTAATGTCTCCAGGGATGGTGACTGCACCACTCCTCTGGGCAGCCTGCTCCAAAGCTTCACAGCCCTTTCAGTGAAGAGATTTTTTTCCTAATAGCCAAAGTAATTCGCCTCTGGCACAACTTGGGGCCATTTCCTCTCATCCTATAGTTTGTTTCTTGGAGAAGAGGGCAATTACCACCTTGCCATAACCTCCCTTCAAGTGCTTGTAGAGAGCAATTATGTCCCCCTGAGTCTCCTTTTCTCCAGGCTAAACCCCTCCAGCTTCCATAGAGCTCCAATTTGTGTTGTAAATCCCTGTAGTGATTAGTTTTTCTAACCTCAAAAGCCATTTTTTTTCCCAATATTTTCTGTATAGCGCCCTGGCTGGGAAGTTTCTCTCCATGCTAAGGGGTAAAGAGGATTTAGCTGACCAGGAAAATAATCCAAAGCTTTCTAGTTTGCTTTTTCTTTTTCCTTTCATCCTAGCTTTTTTAGCATTTTTATATTTAGAACAAGCAAAAGACGTTCACAAATAAGTGCAGCAGTGAAGCGGTCCAGCTGCAGGACGATGGTCCTTCTCGGACATCCCGGCCAGCTATCCAGCACCGCTAGCAGTACGGGGGCACTGTCCCGATCTCCCTGGTTCGGGACAGCACCTGAGGCAAACTCTCTGTGCTGTGACAGCAGCGTGACCTTGTGGTAGGACATGGCTTGGCTTGTGGCTACAGTCAGCAGAAAAAGAAGAGAGCGCTCTCCAGCTGTGGTGAATCCAGGTTTATTGGATCCCAGGGGAAACCGACAGCCGAAGAGAACGAGGGAGGGGTTGCAGCAGGCTTATAAGGAGGGAGGGACACAGGGGAGGAGTCAGTCCTTGGACGAATAGGGTTTCAGAGGGGAGTGGGATACAAAGGATTGACTTAGGGAAAACCCCAATGGGGATAACTTGAGGGTGAGGCCCTGCCCCTGAGACAATCACTTGATGCTCTAGCTGCAAGTTTCTAGAGAGTTCTAGAGAGAAGGGTGGGAGCGCCGAGTGACAGACAGGGCACCGGGGAGGGATTTGAGAAAGGGTACATTGATCTCCAAGGCAACTGGGCAGGAGTTGGGATAACTGGTAGCATAAAAGAGGGAAGGGGAAAACCAGGGCAGAACCATTGCATGATGGTTCTGGGGAACAGAACAGTCCAACTTATACAGACACAACGCAACACAGCAGAGCAGTGTATCATAGCTCCATATAATTTCTATCCTGAAATAAGTCTCAAAGCCACAGAATCCACACTTTTAATTGGAGAGAAAATCTTATTGCCCAGCGATCTCCTAATGAGGTGGTGGGAACAGGTAAAATTATGAACAGCTGAGCTAAGACCACTACTTCCTTGTAAACAGCCCACTGAATACAACTGTTTCTTCCTCTCATGTGTTTAATTAGACTGCTGTGTTTAAGATCTGAATGAAACTTTTCTGTTCTTTCAATAACGTTTTCTGTAATTTGTCCAAAAAGAGAGCTTCTTTAAAAAAACACTGGATCTTTAAAACTCATTTTCACTGAGGAACTAAAAGATTACCATCAGAGCTTGGAATTTAAAGTCACTTCTAAAGTCACTGGCTAAAAATCATCCCAAATAGAGACTCTGGGTTTAGGGAACTGAACTTTTGTAAAGCAACCATTCTCTTGTTCTCCCTCCCTGCCTCCTCTAAGGCTGGAATTTATTGCTTGACTTTATCATCCACATCTGTAGCACAGCTACAAACAGATGTTTCTCTTTGATTGTCTAATTAATTAACACAACCAAGTTAAACTCAGCCTAATTATTCTTTTCTGCTATTTAGCTTGAGTATTGCTCCTTCTGTTTCCAAGCATGAGGGTCTTCTGTGCCCAACAGCTTTTCTCTCTTTTCCTATTTTTAACTTTATTAGGGGGTATAGTAAAGAATGTAAAAAGATTGCTTCCAGCCAGATATTTTATGCAAATTATTGACATGTCTGAGAATTTCATCAGAGTAAATAAGAACTGTATTTTGTACTTTTAAGTCTTAGACTCTTGAAGCATTTAGCAAATTGTCCTGGTTCTGGCCAGGACATGATTACTTTTTGCAGTAGCCAGGAGGGGACATGGCTAGGACCCCCAGGTTATGCTATGCCATCTCACACCACTTTCCAGGGATGCTGGGAATGTCAAATTCCATCAGCCTTAATATGAAGCATATTGTTTACCTCTATCCATCTTAGTTTGTGGCTTCTTCTTTAAAACATGTGATAATAGGGAAATGAATGGAGGCAAACCTTTTCTTGAGCTTCTTCCCCAAAGTACTTGTACTATTATGTCATCTTCCCAATGCTTTCCCTCTTTTATACCACGTTGCCTTAATCTTGGGTGCACCTTTATTGTTCCTAAGCTGTGCCAGTCCAGCATTTTGCCGTTTCTCTTGCTTGGGGGACATAATCACCTCTGAAGCCAGACTTTGTCTTCCTACAGCCATAAAAAGCTTCAGCCAGTGTAACCTTCACCTGTTTGCTGCTGGCTTTCACTTTGCTGCAGGTGGTTTTGGCTGTGTGGTGCTTAGCTATCCGCCTCGGTTAACCCACAGTCCTGTGTAAAACCCACCAAGTCTAAAACCCATCCTCCTTTGGGTCAGGGCAGCACAGCTCTGATCCCAAGAAGAAACCAGGCAGTGATAACTGTGGAGCTGTTTTTGAGAAAGAGCCCTTATCACAGACTTAGTAGTGCTGCATTCAGTTGACATCCAAGAAGGGGGCATGTTGAAGGTAAATTGGAATGAAAATAGCCCCTCTCTTAAAGGACTTCCATTCAGGCTGGATGAGAAACCACCCCCTAAATATACTGGATGTCCATACGGCTCAGAGAGGCAGATCATCAACCTTGCAAAAACAAGAAGTTAAGGGTGTGCAACCCATTGATTTTATTTTATTTTTCTCCTCTGTCATGAATGTTGTGACTTGTTTGCTTCTCCAGTCCTGCCTGGCTTTACAGGCTGTGAAGTCTGCTCTTGCCCCAGAGAGGCTCCTAAGTCCCCTAGAGAGGTGACTCCAAGAGGAAGAAAAGGAGAAGCAGGAGCAGTGGCCTTCCTTGGATCACTTCACTGTATTCTGGAACAGTTTAGGTCAGAAGGGACCCTTGGGTGGCAGCTCTGTGGAGCAGGGTAAATGTTAGAGCAGGTTGTTGGAACGCTGTCCAGGGGAGTTTTGAGCATCTCTAAGGCTGACAATTGTATGGATTCTCTGATAAAGACCTTCTTAGATAGTCTGAATTAACACTTGCTTTGGAGAGAAAGTGTATCAGGATTTTCCTGAATTTATTGGGGTCAAATGGAACCTTCATCATCCGGGTGAGTTTTCCCACCTCCAAAATCATCAGTTAGCGCATCAGATTTTCACACCTACTTTCTGCAAGCTCATCATTGTCCTTGTTGTTTTGCTATGTTTATTTTCTTTCTGCAAGTTCAACTTTCTCAAGGATGGAGACAGTCATTTTAACATCCATGTTGTAGGAATGTATGCACTTTTCCACAGCTCCCATAACACCCTCCCAGTGCCAAAAAATAAAAGAAAATAACAACTGGCATAGTTCAGCTGCAGCATTTATGAGGGGAAAATATCAAGACAAATATGTTTGTCCTCTTTCAATGCATTCTCAGAAATGTAAACAATTGCAAAAAAACCCATCATGGCAGAAGATTGGTTTGGTTTTGTTTGGAATGTGATTAAAGGGTTTGTTTGTCCAGACTTCAACAAAAACTGCAAAATGTTAGTTGCTTTGCATAAAGCTGATTGACTATATTTCATTGCATATATATATAGGATACTGGACATTGGGTTTTTTTGTAAATCTCTCAACAACAAACAGCATTATATTGCTTAATAAAGGACTATTAAGCCTTAATAAGGATATTAGCTGTGACAAACTGCGTTTTAAACAGCATATTAAATCACTACAGTGAGCAACTGGATAGAAAATTAATTTATGAGCAACTATTTTCTACATAATTTAGTGATAAAAAATAATCCTTTCTAGTATGAAAATTATTGACTTCTAAAACATCCTTTGTACACATAAATATTTATAATTTTGTGTATAGTGTGTTTAGATTGATGAGCTACCATTTTTATTTGTTGCAGAAACATTTCTTCCCTGTAATTTTGAGTCTATATTTTGGAATCTATCATTCAGGTGATCAGCAAACCTAAATTCACATTTGTGCTCTCATTTCAGAGAGGCTTTCATCAACTTAGTCTCAATTTCTTCAATGTTCTTGGTACCTGGGCACTTGAAAACTACTTTAAAAATTCATTTTACTTTCTCTCCTCCATTTTTAGTCCATTTCACTGGTCTTGGATACTATGGAAGAAAGAAATTCTATCTGACAACTAGAAATAATAACTTGACACAGCTTGAGACAGTTCATTCCTAATTTTTTTTTTTTTTTTTTGATCAGGGGTGGGATTGTTTGGTTCATTTTCTGTTTGGTTTGGGTTTGGGGTTGGGTTTTTTCCTGGATTTCCTTGAGTCAGAAAAGAACATCCTGCCAGTGCAGTCTGGTTGCATCCTTTCTTCTTTGGCAGCATCCTCAGCATGTGACTGTCCTTGAGAATATTTGCTCAAGCACTTACAAAAGATGCTTTCTTATTTCAAAAACATCCTGCCTGCAATTCAGTGACACCTGTTCATATAGAAGGACATGAAGGACATTCCAGCAAGCTAAAAATATTAGTGAGGTATAGGATTAGTGAAAAAGATGGTAAAAAATACTCTGGCTTCAAAGTAGTTTAGAGATATAAGCAGTAGAATAATAAAGAATTATTTTAAATGCCAACAACAAATGCCACTGTATGTAGAATTAAAGTTTGGGCCAGAAACACTGCAACAAATCAATTCTGTTTTCTTCTCTGTACATGTCAGTTTTGCAGACCAGAACAAAGCGGTCACGGAGTGGTTTCATGGGCTTGTCCTGGCCAAGCTATGACAAGTCAGAACTCACTTTTTTGCACCTTAGAATAGATGTTTCTGTTAACCTTATACACAATTGCAGCACTATGTAATGAATTAAAAGAAAAACATATAACGTATTTAAAAAACTACCAATGTGTTACAGCACCTAATGCTTTTGGGGATGATTTAATATTTTGCTGTACTTAGATAAGACAGATCTTTTCAGAGAAAATAAAGAACAAGCCTAAGTGAAATCCATCTATAGCAACTATATATTTTTTGTCTTTAGAAATATGATCGAGTTTTTTGTACCCTTTTTGAAAAAAAAGTGCAGGGGAATGTCTAGAAATTAATTGTGCAACAGGAAGAATAACAGAGCAGAAGCAATTTAATAACAAAATAGAGAAAGCTATTACAAGTCTTTGGAAAAATAAGAAAAGCATGTTGTTGGAAATCTGACCTTTCAGTATCAGCTTTTTGGTATCTATTTCTATCCTTTATGACAGTTATCTTTTAGATGAGTATTCACCAATCATTCTTATAGACAGCCTTAAGTCCTACAATTGATTGTCCCTAAACTAATCAAATGGAGTTTCTTTGGATAGGGCTATTTAAATTTAACTGGCCTATATTCAGGTTACAATAGAAGGACAAGAGCAACACATATTTCAGTTTAGCCAGTTTAGCCATGTTTTTCTTTCCTTACAACATGAATTTGTGGCTGCATTAAGTACAGCGTTTGCCCAGCTAGTGGAAAATGGCAGTGCTGTAGAATCCTCCATATTGATGGACAGACATGGAGTGTACGTCTGTCCTGCTGACCATGAGTGTGGTCAACAGGCATTACTAAAAAGCATTCAGTTGAAATGTTACAGCAGAAAATCTACTTCTGCCATATATAATAGAAAATAAAATTTCTCTGTTGAAGGAAATCCAAAACAAAATAGCATCTCATAGAATGTAGGGGGCATTGCTAACAAGGTACTTTAGGAAAGTTTTGTATAAATAATATTTTAATAGTTCTTTTAGTTTAAAAAAAACCCAGCAACCAAACATGACATTTAATTGCTTTATTAACAGATTCCTCCTTTGTTGTTTTTTTTGTTGTTGTTATTTAGGAAGAGCCCTTTGTCATGGTGTCTGAAAATGTTCTGGGAAAACCAAAGAAGTACCAGGGCTTTTCAATAGACGTGTTGGAAGCCTTGGCCACTTACCTTGGCTTTAAATATGAAATTTATGTAGCACCGGATCACAAGTATGGGAGTCCTCAGGATGATGGGTCCTGGAATGGCCTGATAGGAGAACTGGTGTTTAAGGTAAGGGCATTAATCATTTACTCAGTCATAATATGTGATAAAGTTAAGAAATAGGTGTTATGTTCTGTTTGCATCAGCCAATAACCTTTTTTACAGGTAATTGATAACACTTTGTTTCTTGCACTTTGCCAGCACTTGGATGGTGTGCATTGGATAGCACTTAAAAAGCTGGAAATTAAACTTGTTAGTAACTGTTTAAGAAGCAGGGCAATCTCTTTTTTTTTCAATCAAAGTAAACTCTAAATGTAGTCAAAAATTGGGATGCACAGCACCCTAATTAGTTTGGCAAGTCCTGACACAAATGAGTTGAAGAGGCTGTTCAAAAGAGGAAAAATTGGTGTCGCAGTAATTAGTGATACATTACATAAATAATGTATAGCACTTAGAAAAATGTTGGTATGATGAATACATGAAGAATATAATCAACAGAAAATGTTTTATTGATATATAACAACAACACATTATGTAGATGTATGGATCAAGAGTAATATATTATTATCTATTCTGTAATTAATAAACCATTTAGTCTACTTAATTTGACATTAATTGTTCAATATTATAAATAAATTGAACCTAATACATATGCAATGTTTTCCTTTTTTCTTTTTGCCCACTCCTTGCATCTTATCTGTTTGGAGTTTCTCCCATTGAGAGAGAAAAGACTAGGCAGACTTTATTCTGCTGGTGCCTCATTTGTACTGTGAAAATATGTATTTTATTTGCTCTTAATTAACATGGGGTAGCTTTTACAGCTGTCGAGTCCTACATTTGTTGTGCTTCCTTGAAGAACTGCAGTAGATACTCTTGTAAATAACTTAGACATTGGCTAGAGAAGTATTTTTCCAAACGTGC
This sequence comes from Agelaius phoeniceus, assembly GCF_051311805.1. Taxonomy (NCBI): domain Eukaryota; kingdom Metazoa; phylum Chordata; class Aves; order Passeriformes; family Icteridae; genus Agelaius; species Agelaius phoeniceus. The sequence goes on from NC_135268.1 coordinate 22,485,152, forward strand.
AGGTGGAATTTAAATCATAAGCACAGCTAACAGCAAGGAGAACTGGGGTAAGGTACAGGACTTATGTCTTTCAATAAAGGAAGAGAATATATTATTTTTGGAACAAAAAGAAAATATTATTATTAATAATATTATAATTTATATTATATTAATAATATTATAAATAATAAAAATAAAATATTATTAATAATATTTTATAAAATTTATTTTCTAAAATAAATATTTATTAATATTTATTTAATATTTATTGTATGTTTATTAATAAATATTTATTTTATAAAAGAAAATATTATTAATAATATTATAATTTATATAAGAAAATATTATTATTTTTAACTCCACGGGTTAAAAATTACTGATAGTTTAACCTATTCTGGCTTCCTGAGCAGCAGGAAGCCTGTTGGAATGGAAAAACCCAGCTACTCATTCTGTACCCATATCACCTTTCTTACACCTATGCTGTAATCATAAACTTCCTTTGCCATCTCCCTATGTCCTTATGAAGCTGGAACTGTGTATTCACAATTGGTAAGCTGGACACAGCTAGAAAAGTAGATTTTCCATCACCTTCTAAACCTTGACAACTAAAAATCTGTCATCTGATTTTGAGATGTGAGAACACAGTGGCCCACAGAGGTATTTTTACCCTTTCTTTCTGCCTCTAAATCTGATATTGTGCTACACCCTGCTCTCTACAGTACTCATCAGACCACTGCATAACACAGACTGGAGGGGTCTTAATTCTAGATGGTCTGGAAATGGAAGTGGGCCTGGAGTGTTTTTTATTTATTTGTAATGGGTGATCGGTAAGGCAGAGCTCCTAACAACCCAAATGGCTCCAAGGAAAAACACATATGGCACTCTTGTTCCCTTGGCAGGCAGGGATTCAGAGGAATAGCCCACTGAAGGTGGTAACCACCCAGATCTGTAAATTCATGTCTCAAGTGCAACAGATTGACCAGACTGCTGTGATTTTGCTGTAAATGAGTCTTCATGGATATGAAATCTTTCTGCACATCTACAGTGGATGAAGGGTTAATGGAACTGCATTTGGAATTCAAAGCCAATGTTTTCCCTATACCGTGGCAGTGTATAATTTTTCATCTTCCTTACACTTAGACAATTAATTAGCAGTAAAGGTTCACTGTGTCCTTCTCTCCCTTTCTCTGTCCCTCTTAAGGCAAAAGAACCTCTGGGCGAGCAGCCAGTGTCTATCTACCCCTGACCAAGTGCAAGCTGTTCTTGAAAGGCTGCTTTCTTATTTACTGGGAGCTGCGTTCTGCCCTCAGAACTCACATTTCCATCCGCTTGGCAACTTCATCAGGGGAAGTAAAGGAGTAGAGAATAGTTTTAAATTAAAGGCCTAACCTGTTTGAGACACAGCATTTCCTTGTTTTCCCAACCAAGTTGTACATGATAGTCTGGCCAACAAGTGGAGGAATTCCAGAAACAGTGGGAGTACTCTTTGCTTGTTAGTGTGTCAGCCAGGAATGAGTTCTGCAAGAGACAAGTCTCATTCAAGGGTAATGGAAAATAGCTGCCTTCTCTTTTTGAGTGCACAGAATCATACAGCCATTTAGCTTGGAAAAGACCTTTAAGATCATCAAGTCCAACTGCTATCCAGCACTGCCAAGACAGTCACTAAATCAGGTCCCAAAGTGCCACGTCTACTTGTCCTTTCACTACCTCCAGGGAGGGTGACTCAACCACTTCTCTGGGCTGCCTGCTCCAATGCTTGGCCACCTTTCAGTGAATGAAGTTTTTCTAACATCTCCTGGCACAACTTGAGGCCATTTCCTCTTGTCCTATTTCTTGTTGCTGGAGAGATCAATCCCCACCTCATTACAGCCCCCTTCCAGGTAGTTGTAGAGATCATCTCATTGAGGAAAATGTGTCTTTGGCCACTCCAGAAGATCTGCCATGCGAAATAGCAGTTGCTGTAGCAACCACATGAATTCTGTGCTCAAGATCAATATTCACTGCTTACATTAACCATCTTCAGCATGCAGTAGTCTCTGGTGCAGGTCCTGGTATCAGGGAGAGCAGTCACTGCTGGAGCTGGATGGCAGGGCAGGAGCCCAGCTGTGCCAAGTACATGCCCTGGGCCAGCAGCTGGCTTCAGAGACATGACATTGTGCCTAGCTCACTCTGTTCCAACTTTGAAGACCAGGTTTCTGTTGGCTGCTAAAATAGGAGCTGGAATCAGCAGAACATAGCAAGTGATCTTTAATTTGAATTTGGAAACAACTTCAAGCCTCCCCTCCTTTGGTTGTCAAGACTTATATTAGGGACATAATTGGTCATGCACCTTTTCTAGTCAAAATACTCTTGATTGTAACCCTGCTATAGACAGGTTTCTGTTTGCTAAACACCTGAACCACGTGGTCCTCAGAGAATAAAGGGTCTTTAAGAGTGCTCTTGCCCTCTCCTGTCAAGTGACCAGGGCTCTCACTGCATCTTGTAGAGCTTCATCTCACAAATAGGATTAGTTCAGAGAGCAGCAGCTCTCTGTGGAGAGGCTAAAACCATCTCAAGGGAGCAGTGCTTTACCACAAATCTTTCTCTTACTGTTAATTATCTGTCTTCTCACAGTGATTCCTTTCGTTGCCCTCTATCCAGATGGCCCAAGGGATATGTGTGACAGGCAAGAGAAAGAGAAAGCCCAGCATGACTCTGGGCTTTCTGGTGATACACCCATCAACCATTTCTATTCACATCTTGCCATGCTACCTTGATTGTGAGCTTTTTTTTCCAGTGAGGAGCCATGAGGAAGCAAATAGCCTAGGGAAAGCAGCCTGATTCCACTTAGGTCCAACAGGAAAGGAAAAACATATGCTTAATCTTTTCTAAGAGAAACTGCAAATCAAGTAGAAGCCTCTTATGAGGCTCTTTTTCTATTGCACCTTAAGGAGGGTGGTATGAGAAGGGAGAAACCATACAGGAAGGACAAAGTGAGACAAGAAAAAATAATAGCTGAGTAAAATGAGAATTATTTGGATCTATATGTGTTAGCTTGAGTAAAAATGTCTCTCTGATTGGTTTTTGCATGTCCATATTAATAACTGCATAACGTGGGACTGCGTTTTATCACTTCTAACACTTTTTGTAACTTGATTTAACATTGAAAATGGATAAAATGAAGGCACTCACAGGACCTGTTTAGAATAGATGAATTTATTTTGCCTGTTCTTCATGATGAACCACAGGAAGATTGCTTTCCATGTGTATGAGATGTGCTTGCTACAGCAGCAGCTTAGGGACATTTCAGGGATTTCTAGGCTTTGCTGATAAGCTGGTTCTGTGACACCAGTAGCAGTGCTATCAGACCCTTTAGGTCATTTCTTTTGGATTTTCTCATTCTGGTTATGTTGCTCTGCAATGGCCTCAGGAGAACTGCTGCTAAGGAAGATAAATATAAATTTCTGTGCAGGTCACACAGAGCAAAATAATGCCCTCTGCTGTTTTTTCAATCTGTTTCAGGAGTCACAGTTTCATTCATGAGAAAAGTCTAAGACATATGATGGTTTTTTGATTTTGGCACTGCAAAAACTTAGTGAGTGGAGAGCTATATATGTTTATAATTCAGATTGGCAGCTTTATATCTAAATATTGACATAATTGCGTGCATTTGCCTTTCTATCTCAAAGGCACTAAGTGAACCTTTACTTCTTCAAACTGATGTCTTCTCTGATCCAATCTGACATGTTAATGACAAGCTTTTAATTTTTTTCATCTTCCAATTTTAAACAAGATGACAGAATCTATATGTAATCAAGGATGCTCACTATCAGTAAATCAAGTATCAAGTGAAGCTTAAGCTTGGTTTTGTGCTAAAAGTGTGGTTTTCTGGCTAACTGGTGTTTATGATCCAATTTAGCAAGAATATGAGTTTACATATTTCAGTGTAGCTTTTTAGCTTTTTTTTTTTTGAAACAGCTAAACACCAGAGTGCTGAAGAAGTCAGGATTTACCTCTCTCCTTTCTGTTTTTCATTTTACAATCTCTCAAGAAATAAAGACATATGGAATCCCAGAATGGCTTAAAGATAATCTCATTCCAACCCCACTGCCATGGGCAGGACATCTTTCACTAGATCAGGTTGCCCAAAGCCCTTCCTTGAACACTTCCAGGGATGGGGCATCCACAGCTTCTCTCAGCAACCTGTTTCAGTGTCTCACCACCTTCACAGTAAAGAATTTCTTTCTAATATCTAATCTAAACCTGCTCCCTTTAAGTTTGAAGACATCCCCCCCCCATCCTGTGACTCCAGGCCATTGCAAAACATCTCTCTCCATCTTTCTTGTAGGCTCCCTTCAGGTACTGGAAAGCTGCAATTAGGTCACCTCAAAGCCTTAATTATATACGTAGCATATAAAGTAGCGAGACATAATTATATCACAGTTGTTGCTGCAGTAGAACAAAGGAAATGCAGCATTTCCATTAGCACAGTGTTGTTCCACTGTCAAAACTGGTTGATAACTGAAGTGCCACCATAATTCTGGGGAATGTGGAGGGACTGCTTCCCAGAGATGCAGATTAGAAGTAGTATTTTCACAGATACCATGGTGTCTTATTTTTTTTCCTTAATTCTCTTCAATCTATTTAATGGGGGAAAAAAGTGTTTTGCTGTAAAAAGGGGGAGAAAAGCAGAAAAGAATTCTAATAATCATGCAGTCAACTATTATTTGGTAAGGGTGTCTTTACTTTGTTGCTTTTCTTTACTATGTTGCTTTATCTTTACTATGTTGCTTTTCACTAGAGAATCTTTAAGCATCTTCCAGATTGCAATTTGAATGAGAAAGTCAATGATCTAGTATGGTAGAGAAGTATTTTAGTAATATACTGATAATTAGTAACCCAGCTAACCTATAAGCAGCAGCTGAGTCTAGGACTTTTTTTTTTCCCACGTCCTCCCTTACCCCTAAATTCCTATTTCGCTTTTTGATACACATTCAGGGGAAAGGACCCAAATCTAAGCTATTCATTAAGTTCAGTCATAATTTCCTGTTTGACAGCTATTGGACTTGCGTGTTTGTAAATTGTTTTAAAAGCATATTTATGTTCACAGTTGTGGAAGACAATTCAAATGCTGGCTGGTTTGCATCTTGCTCATTGGAGCAAGGGCTTGACTGTCAGCAGGTGCTGTGAATCACTTGAGTCACTCGATGAGCAGAAGGTTTGTAGTGAGAGGATAGGGACACTCGGATAACCTGAACGTTTCCATGGATAATTCTAATTACTGACTGAATTTGCTGCTGCCCATGGGCAAAGGGCAGTTGAATCATCACTCACAAAATTGTTAGGAAGAGACCTGAAGTGAATTCATGAAGCCATGCTTTCCACTGTGCTCATGAGCACAACTTCACTTATGACACCAGAGAACTTAACAGACAAATTAAAGCTGAAGCTCTAATTCATAGCTTTTAAGAAAATCATTATTTTCAAACCCTTTTTTCGTCCAAATCATTGGGCTTCCAGCTAGGCTCTGCCACTTTCTCAAGCCAGTGAACAATCAATATAAAGTAACATCATTTAAACTGAAGTCTCAAGAGCACCGTGGTTAGGAGTGTGTTTGTGCCATGGGCTGCGGACTTCTTTGCACATCATATTAAAAGACCCCAGCTGATTTACAAAATTTTCTAGTCAGTTTCAGCTGCCATACCTTCCCACTCAATATTTCAAATCATATATCTAAGGAACTAGGAATCTCTGCCTTCTTTGGGCAAGAAGAAAGAAATTCAAGAGAGTTAATAAAATTTGACTGAGTACTTTCAAATTTTTGTGCTCTCCTCACCCCCTTCCAAAGGATCACGCACTTCTTTAGGCAGAACAAAAATGGATTAAATCAGAGTCGTACAAGTTTAAATATTTTAAGTACTCTTTTGTCATACTAAAACAGCTAGAATTCACAGTCTTATTGCTCAGTATTTGGGCTTTTTAAAATGGTATTCATATGCCTACTTTAAATAACCTTTCTTGTTTTCAGTGAAGCTCTAATTGTACCTGTAAAAAGTACAGTAGCACCTTCTTTACTTGTGCCTGGTGTCCCTGGAGACCTCATACGTACTGTGAAATACAATGATTAGATCAAGAAATGTTACTCATCCTCTTTTCATGTGAAATGTGTTCTTTAAATTACAAAAAAAAAAAAGAAAGGAAATGGCACAAAGCAAGTCCAGGCTAGCTGCAGGACAGATTGGCATTGCTGGAGGAATTGCTTGTCGGTAGGATACAGAGGAATTAATAGTAAAGGAACTGCGTGCAGAATCTGCCCTTCTGCACTTTAGACTTTGTAGATAAAATGGATGTTTTATGGAATTTCAGGTGCTCCTAGGGTGGTGGCCCTTTGTCATGATCATCAAATCATGAAAATATTTTATAAATTTGTCTCAGGCAACTAATTTCCTACTATTGGATCTGCTATGCACGAAATCTGACTTTTGCCACAATGGCAGCGATGGCTTTAATAAGCCAGGTTGACAAAAACAACCAAACAGAGATTTCCTCCAGGTATTACCTGTGTTTGTAGCATTTTGATCTCTTGGAAAATAACAACAAGGAGAGCTGATGTGCCAGAGTCCACCAAGTGAGTTTTGCTTGCAGAAACCAAGACATATGGTTGATCTAGCCTCAGTCACCTCTCTGTGCTCACATATACGATGCTGAAGACCTTGGTCTTGGCATCTGATTCTCCCTAAGCTTAGCTGCTATAAATCACAGAGGAGCAAAGATCTTTTTTGTGCAGCTCCTGCTTATCCATGTTCTTTTTTTCTCCTGCCCTCAGAGAGCTGACATTGGGATCTCTGCCCTCACCATCACCCCCGACAGGGAGAACGTGGTGGACTTCACAACGCGCTACATGGACTACTCGGTGGGCGTGCTGCTGCGCAAGGCAGAGAAGACAGTGGACATGTTTGCCTGCCTGGCCCCCTTTGACCTCTCCCTGTGGGCCTGCATTGCTGGCACGGTGCTCTTGGTGGGGCTCCTGGTCTACCTCTTGAACTGGCTCAACCCCCCGCGCCTTCAGATGGGATCCATGACGTCCACAACTCTCTACAACTCCATGTGGTTTGTCTATGGATCCTTTGTGCAGCAAGGTAAGAGACAGAGGGAGGCTGTGCCTCTGAGAGAAAACCTACCCATCCTCCCCATTGCTGTAGAAACCTTCCTCTCCCCTGCCTCCCTCCCACAGCCCACAGGGAACTGGGAGCACTGGGAAGCCTTGTGCTAAAAGATTTTCTAGATATTTAGCTGCCCTTTGTGGAGCCCTGAGAATTTCAGAGCACTACATGCTAGCTTGTGATTTGTTGTTTTGTTATTACAGAAAGGTGATTTTTCTCTGTGTAAAAGAAAAAAATATTGCTCATCAGTTGCTGGAGAATTATTCAACATTAACAAGTGCTATGTTCTTACCCAGTCAGACAGAGAATTCCAGGATTTGGATTTTGAACTAGGTTTAGACTAGTCAGTAGTGCTAAATGATCTTACTATGTCTGATATTCTTTCCTCCCTCTTCTGATTTATTTCAATTTTCCTATCTAATGTTTAGATTCAAGCATCTCTGGCCTTCCTGATTGCTTTCTCAATCCCATATAGCATCTGATGTAGCCTAGGTTGGTCCCCAGTTCTGCTTATATTCCCAAGTCCTCCACCATGTTCCTCTTCTGGCAGAGTTTTAACCATGCATCCTGAAGACATCAGGGACTGCAGATCTTGGTTGGGTATATACTGCTCGGGATTCTAGTCTACAAGCTGAGGTTGTAGAGCAAAGTGTAATAAGAAAACACACCTTAATAAAAGAGCAAAAGGGAGTTTAGGCTCAACAACAAAACAGAATGAACGCCTTCTTGCTTATCTGTGTAATTGTTCCTCAGTCACTGCTGGCACTGCAGGTACACCTGTTTTAATTTCACAGAGCATCTGCTCTACAAAGAGCCATGGCCACTACAGCCCCAAACTTGCAGAACGTTCTTTGTATTTTAACCTGGATGTAGTTGGAACACTGTAGGTAAAGGTGTCATATTTACATAAAAATGGCAACATGCGATTTAGCTTTACATTTTTTTTTTTCAAAACAATCAGATGATATCCATAAAAGCTAAAGGTATCCATGAAAATCAGGTATGAAACTCCTAGAATGGAAGAAAAAAGCTAAAATAATGTCACTATCCAAAAAAGGAAGAAAAGCTTAAGCTGAGACTTTGCACAAGTGGGGTAATTTTAAACACATAAGCATAGAGACATTACATTTAAAATTATCATTTGCATTGAGATGTGATGGTCAGCTGAGGAGAGCTGTAGAGATAGTTTCAGAGTTTTTGTAATTTTTTTTTTTTAATAAATAAAACCAAAGACTTCAGAGTAGCTGAGAAATATGGAAGTTTTTGGAATGTATATGGGTGTTTTTATGAAGTTCTTTTTCTGTCCAAAATATCCTCAGTGTAAGTGTTTAGCAAATCCAGCTGTGAGAGAGCAGTTGGTCTGTTGCAGAATGAGACTCATTACATCAGTCCTCCTGTTAGGTTAGAACTTGAGAATTAGTTTCTTTCCTGCATGAATGTGAGCCATTCCACACAGGTTTATCAGCCTGAGCATCCCTGCTGTACTCCCAACAGGAGCCCCTGAAAGCTTTCTGGGAGACTGCCCAGCTAAGGTTCAGAGGAGACACAACTGGTTTAACATATCTCAGTCTGAACAATTGTCCCCTGAGTTGTTTGCCTCATGTTTATCCAAGGATGCCTGTATTTTGTGAAATTTCCTAACATAGGTCCAGAGTAGGACAAGGGAGCCCTTGGATAGATGCTCAGTTAGCTTAAAAAGGATTTTTTTGACCAATCAACGAAAATGAGTGCTTAAGGAGGGCTTAGAGAGAAACCTTGAATTCAGCATGAAATTGAGGAAGAAATTAGATGAAAATAAAGGGGACCAGGTTGAAACAATACCAGAATTCAATAGGGGAAAAAAAAACCAAAAGAAAAGACAAGGAATTTATTTGAGCAGATCAGCATCCACTCCCTGTGGTAAGAGGTGTTGCACACGAGGTGCAGCTCAGTAAAACCTGCTGGTGGTACAAAGCATCTGGAGGCACCAAAACTGCTGTGCAATGTCAGAAAAAGAAATTCAAAAAACTGGGAAGGTGGGAGGAATTACTTATGGAGAGAGAGGGACACCTTACCGCTCTACCATGTGGATTTTCAACACAACTCTATAGAATTCACTAGAATAAAGTAAAATATTCACTTGGCTCCTACTTAGTGAGGGAAATCTACAGACATGTATCAATAGTTTTTCTCTCCTTCAAACCACAAGCAGAATGCTCCTGAGTTATCTAGAAGGAAAAATGAAACACATTGAAAAGAATTTATACTAAAATACATTTACTTATTATTACTTATACTTATTTATACCAAAATGCACTTACTGACTGATATAAACATAAAGATTCAGAAGAACTCAGAAATTCAGTGCAAAAGAGTAAGAGATCCATTTATAATGCCAGCCTGTATTTCACATTCAATTTGAATATAATGAAAACTATACTAGTATAGTTTTCATTATTGTTTACTAATCCTTGTGAATACAGACATATGAAAATAATTTTCATTGACAAGATAACTGGCTATTGTGGTGATTTTGCCTCTGTTTTCATTCATCAGCTCTTCATTCAGCAGAAAAACTGCAGCTTTTATTTGTTTTGGAATAGTAAATCTGTTGCTATTAATTCTGATTGGCAAATCTTAAGTGTAGCAGCATGGGGCATTTCAAATACTGTCACGTTCACTTAAGAAATCTTTCAGCAGTGATTTAAAGCATGACAAGGTACTCATTTCTGTTATCAAAACATACAGCCAAAGATGCTTTTATGTCCTGTGCTGACAGTAACAAAGCAGCTTGAACCAAAGATTGCTTGTGCTTTGATAGTTCTGGATGCTTTTTTTGGGGCTAACAAGTGATTTGTGGCATCATCTTCTCTTTCTTTCCTCTAGACAGAGGAAAAATTTGCAAGCATGCAGACTGGCTTCAGACCTGCCATGGCTCTGAAGAGAGCCCTCTGCTGCAAAAATACAACTCATTCTTTAAGGAAACTCATAACCTATTATGATTGAAACAAAGAGCTTCTTCCTTCTGAAATACTCAAAAACTTGGCAGACTTTAACAAGTAGCTTTAGCTCACTGTGTCCCTTTTCCAAATGCTATTAACAATTTTTGAAACAGCAAAGAAAAATACTGTGTCATTGTCAATAGGCAAAAGTTAACACAGATCAATCCAATGTTTTTTAAGGCAGGTCTATAATTACTGTCACAGTTACAAAATTTAAGTCTTTTTAGTTGCTTCCTTAAAGGTAGAGTGAAGCTTAATGTGACTGCTACTTGTACCACTTAAATTTAGGTCTTGAACTTGGCTTTCACTTTCTTACTTCCGTATTTCAGTGACCACTCGAGTCACAATTTTGAGACTGGTAATATGAAGATGTATTTTAAGTTTCCCTTCTTATTTGACATTCATTCATTATTGAGATCAGCCAAAATAGTTTACATTATTTTTTTAAGATATATGAGGGTAAAGCTGAAATATAACTCAAATAATATAAAAGTGCATAAAATGCAAAGGGAGTTTTTTATTCTGTGCTCAAGTCCTTCATTATAAAAATAAAAAAAAAAAAAAAGGACAGGCAGTATACTGAAATGCTTCCTATCCAGTATACCCACTGAATTTGCAATATACTGTGACCACTAAGAGAATTTTAGGTGATCTCAGCCATGCTGCTGTGGGTTATATTAAGAGCAAATGCTTCTGATTCTGAAGTCAAAATTCAGGCAGGAGTAGTTAAGATAATATCTGTTTTCTCTGAGTTGTCTATTCATCTAAGGATGAAGCGAATTCATAGATTCAGACTGTGGAGGATTGCAGTTGTGTTGAAGTTTAGGGTCACGGCTTCTGAATTTGTTCTTTTCCTTTTGCTCATCCAAGAAAACTAAGTGGCTAAAGCTCCTCATTTTGCTTATTTTGAATATTACCTTTGACAACTGGACAAAAATCTGGCTCTAGGCAGCCCTGCTTTGGGACAAGGGACAAGAGTCTGAGTGATATGAATAATGATATATTTTGTAGAATTTGCTCAGCTTTTGTGCTACTCTATACAACCTTCTCTTTAGCCATGGTATTGTTGCTACTCCCTCAAATTTTACCCTTATTAGAATTTGCCAGTACGGGGAACCTGCCATATGACCTCTCAGAGAAGAAATTTGGGGGTTCTAAAAATTTTAATAAAATCTTCATTGAGATCAGCTGAATCAAGTTGCTGCAACAGTCTGATGACATTCATACTTGCTGAGAACCTAGTTTAATCTCCTGAAGGTTTTCTATTAGCTTCCTATTAGGGGCTCTTGTTACAAAACGCTCAAGGGAGCACTCTGCTCTCACCAGTGCTGGAGAAAATCAATGATTTAAGAAACAGAAGTTCAAGATCTAGAGTTACTGCCAACCCTTTTTGTATAATAGATGAGTTTTTGAGACATATATAATTTTTTACCAAGGACTTGCAGAACAATCTTTTTGGGGGTTTTGTTTTGAAAGCAGCATCTCAAATTTTGCTTCATAATTCAGTGATGAACTAACTTATTATAATAGATTTCAATGGAATGTTGAAAAAATAATGAAGTTAGAGAAAGCTACAATGTTTTGTATTTGATATGAAAGACACCAAAAAAGACTTAGTCTCTATCTTATCACACTGCTCATTTTGCTTTGAATTTTTCTGTAAGAGAAGCTATTTCAGATTATGCAGGTAAAGATGCAAGGCTCTGTTTTGTTGGCTTTGTTTGGTTTTTTTTGCTGTAATAGAAAATATCTTTTAAATGGCTGAATCATTCAAGATTTAATCACTTCTTAGTGATTGCAACAAAACAAACATTCATTATAGTTTTATAAATAGAATGTGACCATAGGATAATGAACGCTTGAAGTATTAGCTGCAAAAATATAATTTTCTTCAAAGATCTTAGTACACTTGCTTAACCTAGAAAAGTTATGAAATGGATGATGTTAAAGCACCACTGGTGGGCCACTTTTTATCCCCTTGTATTTGTTTAAAATGCTGGTCACAACTGGAGGTTTTGATTGGTCATCAGTGGTGTCAGTAATGGCCAATTATGCTGATAATACCTGGTAAATGAGCAAATCTCACTGTTTGGCTTGTGTAAATTACATTTCATAGGAGCAATAAAACAGCCTCCAAGCTTCAGCACTTCAAAGTCATTATAATACTTCTCAGATGGTTAAAGCTGCTCAGAATTCTCAGTCTTCTTCCTTGTACTACCACCCAAGGTGTGATATAATCCTCCTGAAATGCACTGCCTGGAGTCTGCTGCTGTTGCTTAATAAATTACTCTGTCTTGCTTATCTCACTCTTGGCATATCCCTATCAGCAGGAAACCCTTATGCTGTAGCAACATCCTTTCTTAGTGACATTTTCTCTTAATTAAGTATACAGCAATCAAATATTTAATATTCAGAGGAAGACTCTAGAATCAATCTGGAAAAATTCTGTTAGAAAGTAATTATATCTTCACATATGATATTTAGTGGTGAAACCTGATTTATTGGGGGGGAGGGGGTATGTGTAGAAATGCAAAAACGATCCAGTATAAAGTAAAGACCTTAGGAGTGGGACCTAGTTCTTAATTTGGTTTCTGTACCTGATCAGCTGGCTGACCACAGAAACTTTATTTAATATCTTAGATATCAGCCCTTAGTTTTAAAATGGATATGTTACCCATCTTCCTTCATAAAAACATGTTCTATACCTTCTGGTAGAAGGCAAAACTTAAATGCCAGTCTCATGAATTAACAATTTTAATTGTTCTTCAAGATAATGCCAGTCTTGACATATTCATGTAGCAAGGGGAGCAGACTTGCTGAGCCTAAAATGCACAGCACTGAGCTGGGAAAATGAGAAGTCAGATACCAAACATGTTAGGGAACAAACTGCATACACCAGCAGATTTATCTGTGGCATGATAATTCCACCTTAAAGTATGACCACCCAAATTTTCATGTCATTTTGATTAAATTTGGGCTAGTGCATCAGCAAATGTATTTATCTTCATAAAGTCACCTCTCTGAAATGGGGACTGCAGCCCTGTGGTACCCAAACTCCTTTTGCATGTCTCAGTGGTTTGGCCAGTCTTCTTGACAGCATCCAAAATTGAGTACATTTTGGCAATTGTGTCCTGTGTCTCAAATGTATTTGGAGACCACAAGTGGTCACTGGAACTGACAGCATGTACTGGGAGTTGTTTTCATGTATGAAGTACACTTTTATAAGCCTTGGATGGAGCTTTATGTCCTTGCAGAGGTTTATTTCATTTTCTCTTTTTGAAACTGTAGCTCCATGGAATAACCACACTCCAAGTAAAATGTTCAGTAGTGTGGGCATTTGTTTGCAGCAATGTGATATCACTAGTGTGAAACTACCAGGGGATATGCTTGGATTTTCCCCTAATTTGAAGTTAAGATTCAGGCAGTTCTCAGAGGCATCTTAAATAATGCAATTCTACATCTTCTCTGCACGTGGTTGCTTGAGTAATAGCACCGGGTACATGAGGCAGTCTGTTTAGAGATTTTGTGTCTGATATTCCATCTGTGAGGAGATGGAGAATGAATGGCAGTGTGAAAGCCCAAAAACTACCTTAATTGCCTAGGACCTGCTCTGATTGACTGTGAGAAGGTAATGTCTATCTGGCTGTAGTGTAAAGCCTGATCAAGACCAAGTGAGGCAAAAGGAAAGTAGAATTGGATGTCATGGCATCTGTCCATCATTCTGGGTTCTTTCAAAAACATCCTAAGGTGAATATTTTACTCAGAACAGTTTCTTTAGTTGTTGTAGCTTCTAATATGACTTTTACTCAGAACAGTTTCTTTAGTTGTTATAGTTTCTAATATGACTATATACTGTAACTGGGTAAATAATGAATAAGGTAAATTCAGATTAGGCAACCAATTTTGACTTTTCAGGGTTCACCTGTGTATAATATACATTCAATTGAGGAAACAAGGAAGAACCATTTAGACAGGAACTGAGTGTTTCTTACATGGAAGAACAATGTAACCCCCATTTTTATCTTCAAAGATGTTTAGAAGCTGAAGAGGCAAGTCTTACTTGTGCTGCTATTTGATCTTCCTGCACATGAGTTTACAGTTAAATTGATAACTTCAGCTGTTTAAGGTAGGGAGGAAGTGAGAAATGAGTTTTAGCCTTATTAAAAGTACTTCCCCTCTGCTTGGGATGCCAGCAGTTTCATCCTCAAACTGCTCAGCCTTTTCCAGCTGAGGCCACCCAAGGCTCCAGACAAACATGGGGTTTTAGAGGGAACCCACGGAAGTTTTCTGTCGCTTTTCTGCCCTGTGAGGAGTCCCTCCTCTGCAACAGCTGTGCCATGGCTGCATCCACCCATGCAGAGCCACTTCACAACATCAACTGGTGGGTAGGTGCCAGGAAAATTGCCTGAAAGCTGTAAAGACAGGAGTAGCAGAGGTTTTCAAGCTGCTGGCAGAAAGTCTCCCTTCTTCAGCAGCTGAGGTTTTTTTCCTCAGACCTCTTGTAATACTGAAGTGTTTATAAAAGGAGTAGACCAAAATTAATAGAGAAAGGAAACAAAAAATGCTATCAAATTATTTTTTTAACTAACCTGTTCCTTTCCCTGATTCTTGAGCTGAAGGATGAGTCTCAGCATTTATGGTAGAATGAGGGCTGTGGGGGAGTTTGTTTGTATTTTTTTAATCTAGTCAGCTTCCCAGCACGCAAATTAAGGGGATTACCTTCATTATAGCAGCATTCTGTTGTAGGAATCTCCTGCTGCTTTATTTTTATCCTTCCACTGTCAGTAGTGGAGGGAGAGATCTTAAAGTAGGACTTCACCTTTTCAGCGTTTTTGCAGTTGGTGAGATGGGGCTGGGTTAAAACTGTGCTGTACCTCACCTACTAGGCAAAGGGGACATGAAGGAACATGGGTGGTTTTGACTGAAGCCTTGTCTTCCCCCACACTAGGACAGAGCCAGGGTAGGGATGAAGGGGAAAGAAAGTCATCTGCAAACAGGCTGTGAAAGGAGCAATGATAATTAATCTCTTGAGTGGAGTGTTCGTTGTTCATGCCCAGATATACTTGCTAAGAGAACATTTTTAGCCATAAGCATGTACCTCATTCTTACAATGGCTTCTTTTATTTCTATATCTCCAAAGAGGAAAATCCTCACTATCCTGTAAAGTCACCTTTGAAGTCGCTTTTCACTTCTGAAAAACCTGGGTTGTGATCTTAAGCAGAGTGATAGCTGATTTGCTGTGAAAACCAGGTTATTCCACTTTCAAACATAAGCATTCATATTAGTGATTTTCATCAATAAATGACATTTTTCTCTGTGAAACTTAAAAAGATGAGGGTTTCATTCTGTCCTCTGTTCACTGTCATAATACTACATTAGGTCATTTGAGTTTTAGAGATCACTTTGATAACAACATTGCAGGATGTACCTGAAATGGAATTTTAGTCTAAATTTTAAAACGTCTTATTTAGGAACATAATTAGAGCTCCTACACTGGTGATGATTGAATTCTATAAGGTTAGGAGTTCATTGCAGAGAAGCATTCTGAAAATTAAAGGATAACTAGAAATAGTGACAGGAAAACTGAACTAAGGTATCTGAGATGCCTGTGATTCACTTTCCTCTGAAGTAGTCAGGGGTCTCTCTGTACTGATGGATGCTTGGAAAACTTGGAAGAACAGATTTATAAAACAGATCATAATTCTTCAAAGATTCAAGCAAAACCACAGTTTGTAATCCTTTTTTAAATTCCCTTCACCCCCTAAAATCTTGAGTCACAGAATCATGTAGAGGTAAAAAGATTATGGAGAAAACTACTGGTCAAAAGATGTGAGGGCTTTACTGGAACAAGTGTTTGTCCTTATGGTCACACTGCATTGTTTTGTGCTTTGCTTGGTTCACAGTTGCTCAGTTTCAGCCAAAGGGGACTCTCTCCCTCATATTCATAATGCCCTCTCTGACAGACTGTTCACTAAAGCCACGCTTTAATACCTCATTAATGGCATTGTTTAGCTTAATGTTAATTTTAGGTACAGATGGTCTGTTTTCAGTCCATTGTGCACAGTTCTCTCTGCTCTCCCTGAAGGTGCTACATGCAACCCTGTCAGTAGTGTGCAGAAAGACCCCACTAAGCAAACTGTATGTGACAGTAACACACACATCATCTCCTCAGCCACTTATGAATATGCACCAGAGATGGTAATTGTGGCTGATTGCTTGAGGCTTCACAGCATTTGAATCCAGCCATTAGTAATTGAGAGGTTTGGTCTCAGCATCTCTTGAAATCTGATCTAAACGTTGCCAGTGTGCAAGGTTATTTGTTAAGATCCAGTGCCAACATCCTCTAAAATAATAGCAAGCATGTATCACTTTGATGCCTTCCCAGTGGCTGCAAATAGCACCTTTACACAGGCATGCAATCAAGAGCCATCTTAAAAGCACAAATCTCATCACAGCACTCCTGAAGAGCATCCCCAGAGGCTCCCTGTGTTTCTTGAAAATGCCCATTGAGCTCCAATCTGTGTTCTTCTCTGTGTGTGTGTATTAATAATTATATTCTGTACTGGGCCATGTTTTGAAAGTGGCAACAAAGAATTATCTGATCAGAGGTGGTTTTGTTGGGTTTTTTTTTTTGGGTTTTTTTTTTTTTTTGGGGGGGGGGGGTTTGGTTTTTTTTGCAAAGAGCTGTTAGTAAAATTGCTAGGCTTGTTGCACAGTTATTTATGATTATGTAATTGAATGGTCTTATATTTGGTAACCCCAAAATTAAATTTGAGCCCCTGCTAAGTCTTCTAATAGACCAATGCACTTCAGCAGCATTAATACAGTATATTTTGGCCAACTGATTCATGAGAGGTGGACAGCAAACCTCAGTTATAATGTGGTCACAGTTACAGATATCAAAAGATAGATTTTCAAATATCAAGACTTGTAGTATAAGACTAGTAATAATTAACCTATGGGCTCCCAGTGACTTCAGCAAATACTAGTGGATGCCTCCATTGTCATTCTAGCTTCAGTCATTGCTCCTCTTTTGTAATGGCAGCAGAAGAGAAAAGCAAAATATACTTTGTGATATATGTTCCAGAACTTTTAGAAGCACTGTAAAGGCTACTCATGCCCTCTCTCTGATAATGTTGCACAAGTCAATGCAATGTATTGGCACTATATTAATGCAAACTAATGTTTGTAACATTTTCTTTTATCTCTTGTGAACTTTGATTTGCAGTTGAAAATATATTTTGCTAATTCCACAGAAAGACAGAAAGTGACCAGTGTAAAATTGTTAATATCTGAAATAAGTCATTAAGCTTGTGGGTCTAGGCCTAAAAGCCAGGAATTGATTCCCATAGGTCTTGAAGATTGATCCTGTAAATAGTACATAATAGGAATGAAAATCTGATTAATGTCTGTAATTAAAGCATCACAGACACCAGGAGAAGCTAGAGCCCAGCCATTTGCTAAATGGTGATACAAAGCATTTCCCTTCCCAACTTTTGCATTATTGCCACCATTTCAGCAAGAGGGGTGGAAAGAAAGGATTTATTGTTGTGAAGGGAATTATAAATATACTATAACTAATATGTTATGCTAACATCACTTTAATCAGGTAATTATTAAAGGACTGTTTGGCCTTTAAGGACATTGATTTAATGGGAATTAATTTAATGATTGAACATTGTTTGTGTAACATTATCATTGCTAGTGATGCAGAAAATTGGAATCTCAGCTCAGCTGAAAAGAGTTTAGACTTTTTATTATCACATTAGATACTATTCTACTCCAATGTAGTTATTAGACCCTTTTTATACTTTCAGTATGTATTTAAATGTTTGGGGTTTATCTGAAAATTTCTGAATAGAAAAAATAAGTTAAATTTTTTGTCATTGTACTGCTCTCCTTTTTGATAGAGGCTTGAATTTCTGCTTAAAATAGCCTTTTAGAAAGTCCATTCAATTTTGGGTTTGACTTGCTATTGCTTCTCCCATAAAACAAATTTTCTCAGTTTTCATTCTCTGCTTTCGTCTCTGCAAACCTGATGATTTTTTTTTTAGGAGGAATAGCGTTTGGTTTATGGAAAAGTTTGGCAACTTTAAAGACACAGCAGCTTTTAAAAGTAGCAGCAGAGCACAGTTCTATCTAGATTATTCTGAGGCTGAATCCTGCACTGTCTAGTCACAGCTCAGTGGAAATGGTGAGCATTAGAAAAGGAGTGTGATCAGTACCTGAGGATTAAGACAGAGTTAGAGCTGACCTTTATAGTTACAGCTCCCGCTTACCTAAAGGTATCTTGTCTCTGGATGCCTCCTTGGTTTGCCCTTAGGGGTGCTATTGTCACAAATTGTTTTTCATCTTCATGGTGCCTCTAAACTACTGTTGTATATAAATTAGACCCAGGGAGAAAAGGGTAGTAGTGTAGTGAAGTGGTGCATCTGACAGGCTGCTGAAAATAGATTAATTTTCTAACAAAATTTTACTCAAGGATGTCTGACAGTTCCTGCTGTATCTTGGCAGAATTTTCCAAGGGAGCCTAGTGGCCAAATGATTAGTCCTCTGTTCCTGGAATGGAGCTGTTAGAGGAGACACAGCAAGTTAGGCAGGCTGGTATTTGAAGACTGATAGAGTAATAGTTTGGTAATAGACACAGCAGAGACTTAAACTTACAAACACAGTAGGTTACTAATCCAGTACAGAGCAATGCTGTAGTAGGCTGAAATGCTTTGCACTGGGTAGCACTGACCCTTTCCTTGATGCTAGAGGAATTTCTAGCTTCAGAGAGGATATTTTCAAGGAATGTGAGTGAAGAACCTGTGTTTTAAGCAAAATAGTTTGTGAGCAGGCATTTCACCAACCTTTTGGATATTTCTATTTGTCCATCAGGTTGTATGTCAAGGCCCTCTGACCAGATTTATGAGATGGGTTCCCTGGGCTGTAACTTGATGAGGGTTTTTGTGGCACTGCCACTGGTCCTTGATTAGTCCCAGCATTTGAAATCTCAGCATGGGTAATCTTTCCCTATTAATGAGAAAACAGAGCTGAGCAATGAGCCTTAGTGTGTGAGTCAAGTGCCAAAGGCACATCCAAACAGCTACACAGCAGTGGCAAATGGAGGATTTTCAGAGGGAGTTTTCAAGATCCGAGATGTAGCTTGGAGGTGATTTCTGGCCAGCAGTAACAGAGGGTGACAAGGTAGCATGGCAATCTCCCTCTCAGACTGGAGCTGGCTCGTGCCTGGCCTCCTTGGTAGAGGGCTGGGGGAAGCCTCCATCTGCCTCCACAAGGCTGGGCATACACCCTCAGGTTAGCTGGCTTCCAGAGCTGCTGGTAAGGATCTTTAGCATGTATAAGATGCAGCTTCTCACACTCCTTCACAGATTTCAGATACCTAGGAGTGATTTGAAATAAGCCTGAAGGAGAGGAATGATGGTTTCGGATTTTCTGCCTGTCACATAAAGGGGAGAAATAAATGAGGGGAGCTTTCTTTTGTGCATCATTGCTTCCCTTCTGGGAGTGCAGTGAGGGCAGTGCTTCCCACCCAGCTGAAAGAGAATAATCTTCCACGGAGAAAACGTAATGAGATTAGTCAGGGGATCATTACACTAACAACAACAAATGGCAAGAGGCAGTGATTGTTTAGTTCAGAAATAAGACATTAAGGGGTGAAAAAAATTAATCAGAGCACCAAAGGACAAAGTGAACCCATTCTGCCTAGAGACCAGCAGGAGAAATCAGAATAATAAACAAGAACAGTTAGACTCAGAAATACAGAGTTGATCTTCATGTTGTTTCTGAAATCTAGTAGGACCAACAGGAAATACTGAAAGTCAGATGCACAAGGTGGGTAAAAGGGGAAGAATGTGTCACTATGTCACAATGGATTAGGTATTTCAGAGGTTGAGAGCTTGGAAAGAACTCATCTTGGTTTTTTTCTGTGACTGTGTGCTGATGGCTGGAGCACAAAATGAGATGGGAGACAGTGCCTGGTGCAGGCCACCAAATCACACTGGAGTGAAGCATGGTTGGCTCCTGTACAGCATCTCTGTGATGCATAAGGGATAATGTGAGGTGTAAGAGGGGCAGTCAGGCTGAGTGGTATGTGTTTCAAGCCTCCAGCTGCCCATGCTGAAGTATCTGGAATGCACAGGTAGAGCATATTGAAAGGAAAAGGAGCACAAAGTGTTAAACACTACAAATTTCAGAGAAAAAAATGATGTGGCAAGAAAGTGTACACAGAGGTGAGGCAGAGCTGAGAACAGGAAGGAGGGCACTGAAAACTTCATTAGGAGATATAGAAACCCTAATGATATTGGTGCATTAGGTGAAGGTAATGCTATTCAAAATCGTTATGCTAGAAAGGGAACAAATATTTCTCTTATGTGCCTGTGAAAAAAAGCCAATTAAATTCTTTCTGTGTAGTGGAGGTTAAGTGGTAGCTACTATATAACTACTACTATAACACAGTTTCAAATCAGCAAATTCAAACAAATTTCATCCAAGCATTTGTGAGTTTACTGTGTAGCTTCCAAGATTTCTGTTTGCTGACATGAGTCTTAGTACATTGGGCAGGTTTTTGGAAAGATGACCAAAAAAATTTATTGTAAACTTAAAGACCAAACTGAAACTTCAAGTTTTTCTTTCATCTTAATATCTGGATGTAACAAGATGAAAGACTTAACAAATATAAAGACACACTTAACAATTTCAAAAAAAATAACAATTTAAAAAGTCTAGACATGACTTTTACAATTTTATTATAAAAAAGGAAAGCTTTATCTTTGGAATCTGATGGAAACTTTTATAATTGCTTTGGTAAATAAAAAAAAAAGGATCCTTTTCAATCCTACTACTTCCAATGAACTCAAAGAACAGTTCTTAATATATTAGGAGTATTTTCACAGTATAATACTAATACATAGATACAGTGCTCTCTCGTTAGGGAGTAAAGACCTGAAGAAATGTTTGATGTGTGAAGCAAAATATCTGAATGTCTCTTTTTACATATAATTTTTGGTGTTTAAATCACTACATTTTAATATAAACCAAATGCTACAGGAGGAGCAGGTGGTGTGGTGAGTAAAAACTATAGCTGGCTCTCAAACTTCTCCACACCTTGTAAGGTCTGGCTGCCAGCCCTGCCTCCTGATCAGTTCCTTCTCCACTCTCAAACCCCTACAATCTGCCAATATGTGCAAGGATAGCAAGTTCAGCCACTGATTTTCAAGCTTATTTGGGAGGCATTTCCAATTCAAGGAGTTGTATTCTCTGGTGGAATAATTTGTCGTGCCTGCTGTGGTCAGTGGGTGTTAACTTCAGCACAAAATGGAATATTACAAGCTCAGGTTATGGCACGCCAGCTTAAATGTTATGGATGAATACAAGCGAAGTTCAAGGAAGAATGGAAAAGGATAGATGAAAAAAAGGGAAGAAAAATTCATGATGAGAAATTTCCCAACAACTTCCAAGCTGTATTTACTTCACAGATTGTAGAAATAGGTATGGGCTTCATTGACTGTAAAATTTTTTTTTGTCCTATACTGAATTGAACATTTCCAATTGAAAGTAGGTGAGATTTTATATTATCAGGAAAGTTTTTAACAGAACAATAGCAATAGCTTACGCTCTGAAAGGTTCTGCCTTTGAAGAGTTTTGCTTTGCAGAGTTTTACAAAGATCACAGAGCTCAGTCAAACTTCAGGTTTTGTTTCTAGTGGCAATAAAGAAGTGGAAATATAAAATACCTTTTCCTCTTTGTTAACACAAACTACTTCCCTCACATGCACTCTCTATTAATGTCCCCTTCACAAAGAATGCAGAAGACATGCATTGATCTAAACTGTTTGCAACAGGCATCTGCACCTCTTTATTTATGGAAATTGCAGATGCACAGCATAATTGATGTGACTGTTCTAACAGGCTAAAGGCTAAATTGCAGCCAGCTCCCAAGTCCTTTGTGCTTTTTTACCAAAGGCCAACAATTCACTGAATGTGGACAGAATTTTTGCAGGAAAAAACAGAATCAAAATCTGTCCCCAGATAACCCACCCTATTATTTCTTCACCTTCCTTTTCCAAGCACAGTTGAGATTCTTGCTTTTAATTTTGATGGCATTACAGTTCCTCAACAAAGCAGTCACAATTAACATATTTTTCATGGTTCTTTAAATTAGGTGGAAACTCCTTACACAGAAGCTCAGCTCACTGCAGTTTTTCTTCAGGCAAACAATTGACAAATCCCTGAGAACAAGATGTCTGGAAAAAGAGTCTATGCATTTTGAATTCTTCAAATTTAATCCAGAATTATAAAATATCAAGATTTTACCAGGCTGTTATCCTGAATTTCCCTATTTTGCCCATTTGTCCTCTGTTTTCATTCCTCCTTCTTGCCTGCACTCCTCTCTTGTGATTTTTGACATGAAGAAACCTTTAGACTAAATACCAATGAAGGAAAATAATTTTTTTAAAAGTAAAAATACGGATGGTAATTCTATAGTTTCACATTTTATCTTCTAAGTTGAGTTTTACCCTGGTATTTAAGTCTGTCATAATTATGCATAATATTTTTGCATTATCAAGACAATGCATCATTTTTCCTGCCTTCTATTTAGCTTGAAGCACTTGGAAAGAAATGGGAATAAACAGAAATTTATAAGATAAGTTGCAGTCTAAGCCTGTCATCTGAAGTAGGCCAGCATTGAAATGGTCCAGGATTGATGAAGGAGAGCTGCATTAGATGAGAGTGGGAGGACTAAAAGTAATTTCTTTCACTGTGACTTCTACAGTAATTCAACTTTTTCAGAAAACTCCCAATAAGATTGACTTTTTTAGTTCAGTTCACTCTGGAAAATATCTGACCCTTCCTGCACATGAAGATTTTAAAGGCAGATTAGATTTCTCTAAGTGATTTTAGCACCCATTACATGTCAGATGAATTATACTGGGAGCTGTAGCCACAATGTAGGTGATGTAGACATAGTAGAATTTTGTGCTGCCTTATACCTTTCTGCAGGTATATTGGAAAGGCCACTATAAATGATAATATAGCCTCTGTAGTCCTTTGAGATGTGTCTTTTAATGTGACAAAGCAACTCCTGGACTGCTGTCTTCTATGATTTCCATTGGTTTCATGAGTGGGGCTCAGTACTTTTAAGCGCTGCTCATCGTGTCCCAAGAGCAGCAGTGTTTTTACTGTAACCACAACACTCTGCTGGCCTCCACTGAAGAATTTTGCTGTAGGAATGAGATGCCATAGAACTCTGGTCATCAGCATGGGTCTGCTTTGCACAGCTGGGCCCTTTGCCATTAGGGGTTCCTAAGCTTTGCTGATATGATATAAAAGACAGCAACAGGCAAGGATTTGTTCCATGTTTTTGGCTCCCTCCCGCTTTGTGCTGCGTGTCCTGTGTGTAACCTCTTGTATCTAGAACATGGTGTGATCCATAAAGATGTCAGTGCACCTGAAACTCATCCTCGGTCTCGGAAAGCAGAGCTCAGGGAGATTTGCATGCCTGTGCCTCCTGCACATTAATTGAAAGTGGAGTGTAGTATCTTTTAGGTCTGTGGCTCTCTGTCATGGTAATGTTAATGGAAAAGCAGTGATTGTTGCTCTCCTGAGTGACTTGGCACTCTTCTGCACTGAGAAAATGTGGACTGGGACTCAAAGAAAACTTCAGAAAGTTTTATCCCCAGAAACAGAACTGGGGAGAATGAAGAGGTTTCTTAAGGTGAACTGCCATGGTGCAGGAAGTGTTTTAGCAAGGAGTACAATGGAACAAGACTGTGTCACATTAAGTCTCCTAATAGATGCCAAAGAAATGGTACCAAGGCAGACAAATATCTCCTTTGGTTTTTGATTCTTTTCTTCTTTTACTGGGAAATGTGGAGTACCCTGCCTGTACTGCTTTAGAAAAAGTCATGCACTTAGGTTGTTGTGGTGTCAGCCCTGCTTTAGAAATGGTGGCTTAAGAAGCCTCAGTACAAGAATTTTTAGAGGAGTGAGGGATTATTTTGATATGTGTTTATTGTACATGTACTTCAATACAAGCTTTGTCCTCAAGCTTCATTTATTGACTGCTGGTATACAAGGAACAGCTGTGAATTAGGAACAAAGATTCACAAACACCAGGATGAAATAAAAGCACTTGGGCTAGCCAGCATTCGTGGGTTTTAAAGTCTATTTTTAACATGGGAGGGAAAAGGAAAAAGTAACAGTGAATAGTGGGGGCAACCTTGTCAAAGTATGGGAAAGCTTGTGTGGACAGTAGGGAATGCTGTGGCTGAGAGATCTGTAGTGGCTTTTCCTTGCTTGAACCAGAAGGCAGGTGTGTGACTTCCAGTGGTCCTCGCTCTTCTGACATTTCAGTTCAAAAATGTGAGAATTTCGGAGTTTTACTCATTAAGCTGAAAAATGAATATGCAAGGATATCCAAAATATCATTGGTTTCTTCTCAATCACGCTAGCCATTTCAATTAAGTGTGAGCATTATCTGCAGGGATTGGCACCTGAAAGTTAAAAGGACAAACAGCCTTTTCTGATAAATTAATATAATTGCTCTTTTCATTTTATTAAAAATCATTTTTAAATTAAGTATTTAAAAGACATTGCAAAAATTGTTGTAAGTGGAAATACTCTATTAAAAGTAATTTAAAATTCATGCAGCAGACAAACCCAAATCTTCAGATGTTGAAGTTAGCGTTCATCTTTGATAATCCTTAGACTGAAATAATATGTCTCAATCTGATCAGTAGATTCTTATTTCAGACAATTACATGGCATCTTGGAAATAAAAGAAAACTTGTTCCAGATGTTTAGGTCTAAAAGATTTTGTCTGTCAGTTCTGGAATTCTCAAAAGAAAAAGGATTTGAGTGTTTATATACCAAAAGTATAAAAGAATGGAGTCAATTATTATTTCATTTATGGTACAATTCCACATCACTGATGCAGGAAAAAAGTTTCAAATTTGTATGGCAATGCAGAGTCCCCAGTGTTTTGTATAGGTAAAAAAAATTCTGAATAAAGCAGTAAGAGCATCCTTAATAGACAACACTGATTAAACATTCAGTTTCTGTACATAAGTGAAAATTATTTGTTCTTGGGATGGGAATAATTGTAATTTGTATTCCCTTAAACCTACTTGCTGTGGAAACATTAAGGAGTTTTTACATAAGTACAAAACAAACTATCTACAGATGATTGAATTGGTAACAAATTGCTTTTGTAAATCCCAGGCATTGTACCATTGTAAGACTTTGCCTAGGAGAAACCTACCTCAAAAACAATATCAGCTTCTCAGACTGCTGAGTGTAGAGGGAGAGGAAAGGGGTGAACATCTTGAGCAGTTGACTGTGGGTGTTTGCTGCGTTCACCTGTCCCCCCTCAGTTACTTGTAGCTGTGACAAAACATACTGAAGACAAAAGGGGGATTTAAAAAAATAACCTTTTCCTTCATTGAAAAATCTGGGATTTATAAATATTTTTTTAACAGAAAGAGCTTTTGCAAATGCTCCAAACTAGTGGGTTTTGGGGCAGCTATTTGAATAAAAACTGCTGCTTTTCATGGTTTGCATTACTAGGCTCTTGTCAAACAATCAATAGCTTGCTGCTCGTCCTGGGAGGTTTAATTGCTGCTCATGTTCTGTTTACATGGCAGTTGGATTGTAAAGGAAAGCAACTAGAGGAATACAAAACAATGTTTGCTTTCTTCTTCAATACGTATGATTTTTTTTTTCCTGCGTGTCCAAGTTCACTTGCAGCAAGTTGTACAAATACATATGGTTATCATGAGCATCTGCCGGCCTACAGAACTGTGAAAAGTAATTGTGGTTTGATGGGATTTTTTGACTTTACGTTCCCCAGAATGAAAGAAAAACTTAATTAAGGTTTGTAGATAAGATCTCTAAGGAAAGAACATTGTAAGATTTTCCTTTGGCTGCTTTTGTTCGGAGATGTAGAAGTCTATTTCCATTACTGGACAGGATTGGCAGATAAACTGCAATTAAAGGCATAATAGCAAAAGAGATTAAACACAGGAATGACTACTGACAGTGTGGGCTTCCTTCAGTGCTTTTCCTTGCATAGAAAGTGCAGCTCTAAATCCTGCTCAGTCCACTGAAGCACCAGGCTTTAATGGACTGCTTTAAGCTGTTAACTTTGGGGTCTAGTTATCCTGAGAGATGCACGAGCATTCCTCTGCCAAATGAAAATTCTTGCTTTTCCTTCTTCCCCACAGGAGGAGAGGTTCCATACACAACCCTGGCAACCCGACTGATGATGGGAGCCTGGTGGCTTTTTGCTTTGATTGTCATCTCCTCCTACACGGCCAACCTAGCAGCTTTCCTCACCATCACACGCATTGAGAACTCCATCCAGTAAGTTGATAAAGAATGATTCAAGGGAATGGAGGGCGAACAGAAATATACATGTAGAGGGGTATAAATGTTCTACTTAAATGTGAGAACAGGAATAAATGTTTATCTTCCTTGAGAAGTAGTTGGGAAGTTAGAAAAATAACAATATACTATGAGAGACTGTCGGTCTCCCTGGAGACACTTTGTTTTTAGGATTGGAGTTGTTGGCCTCTAGCAGATGCTTTTCCCTGTGGCAGACATACATATGTATGTTTGCACACATACATATTTTGAAAGAGGCAATTGAGTTTGAGATGACCACACAGTGTCAGTGTTTGAAATAGGAAAGTATAAATTGCTGCTGCTTTGCATTCAGATGTATTCCACAATGCTTGCATTCCAACACTGGCCAGGAAGATCCCAATGATTCTTCAATGTATGGGGAGCTCAGAGCTGACTTCACCTATTCTTGCCAAGGCAGACATTTGTTAACAGCAACAAGCAGTAATGAACTCACTGGTTTGGGAGCTCCTCTTTGCTCCTTCTGCTCCCAGGAGCTCTCTTACTACATGAGCAGATCATGTTGTACTCTTTCCCTGTGTATTTGTTCCTTTGCTTCATGCCTCCCAAAAATCAATGTCCTGGTCTTCTCCTGTTCCTTTTATAGTGAACTCTTTCTGTCACACCTTCCAGTCTTTTTCTGAAGATCATGTCATCTTTCCATACTACAGGAGCCTTTCTAGGTCTCCTATCCTCTCTCTCTGCCCTTCTGTACTCCAGTATCCTCTCCTTCACCTAGGATGTTGAGTTATCCTCACTTCCATTGCTACAGTGATAACCTTCACCTTCAAATGCTCATTCCTGGGTCAAAGCAGAGACTAGAAAATACAGGGAAGCATTAGCTAGCCAAGCACTGTGAGGGACAGCTGGCCATTTTTTCATAGCAGATTAATCTTGAGCCTACAAGTCTGTGAAAGTATGTGAGAGTGACAAAATTACCCTTTGCTTCTTTGCAAAAGTCTCAGAGTGACTTTAAAGAAGAGAGGCACATTTCACTGTATTTTTTCCTCCAGAAAGGTAAGAACTTGACCTTCAAGTCAGGCTCAATGCTGACCTTAGGGAAAATTCTGTTTTCCCAGTCCAGTCACTGATCCAAATCCCTGACTTGTGTGTATCATCACCTAAGGTCCTTCTGCCTCTAGTTCAGCTGCTTTCAAAATCTCTCAAATCTCTCTGAAATTCCCCTTGAGGCAGTGAGGCACTGTCACAGACTGAGCAGGGGGAGCCTTGGCTCCCCTGTGAGTTCACAGGTCAGGATCGAGCATCGCTGCGTGCCAGCAGTCGCTCTGCTCACACAAAGGTACTTCTCCTCTGGGTGAGGATTTTCTGTGGGCTAAAACCAATCCAGGCTTTCACACAGGCTGGCAAAGATCTTCAATGGCAGACAAGTTTCATTTGCAATTGAAGCCCAAGTTGGAGCCAAGAGCAGAAGCAGTACTTAACTTTGAGTGCATGGTTATGTCCTGACCCTTGGGTGATGGAGGTAGAGGGAGGAGTTCCATGGACCAAATTGCCCAGGCTTTGCAAGTCCTTACACTCCAAACTGGAAATTTTCAATGGTTGTTATCCTTCCTTTCTGAGGTAACAGCCTCACCACTTTCATCTATTAGAGGGCTCAATACTCTAAGGCAGAGATATATAAAATAGACTAAAGCAATGAGAAAATGAGAAAATTAAATCAAGTTACCTTTTGGGGTTTTTTTGTGTTCTGAATAACAGATTTTGGTATTTTGTTCTTCATAACAGATTTCGGTATTTTGACACAACCCAACCATTTGACTCCATACTCTCAATTATAATCCCTTCAAAATTTGGCTGGGAGTAAAATGATATTCTGTGTCAATGTTTGTCAGCATTAATCTTGATATTTTGAGGGAAGTTGATTTATCTATTTAAGTTTTAAACAATTTAAATTTGACTAAGGACTATGAAGAAACAACATGGGAATTTATAGATGCAAAATAAATTATAATGATGTACTCACTCATTCAGTTTGTCCTTAGAAGAATGAAATATGCTTCTGCATTCTGCTTTGAAATCACGTCCCTTCTAGTTTTGAAGTAGTACAGAAAAATGTTCAAATTACTGTGACAAATGTCTGTGTTTTCTTATGATGTGCAAAAAAGAATAAAATATACCCAAACTATAATTTAATACATCTTCAGCTTTTTCTTGCAGTTTATTATGATGTCACTAGAAAAGCCTCAGTGGAATTTTGAGGTTATTATGTACAGTTGGGATTACATTGGTCTTTGTGCCGTATTATTTATGGGCAGAGTCACTGAAAATGTTTTATTCAGTAGAAAATGTTGCAGCTGGAAAGCTCCTGGAATAAAAGAACAGACATCTTTCAACAGCACTTCCAGCTCAAAAATAGAGTAATTAGATGTGTTTAGTATCCATTAGGGAATGAAGTTATCCTAACTATGGTGTGAGTATAAAACTTCAGTTTACAAAACTGCCAAAATTGGAACTTAAACCAGCACATAAGAGAGAGGAGGTTTGTTTATCATGCTGAATTACTGCAAAGTGGAAAACATGAATAAGCAATAAAGAAAAAAAGCTGATGCTCCTTTTTTCCTTTTTTCTTTTTTTTTTTTTAACAGTTCAAATTGTACCTCGGGGAGCCTTCAAGGCCAGAGTGGAAATGAGTATAAGCATTAAAAAAAATAATCCAGATTCTGCTGGTAGTGCTTGTCAGCTTTAGACAAGCCAGAAAAAAAGAAAGAAAATGAAGTCAGTGGGTTTGCACAGATATAAAAAGTAGTTAATAGTTTTTCATTTCAGATTTCCAGCTAGCATCAGATATTACAGTGTGTTGTTGTAGGTATGGTCCTCATGATATCTTTTACAAAAGATAGGGGGATTCAAGCAGCCTACAGCACATTTCATTTCCATGAAACATTTGGTAGTTACTGCATTTCAGCTTTTGGATGTGAAGCTAGTTTGTGTTCAGAGCTCTTGCAGCTTCCCCTGCTCAGCTGGAGTGAAGGCTGGGCCATTCTTCCTAGTCAGTGCCTCATGGTATCCAGAGCTCTATTTGGAGTAGCAAAGCATGCCAAATTTTATCAGCCCATCCACTAAGGAGGACCCTTAGAGAAATAAGTGTTCCCTTTCCTTACAGAGTTTCAAATTAGATCTTTGCTGTATAACCTCACTTGATGACATTTGTGCTCTGCCTCAATGTTCAGTTTGAAGCAAATTTTTTGCAGTTTTTAAATTAATTCAGAGAAACTAGAAGGAAAAGAATGGGTGTTAAATTTGCTTTTCCAGAGAAATGGCTACTCTCAGTACCTTTGGGAGCTCAGCTTTTCACCTCTGCCAACACACAATATCAAGAGCAGAGGCACTCAAGTTCTAAAGTAGCTCCTAGATGCATCTTTTGTTCACACTTGACCCACACTGCAGATGACATTTAAATCAAGACCGTCAGCATTTCAAATGCCATAACACTGTGGCAGCAAAGCATAATTTCTATGCTTTTAAATCTTTAGATAACTTTTGCAAATGCAACATAAATTAATAGTAATTAGGAGTGGCTTTTCTTAGTAAATGCCAAATGAATTTGGAGGTCCTGAGCTATTTCTAGGGGGTGCTCATATTCTTAATTTCATCACTGAGCCAGTGTTGACATTGTTATGTTTTATGATTCCTTTAGGATCAAATTAGAGTCCATTGGCAGAGATTGATTTTATTCAAATTACTGCACTGTTTTTCTGGATTAGGAGAGTGTCACCACCACATGAGTACTGACATTTTGCAGGAAGAAAGTGGGAGTGGGTGAACAGAGAAGAAGTCAAAGGATTTGCCATATAAAGCCTGGTGTTAGGTGGTGTCAAGTTTAATCCACTTCTAAAATGTGGAAGCGTGAGAGTTTAGACTGTACATGTTGTGAGAGAAAGAGTGCATCTTTTGTCTTCTTCTGTAAAAGTTCACATTAAGCTTTCCATTTTATAACAAGTGTGTCTTGTTTGCTAGGTGAGACCTCTGCCTCCAAAAATGGAGGCATAGTGGGAAAGCAGGTCTTTCTTTCTTAGCCATTCTTCTCCCATCATTTTGCTAAACCACGATTCACCTGAAGCTAAGAATTCCTTAAGGCTTTATAGACCTCAGTGGAGCTGACTGCAGGATTTCTGCAAGGGGGGTGCACAGAATGCAGTAATTAGATATTGCCCAATGCATGTCCTTTAATCTTTTCTTTATCATGGTTCAGCCTGCAAGCAGTATTACAGGTTTCTGCCACAGCTCACCCTGACAACAGTCAAACCCCTTGGCTTAATGTGCCCTGTTCCCTAACCCTAAATCTGCTTCTGAATTATTCCTTACTGTCCTAGGGAAAAAAAAAAAGCCAACCAACCAGACAAATGAACAAAATACCCCACAAAAGCTTTATCTGAATCAATCAGTCATAAATAAAGGCTTCAGTGTAGGCCATGACATGGGTTGTTTTTTGTTGAAAATTTAGTGACCAGATCTTGCAGACAGCTCTATGCAGCATTCAAGTCTAGCACAGCTAGCCTGAATTGATCTATAACCCAGGTTTACAAAGATGTGTTGATGCCCAAGTCTCTGACCTCAGTGGTATTTTATCACCTAAAAAGAAATTCAGTTGCTTCTTTATGAAGCTGACTTTTTGCTTTGCAACATTTTTCTGTGTACTTTTTGGCTGACATATGTGAACGTGTTACCAATTCTGAGTCTAGGATTTGAATTTATAGAAAAGGGTATGCTCTGGAGAAAGAAACATATCCAAATCCTGCTACATTTTTCTTCTAGCTGTAGGCAGAGATAATTTCTTAAATTGCAAAGTAACTGATTTGTACTAAGCCATAAAATGAAAGTGACCTGACAACTGCTGCCTGGTTAAGGTGTAGAATACTAAGCAAAAGCAAAAAATGCTGGAAAAATACATCTATCTCTTAATAACTCTTCCTCAAATGATTCAATTCCTTCTCAGAATAGCCCTATTAGCCTAGTTAATTTAGGATAATATTGATGCTGGAATAATATCGGTATTATCCCAGTAATCGCAATGAGAAAAAAATTTATTATAAAGACCACACATAATATTTTTCCTCACAATGCTGCATGAGTGATAGACAAAAATAATCTGAATGATCTGACTGCATGGGCACTTCCCTAGAGGTAGAATTTGTCTGTATACAAACTCAGTTAAAGGTATCTAATTTATTAACAAATGTTTGAGCTACATCTGTTTTTTTATATTTTTTAATAATTTTTATCATTAAATACCTTATTGCTTCAAAACTAGAAATTCAAAGAGAAAAGTTTTAAAATGTGAAATTATCATTTGCTTATTCATGCTAATGAGTGCTTTGCTTTGCAGTTCATCTGGGAACTATCAAAAAATTGCATTTCAGTGTGGGTAATGGAATCAGGATTTGGGCATCAAAGGATCCCTTGTAGGAATTCATTATCTTCACAGATACTTTTTCTTTATTATGAGATCTGGTGTGGCAGCTGTGTCAGTGAAATTGGGGGACAAGAGTGAGGCTGAGGATTTACGTGTCCACTAAAGGCAATTGTCTGAAAAGGGAATGAGTTGTTTAATCCAGGAACAGAGGTACACCAACCAATGTGTAACCTATAAATCAGCAGTTTTAAGAGTTCTTTCTTCTGTAAAGGAACCTCAGTGGTTTAATAATTCTAGTAGCTCTCTCAAAGTTTGTCATTTCCCTTTGTTTTTCTGTACTTTGTTTTGCTGTGCCTTCTAGGTTGAACGTCTCAGCAGCACTTTGGCAGAGTTGTGGGTTATTAAACAAACAGCTTCTGAAGGAGGTCATGTATATTATGATCCCATTTTACATGTTTGTGTGAGGGGAGGGAGTCACTGATGTGTGATAGATCTTTGCTGTATTTGCAGCTTGCCTGTGCAGCAGTATATACACATGTACACCTCCAAGGCTCCCAAACTTGTTTCTTGCTCCTCAGCATATGGTCAGGTGAATCAGAACACTGGGTTTACTGCCAACAACAGCATTTAGCCCATCCATAGAGTTTACACTTATATTTGTCTTGTTTTTGTCCTCTTGTCATCATTTTCTCAGCATGGAGCCTCACCTGTGACCGTGAAAAGATGCAAGTAGGGCAGCTGAGAGGCATCCTGCACTTAAGGGTAGCACATCTAACAGTGAGGCACTGCAGACTCCAGTTAATGCCAGACGTGGCAGATACAACATGCCTTCCTGAAGGCATTGACATAATTCTTCTCCTTGTTATTTCCCTGCCAGTGGTGCCTTTGTGTGTGATAGCACGCTTGCTTCCCAGCCTGTTTGCTTCCCATACTTGGCTGTAGTACATTCCAAGACTAATAGCTCTTGTCTTGTGCTGGTTTGCCCTTCTGAAAATAACAAAGTTGCTTTTATAGCCACAAGATATATACACAGGAGCTCTTTTGTGCTGCTTTTAACTGATTTGTGGCAGCAGCTACACCTGTCAATTATATCCTGCTTAGCAATAATATATCCAAAAAAATGTTTTGTTGCTTGTTATATTAGAAATTATATGGCTATGTAGAGTTCTGTAAAGTAATGATTGCAATTTTACTAAGTGGTGTCACTGAAATTGGAGACCAGATAAATACTTTTGGTACCCTTTTCTGGTATGACAAATAACAATTACAGGACATTGCAGTATGCATCTTGTGACAGCTCATTGCACTGCTGAGCGCTGCCAGTTGATTACAGGAATGTACTGGCAGCAGCAGCAGCAGGAGCAGAATGGATGAATACAGTGTGCTGTATTTATCTAGTGCCTTTCATCAGTGATGCTTTTGACAGATAGACAGACTGTCAGCACTTTGCACAACACTTTGTCTAATGGTAAAATAAGGAGAAGCTCTCAGCAAGACCCACTGCTGCCTGCTAGGGTGCCTTTCTGCAGAGCTGTGCTCAGCCTGGTTGTTGCAGGCTTTTATTCATCCCCAGGTACAGAGCTTTGAATTTGTCCTTGCTGAATTTCACACCCCATTGCTCCAGCCTTTCCAGGCTCATCTGATCTTCAGCCTGTCCTTGAGCAGGTCCCTCCATGTCATGCCATCTGCAAACTTGACAGGAGGGTGCTTGCTTACCTCCTCCAAGTCACTGGTAAAGCCATGTCCCAGGTTAGACCTCTGGGGTACCTGGTAGCAGCCTGCAGATGAGAGATGCCATGAACAGGACAACCCAATTGGGAATTTATCAAATCTGCTTTCCCACACTGCTATACCTAATGACCTCCTTTGGATACAAGTATATTGAGGCAGGCAGATAGGCAGGCTGCCTTGCTAAAGGTAAACTATGTCAGTATCTCTAGTCTTGTCCACAAATGAAGTAATTTTAGTGTAGAAGGCAACCAAATTGGTCATGCATGACTTACTTTTGGTAAGTCAATGTTGAGTGCTGCCTGTAGTTTGCTTTTCCTTCATGTGCTCAGAAATGTGCTAAGGACTCACTCTATGAGGATGGACAACCAGCAGTAATTCCATGAATCATCTTTTTTTCACTTTTTTGATATAGTCTGGATATTTTCTTTCTCCTGTACCAAGGAATCTCCCCTAGCCTCCTTCACCTTGCAAAAATTAAAGCAGGTGGCCTTGCAAGGACACGGGCCAGCTTTCTCAGCACACTCTGACTTGTATGGATCTAGTGATCCCAGTCAATCCCTGCCTTGTCTGGTTGGGATTTACCTGACAACTTACTGCTCATTGTTTGTTGCCTTCTTGAACCCTGCCTGTAGTCACAAAGGCCTGGGAGACCTTGGTGGGGAAAAGTGAGGCAATGCAGGCACTGAGTGCCTCAGCTCTAGCTGTGATTGCTGTCCCCATGCACAGGGTCACACTCTTCTTGTTCAGCCTTTTAGCTCTGCAAAAAGCTGTTCTTGTTACCCTTGAAATCCCTCGAGAGCATCCACTCTGACTGAATATTTCTCATGCTACCCAGAGTTGCTAGGAAATGTTTCCAAAATCCTCCTGTGAAGATTGTCCGTCTGCTTCCACTGTCTGTATGTTGTTTGGTGGGAGGAAGCTCTCTTTGAAATTCTGAGGGGTTTCTGAGTAATTTCAAAGTGTAATAGATGATTTACTTGCTTTCCCTGGAGAAACCTACCTGGTGTCTATGTCTAGACTTCAGGACTGACCTTTAAAATTGTATTAATCCTTATATCAGTATGTTTATTAAACTTAAGCACATGACCTAAGCACCTTACTTTGGTAATTCCCTTGACTGCCACTTTTTAAAATATTTATGCTTTCCTTTTGCTCATTGGCTGTAAGGAGGTTTCACATTTCTGCTCACAGCTCAGCCATTTTATATTTAATCTTTCAGAACTCATAAGTGTTTATCTGGACTTGATAATTTATTTTTTCTTTTACCATTCAGTTGCAATAACTACCACAGTGCTTATTGTCCTGATGCCTTAGTCTGCCAGAGTTTTCCTCATAGAGCAGGGCATGTCATGGTCCTCTGGTAGAATACCAATACTTTGGGTTCAGGAAACGTTACCTGTAGCATCTCATCTTTGATGATTCATTAGATGAATCTTTGCAGGTTCCCTGTTTAAAAGGAATGCAATCTTGTTGGACAAAGTGAGATAATTTTGAGGAGTTTTAATACCATTAGTTATTTACTCCTCACAATTACATTTTTCCCTTCCTTATAATTACCATATGTTATCTGATTAGAATTTAGCTCTTGGTCAATGTTTTTCTAAGCCCATATGTCTAAACTTCAAAGGATTTCTTTTTCACTCAGCTAACATCTAAACTCTTGCCATTGATCTCTATTGATGTCTTCTTTTCTGCTTTCTGTTTTGTTCATGGCATACAAATCCTGTGAGATGTCATTATTTTTTTCTTCAGTGCCATCCTCATTACACCTAAGAATTTCATTTCTTCCAATCCCCACCCCACAGGGCAATTTTCACTGGCCTTCATATTTACATTTTTTAGAAATACAGCTTGGAATTGGATGAGTTTCCTACGTTGCTGTTTGCATTTTCTGTCTGTAATAAGCTTTTACAATTTGCTATTGCCTTCTTTAAGACAGCATTGAGCTCCTTGATTGTCCTTATGTGTCATCCACTAGATTTGTGCAGTTTATACACAGTTAATTTGTGCTGGGAAGGCTGTAATGGGTTTTAAGCAGTAGACGTATTGCAGTAGTTACTTTGAAATTTTAATGAGTGCCATTAAAGAATCAAAGGTACTGGAGAGCAATTCAACAGGAAAGGAAAATAAAAGCCAAGAGGTAAGGAAACCTTAAATGGTTCTAACATACAGTTTTGAAGTTCAAAGCAAGTTCGGTTGACCAAACCCCATTTGGGATGTTTTAGAAACTTCTAAAATGGTTTATTTCTTTTGGTTTATGGAGAAGGGTAAGACTACATAACAAGTAAAGCAGAACAAATTTATTAGACTAAATAACATGAACTGTGATAGCATGAAAATATGATGAAAAAGCAGTTCATGAAAATACAACAGAAATATTCTTATTGCTCGAACTAATACAAGATGTGACCTATGAGATGGATGCACAGTTCAGTGCAGAACTGAACACCCCCACCAAACTGCCCTGCACAGTGTAACCCAGGAGCACACAGAGCTGCTCAGTCCAGCTGCTCTGGGCTGGATTTCTGAGTTCTGGTGCTGCCACCAGCTCTCCACAGCAGTGTGTGTGTGTTTGCACTCTAGGCAGGTATCCAACTTCTGATTCCAGCACTCCCTGCTTCTCCCTTGCCCCTGCTCAAAGGAGATTGGTATTTCCCAGCATCCTCTTGCCCCTTCTGTTCCTTTTTCATCCATTTTCACTTTTTCCACTCCTTCCTTTCTCTTAATATTGCTCTTTGTGTCTTAAATCATAAAAAAAAGGAAAAAAAGCCCAACAGATGAAAGTGTTGCCCTTTGTTTGCCTGCAGCTCCTTCCTCTTGAAAAAGTGGATGAAAGCCTCCCGTGTCTCTTTTTCTTCCCCACCCATGAAGGTCTCTCCAGGATCTGTCGCGGCAGACGGACATTCCTTACGGCACCGTGCTGGACTCGGCCGTGTACGAGCACGTGCGCGTGAAGGGCATGAACCCCTTCGAGAGGGACAGCATGTATTCCCAGATGTGGCGCATGATCAACCGGAGCAACGGCTCCGAGAACAACGTCCTCGAGTCCACTGCAGGCATTCAGAAGGTACTGGCACCCTTCCTTTGTGCTTCCCATTGGAGATGCTCTGTGTTGCACCACGTTTGCTTAGCTGTTGCAATCGTGCCTTTAATCAGTTCCTGAAAGCCCCTTGCGCTGGCACGGAGGATTGGGACTTCTCAGGTTTGTGGCATTGAATGGCATTTTAATATCTAAGTGCCTAGACTGTTGGCTTCAAAAAGTATTTACAGGTGTTTTTATAGGAGATGGCTGCATTTGTAAGGGTGCAAAAAAGGAATAAGAACACTGCACTCAGAACTCTTTTCTCTTCACAGAGAAAAGCAAGGCACAATTCTTCCCAAGAATATTTCTGGGTTTCACATTCTCTGAACCTCAGAGAAAGGAAAAACAATTCTTATCATTTGCTGTGCCTATGTTTGTGCAAAAGTAGAATGCAGTATGGAGATTGTTTTCCCAGAGTGATGGTGTTTTGTTTCCTTGACCTATCAGGGCCGAGTGTGTGTGTGTGTGTGTCGGGACTGTCAGCTGACAGTCACGGAATTCAGTGCAGAGTTGAATGCTTGGCAGATTCAATTTAGATGTAATGTAATATAGTGTAATATAATATAGAATAATATAGTATAATAAAGTAATTAATTAGCTTTCTGATAAGATGGAGTCAGAGGCATCCTTCTCTCCCCTCATTGGGGATCCCTGTGAATTCTATGCCCCAGAATACAAGACATTGATTAGCTTTATTTTTAGCCTCCCGACACTGAAAATCCTGGCTGTCTGCTGTAGCTCTGGGTCACGTTTGTTTTGAAAGACAAAGGCAGGAATAGATGATTTGACTTTTAAAAGAGTCTCAGAAACACATTCTGCAGTAGGTTTGGCAGTGGAAAAACACTTTGAGAGCTTTTTGTAGGCACATGTGTGAATGCAGTAGTTCCCTCCCAAATTCTGGCTGACAGCTGCAGCTTTTAAAGAAACACCAGTCCATGAAAGGATTCAGTTTAAGAGTCAATATAAGTTGATGAGTGACTGTACACAAGCTTTTCCCCAGCATTGTATCTTTATGTTCAGACTTCTAAATCAAATCAAAGAAATATAATATTTTGCTGACTTTATTTTAAACTTCAATATATGACGATTTCTTACAGAAAATATCCATAAGTTGTGTGTTCATGTTGTTACAATCTTGATTTAGAGACTTGTGAAAATCCAGATGAACTCTGTTTTTTTGACTCCACCAAAATCCATTGGCCAGGAAAACCTGACATTTCTGATGTTCTCACTCTAGACAGTAACAAGAGAAAAGACTATGTTGAGAAGAATGATGAAATCACTGGTGAGCTCTTGATAATAGAAGAACTGAAAAATAACAAAGATTATTTGGAGTTTTAAAAATCCCCAACCCAGCCTCTGGATAACCAAGATCATATTTTCTCCTCTGAAGGACTAAAAAGCATTAAAAAGAGGCAGGAGAGGTCCTGGGGAACTGCACTTTTGAAACCCTTTTAGATAAAGTCATAAGCTGAAAGAGCAAGAAAAAAAGGTCTGAAGATTTATTGGCTAGAGGAAATTGCTTTTTTTGAGAGAACATATTTCAGCTCAGTTTGTAAATGGCTGATAAAGCTGGGATTTGCCTTTTGTATATATATATATAAAAAGCCCAAAACCAAGAACCTGCCCTCCTTCTGGTTTCCCTTCCCAAGTTATAAAATGAGTTTCAGAAGGCTCAAAAGACCAGAGTACATCAAACACAGCTGTGCTCACTAACAACTTTTAGCTTGAAGAACCAAACAAATGGTATATCCTGCTGCCAGGTAATTCCAGATTACAGTCCTTGAATTTTCATTCTTGGAGACGTGGGAGTTGCTGTCCTAAAACCTACAAAACCAGACGCATCCAAGTTCTTAATTTCCCATGCTTTTGCTTCTCAGGAATAGGCAAACAATGATGTCAAAAACTAAGTTGTGTCAAGTGAGCAAGCCAACCAGCCTCCAGTTTTAAAAAAACAGAGGTCTTAGGTCTGATGCTAATGAACTTGCATCTACCTGTGGGTGCACAATTTCTCCTCTTCCTTCAATTTACAGGAAGAAATTGCACAGAAAAAGATTATTTGCCAGCTGCTGTTCACAAGAAGCTTTTGGGAAGTTGTAGTTGGCCTGCTTGGAAAGAAAGCTGCACGAAGAAAGTGATGTTAAAAGCTGATCTTAGGCAAGGAAAACTAATAATTTAAAAGGTATCTGATAAAAGGCAGAGATTATAATCTCTGTAACACATTTCAAAATATGAAAACATTTCATAAAGAATTAATGGGTCCCCTTGGCCTATTTATATACTTTATAATGCTCTTCAGGGTCTTTAATGAATTTAGCTGGCCACATCAGAGCTATTAACCTGATTATAACCCTGGGCAAGATACACCAACAGGTCTTCCTCTGTGCCTCGTTTTATTTCCCCAATTCATCAGCACTAAAAGTGTGACTGAACAGCAGCTTGTCCTGGCTCTGTGAGAGCATCACCTCAGCAAACCTTCCTGGAGTGCCAAGTGAGGCAGCAGAGACTTCATGAGTGCTCCAGACAGGTACAGGGAAAGGGGCTCCCACTCAGCTGAGCAATGACCACGAAGGGATTGGGATAGGAGGGACCACCATGGGAAACAGCTGTGCAGGGATGCAGTGCACACTCCCATCTTTAGCAGCACCCCTTGCTGCACCACCTCAGAGCTTAAATGAGGTTTGCAAGGAGCCTTCACAGAAGACGCTTCCCAAAATATTTTTGTAAAATCCCAAAAGTTCTTTAGTTTTGTCTTGCTTTTATCCTGACAGCTCCAGTGGAGCTGGCACTATTTTATTGTGAGGAAAGTAGCAGTCTAATGCTAATGTATATATAAACAGGGGGAAGAGGAGAGAGGCCAACCACTGATTCACTCAGCACCTCACCCCTCTCACTCAGCAGGGCTGCCTGCTTGCTGTACCAGTGTCTTTGTGGGGAGTGGCACCTGTGTGAGTGCAAATACAATGCAGCCAAATGACAGTGATTGCACAGTCCCACTTTAAATCAGGCATTCTGCTGCTTTGACCTGCTTTTCCTGGCAGGAGGGCAGTGCAGACAAGAGAAATAAGATGGGAAGATCATGCCATTGTAAGTTTTCAGGTTTTGATATTTATTGGTCCTGTTCCTCTCATAAATCAGGTGCATACATATCACCGTGTGTGCTCCTGTTCCATCCATAGTGAACAGCTATAAATACCACAGGTCCAGCTAGAGAGCAGCTGGATAGATTTACCCTGAAGAGAGAGCAGTTTTAAATACCTCAAACAGGAGACAGCCTGAAAAGCACAGGCACTTAAGATATTTTCTTCCACTTATTGTCTCTTCCTGTCCCAGAAGACAGCAAAAAGCTGTTGAAGGTCTGAATACAAGGTAGGAAAGCACTCACTTGTTTGTCTTCCTGCACTGTCAAATGAAAATGGATGGGGAGGTAGCTATATTTTTTTTTTTTATAAGCCTGGATTATTCTGGAGAATATTCACTTTTATCTTTCCTTTTTCTTTATTATTCCTAAGTGTTTCATGTGTCTCAAATTGATTTTCCTTTTTTTTTGCATAGGTTATGAAATATGCATCTCATTCTGTCCTAGGAATCTCTATTTTTGTGGAAGTTATTTATTCAGAGAGGATTTACAGAGGCCCAAGTCATGCCTGCTTAAACATTCATTGAGGACTCCAAGAAAAATCATTTAGGCTTAAAGATATCACATTACATACCTCTTTATGTCCTCTTAAAAAGCACATTACCCTGCTTAATCCTTTACAAGCACCACAGGCTTTCCTATCCTTGGAACTATTCCCATTTAAAATATAATGAAGCGCGTCTATTGTGCCCCTGTCTGCTCTTTCTTCCCTGGAGTATAATAGTGCCTAATGCCCTATCCTACCCACCTTGTTCCTCTGAACATGATACCATAGCCTACAGCATCTTCATTTTTCTCAGTAGTACAGAGTGGAAAATTCCTTTCCCAGGCAGAATCTGAATGCATTTGAAACCTCTTCTGTCTATTTAACTCTGTCTGTGAAATATTTAGCTGCTAGGAAACTTGTGAATTATTGTCAGGTGAAATAATGCTTCTGGATGGTGCATTAAGAGAAACTTGTAGTACTTCCTTTTCGATGTGTTCACAGTATCAAAAGGAATTTGGTCTTGAGATTTGGATTTTCTTGTGATCCTAATTGCAATGCCAATGGAAGCACGGGGGCCAGTTTGTTTTCCCTGGACACTGTGGATGGCACTTTAACCCTCCTGAAAATACTGTAATAGTAAATGAATAGACCATAGAAAAGCTCTGCTAGGGTTATTTGTATGGGGAAGAAAGTGGTAATAACAATTTGCAATTCTGTGCTAGAGCAAATTGTTAATAACTGGCTGTGGATATGCTTAATTTGCTTACAGCAGTAGCAACATTGTGAAGACTTATCTTGAGCCAAAACCCCTCCTGAATTAATTAATTATTCTGATATACTCACAAATTTGCCATTGGAATTGCCATTCTTTTGGCAGATTCACTGATTGCACCACACAAAAATCTAGTTAATGCATGGTAGTCCACACATCTTTGTTGTGA
The DNA here is from genome assembly GCF_051311805.1 of Agelaius phoeniceus. Lineage (NCBI taxonomy): Eukaryota > Metazoa > Chordata > Aves > Passeriformes > Icteridae > Agelaius > Agelaius phoeniceus. The sequence continues at coordinate 22,526,411 of NC_135268.1, forward strand.
ACATTTCTGGCCATGGAGTAGCCCAATTTAAAAAAACACTGAAAACAAAAGAGAACCAAGACAGACTTTTGGGGTACTGGATGTGCACCATGATTCAGCAGTTTGGCAGTGGCTAAGGAAGGGCTATGAAGCAGAAAAGAAGGTGAGAGCGTATAAAAGTGCTGGGACAGTTCTCCAGTATATCTCAATTCACAAGCAGGTGATCAGCTGTGCTCTGCAGCTCTTGGTTAGAAGGCTCATTATCAACCCAGACACCAGCTCCCTGGTTCCCTGGTTCTGCCTCTGGAGCTGATGCTTCTTGGTCAGATGAGATGTTCTGTGTCTGCTCTATGAGTAATAAGATTGACAAGTACCCCTAGGACCTTGATGTGTTCAGTCCCACAGCTGCAGGTTTGTCTATTCTGCAATTACTGTCTCCTGCACAGTCCTTGATTTAGAGCTGACAGGTGCCTGGCAGTACCAAAGGCACTGACTGCCCTTACTTTGTATTATTGTGGATGGCCTGGCTTTATTTTTTTTTTTCCCTATAATTCTGTGTATCTTTACTGCCATATCTGGGGCTTTAAAAAACTTACAGCAGTGATAAAAATTAGAATCCTGACCAGAAAGCTCTACAAACACAGTGTGGCATTAGTTTCAGGCATTATCAAAAGGCTAATAGTTATCTGGGTTAGCTCAAGAGTTCACCAAGCTCTTGAGCTAACCCAGTGTGTTTGGGAAGTACAATGACTGCTCTGTGGCAGTTAACAGAGCATGAAGCAGATGCTGTGCATACTTTAAAAACTAAATGCAAAACTTTTCCTACCACCACATTTTCTCAGAATTCAGGGTATGTCTAACTAAAGGCTTGCTCTCCCTCACCAACACTTCTGAGTATATAAGAAAGTCTGATCTAACTTTGACTTTCTAGAGAGTTTTCACAGGTTTTATCTGGAGTAGAACACCTGTAAAAGTTATTATACGCAGAGCTGGACTTTATTCAAAAGAATTGATAAGTCAAAATCTGAGTTGGCCTACATATCAAGAAATGGATCTACATGGACATGTGTTCATTCAGCCACAAAGCAAGCCAACTATTGCTGTATTCCTTTGTCTCCAAAGTTTTCTGGAAGGTTTATCTGAGTTCATCTTCTCCTATTTCATCTTACATGCTACTGAATGTACCTCACCCTTTTTGCTCTCCCTGAAATGCCACCCAAGTTACTCCTGACTTCTGTTCAAAGGTCAAGTCACTTCAACAACCTCAGGTGTTACTGACACTGACTGCTGTCCTGCTGTGGTGCTGTGCCATTCTACCTTCCATGTAGAAGGAAGGCAGAATCTCTTTGCTTGCTCTCTCTCATCTCTCAGTTTTTTGGAGAACTTTCCAGAGCTGTTCAGAAATTTTTATGAGCCATCCTACATCCAGGAGACCACAGTCTTTTCAGTCTCTAACTTATTCCCGTCCCTTAAGTCCAAAAAAATTGGCTCCATGGAGACAACTTGAAGTTTCACTTCTCTTGAACTGAGCTGAGCTTATTTCATCTGAAATAAAATTTGTGTGTTTTCCTCTGCTGTCTGTCCATGTCTGACCACTAACTTAGTTCAACCTAAAGTCTACAGAAGTTGACTTCATCATCTTAAATTTTCTTTCTGTTGCTGCTTTGTCTAGGTAAGTCTTGCCAATTTACTTTCCACACCATGCCTATGATTTACCCATACGACCTCCAGCCTGTCACTTCAGTAGTTTTCATTGTTATTTTCTGAGGCCTCTATAAAGAATTCTCTTTGCATTTAGTTTCACTGAAAATCCTCCTGGGTTTAAGGAAAAAAAAAAACAAAAAAGAAAAGTTCCCTTGACTTTCAAGGCCTTTCATGGTGAATTCTGACTCTCCCTGCAGCTTTCTCATTTCTGAGTTGGAAATCATTTGTGTGAGCTTCCAGTGCAACTCCTTTTTCAAGCAAAGTATCTTTATGCTTTCTCTAAGGACCCTTCTGTAAGGTATGTTTTCCCTCAAGACAGTAGTCATGTCTTTCCTTCAAACTCCTTAGCACTCCCCTTTGTTATTGCAGTAACAAAAACCCTGACAACCAGGTCTCTGGTGTGCAATGATCACTACCCATCAGCTGAGCAGCTCTGTTTTGTTGCTTCTTTATGCTCTTTCCCTCCCTTTGGTTTATTTTATAGCTGCCAAATCGGAGGGGAGAGAGGAACACACAGGATAATCATCTAAATACTGGTATAGATGGGATGTGGGGGAAACCAAAGAACTGCTGTACCCCAGAATGAACTAAATTAATGAACACCACCATTATCAGATGAATAGTATTTCTCAAAAAACAACCTCTCTGTGCCTGACCTTTCAGCCTTCATCCTCAAAGGAAAGCTACAGTCTAACTTCAAAAGATGAGCCTGAGAACTAAAAGTTCTTAACAGTCTGATACAACATAAAAAAAATAGGGGGGAAATAGGATTTTATTGGACAATTGCTCCTTGTTATTTCTCAATTGCTCCAGATTCAATTGCTTCAGATGTGCCAGCTACATACTTCTTTTGAATGTTCTCATTGACTAAAAACAATATCATTGCATTAATCTCAGAGGCAGTTTTCTAATCTCAAAGTTTTCTGCTTGTTTTCAGATGCTTGTTTGCCTGAAAACTTGGTTGTTTAGGACTCTCCCCACAGATATATCCCATCTTCTGTTCAAAGATAATTCTCTTCTGAAACCTTTCTTCACCTTGATCTGTCAATGGCTATAAATATACCCTCATCACATGTAACTTGAGGTATCTAATTTAGGTCTCAAAGTTTCTTTCTTTGCTGTTGTAGACAGGCAATTTTCTTCTCTGGAGAGTGGTCAGGAATGCCTAAGATGGCAACCTATTTTTCTTGGTGGCTTATTTTGTACAGTACCTACCAAACTAAGATCATATTCCATGACTAGAAATGGCAATAAAAATAAGAAACAGCAAAATATACTCTGAGGAGCTAATTTTGCTTCAGTCCTGTAGAATTGCATTTTGCAGAGAGCTGAGTCCAGACTTTTCAGCTGGAGAAAGGATGGATGACAGCCCTTTGAGCATGGGATGGGGGAGTGAGCCCCATCCTTCATCCTGATGGCCAAATGCAGAGCTCAGTACTTCACACCTTGGCCTGTGTCTAACCCTGCAGTCATCTTCTCATAGGGCAGAACAGTACAGAGAGGAAAACCGACGCCTTTGTGAGCGGAGATTTCACCTGATGTTTTTCTGATGTGGAACTGGACTAATTAAGGTGGATTCATGAGCAAAACATCCAGAGTGCATCCTGATGGCAGGAGCACAGCTCTGTAGGGGTGTAGGGGCAGCTGCCACTATCAGGCCAGGGTGCACTGTCAGCCATTGGGTCTAAAATAATCCTCAGGCATGTGCAAAAAGTAGAACTTTTTGCATGTTAGTAGAACTAATTGTGTGTGAAATAGCTCCCAGTCTCCAGATGCTGAAATAAAAATAGCAGTTTGGGGGTTTTTTTGTTTTGTTGTTGGTTGGTTGGGTTTTTTGTTATTTCTGGAGAGCTTTGGGTGTGAATGATAGATAGGGAAGGTGGGAACACTGCACTCTAATGGTGAGTGTACCTTGATCACCACATGGAGAGTAACTGCTTGTGGCTTCCTGTGTGAGGACTTGGTATCTTTTGGTGCCTTTTTCTGGTGCTGAGCACTTAGGGAATTGCTGCCAGACTGGTATGTATCCCCATTTGTTTCCATGGCCCTATCACATCTGAATAGTATAATCCCAAGCATTATATATGGCAGACTTTAAACTTCTGCATAACTAAGCAGCATGAATGCTGCTTTCATTTACACTGGCAGGTAAATAATTGTACAAATTCCGAGTTCTGTCCTGAAGCTGGGATTTTTACAGGATCAAAAATTTTGGAAGGTATCAGGGAGTAAGAAAACTGACAATTAGGAAATAATTTAAGAAAAAGGGTGCATTTTCAGTCAGTGGTTGTAAAAGCTGAGCATGAGCGTGTCAGGATAATGCTCACAGGAATTTTTTTGCTAGTATTATTTGTTGCCTAATTTTTCTGAGCTGGTCACACTCTGTGAGGGAGGCATCTGTTAGAAAGGAATAGTATAAACAGAAAAGGATGCTGAACCCACCCCTACAAATGACTAGCTTAGTTTGTGCATATTTACATCTAACAGAGCAATGCTGTTGTCATATTCTGTTAAAGAAAATGTTTGTGATTATTTAGTAGGTGATGAGTGCGTTTATTATGCATTAGCACGGGAGAGGTCTGAAAGAGAAACAGCTCTCCTGGGGGCTGTTACAAGCCCTCTCCTGAGTAACACACAGGATTTATTAAAGAGTACAAGACTGGAAATGTCTTCACAGATATGTTTGTAGCAAAATGGAAGTTCTGCTGCATGTTGCTCTCTCAATTAAAAGCAAAGTTTATCTGCTGCAGGGGCCAGGAAGGATTTGGGAGATGCAGATTCTTTGGGGCAGAAAGATAGGAGTCACTTTAGTAAGGTTTCAGTGCTTATTTGGACCCTGCTGCTGGAGTGATGTTGGTTCTGGTGTGGCATCTTACAGTGAAAACATGCTGGATATATTCAAAAGGAAAAAGCAATGCAAGGAAACTTTTGCTAGATCATAAATGTTTGTAACTTTTTCCAACCCATAAATCTACCTCTAATGCAGTTGCTAGAATTTTATATGCTACCTTCCCAGGCTCTTCAATCTGTAGCATTGCATCAGCAAAACAGGTTGTGACCAACAGCTTTAAGTGACCAGAAACTGTATGATGAGGCATGAGCAAGCTGTGCTGAGGTGCCTCAGTGCAGTGAACCTCCTCCTGTGTCAGCAGCTTCTGGGGGCATATTCCCTTCTTTGGATTTTTGAGCAGCATGTTCATTGCTTTTTATTAAACCAGAGGGACTCCTGATGGAAGCTACAAATGGCCAGGCATGTTTTCCCAGTCTGGTCACACCAGATATGGGTTATGTCTGTGCAATCTGTAGCGAAGCACAGCTTGAGATGAGCAAAAAACAACTTGAAGTTATTCCTTTACTTCTTCAGGTTACTTCTTGCAGACTTTTGTCACCCCCCCCATAGGAAAAAGATTTGAATTTGTGCCATTTAACAACCACACGTTTTCTTTTGTGCCAAAATCTAGTTCTGGATCCCTTTTTAAAAAGCATCAGTGGAACATTTCTGTCAAAAATTGCTACATTATTTTGCATTCTTGTCCTGACAAAGAGTAGTTTGGTATTTGGAGCATTCTTGTTTGGCTACAGGGGACACACAAGTTATCAGGCATCTGTTATCCTGGTCCTGTGAGCTCTTATTTCTCCATTTTATCTCCATTAACTTAGTGCTTTTCCTGCAGAGGTTCTGTAACATTTCTAGGTTGATGAAGATTAATAACACTACCCTCCCAAGAGTGTCTGGGGACTACACAGACTCCTACACAGCTACAGCGAGCTCTGCTTGTTCTTTTCCTTCTGAATTCTCACTTCACTTGGTTTCCTCCCTCTTACTTTCTCATTTGTCTGCTTTTTGACCCCCTGTCCCTTCTGTTTGGATAACAGCAGCTCCAACTTTTCCCCAGCTCTCTAATTTCTTTCTTCTTTCCACCTTTCACCTCTCCACACTGTTACACATCCCCTTTGTTATCTCCATCAGCTTACAATTTTTCACTGTTGATCTGTGCAACAATTTCCATTTGCAGTCAGATGGAGCATTCCCAAACTCCAGCTGTCACTTTGAAGCCCAGTTGCAGGCTCCTGGCATGGTGGGCTGCTCTGGGGATGTATCACACACAGACAGGGGAAGTGCAGGCTCTGTCTCATGATCAATAGATGGAGGCAGGAGAGCACACTCTTGCTCCAGGCACAGAACTTGGTGGTGTATTCTCTTTCTTGCTTAAATGTTTCCAGTTATCATTTTTGTGTATTAACATATTTTAATAATACCCAAATACTCTGTGTTGCATTAACAAATGCAAATGATGGGATCGAATGTCAGGTTGTTTAAAGGATATTTGCAACAGGAAAGAGAGATGACTAGAAATAATGAGAGAGTGCATTTTATACATCCCCTATGTTCCAGCCTTAAAGCATGACTTTGTGAGGCTGCAAGTCCAAAATCATGAGAGAAGCAGAAGAGGTAACAGAGGGATCTTGTCTCGTGTTTTTTGGGCTGCTGTACCAATCACTCATCAGACATTTTTTATAGCTTTAGCTAATTTCTGTTCAACACCTTGTTACTAAATAAACAAAATATCTCTTCTGGAGACCAGCAAAAGCAATTGCAGTGAGTAGATCTGTAGGAAGTGTCCACTGTAAGACACTTAATAGTGCCTCATAAAATTATTCAGAATTTTTTCCTTCTGAAACTCTTACAGCTGGAAGTCATGGAAAAGAAAAAAATGGATAGATGAGGACAGCCTGCATCTGCTCCAACAGCAAATTTTTTCAATATCATCCATGAATAGGCAGTACATTAATAAACATATTGGTAAGCAATGACATGGTAGTGAAGTAATAAGAATGGCGCAGGAAAATTGAATTACAAACTAAAAAGCACTAGCAGAACACTTGGGAAAATCAACCTTTCTAGTCTCTAAAGTGTTTAAGTATCAAGCCTTTAAGATATCAGAAGATATAACTAAAAGAGATGATTGCCCTTAAAGTCGTCCTAGTCTCAAACCAGGAGAGTTTAAGATACAATGGAGAGAAATAAAACCCAAAAAAGGGTAATTTTTCAAATGCAAAAGAGAAACCCTCTGCATCCACAAAATGGTGGTTGTTTTAAAAACTCCAGGTCTGTGCTTCTAAATACCTGTGTGCATTTGATTGCACATAGAAGATTTACAGCCAGAGGGATCTCTAATATCTAATCTGAAAACAGGTATGGTCTGGGAGACAAGAGACTGAGCAGACTTTTGCTGCTGGCTGCTTTTTGACAGTCATTTCAATATATATAGTGGAAAATATTCCGGTAAAACTGCATTCTCTAGGAATATATCATTTTATTGATTTATTTCAATCAATTCAACTTATTCATTTATTCACAGTGTGAGAAGGAAAAAGAAAATTATGTTGTGTTTAAGGAGGGAGAGAGGAGAAAGGGGACCAGTTTGAAGCAGATCAGGTGGTCAACCTGGACAATTGATATACAAAAGCAATTCCTCAGAGGCGTGCCAGAATCTATGATTAACTTTTTTGGGATTAATCCATACTCATGCCAACAAAACCCTGAGGTTGGGATGTGTAGGGGGTTATTTCTTTAATAGATAATTCCAGTAAGCAGAAAGTCCCCTCTGCACAAGTTGTCAGGCTGCACTTGCTGGTGTCACCATGTGAGCAGAGGCTCTTGGAGGTGCTTTGCTTTTCCATCCTTACTGCCAGGTAGGCAAGTGGAACTCCTGAAGTGTGTCAACTAGAAATATAAAGCTAAAGTTCTTCTGTTAAATAAGCAGAATGTTTCCTTAGGCTGAGGAGTAGTTATAATTGTGTTTTTTCCACCTTTTATTCTCTTTAGTTAAATCGCCATCAAGCAGTTTATGTCTCCTTGCATTTGAATTAGGTGGCAGAGTTGTCCAGTATGAAAATGTGACTACAATAAATTGAGGTTTTTTTCAAGAGCCAAGATATGGGAGGAGAGAATTAAAGTGCCATGTGGAGTATTTTAAGAAGCATTTTAACTAGGCTGTAATCACATATCATTCTTCTATTCTTTTGCATGAAATAACTGCTCTAGATAGGCTGCACAACTCCCTTCCTGAATTACAATAGCAGGAGAGAATTGTTTACTATTCCCAGCTCTAAAGCTTTCCTGCTGCATGGGGGCTGATTGGTGTTTATGGCTGTTTGCAGAAGGGCTATTTAGTCAAATAAAACAGACCCCATTCCCCACTGAATGTAAGAGAGGGAGAGATATCAATCCCAGGGGCTGTATCAAGATGGGTGGAAAACACAATGCATCTGTAATGAAAAACCCAGCAGATAAGCAGCTGTATTATAAAAGTCTGTAAGGGTTCTGGTCATAGCATCAATCAAAGGGTGGAATTGTGTTGTTTTATCTCTCTGACCTCAGAGCAGGATTTCCTTGTAATGCAGCCATGGTTTAACCCCAGCTGGCATCGCAGCCCCGCACAGCCACTCTGTCACTTCACCTCATTTCAGGATGGGGCAGAGAATCTGCAGAGTAAAAGTGAGAAAACTCATGGCTTGAGATAAAGTCAGTTTAATAAGTAAAGAGAAAGCCACAAAAGCCATCAAAGCAAAACATGGAGTCCATTCCCCACTTCCCACAGGCAGGCAGGAATTCAGCCATCCCCAGGAAAGCAGGGCTCACGTGTAACAGGCACTTGGGAAGGCCAACACCATCACTCTTAATGTTCCCCCCTTCTTCCCCTGCATGAAGTCACATGGGGTGGGATGCCCTTGGGCCAGCTGTACCAGCTGTGCCCCTTCCCAACTCCTTGTACAGCCCCAGTCCCCTCGCTGGTGGGGTGGTGGGAGGAGCAGGAAAGGCCTTGACACTGTGCAAGCTCTGTTCAGCTGTAATGAAAATATCCCTGTGCTATTGGCGCTGTTTCCAACACAAATCCAAAACACAGCCCATACTAGCTGCTATGAAGAAAATTAACCATCCCAGTCAAAACAAAGATAACACTTTTCTAGAAATTCTCACCCTGTAAGTAAACAAATCTAGGACATGGCCCCTTCCCTTTAGTGACTCTTGTTCCTGACTCTCTCTAATACAAATTCCCAAGGAACCTCTAAATTTCTCTTCAACCTTCCATTCAGTCCTGGATGCAGTTCTTTAATACTCTGTTTTATAAGATATTGATGGCCAGGACATGTCTTGTGATTGATCTAAGATACTGCAACATAACTTGGTCCAAAAAAGGTCTGAATTTGTTACCTCTGGAAGACACTGAAAACAATACTTTGTGTCCTGCAGCATGGAGAAATGGCATGGCCTTGCTTTCTAAACTGCATGTGGTCAGAAAAATGTGACAAAGCCAAGTTTGAAAACCTTTAAAATTTGTTTCACACCTGTCAGGAGTTCTGAGCACAGTCCTGTTTTATGTAACATTAAAGTATGCACTTGAGAGCTGCTGGACTGGGAACAATACCATGAATACCATTCATGAGTTTTCACTGAGAATTGGTACAACACACACCAGTCTGCTCATCCCTCATAGAGGAGAGGCTCACAGCTACTGCATGCTCAAAAGAACTATTTGACATGAAAAATATTATGTGGCTATCAGCACCAGTATCTTCAGGATCAAAAATTTGGCCTCAAGTGCTAACATTTTTCCCAAGTCATGTCTTTACACTCAAGTTGTTGTATGAATCTCTTGGACTCCAAATGTTGTGTTTCACAGCATAGTCAGGAGGCAGCACACAACAGTGTAGGTGCACATCTGGCAGGTGTAAACAGCAAAAGCAGGAATGTTTCCTCACAAAAGGAAAATGTGAGCATTGGTTAATGAATGTTTGCAAAGTGCTCCCAGTCCTTCAGATTATGCTATTATTGAACTGAACATCTTTGATTATGCTATGGCTGTGCTGAAAGCTAAATGAAGGAGCTGGTTTTCTTTAAACAGTATCTTATTCTTGATTAGAGTCGTCATTAAATCGTTTCAGATCTAACTAAGTGAGCAGCAGATGGAGCACAGCAAAGACAGCAGAAAAATGTCAGATTTCAGAAGAGAATCAAACTAGGCAAACCCAGAAGTAATTCAAAAGAGCTCATGCCAAAATTCTGGCTAATATAATGACATATAGCATATTTCTGTGAATTATAACAGTTGTGGAAAATATTCAGGGTATTATTTTGTCTTGTGATACATGCCAATAGCAATCTTGTGCTGGAGAATTGTACTTCTGAATACATCCTCTCATGTGTGGTTTTGAGGGTCTCCCCACCTTTTTAGACACTATAGTGATTTTGAAAAATTTAAATGAAGTTTAGTAGAGTGGAAATATCAGCCAAGCCTATAGCTAAAGATCACATAAATTTTTTGTATCTGATGGATTTTGCTACGCCTCTTGCTGTACCTCTCTCTTCCCAAAATAGTGTCCTGCTTTTCAAGATCTTGAATTGCCCAATTCAGCCTCTAATCAGTTGGCTTCTCCATCTTCCTCCAACATCCCACCAAAAGTTTTCTCTGTCTTTCTACCACACCCTTTCTCATTTCCTCAAAGTTAATTTCTGCCTACATCCAGCATGAAAAATCTTAAGCTCAAATTTGGCATCCATTGGAAACAGTCAGTGGTAGACCTCAGCTCAGTTTTTCTATCTACCAATTGCAACTAACTTGGTTGCTGCAAACCTTGTGAACAGAGCTGCAAAGGGGAAATCTCATGAGAGCAAGAATTATTTAACATAACATTATATCTCATCCAGATCCATTCCTGGGCGAATGAAGACAAATTACAACCAAATAACAAAGAAGCATACAGAAGGTTTGTTTTGAATTTCTTTCTAGTACTAGTCCAAGGCCTGGTGGAGTTTCTTCAGTCCTGATAGAATTTCACATGGTACACTTTAGGACTGGTACTGCATCAAATTGTATCCCTTCAGCACTTATAGTGCACACCTTCCATTTATTTTAGTTATTACTACTCCATAAATATTTTAAGCTAAGAGGAGCATGACAAGTCTCATGTAAATTTTTTAACTGCAGTTTTGATCTCACCTTTATCATGTTAATCTCGATTGGTAGATTTCTTTATTTTTTTATTATGCTGTTGAAATATTTTTACAGTCTGTGATTTATCTCATTCATTCAGCTCATGCATTGCTAGACCTAAATTCTAGTGTGTGCCCCATGCAGGGACAGAGTAAACCCATTGATCTGACTATTATTTATTCACCAGCTGCTGAATGTAGATGCCTGTAGTGGGCTTCAGATTCCCATTGTACTTGCATTATTCAGCTCTAAATAATTTGAAATATGACAAAAAGGAATAAACGCAACTCAAAAGAAATTTTAAAAGAGACAAGAGAAAATATTATTGTCATTTTACCTTCTTCAGCTCTAATATAATATGCTCTTCATAGATATGTCATCCGTAAGATAAAGGGAATATATTTTTCTGGCATTTTATTTACTCTGCTTTGTTATATACATGTTGTGAGTTAAAGTTTTTCCTAAAATTTAATGATACTGTATTGGACTTGACATAGATGTAGGAATTGTATTTTACCTTTGTGCCTGATGATGTTTTAATAGAGCTGCACCCAGAAAGGAGCTGTATCTGCTCCCAGAACACTGTGCAGCTGCAAGGCTGTTTGTACAGATGCAGGCATGCAGCTGCTTTTCCTGAAAACTTGGTCAGGCACTTAGCAGCAGCTTGTCAGAAACTGTGTAGCATCTTTAAGTATCCCTTAACAAGTGAAGAAAAAATTTGTGTCATTGCTTTCTATTTAAAAATCCATGCTGAAGGAACAAGGAGCATGACAATAATACAGAACTGGGCAAGTAAATTAGTATTTTTCTGCTTTGGCAGTCAGTAAAGGCCTTTCTCCACCGTTGCCACTGTGCTGGCAGCTCACATTTTCCTGTGCAATGCAGTACCTAATTTTTTGAAAGCCAGAGAAAAACTGCAGTTCTTCCGTGTGTTTAGTATGCATGTGTCCAACACACTGTCCTTCTCATGGGAGAGTCCTGTAAGAGAAGTTGTTTTTAAGTTAGATTGTGATATAAATGTAGCTCGAAAGCAACAGCAGTGTAGATATTCATTCTTTGCATATAGTCCAACTTGTTTGTCAGTGCAATAAATAAGACAACACTGATGAGAATACATTTCCTAACAAGGTGGTGGCCTTTTTCAAGCCATCCCTGCACAGATGCTGAGTCATAGCAGCTACACATTGGATGAAATGCTAAAATTTGAGTCTATGATTTTATTATGTTGCTATTGCATGTGTTTTTCAATTTCCTTTCCCATAGTTTGGTGCTAACTAATGAAATTATTGCATTCACTCAGGTAAGATGTTTACTGGTGTACATGATTGGCTGGGCACTTAGCTGTCCACACTGCATGCACAAATACCTGGTTTGCAAGTGCATTGTTCAACTAAGAAAATCTCAGTTGATGTTCCTAATTCTAGCTGAAATGCTCCTTCATTTTAAAATGGCAAACAAGTTCTGATTACCTTGTATCTTCAAGATGAAATTTTTTTCTCCTTCATAAATGCTTCAACTCTACTTTTCTCATCACTTATCTCAAAAATACCTTGGCTGCCTTTTTATTAATGTTGTAGGACTAGAACAAGTAGTTGATTTTAACCTGATTGTACTCTATTTTATACCCAGTGACAGGGGGTCTACAGATCAAATTCAAATTAAAAAAATAAGTTAGACTGGGTGACTAATTGTAATGTATGTTTACCAAAGAACTATCCTGGTTTATGATACAATGAGATTTCTCAGCATATTTTGTCCAAGTTTGACTCTGTCAGGCTTAGGCAACATAAAAAGTTTTTATGATTTATTGTACTTGCAGGAAATCAAGAATGGAGCAGGAAACACAATTGCTTATTGTTTCTATTGATACATATTTAGATTTTTATAAGATGGCTAAAAGCATGGCTCAAGTAAACCAGAGTGAATTATCATTAGGGATTTATTCACTGGAATATAATCATAATTGAAACTGAAATTGTAAGGAAGAAGGTATTTCATAAAATACTGTGTGGCTTCAAAAGCACTAAAACTGTCAACATGTCATCATAGGGTACTTTCATATTCAACTATGACCTCTTTTTTATTAATTTTTTTTTTCATTTTGAAATGTTAATCCATTTCAGGGAAAGTAATTTGGATTGGAATCCACTTTTTGGAATAAAATATTCTCAGGTTTGGATTTTTTTTTTTACTGCTTTTAGTCCCAAAAATTGTGATGTTTTTCCTTAATTCAAAATCTTGAAATTCCTTGTGCAGGAAGATAACTAATTTCTGTCCAGCTCAATCTATCATTTTCATCAATTAAAAGTTCTGTGTTTAACATTACATCTCTGAATTTCAAGTGTCCCACACAGGAATTTCTGTTGACTCCTGTTCCAGGAGAAAGAAAGGATTAAAAATCATTCATGAAAAATACTGGTTCTGAATGACTCCTTGAGCTCAAGTGATTGTTTTCAGTAATTTATTTATTTTCAGATGATATTTGGCAGCTGTTTCTCAGTGCTGTCATCTGTAACTGATTTCTGGCACCTGAGCTATGGCGTGGGCAGGTCAGGATGAATTGGCAGCAAATATAAGGGAAGTGTGTGACTTGCACTTCATGTGTTATTTACAAAGGTGTGCCAAATGAATGTTACAGCTCTGGATAAGTGGAAATGCTTGTGGCCAGAGATGAACTGCTGGGTGTACATTTGAAGGCAAAGGCTGTGAGTATTTCACTCTGTAAAGATGCAGAAGCCCAGCTATCACTTGAAATTACAGGAGCAGTAAACATGAAATCCCTGGATGGCTATGGAGAATGTTTAGGAGCTGTTTCACTATATTGGGTGCTGTCTGAACTTGAAACTCCTTCTGGATACTGTTTACATCTTTATTTACCTTTGCACATAGAGAACTTGGGTGCCTGCTGCTTTGTCTGGCCTGCCTGGCAGCCCTGACTGTGCATTGTGAGTGACTCCAGCAGCATTATTTGTATTCTCTGTTTTGTCTGAGGGGTTTGACTTGCTAGTTTGTGACTGCAGGCAGGGCAGCAGAGATAGGAGCTAGCTTCAAAATTTACAGGGACTTTACGTGACGAGTTGTTCTGTTGTGTCATCTTCTCAGTTGTGTGCATGGTGACAGCAAGAAGGCAGCCTGAACTGAGTAAAAAACGTGACTGCACTGGTCTTCTTCCCCCTGCCACAGCTCCTGATGTCTTCAATGGGTCCTAAACTGCAAAAGAGAGAGAGAACCTTCATAGCTCAAATCTGTAATGTTCTCCTTTCCTGTGGGTTCAAAACACCTTCTTGCAATAATCAAAATGCATTCAGCAGCAGGGTCTCCAAGGACCTGACAAGCCAGTCACAAGGGATGGTGTGGTGGCATTAAAAACCAGTCTGTGCTGCAGCCTGAACTTACAGCCTTGCTGTAAAAGAAATGCTTAGAGACACCCTGTGGCAGCCTTTACTGAGCTCTCAGAGAAAGGGGATGCCAGGTGTTGCTGAAAGGTGAAACCCGAAGGGGTGGGGATGAATTTCAGTTTCCTTCTTTCCATGCTGCTGCACTTAGAGGGAAGATTCACTGCTAGAGAAGAGGAGTGGTTTCAAGCAGGTTTTCCAGAGGAAGAGGAGGCTTTTGAGGCAACCAAAGCCTGTATGCAGGCAAAGTGATGTGGAAGTGCTGGGATCCATGATGCAAATCAGCTCCTGCACACTCCAGCCCAAGCTTGTGCAGGTTGCCAGCAGTCAGTGCTCCCTGTGTCCTGGAGCTTAGCAGAGTGAGGGGAAACATGCAAAACTGCTGAGCAGTGTGCTTTCAGAGAGGGGGAAAAGAAGGGCTGGGAAGCTTTTCTTTTGAAGCTTCAAGATTCTGTGTCTGGACCAAGCTGGCTCCTTCCATGTCTGGGCAGGAGATGCTTATCAAAAAGGGAAGAATACAATGGTTCTAAAGAAGATAGTTAAATTTTTTTGTGTGAGTAGTGGGACATCTTGAATCCTATTAGCAGTAGGAAAGTGGTCAGGGCTCATGTATGAGGAATATAAAAAACTGAAAGATAAGTCAGTTTCTTTAAAATAAGTTTCAAAAATGAAAGTATTTCATTTCAAATGAGCTTTTACTGTGGAATTTTTCAGTATCACTGGTAGTTTTGCAAAGATTTTTCTTGTGGTTAAAGTTCTTTTTCAACCGATGAATGGTTTTGATGAGTAGTTTTTTGACTTTTAATGATTTTTTCTCTCCTTGCACTTGGTATTCAGTAAGCATGTCTTTGAAAAATGAATCTGCCCAAGAATTGCAGTTAGGATTCTATTCTAAAGAAGAGGGACAAGAACCCTTCAGTAAGCATCATACTGGACTGATTTAATATAAAGAGGGATGCTGCTTTTGTAGAATCACCTCTGTTTAACTTCTTCATGGTACTTTAATACACAAATTTATTTTTTTTTCCATATGAAGAGTATTGACCCATGTATGCTTCCTTATTTAAAGATTCTTTTATTGGGAATTAACTGCCACAAAAATACTAATTTATCAGAAGAGGGGAATCACTTCAGCAACATGTGGTTTAAATTTGCCCCATTATTGAGACTGCCACTTGGTTACCACAGATCTAATATTCTGAAGTGCTTTCATATAATTTTTGTATATGACCTTCATTCACTACTGATACACTTAAAATAGTATGCATTGCTATCTGCAGCACTTAGTTGTCAAAAAACAGATGAAAAGCTGGCATAATAAAAAAAGATATTGCTTCCTTACCTTTCAAAGGCCTGCTTTGCTGAGATTTATTTTTTCTCTTGTGTCTCTTCTATCTGAAAAGAATGTTTCCTCTAGCAAACCTGTGGTTTAGCTGCATGTCAGTGATCAGCATGATCTGCTGGTTTTTTAGTGCTTTGCTGTGGTTACCTGAAGAGGCAGCTGCCTCTGTTCTCCCACCACCCTCAGAAATGTGCCTTACATTGGCCTCCACTGTTTTGCTCCACTTGTTATTTTCTTTCTTGTTAACTTACAGGATACCTTTAATTGCAATGGCAAAATGTGAAGGCACTGCGCACTGGGAAAGTTCTGACACTGTGGTGCTCCCTCATTACAGAGCTCTCATACCTGAGTAATTCCTATTCTGGATCAATTAAAAGGTCTGCCCAGTGGAACAAGTGAACATGTAATCATGAGGTTTTTCTCAAGAAATTGATGGCAGGTTGCATATGAGGAATAAATGTTTTTCCTGATTAAGTTTTATGTGTAACAAGTAGACATGCCATTCAAGCTGTTATGACACTGTAGTGAAAGATAAACTTCATACTGAAGAGGAGGTGAAGCTGGGATTTCTAACCTCTTGTTTCTTCCCCTAAGCTTCCAGGTATTTCATTTTCCTGCTGCTGTTTTCACCTGGGCTCAATGATGCTCTGAGAAACTATTCCACACTTCTCTGTTTGAATAAGTACAAGAAGTACAAGGAATACATTTCAATGTTTTACAAATGGAGGCCCTTGAATTTAAATAACTTTCTATAGACTCTGCAAAATTACATATTAAAGGTGGTGATAGTAGTAGTAGTTGCTAGTTGCCTTGATGACTGAATAGAGTTTTATATGTATACATATATATATATATATATATATGTATAAATTTTTGTTCTGTGCTCTAATACTGCCATGGGAATCCAGCTTCTGTCTTTGCAGTGCAGAGAGCTGTCAGTCAGATTCAGATTCCCTGATTGCATGACTGCATTTCACTCTTAAGCCATGCAGATCAGCCATGCATGCTGTCCTGCAAGAGTTTGGGGCAAGTGCCAAAATTGTAATTTGGATGTACGGAAAGATTGACTTTTGTAAATCAGTGGGGTCCATTCAACAAAGCTGAAATGTAAGGTTTTATGTTAATGGGATCCAGGTAGAAGTCAGCTAGATTTGTGCTCTTTGTGAACAAAACCAAGACTTGAAACCTTGGTCCCCTGAGGAAAACAATTTAGCAAATAAGAATTTCTCTCAAGGCAGATCTGACTTCTGCTGCAGCCTGATAAACAGCAACTTCATTGGCCTCCTGCAAAAGGATTATGGAAAGTGTTTCCCCCTTCTGCTGAAAAAACACCCTCTCTTGTGAGTGCCATCAAGCTGTTTGCCAGCATCTGACAATGTGAAAATCTAGATTTAGGCTTCTGCCTCAGATTTCATCCTTTCCTTTCCCCACGTTGGAGTACAATATCCACATTACCTATACCAGCTCTCGCTCATCTATTTGCAAATTCTCCCCCCTCCTTCATTCCTTGTGTAATAGCAGCCTTGGCAAAGCTGTTTTGTAGAGAGGAGCACAGCCCTCTGCAGGCTGTAGCTGCTGCACACTTGCTGAACATGGCAGGAGTGTATCAAAAATGTGATTTATGTATTTATATATGCCAAAGTCTCAGCTCCACAGTGATGGACACAGGTCTAGCTCGCAGCACTGGGTGGTGTTTTTTCCTCTTTGCAGTGGACTGGCCCGTTCTGGAGAACAGGACCCTCAAATTGCTGTAGGGAGCAGGTAATTAATCAGCGTCCTTGATTGGGTTTAGGTCAGAGCTGGAGCTGCTGCTGCTATGCTGCAGAGGAGACTGCTTCTGGTTTTGGCTAAAATACAGCAAATACTGCAGCTGGCAACTGCATAGGCAGGGAAAGGTGTTCAGCAGTTGGCACCTGACTGATGATGGAAAGGAGTAGAAACAGCACCACCACTGTGTCTCAGGAGTGTAGGCACAGGGAGTTCAGAAAATGGGCTTCATCAGCACTATCTAATAATTTTCAGATTTTCTTCTAGAAAATTTATATCATTTTAATCAGTTTAAACTTGATTCCCTGGCTTAGGAGTTCCATTGTTTTTATAACAGTTAACACATTTTATGTACAATGAAATATTTAAAAGAGGTCTTCAGGAAAAATAACTGCCAGGTCTTTTTAACCTGCAGTCTATTGTGGGTTTTGGATTTTTTCTTTCATGAGGATTCTCTGTATTTCTTTTATAGAGGTATTCAAAATACAGAAAAGACATTATCCAAGAATACAAGTATGAAAAATTACAGCAATTGGTTGTTGTTTACTTACAATTTTTTTTTAAATTTAGCATTTGCTAGACCTAGAAATGTGCTTTTAGAATGCCAGAGTTGTACACAAATACATTATTCAACTTACTCTGCATGAGTGGGTTAGCTTTAACAAGAAATACTATCCATATCCCTCTTCCCTCTTGGCATAAAATATGTGCATATGCAACAGTGTAATGGCTTTAAATGTTTCCCTCTTATAACTTAATGGGTTTTTGGTGGAATTATCCAGGATAAATTTTAGCTAATATCTACAGACAGGGCTTCAGCAAAGAAAAATTTTCTAAGTGTTCAGTGATAGAAAATAGAAATATAACAGTCCTATAAAAATAGTTTTAACATCTATGTGCTGATGACTCCTGTGCTGTGAAACAACCCTGTTACAGTAACTCCTTCTGCATTGCTCACAGGACCATGAAGTCAAGTCAAGCATTTCTGTGTGGTACCACACCTCCCAGTTTCACTTAATGACCACTGCAGTGCATGAGTTCAAAATACCCTGATGAACAACTAACAGTTTCAGTTTTGCCTGTTTTTGTTGGTGATTTTTTTTTCTCCTATGACAATAGATATCAGATACTCAAAGTCTTTTTAGTGACAGGCAGGAAGGCACAGGGAAAGAGAGTGAAGTGTCATTTCTCCATGCCCCGGTGGACTGAAGAGCTGGGGGTGCTGCAGAATGATAATGTGCTGCCCTCCTAAAAACTCCTCCCTGGCCATCCAGAGCTGCATGGCCATGTGTGAGCAGCATCCACATCTGCCACCATCCTGAAATGTTCTCCCTACACAAAAGGCCAATATAGTGGTGAGGAAATGTAGAATCAGGGATGCAGTTCTTCTGGGAGTAGTGAGTTACTTGTGTCACAAGGTTCCTTTTTTTTGTTTGTTTGGTTTTTTTTCCCAAGGAGATTCTGCCTTCATTTAGCTCCCATAATTGGCTGAAAGTAACTTCCTTAACTTTTTCTTATAGTACAGAGCTGGAATTTTTGCTGTTGATTATGAGGCCCATAGCAGAAGTCTGCTGCATAGCTATTGAAGTGCTGCAAAATACGTGCTCCCATGGTAAGAGGGAGAGAGAGAAGGATAAAAGTTTTTAATTGACATTTTGTACTGAAATTCTCTTGTCCTTTTACAGAGAGTATCAGCTTCTCTTTCCGTAGAGTAGGTGCAAATCTGTGAAATATCAGCAGTGTTCCAGGTATGCTATACTCTGGCAAAATTTTATTCTTAGTCCTTTAAGCTAAAACCAGTCTTGAGCTGTGTGAAAGATCCCTGGGCAAGGAATTTAGACCAATTCTCAAAAGAAGAGTATGCTAAAAAGGAAATCCTATAGCTCCAGAGCTGGCAGATAACTGATTCTCTCTTAGTGAAACAGGGGTTTCTCCCATGCATAAAAATTAAGAATTGGAGACAGTTCAAAAGTAGTGTCACTGCTACTGGGAGGGCTGAACTGATAGATTTGCAAGCAGAGATTAAAGAAAGCTATATCCAGCTCAGCTGAGTAACAGAAAGATCCATCAATAATTGAAAGATGTCAGCCCCAAAGTGTGAGTATTTAGAAATGCAGAGCAAAAATACCTTGGAATGACATAGGAAAGTTATATATTGAAAAAAAAAGGTAGTAAGAACAAATACACTGAATAGCAATGAAATATGTTAGATCAAGAAGTAGTTCTCTAAAGAGAGGGGTTGCAAGCATGAAAATTACAACTTAGGTTTGCTCCATGGTTTTGAATTCCTGAGATTTCTAAGTGAATAGGGCAAAAATGCTAAAAAGAATGTGTTTTAATGCATGGAGCCATCATGTGTTGAAGGTAGGTGATGGGAATGATCCCTTCTGGCTCTTCAATCTCTTTTGTGCCCCATGCACTTTAACTGAGGCTCACTGTGATGTTATCTATGAAAAGTAATAACTTTGTGGGAACCTGAACTGTGATATTATGAGCTCTGTTCTGAGGATCCTATATATACCACTTCATCACAGATATTATTGACAGTAAGTGCTTTTACAACTTTTATATATTCTCTTTGTGAGTTGTTTTATAGCAAGGCAGCTAAATCAAGAGAATTTTTCCTGACCAGCTGAGCAACTGATAGGTCTCCTTACAAGCACTTAGGTGAATTCAATGCACTAGGATGATAAAAAGACAGGTTAGGACAAAAGCGGATGTCAAAACAGAACCCTCTGCTCCTTCCATCACCTCAAAGGTTATGTCCCACATGTAAAATTACTTGGGTTTTGAACCCCACTTTCCCTTAATTCTTTTGTTCAGAAAGTCCATTTGATCCTTTTCAGGATTCATTTGCCCACTTCTGATCCTCTGCTTTTGTCTCTTGTTTCCCTCCCTTGTTCTCTGCACATCATGATCCTTTTTCAGGCTGACTCATTATCCTGTTAAATTCTCCTAGGAAGGGCCTTTTTCTCAGTCATGCTATTTCTTACTCAAGTGGTGCCTGCAGGAAGATGAGAACAACCCATGCTAGGAAGAGCTCTGTGAGTGGCACTACCTATAGGACAAGCATACAAGTTGTATTGTTTGTTAACTGCAAATTCACTTCCATCCCTTATTCCCTGCCTCTTTAGATAAACCTAAACCTCCACTGGGAGGAGAGAAAAAACATTCTTGACAATTTCCAGAGCCTGAAGATTAAAACTGGCCCAGTCCTGCATTTATTTGTGTGTGTGTGTGCACTTTGAAAAGAATTTTCTTTATCCTGCAAGTCCTGTGGAGTCCACAGATAATATGGCTCCCTTTCTGCTCCAAAATCTGCACAAATCCTCCCCCTGCCATGCCTACAGATGGAAATAGGAAATATTCCCTTGCCAGGCCTGCAGTAACAGGAATGTGTCCCAAATGCAATCATTCCTTGTGCACTACATCTTGTGAGCAAGCAGACGGTGTGGCTTGCTTCAGTAACTTTTATATGTAAACAGTCTTTAAAAACATAATCTACATTGTCAAAGCCTAATCTAAATGATGTACTGACATTGCTTACTTTGATATGCTGACTTGGTTTTGAATTCTCTCTGGATTGCCTGGCCCCACATGGCCTTTTTGTGTTTTGTTTACTTTTCACTTAGCTGTCACGTATTTATTCCCATTAGATGTACAAAGTCAATGGATTCAGCCTAGCTTTACAGCTTAGTTGCCTAATACAGCACAGGGAAAAAGCTAAACGAAGCCAAGCAGAGGGGCAGGAAAAAAGCAGAGGGATTCTTCTGGTCTGACACAGAGACCAAGGAAAGAGAAAACCAGCAAAAGATGTGGATCTGGTAGAGCACCTAGAGATTACTGTTTTTCCAGGAAAAAAAACATGATATGTTGGGAAAGCAGAAATTAATTTATTTGTATACACTGAGTTTCTGGTTTTAAAGGCTTGCTTCTGAATAAATGCCTAACTTTTGTATACATCACATATACTTAAATGTTTTTAAAATCTGGATTTGTTTCAAATGTGAATGGATGTTATTTTAAAAGCTTTTTTAGTGTAATGAGCTGGTTGGATTTATCTTAGTCAAACAGTTAAAATGGCTTACATGATCTTGTTCTGTGAAATTCTTTGAAGATATGTGAAAATACCTCATGCTGAGAAAAGTAATCCCAAAAAACCTACTTGGTGTGATCTTACCCACAGAATCCATAAGACAAATGGGTGTTTGTGAAGTCTGTCACAACTTGGAGCATAACTGAAATGTGGACCATCCTGAATGGTGGTCTTCCCTCTGGATAGCCATGCCTGCCCTGCCATGCTTCTCCAAGTAGGAATACCTACCCTGCCTCCAATGGCATTTACAGGGGATTTCATGTGGAATTTAGTGTTGAGGGAGGGACTGTGGTGTCTCCTTTGCTCTTGGAAAAAGGACAGTCCCTATTTCCTCCACGGCACTGTGTCACTGATGGCCCATTGTTATCAGCTCACATTCTTCAGTTTCAGCCGAGGCGCTCAGCCCAAGTCCTTCGTGGCAGCAGCTGGGTACCCAAACTTCCCTTCCCCTGGAGAGACTGTGCTCAAACTGCCCCATTTCCAGGTGCCCTGAGCTCCTTCCAGACGTGGCAGCCTGAGCTTTCCCTCTGTTTTCTGCAGGTGAAGCACGGGAACTACGCCTTTGTGTGGGACGCGGCGGTGCTGGAGTACGTGGCCATCAACGACGCGGAGTGCTCCTTCTACACGGTCGGCAACACCGTCGCGGACAGGGGATACGGCATCGCCCTGCAGCATGGCAGCCCCTACCGAGACGTCTTCTCACAAAGGTAAGCCTTTGGAGCTACTAAGGAAAGGTTTCTCTCAGCTCTGGAGCCTTCTTCTAATTAAATTTTCGGCAAAGGGAAAAAAACCACGTTGTTCTTGCAATCCGCTTCGTTTCTTGCGTACGCATTCATTTTATCTGAGACATTGAATTATTCACTTTTCGAGAAACTGCTTTAAAAACACTTTGTGTTGCTCTTATTTGAATTGTTCTTGTTTCTTTTGGAAAACACTAATGAGATAAACTCAACCTCCTTAGAAGGAAAATAAGGAAAGAGTTGCTTCATTTGTTATAGAGAGTCAGCATAACTCAACCCTTCCTATTACAGAAGCTGCTTCTTGAAGAAAAAGAATTTGGACAGTGATGGGAAAACTAAAGGGGATGAACAAGAACATTAGGTGTTTTGGTGGAAGGACCCCTGTTAGTACCCAAAAGCATAGGTGGTTATCCCCATACTAATCAATCTCTTGGGCCACTAAAGTGCCATCTCTAGAGATGCTACTGGTACTGTGTTTCTACTGGGATCAGAAATACTAAATTAATTGTATGTATTGTGCCTTTGCATACGTATTTCTGCTCCACTCCAGTATTGATTCCTAAATCAGGATCTGTGTGAAATGTAAAAAAACTACTAAACTTCTATCTGCAGTTTGGCGCTTAGGAGAAGGCATGAGCTAGTCTCCTGACCCTTTTTATCATTCTGAATCTGGTCTCTCAGCCTGGTTTCTGTTGGTTTGTGTTATGTGTATGAAGCAAAATTTTACTGTTGCTGCAATGGGATTTCTGCTGTGTGGCTGCCAGGTAAACATACAAAATATGCATAATTTGGATTGTTGCCTTTGCCTTTGTTCAAAGACTGTGGTGGGGAGAAAGTAGCCAGTAAGGAACACTGTGCAGATCCAGAGGAACCACTCCCTGCTCACACCTACTGCATGAACAGGGAAGACTTGGATTCTTTGAATCTGTTCCACTTTGGGAGTGACATTGCTGAATTTTGAGCTAGCATAGCAGCAACATAATAAAAATTTCACAGAATCAACAAAAAATTTACTTTTGATGAAACATGTATATGCTTTGTATATTACAAAGAGTATTAAAACCAAATATTTACCAAATACTGTAATACTCTCATATTCCAGCTGTCCAGGCTGTCTCTGCTTAAAATCTCTGGCACTCTACTGTTAGGGATCTCTATGCAAAACAAAGGAGTAGGATTCCTTCCTGTAATCTTTCAAATAAATTCTTCCACTTATTCAAGTTCTCAGGTGCTTGTCAAGGTGTTAAGTCATCCTCTCCACAGCCTTATCCCTGTAAGTTTGAGCACAAAAATTGGAAGACATTAGGGAATTTCAGAGTCTGTGTCTTTATTACCAAACACGGTGAAACCGCTAAGCGACGTGTCACAGCTCACACCCGCATTCTTCCTGCCCACCTCTGCTGCTCTGCAAGCCAAGGTGGATGCATCCCAAGTGCCCTCAGAGATTGCTTGTGACAGGGTTTATGTACTGGGTATAGTTCTTGGCATGGGGGAAGTGGTTACGGCTGATTCTGGTAAGAGAGTTTCTCCTTGGTCGTGGTACTGGGCACATGGAGAGGCTGGGTTACAGCTTCTTCTGATACACTGCCTTCAGCCACTCCTGGATCATTGCTCTGTGCAGGCCTGACATTTCCAAGTACAATTTTATTTCATAAGACAATTTTGGCTTTTCAGTGTTATTATATCTTGGAGCTATAGGGAAGCAGAAGGAAGCATAAAAATTTGCACATATATAGGTATTTTTATCTGAGGATCTTTGGAGCAATTCTTAAATATTAGCATCTCTCAGGAAAGCAAATGCTATTTCCACTTAATGCTTAGGGGATCCATAGCATCAGGAGACTTAAATGAAATCCCAAGGTCATATGTTGTCCCCTGGTGGAATCTGGGATCATAGGCACTCATTTTTGATTTCCTGTTCGAGTTGTCAGAGTTCAGGTAGATGAAGAAAGGGATTATTTGTCAGATATTGGGCCACAGGAGGATCTAGATGGATATGCAGAACTTAGCACTGGTGAGAAAATAACTCATTGCATTAGGAGGAATAATGGCTGAACAGAGAAATTGGAATTTGCTTGGAGTCATACTACCTCCTGCAGAATTTAGAGAGCCTGAGATATATATTCTGAAAATGTGTGTGCTGCTGTGCTTATATTCTTATTTCTGTATTATAAGAGCATATTATATAGCATTTCTAATTATGTCCATAAATATAAATTTACATTTTAAAGCAGTGAAAAACCATATAAGAACAAACATGTGAAAGAGAAATCATGCTTACAAGGTAGCTTATGAGGTTTTGTTCTTAATACCCTTCTGTACTGTTCCTTGAGTTTACATCCATGTGGTTTTCATACATCATCCTTACATTTCTTCCTAATGAAAAGGCTCAACAACCTTCAGCAGCTGCAGCCTGCATGCTAAATAGAGAGAGAGGAATAGATTCATTGTATAGGATTAGCAAATGTTCACACGAATATTTCACAGTTTTAATGCAGCAGGGAACCGGTTTAAAATATATTGGCACTTCTTGATCTTTCCCAAAATAAATATATTCATGTGAAAATACAGGCCTTCTCTTTTAAGAAATTTCGTATAAAGCCATAAGCTGCACAGTGTTAAATCCCTAGGGTGCAGCTGTGAAAGGTCTGGCAAGCTTACAGGAGAATTTGTTCTCTGTGCAGGAAGCACAGGCTTACATTTAAAACTTTTCAGTACCTTTTCCAAGCATACAGGTGATTCCCAGAGAAACAGGAAAAGAGACAGAGAGGTGGAAACACTCACCCCTTCTCTCTAAAGCTACTTGACTGCAGCGTGAGCTGCAGTCAAGGTAACACTGTGGTAAAGTTTACCAACAGGAAGCAGTGTCAAAAAAGGGTCTTTGAGGGTCGTTCTTTTTCACAGGCAAAAAAATCCCTTCTATGCCAAAACAAAGAGGTGAGCAGCAGTGAATGGCCTGACCACAGTATGAGATTGGCTTTTTGCTGCACGGGGGTGGCAAAGCAGCCACACAGCATCTGGGACCAGGCCCTGCCTCATGCTTTCTCTGAAAGCAGATGCTTTGGGTCCATCCTGACAATAGATATGTGGCTGTAACACAAAGAATATAGAAAATAAGCTGGGTAACAATTGAAAGATGGAGCTGTCATAGCCATCCCAATGACTTTGTTCATGTTGCAGGTGTTAACAAGCACAACTGGTCATGGCACTAGGCAGCCAGGTGATGTGCTCAGGTAGATGGCTGTCCTCTTTCCTTTGCCACTAAGATTTAACCTTCTGGGCACCAGCAGCCTCCAGGCAGCATGTCAGTTTTCCCTCTCTATATATTTTTCTTTCAAGGTAATGACAGGGGCTGTAATAGGAACTGCCAAATTTCCTAGGAGAGCTTGAAAAGGATATGTCTTTTGGTTCATGAGGAGCTCTGTAGTGACACTAAATTTGACACCTGTTAAGAATTCTTTTCAGCCTTAAACTTTAAAACTTCCACTGCACCCCTAGGAGGTATAAATATAATTGCAGGTGCTTTTCAGAGTATTCCATAGGATGTCTGTGCTTCCTGCAGTGCTGCAGCAATGGCTCATGTGCTGTGCTGGTGGCTGGCTTTTGGTGGGGGTCAAGGAGGGCTGGCAGCAAAGTGCTGGAATCCTGTTCATGTTCCTACTTTCTCTGCTGTTTCACTCTCTCCTCCTGCACTACAGTCCCAGCTGTGCAGCACACTAGAGGCAAAGGGACAGGAAGCACTAATTCTGTGCCCAGCAGAGGCCAGCAGCCAACTTGTCATTTAACTGGAACCTGTCAGCACCCAAAACTACTGAAAAACCAAGTGATAGTTGCTCTGCACCCCTCTTATCCCAAAGAGCACCCATGTGTTCTGCCCCTCTAGGTCAAAAGAAACAGTGACAATAGGAAGAATAAAAGGGAAAGGCAAGTTGCCTTTAGAGCCCACAGTGTGGGACTCTGTCTTGTTCATCAGCTGTGTTCCCACAACTGCCCCAGCCAAGAACAAGCTCATGGACACCCAAAGTTGTCTGTGTGCCAAGAGGAGCAGCAGCACTTCCATAATTCCTGGTGGTTGTCTGTGGGAAGGGGGTATGTGAGGGCAAAATGTATGGAAGGTACAGCTACCATATAGCAGAAACCCAGTCTGAATTTGACATTATTCACAAGAAGTCACAGCAAATTTGCGGTGTTCCTAGAGAAGTCAGTCACAACTTTTTGTCCTGAGGGGGGAAAAGAATTGGATGCTTATAATGATTTCCTCATGGCAAGCCCAAAGACACCTCCCTAGCAGTAAGTGGTGTGCTTTCAGATATCCAAAACCTGGGAGGGAAAGAAGAGAGCCATCAGATGGCATTTCAGACTGCCCCCTAGCAAATCATTAGCCAGCTGCTTTAAATAAATGGTGTGGATATTCTCCTGTCCTTTTTACATCTCATCAGCAAAATCCTGAGTCTTAGAAAGTTCCTGCCCTGGGTCATAAATATGTGTTCTTCCTGTCTCCTCACCATTAATTCCCTCTCCTTAAATTTTCATTCTGTGTCTTGGAGGTCACTTATGTCCAAAGACTCCAGTGCAAGAAAAATTACTTTATTCCCAACTACCTTGATTTTTCTCTGCCCTTGGGACTATGTACCCCTTTCTTTGAGAAGATCTCTGTTTTGGGTTTTTTTTTAAATATTCTTTTAATGAAAGCCCACAAAAGTGTCACTAATTCTCTGACTTATCTTTTACCAGCTATATGGGAAGTAAGAGTTTTGGATTATACCCTAACCCTGCAGAGGACTAACAATAATGACATAATTGATTTTTTCATTATTAAATGCAAGGATCATCTGCAGAATAGTGGATGCCTTAGTAAGAGATCAACTTTGCTTTGTCACGGTAGTTTGCTAAGAATTGAAATCCTATTCTGAGCTGTATGTATAACATTCTGAAACATATAGTGCCAAATTAGTAAAATCTACCTAAATCCACCCAAAGCATGTTTTTTTTTTTCTCATAACACCAGAAAATTAAGAAACTCTGCAAGTTGGGAGAATTACTTGACTTCAAGCAAACTCCTGAATTTAAACAGAAGAATTTAATTTTGAGAGTCTGCTCTTAGATCATGTCACAAGTTCATATGACTGAAATTACATTAGTGAGAGGAAAAAAAAAATCAAAAGTGATTCCAGGTTTCTGAGCAATCTGACATGAGAGTCCACTCTTAATTTATTCAGATATAGTCATTGCTAATGAAAGCCTTAACTTCAGAGTAGCACATAGTAACAAGGTAGTTTCTCAGATAAGCAGGATACTAAATAAAAATTTAACCACACCAAAGATAATATTTTGACCATCCAAAATAACCAGTCTATCCTATTTTTTCTGACTTGTAGGGGTAAAACTGAGAATTGCACCAGGCCCTAGGTCTCAAAACATGTCCATCTTCCTTTCTGCTGACCCAGGTCCTCCAGGACAAACTGCATTTGGCCTTCATGCCAGGGAACTCACCTTGAGGAAGGGCTGCTCAGCCAGCTTCTGCCCCCTGGGGCTGCAGAGTGCTCACACTCTGCTCACCTCACTCCGGGCCACTGCATCCAGGCTGAAACCTGTCACCTCAAATGGATTGTAAGAAAAGATGTAGCTTCATGCTGATTTTTCAATATGGCCTCCATTGCTTTATGAGAAAGCCCCAACAGAAAGTTTTTGTCCCTCTGCTCTTCTCTTCTTTTTTTCTACCAAGCCCACGAGCATCTGACCCAGGTTTACAGGGCTCTGCAATCCTGTCTGAGCTTATTGCTCATAGCTCTGCCCAAGGGCCAGATGATCTGACACTGTCCCTTTGCATCCTCTTCCACCAACTGCCTTATCTCCAGGTTCTGAAGATTCCTGCACTGTCACCAGAAGGGTTTCCTGGCTTTATTACTCCTCCCCATCTGGCTTGCTCACCTTGGCTGTAGGACTGCAGAGAGGCTGTGGCTCCCACACATCACGTTGTGAGAAATGGCTTTATTGACTCCTGTAATGTAAATGTAAAGAAATGGCTTTATTGACTCCTGATGGTGCTTGCAGGTCTCACTGTGAATTCATGGCTAGGAGCTGAACAGGATGGAGACGCCTACAGAAACACAGACTTGAGCAACTTCTTCATCTCCTGTGATATTAACTGATGAGAGAGGTTAAAGGATTCTGCAGCAGATCTGGAGTTTATTACATACACATAGTGAAAAATTACTCCAAACATATACAGGCAGTGAGCAGATTAGGGCTTTTTAAAGATACCATAACATTATTCGATGGGGTAAGTTAAAGAATCATGAGGTAGCAGCACTGAGAAGAAGCATGAGAAAGAAAATCATAGAGAAAGGCATTGGATCTTCTTGCATTCTCACACAGCACAGAGCTATGAGGAACAGAGAGCTGCCTTCCTCCTTCACCATGGAAAGGCACCTCTGCATCCAAGCAGTGCTGTGGTGAAGGAAAACTTTCCAACATTGTTGCATGTTGGGGAAAAAAGGTACCATAACAAAAGGCAGCTTTATTCTTTCTCTTTCTCCTAATCAGTGTTCACTTTCAGAAAGGGCCCTACATTCAGAGTTTCCCAAAGGCAAGCCAGGTAAGGGCATGCTTTTGCATATTAATTCCCCATCATTACCACCCCAAAGAAAACAGTCTAATTGTGATGTGTTAAATTACCAGTAGAGAGCACTTTGCAAGCTCTTTCTCGCTACTTGCTATCCAATTCTTTACCCTTAGGCACCTCAGACTTGGCATGTAAAATGGCCAGGTATTACCCAGTGAGCTGTGCAGTACAGCAGTGTTGCTCATCCAACTGTATGGAAGCGACATTTATTGTAAGCTGAGTTGTTCATGTGTTTTAAAGTTTTATGGAGTGAGTAAGTGCATGGCTGCATAGTTTGAAACTGCTTGGTTATAAATCTGATGACAGTAAAGCTAAAAGAAGTCTCAGTGAGTGGCTTCCCGCCAAGAACTTGCCTTTTATGAATTCCTGAAGCAAAGATTGGGTTTACCATCAGTGCACACTGTCCTGTAGTACAGGTTTTTTTCTTTTCTGGCTGCCTTCTCTAACGTGTGCATCAGTCTGGGGAGGAATGGGTGTAACTACTCACTCTGGCTCAGCTGAGCAGCAGCACTGCCTTTAAATTGGGGTGGAAAACAAGTGCAGAGCTTTCCATGGAAATAGGAAGGGACCAGTCATGCAGCTGCCCTGATGATAGAACCATAATAATCCAAACAAGAGTTTAGCCCACCTACCCCATACCTGCTCTTGGTCTCAGTTCTCAAAACTGGTCAACCTATTTCACTTAAAATAATCAAGACTAGCAAAAGAGCAAAAAGTAATAGATCTTTGCTAACCCATTTTGTTGCCTTAAAAATAAATTAACCTTTAGCTGGACCATAAAGCTCATTTTCAGCTAGTCCTGTTTTCCAGATAAAAGGCCTGAAAATAAAGTTTGTTTTCAAAGCTGAAATGAACTTGATGGAATGACAGCTGGAAGGATTTATCCATATCTGAGCTAAGATATTTGCTTCCACCAGTGGAATTGCTGCAACAGAGGCTACCTCAGCCTTCAGAGATTTGCCCTGCTGTAAAATACCAATCTGCTATTTGTCATCTGTTCTTGAAACATCTGTAAGCCAAGAAGGTGCTAGCCTTGGTTGATGACTTCAGCCAAGTTCAGGGGTAGGCAAAGGGAAAAAGAGCATGGGGAAAATTTCCAGAATGTAGAGCCAAGGAAGAGTGGTAGCAGGTTTCCTGGCAGAGTTGTCTTCCCTTGCTGAAATAGGAAGAAGAAAGCTCATTGGAGGAGCAGAGGGAGTGACAGGAAAAACAGTGAGGAGCTGAGCCTTCCTCAGTGATTCTTAGAGGGACAAAAAAATGAAGCCTTCCTTTTTTGCTCAGTTCCATGTAGGTGGAAATTAGCAATGTGAGAAATCTAAAAAACTATCCAGAGAAGTCTTCTGCTGTATCTCAGAGCAATCCCATAGGGTAGGTTGCTCTAGGCTGCTCCCTAAGGAAATAATGAAGGAACTGGGAGAGGAAGCCACTTTGCCCAGCAGGGTCACCCATGTGTCTGAGCACAGTGATGGAGAGGTTTGGGTTAGTTTGAAGATGAAGATGGGGTGGGGAAGCCTTTGCTCTCTGACTCCTGTGTAGTCTTGAGGAAAAAATGTTCTGGTGATGAGTTGTTACAAAATTGGGAAGACCTCTGCCCACACCCCAAGGAAGATTTGGTGGTGGCAGAGAGGCTTTGCAGGGTTAAAACAGATGAAAGCATCTGCTGACATGAACCAGCTGGATAATGCTGGAGGCTCTTGTTTGCACAGTGTGCAACAATGTGGTTTATGTTCTGCTTTAGTGCTAGTGGTGTTAGGTTAGCCCACAGTACAGCAGAGCTCTGATCCCAGCCATCATAGTTTTGATGACTGTCCTAAAAACCAAATGACTTTCCAGACCCAAGTTTTCCACTTAGACATGGTGCAAGCAAACAGAAATGACGATATGGCCAAGGAAAAACTGTGTTTGCCATTTTATTCATAAAACACTTTTGCAAAGTGCATTTAGTAATTTGCCATTGTAACCACCTGCACGGAGAGCTTTCAGGGCAGAGCTCTGACACTGTATTTTGTTCATACTTTGACTGCTCAGCTAAAACTTCCATTTCTATGCATTTATTCTGCTTCACACATTATGTTATCAGTCACTTTCAATATTTCAAAGTCACAGCAGTCCTTTTCTGACATGCATTTGCCAGAATGAACTGCCTTGACTGCTGTTATTACAGACTGCAGTTCCTGACTAAGGGAAAAGACTTACATAGAACCAGAATATTGGAATTTCTGAGGAAAAAAAAAAAAAAACAAGAGATAAAACAGCATAAAATTAGAGTCAATGAACAGAAATAGATGCTTTAAATGACCAACTGCACTTAAAAAAAAAAAAAAAGGAGGTGAGAATGGGAAGGCAGGATATATAACCCAATATAAAAGAATTAATCAGGAAAAGTTTGCTCTTTCAAGTTCCTATGCAAGGTGCTGATAATGGCACTCTTTAGCCATCTGGTAGTAAATCAGAAAAGTATGTCATACTTGGACTTCCTCTCAATCAAATACTTTATCGTATTCCTCTAGTGCTCACCTTCAACAGAGGGATTTGAATAAAAGCCATTTATAGTCCCAGAAAACCATCACAAGGGGGTTTGGCCTATCTGGAACATGTGCTTACACTCCTGATTAAGTGCTAGTGGCAATAATTTGTCACCGCAGGTGATCACATCTCCCTCTTGCATGTGCTCAACAGCATGCACAGGCTTTGCCAGGTCACTCTGAAAGCCCTCACAGTCAAGGGCTCAGCCAGGGGAATTACACTTGTTTGGAAAGATCATGATCCTTTCATTCTTATTGCAATTGAATTTTTTTTCCCTTCTATTTGCTGCTTTTGTCTTCAGCTGAAAGAATAGCCTAACAGCTGAATTTCCAAAGCAGGGAAGAAAGGCTGCCACCTAATTACCTGGCCTTGTAGATAAGTACATGCTCCAGCTGCTCCCACCAAAGCAGAAAGGTTTCAGCTGGTGACAGGCATTAAAAGGAAAAATAACTGCATTGGCTGCAGTTTCATAGGTGGGATGCCTCAACAGAAACAAAGAGATCAAAGACATCAGATTGCTACAGAAAGCTGATGAGACAGATAAGCCATGTTCAGATTTGTTTATTTAATTAAAAATTCAATTATTTTTTAATTAAAAAAGAACAAACAAACTCCATTACAGTAATATTTGGAGAGAAAAGCAGCAAAGTCATTAGCACTGTTTTGCAGCCTTGAGAGCAGGGATTAGAAGTTCCTGACCCAGGACTGATTTTTTTGGCTTTGTCTGGGATATTCCTACAGCAACACATGAGATTAACCATGAAGAAGTGAGCCTTGAGGTAACTGAGAAATAGATACTTTATTTTTAATATTGTTTGTTTTTGTTAATTTCCTTGGGTTTGGGGGGATTTAGTTAATTAGCAGTGGATCTTCAGATCATGGAATTACTCCAGATTTATACTGGTTTAGCTGATGGGAGAATTTAATCCTATAATATGCCTTTGGCATAATTTAGATGTAAGGCTCAAGATTAAGGTCCCCATGAAACAGGGAATTTATGTTCATTTCTTTTTCTTATACTGTGAAGTGCTATGCAAAGCTACAGAAATGTGTCAGCTCTGACAGTCACACTTGGGCAGCAATCAGGGCTTTCAGAAAGCCATTGGGCTTCACCTGCAGCATCAAATTCCCCTGTGTTCTTCCATTTTATATCAATCTCGAGTAAATTGTAAAATCCATAGAAGAAAAGCAATTGAAAAAGAAGCATGGTTAAAGCCCTGAGGAAATTAAAGTTTCCTGATCTTCTTCATGTCCCTCTTAAGTTAAAAACAGCTACAGTGCTCATTTTTAATTTTTTTGAGGGTGTCAATCTCGCACCAGATTAAACATACAAGGCCTCTCAAAAACACAAGGTTTCAGAAAGAACCCCTGACAGGTGTTTAATACAAGAAGAAATTTATCCATGGTTGTATATGTAAGTAAGTATATGTAAGCTGTGCTGGCAGCAGTGGCTGTGTTTTGTTCTCAGCCCCAAAATGCAGTATTTGTGTGGTAGCAGAGAGCAGAGCAGTGATATCCTCTCCTTCTCCTTGGCTTTGCAAGTGAAGGGTCTGTCACTCCAGCTTGCTGCAGGACACTGAGCTCAGGGGGATGAACAACACATCCAAGCTGACCATACCAATCACTTGGATGCTGATCAAAGCCGGT
Organism: Agelaius phoeniceus; assembly: GCF_051311805.1. Taxonomy (NCBI): domain Eukaryota; kingdom Metazoa; phylum Chordata; class Aves; order Passeriformes; family Icteridae; genus Agelaius; species Agelaius phoeniceus. The sequence continues at coordinate 22,559,231 of NC_135268.1, forward strand.
GTTTCCCCCACTGGCTGTTTTCTTCCCATTTTCTCAGCTTTTACCAGTGGTTTACTGCTTGCTTGCTCTGAGGCCTTCTTTTGTAGAAGAAATCCAGGCTGGCTTTGGTGCTGGAGTGTTTTTTAGGGCTGAGTTTAGGAGCAGTAGACTCTCTGCTTTCATGGAGAGCTGCAGTAGCCGAGATGAAGGGAGGCAGCAGGGCTGCAGAGCTGGCCCAGCTGTGAGCTGAGCACAGACACAGCTCCCTTCCTCTCACTCCTGCCAGCTTTATTTCAAATTACCTGCTGTCTTGGCTTCCTTTTTTCTGCCCAAAGTGTTTTCCTACTGCTGCTTCACTTAACACAGACCCTTTTGGCTGTTTCAGTGTTGTGTAGTAGCCTGTTGATGCTTGCCCTGCCAAACAGGGGTCGTGGGTTGTGGGATGAAGCCCTGCGCGGGTGCAGGGGAGTGACCCACAGGGTGCCTGGGCACACTCTGGGGCCAGGAGGTGCCCCAAGGGTTCTAAGTGCCTGTCCTCCTGGGTAGTGGTCTCCAAACCTCTTCAGAAGCAAAACTGGTGGTTGGGGTCAGAAATGTTGCTCATTGTGAAAAAATGAGGATTTTTGATTTCCTTTTTCCCCCCCCATTTCTCAGAGGTGTAAGTGGTTTGTCCATTCATGAGGCTGAACATGTCTTTTTGCTCATGATGAAAATAAAGCCTGGGTAAAGACTCTCACCAGGAGACTTCTGCCCTAGGCTGGCAGGACTGGGAGCAGACCATGCTGTGCATCTTTCATCCTAGTGCAATTTAAGATGATTCCCACAGTGCTGCATTTCAGGCTCAGCTCTGAATATTTGCTCGCTCACCAAGAAGCTTTCTCATCCCCCACAGGCATTGCATACCCACTAATATCTTTTTCTGAACTGAGGAAAAAGTGGAGATGCCAGTCCTTCCTCTTGCCTAAGCAATGATAAGCTCCTTGCTGAAATTTTCAAATGTTACATCCCTTTAGATCACTAATACAGCCTATCCCATACAGCTGGAATTATCACAGGGCTGAATCTTAATAGTGATGGTGCAGGTTATCTCTGTGTAAATAGTGCCAGATCTTTATTCAGCAGGAGAAATGCTGCAGGCCTGCACTGATATATTGATCTGGATAAACAAGATAGTTTGTTCCTATCTGGAGGTGCCTTCTTAAAGTTCAGTTTGTGATGCTTGCAGCTAAAACTGATGATTTGATGTTTCTGGATATGCTGAAATACCTGGTGTGCTGCCTAGAAACCAAAGGATTTTTCTCTGTAGGCCTGATGCTGGACTTCCTAAGCCTCTTGCTGTACTGCCAGCACTAACACAAACATTGCATCTGGGCAAAAAGGGTCCTTATTTCTGCCTGCTGTTCTCTCTGGCAGTCTGCATCACTTCCCTTTGGGCTTAGTTAGTGGTGCTTGCCTTGAGTCACTGTGCTCTCACGGCAAGGCTGTAGGAAGCTTTCTTGGCAACATTTGTTGTTCTAGAAAATTGTTTCCTAGCTGGGGCTTTATTGCCTGCTCTGAACTTGGGTTTTCTCAAACAAATTTCAGCTCTGTTTCCAGGCTTGGTTTTAAGCAAATGGAGTCATTTATGGTTGAAGGGGGGAACTGTATGATATTCAGGGATTATTTTTTGACTCAAAATAGGGAACAAATTAAAAAATATAGGAAGAGGAGATAGCTTAAAGACCATGTCAATCAGAACTGCTCCTCTTAGCATGCCACTTCTCCTGACCTAGCCTGTCTGCTCCATGCTAACAGTGGTTAGCTAAATTAGCTAGAGTCAGCTGGATACTTGAATGGCATTAGAAACTGAAATCTTTGTTAGAGTTGAAAATGACAACTTATTATTTGATAGATAGAAATAAGAAAGAATGCTTATAATAACTCCAGAATCAGTCATCATAAAGTGATGGAAGTCTGAATTAAAGTTCCACATCAAAGAAACCTGAAGGTAAAGGATGCAGTTAGTTCAGTCATGAAACTCCAAATCAGCCTTATAATGATGCCATGCAGTTAACCTGTGCTTATAATTAAGGCATTTCCTTCGTTATTAGAACCTGAGTAGATAAAAACAAGTGTGCCTTTTTTTCTTTTTAATTTTGTTAGAACTTGTTAGATTATTGTCTTCACATGATGGGGAGGCCAGTAAGCTGAAAACTTAGGAAGTTGCATAGGAGTATGGTGCCTAATCCTGATTTGTGTTCTGAAAATTTTCCTCTGCCTTTTCCTACGTCAGTGTGACATCCTTGGTAGGCCAGGCTAAGTGTTGTGATGGCCCTTCCAGCCCCACTGCCAGCAAATCTCCTCACTTCATTCTAAACCACCCTTCTCTGACATCATCCTGCTGCCTTTCTCCTCCAACCTTATAACTTGGTCCTTTGCAGCATCTCTCCATCCCATCCAGGGCACTAAGATCACCCTGAGCAGCATATGTGAGTACTCCAGGCTGGGAAATGGATAGCCCTGGGACAGTTGAGGGATCCTCCAGGTTGCTCACTCTCCATACCATGAAACCACAACCAACTTCCCATGATGTGTCTGACTTCATTATGTTGCTTTATGTTGCTTATTGAATTTTGCTGGCAGTATTGTCTCTTGTCCTCTTGGGACCAGCATCAGTTGTCATGGCAATTACTGTCAGGTGGTTGCAGCTTGTGTGCTTGGAGGAGCATAGGAAAGCTGATGGCCAAAAGAAGTCACGGTTCAAACAAAGAAGCATAAAATGTCAATTACTAATACTGCTTAGTGACCAAAATTTGGAGGGCTGCAGCAGTTGGTAGATAGTTGGGTTTCAATCAACATCCTGTGTGTCTTTCAGTTTAGCTCCCAGATGAATGTTATTGGTTTGGTTTTTAATTAATTACGATGGCATTTGAAATGACTTATGAAAGAAATGGGTCATTCTCTATGAAGTTGTTATTCAGGTTGCTGTAGCATTCATACATCTGCCCATCTTGCATGGATTATGGCCGTTTTATACAAGGAAACAGTTTACAAAGGAGCCCCAAGACATGTTTGGAAAAACAGGGAGTCTTTTTAATGTCCCTTAGCCTGTGTTCCTAAGCCTGTGCTTAACCTCAACATCTCTGGTGCTCAGAGAAAGAAAGCTGGCAGAAGTGGAGGCCAGCTAGACATCTCCTGCTGGACATCTCCTCCCACAGGCAGGAATTTCTGTCTCAGTGCTTTTGGAATTTGGGCCTGCCTATTGACACTTCTAACATGGGTTGGTTGAGTTGGTTTATTAAGTTAGTCTGAAAACTTCCTTACATAAGTTTGAAGAAGATCCATGTGTGATAAGCATGGAAATTTTGTCTGTATTGACTGAGGAAGTTGGAGTCCTTGTAAACAGACATAAATTGATAGATGAAATGCAAAATAAGGGGAATTATGTAAACACGGCAGGTGCTCAAAAGAGTAATCTATCAATGCTCTTTTCTGTAAAACACTAACAGAGAAAATTAGTAGAGTGGGGCCTTGCAGCAGTATTACATTATATACCAATCCAAATATGCTCTCCTGGGACCTTTTCTTAAAATGACTAAAATCCCCTTCCATGCAAAACAAGTCTGGAAAGAAGAAGTGTATATTAAATTTGCTCAGTTTATAGCTTCATGTCATGGTTGACACTGGGACAATGCCAGTGCCCCCATGAGAATACCCTCTCCCTGGTTTCTGCTGTGAGATGTGACCAGGAATAAGCAAAGCAGGCTCCCACTTAGGAAAAAAAAATTTATTAACTAAACTACAAGGGAAAGGAAAAAAAAGAAACACATAAGGCAAATGAAAACTTCACAAATACATCTCCTCCTCCTCCCCACCAAATTCCCAATACAATACGTCCCCCAAATCATCGACTCTCAGTCCAGCACCACCCTTCAGAATACTCAATCCTCAGTTCATCAAGAGGAGAAGGAGCCCTTTTTGTGCCAATGGTGATCTCTTCCTTTCATGTCCAGCGCTCTCACCACTGAACATGGACCAGAGCTGCTTCTAGGGTCGACTTTTAAGGATGCTTCGTCCCACTCCAAAAAGGCACAGTCTCAACTTTGGGACACCTGTCCCCCCTGTATTTGTCACCCCCTGGGGCCGAGGGGTACCCACACTGAACCCTCTTGGTCCTGAGGCATTGCCTCCCCCTAGAATGCAGTCCCTGTATCACAAGGAACATGGTTCTGTCCATGGCTACACAAAAAGAGTCCAGCATAAGCTACTCCATCATCTCTTCCACCTGAGTTCTTCTCTATTTCTCTCATGGCCCATTTCCTCTTATCTCCTCTATATCTCTCTTCTCATTCAGCTCCAGGAGGATTAGCATTTGTAAGGTTTCCACCATCCAAGAAAAGGGTTAAAAATCTGAGGCTCTGTCTGTCCAGAACTCCCACGGCTGCCCTGCCGGGCACCTTCTCTCACCCCCCCCCCCCTTCTCCTTCTCGGCCGGCCAAGCACAGGCACAGGCTCTCTCTCTGTCTCTCCTGGGGGTGGTGGCTGCCCGATGCCTCTCAGTGCTCCTCCTCCACCCTTCCATCCTGCAGGGGCCTTCCCCTCCCTTCTGTTCAGGCCTGGCCTACCTCACCCGGCCCCATGGCTGCCCCTGGGCCTACCTCACCCGGCCCCATGGCTGCCCCTGGGCCTACCTCACCCGGCCACATGGCTGCCCCTGGGCCTACCTCACCCGGCCCCATGGCTGCCCCTGGGCCTACCTCACCCGGCCCCATGGCTGCCCCTGGGCCTACCTCACCCGGCCCCATGGCCGCCCCTGGGCCTACCTCACCCGGCCGCATGGCTGCCCCTGGGCCTACCTCACCCGGCCGCATGGCTGCCCCTGGGCCTACCTCACCCGGCCCCATGGCTGCCCCTGGGCCGCCCAGCCCGCAGCCGGGCAGGGCAGCTCTGAACCTTTCCCTGACCAGAACCCAAGAGAGCCTCCCTGGGGAGAGCCCTGCTTTAACCCCGTGCTCTCAGAGGCGGCTCCAATGTCCCAATGGCCACATTAGGTGCCAATATTAAAATCTGAGCATCCATTGGCCTAACCACAGCATCCCAGAAAACATATTTCCTGTTAAACCACCACACTTCAGGGATGGCATCAAATTAATTTCTTGCAAAATTTTGAGAAAATGTTTGGCAACCCTTTCAAGATAGATATTTACTAATGGGAAAAACTGTCTCTGGCATATCATGCTATGAATTTATCATCTTGCTGAGCAACTGGACACAAGTAGAGGTGTTTTGAAATATCCCAGGCTACTTGATGGTCAGTTTGTGTTTAGATAAAGAGTAGAAGGATTTTTAGGTGGTTGATTGGCAAAAGTCTGAACAAACATCATCTGCTTCTGTATTGGGAGTGAAAAGCAGGGACTTTGCACACATGGTTATCACATATGGATCAGTTTTGCAGCAAGGAGGCTCTATCCCATCCTGCTGAAGTCACTCAGCCACTTTTCCAGCCCCTTTCTCAACCACAGACTTTGAAAAGCCACAAAGGTTTTTGCCATATGTTGGGTAGCGTTTTAAAGCCTCTCAACAGGGGATGTATCAATATTGATCTTGTGCTAGAGACTGCATTTCTTGATGATTCACTCTTTTGTACCAGACCCCTTTAGAGGAGAAAATGGGCTAATAATACTCATTTCACCAGGGTCTCAGGGGAATGGAAGCAGGTTTTTTGTCACACTTGAGCTGACAGTTTTCTGATTGATGGCATTTATGGGAAGTTGAAAGAGGATTAAAGTCTCATGATGCTGGTTTATTTCAAGAACATGACATGTTCAATATGATAATAAAGTGGGAATTTTTTTTCTCTGTCTTTTATGGGCTCGGGGTTGTTTAGGATGAAATTATGGATAAAGCTGTAGCTGAAGTCAGCAGTATGTGTTTCTGAGGCCATCGGGTGCAAGGTGACAGGAACCTTTATAAAACCCTTGGCAGTTTTTTGCCACAGAGAACTTGACAGCAAAGCCAAAAGAAAACTTAATACTGTAATGATTCATTCCATGTGGGAGGCCAAAACTTTGAACAGCGTTGGAAGGCATTTTGCCGTAACACGTTTTAATTTCATAGTTGTACTGACATGGTATATCAAGGATTATTATCACCAAAAGGCACTAGAGACTGGTTTGAAATTACAAGCATTTAGAGGGCTGGTGAAGTGAGAGTTAATCTTCTATTCCTTTGTGGACATGTAATGAGTGAAAGGAAAGAAATTGCTTCCCAGTATCACAAATTAGCACAGTAAAGAGCGTAAAATCTTTAAAGAAAGGAGGGGTAAACCATTTATCCATAAAACACTGAATTCTACCTTCAAGCTCATTAGTATATGTGTTTTACCCACTAATTATATAGCCAGAGTAATAGTGTTATAAGTCCTCTGTACTAAAAGTAGGTTGCTGTAAATAAATCTCTGTTGGATCAATGTATTTTTACTAAAGAAACCTTTAGTTTGGAGTCAAGTCTTCAGGGTCTCACCAGAGTGAAGCTATCATTATTAATATCCCTTGGGGGTAATATTTTTGCATTTACTTAGCTATTTTATGCTCATTTATGATAATATTTAAGCAAGCTTGGTTGGCATGAATAAAGTTAGAGTTCATTAATATTACATGGACATTTTATTTAGAAAGACCACTTACTCTAGACCATTGAAAGTTACACTGTTTTCAAAAGGCAGCTGTGCACTGCACAAGGATCTCCAGAGGTTACTTTGCCTTAGGGGCTCCAGATTGCCTTGGGTGTGGTCTTTGGGCAGAGATCCCTTTGGCATCTTGGCTGCACAGGGAGCAAGGCTTGGAGTTTGCAGCTGGACGAGCCAGGTGCCCCACACCAGGTTTCCCAAGCAGGCCCAGGGAAGGGAGCTCCAAGGGGCACTGGCAGCAGGAGGACAGAGCAGAGACAGAGAGGGGCAAGGGGATGAGAGGTCTGGTGTCCTTCATCCACCACACATCTCCCACAGCACTGGGGAACACCAGTGGGGCATACTAAAACCTATGGCTGTTGCACTGGGGTGCATGTTTCAGATCTGCAGTCCAAGAGCCTCATTTGTTTGATAGATGACCCAAGTGACAAAGCTACAGGCAATTTGCTTTATTGCTGTTATATGACCACAAGAATCAGAGGGGTCTGCTGGGTCACCGAATCCATTCTCCTGCTATGATAGGCAAGCACACCACATAGGTCCTTTTATAACTTCATCAGGAGCCATCTCAATACCAAGCTGAGGGATTTTTGTTCACTTGAGTGTTTTCCCCTGGGAAGTCTGTTGTTTTTCTGATGCTGCTCCTGCTGGGAAGCATTTCCTTCTCCCTGTTACTCCCAGGGACATTCTTTTTAGTCCAGATTTCTTCCTAGCCAGTGTGTAACTGCTAGCTTTTGTTAATATTAGCATTTCCCTCACACTGCTCTTCTTTGTTTCTGCCTTCTCTCACTCTCAGTTCTCCTTTTCCATGCAATGTCTTGGCAAGGCTTTTTTCCTCCTGAGATAGGAACTCTGTTCTCCTGCTCACAGCTGTATCTCTTATCTGCACTGGTTCTGGTTTCATGAGGGTGGGTAAGGCCAGTTGTGCAGAGTGTGTTGGATGAGACTGCACATGTACTTGCCAGACTCTGAATCAGAAATGCCTTGGCTGGTGCTCTCTGGCACACCATTCGCCCATTTTGCAACTTTATTGTGCTGGTGGCTGTTGGCCACTATCACACCTCAGCCTTTTCTGCCCTCATTCACATCCAAGCAATGAATGCCTGGCTGGCATGGTGAGCTGCTCTTCATCAGCTGTGCTCTCCAGCCCTCAAAAGGGGGTAAATATTTTTTACTTGAACCTCAGTAAAAATGATAAACATAGAATGCATAAATATGGGAGTATTATAATTTTTTGTCACTTTATTTTTCTCTGAGACTGAAGATGGCCTTACATAGAAAAATACTCATCATTTACTTAAGTAGCAATGTAGTAATTCCAGTTTGTTCATTTATGTAAGAAAATGTCTGATGTAAATGTAGCAATGCAGTTCAGGGGAAACCTTCCTTTGATTATTTGGGGGGGCACTTTTGAGAGAGTTCTGTTCCACTGACTCTTCTCACACCCACACACCTTCAGCATAAAGGGAATGGTGGCACAAAAGAAAACTCCTTTGTAAACCAAATCTGGCATTTCTTCCAGGCAACTCTCTATTCTTTGCAAACCTGGAGAATAATAAATGCAGACTGCATCAGAGACATAACTGATAATAATAACACAGTGTTTTGTCTCTGATTATTTGTTATAGTAGGAAAATTACAAGAATCTTGAATTTTTCTACGGTGCCACTGAGATTTACTCCACTTCATTGAAAAAAAAAAAAAAGCAGAACAGCCTTGGTAAAATTTGAAAAAAGTCTATTTTTCTCTTTTTCTTATAGTCAGAGGTAGTATTTTTGATTGCCAAGTAACTAGTTTCATATAAGAGCTGTGAGATGAAAACCAAATTGCCTCAGTGTTCTTCACCTGGGTCCCGAAGCTTATAACAAAACCATGCATGCTTTTCAGTCTCCAACAAAAGCTGAACTCCAGAGTGTTTCCCATGGACTGAAATTTTATTGAAGGTATTTTGCACTAGTGCTACTGTTATTTCTGCATGAGAGATAAATTTATTGTGCTTTCTGATGGATTTTTACATCTTAAATAAGATAAAATACGGTTGTTATTTGACAGGGATAGGCTATTGGGAAGTAATAAATGGAGTCAAACAGGGACACTTTCTTCCCTAAACACTTTCTTTGGATCGACAAGTGTGTGTTTTCATTCCAATAATTGAAGGTTTCCAATGCAAGTATACTGCTATATCTGTAGGAGAGATTTGATCTGTGCACATTGAGACATAGGTCATTTTTGGCTAGTACTAGTAAAAATAATTGCAATGTCAGTTCTGTACCTGAATTACTTGTGATAGATAGACTTCTGGATTAGGTAGTCTGCACTCGGAAATAATGAGAAATGTCAGGTTTTGGTTAAAAAATGAGCAGTGAAATATCTCTGCAGGTTATTATCACTTTGAGGGATTGTGGTTCCTCTCCATTATTCCCTCCACTATTGTTGAATTGTCCAATTTAAGTGAATAACAGCACATTCTTTCTAGAAACTGTTGGTGGGAGCCAAGGAAGTAAAATATTTTAGAGGGATCTATTACATAAAGGGTACCTGCATATAATAGCCATTGGCAAAGTTGAGAGACAATAGCCAGGAATCAAATTCACCAAGTGAAGAAGGTTTTCTGCTTTGTTTTTCAGAAGTCTAAACCACATATGAGCAACCCAGTCCTACTAGAAAATTCCTGCTTTTGTACCATCCCTGCCAATATTCTTAACAAAGGACTCTCACAGTCTGGACACCTTCTGCTTTCATTAAAACTCATAAAGCTGCTATTTGAATCTTTTGTAATCATGCATGAGCAGCTACAGAAAGCATTTAACATCATGCACTGTCACATTTGCAAAAAGGAGAGTTGTGTTGGAACTTTCCAGAATTCACAATTAGCCACATGTCCTGCAAAATCAGCTTTAATTTCTACCCCTTTTCTAAAACAGTGTTTTAAAGCATGTCCTTCCAGACTGACTGGATAAAAGGCAGGGATGAATCAGAATTTTGCAACTCTTTTCTCATCTGTTCTCATTGACTGCCTCCCTGAGAAAAAATATGGATGCAGCACACTTCTTTTTTTTTTCCTTCATTTTTTCAGTGTACTTTGTTACTGAAGAAACTAAGTACTTGCTGAAGTTGATGCTTATCTTTGACAGCCACTTCTTTAGTGAGTATAAATATGCTCAAATTTCATTTTTAGTTAGTATGCAGGCTCTGGCCATATTAAAACAAGAGCTTTTTTATTGGTCAGCCCACACAGGGAATGTTTGTAAAAAATCTTTGCTCTGGGTAGCCTATTCCTTCCAGATTTCTTGCCTTTTGGCATACAGCTGGCATGCTCAGTATCTTTTCAGTGGGAAAAAAAAGTGATCATCTCAGAGATTGCTCCCCTCTCCCCTGTGCAAGGTCTGTTTGGGTTGAATTACCCACATGACCCAGTGGAAATCCAAAACTCATAGCTTTAAAGGCTTTAACAGCTTTAGGCCAGTTCTGAGTACATATTTGGATGAAGGGTAATAGGGAGATTTAAGACAGCTAACTCTCTTTTCAGTGGTGTCTATTCTGTATGCTGTGGAACTTGTTTCAATACCTGGAGCCAGGTTTTGTTGCTCAGGTTCCAGCTGCCATCGTGACACATGAAGGCAGTTTATTTCTAAATGAGGAACAATCTCCTTTTCTCTCTTTTATGTGTAAGACAGGCCAGACTGCCATGCTTAATTCATCTTTAATGAAAATATATTTATTTGTTCACGTTTTGTAAATGAATTTAGGTCTGGGTGTGTACAGGGAGAAGAAAGGAAAACACCAACTATTTTTGGGGCTAAGACCTTCTTGTGATGTCTGCCAAGTTGTGTTATGAAGTTGTTTTTTTTCTTATGGCCACATTTCAAGGCCTTGTGTAGGAGAGATTGTTATTAAAAATGTTCCAAGGGATCTACATGCATTAACAGTGCTTGGTGTCACTATTATAGGAATTTAATTTTCTCTCATCCAGTTGCATATTGCTGCAGTTTGTTCTGTATGTCTTCCTGATTCACATGAACAAATTTCAGAATAGCTGAACTATACAGCCATGCTGAGATGAACAGGAAACATCATCCAGCACCTTACATATTCTGCCCTTTTTGTTGTTAAGTCCTACAGGTATGGCTGCTGCTCTGTTAAATAGGCTTTCAATCATTCCTGGTGCTTTTTCATTCTACTTTACTTAATGGTCCATGTCAGTGGGTAGATCCCTGTTCAGAACAAAGCAAAATAAAATTGGTTTCCCAGTTGTATTGAATTTCTTTTACGACATTAAAGTTACCAATTTGGTCCTTAGCTGGAGTAGGAAAGGCTGTGCTGGTATTTGGGTAGAAATGTTGCAGCTGAGATCCTCTAAGATGAAGCAAGGGTTAGAAATTCCTGTGCCTTTAGCCCTGCAAGAAAGAGGCCAGGAAATTTCCTCTAGTGTGCTTTCTCCCATCTTGCCCTGGCTGGGGCAGAGGCAATTCTTCAAACCGAAGAAAATTCTGCCCTTAACACAGACACAGGAATTGGATATGGGAAAGGCTTTTTAGATCACTCCATTTATTTCCCTGACAAAGCAGATCTATCCTCTGTCTTTCCCAGTGCTTCATCTGTTCTCTGAATTTCCCTGTGCTTCTTCTGTCTTGAGTTTTTTTTCCCAAAGTGGAACGAGCCAAGTATTTTATCTAGTCATTAATAAGAGAAACTTCATTCTCCTGTGGCACTCCTGTCTTTCTTGCTGCAGAAAATATTATATTATTGGTTTACCCAAGTTCCAGTGCATTGTACTCCCTAATGGTAGTCTTCTAGGCAACAACTACCTAATTTATATTAGATGAGCACTATCCATTTGTATGGTGCTCATCACTGTGCTGTCAAGCACCAAAGTGACAGCTTTCTTTTCCCTTTCTGCATGCACAGTGAGCTGGCATGATTTATGACTGTCAGCTGTATTCTTAATACTTACACTCATGTGTAGGGATGTGTTCAGTTAAACAAGTTGCAGCATTTTACAGAACTTCCTGATTTAGCCTGAGCCAGCATTTCTGGGGGTGAGATAAGACAGGTTTTTCTAGAACTTCCTAGATTCCCAGGATTTTTTTAAAAAAAACAAACGAGGAACAACTAACCAACCCATATAAATGCAATTGTGGTTACAGAGAAACCCAGCCTTTGTCTGGTGCCAGCAGTTTTGCCCCTGCTAGTGCTCCTCAGTCTGCTCTGCCTGAGATCCCAGCAAGAGAAAAGCACCTGTGAGCTGGGAAGTTCCTGTCCTGGAAGCCCCACAATCTAGGGTTTGTGGTGGCTGGCATGGCTTTGCCTGCCTTCCTGCTTGCCTCAGCCCAGATGGAAGCTCCTGAGCCAGGGCAGAGCTGATTGCTGCTGGATTTGTTCCTCTCTTTATTCTGTTTGTGGTTGATAGGAACACCTTGGATTGCTAATGCTCTGCCTACTGCAGTCTAAATGTGTTTTCTTGCTTCAGCTTTAATATCCTCACAGTTGAAAATCATCCCAAATTAGCACAGGAGGGTCTTCCAACCTACAGAGGTTTGTTGGCATAATGTTTACTGTCAATATGCAGACTCCTTTGGCTCACTAAGTATATCACACGTAAAAATGTCATCTCTGATTCCCTGCAAAATATCTGTTTTCTGTGAGAAGTTAATTACTAATTTCAAACCAGCTGGAATGAGGCCTAATGATGGCCTTCTCCTAATTTTTGACAAGTGATGGCTTGATTGGGACTAAGTTTACATAGCTTCAAATGTGGAATCTGGTTGCAATACCTTTTCATTTCTTCATTTCCTCCAAAGACAGTGCCAGAGACCAGTTTATTTTCTTCACCTTTATCTACACAGAAATCACAAGGCCAGAGAAATGCAAAAAGAGGTATTTTGAAAACAGCCAGTGTGCATTTGAAGCAGCAGGGCCCTCACATCTACCATCCAGGCAAAAGCAGGGCAAGACAAGTGGGCCTGGCGTGGGGCAGGCAGGAGTGACACTGATGGGAAGCTGAGATTGCATATGTTAGCTAAGCCAAGCTTTTGAGGGGTTTTTTTTTCTGTTGTGGTTGCTGTTAAGATGACTGAGCAAGGGGAAAAGGTTGCTTTCTTTTTTTGCCCCGGTGCCTGGATAATAGATGCATGGCTGGCTGCATGACTTTGGGATTGTTTGTCCCCTGTGGGCACACTTACCCCTGCCCAGGCTCCCAGGTCAGCAAAGAGCGAGCAGGGATTTATTCTGCCAGGTTCAGCACATCCCTGCCGTGCCCCTGCCTTGTCTCCCTCTAGCTGCACTCACCAGGCTGCGGGCTCCAGCCTTCCCTACGTGCAGGCACTTCCCTACGTGGAGCTGAGCCTGCATCCCTCCTCCCCTCCCTGCTTTTGGGGACACCAGTGCTGCAGCCTTGTCCTTGCAGTTGTGCCACACCTCACAGTTCAGCACCACTGCTGTACAGTGAAGCATTTTACAGACTTGTCCATTTTCAGCAGCAGGATCTGTTTTCTGGCTTAAAGGGTGATTTCAGATGTTATTTTCTGGGCATAGCAGATATTTCTAGCCATCCACCCATGAAGCCATCAGTTAGACTATTATTTCTTTGTCTTGCCTTCAGCCTCTGGATGGAAGGGGTTGCATTTTATTTCATCTTTATTTTCCTTATTTTTCGTTTTGCACATGACCTTAATACATGATTAAATTAAACATCCTTTGTCTTACTAAGTTTCTTCAAACTTGACAGGATTAGGCCTTTAGTGGGTTATTACAGAAGCAAAGCCTCTACCTTGGAATAAGTGATTTCCTGCCATTCTGTGTTTTCCTGCCAGAAGCAATGAAAAAAAGCCACAAGAGACAGGAATAATGCAGTCATATTTAGTGAGCGTCAAACGTAGAGCCTGTGTTATTTACACTCTATCTTATTAAACTGAACTGAATGTTTGCTTGACATCTACCTTTGTGTACCAGGCTTTCTTCTGATGGCAGAAAGCAAACAGGAAAACCCTGGAAATTCAGAGAACAGAGACTTAGAAATTGGTTGGACCTAGGCTTAGTGCTAGCCCAGATCCTGCTTTTCATCTCTGAAACTTTGGTGGTGGCTTTGCATTGAGCTCTCCACAACACATATTTTGGGTTGAGTGAGAAAGACTCAAATTAGCGCAAACTTCTGCTCTTCACCATCCCAAAAGTGTCGTTCCCCTTGGATTCAAAACATGTGCTCTTTCTCCTCACCTGATCTCCCTGGCTGGGTTTTCCATCATCTACCCAATGTCTGCCAGTGGCCCAAAGAGTAATTTCTTCCTGAAGTTTCCCAGCAGGTCATTTTTCTCTTCTGCCTTCAGGAATGTCCCTGCCTCCACCGCTTCCCCTAGCAAGATTGCTTACCTGTAAATTAGAGATGATGGAGATCCTCTTGCCAAGCTAAGATTGGTCCTTCCTCCTGTGCTTTACTATCCCAGCCTGCCACCCAGCTGTCATTCCTCATGCAGATTTCTCATGGCCACTGCTGCAACTGCTCTCCCAAGCTGCAGTAGAAGCAGCCAGAGCCCAAAGGATCAGGGAAGCAGAGTGCATTTCACACCTCATGGCATTGTAGGGGCACATTTACAGTCATACCAAGTAATTTGAAAAGGAACCAGGGAAGAGGAGCAGCAAAGGAAGCCCAGAGATGTCAAAGACATCTGTATCTTTACCCTTCTAGCTCAAACCATAAGGTGAGGTGTTTGATCATATTAGGTTATATTTAAATCAGCAGGATATTGTAAAATCTTTTAGAGACCGATGCCCCTAGGGAAGCATGTGCTTAATGTGGAATTCAGATTAATGTGGAATTAACAGATTTGTCCAATTTCACTGATTTTCTTTTCATTTCAAAGGCTTGCTGTCTATCATTTCACTGAGTGTTTACATAATGCTTGAAATTCTGACACATCCTTATGCATTTGATCCCTGAAGACATATTCTTTTCCCCATCCACAAACACAGCTGTTGGCTGCCAACTAGGAAGGCTCTGTCACAGATCAATTTGCAGATTTCCCTCCTATTTTGTCCTGTATGAAGGTCTCCACTGAGAAAATCACCTCTAAATCACAACTGACTGCAGTGATCTCCACCTGTTGATTGCAGATGGCGACTACTTCAGCTTTGCATCTCCCTGGTTGCCCTCAGAGGGAGAGTTCCCAACACCTCTGCGTGTCCCTGCACTCTGCATCTGCTCTGCAGTCCCTTCATTCCTGGGACACTGCAGATCCCTGCAGCCCCTGCTGGATGGGCAGCAGTGGATCACCATCCCACAGGATGGGACCAGCAGCTCCAAGCAGGCTTTCCCACCTGTGAAGGTGCCACCAGAGAGAGCTTTTTGGACCAGATCCTTTCTGGTGTTTCTTCTGCGCTGGCAAGGTGTCCCCTGATGGTAAACCATCACGAGTTCCCTCCTGGTCACCTGCTCTTTAGCTCCTCTTTCCTTCTTCCCTTTTCTGCAACTGGTAAATTTGCTACGTCATTGTCACCCTCGAGACATGTTTATGATTTTGGAGAGGTGGGACAGGGAGAAAGAAAGAAGCAACACTTGAACTCCAGACAGATCCTGCATTTCTTGGGCTGTTTCTCCTGGTTTCATCGGCCCTGTGGCTGCTCACGTGTCTCCACCCTGCTGCCTCCCCACTCACAGTGGTTTGATATTTCCTCCTCTGGCCCAAGGGTTTTCTCTTTGTTCTTCGCTCTTCACTTCAAACCTCGTGAAGGATAGACAGCATGCCTCTGAGCTGGGTCTGAATGGTGCACAAGCCTTTGAATCTCTAACTAGCAGCTGGCTGCAGAGCTGAATATGATCTAATGGGGAGCAACATGCACAGCAAACTCCTGCCACATTCACTTGGAGCAGGAGAGATTTGTACGTACAAGCTTTTGCTGAAAGACTGCATTATGCAGAGCATGCAAAGTATCGACTGCTATCCATTTTTAGAGCCATTGTTAAACAGAAAATTTGCATTGCCGAAGAGACAGTGGGAGATTTTTCCTTCTCCCCTCCCCTCCCTCCCATGGTACAGTGTCTTTATTCTGTTTTCTCTAGTTCCCTTTGTCTTACTGGCATACTGGTCTGCTAACCACCCTTTGTTTCATTTATATTGAAATCAGCTGGCAGAAGACAAAGTTCACAGTGTATATTTAGAGCCCATGTTTTTGAGACCCTTAATTATTATTTTCCTCCGTCTTTCCTGGGAAGCCGCTAGTGATTTGTTTTCAGGTTCATTTCATGAGTGTTTACTGTCATTTACTCTGAACTCTGGTCTTTTCCTTTCTCTGCCTGTCCCTCAAAATGTTGACCACATGCTGGCTCTGCTTTGCATTTCTGTATCTGAGTTTGTATTTTAATATTCATTAGGTATTTGTACTGACAGCCCATCAATACATTAAATTAGTATATATGCAGCTAACAAGTATGGTACATGCTTAACTGACTTATAACAACATTAAAACAGACAGACACAACAGATTGCCTCAGCAGGGTTTAATAAACTGTACTTATCCACAGTCCCTCTGAAGAACAGGCACACAACTGCAATATACAGTGCTCCCTGGAATAATAAGATAAACAGCAAACACGCTAAGCTAAACATGTTTTGTTCCTCTGATGAGAAAATTAAACTTTCTTCCCTTGTGGAAAGCTACTTCTGTGGCTTCTATTCTTTTAAGCAACTGGGCTTTCAGCTATCAAGTGCCATGCATTTTAATTCCAGAAAATACTTAATGAGCATCAAATAATACTGGAGCTGATAAAAGGCATGCACAGTTATGCATTGCTTTATTCATTCTCATGCAATGCTTTGAAGGTATTGAGAGCTCTGCAGGCAATTAGTATCATCATTAGAATATCAAATTTTTCTGCTAATTAATGCTAATGTGATTAAAATTGAAGTTTTTTTTGATAAGAGATATTTTCTTCATACAAGCAAGGAAACTGCTCTTCTAAAACAGAAGAAATCGGGCAGAAAATTATGTCAGGTGATAGGAGAAGAGATTGTCAGTTTGTTCCTTTGCAAATGTGACTGTTTCCCATCCAGAAATTTCAAGAATAAATCTCCTGCCTTGTCTGAAGAGAGAACAGATTCCGTATTTCACTGTGTGCATTAGAGTTGCCTTTTTAATCTTTTTAATATAAAATCAAATCAATGGGTAATAGATTTTAGTTATACATCCTGTCTCTACTAAAAAACTGTGATAAAAACACACAGAAGTACAATAATAGACTTCAAAAAAACATGGGTGGAAGGAGTTTTCAAATGCAGTATTTATCCAATATTTTTCAGCTTTGTCCTGAAGCATGTGTTTGTGTGATTAACTTTTCTGATGTGAATCATCCTTGAACCCCAGCAGAGTTACTAAGGAAATCTATAAAGGAAGCCTCTTTTCCTGCATTAGAGCATTGGAAGTGCTCACACTCCCATCAGTTATACCACCATGTTTCCTCTCCAAGCACTTCATTTCCACCAGGCTAAAGACCTGAGCGTGGGCACAACCCCTGCCCTGACCACACACGCTTGGGAAGGGTTTTGCAGAAAGCAGGGAGCTTGAGACAGTGCCTAGGCAGCCCTGGCCTTCCCACTGCCTTTGGTGGCCCATCAGTGAGCTGCAGCCCCCGGGGAGCCCAGAGCAAACAGGCAGGGTAGGGCAGTGCCAGGAGGGAAGGCAGGTCAGTGTACTTAGACAGGCGAGAGTAAACACGGAGAGCTTTCAAGTGTGGTCCAAGTAACAACAGTCTCACAGCACTAGAGCTGCCAGCATCCTCCATGAGGGCTTGGTGAGTTTCCCCTGGAGGTGGGAAAATCCCTAGAAAAAGATGTAAGCATGCTTTTTAAAATAATTTATTGTAATTGTTGTTGCTGTGTTCACTTGATCTCACTGTATCTATTTGTGGTAGAAAGTTGTTGGCTTGTCCGTTGTTTAAAATACTCAAACTATTTCAACTTTTTCTCTCTGTCAGTAAATAATGTAAAGCATATGGGAAACTGGCACTGGATGCAGCAGCAGTGCCTCAGCAATGTCAGGTGACTCTTTAACATCAGATCCTGCTCATTTTCATAAGGAGGGAAAAATCAGCAGTGCTTGAGCTGTTCTTGCATAGGTAATGCCATTGTGATCCATTTGAGGCATCTTCTCTGATACAGAGAGTGAAAAACTGCCTCTTAGAAATCACAGGTAATTTCTCATGGCATGACCAGACTTTCTATTCCTTGCATTTACATTTATTTACAGTTTTTGGAAAGGAGATGAAAAAAGACCCTGATTGTTAACTTTCTCCTCAGATTTGTTTCTTTGGGGCCTTCTCCCAGCCCTGCAACCTCTCCTTTCCAAGCCACATCCAGTCTTGCTGACCCCCAAATCCAGAACTATGGGGGTGAGACACTTCCAATGGGATTAGGGCAGTGGAGGTGAGATACTTCCAATGGGAATTTCTCTTGGGGCTCCCAAGAGAAAATTACTATCCTATTAGAGATACCTCTCCTTTTTTACTGATAACAGGATTCCCACCTAAGAACATAAAGGTAACTTGGGTGGTCTACAATTACCCTTCCTTTTATGAGCCTTTAAGAGCATGTTCCAGTTTGTTCTCCCTGTGGCTTTTATTTCCTGTGGATAGTCTGCAAATTTATAGGCAGGTAGCACCTAAGAGTCCAAGCTCTGGCCCAAGCAGTAATTTTCTTTCACATAAACTGTCTCTTACAGACCAACTTCCATAAAAGATGTACAGGTCTGGGAGTGCTGGGGATTTGAGTTCATTAGAGATCAGTTTCATTTCTGATGTGGCATTAAATTTTACCCCAGAAGATAAAAGTGATTAAGAGATGGCTGTTTATTTATCTTATTACCATTTACCAGGATGTAAAGGTCAATGTGAAAACTTGGAACTAGAATATGTAAGTGAGGAAACTGCCCCAGAACTGGAGAAGTCTGAGAGCTGAACAAAGCCAAGGTATATTGCAGATATCTCTGGTTCAGGCTTTCTCCACAAGTTTGCACTGAAATGCAAACAAAGTGGCCTCAAACTTTTATCATTAAGAGGTGATAGCTCCAGGAATAGTGTTACATCCCAGAGCTGCCAAAACATGCCTTGCTCCCTTTTATTAAGTACTTTGCCAGTAACCAGGCAGGTAGTTTGGTACCTGCCCCATTTCAGCTATTGTGAGAGCAAATTCATAGAAAAATGCCTTCAGGACCACCCATTTGTTGCCACACACTGCCAGGGGTCCCTGAGAGCCAGCAAGAGGAACACACTGTGGCTTTTCACACTTCCCCTTCATTTTCCCCATTTTCCTCTGCGGAGTTCAGAGGCAGCAAATGAGCTGAGCAGGGCTCCCTTGGGCTGTGCCTGGCTCCACTGCAATTTTTCTGCTCTGGAAAAGTCTAAAACCTTCTCTAAAGGTGGGAAATGCCCATTCCTCATTTCCCAGCCAGAAGATGATGACAAACAGTAATGAAGTTTGTGTGTTGGAGGAGGCGGTGTGGACAGACATTTCCCTTTCCAGGGTGTGGAAGCTTTCCCCAGGGTGTTGTGTCCAGGTTAGCACACTGCTGTAGAGATCTCCTGTCCCAGAGGGGAAGTTCTCACTTGCAGTTTTTTAGCTAGCCCCTAGAACTGAATTTTTTTTTTTTTAATTAACCCCAAACGTATGTTCTCACTCTCTTTCAATCTGCAGAATCAGAGCTGCTTTTTCCTATTATCTTTAAGCAAAATCTTGCATTGCTTCTAGTATTGGTTTTAAAAACTAACAGTATCAGAAACCTGGGTTTACCATGCTCATTAGTTTCCTTTCAATAGCTTTGGTGCTGGTTTTTCTGTCATATGCATAGAGTGTGTTTCACTCATGCTGTTTTTCTGCAGAGCTTTAATACATGATTTGGGAGGAAGGACCATATCATGCTCTTTAAGCAAATGTGGCTTTAGGGCTGCCGTGTGTTCCTCCAGTGAGCTGTAATCACCCTGACTGTGTCACAAAGCCTGTCTGATTGGGACTGGGGGGTTCAGTAATGAATCTTGAATTTTCTTTATCTTTGAATGAGTCCAGATGCTTTGTTGGATACCAATTCTGTTCCCCCTCCTTTTCCTTTTTTTTTTTTTTTGATCTTCTTTTTTTTAATGTCAGAATGAATTGATCCCAGGCTGCTCCTCTGTACTCTGACACTCCCGAATATGGAAGTGTCACTGTAAAATGAACCATAGCAAATTGTTAATAAGCTACCTTCAGAGAGAGTTATAGTTTTTGACATTTAGTTATAGATTTATCCCTTGTGCAGGAAGCTTCATTCATTTCATGCATGCTAACCATGGTGGGGAAAAGGCATTATTAAGTATTTTTCATACTTTGGTCTATTGAACAGCCACATCACATGCAGTGCCAGGCTCTAGCAGGCACCAAGAGCAGGAAATGGAAGGAAGGACAGAAGAAATGTCAACACTGTGTGAAACTTATGTGCCAACATCCTTTCAAAGGATAGTTTTAGGGTGCCTGTCCCACCACACTGGTTTGCTATCAGTGCTGCATATTCAGAAAGAGTCTCTCCGTTACCAGGGCTTATTGATTCAGGTCAGAACATGGCTCTGCACTGAGTTCCATGAACCCAGCCCTGATGGCAGCTATTTCAGCTGATAACAAATAATAACTGTTATGTTTGGGTTTTTTTAATTTTTTTCATGTTATGTATATTAATATAATGCTGAGGTACTAAAATTCTGCTTATAACCCCCCCCATATTCTGGTAACTGAGATAAAAGCCTGGGAACAATATGACTATGTTCATTTATTCTGTTTTTAAAGTGATACTGGGAACAACAATTTTAAATTGATCCTTTGAACCTGACAAAAAAAAAAAAAAAGGAAACCTACTCATTATTTTGTTCCCTTTGATACCTCTAACACTAAATATATCATTGCAAATAAAACCCATGTGGAAGGAGAAGGAGCTGCTCCTTGTCAAAGGAGCATGACTGGGAAAATGTGTGACTATTTTCTCCCAGTAAGAAGCTTACAAATATGTTCAGAAGGTGCACTGCCCAGTTTAATGTTAGCTGTGCTCACTTTTTGTTCTTAGCAGTGAGCAAATCTTGCTTAGAAAATTGCAAAATCTCTCTTCCAGCTTATGATTAAAGGAATGGCAGTGACTTCAGATAATATTTTTTTGATATCAATTCTCTCTCTTCTCCAAAGATGATATACTTTACTCTGGATTTTCAAAATCAGGTGTAGCAGGGTATTTGCAGAAGTGGCACCAAGGCTTATATAAAGCAGTGCATGGATAAGGTAAAAAAATAACCCTGCAAAATGAGAGAGAGATCCAAAACACACCAAAGTCAATTATTCCTTCCCAGGAATTTAGCAGACACTGGCTTAGCAGACACTGCCCATCACCTACAGCTTCTTTGCTGGTATTTTTTTCCCCTTTTGGCAGAAAAACAAAGGTGTTCTTGAAAGTAAAGGGAGAGAAGCATTCTTGCCTGCTGGGGCCTGGCCTCCTCTTTCAGCTTAGGTTTCCCAAAGGAAAAGCACCACCAGTGCAACTCTAGGCCTTGACCCCCATGTAGGCACAGGGGACAGCATCATAACATGCAGAGAGACTGAGTCTGGCATGCAGTCAGGTCCCTGGCTGTCCATCCAACACCTCCTGTGTTTACATGCAGGTACCTGCCCTACAGGAGCAAGCCTGGTGCCAAACACCTGCCAGGAATGGCCTCAGCAGCATCAGACTTTGAAAATCTAACCAGAAAAGTTAAGCAGAGCTGTTACTCCTCTCCCCAGATAAAGATAATGTGCCGAAATACAAAGCTGAGTTGAATTTTAAAATAGGAAAAAAACCTCCTAATTGCATAATTACGCTTGCAGGAGATTAAAGGGCAATGCCAAGTGAAGCATAGCTAAGTTTAAAAAAAAAAAAAAAAAGATGAAGTGCTTACCTACCTGAGAATAAGATCAATGTATTGCAGGGAAATACAAGTTTATTAGTATTAATGAAGACATAAACATTAATGTCATTGGGTCAGGAAAAAATAAGTATTGTCACCATCAGACCATATTTTTTAATGGTGTTTTCTAGGCTTCTTCTGTTGGTGCCCTGGCATTAATTCCTTATTTTATTCTGTAGGTTAATTTTAGAAATTCTATGTGACAATTTGGAGTGGTTACAGCAATTTTCACGTAGATACTAATTTTACTGACCTTTTGGGAAGCTCAATCCAATTTCAGCTAAAATCAGTTGCTAGGTATTTATCAACTTCAGCCACAGCAGCCTCTTACCAGACATGATCCTGATTGCTGCTTGTGTGTATTTATTGTACCCTAAATGAGGTTATTAAATAAACGGAGATGCACTTAAGATAATGCTTGTCCTACACTCACAGGAGTGTAGGTTAGAGCAAAACTGATTAGTTTAAGGGAAGGAGTTCTGCCAAGCTCCAATGTACATTGCAGATGGATACTGAAGCTGTCTGGAGCCTGGACACATCAGGAAAAGTCTCAGCAAAGACACATTTTGGGCTGGATTCTTTGAAGAGGTTAAAAAATCCATTAAAAAATTAATTCATCTGAGTCTCTAGACTTTAATCCTACAGAAGTAGTGTCATAATTGGGTTACACTTCACCTGAGGATGAAGATATGTAAGTATGCATATGTATTTTGGCCCAAGAAAAATGGGTATGTTTTGCACAAAATAGGTTTTTTTCATTTAAGGCTTTTAGTTGAGGCTGCTTCCTTGTTGTAGCTAGAATTCTTCAGGGTGTGTTTGGTCCTGACACAAGGGTGTGTTTGTCAAACCGTGCAGATTTTCCACCCCTCTTTTACAAGGCCAGCTTTTTATCCTGCCCTGCCTTTGTTCTACCAGCTGCTGGTAACCAAATCTTCTGAGGGTCCCCAGTGTGTCCTGAGCAGCCTGAATGACTGACTTCTGGAAAGGTGCTGCTTCTCCATGGGTTTCTCCCAGGATGGTGAGTGGCAGTGCAGGGTGTGTGTCCATGTGTTCAGGGCAGGGTGTGTGTCTGTCTGTTCAGGCCACTTGCTGTGTATTAGAAAAGTGAGCATGCTCGGCTCCAGGGCACTCAGTCAAAATACAAAGTGGTGATTTTGGGCTCTGAAGGGGAGGAAGGGAAGGAGGAGGAGAGGTTTGGGCAGTCCTTCCTTCTGGAGACTTCCATTCTTGCTGTCCCATTCTTATTCACCTCTTACTAAAAAAAAAAAAAAATTCAGGTGTTAAAGTCATATTTTACATATTTAGGGCTGGCGACCCCCAAGTCTGAGGTCTCCAGTAATGCAAAGAAAATCCAAGCTTTTCAGCTGGTGGGTAACAGTTGGGTTTTATTTTAAAATTATAACAAAAAGCCTAAATGCTTTATCCGAGGCATTCATTAAAGAAGCTGTGTGTTTCCAGATATGGAAATTGGGTGCTCACAGAAGTTGCTTTCCCTACCAGCCTGTGCAGACTGATGTCTTTCTCTGCCTCCTTAAAAGGCCTAATTATGCCATAGGCAGCCACCTTGTTCTCTTCAGTCTCGTATTCTGCCACATTACCATTAGAAGCAGAAAGAACTAATTAAATAAGTATACTAAATGACTATTTTCTCATTCATTTATTCTCTGTCCAACCTCATTGTGTATTCTCTTTTAGTCAGGGGATACATAGAGGAAGGCAGGCCCTTTTTTTGCATTGGTTCTCAGGGGTTTAGGCTGCCATTAGGACTACTGCAGTTATATATAGGTTATTTTTCAATTCCTTCCACATTCTGAGATTGAAATTCACTCCCTTGGTATATACTGTCTTCTGCATAAAAGCATCAGAGGAAGCCTAAATGTAATCCTTCTTAACTCCTACTTTGTTTCAACACATCAAAATTTCAGGTGTAAAAGAGCACTGAGATACTTTAATAAAGACATACTGGGTCAACCCAGCCACTGCAGCCTGTCCCTGGTGCCAGTTGTGCTTGCAGTTTACCAAGCACATTAAAACCCAGTGGCTGATGCTTTGTGCATTTGTACTGCTTTTCTGTGGGAAGAAAAGGAGCTGTAGACAGCCACAGACATCCCTTTTCCTCCTGCTTCCAGTTTCTCTGCTTAGCCCAGGGAGGGAGAATGAACTGTGAAAGCAAAGACCCTTTGGAAAGGAGAAGGCTTCCATGAGCTCTCCCCTGGGCACTCCCATTCGGCCTCACCTCCAAGCAAAGGGCAGCTCATATTATTTCAAGCCTCCCTTGGGATGTCAGGAGCAGAAGGTAGATGATACCCATCAAGATATTAGGACCCAGGGCTCCATGCTCTGTGTAAAACACCATTCTGAAAACTATATAATTTATCAGGCAGATGTAATTCCATCAAGGGGTTCTGGAGATGGTGCAAACCACATCATCCAATTACAGCCTGGAAATTGAGTTACTGTGCCTGCAGGAGCAAATACTGCCCTTATACCTATAGTATGATTCTGCAAATCTTGTCTGGGGGGAAATAGGGCTGCCCTCCTCCCCCTTAGTGCTGTTCCAGAAGTATTTGTGGGATGCATTTTGGTGGAATACAGGCCGTATTAAAAATGCTACTGGTTTATGCCACAAAAGGCTAAGGTGAATGGAGTGCAATTTTTCCCTCTTGAGCTCTTCACTAAAATTTCATTGTCATGGGCTTAGTGCTCAGTTCAGAGCCATCCGAGCAACACAGCCAGAAAAGCAGAAGGGTTAATTAGGTACAGTATGCTGGCTTTAGTACAAAATACACAGAGCTTGACTGGTTTAAGTAAGCATTTGTGTTTGATTGGAGTCTGCATGTCCTAACAGAAAGAGACTGTGTTGTAATAGAAAAGATAATAAAGATTGAATTTATGTCTTTCTTAGTAAGAACAAGAAGTGTGGAATTATCCTACCCTCTCTGTGGGTGAGAGTAGTTTGTTTTAGATTTGTTTTATAGTGTAATGTGAAGGGTTTTGCTGGATTTGCTGTTAATGTGCTATTCCAAAGGAAATATTAATGCTCTAAGGAACAACTTCTAAACCTCTAATATGCAAAAACAACTCCCAGAGTACTCATTTGGCATTACACAAGAGCCATACTTAATCTCTAGAGCATATGGTATTTTGTTAAGATTGCACATATTGACAAATGCTATCAAACCTGTAAAATATTAATTTATTTTGTAAAGCAGTATACTTATTTTTATATCATTGAAATAATCAGCATCTGTCTGTATAGTCTGAGAAAATGCTGTGTCTGTCTTTTTAATGGTAAAATTCCTTTGCTTTGGTTATAAACCTGTCAGTCCTGATAGCTAAACTGAAGGCAGTTTAACTGAGTTTTATAACATTTGCATCTTCCTGTGAGCTGTCTCCACTCTGCCCGGGGCATTGAAGGTCCTTTAGTATTTGCCTTAAGTCCAGGAAACAGTCTAGAGGTCAAAACCAAATTTTCCCTTTATCTTGGAAGATAGATGCTCTTCAGAAACCCCTACCATTCTGATTTTTATGGATGCCCCAGAGTGCTTCCAGATGTATGCCCTTGCAGGAAAAGAACAATAACAGCCTGGTTGCCATCTGTGGTGCTAAACCACAGCACAACACTTGGCCCATCAGGCCTCACACAACTGTCTTACCCTGCCACTACCCTTGGCTACATGAGATAAATAAAATGGATGGTGTTCAGTTATAATTGGCTTGTGTGTAGCTTTTTAGATGTCAGACTTTGCACTCCCCTACTGAGCTTTTACTGTTGTGTGTTGAGTTTTTAGAAGAAAATAGTAACATTTTTCCCTGAACCTTCTGCATGTTTCAATTGAAAATATTTGAGCAAGGCACTGAAGGTTTGGTCTCAGCTGAGAACATAGGAAACATAGGAACATTCTTGGCTGAAGTAATTTTAGAACTTTACAGGACTCCAAATCCACTTTAAGGGCAGAGAGACAGCTGCTTTTGGAAAGCTATCCTGGGTGCTAAATGCCCTGTAAAAATACAAAGCTCCTCCCAAACAAAAGATTTAATAAAAGATTATTTTTCTTTTATGACATTTTTTACAACCACTGCAGTATATGGCACCCTCCGTGGTTTTACAGCCCCCTTGTCATTGCCTTGGGTTTACTGGCCATGGTGATATTTATGGACAGTGCAGACATTGTGCTCTCAACAGAGTCTGCTCACCAGCATCAAGGATGATTCACAGGAAAAATTTTTTTATGTGATGAGATTTTATAGTAAAACAGAACTCATATTGTTTATTAGTCACAATTTTTCACACTCTGAACCATTCCTGCCAGCTTTCTTTATTTCACTAAAACTTTATTCAGAATGATTTTTGCTTGTTGGTGTTTTGGCTGTCCTGGTATTTTGAAACAGACATTTTGGTTCATTTTTGCCTTTTACAAGGGTGTTTATCTTTCTGTAGCAAATGTAGTTCTCTCAGACCATCCTCCCATGGAAAGGTCTGCTCTGAAGATCTAACATGAGGATGTGGGGAGAGGGAAGGAAACAAATTAATTTTATATGGCAAGGCAAATAATTTAATGAACACCAACATGGAGCATAGCTGCCCTTCTTGTGCCGTGTCAGACAGTCTGCCCACTCAGCTGGAGTTGGCAGGATGGGTAGAAGGAAGTGTGCAGGAAGAGAGGAGAGTTTTTGTTCCAGGGCTTTATCCCAAAGGGCAGAAAGGAGGAAGGCTCCTCAGCAGTCTGGAAGTACTGCAGTCCCATGCTCAGCATTTTACTCCTTGAAATTCTGCCCTGTTTAGCTTGGCCACCTCCCTCTTCCCTGGCTTCTCTCTGCTTTTCCCCTCCTTAGCAGCCTATGTTATCGACAAAACGCAATTTCAGGAACAAAAGTAGAAACAGCTTGCAAGAAGAGATGAAATATTTTTTTCCTCTAGTGCTTCTGGTGCAGGGACACAAAATCTCACTTAGGTCCTGCCACATCCAGGCCTTTGCTCACCTATCAGGTTTATTTTTAGTCTCATTGCCCTGTGGAGAGTGTAATGACTTCTTTCTTGCATGAGACTGTAGGAAAGTCCACAGGTCAGGACCAACTCCACCTCTGCTTGTTTTATTTCTGTGTATGGTTATTGCTTCTGGCCTGAATAGAAACCCACTGTGTATCAGAAACCAGGTTTGGGCTTTCTCCAAAAATACTTCAGATGTTGTTTAACTTCACTTGCACACTGATAAAATGGTGGAAACTCTTTCCATCCTCCCTTCCCACATCAAGCATCCCTTTGTCTTTGCCAAAACCCAATCACAAGTAAAGATGTCCCCCAGAGAGGACCTTTTTGATGATAGCAGCTCCAGCAGCAGCTCATGGAGCTGCTATCATTAAAAAGAGCTGCTTGTTGGGAAGGATGAATTTTCTTGCTCAGAAGGGGCACGTGCAAGTGTATTTTCCTTCTCTGTAATGAAAGCAGGACAAAAGCACATTCACGGTTCATGATTGCTGTTTCTTGGACATGTGATGACTTTATAAAACAGACAGACTGGAAGAATGGTTAGAATAATGTGAATGAGTGAGGAAATGCAATTTCCAAACACAGCAGTTAAATTGCAAAAGCAGCTGATGATTCATGAGCATTAGCAAAGGGTTTTGACCATCTTTTCAAATTACATTAATATTGTTATTGCTCTTGCAGTGGCTGAGAACCTTTTATTGCATTTATTACCCTTTTAAAAAGTAATACCAGGGCTGTTTTGTGGAATAGTAACCGTGTGTATCACAGCTGTGGTTCTGACAATAAGTAGTTCAGTGAGATGTGTTGGCTTATTCCAGCACTGACTGCTGTGTATTAGCTCTCTGAAAATTAGCTATAAAATGACACCCCTGGGTCCAGAGTTCATAGTTTTCAAAATTTTCAAATCAGTGTCACTCACATTTCAAACAGGTCCATTTCTTTGCTTCCCTAGCTGCCAGCTGCTGCAGCTCAGTGCTAACTTAGCATCACAATTAATAAACTTTCTCCAAACTGCACCTTGCCTTGAGTGACCTGATACACACTCCTTTTCTTTTGGCATTACTGAGGCCCTGATTTCAGGTTGCTACAATCTAAACTGTTTGTGTAAATCTAAACTTCTAAACTGTGTGTGTAAGGATTATTTCTCAAAATGTTTTGTATTCTCACTTGACTTGGTTCACTCTGAAGCAGAGTAAAGTGCATAGAAGAAATTAGGCCTTTGCAGTCATTGGGGTTTTGCAGTTTGCCTTAACCCAAATTTGCCCTCATAGAAATTGTTGAGATGATTTCAGGAAGGAAGAGAAGACAAAAAAAAAAGCTGAGATGGTCACAAAAACTTTTTTTTCACTCAGAAACTGGGCCAAGAAAGGAATGATAAATATTTACATAAAAATTTGAATAACATTTTTTCTATTCAAAATTAATTTTAAATGTAGTTGTTTTTTATTTCACCTTAAAAACCAGAAGTCCTTTGGTGCTTAAAGGAAGGAAGGGAGGAAGCATTTTACTCTAGGCCAGATTTAATATTTTGTTAGAAATTAAATTATCTTTTTCTATTACAAACAGGCACTAAAATTAATTATTTGTAGAGTCCTGAGGAAAAATAATGGAAATTGAATACAGAAGTTTGGTGCTACTGTGCAGGGAAAAAAGGACTTTTTGTTTCTGTATGCAACACTGGTGGTATTTTTATTGGTCATTAATACTAAGTTCATTTCTGCTACAGATACATCATAAAAATTCAGAGCTACATAAGCAGTCTGGAATATGAGAAACATTATTACCATGAATGATGCTAGAAGCTTAAGCTATTCAGTTTATCAAAATGAGAGAGAACTGAGTGGGTTTAGGTTATTCTAGAACAGAAAGAAAGCAAGTAATTTATATCAACTTTATACAGACCTAATTTTAGTTTCCATGGCTTGAAACCAGATTTCTAGAATTGAGTGTCAGGTTTTGCAGTATCCCTTAGACAAAGGTTTCTTGCAGAAACACTTCCCTTAATGATATTTATGGATCAAGACAGGAGAGTAGATATAGCCCATGTGGTTGTTCATTGTACCTGAATGAGGACATAGAAACTCTGAAAGGAATTTGGATTTTGTAGTGGAAATGCATTTTTCCCTGGCAGCACAGAATAAAAGATCGATTTTTGCTTTGCATTATTTTGTCTCCACTTCAACAAGGTTGCAAATCAGGCTCTCTGTATGAGGGTGGCTGTTCCCTGGCAAAAGAACTGAATCTGTATTGGCTGGTTATTACCTCTGAATCTTTAAGAAGGAGACAGCTCTTCTACGGAAGGTAATGCTCAAAAATATTACAACCATCCCTAGGAAAAGATGTAAAAAAGTTCACTGGAAATCCATGAGGAAAAATGAGAAATGCAAGTATGAACAACTCTATTTGAACTAAAAAAGAAATTGCAAGTCTGACCATTCTCATTTAAATGATGTTCTACAAGCCACCCTGATGAATAAGGTATTGTATTAAAATTATCAAAAATTCAGCCAAACTTCCTTCTTGGAAATGGGCAATTATATAAGCTGGGTGCTGAAAATATAATTTTTATTTTTAAATTATTTTACCATTGCAAGACTTAACTTTCAAGTATTTTTTACCAGTTCATCTCACATAGCTCAAATTTGGACTCACATTTGAGTGTAATTTTTCTGCATAAAGTAGATCAGCTACTGGAAGCACTAGAATTAATGGTGGTTTGTGTATTTGGACCATGAGCAGTAAATCCTGCCTTCATTGTCACTGTTGACACTCTGCATGGTGTAGGATCACAATATTTAGAGTGTCTTGATATTTGCATGGAATATTTAGATTTCCTATTTATTTTGCACCACATATGACTTTCATCAAAAAGAATCTTGAACAGATGTTGAGCAGGTTATTTAATTGGGTTTTTTAACGTAGATAAATTAAGAGAATTGCAACTAGTTTCCCAAGTGGTGCTTAAGATAAAAATAAATCCTGTTATGCTTTGTCCATATCAGTAATGGGTCCATGGTGGGTGATGCATTCTTGACAGAAAAGGAAATGTCTTTGTCATAAGTTGTTTTGTGAACTCGAAGTAGACCACTGAGATAAAAACCTAATTAATGAAAATTGACTGGAAAAGTGCCTTTGGGCCTAACTTTTCTTGTTGGATTCAGGAGGTGCACTTTCCAACACTTCTTCAAATTGTGTCTATGCCTGGTGAAGGTGGAAATCCCATTTCTGTTATCTCTGAGGGTCTGCCAGAGATGAGTGACCCGATATTCTGGTATGGGGTCTCTGCCCGTGACAGTGCCGTGCTCGTGCCTTTCATATGTTCCTGTTGAGAAATGCTTTCCTGAGCTAGGTGACCCTGCCTGGATCTTCCACAAGTCTGAAAGCTTCCAGGATACTCCCAAGAGTCCCAGTGTTCTTTCTTGACAATAGTTTCTGGCACCAATATTGGGATGATCCATCCAGCATCCGCCCACCAGCATAGCCCCAGAACACCAAATCTGTGCTTCGTTTTGATAGACAGTTTTCCAGAGCTCTTGGGGCTTCAGAAGAAGTACTTCCAGGTGCATGGAGGAGTGACATCCTCCAGCTTCCTGGGATAATCTTGGGAAGTTGTGGGTCTCTGCTTTAGTACTGGCGTTCCTTTCTGTCCCATCTACATCCAAGCAAGTAGATGGAATGTGTTCTGTGCCAGCTAAAGTCTGCTGTAAGCTGAGAGCTTCTTGGTGGTGCTGATTACCAGACTAAACTGGTGGCAACAGGATACCTTTTCAAACCTGTGAAGAAGCTATCTTGAAGTGAATCTTCAAGTAGCTTCCTATTTTTAAGTCATTTTGGTTTTCTTAAGGGATTTTCATAGCTGTCACATCTCATTCTAATCACAAATATGAGTTTTCTTACCTCGACTGACAAGGGCTCCTCAAAGCTGTGGTTGTGCACTCCAGTCTTTATTAAAAAAAACTGCCCTTGTGCCTTTCAAGAGCAACTCTTGATCAGGAGCTCCTCCTGTGTAAGTTTAAGGCTTGCATGAATCTTCCATCCTGTATCTCCTCTGTGAGCTTTATGAGATGGCCTGAAGTCTCAGAATGAATCTGATGCTCTCCAAGTCTTGACTCCCACCCAGGAGAGGCCAGTTTCATGCCAAATCCGAAAAGGACAGGTTCTTCTTCTAAAAGGATAACCCTGATAGTGAATTTGAGTGTTTGCAACACTGCAGGAAAAAAAAATGCAGCAGACAAATTCTTTTAATGCTGTTTCTGTTAAGATAAGTGCTGTGTAAAATAGGACTATATCTTCAAAATCTGCTACAGATTTTCTTGGCCAGAGACACTTCAGCATCCAGCATGTGAAGATGCCCTTAATGGATTTCTGAACATGCAAAGCAACAGCTTTGTTCTATGTTCTGTGACTGCAGATGATGTGATTTTTCAGAATTAACATCTTGGTCAATTGCCAACAGGAGAGTGCAGTGCAATACCTGATATTAGCAAAGGGAAGGTAAGGATACCTACAATAAGGGGGATTTTTTTTTTCTGTTTGCTGGAGGCATGGCAAAAGATCCATCACAGAAAAAAAAAAAAAGGTTATTTGCCAATAACTCCTTTCCAGCAGTCTCCTGTGGAGCAGGCATCCATAGCAATTCAGTGCATTCAGCTTTACCTTGGAGATGGACAGAATAATAAGGGGATGGGAGAGAATAATGAGAGAGCAAAAAAACCAAACAACAAACCAAACAACAACCCCACAAACCCACTGAGTAAAATATCACTTCTATTGATTTATTTTGTGGACTATCGTGGCATTTGGGATGTTTAGTCCCATAATAGGAGAGAATGGCAAAATGGATCTGCAGTTCCAGGGGGGGTAAAAAATGGAGGGAGTGGTTTTTATCCACTAGTACAATTCTGAAATGCAGTAAATACAAGTTGTATGGGGTTAGAAGTTCACTGCAGCGTGCAAACCATAGTCCTGTTTAAAGTGCATCCTCCATTAGAGCAGTGCTGTCTTGTGGTAAAACTACCTTCTCTTTGGAGGACAAAGCTGTGGTATAATTAAGGTAATTATTTTTTCAATTGATGTCTTTTATCTTATTTTTCTAGCTAGTTGTGGGCTTTTTAACCTGAGAAATCTTTTAGAAGTTGCTAATAAGAAAAAACTGAGCAACTGTTGGCTGCTGAAATGAGTCAGCTGAGGGGTGTTTTTTGCTTAACTTGGCCCAGTGGGAACAGATAATAATCTGGTGTATAAGAAAGGCTCCATTTCTTAAAGGCTGTGCTCTCCATTCTTAACAAAGTGTCTGTGCTGGGGACCTTTTCTGAACCAGGCTTCTATCAGATGCAAACCATAAAGGCATCAGCTAGGCAAGGTGGCTATGGCTGCACTACTTTTTATCTCTGCACAGCGAGTTCTGTGTGTTGGAGGAAAATCAGATGCTGTCAGTACAGCTTCACATGGCTGCTCTTCCCACCTGCCCCTTGGAACCAGGAGGGAGCTGGGGAGTCATTCTGTATTTTCTGTCAGGATCAGTAATGTCCTGGAGCTCATGTTGTATGAGCACCACGAGACAGGGACCTCTCTCAAAAGCTTCACCTGTGTTAAATTCTTCCTCTAAACCACGGCAGCCTAATTAAGAGCTTTTTGTGCCTTATCATATTTGATGGCTCCTGAGGTGAGGCCTTCACACCTCGCAGCATTTCAGGGGGGCAGCGCTGTGCAGGTTGAGAAGTGCTGCTGTCAGTAATTACAAGGAGGAAAATAGCTCAGCTGCTTGGCTGCCACGTGTGTCATTGCATGCTCCATAAAGATGATGGGGTTTGCCTGCTGCTCTGTTCTGACAGGGCTCTGTGCCTGGTGCTCTCAGTGCTGAGATCCTCTATTGTACCAGAGCAAAAAGCTCTTGTGCAGGAAATGTTCACCTCTCTTTGAACAGCACCTCCACGTGAGGAAATGCTGTAACACGTGCTCCTTGTGGTTGAATTTTGCACTCCTTTTGTGGTGCTCATAATCCCCAAACCTGCTGCCACTCCACTGTTACATTGCTGCAAAAAAAATAAATGTACAAAATAGTCAGGGATTCAGCAACAGACAGCACTTGTTCTGTAGTGGTTAGGGCTGGATTGGGTGCACCTCATAATGTGTCAAGAAAGGTAAAATTGCCCAAGCCTATGGCGTATTTTTGCAAAATCCTGAGCTGCTCATTTATTTAGCCAATTTGGAAAACATTGCCTGAAATTTTCATCTTGGGAGATAATGTACTGTTGTTACATACTATGTGTCAGTATGAAAAGAAATTAAACTAATTACATTTTAAGGCCCAGGAACTAGCAAGTCTTGTGCCATTTTTACGTGTCTCTGCGGAGCACATGAGCACCTGGCTCTCCAGTACCCCTTACAAGGTAACTCTGGGTTTTTATCAGGCTGTCAGAAAAGCAGAAAAATCCCTCATCTGGGATTTACAGCAATAGAAGGCAAGGAGACTTAAATTAGTTCATTTACTTCTCTCAGCCACTTACCCACATTGCCACTACTCCCTCTCCAGTCAAATGAGGTCAATCAGCTTGACAGCCCCATCCCCTCCACTAAACCTTTAGTTGAGGAGAGCAGCTCCAGCAAGGCACAGAAGGTCAAAAGCTTGACAGAGAATTAGGCACTAAATGTCCGTGGGGCCACGTGCCCTAGTTAGGGAAAGATTTGCTGGTGACTCTGCCAGCACCATGTCTTAGTGCACCCACCAACCCAGGAACATCTCCCTCAGCTAAGGGAGACTTTTCCTCCCATTTTCTAGGTTAAACATCCTGTCTCAGCTCAGCTACCCTATTATCTCTACCAGCCTGATCACATCACTGCTTCCTGTCATGTATTTCCCATCTCCACTCACGACCCATCTCTGCCTCTCTTTTCTTAGTGTGTGATTGCTCATCTTGACCTCAGCTCATAACCCTTTATCTCCTAATCCTTCTTGCCTTTGTGTGTGATCTATTTTGCCTCCTCTTAAACTTGTCATCTATAAAGCAAAAGTCAACTGGTATTATGAGGTAAACAGGAGTGTATTACGTCCCCATGATTGCAGGCTGAAAATAAATAGTGATGGTCTTCACCCAAAGCTGGGAATCAGAGCCCCCCAAAATAAGAGATTAGCTTTTCAAAAGGGATACATTTAGAGAAAAGGAAATGCATCTTTCATTCTCTGGTTTCATTCTCTTGAAGACCTCTCTGGTTTTCAAGCATCTCAGAGTTATACTCTGGGGTTCTACCCCGCAGCAATGCACACTGTAAGCAAGAGGAGAACAACTGAAAAAATGCAGATCTGAAGTTTTCATTGGCCTTCCTCAGTGCATCCTTTAAGGGAAAGGCTTCATTAGGAGAGGTGGAAATGTTGACAGGGCAAAAGATCAGCGTGTCCTAGGAGCATGGATTTTTCTCCATGTGTTTTCTGAACATCAGACCTCAAGCAACTGTGTGACCTTAATCTGTCTTGAAAGCAGAGCCCTCATCCTGGTTTAAAAATCTAAGCAGGTAAACAAAGCTTAGGTATTCCAGAAGCCACTGTAACGTGGTCACTTTCCCAGTAAAGTCTCTTCCTAGCCACAGGCGTATGCATAGGAGTTGGAAGACATGTAACAGAGGTAAATATAAAATAGGTTCATGTCCTCTGAAGTACAATTACAAAAGAGGAATCTTAAAAGCGTCCTAAAATTATTTTAAAATTAAATGTGAATTTCTATTTCTACTAAACCCCCTCAGCTTGTGAGTCTTCACATGGCATTTATTTTCTTTTTTTTAATTAAGAAAGAGATTTTAAAAGAAAGCAGTAATTTTGGACTTCATTCTTCACTCTGAAGGGTTTCACTTAAAACCTGGTTATATTGAATGCTTGCACTAAAAATAAGGTTGGAAAAATCAAGTTTACAGTGCTAAATATTAATTCAATTTGCAAATATGTGCACAGTCTTAAGGAGCTTATCTATCGTGGACAAGACATAAAACCTGAATTCTCTTGTAGATGTGAAAAGAACCAACAATTTTCTCAGCATTACTGCCCTAAAGTAAAACAATTATAGGAAGAAAATCAGCCAGTATAAGTTATCTTTTTGCCTGCAAAACTTTCTGTGCTGGGCTGCCTGCCTTCTCTACCCTAAACCAATCCAAATGTGCCACCATCACCCAGCAGACAAAGGCTAGGAAGAAGGAGAAAGAAGGACAAGGCATGCCCAAATCCCTCCCCTGAGCCCTCATTCTAAAAACCCCAAAATTCTACTTTTCACCCTGTGACAAACTTTCATTCTACTTAAACTTTCATGGCTTGTAAATCCTCATATAAGGTTGGTGATTTTTTCCTTGGGTCAAAATCAAAGGCACAGGGCTCTTGGGCTCCGTGTCAAGGTCTCTGAGCCCCCTGGCAGGGGCTCGAGCCATCCAGGGCAACCAAAGAGATGTCCTGGGTTCCAACAGGAGTGGAGACAAGGTGAGGGTCAGAGGTTTGCTCTGACTTCTGCAGAGCAGGCAGTGGTGCTGCTGGCCCTCCAGAATCTTTTAACTGGTACAAAGAGCTTTTCCTGAGCAGGCAGTGTAGGTGAGCTTTGACTTTTTGCATCCTCCTTTGCCAGAGAGGGTGATGAGTGGCTGGTGCAGGCTCTGGTCCAGCAATGCTACAGCTGAAGGTGCCCCTCTCCAGCAGAGAAATGCTGTGCTGGGGATTTAATTCCAGTTTTTCAAAGAGCTGGCTGGAAAACAAACATTCTGTTTCAAAGGGGGGAAAATAAGAAGAAACCTAAGCTTCAGTATCTGATTTTTTCCAGAGGTGTACAGCTTTCCTTAATGCAGGCAGATTCCTGTATCTGATTTTCCTGCCCCCTGCAGTACCTTCCTCAAGTAAAGATTTACTTGCAGGGGCAAGAGACTCTTATCTCTGTCTCTGGCATGACTTTTCTACCTGATAACCTCCATTTTAAAGGAGATCTCACTTTCAGTCCTTACTTTGAACCAGGCAAGAAGGATAGGAACCCAGTCTGCCTACATCCTGTGTGTGCATCTTGCTCTCTGAAAAATTTGGTCAGAATATCCAGTTTGATCTGAAACCCAACCAAAAAGAGAAGATTGGAAGGGAAAAAAACACAAATCTTCTTAGTTTATCATTAAATCAGAATTAGAAACTAGTCTTTAAAAAAAAAAAAACCAAAGCTCACTGGAATCTGCCCAATTTTAAATGTCCACAGAACCATCTCCGTGTAAATCTCCTTCTATAGTCACAATCCCTACAATCAATCACAGCCATATCTTTATATCTGAATGTTCCTAGTGTCTTTTTTGGTTGGTTTTTTTTTTTTTCTTTTTCTTTTAACCAATTTTCAGAGTTTGAATACATCTTTATCAAAAAAAGGTATTTACAGAACTGGAAAATGCCCCTGCTCCTGCTTTTTTTTGCCAGGAGAGGAATGAATCTGACATTACCTGAGGATTTTATCTATTTAGCCCCATCTGCAGGCTGTGTCCATGAGCTGTGCCATACATATCCTTGATGTCTCTCTTCAGTCAAGTGCTGCCAGGGAGAGAAGCATCCCCTGGAGCTTGTCTGATCCAAATTAGGTGCAGAAATTGCAGTTAAGGACAGCTGTGTGATCCAAGGTGCGAATGGTGCAGAGCTGAAGGTGCCAAGTGGGGCTGTAAAGGGCTGGGAATTGCTGCAGCTTTGCTGGCAATGTAGGGAAGGACATCAGTTCTTTCTTCCACCATCCCCCTGTGTTCCTGGCCGCTGGTGCTGCTCTAATCCCTTTGCAGCTGGAGAGGGGCTGTGGTACTGCCCATGTTAGACAGTCCATCTCTACCCTAAACCAATCCAAATGTGCCACCATCACCCAGAAGACAAAGGCTAGGAAGAAGGAGAAAGAAGGACAAGGCACGCCCAAATCCCTCCCCCAAGCCCCCATTCTAAAAACCCCAAAATTCTACTTTTCACCCTGTGACAAACTTTCATTCTACTTAAACTTTCGTGGCTGGAGGGCCATGTGCCTTGCAGTCCCTATTGCTTTGGCGTTCCCCTCTGGGCCAGTCCTGCCCAGATCTTGGTCTTGCTGGTGCCCCCAAGGTTGTGCCTGTGTTTGGGAAATGCCTGTGGCCAGCCATAGAGAGGCTGTGCTGCAGCACAAGCCTTCAGAGCTGTCAGTGATGCAGAGACTGAGCAATAGAGTCAGCCAGCTGCTTGCTGGGGAAGTCATGGCTAATACATTTCCACGTCTTCAGCCTTTTCCACCTGTCATGTAGGCTGCCAAACTGCTCTTTTCCCTTGCCTTCTCTTTGCTCCACACTTCTCTTAGGAAATCAGACAAATAGACCAACTGCAAAAAGGAGCAGAGAGACTAGGAACTGGGTTCAGCCTCTGCTTTCACCACTTAGCTGAGATTTGATCTTTCCATTTTTGCTTCATGGCTCCTGACTCAGCTTTCTGCTCTGTATCAGCAGAGTGGTAACCCTTGCTGTTCATGAAAATACTTTTAAGACTAGATATTTTCAGAGCATTAACATAGGGCATTCCTGAAATTTGTCAAAAGTTATGATAAATTCATCTAGAAATTCTCCTGTGGAAGAAAAGAGACAAATATTTTGAGAGACTTACAAGATGATGTGATGATAAATCACAGGATCTTATTTTCCAGACTGTTCTGGTTTACCTTCTCTCTGTTCCCTACCTGGGGGCTGCGTTACAGCTTTGCTCCCAGCAGTTGCAGGCAGCTGCTGTTTGCAGGGGAGGAGCTCCTGTGGCATTATTTATGGCAGCTCTCAGTGAGAGGACAGTGATTTACTGTGTGCCATCTTCTGCAGCTGTGAATTTGCACCACGGCGACAGGGACATCCAGTGGAATCCTGATTTTCAGTCTGACACAGAGGTAGAGAGAGGTGAAGTGGCTGGGTAAAAATGAAAGCCTGTTAGTATCCTCCTTTGCCCTCCCACAAATAAACTTTTACTTTCTGGAATTTGGAAATTAGGGTTTCAAACAGCCTTACATTCATGCTTCCATCTCTCCTGCCAGACAACTTTTTCAAGAGAAGTCAGGATAGTCTTGATTCTTCCTCTAAAATTGGGTAAACCTTTTTATATAGGTCCTCCTCTTTTGCCTCTCCTCCAAACCCCACATCTGACTGCATCTGCTCTACATCTGACTGCCCTTACCAGGGAGACACTCTGATGAATTTGTCACCAAACTTGCCCCGTGCTCTGAGCTGCACAACATGCAGGGTGGCAGCAAAAGGAGCCCCCACCCAGGAGCTCTCAGGTCTGCCTCTGCCTGCAGAAAGGAGCTCACTCCTCTGTGCTACC
The DNA here is from genome assembly GCF_051311805.1 of Agelaius phoeniceus. Classification (NCBI taxonomy): domain Eukaryota; kingdom Metazoa; phylum Chordata; class Aves; order Passeriformes; family Icteridae; genus Agelaius; species Agelaius phoeniceus. Next base: position 22,597,119 of record NC_135268.1, read on the forward strand.
AAAAAAGAGCTGTAGAATTTGACTTCATGCCCTTGATCTTGAAAAAAAGATGCACAGATCAACTGAGCAGGCTCATGGGCTTATCCAAATTGAATCTCAGTGCCAAGTCTCTTGGTTTTGACCTATACTATAAAAGTGTTAAATTTCCTACAAAGCCATTGGCATTCTGCACAGGGAAAATGATAGAATAACACTAGGGAATGCCTTGTATTTTATTTCTGGGGTTATTTCTTTCGACCACAGTTTATCTGGCACAATGCACAGGAAAATGATGGGATGTGTTTTGTAACATTACACAGGAAATCCTGGCATTGCTTTCTCTCAGTAGCAGTGAGCCATGCCAGTCAGCTGTGGCATGGGACAATGAGCAAGCCCAGCTTAGTGGCCCCTGTGGGAAGCTGCATGGGAAGCTGCTTCATGAGCTGTGTCTGCTGGAGAGGGAGTAAAGGGAGAAGGAGGGAAAGGTTCATTTATTTGCTACCAAGATTCCTCCTCTGAGGTTGGCATGGTGGAAATTGCAAAACTGCAAGTGGGATTAATAATGCCATAAAAGACATGGCTGTAGGTACAATAATGGAGGGCAAGCAAGCCCATTATCTGGTCTGGCTGGCTATGAAAGATTTTTGCTCCAAGGCATCTGCTGTAATTGAAGATTTGGTTGGTCAAGCTGTAGAATACTTTTAGGATACAAGTGATGTGTGCTGTCATTGCTATGCAAGCTTATGTTTCCTTTCTCCTATTCTGAGCTGAATAGAATGTAACCTTCGGGTCAGTAATCAATGTGTGAATGATATGGACCTACATTTCAGGGGAAAAAAGGTATGAGGTGAAATGCAAAACTTCAGATCTTCCTGCTTGTTAGTTCTTTTCTGCTCTGCTTCCTCCAGCAGCAAAAGTAATGGTAGGTCTTGATTGTTCTGCATTGTTCCAAAGCACTAAAATCCAGAGGCAAAAAAAAAAAAAATTAACATTACACACATGAACAGGTAGAGCCCTTGCTTATTGAAATGCAGAGGAGACCAGGAGACCTGATTAGGCAAATTTTGTGAGACAAGAATACAGCCAAGCTCCTGAAAAATGGCAACATTACCAGGGAGATGCTTTTATTAACAGAATAAACACTCAGTCCTCCTGCAGATTGTTATCCAGATTGAATGGCGCTTGGTTCTTATCAAGACACTTCTGCAAAACATGGAAATCTCAGGTAGTGTGATCCTTCAAGCAAACACCATGCTGCTTAAAGCCTGATTCCGATCACGCAAAGTAGCCTGCAGCCCCTCTGGACACACACAACAGTGGAAAGTGGGCAATAAACCATGAGTTCTTAACTTTCCTAAACACCAGCACCTAGCAGAGTTTCTGTGCCAAACTTTTTCACCTCTCCACATTGCTGGTAGCCCTGGGAGAGCACGGGAAAGGATTTCAATCACTAGGCAGTTTTCCCGTTGGCAGAAAACCTACAGACACAGAGGTGGCAGCCTGGCATGCTGATGCCCTCCTGAAAGTAATCACTCAGTCTGGTGAAGAAGAGCAACTTCCTACCTTCTCTCCCCATCCATAAGAGCAGCAGGGTTGCAGAAGGCAGCAGCAGCAGCACAGCCCATGGGTCTGTGCTGCACACAAATGAAGCAGAGCACTTCGCTCAGGCAGCTTCTTGCTTGCAAAGTTGTACTACTTTATCTTTCATAATCTTCTTTTAGGAGAGGTTAAAAGCCTTCTTTGGGGGATCTATAAAAGATCTGAATGCTTATGGAGGTAGAGATATTTATGATCTCATGTCCTTGAGGAAGTCCTACCTGATGCAGGTTAGAAGGGAGAGTAGGCAGAGCAAGCCCCAAACCAGACAAGATGCCCTAAGCAGTATTTCCAGGGTGTCCATCTCAGGCAGATCTCGTCGTAACCTGGGCCAGGCTTGTGTCAAAGGTTTTGCTCAGGTTTAAACATGCTCAGGTTTAACAGCACAAGTAGAATCCCTCAAACCTCAAGGTGCTTTAGAATATAATAATAATATTAGAATGAGAAGTAGCATTTTTTTAAAGTATAGTCCAATCCACTCTTCAGTGCCTCTGGTAAATTCAGCAGGGACTCTTACAATTTCTAGGCAGAATTGTGGCTTTTCCTTAGATAGAGCTATCCCTGGATAGCCTCTATACTGCTGTGTGTATTTGAAGAGTGTTCCTTGGTATAATCTGAGGAAAGGCTTTAAAGAGGGAATGTATTTTGGGCTGTCTCTAGAAATGGTTCCTCTATGAAATGCTTTTGCTTGGGAGAACAAATCAAAGTAATGAATTAAGTTTTGGAGTAATAATATATCCTACACAATAATCTTAAACATTTTTACTTTCATCATCCAAAGGATTGTCTGGAGAGGCTCCTCAGTACATCTCTAAATGTATAAGGTTGGTTATTGCATGTTCATGTACACAAGTAGTGGTTTCAGACCTCAGTATTTTTAAAACCCTGTATGGGAATGAATCTGGGAAGCTTTCACTGCTGTAACCAAGTACCAAGAAGATAAAAGCATTTGAGGTATTTTTAAATGTCAGATTTCAGACACAAAGAGTATTACTGTGATTTGATCTTCAGACTCTGTATTTATTTGTCTAGCCTCTCCTATTTTATCAACAACTCTGTTCACCTTGGAGATAGCTATAAGCTATTGATTCAGGGTCTCTAAAATCCACATTATGGTATTTAAGTCAAGATATGTAAATCATTCATTTAAATACTATCAAAAGGAAATTTTGACAATTTTGTTTTTAATTTTTAAGGGCTTTAAAAAAGCACTGTACAAGCAGTTTAAAACATGAGAGAATCATCAGCCAAATATTTTTGCCATATTTGCTTAGGTAAATAGCAGATAAATGTCAAATATGCAAGGGCCACCTAGATCTCTTACTTGTAAAAAGAGCTGTTCCAGACTGTCACTTCAAGGGACTTAGTGTAGCTGATGTGTCTTGTGTTTCTCAAAATATAGATGCAGGTAGTTTGGGTAAGAATGAGGCTTTGCAGTGCCCAAAGCATGACCCCAAGCAAACATGATCATGCCCAGGTTCTTACAGTGAAATTAAAGATCTTTCCTGCACCCAATAACCCAAATATCACAGTGTGCTCAAGGACGCTGCTGACATTTTCAAAGACCACCCAAGGTGTTGCCTTTCTGACTGCAGATATGCTCTGGGTCTTCATGGGACTCCCTCTCTTTTCCTTTCCATTTCTCTTGAGTCTCTTCCACTTGTTCTCATTCTGCCTCTTGTCAAGTCATTGGAGTCCAGTCTTGATATTAGCAAATACCATATTGTCATAGCTGGAATAAGTGCTTGACTTCTAAAGGTAGCCTAAACATATACAATATATAAAAATGAAGTTCACTAGTCACCACAGTTCTTAAGATCTTAAGATGTTAATAATTTTATTTTTAATGTAATTGCCTCTTAGCTGAAGACAAGGCTTGTGTGTTCATCCAGTGCTAGGTCAGGTTCAGTGAAGTAGTTTATTTATCCTTCTCACAGCACATCAGCAGAGGGTCTAAATAGATTAGTTAAAGCTATTCCTTATGATCTAATTAAGAAAAAATAATTCCTTAAAAGAAAAGACAAATATTTTAGTATTTAATTTTGATGTTTTCTTTATGCAAACTTTCAGTGTTTGTCTTATTGCTTTGTGTCCAAAAAGTCTGAGAATGCACTTGGAAATAGTAATCAAGCCTAATAACTGTTGGCATCTCAGTCTTGGAAAAGAAAACAATAACAAAGTCAAACTAAAGTGTTTGTTTCCATTTTTTTCTTTCTCCTGCTAAGCAGGAGAACAGTTATTCACATGGCTTGTTATCCACAGGGCTTCTCAGGCAGGGGTCAGCTGACAAGTGACACTGGAGGAAATGTTCAGTGAGGTGAGAGCTGAGGGAGAAGACATCTAAGAAGTATGCAGTGGCTGAACGGGCATGTTCCAAGCTTTCCATTGTTGGTTAATCGAGGTTTGATCCAGAAAAATGCCACTTTTGTCACAGCCTATCCAGAAGGGTTGGAGCTCCCAGGTGTGCTCTATGTTGGACTCTGCCGTCTGAAAGTTAATGATGAAACTCTGCTGACTTTGGACATTGGGGTTTCCTGACTTTGTGTGAAATTATTGGTTATTTCAGATATGAGAGGAGCTCCTGAGTTACCTACATACTGCTTGGGACCTGCAACTCAAGTCCTCGAGTGGTATGCATGTAATCATAAATTCTGCTTGTAAAGCCACAATATCACCTCCAGTGTTGCAGGGAAGAGTGTGAAGAAAGTGTAAATTTAGGACTGTCTCTCTGTCCTATGGCAGTCCCATGCATCACAGCTGATTTGTGGATCTGGGAGGCAGCTTTGGAAGCATGGGCATTTAGAAAGACACATTTCCTAGGATGGGCAGGGCAGAGCTGTCCCAGTGGAGGGGAGCACAACAAAGCCTGCTCACTTCTTCTGCAGACTCCACAGGCTGTCCCTGCTCTTGCTTTTGGCTTATGGCAATGAAAGCAAGACGGAAATTAAGTCCAGGGTGTTCATGGGGCCATGAAGTACTGAAATTTTTATAAAGCTTAGTAACTATCATTTTTCAAGTAATTTTCTAAAAGAGGGCTGGAATGTGGGTAGTGCACAGGAACCAATGTACCTTGAAAGTACATTTCTTTGTTTTAATAAGGCTGGCGGTGTACCGTGACTCACCATAATGAATTAATTTGGTGTTTACCATAACAGCACTGAGCTTAATGAACTTATCATATTTATGCAACTGTCTGTAGATGTTCTCTTGTCATTTGGGATTCATAAATAAGTACTAATACTTTTATCACTGCTTTCTCCTGAGCAGGAAAGTTCTTCACAGTGAAAGGCCATTAAAGCTCACTTCTATTTTTCTGTATAAAAAGTAAGCAGAAGATCTTTAATAACTTGATTTTTATCTTTATGTGGGTTTCTGAATTGTTAGTATGTACTCAGCAAAGCTGTTCAGCTAGAACAAAACTATTGTAGAGCCATCCTTATCAAATTCTACCAGTCATATAATAGATAGAGTTAATATCTCATTTTACTGCAGGTGCCATTTCATTTAAGGTTACCCTTCTGCGTTTGAAAGAGAGTATCCATGTAAGTTCAACAGATTTAAGTAAAAAGTTCTCTAAATTGAACAAAGTGATACTAATTTACAGCATCCAAGTGATGATTGCTACATCTTTGGAGGGTAATGGTTTGTTGCTGAACAAAGCAGAAGGTCAGCTGCTTTCTCTCTTTTAATATTGTTTGATATGCAAATCCTTAATGCTGAACAGCAGCTCTGGTTTACTACTGCTTCTTCTGTCATCTCTGGAAGGCAAGATGCTTATCCTTGTTCCTGTGCACTGCCTTCCTGCTGACAGCAGTGTGGTGCCAAGCACTGCTGAAGGGCACATCAGAAGGCGGCCACCTGCCTGCCCTCCTGGGCCTCCCTGGCTGAAATCTGGGCTGAAATCTGCTTGGAGTCCCTGCCACAAAACAGGCTTTGCAGCTGGACCCACGGGCACTCTTTTGCTGGGTTAAGTGGTGGGAATGGGTGCAAAGGGAGCGCTGCTTCGTCTAATCTGGCAGCATTTGGCTGGCATACAACATTTCCTCTCATGGAGCCCATGATTGGCAGCTCATTAAAAAGCTGGCTTAAAAAAAATATCCACAGAGAAAAACAGAAAACAGTCTCTTCAGAACTGAAAATTCTCCCAGATATCAAGATCTCTACTCGAAGGAAGGGCTGGTATATCTGTATATGTAGATATAATGATCTCTTCTTCCAGGTGTTTTGTTCATTTTGCAAGCTCTCCCAACGTCACTTCATCCACTCAGAAGCCGGCACTGGCAGTGCTCCCCTCTTTCTTTCAGCTCAGGACAATGACTTCTGCCCTACACCTTCCCACTCATCCTTTTTATGGCTGACATATGATGCTATAAATCTCACAAATATGATTTATGGCATCAAAGTCAAGCCTTTGAGCACCAATGTGTGTCTCCCACCAGGCCTCAAGGATGAGGGCAAAATATGAAAACTCACCAGGTCTGAGTGAGACAGTGAGGTACCACTGAGAGGGGAGAGGAGATAAAAAGGACTCCAAGAGTCTCCTACTTGCCTCTCTCCATTCTTATTTCCTGCTTCCTTCCCCATGAGGAAGCCAGCCAGGCTAAGCAGCAGCCATCCCTCTCTGGCACCACAGCCCCCAGCCAGCCTTCCAGGTGGCACCAGTGAGAGCTGCTCTGCTGCCAAGAGAGGAGCCTGCTTTGCCAGAACCTAAAGCTTGCTCAGGGAGATGCAACAGGAGCTGGCATCACTCCAGATATTGCAGTGAAAGATTTAGGCAGTAGCTTTGCTTAAGTAAAAAACCCGCAACCACTCCTGGTGGATCCCTACCTATCTACTTTGATAATTGAAGGATGCTTACAAACCAGCTTTTATATCTTGCTTGAAGAGGAGAGCCAAATTCTGCAGACTTTGTATCAGATTTTTGATAGAAAAGCTCCAGTGAGAAGGTTTTGCCAGAGGAATGATTTTTGCCTAACCACTGCAGAAGTTACCAGAGTTCTTGTCACTGCCTGATCCCATCTGCAAGCACTGAGTGCTCCCAGAGGTGACCCATGTGAGCCCCCCATGGGAGCCAGCACAAGGGCTGGGACCTTGGCTCAGGCTCCTGAGGCAGAGCCCACCAAGGTATTCAACTAAAGCTTTTTTTTTTCATTTGCATTTTTCCCCCTTCTTCAACAGTGGGCATTCATTACCTTGGCTCTGCAAATCTGCTCTCTGTAGCAGTCTGATCTGCTGACTAGAGCCAAGCACCTCATCCTTAGCACATCCTCTTCCTTATCAGTGCCAGTGGGGAAGTTATCCCTCTGGACAACATATTCCTGGTGCAGGAAGCTGATATTCAGTCACCTTTGACATCCCAGAACATACATTGGCATTTCCAATATCATTGTAAATGGCCTCTCATATCTCATGCTCACTGCTGATAGCTGAGAATGAAATTAGATCAAAAAAGGTGTTGTCACAGAGGTCCCAATTTCAGAGCATTTGTGACACCTTGCTATCACATTAAGTTGGGTTTTTTTATCTGTGGGTATTTTGGAGGAGTAATTCCATTTCACTGCCAGCAGCAAAGTATGTTACTAAGTGGAATCCACCCCTATTCCCATTGATTCATTAGGATTTGTTCACATCCCTGTTAGATTTGGAAAGCACAGGCAGCTCAGTTTTCTGTGTTTATATCCACAAGACATCACTGGGCACTGTGGATTCAGAGCCAAATCAGTTAAAGTGCACACAGACCCTTTCGTTTGTGCAGCTCAATAAATTTACGTCATTGCCTTGAAAAATGTAACTCTTATCACTTTGCTTGCTAAAGAAAAATATATTTAAGACCTGCACTCTGTCCATAAGCAAGTTTTAAAGGTCATGTTTTTTGGACAAATCGGATTATTTCAATATATAGGGGGTTTTTTGTAGGCTTTTTAAGACTATGGTGTTTCAAAACATTAGGAACTCATGCACCCTGCTTATTAATTTCCACTGGCTTATGTCTCACAGTACTACTCTGTACTAATAAACAGGTTCAAAAGAGCCAAAGCCATTGAGGAAAAAGTTCAGTTGTAAAAATCTGGGACTAGGAAGGAGAGGCACTTGCTGGAATTAAAGCATTGGAAGATCATTATCATTCAGAGCATTTAGTTAATGCCTTATTGCTTTAGTCATTTATTAAATTTGAAAATCAAATAACGAAGTGATTGTAGTGTCTGCCACCCAATAGGTACGTCTGATTAGCGTATCGGGGAAGCCACCAGGCGCTGCGGCAAATCCACGTATTTTTATGGAAAGAGTGCCATCGTGTGGGAGCCTCCTTGCAGCACGCAGGGATAGCAGAACCCGTGTGCCGGCGTGCCTGCTTACAAGGAGCCTCCCTTCCTCCTTTGTTTTCCCTGGAATTTCCATAAAAGCGCAATTTTCGTTTCCGGCAGTGAGCTACAAAGATAGCAACTTTCATAGCTAGGAACGGGTTGGAAGTATTAAATCTCCTTAATATGTTAACTATTCTTTTGATTCCATAAACAGGTGAGTTCTGAAATGGAGTGTTTCTGAAGCCTAACAGAAGCAGGATCTCCCTCTTTCTCTGCATACCATTAACATAGTTAGTGCTCTTATCATCTCTCTCAATATATATTGTATCCCTCAACATCTGTTTGCAGCTGCAGTTTAACATGGCTTGTTATAAGCTTTCCACTTCTTGAGCTCTCCCTTATAATAATACCAATACTATCCCCAATTTCTACTTCCATGTTTTGTGTTTTCCTTTAAAGAATTGAACTTATATGTTACATCCATAAAGAAAATTGCCAATAATTACCAGGGGTACAATTAGGGATAAATCTCCGTTAAGGAACAAGCCAAAGCTCAGTGTCTTTATGCAAATGCCTTTTGTTAAAAAGATGTCTTGTGTAATCAGGAATTATACTGACAAGTGAAGAATCATTTAATTAATGAGAATAGAGCAATCATTTGGATGGTTCATTCTATTCCTGACTGAATAAAAGGGAGAAAATCACCCTGCTCAGGGATTAGAGCCACTGTTGGAAGAAATAAACCCCATGGATGTTGCTCTGTTACTGCCTTGGGAAGATAGTACAGTAATTCCTAAATATAAAACTACATATGTTTGGATTAGACATTGAAAATTAATTTTCTATTACTCCACAAGAACTTATACAAAAGGGTTCTGTTTATGCTGGCTGTCTGTTCCTGCTGACCTCTCAGAATGGAATATTTGGGCCAAAATAATCACCTAGATCCTACCACAGGATTCCAGGGCAGTGAGAACCAGAATGATGGTGAGTTTTTTCCATAAGGACTGTATGGCATGATCCAGGGTGGGGATGGACCCTGTTTGCAGTTGCAGAGCAGTAATCTGGTCTCCAGTTCAGCCCTTTGTCTGGAGCAGGTCAATGTGCCCTGGGTCTTTCCCTCTGGGTCTTTGAATTTCACCGGGGTGGTGATGCCATAAATTCTCTGTTCCATTGTTTGACCTCTCTGATTCTCCTCTTATCTGGTTGGAATTTCTTATCTTCCAGTTTATCCTAGTTGCATCTCCTCCTGTCACTGGGTCTCTACACACTCCCAAGAGGCAGCTGCAGGCAGCAATGGCAGCAGTCCTGCCTGCGGTGCCATCCCTCCAAAGCTCATCTCAACATGGGTGACTCATAACAGCTATTCAGTCTCTTGCAGCAAACCAGACTATCCTCCCATCCTTGAGATACTCCTGCTCCATCAGAAAGCTTCAGAATGAGGCTTCCCTAAGATGTATCTGGGTTTGGGAGAAGTCAAAATGTAGTCCAGGCAACTCTGACCTTGAATACCTTTCTCCAGGGTGGGACCTTGAGCAACGTACTGTCAGCAGGCACTGCACAGAATTTGTCCCACTTCTTACAAACTCAAAGCTACATGAACAAGGTGGTTCTGACATCCCTAAGGACTCATGTGCCACCTGTGATCTGTCCTTTTAGGGCACTGTTCCCTCTGGGACAGCACAGGGGTGAACAAGCTGCTCCCCTCTGAACAGGTCATGATCCCAGCCACCAGACATAGTACTAGGTGGGAAGTGGGAGCTCCCTCCACACCTGTGCTGGGATTTCAGCCACTGGTGGCTGTGTCAAGCTCCTCATTCTTGGCAAGACCACAGCACAAGTATGTGGCCATTTGGATGTGCCATAGCAAATTACGTGGCCTCAAGGGCACAACTACCAGTTGAAGCAGCATCAGAGTCACCTCTGCACAGAGCAGCTGCCCTGTGGGCCCCAGGTACATTCAAGATCTCTTTTGAGGCTGATGCAGATCACTGCACTGAGCTGTTGTGGTAGCCCTGAGACAGAGGGAGAGCTTTCCTTCCTCCTGCACTACAGTTTCTCTGGTAGCAACATCCCAGACCTCTGCTGGTTTGTGTGCACTTGGACTTTTTTGCATGCTGTGTCAAATGATTGCAGTAGTAATTGTTTGCCTTCCAACACTGAAATGAAAAACAAATTCATTACATGAAGGAAAAATTTTCTATTGTTTTATTCTTTTTAGGTGTAATCATTGAATTGTTTATCTTGGATAACCAGGGGCATCCAGCTGTTACTCTAGTCATTTCCAGATGCTTTAAAAAAACCAAAAAACTAAAAAACTATCTCATCAGAAATAAATGGAGTAAATATGAAAATATTCTTCCAAACAAAATTCTCATTTCTCAAACATTTCATCCCACAAGAAGTCTAGTTAAATATGTTGTCCTTGCAAGCTGCCCAGGAAATATTTGGCGGGAGGCTGGGTGTGTAGGTCCAAGGACAAGTGAATTCCACAGCAAGGAACCTTCCTGTGGAACCACTTATCATCAGGTTGCATTCTGACATCAAGCAAGACTGCTTTAGGTCATCACTGGCTGCAATAAGATGGCTTTGCTCTCTCTCCAAAGTAGCAAATGTAGGTAACCCGATAAAGATCAGTTTGCAACAATGTCGTGTGTAATGTGGTAAATCTGAAATGTATATTCCTTCTGATTTTTTTTAATTGAAATGTCTCTCATCCAATGATTAGGATGCAAAATATTGTCAGATATCTAATGGACTATGAAAGTCAGTTGCCCTAGACTAGTAAAAGCCAATTGAGAAAATATATGAAGTAAAGCATTTTCATTGAGTTTGTTAAAAGAAGGAGAGAGAGATTTGAGTGTGCTTTGCTGTATCTGGAGTGGCACACAGACACCCATATGCTCAGCCTAACAGGCAAGCCCACACGCAAGCTTTCTTTTTCTGGCTAAATCAGTCTGTGCAGGTTCATCTGCTGCTTGGCTTTCCAAGACACGTGGGGAGGTTGCAGGCAGTCTGATTTACACACTCTCAGGTGCTGCTGCCCCACTGTAACCCCTGCCTCTGTGCTTTCTCCCCAAGGATTTTGGAGCTGCAGCAGAATGGCGACATGGACGTGCTGAAGCATAAGTGGTGGCCGAAGAACGGTCAGTGTGATCTTTACTCATCTGTGGATACCAAACAGAAAGGAGGTGCCCTGGACATAAAAAGTTTTGCAGGTGTTTTCTGCATCCTCGCTGCAGGGATTGTCCTATCCTGTTTCATTGCAATGTTGGAAACGTGGTGGAATAAAAGGAAAGGCTCCCGGGTTCCATCAAAAGAGGTATTAGACCCTCCATTTCTCCTGGGGAATTTTCATGCACCCTAAAGATTGTTGCCTTGACTTTATAGCACTAGAGAGGGTGGGGAATCAAATTCAGAGATACTTCATTAGCTTCCTGATTTTTTAACATAAATGATGTTCCTCAAAATCTTTCCAGCTATTCTTTCTAGAAAAGCTTGAATAAAAATAAATGTATATTGATGATGTATAAAAATGCAACTATTCTGAGTAAAACACAATTGTTACTTGTGGAATAGTACATTATTAATACATCAATATTCAGTTCATTGTTCCCATTGGTGACAGCTAATTCTCACTAGGTGTCTTGGCTTCTTCTTGAAAAATATGTCCCCTAAGCTCAGTGGCTGAGTCATTTAAAATACATTTGCAAAATTTGCCCCTTAAATCAGCTGTTAGCTTCTTGAATAAGCTTGTGCCCATTTTCAGAAACATTAAGCTCTTGAGACTTCCATGAACTTCAGTTCTTTTGATTTCATCTGAAGTCCAGGGAAGCAAGACTACATTAGAATTTTCAGGTTCAGGCCAGACATTTTTTTGAAACCTGGTACAGGCTTGCTTCAGAAAATCTTGTACAGATGCCACAGAGAAATATGTTATTTTACACCTGAGATGAGTTTGCTTCTACACCTGCATGTGTAATGCTTTCCTTCCTGTGGTAATCTACCTGTCCCTCTACCAGCCATCTGAGCCTTGTGCAACTTTGCACCAAATTACTTTTATTCATAATTAACTTTTTGCCTCTACAAAATGCTAAAAAGAAAATTAGGGACAAAATGATTTATTAAAATATCCTTGGAAGCAACACCCAAACCTAAACCTAAATAAGAGCATAAATGTAGCACTATCAAAACCAGCTTTTTTGTCTGTGTAGCTCAGGCACATCTGTGTCACTTGTGGGGTATTGATGTTAATTTGTGTGCAGTGGTCTTGCCTTCTCTGCAGTTTCTCCATTGTGTTTATTCCTGCTAATCTAATGCTGTCTAATCAGGCAGGATTAATTACACCACCTAATTAGACAACATTGGCACTGATGTTAAAATACATTTAATCTTTTCTTGCCTGTTTTAATTCCCAAGCTTTTTTTTTCTTTTTTCTTTGTTTCTTTTTCTTTTCTTTTTTGTTCAAGATCTGGACCGGACCATTATTAAAAGGAAAAAAAAAAAGGAATCTCTAGAATTTAAATTGGGTTTCTCAGGAATGGAAACCATGTAGTTTCACCTGGTAAATTATTTTAAAACACTAAAATTTACTTGATTGTTGTTTACCCAAATATTCAGAACTTAACGCTTTATATTTATCTGGTGCAAAACATGAAAATCAATAACAAAGGAAAAGAAAAACATGCCAACACAGATATTTTACACAAGTATAAAATTTTCTATTTCAATTTTCAAATGCTGAGAAATTCAAGTGTGTACTTTCCACAAATGGTATAATTTGGCCTCCTTGATCTTTATTTTATGGTCATTAGCTTAGCATTTAAACACTCATCTCAACATTAAATTGAAAAGCTTGGCTCAAAACTAAGTTTAACATGGACATATGTGCTGAATGTCCCCATTATCCTGGATGTGGGGGTCATTCAGCAAAGAAATACATTTTAACTAACTTTCTTAAAATTCATTTTAGCTTCCATGAAATCCATTGGCTCTTCCAGGCCACTAGTCCAGAATCGGGGGTCAGATTGGGCCAGTTTGTGGTCAGCAAGCCAACCCTTTTTCCTGGTGGCTGCCATCTTGTGCTCCAGAATGCAAGCATTTATACTGAAAAAAAATTGTCTAATGGTTGCGAAGATAACATTTCGGTCGCGTGCCAGAAGTAACCCATTCACTGATGTCTGCCTGAGTCTGCAGACAGCCTTAAACAGTAGCTCTGAGAGAAGTATGAACCGCCCCAGTAATCTCAATGGGATGTTGACTCTGAAGCCTGATGATAATTTAAATGTGAAAACTGCTGAATATTTCACTACTGATCACACAAGAGAGAAGAGGAAAGATCATATTATGGAGATATGCACAATCTTACTGTGAGTGGGTCTCATTTTGGTGTATCGATTGGGTGGAGATTGGGTTGTGGGCTAAGCATGGGAGATTATCACCGCTTATATCTTTTCACTGGTCTGACCCTAGCCCCAAATGCATCTCTGTAAAAGAAAAAGGACTACTGTGAGTTACTCTTAGAGGCTCAGAAACAATGAAATTCCAATCTTTTCCCAATTGGCACTTTAAATTATAAAGTATTTGTATGTTTGTTTTTTTTCAAAATTAAAAACAAACAAACAAAAAAGAAACCAGAAAAAAAAAAGGAAAATATTTAGGACTGTCCCTCAGAGACATAGTCATGACTTGCACACGCTAATCGAGCCTCTGTATATTTATTTAGCTTCTGATGTGGCCCCAGTTCTCCTGCATCCATATGCAGCTCCAAATTTTTTGAGGAGATAGCGTTTGGTGAATGCGTTTGGATTTGATGTCACCTGTGTGGTTGTTATGTGCATCCATGTCTATGTCCACCTGTGAATAAACAATAGACAGAAAGCTAAGTCCGAGGAATGAGCACTGCATTTTTTCCTTCCTGTGATGAGCTCAAACCAACGCCCTTGTGGTCAGTGATCATCCAGTCCCTGGGAGATCCCTGATGCCCTATTCCCTTCCCCTTTTCCCTGGTTTGTCTCCCTGTCCCTGCCCTCGGAGGGTGCAGTCCTGGAGGGGAGCTGGCCTCTTGGTCTCCTTCCAGTTGGGCTCTGTGTTCAGCGTGGTGCCAGCGCAAATGTTCAGTGATCCATTCTGCTAAGTAGATGAACTCCTGCAGTTTGTTCTAGGTGTGGACTGAGTGCTTGACTTCATTCCTAGAGAAAGGAGGGATCTCAAGCCCATTCGGTATACTAGGAGTCTTGCCATTGATTCAGGGAGCTCTGGATCAAGCCAGTCAATGAATTTCAGTAATCAAGGCTGGAAGTCATCAGTGCACATCTATCGGCTGCCTAATTATCCTCTGTGAGGTCCTAGAGTGTGAGATATTTCTAGTGGCCTGGAAGAGCCAGTAAATTTCACAGAGATTAAGGTAAATTTTAAGGTTAGTTGAAATTGATTTTTGTTCTGAATGAGCTGCACTACTTAGACTGAGGGAATATCCCTGTCCGTGTGTACTTAATGCTGCTTTGAATTAAGCTTTGCAGTTCAGCAGAAATATGTATGTACAACACAGGTGATTTATTGGGTCACCTAGGGCTTTCTCCTCTTTTTTAACTTCTATGCATTTAAATTCTCAATTATAACAAACAAACCTGTTTTAATGAGTCTCTCTCTGGGAAGAGAGATTTAAGAAGGAAAAGGGACAGAGGTAAGAGAAGCAATGATATATTATAATAAATACATCAGGCTGCCTTCTCTTCTCACCCACAAAAGTATAATTCCATCAGAATAGATGGAATTTCTTCTTTGTAGGTGAGGAGATAATTAATCCCTCTGTTGGCATTGTAATTTAAAATTGCCTGGTGTACTCCTTTCTGTTCGATGTCAATGAGTCACCAGTGCTTGGGGTTTTTTCTCTGTATGTTCAGCTTTTCTATACCACAATTTACATTATAAAGGCAAAAAGGAACCTGAGAAGTTTCTAGCCCTTCCTTAAACCCTGAGAGGATGACAAAGATGGCAACCTGATCCCTCAGAGCCTCCCATGTTGACATCCAAATTTAGTTCTCATTGCGGAGTTGAAGAACTGGCATCATTCCAGGCATTTGAGATTATGCAGTTTACTTTTATTCAGCTGTTGCTAGTCTAACCCACCTAGCTCCAAGCTTGCCTTTTCCTGAAAATCTACCAGTGGTGCTTTGAGTTTTGTTGTTTGGATCCAGGGTTTGAAGGTAGCTGTGGTGTAAGGGTCTGCCTCAGTTTGGCTTTGCCCACCTGGCTTCAGGCAGTGGGGGAGCTCGCTGGTGACACTCAGGACACCGTCAGCCAAGAGCCAGCTCTAGTCAGTTGTGCCTTGCGCTCCCCGAGCAGTGCTGATCACCCTGTGAAACTTCAGCCCAGCACAAATGGCGATGGTGAGTGGTGCCTCTTGTTTTTCTCATTCCCCAGGATGACAAGGAGATCGACCTGGAGCACCTCCACAGGCGCGTGAACAGCCTCTGCACAGACGACGACAGTCCCCATAAACAGTTCTCCACCTCATCGATTGACTTGACCCCGCTGGACATTGACACTTTACCCACACGTCAGGCACTGGAGCAAATCAGTGACTTCAGGAACACTCACATCACCACAACCACCTTCATACCAGAGCAGATCCAGACTCTGAGCCGCACGCTGTCTGCTAAAGCCGCCTCGGGATTCTCCTTCGGCAGCGTGCCCGAGCACCGAACTGGCCCTTTCAGGCACAGGGCACCCAACGGGGGCTTTTTCAGAAGCCCCATCAAAACAATGTCATCTATCCCTTACCAACCAACTCCCACCCTGGGCCTGAATATCGGTAGCGACCCAGACCGAGGCACCTCCATCTGAGCATCAGAACGAGTTTCTTCACTGTTTCTTATTTAGGACTCCTTTTGCAAGGAGCAGCTGTAATATTGTGGGACTAACATGGATGTAACCTTTCTTCTTTTCCTTATTTTTGGGTTTTGAGGGTTGTGGTTTGGGTTGGTTTTTTGGTTGTTTTTTTTTTTTGTTTGTTTGAAGGTTATTTTCTCTTCAGGGGTTGTTCTGGGTTTTGGTTGTTTTGTTTTTTTTTTTTCTTTATTTTATTTAAGAATCAGAATTATTAGTAGCAACTCTTCCTCCTCCTCTTCTCTGCTTTCACAGTCTGGTCTCTTCTGCCTCCCCTTATTCTCTGTACTACTTGAATCACTTATTCTTCGGTTTATCACCATGTTAGGTTTTGGTTACTTCAGGCTTTTCATATACTTTAAATATAGGAAGCAACCAGCGATTCATGCATAGGAATACCCTGAGGATTACTTTACAGAAGGGCATTCGCTCCTCCTCCCCCACTGCCTTTTTTTACTATAATTGCAATAACTGAAGTATTTTTCATGTACTCTGCTGCATCCAGTCAGCGCTCCACTGCTGTGCGTCCTTTTAACTGTGGACCAAAGGCAAACCCTGCAGTTTGAAAAATGGAAAATTAAAAAAAAAAGGTAAAAAGACAAAAAAAAAAAAAAGGAAAAAAAAAAGAAAGGAAAACAAATGAAGTTTAAAGATCATTTAGGCCCCATAATATAAGAATGCAATTTTGTAGGATTACAAAAAGCCATTACTATGCCAGTAAAGACTACAGTTAAATCTACTTTTGCACTGCAACAGTGCATATGACCTTTATGTGATTGTACAGTGTTAAAAGTTTTTCTTATGTACAGTAAACTGTATCATATGGCAAAAGCCTCTGTTGTGTTAAATAAATTAATATCTCATACACACACATATATATATACACACATATAGACACACATGTATGTGTGTGTATATATATATACACACATGTATATATAGCTATAAAATGGCAGCCGTTGCTATTGCAATTCATTTAATAAAGCTTTAGTAAAAATGTGTTGTATACAAGAGAGATGTACAGTGCAGGGTGTCTTTTCATTTAGAAAAGACAGGTTGCTTTAACATTATTCTGACTTGCATCGTTTGCCAACAGAGCATATTTTATACTTTTCTATTAGAGCATCCAGGGCAATTTAACATTTGTACCTAGATGTAACTCCTTTGGTTAGGTTTTGCATTGGCTTTTGAGCATTCTATAAGGCTAATCTTGATAATTTTCCTTTTAATTAACTAAACAAATGGAACTCTCTCTTAGGTATACCATGTTCATGAACAACTGATATAGCTCTAGAGCAGTTAAACATGGATCAAAGGTCAATAAATCCTTTTCCAAGTCAGTACAGTTAATCAATACAATAATGGCATGAGTGGAGGAAAAAAAAAAGCCCTCAAGATACACAGATGTGGCCTTAATTATAATCACGTATTGTTCTAAGGGGAAAAATACGAACAGGCACCCAGTTTAACCCTTTCTATGTTAAGTTAGATTTAGAGGAGCTATGTATTTTTTACATTAGTGCCAACTGTATAAAGCAAGAAAAAGAACAGCAGTGAGAGCAAAACCGGCGCCCACTTTGGCACCAGCTTTTTCAAGTAACACTGTTACCTGTTAGAAATGTAGGAAGAGCTTTCAATTTGTAATCCTTAAACTAAAAATGCGGTTAAGTAGAAAGCAAGCAGTTTATCCTGTGAGTTTTTTGGTTTGGTTTTCTTTTTAATGCAACCATACACTTATTTTAATCTAACTCATTCTTTGGCTAAGATTAATAGGAATCAGCCTATGTGATTTGCTTTAGGATAAATTAAAAGGTATATTCTTCAGATCTATTCTATTTTGATGCTAATTCTGTTCTGGGGGAGCATCTTGTACTGTCACTGTTTTTTGTACTAAATCTTCAAATATTGTCTACTGTGTAAGGCAGAACGAATTCTTATCGTGCAAAAGGCCATTTTGTTTCCAGGGTAGCAAGTGTCTAAAAGCATGCACAACTTGCTTCCCCCTTGTAACATTCATGAACTCATCCACACTTCTGAGTAAAAGAAAAAAGAGAAAAGAAAAAAAAAAGAAAATTTCTTTCCAACAAGCTACGTAGGGACATACCAGATGTTGCAGTGATTTTAGCTATTAAAAAACCTGTTAACCATGTACGATATTTAAAATAGGCCTATTTTGATGTGTTGCCTATTATACAGATACACAAAACACTTTTTGGAGGCCTCAGTTACAAGTGGCAGAGCTTTCTGTGTATAATTTGTCTAAATAATTTGTCTAATAAAATTGTTTTCTAAACTTGCGTTTCCTCCTGTGCAATTGCTGAGTGCTGTGGGATTTTCAGCCTGTGGCAAGGCAATGTACTCGTGGATTTGCTGCACTGCTACTGAAGGGTTTTAGCCCATGGAGATGGGATGAACTCCTCAGCTGCTGTGAGTCAGCTCAGTGAAGAACATCTATGGAAAACACCAAGGTTGACCATGTTTATCAATGTCAGGCTTAGAGTTCAGAGAGCATTTATGAACAGCATTTTGGAGAATAAGTTTAGAGCTCCTTAGCACTGACATGTACAGGACATCATTTTTAGAAATACTGCATCCCACCTTCATCTGTTTTAGTATAATGTAGGAGTTTTCTTGGAGCATGGCCTTTATTTTTATAGAATCACTTTTTGCCATCTTTATTTGCACAGAGGTTAATTTTCTCTGGTACTGGGCAGATATTGCCTAAAACAAAAGTTTTAGGGTGAGAGAAGGTAGGCCATATTTCATTCATGATGGCTTTCTCAGTCTCTCTCTAAGTTTCATTAACATTTTAAACTAATGACCTAGTCATTAGCAAGCTGTGCGGCAATAACATCAGCCATGACAATTTAACTTGCGCATCCAAAGTTTGTCTCCTGCCTTTTTACATTCAATGTGTTTTATTCACTTAAATAATATTCCTCACCTGTTACAATTTTCTGTTAGGCTTAGCAGGCATTCAGGAGATCATTCACCTAAGTAGAAGCAACATTATATTCCCAAACAGGGAAGACATTTTAAGATCTGGGTTTACTTCTCATTACTCTACTTTGATCTGATTGGACATAAATTGTATTTATCTTCCCCTGAGTCAGGGGACACACTCACAGACACACTTCTCTAGAGCCAGGTAGTTCTACAGATATGCCAGATGTAGTCTCTATAATGGGCTACATCATGGTGAACCCTATGTGACACTTCCCTTTCTTTTCAAACAAATTCCAGGGAAGTGATAGTGTTAAAGACCGTCAAGGGCTTCTGCTGCAGTAGCTTCACTGGAGATACAGGCCAGCTGTTGATAGAGATGAGTTGTTTGCATGGTATCTGCAGTTATATGACCTTTTTGAGATACCAGCTACAAACAAAAAGTGAAGTAGTGGAAGAAAACACGTTTATCTGATTTCAAAGAATCACCTAGAAAGATGTTTCTATTGACCAGCAGTGAATACCTGGAGATAAATAGTTCTGCTGAGCCAACCAAGTGAATGATTGCAGCCCTGAGGGACACAGCTGCAGCACGACCAGTGCCAAAGTCCCCTGTGTCTCTCTCTTGACTTCACCAAAAAAAGTGCTAGGATTGTTTCCCTGAACAAACCAGATTTTTCAGAGTATCTTTTTCTCTTCCTTTCCTACTTACATAGGATGCTATGAATTGATGAGAACATCCTTTCTGTGAACACTTGCTGGGTCATTGCAGCTTACTGGAGGTTAATGCCCCCAAAAAGTTTAATTTCTTAACTCTGCTCAAAGCTGATGACATGAAAAGTAAACCAGCTTCCTTTGTGCATGTTCATGGCTTAGCTAACAAAACAAAAATAGTCTCCAAAACAACAAAAGCATCACACAAACACCCCCTGCTTTAACCATTTCTCTCTCAGTACTAATTAATGTTTCCTCTTCACTCTGCAGAGCTGTTTTGAAATAAATGTCAAAACCAAGTCTCTCCCCCTTAATCTGAGTCACAAACAAAATTTTTGATAAACACTGGGACATGAACACTTGCATCCACAGCAAGTGGGCTACTGTGAAGACATCATCACAATCTATCAGCTTGTTATATCTCACCCAAGGCATCATTCATGAGGTCAGAAATAGAAGCCTCAAAAAGAAGGTCAGAGCAGGGGAAGTGACTCTTAGCTTAACAAATTCCTAAACATAAAAATTTTACCAATGCCTCAAAATTTCAGGAACCAGGAGCTTAATTTAGAAAGAAAATACTTTTCAAGGGGTGTGGTTATAAAAATAAATATACTACCTGTCAAAACTTACAGAATCTGTGCCTGCCCAGTCTCATTCATACAGTGGTATAATACTCTGTGCGTACTACAGAATTTATTTCTGCAACATTTGTCAAAAGAAAAAAAAAATCACAGCTGAAAAACTAAATTGTTGAGTCATTAACTACTGGGTGACACCAGTTCACTGCTGTAAGGGGAAAAACAAATCTTTCTGGGATCAATAACTGCCACACCAGTGGAAAAAGACAGCTACCTGCAGCAAGCACAGGACAATTCTCCACCATGACATCACAGCTCAGTGTTTCTGTAGCTAATTATTCCTCCCAGCACTAGTAAGGCCAACACTTCTTTCCGTGCATGATAATTTTTCCCCTTTCTCAAACAGAACTAAACATTTGTGTCCCTTTCTTTGTTCTAAGGGGGTGAAGCACCAACACAAGATGGGATAAGTGAGTGCTGCACAGTGCCAAACCAAAAGTTAACAACAGTTTTATTTGCAAATCCAGCTATCATCCATTAAAAGGCTGAGCCTCCAAATCAAAATAAAGAGTTATAAGGCAAGCCCATTACTTAATTAAAGGGTTTGGGGGTGCATGAGACAGTCATCAAGCTCCTGAAGTAACCACCCAGCTGCAGGTGCTTTCCTAAGTTGCTCTTCTGGCCCCTGCAGCACCTGATGTGGCAGTAAAGTAAAAGAGCTGTCTGGGGTTTGTGTGGCCAGATTTTGGCCCAGGGGGGTGGTGCTGTAAGGATGGCTTCTGTGAGAAGCTGCCCAAAGCTTCCTCCATGTCCAAGAGACCCCATGACAGCCAGCTCCAAGAGGGACCTGCCACTGCACAAGACAACTAATGCTGTTAGTGCCTCAGGGATAACAGAGTTAATAAGGGGAAAATGCTCCAAGGTGGAGCAGAGATCCACCTGCAGCCCATGGAGAACAGCACAGCACGGCAGATGAATGCCCAAAGGAATGCTGTGGGAAGCACATACTGCAGCAGACTCCTGGCAGGTTCTGTCAGGAGAAAGGAGCCATGGAGAGAGGAGCCCATGCTGGAGCAGGTTAGCTGGCAGGACTGGTGACATGGTGGGGGAGCCACACTGGAGCAGTCTGTTCCTGGGGGACTGCATGCCATGGAAGGGACACAGCTGGAGGAGTTCATGAAGATGGGAGGGACCCTACACTGGAGTACAGGAAGAGTGTGAGGAGTCTTGCCCTGAGGAGGAAGAGGCAGCAGAGACAATGTGCCATGAGCTTCCCCAGCCCCTATTCTTGGTCCCTCTGGGCTACTGAGGGGCAGAAAGGTAGGGAAAATCAGGAGTAAAGTTAAGCCCAGGAATAAGGGAGGGGTGGGGGGAAGACATTTTAAGATCTGGGTTTACTTCTCATTACCCTACTTTGATCTGATTGGACATAAATTATATTTATCTTCCCCTGAGTCAAGTCTATTTGCCAGCAATGGCAATGTGTGAGTGATTTCCTCTGTTTTTATCCCAACCCATGAGCCTTTCATTATATTTTCTCTCCCCTGTCCAGCTGAGGAAGAGGAGGGATGGAGCAGCTTTGGTGGGCACCCAGGCAGGTACAGCCTCTGCGAGGTGCAGCAGGCAGGTTTGCTTTCACTGCCCCACAAGAGCCTCGTGTTGCAGCCCCCCAGGTGAGCACCCAGTGCCGGGCTCTGGCACTGCTCTCTCTGCTTCAGCTCTTTGCGTGCCCCCTCTTCCACCTCCACTGGGAGCCAGTACCAGAGCCCTGGCGAGCTGGGAAGAACAGGAGGAGAAAGGAAACAAGGATTTATTTCATGACAAAAATCTCTCCAGACACACACATGCCTACCTGGAGGGTTCACACCTGGTTGCCCAATAGGTCAGCTGAGCTTTGCCTGACTTTTCCCTCCTTGTGGGGCTGCAGCAGCAGCTTTGATAGACAGGGTGCAGTGTCCCAGTCCACCACACTGGTACTCCTGAACTGGAAATATCATACCCTCCTTCTGCATATAGGAAAATGCTCCACATGAATCTAATTGTTGTTGCCACTCAAAGAAGGACTCAGAGGTGTCACTTGCTCCCCTAGATTGCAGAGGAAACCTCTTCTCCCACTCAGCACAGCCAGAAGATCCTGACACAAGCATTTTTACTGGGAGTGAGAAGGTGGCAAATATTATACAACTGCTAGAAATCAAAAAGCATGGCTGGAAAAAAAAAATAACTTTTTTTGGGTTGTGCGTTACATTTGCTGCACTCTGCCAGTCTTGCTCATGTCCCTGTCAAGTGCCAGGAGGAAAAAAAAAGGAGGAGCAGGCAGCTCTGTGAGTGCATTGTAGCCCTGCCACCGCTGGTAAGCCTGCCTTCCTCCCCCACTGGCCAGGGACATGCTTCTTCACACACACAGTGGGGAGGTCTTGTTTGGTTTTGAATATTCCCTGGATATGAATATTCACCGTGGACCACAGTAAGAGTAATCACAGCTGACCCATATTGTTACTAATTAACTCTTTTGCTTACACATGGGGAACGGGAGAAACAAAGCAAATACTGTGAACAAAGCTAATAATGAGGTTACTTGCTACTCCTTCTATCTGACACATTTTTAAGGAATGGTCTCTGCGGCGTGACAGCAAACACAGCAAGAAATTGATGCGGTGTAACAGGAAAGCAAGTTACTTTATGAAATAATGCTCAGGCAACACTGGTATGGTTTGTCTTGCTCAAACTTTTACAGACCTTTCTGAATTATATCTGCTGTTGTTTGGCTTGGTTTTATGTCTCCCCAGGTTTAGGAGACTGCAGATGAAGTTTTCTTACCTCCTCCCTGCCAACAAAACAGAATTCCACAAACCCCTTTATATGATTCAAAAATTATCCTGTCAGCCCATCTATTCAATACAGAAAGTAGACCTGATATGGGACACAGGGAGCTTTGCTTTTCTTACATCAAGATAAAAGATAGGTAGAAGTAGAGGGGATACACCTGGAAATCTGACTTTTGAAAGACACATTTATCATCTTCAATAAATATCACTGCAGTCCTCACTTTTTAAGAATTTCTACATGGTCTGACAAATGTAGATCTATCCATATGTATATTTAGTCTGCTGTGTCTTACATGAGTTGTTTGAAAAAAACATATCCATAAATAATCCTAAACATTTATTCCATAAGTATTGACACATAAAAGCATCTTTTCCTTCCAAAACTTACAGCCAGTGAATTATTACTCATGGCATTACAGACAGAGGGTTTATTACCCATGGCACACAATAATTCACTGGAACGTACAAATGGAAATTAACAGAGACACGAATTTCTGTTTCACGGGTTGAAGCCACGTGAGAAGTGGCAGGTGTGGTGCATTTGCGTGCAGATCTCCATCCACTGCCACGCATT
This sequence comes from Agelaius phoeniceus, assembly GCF_051311805.1. Taxonomy (NCBI): domain Eukaryota; kingdom Metazoa; phylum Chordata; class Aves; order Passeriformes; family Icteridae; genus Agelaius; species Agelaius phoeniceus. Next base: position 22,620,526 of record NC_135268.1, read on the forward strand.
TCATCTTCCTGAGTTAATGGTGGGCACTTGCAAAACACAAAACAAAAAAAGAAAGAAAGTAAAAAAGAAAAGAGGGGAAATACGGAGGGGAACAGCGCTGTCGCTGTTTAGAAGAGCAGCGCCTCGCTGAGGGAGACGCAGTGCCGGGCAGCTCTAGCGGCGGGCCCGGCCCTGCGCTGCCCGGCGCCGCCCGGGCGATGGCGCTGCGGCACCGCCTCCGGCTCCCTCACGGCGGCGGCGGCGGCGGCCGGTCCGTGCTCGGTGCCGCTGGTGCCTCGACGGGACCGGCGGCTCTTGTCCCCGAAAAGTGCCCCGGGGGCGTCGGCAGTGGCCTTGCGGCTCCCCCTCGCCAGGCGCTCGCCATCCCCCCTCACGGGGCCGCCGTTCCGGGGCAGGGGAGGGGGCAGCGCGGAGCCGGGCGCGGCCGCGGTGGTCCCGCGGCGGCCGGGGAGCGCCATTTCCCGGGAAACCGGGCGGGCCGCGCCGCTATGCCGCCGGGATAATGGCGGGGGCCAGCGCCCTGTCACCTCTTGTGTGCGCTTTCCAAAGAGGAGCCCGGGCGTGGCGAATGGGACACAGACCGCCATTGTGCCGGCGACACTTTAATCGCCCACACCTACAATATTCAACCTGCTGCCGGCAGCGGGGCAGCGCCGGGGCGCACGCCCCACCCGAGGGGACCGGGTGGTGGCCTCGCCGCCGCCTCACCAGGGCGAGGCTTTCGGGGTCACCTGCAGTGCCGCGGTGAGGGCTCGGCCAGCCCGGCTGGCCGGCCGTGCCCACCGAGCACCACCAGAGAAGCAGCCCCGAGCCCGGGTGGCCGGGAGAGGTGGGAGAGAAATGTCCTTGTGTCCATCCCGGGCGGCTGTGGCAGGGCACTCAAGGACCTGTGGAGGCACCAGGGTTTCGTTCAGCAAAGCAGCCTTGGCTGAACATTGCTTGTGTGCTGCTTTGCCATGGGCGTCACCTCATGCTCTCACTGGGGTGTGAAGGCACAGAGGCCTACAGCACAGATAATTGCTCCTAGCATGGGAGCCACACCTGTTCTGAAGCAAGAGGTGGGGGTTCTGCTTCATGAACCAGGCAGGGTGGGGTGCTGGTTACTCCTGCCCATCCCTCCCTCCAAAACTGAGCCACTCGGGTTCTCACTGAGCTCATCTCTGCTCCTGTGACATGAGGGCCATACACCCGGGCTGCTGCAGACTGCGGGCTCCTGATGAAAGCTGTTGAACACCTGAGGCCATCAGTTGTGTCTGGCTTCACCTTCTGCCCCAACAGAGCTCTTGCTCACTGCAGATGAACACTAGGCTTCGCCCTTTGGGAATTTGTAAAACTTTTATGGAGGTGAAACCATCTTGCAAGCCTGAGAAAAAGAAATGCTTGTAAGCCTCCCTCCCTCTCCAGACTAATCAGCACAGAGCTATGCCAAAGATACAGGTCTTGCTACAGTCAGGGTTTTGCAAGCCTACTGCCACAGGAGAACTGCTTCCCAAGAGCTACAGGACTGCAGCTGACCATTCTGCTTGAACAAAACCCACAAGGACACTGTCACAGGCACTGCAAGTAATGCTCTGCTGAAGCTGTCTGATGTCTAGCAGACTGGGAAGAGTCTTCTGCATGGCTTGGAATTTTGAGGTACCCCTAAATCTTAATTCTCTTTAATACTTAATTTTTGTGTATGTCTTTCTCTCTTAACCCCATGAAGGGGGGGAAAAAATGAGTGGTTCTGCTTTAATAACAAGTAGGAATTCTTAAGACATCCTAATTTACAAGGTAGTGGACTAGCTGAAGATGTCTTCAGAAAGGTTTCTTTTCACAGCCTTTCACAGGGGTAAAAAGCTCTGTTGGTGCTGTGTTGTGTTGGAAATGGATTCTTCCTAGAATCCTTAAATGAGAGGATTTCCCATGAATGGCCAGGTAGTATTTTTCTTGGCTGACAAGGTTTTCTTGGGGAAATACTCAGCTCTTAGGGATTGATGTGAGATGTTGATCAGCACCAGACTGTGTCCATTCACTTGATTTTCTCCCCTTAGAAGGACCACTGTTCTCCACATTGTTTTGGCTTCTGTGACTGTAAATATTTACTCTCCACATTTTAGGAACCTTCCCTCCTCAGGAGACCCACAAAGGTTCAGATTCCAGGCTGGCATTTCCACAGCTAAGAAACCTCCTTCAGGGACTGGGCTGCCTGATTGCCAAGAGCTGGGTGGGTGATGGATGTGAGAACAGCAGATCGAAGGCCCAGTACAATTGAACCCCTGTGCTCCCAGGTTACTGCTCAAGTAATGCTGCTGTTGAGAGGCAAGGCAGACATTCAAATGTTGGGTTTTTTTTTTCTTTCCTCTTGCTTACATGTCAACTGTTACTTTTCTCTCTCTTGTTCACTTATATGTTACTACTATGCCACAGAGAAGCCTGCAAGCTAGATCTTTCATTTATACCTCAAGCTATGACTAGATTTTTTTCCCAGAGCAAACCTTTATAACTGTACTTGGTGCAGTGGCTAAAGTGACGGTAAAAAAGGGAATGCTGAGGCGATCAGTTAAAAAAATAAATAAATCTAGTGCCAGCAAATCTGGAGTATTTACATTCTCTGGGCTCTTGTGCAAGAGACCCTGAGAGCAAGAGGAAGTGACCAGATGTGATTTGAAGGAAATAAATTGTTTCTATGGATGGATTGATGTTAATTCTCTGATCTTAAACTAAATGAAGTATTGATCATATACTGTAAACCTGCTGATTATGGTGGTAATTTTGTTGCTTAAGTGATTTATACTAGTAAAACATGTAAACTAGCAGCCTGATGAAAGCATGTTAGAAAGAATTTGTTCATAAAGCTGGGATGGTTGTTAGTGTTCTCTTATTGCTCATTTCAAAAGTAAAACAAGGGACCTGTGGGTGGTGCCTGTGAGCATACACAGGCCCTGCAGAATTATTCCTGCTGCAAAGGGTGAACAAACTACATCGTGGTTCAAACTGTCCCACAACTCAGAAGTGCCTCAGCTGAGCAAGACTTTGGTGGGACTGAAGGCATTTAGCAATTTTAGTGGAACCTCCTTGCCAAGCTGAGTGCAAAACAAAAAAGGGTTTAAAACAAAATGATCAAAGGAAAATTAATATGAGTGATGCTTCCTTGACTATGAAGGTTTTTATTTTTAAAATATAAGCATAAATTAACATCTCAGTAACAGCTATATAGATTTAAATAAACAGGCAGAATGTAGATACAGATTCCATAGATAAGATTTCCAACTGTATCACCAGGCTGAATTCATTATGCCTGACAATGGCCCCAGGAGGTAGGCAAGTATTGTTATACCAATGCTTTGCATTTCTCTTGGAGGCAGTGGAGGTACTTGCACTAGAATTAACTGTACACAACTGCAAGTGTCCACAGGGTTAGCCCCAGAGCATAGACATTTATGGAGCCAAATGTCACCAAGAAATGGGAGTTAGTTTTACAAACCCTCCAAGAGCTGAAGCACATGGCATTGGGTAAGTGTAATGATCTGCCCAGGAAAATTGCTCTGTAGAAATGAGGGCACATCTGCTTTGGCAGCAGCATGGTCCTGGTTGTCCTGAGTGGAAAGGGGCAGGGTTCAGAAGTGTGATTTCCCCAGTACCTGGGCTCTTGCATTCCTTGCAGTCATCACTTCTAATGTGCATTTAAAACACATTTGACAGTAAAGCATTAGACACTGGTCATAGGAGGAGCCTAAGAAACATTTGCTGCTGGACCCTTTTCTGCTTTAAGCAATATTGCTCTGAATAAAGTAAGTATGAACACTTTATTTGGGGGAGTATTCTGATGATGCAGTCCATGAGACTGAAAATAATTCAGCTGTACGTTGTCTTTTTGTGTTTGTAGTAGCTCCTAGACAGGGTTTGCCATCTCAGGGAGCAGGCCAGTCACTGGGAAGGCAGAAATTCCCCTTCCCTGCTGCTGCAGGAGGCCTGGGCTGGTTGTAGCTGAGATTCAGTGAGGATTACCTGAACTCAGTGAGCAAGACTCACACCTTGGTCTCTATCCACTTGTGGGTTTTACTGCCTAAAGACCAGGAGCGGTACAAAGAGGGCTGTGTGTCCCCCCCAATATACTTTTCAAAAGGAAAGAAGGAAATGAGAGAACATGTGGGGAAAGGGAAGAGAAGGAATAAAATACTTTCTGACCAGTGGTGATGCCTGCAGAGAAGCTGTCTGATCTTGAAGTGGCATTGAATCAGCAATTAGACTGTTGAGTACAAACTGAGGACTGACCCGTGTGCTTTGTGTGCTTTCAAAATGTCTCTGGCTGTAATGATAGAGGAGGCTTTTTGCAAGTCTGCTGTCCCCCCTTTTGTAACCCACTTTTCTGTAACACTAGTCCGTTCCTGACCCCGAGTTGCTGCCTGGGCTCTTAACCAGGCTGGGGGTAGGGGGGAGAGGAAAGGAGGGCTGGGGGGAAAATATGCATAAAGATACTGGGGTAAGTTCAGTTTGTTTTCCTCTGAAAGCTTTGACACTTGCTTAGAGCAGATTCATTTTCAAGGCTTCCTACATTCCTGCTATTGTACAGTAAGTGTTTCAGACCGGTGTGCCTGTGTTTCCGACTCCCGTGAAGTCCCCTTTGCAGCAGGGCGTGCCTTGAACCGCTTCAAAAGAACCAACTTCTACAAAAGAAAAAAAGAAACTCAAGTAGGCTTGAACATACAAAGAGAGGGAGAAAGGAAAGTGAAAAGGGCCGGGCAGTGTTGAATACAAAATGAGTTCAGCCAGCCCCAGGAGTTCTTCATCACTTACATTTATCTTATTCTGGGAGAGCAGAGCTAAACCCAGTGCTGACATAAACCACCCTTCGCCTTTGACTTTGACTCTGAGAGTGTGCACACACAGCAGATACAGGCATACAGAGACCACTGGATTTCAATGAAACATTTTTCCCCCTCTGAGCAGTGGTGTTGGTGGGGAAAATGGCTTTTTGTGTGTGTCCTTTCAAAGGCAAACTGTGGAGTGAGTCTCAGATGCCTCCAGTTTCAAAGCGTGCATGCGCTCACAAAACACGCACTTGAAAAATAAGCAGCTGTTACTGTTTCCCAGCCAGGAACTTTTCCCATCCCAGCAGCATGCTGAGGTGTTCCACGGATGTCCCCAGTGCTCCATACGGTCACTGAGGCACTGCTGAGGGAAGTCCCCAGCACCTGACAGCAGCCCTGGTGTATCCAGAGGCCAGGGTCCTTCCAGGGCATCAGCCCCCTTGCATCCACACGAGAGGCTAATGGGAGGCTGCTTCCCTCTGTGCCCAGAGGCCAGTGGATGGGTTTGTGGCATGGAGGATTGGGCTTGCTGTCAAGGAGGCCCAACACAGCCCACCAGCCTGGAGGGAGATGTTTAAAACTTCAGGACTGCACCAGACTGGCTCTCTCCCCATGCTGGGTGCTTGCTGGGCTTTTGGAAACGGCTGTCAGTGGCTACTGCTCAGCAAAGCTCCTACTCGTTTCCAAGGTTTGGCCCGCGGTCCTTGCATGGAACAGCTCACAGCCACGGCACCCGGTGCCCAAACAGGGAACACACGGATTAACCCTGGGGAGGAGAGCGCAGCAGGGCTGCTGGCAAAGCACACCTGTGCCACGGGCACCCAGGGAGGGAGCACGTGGTGCCTGCGGGCTGAAAGAGAAGCCAGGGGGTGGGAATTTAGCCAGCAAACAGCACCGTGCAGCACAGTGCTGAGGGCTTTTGCTCCTCTTAACGATAGAAGCATTTATTGAAAGGGGGAAGAGTTAGACAATAGGAGAGAATAAAAGTTTTTACTAGATAGAGATAAATGGTCTGACAACTTTATGGGTACTATACAGAAACAAGGTATTCACTTCTGCTCCTTACCATCCTTCTTACCGAGTAAACATTTCCATTTTGGTCAGAAACTGACAACTTGCTTTGGGGGGATACAACAGCTTTTGTCTTTGAAGCATAATAGCTAGGGAAAAAAAAAAAAAAAAGAAAGAAAGAATAGAGAAGGTTTGCCTCCGTTTTTTTTAAAGAAAGCATACTATCAGCTTTGCGCTTTCTCAGTACCATCCAGTTGTTTGTGGAAGGTGGGCCCCAGGCGCCTGCCATGAGCCAAGTGTGCCCAGCCAGCTTCCTAAACTAGCGAGGCTGCTCATTGCATGTCACTGCTGCTCGGCTTTGAGCTGCTGGGCTCCCTCGCTCCCTCCTTGGCTTGCGAGTTATTCACTTTTGAAAAAACATATCTACCTCATACTGTGCCCATCACTTTGTTCTCCACACGCCTATTCACACGGGCAAACCTCCACTTCTCCTCTCCAGGCAGGCGGCGGTGGCGGGAGGGGAGGCAGCGCGGAAGGGAAGTTAAGATGCGTGCACGGAGCTATTTCCCTCTCCACCACCTTTGGCCAGCTATTGTTGGTCCAACAAAAGGACTCGCTCGCGGGGGATCGGGACCCTGCCATAACGTGGCAGCTCCGGGGGCAATGTGCTGTCCCGGCGGCAAACGCTACCGCTTCTCACCTACCGGGTCCCGCGTGGGCTTCCCGCGTGTCCCCGGGATTGCCGCTCTAAAACCGAGGACATTCCCTCGGCGGCCTCGCGGCCGAACCTCCGCACGGCAGCGCCGTGCTCCCTGCACCGCCGTCCGCACCGTCCGGGCTGGGCAGCGCTCCGCACCGACAACTCGGGCAGGGTCGCTGCGGCCGCAGCGAGAGCCGGGCGGACCGACGGCTACTCCCGCCAGGCGTGGGGAGGCCAAGGCGGGCATTTACCGGGGCCTCCGAGGTTTGGCTATAAGGAAAAGGATGTTTCCCCAGGCGGGCGCGACGGAGCGTCCTCGGAGAATGCAGCGGCGGGGAGAGCCCGGTGCGGCCGGGTGTGGGTTCCCTCTGTGGGCGGACGCGCCGTCGGGGCGCTCCCGGCCCCCGCACCCCGTTCCGCCCCGCCGCGCGCGGGGAGGCCGCCCGGCGCGCGCCGGCCCGGGGCGGGGCGGGGCGGGACAGCGCGTGCCGCCGGCCCGGGCTCACCCCCTAACCCCCCCCAACCCCCCCCCCGCTCCCGTCCGCCGCCGCCGGCCGCGGGCTCCGCTCCCCCCGCGCGCCATTGGCTCCCCGCACGCGCCGGCCCCGCGCGCGCGCGCGCCATTGGCCGCGCCGACACGCGACCGGCGCGAGTGGAGGGCGTGTGGCGGGAGGGGTGGGGCGCGAGGGAGAGGAGGGGAGGGGGAGCGGGGGCGGGGGGGACCCCGGCGCGTGCCGCTCCTTAAAGGGGGGCGCGAGCCCGGCCGACACCGGAGCCGTCGGGGCGCCACGCGCGAGGCGGGGGCTGCGCGCGGCCCGATGGGCGCGCGGCGCTAGAGCCATGAGCCTGCCCTGGGCAGAGCGCGCCCGCGAGCCGCCCTCAGAGCCGCCGCCGCCCGGCCCGGAGCACGGCGGCTGCGGCGGCTTCGCGCCCGGCTCCTGGCTCGGCGTCTGCTGCGCCGCCCGCCTGCCCGCCGCCGCCTCGCCGCGCTACCTGCTGCCCGCTGAGGACGACGAGGCGGCGGACGGCGGCGCGGCGCGGGGCGGCGGGAGCAGCCCCGGCGGGGCGCGGGGCGGCGGGCGGCCGCGGGGCGGCGGCGGCGGCCCCGGGCTGCGGGCGCAGGTGAGCGGCGTGCAGAAGCAGCGGCGGCTGGCGGCCAACGCGCGGGAGCGGCGGCGGATGCACGGGCTGAACCACGCCTTCGACCAGCTGCGCAATGTCATCCCCTCCTTCAACAACGACAAGAAGCTCTCCAAGTACGAGACGCTGCAGATGGCGCAGATCTACATCAGCGCCCTGGCCGAGCTGCTGCACGGCCCCGCCGCCCCTTCCGACGGCTCCGGCAAGGCCGAGCACCGCGGGGCCCCCTTCGAGCCGTCCTGCGCCGCCGCCGGGGCCGGAGCTCCGTCGGGGCCGCCGGCGCCGCCGCCGGGGCCGCCCAGAGCGTCGCCGCCCGGGCACGGCCGGACTCGCTTCCCCCCGCCGCCGGCCGCGGGGGGCTACTCGGTGCAGCTCGACCCGCTGCACTTCTCCTTTGCGGAGGGCGCCCTGATGGGACAGAGAGCCCCTTCCCCCGCCCTCCTCCTGCCGCAGCCCGGGCAGCCGCCGCAGGAGAGGAGCAAGACGTCGCCCCGGTCCCACAGGAGCGACGGGGAGTTCTCGCCCCGCTCCCACTACAGCGATTCGGATGAGGCCAGCTAAGGCAGGGGCGTCGTCCCCAGCACCCCCGCAAGGCCGCCCCTCGAAGCACAGACTCCGCCGTGGGGTGAGCAGCCGGACGCGGTGCCGCCACGGACGGCATCGGCTCCCCTCGGTCGCTTTGAAATTCGCCCCCTCGTCTCCCACCCCCGGCAGCCCCTGGTTTGTCCAGGGGGGATGGCTGTTAGCGAGTGACTGTACCCGCCCTGTCTGTCAGGGTCGGTTGGTTTGTTTTAATTTTTAGTTTACACTTCGAAAGTTTCTTTCGCCTAGAAGTCGTTGCCGTTCCCTCCTGCCAACACGCCACCTCGCAGCCTTAGCCTGGCTCGCCCCGTCGGCGAGCAGGTGATGCGCAGGGAGAAAGCCTGGCCCCGCTGCCGGGGGTGCCGCCGGCGCCATCCATCCCCACCCAGCCGTGAACCCGCCCTGACACCCCCGTCTTCCAGGACGCCCATCCTGCCGTGGGTCGCATTGCTGTGGAAACACGCACACAAACACAAACACACAAAAGTCAATGGCGCACCGTCTTAACATGTAAATAGCAGAGAAAAATTGGATTTTCCTTAGAGCACCATGTCGGCGTCTTTTGGGGGGAAACTTGGCGCAAGCACTTTATCAGCGGCTGGAGATGCAGTTTCAAGAGGAAAGCTACTAACTGCCAATTGGAGACCAATGTTTAATTAAGCCACTTAATCCTAACGCTATCTTAAAACGAAAACGGTTTTGTCGTGTCAAACTTTTATGTCAGTTTTATTTTCCTTTTGTGGTAATAGGAAACGTATTTATTATGCAGTGTTTGCATTTATTTCTGCTTCTCTCTTTTTTAAAAAAAATTCTTTTCTACGACGAAAATCGTTTATTTTGATTTTAGCAACGCCAGCTGCCATTGTTTTATGTATTTTAATTTTGAAATTTTTTTGACATCAAATAAACGTGAAAAAAAAAAAAAACAACAAAACAACCAAAACAAAATAAGCCTCGAATCGTGATCGGGTTCAACTTTCCCTTGGCCCTCCCTGAGCCGGGGTGGTGTCAAACTCCGCGGCGGGGGTGAGAGGTACAGAGCCGGGGACAATGCTCCCACCGGGGCGCCCCGGCTGCCTGCAGAGGGACGGGCGAACCCTGGGGAATGCGCCCGGCGTGGAGCAGCGCTCCCTCCGCTCCCTGCGCCGCCGGGACCCCGTCCCGTTCCCGTCCCGCAGTTCCCAGCGGAACCGGGTAATTGCCACAAGTGCAGGGTAAGGAGCTTGTCGCTGTTCTGTAGCGCCTGTCCCCGCACCGCCGCTCAGGTCACATCATTCCCTTCTTCCCCACTCCTCCTCTTCTCGGGGACACGAGCGGATCTTCCCACGAAGCCTCCTCGGTATAAGCCGAGCGGAAAGGGCTGGGAGCGGCGGGGTTTCGGGGACACGCGAGCAGCGCGGCGGGTCGCCGGGGATCAGGATGTGGCCCCTGGGCTCGGCTTAAACCCGGACGGGAGTGGGAGATTGGCTGACGCCTAGCCCAGCCTGCCCGTGACACCAGAGCCGGGGCCAAAGCGGAGCCGTGCCGGTGCGGGGTCCCGCTGGGTTCAGCAGGTGACGCTGGCAGGGGCTGTCGGAGGGGTGATCAGTTATCCAGGCGCGGCCGGGGAGCGGTCCCGCGGGACACAAGCCCGTGAGGGTGTCGCTTTCCCTGCAGAAACAGGGCACCTGCCCCCCCGGTAACCCCGCGCTGTCGCCCTGCCCTGCTCGCCGCCAGTACCTGCCGAAGCGGGCTGCGGTCCCGCAGGGTGGAAAGTTTATCGGGAGGGTCATTTGCCTTCCTAATAAAATGCCTGCTTTGTCGGGGTAGGTCAGCTTTGGTTACCGGCACTGATTTCTGTGCTGTGGGAGACGGTCTTGCATCTTGGGGGGCACCCGAGGGGTCCCATCACGGGAGTGATGCGGCGGAGCAAAAACCCACCAACTTTGGGGGCGTTGTTTGGTTTATTTGGTTTAATTTGGGGATGTGCTCGGCGCGGGGGAAGCGGCGGCCGCCGCGGTGGCTGAGGGGCAGCAGCCGCGGAGGGGTCCCGGCGCTGCCGGCCGTGGGTGGAAGCGGTGCGGGCAGCCTCTCTCCGCCCCGCTGTCCCGGGCTCTGCCTCTGCGGCTGCGAACACTCGAGGAGGTGGAAAAGAGCGCATCAAAATCTTCCCCGCTCCCTCGGTCGGGTCCCTTCCCCCGACAGACGAGCGCACCGCATGGCGCGGCTGGTGCTCGCAGCCGCAGCGCAGCAGCACTCGCCGTCTGAGGGGCTTTTTCTTCTTCTTTTTTTTTTTTTTTTTTTTTTTTTTGCTCTTCTTTGAAAGAGATACCCAGCCGCATTCCCATTTTAAGGTTCAGCTATAGAGTTTGCATAACAACCGCTTGGCAGCCCCCCTCTCTCGCACTCCGTTAACAAGCTGTAACGTATAGCTGCAGGTTGCTATAATCTCATTAATATTTTGGAAACTTGAATATTGAGTATTTCAAACCGCTCATTCCCCATATGCCAGGCCACTCCCGCTATGCTGGCTGGTTCCTTTCTCTCCATTATTAGCAATTAGCTCCTACCTTCCAAAGTCAGATCCAAGTATCCAAGATACTAGCAAAGGAATCAACTATGTGTTGCAAGCTAAGCATGCTTAATATCTCCCAAACAAACAAAGAGACAACATTTCTTTAAGTAATGAAGATGGATAAATCGCTTTATTGAGCCTGCGACAGTGTTTGTTTTGTATAGACTACCGCAAAGTTTTTTAACAAGAGCGGAGACGCGCACCAGCCCCTGGAAGCAGTCTCGCCCGGGTTGCTTCGTGGGGTTTTATCATCCTAAACGGGCTTTTATTTGAAAAGGGCGAGTCAGAAGCGCACTATCCGAGCGTTAAATTTTGGCTGAACGCTGACTGTCCTCCGGGGTGTGCGAAACGAGCGCGGGGGCTGGGGGGGCTCGGGGAGGCAGCCGCCTTTGTGCGAGGCGCACGGCGGCTCCGCTGGCTTTGGAGCGCGGATCAAAGCCGGACGAAGCGCGGCCGCGAGCTCCGGTGCAGGGCTCGGTCCGGCCGCCCCGGCGCGGGGATTTCGGGGCACGGAGCGGGGCGAGGCGCGGCGGCCGAGGCCCATCTCTGCCCTGCAGCTCTCCGGCTGCTGTTTGCTCAACCTCTGGCCTCGGGGAGGGAGGAGGAAGGGAAGGGGGAGAAAGGGTTAAACCCAGCGAGGGGAGACCAGAAAAGCGCAGGGACCACGGCGGGGGGAGTGGGGGGTTAGAAGGGGAGTTGGCCGTGGGGCCAGTGTTTCTTAATTAGAGCGGGGCGGACAATGCTTTGGGGCGGACAATGGGGGGGACAGGGGGGCTGGAGGGCGGAGGGGGGGTCTGGCCTCGCTCCCGGCCGCGGTGCGCCGTGTCTGGAGCGGAGCACGCGTTGTCAGCTGGTGAGCGCAGCGGCCTTTCAGGCGGCTCCCCAGGGAGCTGCGCGCCCGCGGTGAGCTCCATCGTCACCCCCTCCCCTCCATCATCATCATCATCGGCCTCCTCCTCCTCGGCGGCCCCCCACCCCAGCCGAGCACAACAGCCAGCATTCAAGCCCCCTTCCCTCCCTCCCCTCGCACAACAGCAGCGCAGTGGCAGCCACGCCACCTCCCAGCAACCAGCAGCACGCGAGGGCACCGCCGGGGCACCTGAAAGAGTCAAAGCCAAAGAAAGGGAGACAAAGGAGGAGAAAAAGATACGCAGGAACGGCCCAGCGTGTCTGCTCCGACAGCACGGAGGGGCAGGCGCCCGCAGAGGGATGGGCGAGCCCACGCGGGGCCCGGCAGGCCCGGGCGCGCACACGCGTGGCCGCACGCACACACGTGCACTCGCTCGCAGGGGTCGTGGCCGCTGCAGCACTGATGGACACGCAGAAATCCCCCGCTCCCGGCAGCTTTGCCTCCCACACCCCCGTCCCCGCGAGGGGCACCCTCCGGCTTGTGTCTGTCTGTCTGTGTGCCCGACTCCCGCGGCCCCAGCTCTGACACTGCCACCCACGGGCACCGGGGCCGGGACGCGGCAGGAGCCGACCTTGTGTCCGGTCACCCACCGTCGCATGTGCCCGTGGCGTGCCTGTCCGGGAGGGAAAACTGAGGGGAAAGTGGCCAGGGATCGGGTGGTGCGTGGGTGAGGCGGGGACCCTGCCGGCCCCGCGTGGGGAGCACCCTCTCCGCGGGCAAGCCAGGCTGGAGCAGCGAGGAGCTGCCGGGGAACAAGGGGTCAAATTTTCCGCCCCTGGCTAAGTCATTGCACGCGGAAGGGGCTTTGCTCGGGGCTGTGTGTCCGCCGGGATGGGGCGCACGGCCGGCTGCCCTCCTGGAGCTGGGTTGTGGCCTCGGAAAGCCCCATGGTGCCCTGCCGCCAGCCCATGTTAACTTCAGGCGGACTGTCCCTGAGGAGCCCCCGGGAGTGGATGGATGGGAGCGCGGCTCCGCGGGCTGCGCGGCACCTGTGCGATGGGTGCGCTGCCACTGCCGCCACTGGCCATCTCCAGGCTGCCCAGAGCGGGGCAGACAGAAAGGCCTCCTCTGAAGCGCTATCGAATGGCTCGGGATGCCTTCGGGAGCCCAGCCAAGGAGTGTCAAAGGCGGTTTGAGCGGTGAAGCATTTAAACGCTTCAGTGGGTGACTTTCTGGCGTGCGCTTTTCTCCCTCCCTGCTTAGGCCCGGGAGGAGGGAACAGGCCTTTCTACTGAGCTCCTCCGGGGCTGGATGCGACACCCCCAGCCCCCCAGCCCGGTGCCGCAGCCGGGATGCGACACCTCCAGCCCCCCAGCCCGGTGCTCTTCCCCGCAGGGCAGAGGGAAGAGCTCAGGTCTTCTGCCGCTTCCCGCAGCTTTTCGCTCCCGGCTCGGTTTAACCGAGGCTGTTCGGGGTGGGGAGGTGCCGGCCCGTCGCTCCCGCTGCAGCACGGAGTGCAGCTGGGACTTGGGATGGGAGATTGTGCAGCGCGGGGATGGGCTCTCAGTGGGGCTGAGAGGGAAGGCGAGATTTAGGGGTGGGAAAACAAATCCCTTCCGTTTCTGAAGAGATTCCTTTTTGTATTTCATCCCGGTTTTTCCTCCGGTCTTTTGGGTGGGTTTTTTTTGGTTTGATTGGGGTTTGGCTTTTTTGTTTTGTTTTGTTTTGTTTTCCTTGTTGTTGTTTTTGTTGGGTTTGGGTTTTTATTTTTCTTCCCCTTCTTCCCTTGCTTTCCCCACTCTGATCTCATCTTTCTTCCCCGGTGTCTTGCGGTGGCCATCCCTTTTCCCCCGCTCAGCACCGAGGCTCGCTGCCGCCGCCGGGGTGCCCCGGAGAGCGGCGGGCGGCGGCGCGCACCCGCCGTGGGCGAGCGGGGCTGCAGCACTTTTGTGGGGCGGCTAACCAATGGCACATCAGCGAGACAGCGCATCAGCCCATCTGCTTGATATATATTCAGAAGGGCTCCAGCCCTTTTGAAGTCTAATTTCTTCCCCGGGAGAACGCGCCGGATAATTTACCATCATTTCCCAGGCAGGGCGGGCAGCGGGTTAACCCTTTCCCCAAGCGCTGCCGCCGCGGGTTTTCCTCCCGAGCGAGCAGTTTTAAATGCCTCAGCGCCTCGCCACAAACTTGTAAAAGTGCCTCTTTAATGGTACGTGACTCGCTGAAACAGGACACCCGGCCCACCGGCGCGGTAAACCTCTCTCCGCCTTGTCAGATTGGTGTTTAAAAGACCTGTTCGGAGCAAGCAAATCCCTCGGCCCTACCGGGTCAGCTCGTATCATTTCAGCTCCAACCACTCACTGATATTTTTGTGTTTCGACATCCTTGTTCTTGGGGTTTCTGTTTGTTCCCATCCGATGTTCAGAAACGCAGTTTTATCCAGAGGCAGGAGCCGAGATGGGGAGCGAGCAGCGCGTCGCGTACGGGCTGTGGTGCGACACTGCGCTGCAGAACCCTCTGCCTCAGAGGGTGGCGGAGCCTGGCAGGGCCGGGGGGACGGGACGGGCCCCACGTCGCCCCCCGGGCTGCGGGACCCCGGCACGCGTGGGGGACGCGCGGGCAGCGCGGGACTGGGACTGTCACCGCTGCTGGGGCGGGACACGCCGGGAGGCGGCCCGTCCCTCTACCCCGTCCGGGAACGGTGAGCCCGGAGAGGATGCCGAGCCCGCACCCAGCACCCCGGCACATCTGGGTGCCAGCGGAGCTTTCCGAGCTCCGTCCCCGGCTAGAGGAAAGCGTTTGACTCTGCAAGTTTCTGAGCTTTTATTTGTTCTCTCTGCTCCCTTCCTCCCAGGGCAAGGGCTCTGCCAGGACGGGAGATGCCGGGACCGCCGAGGTGCCCTGACTGAACTCTGGTTCAGGGGACAGGTTGAATAAGGCCGAGGCCGTTGGGTGGCATCACCTGCTTCCCATAAACTCCAAAAGCAAACCCCGGGCACCGGCCGGAGCCGCCGCAGAGCCCTCAGTCCCCACCTGCACCTCGCTTATCTACAGTCAACATTTTTATCCTGCCACAGAAAGGTTCCTGCTCGCTCCCGGCTCCGGGGCGGCATCCGCGACCAGCAGCTACACCCTGGCCCCCGCCGCTCCCCCGGCACTCGGCGGACACCGGCCCCCCCTTCCCCACGAACTGGGGCCGCCCCCGCTTCTCCTGGGAGCAGTGCGAGGAGATCAGTCTTTTTATTTATTTATTCATCTATTAAATTCACCAGCAGTGAAAGAGCAATGTATGACAATGCCTCCTGCAACATCTCTTCTTTAAAGTATACTTCAAAATGGAGGAGGGTGGTGCATTTATTTATTGGGGGTTTTTTTGACACGGAAAAGATTGCTCTTCTGCCTAAATATTTTGTGGCTGTAGAGGCTGGGAGAAGCCTTGCTGTTGGTTTCCACTGGAGCAGGAGTGGGCTGTGCACAGGGTCAGAGC
Organism: Agelaius phoeniceus; assembly: GCF_051311805.1. Lineage (NCBI taxonomy): Eukaryota > Metazoa > Chordata > Aves > Passeriformes > Icteridae > Agelaius > Agelaius phoeniceus. Next base: position 22,635,646 of record NC_135268.1, read on the forward strand.
AAAGAGGGGAGGCAGGGATCCCTGTCAGAGCGGGCAGTGGGCTCCTCCATACTCCATTTTGGAAAGCAATGGAAAGGGGGCTAAGCACTTCCATACAACTTGTGTGCTTTGGATTTCAGCTGCTGTGGGCAAAAGTATCACTAGGAGAATCCTAGGATTCTACTTCATCACCCTACAAGCCATAGAATACTATGAAGCACCCTTTTCCATTGCCAACAGAGTCTATGGCTCAACCTTCTTTGTTGCTACCGGATTCCACGGCCTGCATGTAATTTGCTTTGTAGTAGCCACAGATGACATTATTTTATTTTTCTCATTCCAGTACCAATGCTGAACTTAGGGCCAATGTCACATGAAGGTCCCCCCAAATGCTGACTGTCAACAAGCTGTGATGATCTGTGGTGGGACTGTACAACCAGAAGACCCTACAGAAATGGTACAGCTGAGAGCTTGGCTAGGGCTCACATAGGGACTACTCATAGTTCTCAGTACCTGATCCCCTCGGGCCTAGGGGGAATTATCCTTTCCACGTGGAAGGATGCAAGGCCCAGACTCATTAAATGGCTTGCTAAGGACAGCAGGAGCCCAGGGCCAAAGGTAGGGTATGAGTGCAGGATGTGTGCCATGGCCTTCTCACACAACACACTTTATTCCAGCCGCTTCAAACGTATTTCCAATTGCAAGACTTGGCTCAAATCAAAGAACGTTCAGCCAGGGGCTGGCTTTACACCTCCAGACATGTTTCACCACAGTTTTTGATGGGGTCATCCTTTCCCAATGCCCCAGGAAGCAGGATGCAAAGCAGCTTGCGCTGCCCCAGCTGTAGCCAGTTATCTAGAGAGGGTCAAGAGGGAGGGAGAGGTGAAATTTTCTGATATAGGATAAAGCTGAGCATATTTTGGGAGGTACGGTGATTGGATGCAGGCTTCTGCAAGTAGTTCTCTTGATTGTTCCCTCATTAAGTTTGAGTCTGCCTAATTTGCTCCTGCTGGAGCTTCCCCACTGGTCTGGGTGCGAACGTGGCTCTGAGGTAGTGTTCCAGGGTATGTGAGACTCCAAGGCACAGTTGGATGTGCAGAACATGCAGTACTCTACCAGCCTCAGTCACCTCTCAGGTAGGAAGAATATCTCTTATTTTTTTCTGGTATTAGCAGTGCTGCAATGTTTGTAGTGGAGATATGATGAATGCAGCCTGAATTGCATTGTTATGTTTCATTACTTACCAGAATGTTTTGCAAGAGTACTCTCACAGCCAATTTTTGTGTGGTTCATCTCTTGTTGTGGAAAGATTACTGGATTAAATCAATTATACTGCTGTTACTTGGCTATTAAAACATTCAATTAACCCTGTTTCCTGCTCTACGCTTTGGTTGCTGCTTCTTTGCATTGCAAAATATCCTGAAAGCTTTTTTTTTAAAAAAGGCTTGAAGAGTAGGAGGCTGGTTCTGTGAGAATGGCAGCTGGGAAAGAAGGGCTCTGAATTGCTGTTGGATTCCTTGCACTTTCCTGTTGGGAAAGAGAATGAAAGTTTGGAAGTACTGCTGGTTGTAATTTTGGGCTTAGAAAGTAATGGGGTTACTTTACTTGGATGCTGCTGTTACCTGTGATTGCTGACCCCATCCCTGATATTTCTATATTTGGTTTCCCTTTTGTTTTTCTAAATAAGTGAGAAGTGTAAATAGGAGAACATCTTCCAACAGAAAGCAGTGGGTCTAAACTTACCTTAGAGATGCTGTGGTCATAATTTCAAGTATTCTTAAACTAGGAAGAAGAATAAAATTATTCCCCAAAATAGAAATAAGAGAAATGAAAGATGAGTATTTAAAGCCAGATTTTTGGTCCTCAAAAGTTTCTGAGTATTCAGAGGTTTTCAGCTGTTTCTGTGGCAGTTGGGTGCTTAGCAGATAGGGAGAACTTGGACTCTTACTGGAATACTCAAGTGTTTTCTGTGGGTGCATTTGGCAGTTGTACTTATTATCCTTGCACACCTTGCCAGTATTTGTGGAGCTGATGTAGGGAACTGACCTGCAGGTTCCTGAAATAGATTGGTGGTGCAGGATCAGGGCCTCCACAGAGGGTCAGCAGGCCAAACTGAATTAGGCTCTGCGAAGTCTGCACAAAATGTTGGGAACAAATAGCTTGGTGTCCTCTTTTGGCAGACTCTTAATTTGTTTATTCACATAAAAACCCATCAGATTATTAAAAAAAAGCCTTCCCCCCCCTTCATTAATTGATCTATTTTGATGGATCTTCTTGATTTTCAATGCCTCAAATCTGAGAAATGTAAAAAACATGACATTTCAAGATGTTAACTCTACCTTTGCAGCTTTTTGAAAAATTATTGAAAATGCAGTGTCAGCAGATTTCAGCTTTTCTATTGCCTGAAAAAATAAGAATAAATTCTAATTTATTCTTTTCTTTCATTTCTATCAAACAAAATCAAACCACTGCTTGCCAGTCTCCCCTGTTTGTCCTGATATCCAGTTTGTAGATATTAAACCTGCTGTGTTTACTGCCATCATATAAAACTCATACACTGTGAATGGCTCACAAGGCATTTTTATTAGGAGACTCTGCAACTGTTGGAGGACTGGGCCATCTCAGCCTTTAGAAATCTGGATTTCATGGGGCAGAAAGTTCCCTGCTGGTTTTATTTTTTTTTTTCTCATGTAAATTTTATATTTTATAATTATGCCTAGAGAAAAAAAGGAAGCCAGCAAAATCGGTGCATTCAAGCAGTTTCTGTGATTCTACTACAATACCAACATCAATATATTTAATCAGATAAAAATCAATTAACATAACAGAAAATATAGTGTTAGAAGTTTACCTAATTTATGCTATTTTCATCTAACTACTCCCTTTGACAATTCTTGCATTACACTTTTTGTTTTCCCCTTCATGCATTTTGAGGTTTGAAAACAAATGGCTGAATTATTCCATGAGATCTAATATTCTCATTGGAAGAGAATATCTTCAAGGTCTCATCACATGTTGCTGGAAATGACTGCAGGCCTCTGATTTTTTAAAAGAGATAGTAATATTTTTTTTTTAATTATGCAATGGGTGAAGGTTTTTGAGTGGCAGTTTAATGTTAACCTTTTAGAACACAGTACTGGAGAGGAGTGTGGCAGATTTCCATCAGCATAAACCTTCTCTGCATTCAGGAAGGTCTCACCTCTTTGAAGAAAAGCATTCCCATCTTCAGCACTGTGATATGAAGTGAAATGTGATCTAAGTTGGACGATGGAAACAGTTTGACCAAAAGAATAGACCATAGGAAAGCTGACCAGAGGTTTCTCAAATGGAAAAGATGAGAGAAACAACAAAGCCAGGAGATAGTTAATTACCATATTGTGTACATATTTGGGGCTATATTCATGCACAGAACTGGACAGGTTGCTTGGGAGAAACAGCTTCCCCCTTTGTCTTTGGAAAAACCAGGAAATCTGATGAGACATCAAAAGAAATGTGAGAGGATTGCTTAAATCTGCCTGTGCTGGCCATTGCACACATTGCATGGTATGGAGTAAGTGGTGAAGAGGAGATGTGCTAACAGCAAATGTCACGGCCTGCTTTGCAGGGGCTGCCCCTCTGAATGCACACAGGCCCTCTTTGCAGGAGTTCCTCCTGTCTGCTCTGGTAATAGCTGGTAAACCATGGGATCACAGGGGGGCTTGGGTGGAAAGACACTTTAAAGATCATCTAGCTCCAGCTCCCCTCACACAGGCAGGGACACCAGTGCTTGCTTTGTGGGCAGATGAAAATGCTTGTTTTCACGTTGTCCCTTCACTGTCCTGGAGTGCTGTGTTCAGTTCTGGGCCCCTCACTGCAAGAAGAACATTGAGGTGCTGGAGCATGTCCAGAGAATGGTCTGGAGAGTAAATCTGTGCCTATTGCCAGCAGCTGCTGTTCTAGCTTGCAGAATAGTATTTTTAGGGTTTTTGAAACTGAGAACACAGCTCTTGTGGGATGCTTTTGTGATGCCACAGATTTTAGTGATGAAGCCTGTCTTTTAATACACGTGCAATGGACTCTGTCAACTTGCATTGATGTGAACAAGTATTTGTGCATGTGAAATCAAGCAAATAATTATTAAAAAGGTACATCCAAAGCTGAAATTTACCCTCCTCACCCTTATTTTCCATTACTTTAGGTAGCTTTTCAGCAGCTGTGGCCATGCATGAATAGTTTGCTGGTTATTACTCCAGAAGCAATGGCACATCTGTCACCCAGCCCAAAATGTATTTTTGTGCAACCAAACCTCCATACATACTTTTGCCTTAGGAAATAGTGTACCTTGAGTAATATGTTACATTCCAGGGCATGGATATGTTTCTTCAAAGAGCACAGGTATTTTGAAGCCCTCTCAATACTCAGCCAGAGCTGAGCACTTGGAGGACCACAAAATTGGTGGATATTCAATATTCAATTCAATACTGTCACCAAGATTTAGAATACTATTTTTAATTTTTCATACAAAGTTTAGTGTTTCTATAAACTCTCATTTAGCCACAATATAATATTGAACCAGTTGTATTTTCAGGGCATTTTATAAGCATTACAAGCTCTACACTATGCTGAAGAAAGGGAGTAGCATTATCAAAAGTTCTGACAGCATCAACAGTGTATTCTTGATATTCAAACACCATTCATTCAACCAGAAGAATTCACATCATTGAGATGTGAATTAATAATTAGGGAGACTGTCAGAAAATATTTTAAATGTTATTGAAACTCTACTTAAGATTAACAGACATGATCATATCTCATATCTGGCAAAATACATTCAGAATTTTTTAGTCTATGAGGGATGTAAATAGTGTCATGAAATAACATCCTCAGCAATGCACTTGGTGTCAAGTCTGTACACTAAGCACAGGTTTATGACAACTGAATATAACAGTTTTTAATTTTGAAATTTAATTCCTTTTTTTACTGAGTTGGGCTTTTAGATCAAACTAGGGAGTTGGGATATTTTCGATTAGCTCTGTCTTGTTTCTGAGTTTATTCTTTCCTCTCAAGCACTTAACATGGAGTCACAGCCTTCTCCCTGTATGTACTGCAGTGTGTCCAAATTCAGATTTCCCTGCATGACATTATCCAGGAAAAATAGGTGTTAGTGATAACCGTCCTTCAGGGGTAATGTGCTACAAAATCCAGAACAGGCAATTCCTGTGCTGAGAATACTGTATATCTGAAAGGAAAGTCCATCAGGGTTTTTATTTCCATCAGGGTTTATGTTTTAATTGCTTCTGCAGGAAGCCATTTGTCTAAACCAAAACGTATTTTGCCACAAAGCTTTTGTGTTGCACGTAGAAAGACACTGCTATGTTTTAAAAAAATAGCCTTTGAAGTTGTGTATGAGCTGCTGCCTTGATTAATTTGAAATTTTAGGTTTATGCACCCGGCCATAAACTCTTTTATGAACTTTTTATTGCAACTGAACTGCACGGGCTGGCGCTGGGAGGCAGGTGTTCCGAAGGATGCCCTGGATCAACACAAGGCAGCCCAGCCCAAGGCAGACAGTGCCATAAAGCCGTGTGCGAGCCGCTCCCGCAGCCCCAGCGCGGAGCAGGCGATGGTGCCCCGGGGCCGGGAGCGCCGCGGCGGCTGCGGGCGGGGCGGGCCGGGCCGGGCTCTGTCCATGGTACCTGCGGCTCCCGGCGCTGCCCGAGGCCCTCGGGGGCTTGGAGTCTCCTTTTCCTCCTTTTTTTTCCCGCCCCCGTCTCCTTTTCCTCCTTTTTCCTCCCCCCGTCTCCTTTTCCTCCTTTTTTCCCCCCCCGTCTCCTTTTCCTCCTTTTTTCCCCCCCCGTCTCCTTTTCCTCCTTTTTTCCCCCCCCGTCTCCTTTTCCTCCTTTTTTCCCCCCCCGTCTCCTTTTCCTCCTTTTTTCCCCCCCCGTCTCCTTTTCCTCCTTTTTTCCCCCCCCGTCTCCTTTTCCTCCTTTTTTCCCCCCCCGTCTCCTTTTCCTCCTTTTTTCCCCCCCCGTCTCCTTTTCCTCCTTTTTTCCCCCCCCGTCTCCTTTTCCTCCTTTTTTCCCCCCCCGTCTCCTTTTCCTCCTTTTTTCCCCCCCCGTCTCCTTTTCCTCCTTTTTTCCCCCCCCCGTCTCCTTTTCCTCCTTTTTTCCCCCCCCCGTCTCCTTTTCCTCCTTTTTTCCCCCCCCCGTCTCCTTTTCCTCCTTTTTTCCCCCCCCGTCTCCTTTTCCTCCTTTTTTCCCCCCCCGTCTCCTTTTCCTCCTTTTTTCCCCCCCCGTCTCCTTTTCCTCCTTTTTTCCCCCCCCGTCTCCTTTTCCTCCTTTTTTCCCCCCCCGTCTCCTTTTCCTCCTTTTTTCCCCCCCCGTCTCCTTTTCCTCCTTTTTTCCCCCCCCGTCTCCTTTTCCTCCTTTTTTCCCCCCCCGTCTCCTTTTCCTCCTTTTTTCCCCCCCCGTCTCCTTTTCCTCCTTTTTTCCCCCCCCGTCTCCTTTTCCTCCTTTTTTCCCCCCCCGTCTCCTTTTCCTCCTTTTTTCCCCCCCCGTCTCCTTTTCCTCCTTTTTTCCCCCCCCGTCTCCTTTTCCTCCTTTTTTCCCCCCCCGTCTCCTTTTCCTCCTTTTTTCCCCCCCCGTCTCCTTTTCCTCCTTTTTTCCCCCCCCGTCTCCTTTTCCTCCTTTTTTCCCCCCCCGTCTCCTTTTCCTCCTTTTTTCCCCCCCCGTCTCCTTTTCCTCCTTTTTTCCCCCCCCGTCTCCTTTTCCTCCTTTTTTCCCCCCCCGTCTCCTTTTCCTCCTTTTTTCCCCCCCCGTCTCCTTTTCCTCCTTTTTTCCCCCCCCGTCTCCTTTTCCTCCTTTTTTCCCCCCCCGTCTCCTTTTCCTCCTTTTTTCCCCCCCCGTCTCCTTTTCCTCCTTTTTTCCCCCCCCGTCTCCTTTTCCTCCTTTTTTCCCCCCCCGTCTCCTTTTCCTCCTTTTTTCCCCCCCCGTCTCCTTTTCCTCCTTTTTTCCCCCCCCGTCTCCTTTTCCTCCTTTTTTCCCCCCCCGTCTCCTTTTCCTCCTTTTTTCCCCCCCCGTCTCCTTTTCCTCCTTTTTTCCCCCCCCGTCTCCTTTTCCTCCTTTTTTCCCCCCCCGTCTCCTTTTCCTCCTTTTTTCCCCCCCCGTCTCCTTTTCCTCCTTTTTTCCCCCCCCGTCTCCTTTTCCTCCTTTTTTCCCCCCCCGTCTCCTTTTCCTCCTTTTTTCCCCCCCCGTCTCCTTTTCCTCCTTTTTTCCCCCCCCGTCTCCTTTTCCTCCTTTTTTCCCCCCCCGTCTCCTTTTCCTCCTTTTTTCCCCCCCCGTCTCCTTTTCCTCCTTTTTTCCCCCCCCGTCTCCTTTTCCTCCTTTTTTCCCCCCCCGTCTCCTTTTCCTCCTTTTTTCCCCCCCCGTCTCCTTTTCCTCCTTTTTTCCCCCCCCGTCTCCTTTTCCTCCTTTTTTCCCCCCCCGTCTCCTTTTCCTCCTTTTTTCCCCCCCCGTCTCCTTTTCCTCCTTTTTTCCCCCCCCGTCTCCTTTTCCTCCTTTTTTCCCCCCCCGTCTCCTTTTCCTCCTTTTTTCCCCCCCCGTCTCCTTTTCCTCCTTTTTTCCCCCCCGTCTCCTTTTCCTCCTTTTTTCCCCCCCGTCTCCTTTTCCTCCTTTTTTCCCCCCCCGTCTCCTTTTCCTCCTTTTTTCCCCCCCCGTCTCCTTTTCCTCCTTTTTTCCCCCCCCGTCTCCTTTTCCTCCTTTTTTCCCCCCCCGTCTCCTTTTCCTCCTTTTTTCCCCCCCCGTCTCCTTTTCCTCCTTTTTCCCCCCCCGTCTCCTTTTCCTCCTTTTTTCCCCCCCCGTCTCCTTTTCCTCCTTTTTTCCCCCCCCGTCTCCTTTTCCTCCTTTTTTCCCCCCCCGTCTCCTTTTCCTCCTTTTTTCCCCCCCCGTCTCCTTTTCCTCCTTTTTTCCCCCCCCGTCTCCTTTTCCTCCTTTTTTCCCCCCCCGTCTCCTTTTCCTCCTTTTTTCCCCCCCCGTCTCCTTTTCCTCCTTTTTTCCCCCCCCGTCTCCTTTTCCTCCTTTTTTCCCCCCCCGTCTCCTTTTCCTCCTTTTTTCCCCCCCCGTCTCCTTTTCCTCCTTTTTTCCCCCCCCGTCTCCTTTTCCTCCTTTTTTCCCCCCCCGTCTCCTTTTCCTCCTTTTTTCCCCCCCCGTCTCCTTTTCCTCCTTTTTTCCCCCCCCGTCTCCTTTTCCTCCTTTTTTCCCCCCCCGTCTCCTTTTCCTCCTTTTTTCCCCCCCCGTCTCCTTTTCCTCCTTTTTTCCCCCCCCGTCTCCTTTTCCTCCTTTTTTCCCCCCCCGTCTCCTTTTCCTCCTTTTTTCCCCCCCCGTCTCCTTTTCCTCCTTTTTTCCCCCCCCGTCTCCTTTTCCTCCTTTTTTCCCCCCCCGTCTCCTTTTCCTCCTTTTTTCCCCCCCCGTCTCCTTTTCCTCCTTTTTTCCCCCCCCGTCTCCTTTTCCTCCTTTTTTCCCCCCCCGTCTCCTTTTCCTCCTTTTTTCCCCCCCCGTCTCCTTTTCCTCCTTTTTTCCCCCCCCGTCTCCTTTTCCTCCTTTTTTCCCCCCCCGTCTCCTTTTCCTCCTTTTTTCCCCCCCCGTCTCCTTTTCCTCCTTTTTTCCCCCCCCGTCTCCTTTTCCTCCTTTTTTCCCCCCCCGTCTCCTTTTCCTCCTTTTTTCCCCCCCCGTCTCCTTTTCCTCCTTTTTTCCCCCCCCGTCTCCTTTTCCTCCTTTTTTCCCCCCCCGTCTCCTTTTCCTCCTTTTTTCCCCCCCCGTCTCCTTTTCCTCCTTTTTTCCCCCCCCGTCTCCTTTTCCTCCTTTTTTCCCCCCCCGTCTCCTTTTCCTCCTTTTTTCCCCCCCGTCTCCTTTTCCTCCTTTTTTCCCCCCCGTCTCCTTTTCCTCCTTTTTTCCCCCCCCGTCTCCTTTTCCTCCTTTTTTCCCCCCCCGTCTCCTTTTCCTCCTTTTTTCCCCCCCCGTCTCCTTTTCCTCCTTTTTTCCCCCCCCGTCTCCTTTTCCTCCTTTTTTCCCCCCCCGTCTCCTTTTCCTCCTTTTTTCCCCCCCCGTCTCCTTTTCCTCCTTTTTTCCCCCCCCGTCTCCTTTTCCTCCTTTTTTCCCCCCCCGTCTCCTTTTCCTCCTTTTTTCCCCCCCCGTCTCCTTTTCCTCCTTTTTTCCCCCCCCGTCTCCTTTTCCTCCTTTTTTCCCCCCCCGTCTCCTTTTCCTCCTTTTTTCCCCCCCCGTCTCCTTTTCCTCCTTTTTTCCCCCCCCGTCTCCTTTTCCTCCTTTTTTCCCCCCCCGTCTCCTTTTCCTCCTTTTTTCCCCCCCCGTCTCCTTTTCCTCCTTTTTTCCCCCCCCGTCTCCTTTTCCTCCTTTTTTCCCCCCCCGTCTCCTTTTCCTCCTTTTTTCCCCCCCCGTCTCCTTTTCCTCCTTTTTTCCCCCCCCGTCTCCTTTTCCTCCTTTTTTCCCCCCCCGTCTCCTTTTCCTCCTTTTTTCCCCCCCCGTCTCCTTTTCCTCCTTTTTTCCCCCCCGTCTCCTTTTCCTCCTTTTTTCCCCCCCCGTCTCCTTTTCCTCCTTTTTTCCCCCCCCGTCTCCTTTTCCTCCTTTTTTCCCCCCCCGTCTCCTTTTCCTCCTTTTTTCCCCCCCCGTCTCCTTTTCCTCCTTTTTTCCCCCCCCGTCTCCTTTTCCTCCTTTTTTCCCCCCCCGTCTCCTTTTCCTCCTTTTTTCCCCCCCCGTCTCCTTTTCCTCCTTTTTCATATTATTTTTGTAGTTTTTTTCCTTTTTCTGCTCTCCTCCTCTTCCCCTCTCCTTAGTTTAGTCCTTTCCTGCCAATACCGACTATTAAAAAAAAAACCCAAAAAAGCGAAACCAGCCCCATCAAACGGTGCAAACCTTTCCACCCCTGTTTAATGCAGCATGTGTTTTTAATATATGATCCATATCTAAAAACCTTGAGTGGTACATGAAGCATAGAAGCTTGGCTTGTTACACAGGTGGCACAGTGATGATTTCTTCTGGGATCTACAGCTTTTTGTTATGGCATAAGTGAAAACAGACAATATTTTTCCGGTCTGTATTTCAGTTTATGAGATTTAATATGACAAAGATATTTTTAAAAATGCTCAGAAGGAAATTTAAGTAGTTCTTGCAAAAGCTGTGCTGAGAATCAATCTAAAGTCATACAGCCAATCTCAAGTCATTCTCCAATCATTAAGTTTGGAGAAGACCTTTAAGGTCACCAAGTCCAGCTGTCAACCCAACAGCACCACCATGTTCACCACTAAAATATGCTCTCAAGTGTTATATCCACATATTTTTTCAACATTTCCAGGGGTGGTGACTCTGCCACTTCCTTGTGCAGTCTATACTTTACATCTCTATCTGTATTTTTTTCCTTAATATCTAAACCTCCCCTGATGTAACTTGAGGTCATTTCCCCTCATCACTTGTTGTTGACCCCAGTCTCACTGCAACCTCCTTTCTTCAGAGAGAAATAAGGTCTCCCCTCTCTCTCCTTTTCTCCAGGCTGACCATCCCCAGCTCCCTCCTATGACTTAATTCAGGTCCTGCCCTTCTCTGGACACCCTCCAGCATCTCCAATTCTTTCTTGTGGTGAAAGGCCCAGAACTGACATGGACCAGCAGCTCTCTGCGGTCAGCTAACATCACTTAGGGGACATTGGCAGGTGTCACATGTTGGGGCGCTGTGGTCCCCAGTGTCTCCCTCTCTGGCTCTGGTACTTCAGTGTAGCCTGTTGCACTGGCAGGTGTAAGCTGTGGCACTATAGGCAAGGCCTTTGCTCTCTTCCTTCTTTCCTTAAAAGGCTTTTATTCCTGTCAGTATAAATAAAGGATGCATTTGGCTGGTGCAAAGTAACCTTATTTTTTCCAGAATGTCACCCACAATTTTTGCCAAAATCTGCTCCTTCTTTAAAGCTCTCAACATTAGACATCTTCGTCTTTTAAAAACTTATTTATTAGCTTAGTCTATCACAAGGAAGCAATCTCTCTCTGGAGCTCACAATCTCTGGTCCTTCTCTGTGTTTACACAGCCCAGTTAGATTTATACTGGCAGGAGCCTCTCCCTGAATTGCCTCTGTGTAGGGAGAATCCCAGTAGTGACTGGCAGGGAAAGATCCATTTCCTTCTGAGCTGGCTCTACCCCCAGGATGTTCATCTGTCCTCTGCTGCAGCAGGGCCTCCATCTCAGAAAGACAAGAAGCAAACAAGGTGAAAGTCTTCACAGGCCAGGTGTACTTTCTGTTGGGAAAAGAAAGAAAAGTGGGACAGAAACATGGAGGCTTATCACTGGTGGAAATAGACAAACCCAGTTCCTGCATCCCTATAATCCATTTAAACTTGCAATTATAGTCCAAAGCAGATGGATTTTATGCTGATAAAATTACTTTGTTTTGCATGAGTTTAGTTTTGATATAATAGTAGAAAGAAATACTTGTACTGTGAAAAAAATCCCAACCAGCAACAACCAAAACAAACAAAAGGCCCAGCAAAAACCCCCCAAAAACCCCACAAGTATGGCATTTGAAAGCAGGTGTTTCATTTCTATGAAAGAAAAAATGGTAGAAGTGTGAGTCTTGAATCACTGTGAAACAAGAATGTTTCATGCTTCTAAGAACTGTAGTTCAAATTTTCTTCTCTTGCGTCAAACCACTACAGGAATTGGAAGCTGTGGGAGGGTCCTTGTTTATCCTTCCTGCTTTGCTCAGGCATGGCTCAAAACGGAATCTGAGTGTATTTTTTTTCATTGTTTGTATTATGATAAGATCCTCAGTGAGCAGGTGAGTGCTGGAACGACAAGGTTGTAACTCTTTATTACTCTAAGTCATCTTTATGCTCATAAATAAACCTTTAGAATTGGATGGGATTGCTCAACTGTGCTAGAGTGCACAGGATGTGCCCATAAACCAAACTAAAACAGGCCATGTAATGCAATTCAAACAAAGATCCCATGCATGAAGCAAAATCCCTTGTTGTTGATGTTATAAAACAGTACTAAAAGAATCTTAGCATGTTCTGTGTTGGCACTTGATGTTTTGCTGTATAATTCCAGCTTTGGTTGTTTCAAATGGACATCATTAGGGCCTGGAGAGCCCTTCTAACACAAACACAGCTGGAGGCCTGGGGGTGTCTCATTTAGGAGTCTGTGATCACTCAGATAAGGGTGGTAAGCCCTGGCTTTGAATGTCTGGTAGTCATTTGTGCACTCCATGTATTGATGTATCCCGAGGCAGTTAGAGCAGGTGAAACCCACGGGATCAGTGCCTCAAGGGTTTCTTCCACACTGCACAAAAGCCAACTTGTGGTGTGTTTTGACAGAACCTTGTACAAGCTAATATTTTCCATTAAGGCTTTGAAAACTGGGTGATCTTCTAAGTCATAAAACACAAGATGAAGTAGATCCCTTGACAGATAGTTACACAAGTATCAGAGTACTTATTTTCAGGAGCATTTCTGTTGTTCGGGTCATGTGGAACAGATCCCCGTTGTAAAAAAAAAAATGAAGGAAACAGAATAGGAAAAATCACCTCCTTCCCTTAAAAATATATTTAGTTCCCATTTCTGTAGCAGACCCAACTGCTAAATGGCCAGCACAGCAATATCTTCTGTCAAAGGAGCTGCCCACTGAGAGGGCTGCTACTCCAGCTCTGTGTGAAACTCCTGCCTGAGGGCCCCAAACCAATGGCGTTTGTAGTAGGTGTCTGCCCTCTCCTACACAGCCAGAAAGGCTGCTCCAAAAACCTCCTACATGAATTAATACCCATTCACTTGGCAGATGGGGATGCAGGAGGGCAGGCAGAGCTTGGCATGTGGTACTGAGCCCAGCTCATTCCTGGGCCCATTTAGAAAATTCAGGTAGCTGCACGTGTGTGTGTGTGTGCTGCTTTCCAGCCTGAAAAGATGCACTAAATATTACCTAAGAAAAGGCTTTAAATTGGATAACTGAAGAGCAGCTTCATGTGGTATCAAGAGGTTTGAAAGGTGTAGTCCAGCTTGTAACAGGGGAGTAGAGTGTGGAAATGCAAAAGTCAATGAAACAGCTAAATGTTTTTCCACCATAAGTTGGCATTCAGGTTCCTTTGTGTTTTGGCTCTAATTTTGCCCAGGTTGGGGTTTTCTTGCAGTGAGCTCTGTTCCCTTTCAAAATGATGCAAACAAGGCTTTCTGACTGGGCAATAAAAGCTGAGCACGCACGACAGGGTGTGTGCTCGACTGCCTTACCAATGCCTCTTGGCCAGGTGGCATAAAGCCATGTGAGCACAGCATAAAAGTGTCTTCTTGCATTTCAGTGCTACTATAAAGTGTATTTTATGGCTGGAATAAAACACACAGGAAGAATTTCCTTTTGAACCTTCGTGCATAATTTTTGTCACAGAAAGAGAAGATAAAAATTATTTAATTCCTTGATAGGTTCCTTTCATTTCTCAGTGTGACTACAGAAAAAAAGCTCCATACCCTACATGCAACACAGAGGTGGATACAATTTTTCAAAATGTCTTTGTATATTTCTTGTTAGTGGAAACTATTTAACTGCCGAGTTTACGCATCCTTTTATAAAAGCCTCTCTTGAGGATTAGAGTATTATATTTCTTAGAAGGTGTTTTGTCGGTATTTAGTTTTTTAATGCTAAGAATATAATTTTTTAGATCTTGGACTTAATTGGAGATTAGACAGCCATTTATTTTCTTAGTACAAGATCTTCCTAGAGAAATAATTCAATTTTTTGGTAGGTTAAGAAATGCATTTATCTTTGATTGAAGATACAGCCATGATGATACCATAACTCCTTTCTTTTTTCCCAGTGCTTATCTCTCTCCTGCTTCTCCACACTCTTACTGAGCATCTGGACTAGACCAGACAAGTAGTGCTTGGACTAGACTAGAATAGTGTTGCTTACTCTGAAATCCTTCTAAAAGCTTCCTTCCCTGCCCTTCATTTCATGTAGCAGTTTTGTAGTTACCTCATTCCAACTATCTGTTACGTCCTCACATCTCGTCATAAGTTTTTGTGTCTCTTGATACCTTCCATACAAAAATGTTCAGACTCTCTTCATCTGCTGTATACCTAGGCCATCTTTTATTTACCCCTTTAATTTACCTGTGACTGCAGGAAGCTTTATACCTTCTTCTTGCTCTTTCCCTCTCAACAGTCCCACCAAATTGCTTTAAACTCAGCTTGTATGTCATAGCACTTGTCATGCTAAAACTGCAAGTCCTGTGATGTGCTTAGATGGAGAATGCCCAAGTATCCCGCTGAGCTATGTTTGGAATTAGCATCTCTGCTTTAGATGTGGAAGATCTGATTCAGAGCTGCCTTTATAAGCTCTGGTACTGTCAGGAACAAGCCAACATCTCCTGGCTCATAGCTGAACATCCTACCACTGCATGCTGGTTTCTGAAAGCAGAAATTATCAGAAGCTGATTTTCCCTCCTAATGAGACACCAGCAACACTGTTTTGGCTGGTGATAACCTGAACATAGTGCCAATTGTTCATATCCCACTGACTACTTTATTTTCTACCATCCTGCCCTGATAATCTCTTCAAGTACCCCTCTGTGTAATATCTAATTTTAAACAAGTAAACTTTTCAGAATTTTCTAATTAAATAACTTGGTGGGGAAAAAATACTGCTTTGTAGTGTGTTTTGCAAAGTGTTCTGCAGAAACCCCCTCAGGTTCAAGTACCATTCCTTGACATGTAGGAAGGTTGTCTTTCTGACAAAAACCTACCAACAAAAAAGGTTCTGAGGCTTGAAGGTCTTCTGCCCTTCAGAATTCAGCTGTGAGAAACAGACTCAGACCTTCCAGTGTGAGTGGCTCTGAAGAATGGCACTAATGCCAGGATCATCATTAACCAGGGGGAGTGAAAGTCCCTGAAATCCCCTGGGATAGTCTGGGGTTCTTGGATTATCTTGAGAGAGCCTGAAAAAACAGTAGTTTGAAGCAATGGCAGTGTCTGGACCCAGTAAGATGTGCCCAGAGCCTGGGACTTTGCAGGCAGCTGCTGTCAGAAACTCATTTCTCTCATTGCACAGGCACCCTGCAAAATAGATTTCATTTCAGAAATCTGAAGGTGACAGGTTAAAAACCAAGTCCCTTTCTGAATTTCCAGTGAGTGAATGCTGGAACAAAATCAAGTCTCAAAGCAATGACCTTCCAGCCTTGACTAATTCCCATCTCTCAAAAGGCAGAGGATTTTCCACCAACTCATTGTATTGATAAAAGTGCTGCCAATGCCCAGAAATCTGATTCTGCCCTCTGCTAAGGCCCTCACAGATGATCAAGCCCCAAATTAACTGGAATCAAGAGAGTCTTCCTTTTTTATTTGTTAGCAGGCATTAGTCTCTCTGACAAAAAAATGTAAACTCTAGACTTATGTGCATTCTATTAATTCTTAGCTTTGCTTTTTGCGTTTAATTAATTTTATCATCATGTTCTTTTTGTCAGTAAGTTTACGGTATGTGATGCATTTTATTATATACGTGTTAGCAATTTTAACAGGCTTTGTAGTTGTTTGCAGGCAATGTGTTGTTGGGAGAGCTGTAAAGATATGTTGTCTTAACTTTTTGACCCATCAACAAAACCAGTGACACTCGCTTTTCTCTTCTGGTTCATAAACTCCCAGCTGAATGGATATTGTTTGTGAAAAATATGAAGCACATCAGCACTGCTCTGTAACAAAAGCCCCCTTCAGCAGGTTTAAACTAGACTGATGTTCACTCTTTGCTAGCACGGGTATCTGAATGCTCCTGGTTACGAAGTTTGGCTGCCTCTGATGGCAAAAGAAGTACATGCAACTTCAGCTTGACAAGGAAAAACAGGTGCCAAATATTTGAGTTTCATGGCATGCCTAGTCTGGATCATGTGAACTTATTTTTTTATTATTATTTATTTTAGTTTATTGTTCACCTGCAATTTGGACGGCTTCAGCTTCCTTGTGCAGGTGTTGAGGGGCACATCTGGGCCGGCCAAGCATGTGCACCGTGATGCCCACATGTGACTCCAGCAAAATGCTGCTAGAGCTAAAGCAATGCAAGCAAGAAGACAGTTAGGTCTCAGTTTAGATGCTGAGCTGGAAAATCAAATTAAAAATGAGTCTTCAGAAGTCAGGGCCATCCCAGGAAAGCCAAAGGGAGCACCCCCTGACCCAGCTTTTGTGGCTGTGCAGGGAAGCGGAAGCCATTCCCGCGTGGAGGGCTCTGTGTGCCCATGAGATGGCTCTGCTCCATGGACCTGGGGAGCTGTGCCTCACTGCCTGGGGCAAAGATCACGTTTGAGGCTTGTGCACTGACTGACAAAATATGATAATATGAGTGATAAGAGAATGTGAGCATTTTGCGAGCCAGGAGAGCTGGAGAATCCAAGTGGGATTTGTGGGTGCTGGGAAGATGCACTGAGGGACAGGGGTGACATAGGCTGGTGCTGGAAAATGGGAGAAGTGCTTCAGAAAGTGGGCAAGGCATTTGCAGTGATTTTCTTGCTGCTCTAGAAGGGCTGTGAATTTTTAATTTACTTCACAAAATAAGTCTAGTTCTATTTCATTTTGCTGTATAACAGATGCTACAAGAATGACCTACAAGTAGGTAAGTACTGTAGCTCAGGTTAACATGAACTCTCACCTTGTTACACTTTTATTTGATCCCATTTCTTTTCTTCAAACATGTAAGTGATATCAAGTTCTGTAAACCAAGCTGCTGGAATAAACTGGAAAATGGCATTGACCAAGCAGGAGAAATAGGGTGGGAGGGATTTGGCTGCAGGTTATCAGCCATTAATTATTCATTTTGTAAACAATGAGGGTGTGTAAAAGCAGCCAGGGCAGGTAGGGAGACGATTATGTTGTAAGATAACAACCCTAGGGGAAAATAAGGAAAAAATCCTGAGCAAACAAAACTGCATGTTATTCATAACTGCCACAAGCCTTCCTATACCATAAAAGAAAACACCAGTGAATTATTGATCACTTCCATTAACGTAATTGTGCCAGTGTTTGACAACAGAGTAGGATCTGATGGATGTGACTTCAAAACCCAGAGTTTTACAAAATATCAGTAGAAAAGATGTAACCTAGCAAAATAGTTGCAAGCATTTTTTAGCCTCAAGTTTGAGTAAAACGTGATAAATCTCAGAGAAGGTTAAGACAAAAATCCTCAGTATTTTTCTTTTCTTCTTTTTAGTGTCTGAATTTGGCAAAAGCAGGAAGTAGTGAGTTGAAAGGCAGATGTGGTCATATGAGTTTCTATTCCTTGTGTTTTCCCTCCAGTGTGTCTGAGACTACTCACATGTCGTCAGTAGCTTGTGTATGCAGCAGTCTTTTGTGGCATCCTATCAGTGAGTACTCATGCAGAAATTATTATGTTGGAGTTTTCTTGTAAAGAAGGAATTGGAAAAGCAAGAAGCACAAGAAATAACATTTCATCTGCACAATCTACTCTTAGCCTAAAACCTCTTATCCAAACTCTCCAAGCAAGCCTGCAATTATACCTTAATCCAAGTGCTCTTTCATAAAAGCCAAGGTCTGTTTTTGCAGGAGAAATTAGTTGCTATAAATGCCATGGAGCAGCACTTGTTGCCTGTATGCACTACAAGTGAGGTGCTTTCCAGGAATCTGCTTTCTTGTGCACAATTTAACCATTAGGGAGGTTACATTTGGGGTGCCTTTTAGGGCTGCTCTTGCACGTGGTGTCCAGGCTTGGCTGAGGCAGTTCCAAGGGCTGTCTAGCCTGGCAGTGCTGCCCACCAGGAAGGCAGGGGAGCTCTCAGGCTCCAGTCCCAGCTGGGCACCCACCTTTGCTTCCCAGGAAAAAGGTTTAGGGCAAGAGAGGCAATTCTGATTATCCTGCTGTTGGGGTATGCTGCATGCAGCATCCTCAGGTCCTGTGTTTTATACAGTTACTGAAATCTACTGATTGCTGTGTGCCCAGTCCTCTTTCCTCTGAATTCTGCTTTCCTCATGCAGCTGCAAATGCGTTTTCCTGGGTCTCTTCTGTCTGCTATGTCAACCTCTGCAAGGAACTAGTGTGGAAAGAATGGTGGAAGTGTTGCTTCCGCCCTGGCTCCCACCATCCCACAGAGAAGGCTCTGCTCAGCATCTGTACTGATGGCAAATGGGAAGTTTTGTGGGAACCAGCACATAAAATGCCTTGAAGACTTACCTTGCTCTCCCAGGAGGGCTTGGCTTTCTGGGCTGCAAGCATACACTGCTGGGTCATGTCCAGCCTCTCATCCAGCAGCACCCCCAGGCCCTTCTGGGCAGGGCTGCTCTTGAGCCGTTGATCCCTCAGCCTGTGCTGATATTTGGGGTTGCCCTGAGCTAGGTGCAGCACCTTGATCTTGGTCTTGTTTAACCTCATGATGTTCCCAGGGACCCTCTTCTCGAGCTAGACCAGGTCCCTCTGGATGGCATGCCATCTTCAAGTGTGGCAACTGCACCACCAAGCTTGGAAATTAGCTGAGGGTGCACTGGACCCCTCTATGTTGGTAATCAAGATATTAAATAGCGTTGGTCCCAATATGGACCCCTAAGAGACACCACTTGTCCCTAATGTCCATCAGCATCCTGAGCCATTGACCACTATCCTCTGGATGAAACTGTTCAACCAATTTCTTGTCCTTCTAACAATCCACTCATTAACCCCATCAGAGAAGGATGTTGTGCAGGACCCTGTCAAAGGCTTTACAGAAGTCCAGATAAGTGACATCTGTAGCCCTTCTCTTGTCCATTGATTACATTGCATTATCACTTCCTCAATGGAGTGATTACATTGATGTAATCACTCCATTGAGGCAGGCCACAGGGTTGGTCAGGCAAGAGCTATGCTTGGTGAAGCTGTGCTGGCTGTCCCAAATCACCTCCATGTTCTCCCTGTGCCTCAGCGTGCTCCTAGGATGTTCTCTGCCATTATATCCCCAGGCACAGAGGTGAGGCTGACAGGGTGGTAGTTCCCAGGCTCTATCTTTCCATCCTGTTTTAAGATGGGTACAATCTTTCCCTTTTCCCAGTTACTAGTGACTCCACCTGACTGTCAGGACTTGCCAAATATGATGAGGAGAGTGGCTTAGCAAGTGCATCAGCCAAATCCCCCAGGGCTCTGGGCTCATCCCATCGAGTCCCACAGATGTATGTACATTCAGGCTCCTCAAGTGGCCATGAACCTGGTCTTTTTATACATGGGGAGAGACTCTGCTCCCCACATCTCCATCCTGCTGTCCATCCACTCAAGAGGTGTGGGAAGAGAAGCAGTCATTGAAGACAGGCAAAAAAGATTGAGTATCTCAGCCTTCTCCCAGTTTTCCAGCGTTGTATATCAGGGGGTTACGCATCCTTGGACTTTCCTTTTCTGGTTAAATGTGCTTTTATCCCTGCACAGCCTCTCTTTGGTTGATCCACATCACTCTTTTTTATTATTTATTTATTTTCAACACAAATTTTCAAGTATGGAGGCAAGAAGCAAAGGTTTTGGGGGGCTGACATGGCAGGAGGTTGGCTGAAAGGGAAAGGCTGCTCCCCACCTCCCTGAGCCTAGTCTCTTACTGAACTGAGCCATGTGCTGTTTTCATTGCTTCCATGGCCCATCTCCAGGGTTTTGGGTGTTGGAAAGCAGGGACAAGCTTGCACACTGACCCCAGTAACTGCTGGGAGTGTGTATCCCCTCCACCTGTGGGGCAAAAGCACATAGAGGAAGATTGGGCCAAATGACAAAGCTGATTCTGCTTTCCACTGTTTTGCTTGATCTCTTAAAGCATTTAACACCTTTTATAGGCACGAAATTTACCTCTGAAATAGTTTTACAAATTAAGTGGCATGCTACCACTCATAAATGACATCTAATGAGAAACAACAGGGATTTAATTACTGAGAAAGGCACAAATTACTTCCACACCCCAACCTTTTTAGCAGCTTAACAGTTTTCAGTGTCTACTTCGTGTGTCTATAAATCAATCTTCTGTGTTCTTTTATTTCTCCCTAATTTTCACACCATAATAATTTTACCACTAAAATTAAGGGTGCAAAGAGCACTGAGTTTCATGTTCATTTTTGCATCTGTATCCCTGCACAAGTTTGTTACAGGCACGTTTTTCCACCTCTCAGCGGTGGTAGCTGAGGGCTAGCAAAAAGGGAGGGTGGATAATGTGACAGGCATTTTACTTTCAGCAAGCTTGTTATACCAGCTCTGAATTTTTCATGAAGGCTTCAGTAACCTGTAGCCGAAGCTCGGGGGGTTTCCACCACAAAGAGGTGGCTCGGCTCAGCTCTCACTTCCCATCTGGCACAGGGTGACAGGGACAGTCGGGGGCTGCAGGAAACCTGAAGAAGCAAAAAGTTCATGTGGGACATCCATTGTGATGCATGAAAAGCTAAACATGTGCCTCTTGTAGGGACGCAGCTTTGAAACACTCACTTATCTCTGGCTTCAGATTATATTTAGTCAGGGTGTTTTACTTCAGTCACCAGCACAGCTGTCCTGTCTGTAAATAATACTACAGATAGATTCCCTCAAACCTTTATTTTGCCAGGGCTGCACTTCAGCATCTCTCGACAGCTTGTGCCACAAATTCTGTGCCTGCTGCCTCCCTAAAGTGAGGTTTGAGGCAGTGACACAGAAGAATTTTTTGTCCATTTATTGGCTTGGGGTTTTTTTAAATAATAAAAAGTAAAACCTACCCCAATGGAAGTGATTTTTTTTTTTAAATTTTGATTTCTGTTAAAAGCAGCCTCAAAGGGGTCTCTTTAGATATAAAATGCTGACTGTAATAAACAGTCAGAAAAAAAACCTCTGTAGTTTTGCAGTCTTATAGCAATTGGTTCCCAGAAGCAAGAAAACTCCCATGTGTATGGGAGTTGAGCTGATGCACCCCTCTGAAGGGCATTCTGCACTCAATTATGTACAAAAAAAAACTAACCCTAAGTATTTTATAAAGAATGTAAACGGTGAAAAGCAAGGATTTCTGAAGATACAGGGTGTCAGATTAACTTTTATCATGAAAACACACTTCCTAAGATTCTATTGTTTTTAAATGCTTGAGTGGTTTTTTTATGTTTTTTTTTTTTTTTGTTACATGAACATGGAGTGCAATTCTTCAGGACAAGATGATATTAGTGGTTAATTAGTTTGATTTCTGGGTAACTGCTTTTGTACTGTCCTACTGAATGCATGGAATGCATTGGCCTCTTAATGCATGAAGTTTATACTTTACTCTGTACACAAAGCAATTATTTTGTTTGTAGAGTCTTTTTCCTACAATGTTGTTTTTTGGTTTTTTTGTTGGGTTTTTTTTCCCCTCACTATCTCAAGTGCTTTCCAGATACCAGTTTATCTCCAAGACTACTCTTTGGGATAAAGCAGTGGGGTGTGTGTGGAATTGAGGCTTTTTTTGAGAGGTGGAGGCAGGAAGAGAAATAATGAGGTGTTCCTAAAGTCTGGATTAATTTGGGGTGTTCAGTCCAGGCACACACAGGCATCTACTACTACTTCAGCTCCAGCTGTTGCCCCTGAGCTTTTCAGAAGCAGGATTTTCCAGGAGGGAGAGAAATGGCATCTCAGTTTGTGAAGAATTTAGCCACGTTCCTTGCCCATGAATGTTAGGCCCAGATTTAACAGGGGATGCATTGTTTACAGTCTAGGAACAAAATTGTGATGCACAATACTAAAACAGACACTAGGTAAAATCCTTGTAACTTTTTCATATATAACACAAGGAGAAAGATCTCCCCGAAGATATTAAATAGGTTGGATTTTATTAGTTTCAGACATGCAGTTTATTTAACTGTTGCCTGTCATTGCAGATACTTCACTTTCTTAGTGAAATTAAGTTTGTTTAATTTTGGGTTTAATTTCTATTTGTGTTTTTGAGAGAGTTATAGAAAGTATATATAGCAAACATACATATACACATATGTTTTTGTTATATAGCAAACACATTTTGGTTTTGTTATATAGCAAACATATATATGTGTGTGTGTGTATATATATACACATATATATATGTGTGTGTGTGTATATATATATATATGTTTTTGAGAGAGGTGTAGCAAGTATATTGACCAGCTGTTGTGTCTGTCAGCTCCATGTGGTGATGTGCAGAAACCCCTGGTAGAGATGTGGGGAGGACCTTCTTTGGTCAGACAAGGAACAGCCTCAGCTGTGGGAGATGGTGGGGAGCCAGGCCCTTCCCAGGAAGCCTCCATCCAGGATTTGGGGTTGGTTAACCAGGGAGCTGCTCTCCTGCAGTTCTGTTTCTCACTGCATGGTGGGAGAGCAGCTTCCTGGGAGCCTCTCTGAGCTGGGAGAGCAGGGGCAGCTCCAGGCACTCTGGGGATCCGATGGCAGGGCAGGAGTGTGAGCACAGGGCTGAAATGCCTGCAAGGGGAAGGCTCCTGCTGCCAGAAGACAGCTGTGCTTCCAGCACACTCATTTGTGAGTGTGTATGTACACACCAACAAGGTGCTACTGAATATCAGGGGCAAACAAGTCCCTGCCAGATAACAGACCTTATTAAAATGATCAGCCAATCTTCAGGTGTCAAGGCACAGGCTTCCCAAGGAGCCTTACCTGGCAGATAAATGTGTTTGTACTCGGATTGCAAGCTGCTTGTGGCAGATTTGAGATAGGTGCTTAACAAGGAAACCCAAAGCTGCAAGGGGGAAAGGGTCTTTTACCCCCAAATAGATTTTCTACCTGTCTCACACTGCCTCCACTTTGTCTTCCACTTGCCAAACTGTTCTGTCAAAGCCACCACAAGCATTACACTCAATTCATGTGGCTGGAAGCATTTTTCAACCACCCTACATTTGTGATAAGGAAAATGCCTTTTTTTTTTTTTCTTGTAAGATGATTAAGATGATTTTGTGTGTATTTGATCATGGGATATAACACAGCAGGAACCACAAAAACCCCAAAACAACCACAATTTTCATGTCCAATCCAAACCCAAAAGCCCAGACTTAAAAATGCCCAGAGTTAAATAATTTTTTTTTTTTTTTTTTTTTTTTTTTTTTTTTTTTTTTTTTTTGTTCTGAGCTGCATTTGTCAGTAAGATATTAAATAATCAGTGTCAGGTTCAGCTTTTGTCTCCAGGGGTCAGTGGATGTAACCTGCTCCCCGTAAATTCAGGGTTTATGAGGCAGCGGCGATCTCTGCACAAGTGGGAGGTGACTTTTGAACTCACGCAGCCTCAGACAGGAGGAACATTACACTTTATGAGCATGTTTAGGGGCTGTTAAGGCTGTTTAGGGGCTGAAAAGTCTTCCCTCATAAATAATGGAGCTGGCTTAAGGGAGACTACCCTGTTTATCTTTAGACAAACAACCCTGCCTTGCAAACACACCCCCTGTATCTATTCCTTCTGGAGAAAAAATAACAAGGGCTGTTGTAAATGTTATTTCCTTTGCCCTTTTCTTTAGGGAATTCATGCAGCATTGGTGAGGAGAATGATAGCAATCTATACTAATGTTTTTCTTTTCCATGTTGCTGTGTAGTCCTAAATGAGAAATAACTCCTAAAGGGGAAAGGAAATGCAAAGTGCTTGAGATCAGAGAGTTTGCAGCTCACCGGTGCTGGCTGTGTGCATTTCCTCCTGGAGGACTTGGGATATTTCCTTTCCCAAAGGGCTGTGAGGGAGTTGGTAGGCACAGAGGATGCCCTGTGCTAAACTGCTTCTCTTGACCCTTTTCCAATCCTGCATATTATGAGTAGAAAAGTTGTCCATTTTTTTAAAGGTTGCAGAATTAACAGGTTCAACTAATTGCTGCTAAGTTGGAGTTCTAACTATTTGTTGTTAATAATTTCATGTTGTAATCACCTGTTGTTCATAGTTTTCCTTTAATTATCTGTTAATGATGGTTAGAACTCCAACTTAGCAGCAATTAGTTGAACCTGTTAATTCTGCAACCTTTAAAAAATAAAAAGGACAACTTTTCTACTCATAACACTGCACAGGCCCAGGCAGCCCAAGACATCTCTTGCGAAAAAGGAGAGGATGAGATTCTTGTTCACTGGAGGAGAAGACAGCTTGAGTCAGTAAAATCAGTGCTGTTCTTCCCTTGCCGTGCTACCAAAGCAGCTCACCTGTCCTGTGCTCTGGTTTTTACCTGCATTTTATCTCCTGTTCAAGACTCTCAGAGCGTGGGGAAGGTTATATCAGGTTAGAGGAAAGCAGGAAAAGCAGACTCCCAGCTCCTTCATCTCCTCCCAAATACAGAGAGGAGTAGAAGAGTGAAGATTCTGCATCTATTTTGTATTATTTGGGGGGTGAGGGGGGAGGTTGCAACATGTCCATTGGCATTTTCTGTGTAAAAGAGTCAAGAATCTGAATCCAATTCTGGCTACAGTATCTTCCCAATTTCTTGAGTCTGTGCCTGAGCCTGGCTGTCAGGAGTGGGCTCTGAGCAAGTGCAACATAACTCAAACCCACATATGTGCTGTGTGTTAGGTCTCTGAACAGCTGTTTTCTCCACTTTGAACTTTCTTCCCTAATTATTTACAGACAGCCATGTTCATATTTAGGGGTATTTTGGACTCTTTCTGTTAAGGCAAGCTGAGCTTTGAATCCTGTTGTGTGCATTTGCTAACTGGAAAATGAAATGACACAAAAATTAACAGTTCTCCCCTCAGCTCAAAACCAGCAGCTAAGTACAGGGTGAAGGAGTTCAAATGGGATTGCTACAGCTACCACCACCACCAAAGCCAGCTGAGCAGGCAGCCTTACATAACCATAGTTAAGTTACTCCTTCTCTGCACTGTTGTTAGCAGTCATATACATATTTCATTAAATATACAGTTTTCATTATATCCTATAAATGCTGGCACTAGAATGCTTTCCCCAGGGCATTCTCTGAATAAAAGAAAGGAGAAAATGACGAATGCATTTAGCACATGCAACCACAACTTCATGATAAAAGCCAGCATTTCCCCATACAACACCTGTTGTTGTAGCTGGGTTAATTACTTTTCATTGTAATCAACTGCCTGAAATATTTATCATGGGGCCTGTAATATCCCAAATCTGAAAGCGACACCCAGAAAAACAACACAACTTTGACTCTAATATTTCAGGTATGACATTCAGTGGGTTCAGCTTATTTTTTTTTTTCCTTTGGATTCCTTGCAGGGTATAGTTCATAATTATCACCTTCCATTAATTCAAAACTTTTTGCTCAGTAAGAGTGCATCTTCTCTGATGTGGCATCAAAATACTGCTCCTTACAGTAGTGTGTCTGCAGCATTACGGTTACTGAATGTAGATTAGCATAATGCTCCTTTCTTTCTCAACTCCATCTTCAGTCCCCTCCCTGTTCACTGCCTTCTCCTAAATTAGGGATCCATAAACCATACAGACCTGTGGTGTGGTCCTGATGAATAATGTAGAGTCTCTTTTGTCTGAGATATTCAATTATGTTTTTTTTAAGAGGTTCGCAGAAAGGGAAGAGGTGTGACTGGAGGAGCCCTGTGGCTAAGCTCTTGGGGGAGATATGTGAAAACCTGTCCTGCAAACCACCTGGCTCTATCTGATTCTGCTCCTGTTGTAGCTGATGGAACATGGTTTTTGTTGCCTTGCACAGAAGCAGGAATGGGTCTGGTAATGTAAAAGAGCAGCCAGTACCTTTCAACTTTTAGTACTTCATACAGCAAAAGCTAAACTAACATAACAATTATTGTCCCTTAATCCAGTTTCTTAGCAGTTTCAGCAAGTCATTTCCAAGTGTGTATTGAGTCAAAACTTGACAGAATACCCAGCCATTGTACTCCAGAATTTGACCAAGGGCAGTGATTTTCTCGTGCTCACCAAGTTCTGCAGTGCAGGGAGGTGGATGGTTTAACTTCAGCTTTCCCCTAAATCCAAATCCTTCATTCTTCAGAGAGCCCCAGGACATTCATTCTTGCTATATAAAGCTGAGGAGTGCTGTCTTTGTCCTGCACCTAGAGAAATCACATTAACACAGAAATAACCAGTTACCTTTGCAAAGCTGGCAGAAATGGGAGGAAAGCAAATCAGCAAGCTGTGTTCTGCTATCCAAAGTTTTCCCTTTCCATGGCTTTGCAGCATGGGCTGCAGTCAGAGCTAAGGGAGCATGTGTGAGAGACAATGCAAGAACAGAAGGGAAAGCTACACTGTGGCCCCTTGGGAGATAATCCACTTCCTAATCCCAGTGCACCTGAAGGAAATCCTCAGCACTTCAAAGGAAGCTGTGAGGTTAAATGGTCTTGGCACACGTAAATGAAGTAGTTCAAATGGGATTGCTACACTTATATTGATGTGAGTGCCTGATAGGGTGCTTTAATAACTGCTTTGCATCATTCAGCATGTGACACCGTGGGTCTTTTCCTCCATAATGTGTCTTTTGAGAGTTATTCTCCTTGGAATCCTGTTGGCCAGGGCATGAGTTAAACTGAGTGGTGTTGAAAAGCTCCCATAGGTGCCAGCAGCATGGTGTTGTGGTCATGTCTGGTGTTTAGTGCTCTGCTCCAAAGCCCTTCCAGTGCACTAAAGGGCAGCGATAGCCTTCTCTCTTCTGCTGCATTTGCCTGTGTCTGCTGTGTGGGAGAGGGCAGGATTCTTTGGTTGGGCAGGAGCAGCCAGGAGGTGGATGAGTTTAGGGGAATGAGCTGTGCTGTGAGCAGGTTCTGCTGCACAGACCCTGTCATTCTGCACTTCTGCAAGGCTTTGCTTTTCTGGAGCTTCCAAGGAAGATAAGCCTGAATGACTGCTGGCTAGTTATCTCAAGCTTTTCTAGTTAGAGTGAGCACATGAATGGTATAGACAGAAACATATAATCTTTTCTGATGTGCTCTTGGCAGCAGAATGAACAAAATGGTACAAAATCCTATTCTGTTTGGAAGCTAGGATGATTGGCTCAAACAAGCATATCCTCTCTAACTTATCCTGGTGAACAAATCTTTTTTCCTTCTCTCTATCACAGTAATTTCTGGTGCTCCTATTTGATAAAAGGTAGGAGTGGCAGAGTTTTTTGCAAGTCACACTCCACAAAAGTACTCGAGATAATTTTCAACCAAAATGAGTGTGTTTCCAATACCTGATTGGATAAATAACCTGGTCTGATCTCCTGATCTGATTAGGAGGTTGGGTTAGACACCTTTTGCTCTCCCTTTCAACCCAAATTACCCTGTGACCTGAAGTCAAGGCATTTGTCTGTAACAGCACACTCAGCTGTTGGGTGGTAAAAATGCAAAGTGAAACAATGGTGCTGGCTCCCTACCACCACTTTTGTGACAAAGAAGGTGTGAGGTCTCCCACAGAGCCACTACACCAAGCTGGTGGGAGTTGCAGCGGCTCCCAGACGACTCTGACTTTTGTCACTGACTCAGTAGGGTTAGAAATCAGTTATTTTTAAATCTGTGTTTTACTGTTTGTTTCACTTCCCCCCCCACAGGACTGGTAGCTGCTAAAAGTCATGTGCTGAAAATCTCCCAGTTTAAATATCAGCCCCCTTAGGGAGGGGGAAATAAAAGCTCTACCAAATCATCTGCTGCTTTCTTGCACATTTTCTGTTTCCCCTACTTTTCAGGTGTAGCCTTAGATGCTTACAACTCTCCAACTTGCTGGTTTGCTTTGGGAAAATTAGTCTGTTTGGCTATTAATTGTGTTTTTTCAAGTATAGCTCTCAGGTTGGAGGCAAGTGTGGTTGGGTGGCTGTTCAAGGCTTTAAACTCTGGGCAATTTAAAGAGAGAGTCGTGGCAGATGAGCTGTCCATCAGCGAGATTGTTATTCGCAGGTCTAATGTCATATCCATGTATAACAAGATAGTGATTGACAGGAAAGTTTGTTTTGGAAGGAGCAAAGGTCAAGGTTTTGCTGACAGCTTAACAATGGAAATATTGCATCACTGGGATATTTTATGGAGTGATACATACATCTACATAAATGTAACATGTGATGGTGGAGCACTGGTGCAAGATGAAGCTCTGAGCTAGGATGGAGTTTTAGAACACTTATGAAAATAAGTTATCTGTGCTTTATCCATCTTTTTGAGGAATAAACTCAAAGTATCTGCAGGCATGGCTCTGGCAATGAATTTGGCCCACATGACATGGAAGAGCTTTCGCTGCAGAGCACTGTGGTTGAGTGGGCAAGACATTAATTGACTTTGTCAGCGACTTCCTTGGGGGACCTTGAACAAATGATTGCACCTGTGCATTACTTTCCCCTCCATTTAAAGGGGAGAAAACATTTTGTCTATTTGAATTTTAGGTATGAAAACTCCCTAAGCCTTCTTGGCTATAAAAGAATTAGTTTAAAAAATCTGAAAGATACATAAAAGACAACTGAGAAGACAGATGTTCAGAATATTGGTCCTACTGGAAGACCTTTCCCAATTTGTCTCTTCTGGGTTTTTTTCCTTTCATTTCTTTCTTGAATTTCTCTGCTGTACTTTTATGTGAGCTCATTTCCTCTTGTCCCAGCCTGATTTCCTGATTTTCAAATAATCATCCTTTCTTGACTTTACCTATGAAAATTATTTTTGCACTTAAGTGCATTAAAGTAAAGATTAAGAGAGTTTTTTATTGCTGTCGTGGTTGACATTTAAGCTATTTTTTCTGCTTTCTTCTGTTCCATAGTATTCAAGGCTTCCTTTCCCCAGTCTCTGCTCCAAAATAGGATTTTTTTAAACTTTCTCTTTCTGCACTGCAACCTGTCAGTAGTGATCTTCAGCAGTGCCTGTGCTATAAACCCAAAGAGGGCAAACCAAATAAAGCAGCAAGATAAAAATTGAAAGCATCTCCCCAAAAACCTTCCTCAAACACCCAGCCTAAGTGTTTAGTTACCATTTGAATTAAGCACTGAAGGTCAACAAATTCAGGCCCTGCTGGAGCAAGTGGGTCACTGGGAGCTGTGGCTGAGAGCTCTCCCTGCTGCCCCTTCCCTTTGTTCCCACATGAGGATCTCACAAAAGGCGTCGTCTCCTCCTCATCAGGTTTCTTTCCTTGCCTTCCCCACCACGGGTACCCGTGCTCTTCAACCCCTCAGATCCATCCTCTTCCCCAGTGATAAGGCTCCTTTTCCATCATGGGTGGTAATTCTTGTCTTCTCCCATACCTGGAAAACTCCAGACCCTGGGCTAACCAAAGGTGCCTCATTTCCCTATGCCATAAAACATCAGGAGGAGGCATGATTATAACAGAGAAACAATGATAATGCAGTGAAGTAGCTTCCAGGCAGTATTACTCATCAAAGTAATTAATTACTTGAATAATGGATGAATTTTAATTTTTAAAACCTTAACTCAGTACCAATTTTTTTTTAACCTAAAAAATCATTATCTTATTTAGTCAAAATTAAAAAATTATTACATTACTAGCAGGAATGACAATTTTTGTGCTGAGTAATTCAGCACTGTAAGATATTAATCTTTTACTAGCAGCTCTTTATTTCTCATGTACTTGCAAGTACTAACACTTCTATGTAAGCAGAAAAAGAAGGAAAAAAGCAGACATGTTGAACTGTTCGTGCCTGATAGTGATGCAAGCAAAGCTGGGCACACTTTTATTCCCCTCCTCTTGGCAAGAAATGCTAATGATTTAGGTTTTTTAAGGTCTCATGTCTTCATTATACTTCCCATAGTATGTTTTATGGCATTCTGTGAAATTAAAACCTAAACCCACAATGTCTGCCTCCAAACCAGAGCCTCCTGCTCCACCACAGCGGCTGGGGTGTTTCAGTACTTGGGGTTCCTGTTAGAGATTGCCTCAGTGCTGGAGCTGCCCCATGCCAAGCACGCTAACCTGCAAATGCTGCCCAGTGAGGGCAAAGGCTGCTCTGGGCTCTTGTGAGAGCAACTCTTTCTGCAGAAATGCACTTGAGGAAGGAGAAGCAACACAAAATCTACCTCCATGTTAGGAATGAGGGTTCATATTGGAATTCTTAGCAAGTGCATCTCCCAGCAGGCTCTGCTTGACTCAGTAAGGCTTCCTTTTGTATCTTGAGCTACCAACAGTATCTACCACACACAATTCTTCCATCTCTAAACAACAAGGTTTTTTCTTGGATTTTGCAAACCATATAAATCAAGTAGTGGTTGGAATCTTATCTAATTTAAGCTTTTTATGAGTGAACAAGGGGCAGACAATGCCAATGAGGTTCCTTTCCACCTGATTCACCCAAACTGACCTTTGAGATGACTGCCTTGACCCATTTCATGTTCTCCTCTGCCTGGCTTCATAAGGCAGCACTACCTGTGTGAGGGGGATGTGATCTTTGCATGCTGTTGTTCAGGGCACACTTGAAGACTCAGAGATTCCAGCGGCCAGCTCATTCCCAAACCCCCTCTGGTGCAGAGCTGCCACAGGTGTACTGTGTGCCCATGGGGGCACTGGGCAGTGATGTCACATTCCAGCAGGCTGCCAGCCTCCTGCACAGCCCCCAGCATGGCCCACAGGATTTGCCTGTTGGGTTGGCAGGCCAGCAGTAGGTTGCCTTTCCAGCAGAATCTACGTTTTAGGCAGTACTTGTTGATCAGTGTTTCCAGCTCTGGCCCATAATCCAAGAGGGTACATGCTGGGGGAGTCTATTTTGAGAACAGAGATCCAGCAACTCTCAGGTGTGACAGTGGTCAGCAGAGGGATTGTCTTGCAGCTTCCTTCAGGTGTCTCAGAACACGCTGGAACACAGATGCTTCCCTTGGCTTGCCTTTCCCAAGTCCCGGCTCTGTTTTTATGACCAGCATTCAGCTGAAGCCTGAGCTGCTGAGGCAGGCTGGGGAGCAGGCAGGTGTGTGATGTTGGGAGGCAGGCATTTTTAACCAGGTTTTGAGCAACATAACTCTGTTGCTTTGAAAGATGTTTTTCTTAAACCCTGAAGATGTTGGTTTATTTTGTTCTGCTGCCTTTTTTTTTTTTTTTACGCTGTTCAACTCCAGTGTGGTTTTGCTGTACAGTCCTTCGTATAGGTGCTGACATATCCCCACAAATATTCTTTATTCCCCTCCCACTGTAAGAGCAGAAAAAGCTGGGCAAGCCCAGGGCCAGTGCCGTTGTTAGGCTGCCCAGCTGCACTGGGGTGAGGGCAGCCCCACATCTGTGGTGTGCCAGGGGGATGCGCTGCCAGAAACCCGAGCTCAGCTCTCTGCCAAGAGGAGCAGGGCCAGCACGCCGAGCCCAGGCTATTCTGTGAGCTCTCACAGGCAGAGAAAGCTGACAGGCAGTTCTAATCCACTCTGCTGGTACCCATTAGATGACAGAGCATCAGTGCAGGAAGGAAAAAAACCCTGATAATTGAAGTCACACACCACGCGGCGGGGTTGGTTCCTGAGAAAACAGCAAGGAAGGGCTCAGTCAGGACCACCTGAGCATGTGCCTGTCAGCTCAGTAGTAGCAAATGTTGCCTGTATTTATATTTGTGTTCTCTCCCCTCTGAAGAGGGAGGTGATATGCCCTGCAATGGTGTATGTTAACAGACACACCAGGAGTGTAATATAAAGATGTTTGGTGTGGGTTCTCTTTAATTTTGTCATATAGGAGCAGGCATGAACCTCAGATCTATGTTTGAATGTTTATATGGGATTCACTTTCAGGAACTTTCTTAGATGAAATTTGTAAGGCAATTCTACATCAGCATTACACTGGTGTCACTGCAGACATATTCTGGGGACAAGCGAGGGGAAGCAGTAGAAGGGATACAAGGTCAAATGTAAGAGCTCTGGCTAAGTAACTGCCACGAACTATGTGTCTGCATTATCCAGGGCACTGTGGGTCCTGACCCAGCTGGATTCAGCTATTAAACCTTAATATTTAATAAAAATCACTATAATCTGAGGTTTGCTGCTGCAGTGCCCACTGTCTGCTGGCACAAGCTTTGAAGGAGCGCAAGGGAAGGCTTTCTGTCAAACACACTCACACCCAAGTTCAAATTTACCATTTTTATCTTCAAAGCCCAACCCAAAGTAGGGAAGGGACTGCCTCACGCCTGGGAGATCATGACCTCCCATGACAGCTACATGCTTCCAAAACAATGGATCTGTCAGCCACAACAGAGAGACTTGGAAGTGTGGGAGACAAAGATCTCTAGGCAACTTGGCCCACGATTATGGAATGCCTGGAGGAGATCAAAACCACCACAAAACTTGCCACCTTCAAATCAAATTTAAGACCATGGCTTTTTATTTGTGCTTCCCCCCAGTACACCATCCCCTCAGAGAAAAGAAGAAAGTCGGTGTAAAAAACACGTGCTTGTAGGGGTGGGGAGGCAGGAGGTAGGATGGAAATGTGGATCTCTTTAGCTGTTTACTTGCACAGGAGGTGCTTGGGGTCAGTGAGGAAGCGTCTGATATTAGTATTCAGACACCTGAGCATAGCTGGAAACATTGTTGGGATTTATTACAGTGACATTTGTAGAGATGTCTGCTTTACAATGTTCTTTACAGAGCCCTGTATCCAGACCCTGATGAAACTACCTTAGGGGACAGACACTCAGTGTAAGTTGAGACTGAAAATGGAGCCAGTTCTGAAATACATGCCAGGAAAAAGCTGATGATCAAAAGCATACCCCTAACTCAGCTTCAAGTCTCTGCTTCTAAGGGTGTATGTGGTTAAATCTGAACAGGCATGGGCCTTGCATCTACATTTCTGAATGCTTCCCAGGAGGCCCACTCTCATGGACACTTGACATTTCTCCTACATAAATTAAATTGAAGTGATGTCTATGCAGTTTAGGATTAGAGGCACCTCCCAGTGCCTCTCAAAAAAAGTGCTGGCATTTTGTTGATATTAGTATTTCTAATACAGCAAAGTGGGACGAGCAACATTGTGTATACAAGAAATAACATCATATGTGTAGATGTTCCAGGAAATTGATTTTTTTCCCCCTTTGTAGTAGAAGAATAAGTACAGAACTGTGATATATTTCAGCAAATGAATATCTTACTTGTCCATCCAGTCCTCGATTTCCTATACAATCTTTTCATATTTAAGATGTGTATCTTCCTTCAGTATGTTTTAAGTAACTTATCTATGTTTTATGAGCTTTAATTGTTGTTCTTTGACATTACCCAGAAACTTTATTTTCCTTGCATATTTAATGTATTCTGAAAATAGGTCCTGAGAGCCATCAGAACTATTTCATCTTAATATTTTTGTTTGCACTTTTTGATTCAACATTGCATTCATAGAATCATAGAAAGGAATCATAGGATTATTTAGTCTGGAAAAGACCCTTGAGATCATGGAGTTCAAATGTAAACACATTAAACAGAAAACAGGCATTCAGAGACAGCTAATTGTTTCATTATGAACTACCTGTTTACACTCATAGCAAGAATTAGTCATGTGTATAACATCTGAGAGTAACACCAGTAGTTCACATTTTACCACAAACATCAACAGCCACTGTGTCCATTTTCCTATGGCTGCAGCAGTAGAAAGTTCCTTGGTCCCAGTCCTTTGCTTGACAGTGCATCTGTTATTTTGCCCTTTAGTAACCCTTCTCCCAAAATCTTGACATGTGTGTGCAGGTGGCTGGGGGATGCACTGAAGCCTGAGAATGAGGAGAGCATTTTGTAGTGGTGTAAGTGAAAGTACAGGCACCTCTTTGAATAAAAGACATTGACTGAAGATGGGTGTTGCAGGAGCAGTGCAGATTAGTAGTGGGAAAGGGGGAGAGAAAGGAAAAGAAACCACCTTGACTAGAGACCCCTGAATCCCTCCCCTGGACCATCAATATCCACCTTCTGACTGCTCCAGGAAAGTTGCTCTGGCCCATTCTCCAGAGCTGCTGAGATATGTTGAGTCATCCAGCTTGACCTGTACCCTCACCTCTCTCTGCAAGTAAAAGCCTTCTCTCATGTCTGCACAGCTGTTAGTTCACTCATAGGAAATAAAGGCTGCTCAGGACTGAGTACTAAGTACTAAACTAGCACAGACCCACAGATGAAGCAAGGGAACAGCTTCATTTACCTACAGATCTGCACATTCTTGGAGTTCCTATAACACACTACCAGCTAGCAGTAATTTCATCCAATTAAACTCCTCTTCAGGACTATGCCCTTTGGTGGCATTCAAAACAATCTCTTGTACTGCAAACTGTAGTAACACCATTGAGTACAATTCAGTTTGTGAGGATCTGGTAGAAAATGCAGGAGATGCACGGCAGAATGGGAGCAGCATTTCCCACAGTTGTGGGGCTTGAATTTCTAGCAAGACAATCATGCTTGGAGACACGGGAGGCAGAGGTGACCTGCTGCATATCACTTCTACTCAGATCCATCGAGATAGCCCTTTCTAGCTTTCTGATATTTTTTTCCTTTGTCTTAGACTGCAGTTAAATTAGTGTTTTCCTCAAAAAGAATTCTTAGGTGTTGATAAAACTAATTTTTTTAATAGCTGCGAATAGAAAACAATAGTGAATGTCTGTCACATAGGTAAACTGTTCACAGCTTTCACCAGCAGTCTGCAGGGTGCTTTGCTGAGCTACAGAAAAACCTCAGGATTTTCAACCATGTAGAAAGAGCTAAACCAGAGAAATCTGGTTTTAGTCAGTGCTTTACCTGACAGACCTCTTTAATTCAAGGTTTAACTGCGTGCAGACATCGAGCTTGTGAAACCTTTTTCTAGAGAAAGACACCAGATTTTTCCAAGCTGTTCCTGATCTTTGTATTGCTGTGGGTGATTCTGGATTGAGTTCACCAGCTGGGCTTTAATTGCTCTGTATCTGAATGCTGGCACTTCTCTGTATGGGGGTGGCAGAAGCAGGTCTGCATGCCCACAGCAATCCTTCCCTGCTCATCCTCTTCATGTGCCTAATCCCAGGTGTAGGTGGTGGCCAGGCACCAGAGCTGGGGGACCACTGGCAGACTCTTTTTGCTTGTTTGCCTGTTTCTGCTCCATGGTTCTGCTTCATTCCTTCTTCCAGAGGAAAATAAATTCCTGCCAGGTCTGGAATGCCTATTTTGTACGATGACAGCCTTCTTTCCTTTTTATCTCTGAAGAGTCCCAGAGAGAGGGAATTGTTTGGATGTACAAAGCATTTCTTTTACAGAAGAGAAATGCTTTTGCTTGTAGGCTGTGATGCAATTCAGCTTTCTGCAGTATTGGTTTCCACTCCTTTTGTTTTTCACTGTCAGCAAGTGTTACTGGGTATACTACACCACATTTTCCTGTCTGTGACTAAGGATTCCTGTATTGGCCAAGGATGGAAATAATAGTAAAAAAGGTCTTGGTGGCCGTGGGTCTTGTTCTTTTCAAAAAGCCCACTCCCATGGCAACAAGGCCTATTAGAAGGTAGCAGTCTTGTCACCACAACTTTAAGTCCTAATAATTCAACCAAAAAGATAAAACGAAATGTGGCAACTTTATCTTGCTCAATCTCTTACATAAAGTCATTTCTCAGAAACTTGATCAGTGGTAGAGACAACAAGCATTTAAAGGGGAGAGGCTTTGAGAGGGGAAAAATCCATTCACATCCGAGTTTTGAAAGATGAGTGAAAGATGGAGGAAAACATGATATTACAGCAATCTTTCTGCTTCTCTTGCACACTGAACAATTGACCCAAAGTTTAGGATTTTGAGATTTTTATGATTAATAGGCCAGCTGGAGATTTGAAATTTACCTCCTATGTGAAATAACATTTGCTTTATGAAATAATTATTGATTGCAAACACTTCTGCCAGCAAAGAAAGAAAATACAAAAAAAGAGTAAAAATACTTTTGATTAAAGCAGTTATATCTTGCTCACAGATCATTTTAAAAAGCAGCCTATACTTAAAATGTACATACATGTGCCAGCAACAGGATTTCCTGTGTCTGTTACCTGTCCTGGCTTCAGAATAATTGTATGAATGCAATTGACAGTGTGGGTTGGCTTTAGGAGTTGAGGAAATATTTATCTATTAATAGATAAGTGACTCTTGCATAAATATTTGTATGTAGTAAAGAAATGCCAGTTTCTGCCCCTGTCACAATGAAAAGTCTGGGTGTTACCATGGCTCAAGGTGGTTTGAGCTGAATGAGTCAGTATGGGGCACTGCTTCCATACAAGATGTACTGGAATTTAATTTTTGATGTGAAACCTATCACAGGCTGCCTATAAAGTTGTTGGGAGTCCAGTGCATAGGGTTGAACTCAGGGTGGTTTGGGAATGAGATGGGACTTGCTTGTCCCAGAGAAGGTGGGGAAGAAACTTCCCCCCACTGCCAGCAGGGGCTCATCTGTGGGAAGCTGGCAGAGCCAGGGCTCCACTAGAGCTGCCTGGTATCCAATTTAAATTGCTATAAATGGGAAGGCCATAGGTCTTGTAGGCTGGTCAGCATACTGGAGTCACCCTGCAGAGCACAGAACAGGCTTGTGAAGCAGGAGGTGGGAAACCAGGCAGAAAAAGCCACACTGAGGGGTGAAATGGCAAGCACAGAGGTGTTCCTCAAGGCTCTCACTTTCCTCCCCCAAGCAGGTCGTAGTGAAGCTCTGCTCTCAGTGCAGTCTGCAGCCCACGTGCTCTCTTTTCTGGGGTTTGGTTGATAAACCAAGGGACAGACATGAGTGGTAATCCCACAGGAGGGCCGTGGCTTATCTTCCAAAATGGCTGAGGTGCACACAAAATGAGCTGAGGCCTATTTTTCACTGTCCTAAAAAAGCAAAGAAATTGTGACCACTTAGGTCAACGAATTCTAACGTGCGTGCCTGATATGGAAAATAATGTAGCAGGTAAACAGAAACAATCACAAAGCCAAAAAGTTTTCCTTTTTACTCTGAAACTCTCCTTTTTGGTACATCCTTGCATGAGGCCAAGTTATTCTGGGACTGGATCTCCTTTCAGAGATAAGGGCAGAGTAATTTGTTTCCTTTTGACAGGAACATGGGTTAAAACATTCTTTGCCAGTACTCAGTTCTTTCTTTGTTCTTTTGTTGGTATAATCAGAAAAAGGACTCAAAGACCTTTTAGTCAATAATAAGAAACTGCCAGCTTCTGTAGTTCAATTTCTTTTTCCCTGAGAGGGTAATATCATGAGAGTATTTTGTGTTTTAGTGGGTACAAATGTCAGTGCCCTCATGCAATGTGAGCCTAGGTAAAGTCCTTTCCTAAATGAGCAGGGAGCCTCAGACTTGGCTGTTCTAGTGATATGGATAAACTTCTATTTTCACCAGTTATTTCTGATAATTTCTTCTGAATATTAATTGCTGTATACCAAGCTTCCACAAACCTGTTAATATCTGATTTTCAGTAAGTTGTGTCAAGTACCAGATTTGATGTCCACAACTGTTTATTCTGTTGACTCAAACGAAAACCTCATCGTAGCCTTTGTGAGAAACATCAGCTTAAGTTTTGCACTGGGGAATGGATTGGTTTAACCCTAAGCAATGCTGATGCCAGCATGACTTTAGACCTTGTGTTCCTGAGTCAGGCTAATGTGTGTGCCTGCAGAGAAACTTGTAACACTTTTTGATATGTAGAATAGGGTTGTTTTTTTCATTTATCATACTTTGCTGCTGTCAGTGGGTAGTGAACTGCTCCATTGGACTCTTGCAGGAAGTGGTTAAAAATGTGTTTTCTAGTGCAAAAAAGCAGAAAGATAAATAAAGGGCATGTGACTCCTGTTTCCAGAGAGTTCTCTTTAAGCTGGATTGGAAAAAAAGTTGAACTACCATATTTGAGCTCCAAAGAACACCTAGTCTGAGTAGCTGTATATATTTCAGTGACTGAAGAAACTAAACGAGTTTAGAAAAAAAATTGTAGCAGTTTAGAAAATTATTTGAAATAATGAAATTGAATTTGTAAAGCTGTAGAGTTGTTTCAAGAGACAGCTAAGGAAATGATGGAAAGAAACAGAATCCTTGTTTTCTAGTCATTTCTAACATCAAAAATTCTTCATGCCTGGACTACATCTTACAAGTCATGGGGTTTTCCCTAGAGTTTACAATGTATTTGTAATGTCATTTATTTGAGCAGAGGAGTGGAAGAGTTAGTGTGTGAAAAGGAAAGCAAATTTAACAAATGCAAGGCTTTTGTTATTTTCTTGCCTTGTGTAGGGAAGTAGGAAAAAAAAAGGACAATTACTGGGAACTGCTGTGCTTGTTACAGTTAGGTAGAGCTGGTGAAATAATGCAAGTGGGGAAGAGCATTTTGGTGACTTTCTGACCTTCTCCATGTCCCCCAACCCCACGGATGGTGCTGCTGTGTGTGCTGACCTTGTGTGTACAGCATCCCACAGCACAATCCATGTGGCACCCTGTGCAAATCACACCAGATATGCACTCACATCTGCTGGGGAAATCTCAGAAATAGATAGGTCTCAGGACAGGAAAGAAAACCGTGGGAATTTAGGGCACAAGGAGTATTTCTGTCTGCTCAGAGGGGTCCTAACCCCCAGAGAAACACTGCCTTTAGCCTTTGCCCATGGAGAGGACTTCCAAGACTTTGAGATAAACTAAAATCTACCAAAGTGTAAAATAGTTAATAGAGAGTAGTATAGTATGCCATTTGGGTGAGAAATTTAGGTTTTGGGATTTTTAGTGTAGTGTAGATAGGAAGCAAGATGGAGGAATTTGAGTGTAGTCCCTGTCTTCTTCATCTACTCTATTTTCTGCAGTGTTAGTGGCACAGGGTGATTGGTCAAGGAAGGCAGAGTGCAGAGGTTACACAGACAATCAAAGGATGAGTTATTAGTAGATAAGTAGAAATAATGTACGTTTTAAGAGTTAATTAGATGAGACAACTTTAAAGACCTCAAAACTGTACATTTTGGGGGCCATTTTGTGGTGCTTTTTCAGTGCGCTGAGCCTGGTGCAGACGGAGTGCAAAACTTTAAATAACAATAAACAAGAAGCTGAAGACCATAAAAGTCCTGTGCATCTCCTCCTTCCTGACACAAAGCTACTACAAGAGAGTTTCTCCCATCCAAGGAGCCCCCAGAAGGGCCCAATGTAAAACAAACATCAATAACTGGTACCCTGACAGAAAACCAAGGAGTTAGAAGAGCTGCTCCTGGCTGGGGAACTGTAAAATGGCATAGAAACCTGCATGTGAACTTTTGTGTAGTGTTTAGTAGTGGTGGGGAGTATGCTGACTTGCTGAAGGCTGTGCTATTTATAAACAGATAAGGAATCAGGGATTTAGAAGGTTATAAAAGTATTTTTCTGCCATGCATAGCTGTACAAATTCAAGTAAAGGATTTTAGCACAGATCATTAAGTTAGTTGGGCAGCAGACATGAACAAGACTCCCTCATCACAGCACTGCATGTCACCTTCCCCCAAGCTCTGGTCTTTCCTTATACATTATCCTTTTGTAGGCTTTGTTGTTGTTTTTCCAAACTCAACTTGAGATCACACAAATACAAACGCCCATGCACAAGGTATGACTTGAGTTACCGTCGCACCCTGGAGAGTAATACTCCGTGCTGGTTTTACATGTCCCTTCTCTGTGAGGCTTCCCACGTGATGCTGCTCAAACAGAGCAAGCAGGAGGCAGGAACAATGTCCCTCTATACGCTGCTGGGCCAGCATTGTTCCGTGCAGGGCCCGCTGATGAACGTGAGATGGCAGAGTCATCGTCATTAGGCGGAATTTAATAGCGAATCAAAGTTCGAGGGGAGAATAGAGCGATCTCAGCTTCAGCCTCCCTTGGGCCCTGCTGAAAGATTAGAGAGAAAGAGTAGGGCCTTGCTAAGTTGAATGTATCAGATTGTTTTTCAGCAATAGTTACGCCTGTTGTAAACCCCTGAGAAACACCCAGTTTAACTCTTTGGGAAAAGCATCGCAAAGTCTGGGGAAGAGGGGGACAGGGCACGTAACAGAGAGAAAGGTGATTGATTTTATTTCTTTGCTGCTCATTGCAGAAATGATGATTTCATGCTTCAGAAATTCTAGTTTGTATAAATTAAGCTACGATCTTCCTTAAGAGATGGCATCTCTAAACTTTAGTGACCATATGTGACCCAAAGGAGCCAGGCTCCAGGAAGACTGAAAGTACAATTTTTCCTATTTTCAGTATGCTTTTTCCATTCCAAATGCTTTGCCACTGGAAGATTTTCTTTAAAGTCTTTCTCAATTTTCCACATAACTTCTGGAAGTGCTGTGGGTGAGGTGTCTGAGAGCTGTCAGCATAGGGCAGCGAAGGAGTTAATGTGGAGTGTGAAGAGGGGGAGTGACCCCAGGAAAACTTCTCTACCAGCACCTGTACCTCGGGATCAGACAAAGCTAACAATGAGAAAGCAAAATGTGTTAGGTGATCTTCCTCCTGTGGTGCCTGAAATGTCACTGGGCACTGGCTCCTCGCCTCCTATTTCCAGCCTCCTTTCAGCCAAGGCTCTCAGTAAAAAGACAGATGATGGCACCTCTTCATATCAGAGCCTGGTGATCAGCTGGGCTGTCCCAGAAGTTTTATTCCTTTGTTAATGCCTTGGGATGTGTTATGTAGCAGCGATAAAATCGCTACCAAGAAAGCTAAATATCAGCCAGAGAGATCTGCACATAGATACAGATGGAAAAAAACCAAAACAACAAAATAGGCAAAACTGGGCTTGAGGCCCCTTTTTCTCCTGGCCTGCCCAGGAGCCTGACTTCCCTGGGCTGTGCTGGGGTTGTCTCCAATAGCCCCTTGCAGTTTCACCTGCTCCCTGCATTAATTTGGGCATAATCCAATAAGCATCCCCCTGAACTGTCTCCAAAGGTTTCTTTGGCCAGTCAGCAGGGCCACTGGAACATGCCCTTTCTTCCTTTGCCTTCTTAGGGGAAGTAGGAGCTCTTGAGGATGCAAGGACATTTTTGGTTTGGGATTTTTCTTGTTGAGTGGGCTGCTTCTCGTTCAGGAAATAGGATTGGAACATATTTGGGGTTTTGTGGATGCTTATCTTGGTTGGGTCTGTTTAGACTGTAGGTGCCAATGCTTTGCAGTGCTGCTCTGTGTCTCACAATGTTGATTTTTTTTTTTTTATTTGATGCCAGGCATTTCAGTTCACATTATTGCAGAACCTAGAACTTTTGAGAATAGCCTTGAAACTTCTACTTTCAAGACTCTTCTCCAAATGCCTAGCTATCTCCCTCTCTCTTAATCCTCCTTCCCAAGACACCTTCAGTTTTGTGACCAGAGGAAAGTCACCAAGTGGGAAACTATACCCTCAAGATACTTTTGTTTTTAAATCCCTTGTTGTTTCTGAAATAGAATCCCATTATTTGAAATGGAGAACTTACTGTTCTGAGTGAGGACAGTATCCCCTTCTGTAACATCAGTGGCTCGTGGTGCCAAAGCAGAGACCCTCAGTGCATTCAGCCTGGGCCTTCCCTGCTCACTGGCTTCTCCATTTCCTGATGCCTGTCATTCTCCACTCTCCTACAAGTGTTCCTACCAAGCCAAAAATCCCATTTTTTCATCTCGGCAAGTTAAAAAAACAAACAAAAACCCCCCAATGGAATCAACTGACAATTTTTTATTGTGCATTTATTATTTATGTTTTGAGGGTGCCAATGAAATTCAGCTTAGTTTACCCCAAGGTCTTTGGTACATGGCAGGTACATCAGTTGGCCCAGCCAGCACTGCCTGCATTGCATGGGGTGTCTGCCTGAATGTTGGAGGGGATTTTAGCTCAAAATGTCCTATAAAATGGTTGCAGATCGTGTTCTCTGAGTCAAAGGCACATCTCACAAAGGACCTTTAACTTAGAGAAAGTCAGAGCGCAC
Source organism: Agelaius phoeniceus (assembly GCF_051311805.1). NCBI lineage: Eukaryota > Metazoa > Chordata > Aves > Passeriformes > Icteridae > Agelaius > Agelaius phoeniceus. Next base: position 22,677,274 of record NC_135268.1, read on the forward strand.
TCACCTGGGAAAAGGGTTTGAGCCAAACATTTTAGAATAAGAGACCCAGGATACAAAGGGCACCACAAATAATTGCAACATTAGTAGGCAGAAAACTGTAGCTAACCATCCTGTCCAGAGAGGCATGACTTTGAATGCTGATCAAGGCTATTTTGTCTTGCTGACCGCTTAGAGTATGGAGAGGTAGACTCATGGGAGTCTTACTAAACCACTAACTCACCATGACTGACCCCAGTGTATCGGCCTTTCACACTACATGACTCTGAGCCAGCAAGCTTGAGTTTACTGATGTGTTTCAGACTAATTAAGGTTGGTTTTCTTTAGCATTTCTAATGAAATCCTACCTCCCCAGAAGTATGTGTGCACACAAAAAAAGAGACCCCAAATGAAAACCAAAATGAAATGAGATGAGCTACACAATAGTGACAAACTATTTTCTTGCTTTGCTTTATTAACCAGCATAAATGTTGAGTCCCTCTTAAATAGCCCTAGGCAGTACAGATATTTTTTGCTAGTACAATGATGAGAAAAAAGAATGCTCCTTTTTTTCCTCAGAAGAAACACTGTCTCTGCAGTCTGAGTGGCTTTCCAAATTAAACCTGAACACTAAAAAGCAGTCAAAGCATTTGTGAAACATAAGTGTTTGCAGACAGTTGATGTTTGAATAAATCCTTCTGTAAGCTGAGAATTGTCTTTAATTTATTTTTCTGTCTAGAAGGCTACTTGACAGAATGTCAAATGAAAATATTCTCATGCAGTAATATACAGATTCTCGGACAAAATTTTAAATCCCCATCCTACATGCACTGTCATTACCAAATATTCAAAAATTAAGTGAGGGGAAATTTGAAGTTGACTGGAGGCAGATCACATTTCTTAAATGAGGCAAAGTTTGCTTGGTTATATTTAAACCTCTGTGAGGAATTTGGGCAGCAGGGAGCCTTCCCCTCCCAAGGTGTGTGAGGAACAAGAGCAAGCATAGGGATGGTGCCCTTGAAGTGGGATTGTCACACACACCTGCTGTAATGCATTTGCAAAGACTGCTATGAAAGTGGTCTCGGGGCTACTCTATTTGCCCCAGACAGTTCTTGGCAATCTGAGACAGGAGCTGGGGAGTTGTTCTTGCTGGTTGCATGCAAGTAACCTGGGAAGAGACTCAAGCCCTGTTCCTGAGACTTGTGCTCTCAGAGATATTTTGTACCCATAGCATCAAACAGGAAAGGCTTCCTCACCTGTATTGTGTGACCTAACATCAAGCTTGCAAGATTTAGCTCATCCATTTTGGAAGAGTGCTCATAAAAAATACTTGGGCAGACATAAAAATAAGTACATTTTCCACTCTGTGTGAGTTTGTGTATGCATTTGCTTGTATGGATGCAGTATAGAAAAACACAGCTATATATTGTACAGGGTACTAATGGGTGATTACCTGATCACTGATTGTTGATCATTAGTGTACTGATTACCAGGCTTTTGTGGTGTGTAGCTGGTTCCCTTACCTATAGTACCATTATAAGGAATTAGGCTGGTGATATTATATGAAAATTTGTATATTCTGTATTTATCAAGTAAGAGCTGCTATGATATACTTGATATCAGAACTGGAAGCTTTTTTTTGTTTTCTACACTATTAGAAATACTGCTCTAGGATGGCAGGACTCACATGTGGTCTCTCTTGCCTTCTCTGTCCCTAAGTATATTGTAAATTGAGATGGGGGAATAACCACAGTCCCACCACGACATTTGAGTTCTCAGTTCATGAAAAGTGCACTAGACATTGCCTGTAAATATTGTCCCTTAGAGTTTCAGAACAGAGAATAGAAATCTAAAAGAGTAAAAATGAAAATTTGTCCCGCTTGTTGCAGTGAAACCAGAGAGTTATAAAGGACCTCTGAACAATATTGAGTTTGGGGTAGCACAATCACATCACAAAAGATTTACCTTCACTCTGCAAACTCAATATAGGGCAATAACAATCTATTACAAGCAGAGCACTACAACGTCAAAGGAATATTTAAAAGAACTAGACAGAACCTTTAAATCACAAAAATTGAGTTAGGTTGTCCCAGAGGAAACACCCTGGGGACAATTCCTAGCAGGATTTTCAAGAGGTGTTGTTCAATTACCAAAAGTTGTATCCAATGTGTATCTTAAACATAACCAGTAATCTGTTTGCTTCTAAAAACCTAAGGGACAGCAAGCAAAAGTCACCAGTCCTAAAGGAATTATTGGAGTGGCAAAATGATAACACACGGCCACATGTCCCCTGGGTCAAAATAAGGGATTCTGTTGTCAACCTTCTATCTGCACCAGTTGTGGAAGTAAGACATTTGGTATCTATCACAGGTACCATTCCCTTAGTGGGTAAGTCAGCCTGCACAAGAAAGAGGTGGCATACCTGCCATGTGTCTCTGAAAGTGTAATGACAGCAGTGACAAAACCAGCAGATACAGAAAAGCATGGAGACCAGAAACATACCAGCTTCCCAGGCACAATTCCAGTTGATGCTCCTTTTTCAGTTACTATTTACTCTCACAATAACTAAGAATTTATGAAGCAGTTATAACTTGGTGAACTGCTGAAAGTAACTGTCACTGGTGTTGCATATATACACCACAAAATATACATTTTTTTTTCTGAAACATAACTTTACAGATCCTCCTCTGGCTGCCTGTTGGGCACAGTGCAACAGTTCATGGCTACAGCTGAGGAGGCATTGCTGCAGAGGGATGGGCTCATCTGAGCTGCCAGAGAAGCTGATCCTGGCTGCAGTGGCAGGCTTGACCTCATGGATGCAGTAGGACACTGCAAGAGCCACATCAGTGCAGCCACAGCTGCCTGTGCCTTCCGTGGGCCAACACAAGGACAGCATGGAATGAGCCAGGGTGGGACCATGAGCCTGGCTCACAGCATCCCTGGAGCAGTAATCCTTACAGAAAGACCCATCAGATCCTCTCTTCCAGAGTCCAAACCCCAGCTAATAACTTAGCCCCTGACTATGCCATTTAGTATAATTTGCTGTTAAGGTGGTGATTACCTGCTACGCTCCTTTGGGGCATCAATGCAAGATCCTGCTGCAGCCCTTGACTGAGGGCACATATTAGGTCTTATTTAGCCAGCAAGGCAGTCACGCCACCACTCTTTACACTGGTTGCATACCACTTTTTCAATCAGTAATGATGAGAAATGAGACAAAGCTAGTGCCTATTACCCTCCTTTTCCAGATGCTGCAAGATGAGCAAAAATGAATGTGATCATAATATTGGTAAAACAGAAACCAGTAATGAATAAATTGTTTGTCTGCTGATGAGAAAGCACTATTATCAAGGAGGCACTAACTTCCATATAGACAACTGCCAGATTAGCCAGATGCTGATATTCTGCAAACACTCAGCAAAGAAAATCAGATTCAAGAAGGTGAGCACAACAAAACATCCTTCTCCACCTGTGTCTCACCAATACCTCTGCTCTAAGGTGTAACAGAGTATGTATGGAGCCATTAAGGAGGTAAAATAAGAATTATTGTGCACCCACATTTCAGGAGAATTTGATTCCAATTAATGGAAGGGGCAGTTGGGTACTTTAACGAAACTGCCTTCAAATCAAAGGTAATTCAGAGCAGGTCATGGGATTGGGTTAACTGCAAAAAGCCTCTTGCTTAAATCCCCAGGTGATACCTGACACACCCAAGCATTAACTTTTTAGATGGCAGTACAGAAGATAAGCTCAGAGTCACACAGTAGCCTCTTTGCATTTGGCCCAAGAACCAAGCCTAAAAATACAAACAGGCTGTCCTGCACAGAGCGTGAAATGCTTGAATGTCAGAATAGTATTGTTGGGGCTCTATCAGTATGCATAGCAACTATCGTGTGTACAGCAGAGAATAGAGCTGCCTTCGTGAAGGCAGGCAGGAATAAAAGCCCCATATCCTGTTTTAACCATTCCCAGGTGGCTTTGGAGGAAAAAAAATTCTTTAGAATTAAAATGTTATTGACCTCAGTGACACATGTATTATGTCTCTCAAGGCCAACAGTAAATATACAAAATGTTTATGTAAATTTATATCTGTTTAGTGAAAGTACAAGTCAACAGAAGGAGCATTTCCTTAATAGTTGCTGAAAAACTTTGCCTTTTCAGGAGGGTATTGAGAGAGCTTTATTAACTTGCACTTTTTTTCCATGTTCTTCAAAGGGACTATTGTAGGACATTGGGCCACATAATCCCGTGTCTTTACACCGCAATGCATAGGAGAGGGGTGGGCAGTGCAAGAAGTCAGGTTGTTCCCAGATGTCTGTGACAGAGCCAGGTACTGCTGTAATACATATGTTTAGGTACTACAACAAGTGTTTTCTGTCCTGAAAATGGCCTGGGTGCACCAGGAAAGGCTGCCTGTGATGCATATTCATCTCTCCTGACCTGGGCACTTTGGGTAAACAGAGATGTCTCTGCCTGTGCCCTGTCTCATCAGGCTGCAGGGGTTTGTTGTGTACAGTAACACAGGGAGTACCCATCATGGAGGTGCAAAATTAACCTGGAATTGCCTCCCTGAGCTGGGCAGCCTCATGCACACTGACAGTGCCTGTACACGTGCTCAGCCTGAAGCACAAGGGGGTGGATTTGTAGGTCAGTGGATGAATTCTCCATTACTGCAAAACAGTAATAGAGAATTTATTCTTTGCCTGTGTGAACTGGCTTCTGGAGCATGCTTCACTGTGGATGGTCACTTCCATTTGTGGGACTATGTGAAGGCAAGAGGGATTCTAGGAACAGGCCCTGAAGAAAGCTCAGCTTCTCTAAGGGAAGGTATTTAGAAGAACATCTAGTGGAAATTGATGGTTGCATTCATTTTGTTGTTATGCATAGAAATTTCCAGAAAAGTATCTGCAGGAAATAAAAAAGATTTATTCATTTGGAAGTGCAGTTCCTTTAAATTCCTAAAATGAGTGAGTTTGGTAGTTACCTATTTATGGAAAAGCATGTGCTGTGAGAGAATGAGGAACAAAGAGAACTGCTTCAGCAGCAATAAGGGAACATGGGAATAGTCCCAATGAAGTGCTGTTAGAGAAGTCTGGAGCAGGTCTGGCAGTACTCCCTCCCTTAGAGGTCTGGAATATTCTGGAAAGTAGCTCAGGAAAGAGATGTATCAGGAGATGTGATGGGAAAAGTGATTTCCTCAGTCAGAGCTGTGGTCAGAACTAGGAACACAACTTCTGAGAGAAACTACTTCAGGGGAACAAGGTCTGCTCCACTCTTTCTGTTCCTTCTTACCTTCAGCCTTGACTTCTGCAGTGTTTAAAGCCAAGGATGTCTCTCCAGGGGATGTCCTGAGGATAGCCGTACCTCTCAGGGAAGAAGTTAAAAATAAAGTGTTTGGTAGCTGATTTTGTAAATATGTGATTGCTTTGTGTGAAATATCTAGTGGACTTATTCCAATTCTATGGTTTTAATTTGCCTGTTTGCATCTTTTCAATAATAAGTTATTGGGGGGAAGCAAGACAGTGAATCTGAATCTGTGCAAAACTGAAAACAGAAGAACTCAATCTCTTTGTCTTCCAAGAATGAAGTTTGTAAGTTATGCTGCAAAAAGATTATGCAATCCATCTGTCCTCTGTTCTTGAAGTACTGTTTCTGTGGACTCCACTGCAATTGGTCAGACCAGTATAACCAAGACAGAGAGAGGAAAAACTAATCAAGGATAACAATGGGTACAGGGAAATGGAGAGGATTTACCAGTTCCCCAAAAGGAGCTGGCACCAAGTGACTTGACATAGGACAGTCCTAGGCTGCTGAGAAAGAAAGAAGGGGGGGTATGACTTCAGTGGCCAGACATGATGTATTTGTCAGAAGAGAAACATCTCCCCTTCCACTTGTTAAATCTGTCTGTAGCTTCTGTCATCAGTAATTTTGAAGCACAACCTTTTTTTTTCCCCTAGAACTAGGCTTCTTTTGAAACTACATAAAGTCAGAGAGCCAACTGCAAGTAGACTATTGAAGGACAAAGTGTTTCTCCACCAATATTAAAAGAGTCCCTTCTTATCGGGACTGTTGGCAGGAACTGCCTTCCCCTGGAAAATAAAGGGTATGTTAACAAAATCCCTCCAGACCTTAGAGAGCAGTAGGTGGGGTAGGTCTTCCCCATCTATAAATTCTCACAGTGCTTTCATTTTCACTTCTGTGATGCTAATAGTTTCCCTCTCTCATTTCTCAGCTAATTAGCTTATCTCTTCCCTGCAGGTTGGGGGAATAAAAACACAGCTCCTGCTGGAGTTCTCTGATGTTCAGGCAGACATCTTGAGAACACAGATCAAACTGATAGTAGGCTATTTTATAGGGCCTTAAAAGCCACTAAGAAACTAGTAAGGCCCATTAGACTTTCTGTCATGCATATGATGAGAAAAATATACCAGCATAAAATCCACTTTATTGTCCTGCCATGACAGCAGCAGCTATTGTGCTGGGAAGCTTTTTGGACGGTAGCTCTACCTTAGTGTTTCTGCTCTGCTGGCTGGTGAGGTTTGGGGGATGGCATCCAAACAGAGAGGCTTTGTGATAGGCTCTCAGTGACCCGTGAGCAGTAGAACACACAACCTGCTGGTTTGACATGAAGGAGAAGCTCAATAAAAGCTGAGTGACCTCTTTCAGTTTCCCATTTCAAGCCTTAACATCGAGTTCCTTGCGCAGAGATTGGCTCGAAGGGCTGGTACCACATTGTAGTCCAGGCCCTTTTCTATGTGAGCAGAGTTTATCTGGCCTTCCTTAGTGGCACTGCTCCTTTGCACTTTCCTCTCTGATATCTTTAAACAGACAGGAGAAAAAACTGCACTTTGACAGGGGTCCATATTCACTTTGTACTGCAAATATTTCGCATTGACTGAGCTAGAAATTAATGGCAAATCACACTTTTTGCCTAAAGCACTCTTTTATAGTGAAAACAGGCAATTACCTGTTCTTTGCCTTCAACAAATTGCTAAATATTTACCTGCCTTTTAAGAATAACTGCTCTGCAGTTGCAATTTATGTGCTAGAGAACCTGGGACACCTTACAAAGTGTCACAATCTGTGCCTGCAGGACTAATTCTGACAGGTGTCTCCCAAAGCTCCCTGAAAAAGGAGCTGCTGTTACTAAGGTCCAGTTGGCACTACGGTGAGAAATTCAGAAGTCAGCATGGAGTTACCTGCACCAGGTTTTGCCAGAGCAAAAAAAGCCCTCCAGAATTAGCCCTTCCCCTACTCCCTTAAAAGGAGAGTGTGTCCATGGAGGGTGTGTCTACTCCTGTAATTCTTCCTGGTAACATTTTTCAAAGCTCTCTTTCATTTTGGTTTACAAGAGGAAATTTTTGGACGGTAGCTCTACCTTAGTGCCAAGTTACCATGTTGGTCAATCTGGATTGGTTGAGGGTTTTTCCTTTATTATTCAGGATGGACCATGATTTTTATTTTCGTAGTTGAATTTCTGTCCTTTAAACTCTCTAGCCAAGCAAAACACTTGGGGATGCTAGATATGACACATAAATCTCTAACACATGCTCAGAAAAAAACTGATGGCACAACCAGTGACTGACAGCTGCTTCCTACCCTTAATTGCTTATTTTCCCACAGATTTCCAGATTGTTGTACAATTTCTCCTGTCCTTTTTCCTGTGTTTATACCATTGTGGCAAAGGAGGCTTATATGAAGCTCCTTACAGAGCTGTTTCGGTTTATAACAGACGCTGTCTAAAGATGATAGGTGATGTGCTTTTTTCCCTTGCAGCCTTGAGATATTATCTTAGCCCTGTTCAGATCTTACCAGTCTGGTAACCTGGGACTCAGTCTGGCTTTCTGAATGTGGCAATGTGAGCCACGCTCAAATCTAAACTTCCTTTATGTCTCTGAAATATGCTTTAGTATGTTGTTTATTCATTATCACTAATAGTGTTTCCCTACTGAGAGTGTTTTCTGCACTTAATGAAGAATTCACCACTTGATTTTCATATATGCATCTATGAGCATATGTGTGTTATGGAAGTTGTTTGACAATTAATATTCCATAAATTTGTGTTTAAAAATAGTCATTGTTTTGCTCCATGACAAACTGTTGGTTTGTTCTAATTGAGCTTTGTAATAGAACAAGTCCATATTTCTAGTATGCCCTGACCTTAAAACTTAGTGAAATTTGTGTTGCTACTCTTTAGAGACAATTTAGTCCTAGATGTACTTCCCTAATCATCAGAGGACAATTCACAATAGTATTCCTCAAGAGCATCTCTGAAAAATATTACTGTCTCAAATGACTGCCAACTCCCCCTGTCTCAGACCAAACCACTGAAAACCACCAACCTTTACTGTTTTATTACTATAGTTTTATTGACAAATGCTAGATCTGTGTTGGTATTTTCCCTGAAAATAAAAAAAAATTAAAAAAAAAAAACAGGAAAAAAAGGACAAAGGGACAGCATGCAGACTTCTCCATTCAAGGCTGGATTAATAAAGCCAGCTGCTCTTCAGCCAGCAAGTGTCTGTGGGACAAATGTGTGAGTGTGTATCCTCTGCAGCCACTGCTCCCCAGCCCACTCTGTCTGTGAGATCACTCGAAGCAATGCAAAATCCTGGGAATCCAGGTCCTCCTGTCTGAAAGCTGCCCTTGCCTTCACAATCACACTGAAAGAAAACACTTTCCAGAGTGTGTATGGCTGGGTTAAGCTGTTACCTGTGCGCTGGCATTTTTCTCACTGAAGCAGAGATGGATTCTGTAAGTGATGGAGCCAACTCATGACAGAAGCAAAACTGCTCTGACGTGGGTGATCAATCACACAAGTTAATCCACGCGTAAAAGCTGAGCTTCAGCTCTTAACTGCACACTGGCCACAATCTCTGACTTCAATTTGCATTTCTTGGTTATTGAAATAGTAAACTTAACATTTGGGAATATTCACATTATCTTTTAGGCTGCTCCTGAGGCTTTAAGAGGTGCTCTTGGTTATATAACACACGTGGTGTTTCTGATCTCTACAACACTGTTTTACTGCAATTTCTTAACAGTCCCCAAACAGAGTTTCAAACAAATCAATAAAACACATAAACAGTCAAGGCAGAAGGTGGACTTGGTATCAAAAAATCCTGATTTGTGTGTAAGCGGTTTGGGGTAACTAGTTTTTGTTTCGATCAGAATTGTGTATTACTCTTAGTCCACTTCAAATGTTGCTTTATTGTAATTTGCATTATTTATGGCGGAGATTTTTTTTTTTTTAACACCATGCAACTTTCCTTATGATTTAAAAGCAAACTTTTCTTTTTGATTTGAGCTGCTGGTAGAAGGCTCTGTCTAAGGGTGAGAATTAATGCTGGCTGCCCCATCCCCTGCCAGGCTGCGCTGACTCCCTCCGCCGTCCCTGCAACCTCTCCCATGCTGCTAAGGTCCATGTCAGACAGGGCCCCCTGACATCCTCCCCTTTCAGTCACTGCTTTCTTCTGAGAGCTGTCACCACCCCCTGGAAGCACATCCTCAGTGTAGACACAAGACTCCTACCAGCCCCGGCGGCAGGCTGGAGATGTGAAAGTAAAATTTATGTCCAGAGGGACTTGGGTTGCACTGGGTGTGTTTGGGTTTGGGGTTATTGCAGAGCAGGCTGTGCTTGCACTGAGTATGGGAATGGATCCTGCCTGAGGCCAGCACAGAAAGTGCCAGCAGTGAGTCCTTCCTCCCACCACCAAGACTGAGGCTGACAGGGAGATGTTTAAAAAGCCTTTGGAAGAGGTTTCCCTGAATGCCAAGAGGCAGGATTGTCACCTGCAGTTATCATTTTTAATTGCTTTGCCTCGGTCTGTTATCAATGGCAAATGTGTTAAGATTTTCCTTTTTAAGTTATTAAAAGGAATATTGGGTGTCAGCAGTCATGCATGGGAAAAGCAGAAGGTGCTGGAGGGAGATCACATAATATATATATATGTGTATATATATGAGTTTGTCCTTTGGCATATGCTAATCTTTCACTGTTATTTGTTACATATCACATATATATATAAATGGGTTTCTGTCCCTTGGCATATGCTCTCTTTAACTGTTCTTGTTTGGCTGTTCTGTAGGTTTGTTTTTCTGTTATGGGGTTTTTTAAAATATTCTAATTATGGCTTTATCACTGAAATATCATGAGCACTGGGCACAGGTGCCCAGGCACTGACAGTGGGGGGCTGCAGGGGCTGCACCCTCTGTGGGGTGAGGCCAGAGGCTGAGCTGTACTGGACACAGGTATTGCCAGCCAGCTCCAAAAGATCTACTGCAGGGCACAGCTGTGCTCCTGGAAAAATGTATTTAAGAAAGGGGAAAATATGGAAAAATAGTGTAAGAAGCAGCTCTGATAGCTTTGGTACCTGGTAACTACGTATTAGCCATGACAATAATGTTTGCAAGTTATAGCAGTGCTGCAAAAAAAAATCAAAGTCCAACAAAGTCCCTACAGAAGCAGAGTAAAAACAATTCCTCAGGTTGAGAAACTGTGTCTGTGATTTTATTTCTTCCTTACCTTGCTTTCTCATCCCCTTTTCCCCCCTGAACTTGCCTCCAGACAGAGTGTAATGGCTTTATTTTTGTTTTAAGCTCGAACAACCTTTTCCAATTGCTGTCATTGGAGTCTATTTAATTTCAAGCCTCACCACATGCTGTAAACACAGGACTGCTGCCAATCAACATGGTAGAACCTTGAATGAACTGTTTCTTAACTTTATTAGAGTAATTCATATTTGGACTCTTTCCCTGCCCACACACCTCTCTGCCCACATTCCATTTCCTTTCCAAGTCCTGTAAAGCTCTGATCTTTTTTCCCAACTACATTTTTGGACTCCAAATAGAAAGCAATATAAAAGTTGTACCATTAGCCTGCATCGTCCCTTCTCACCCTTTGACACTACATCTGAGTTTAGCCAAGTTAGGCTCAGTGCAGAAGCTTTAATTTCCAGAACAAGGAACCTTTCTTGTTCCCCTGTAATACCCTCCTTGTCAGCATCCACTTTTCCCACTGTGCCTTCCAGTGTCAACCCTCTGGCCATGATTCAAATGCATTCTTGCAAACATTTGCATGTGAGGTGAGCTTTGAGATTCCTATTGCTGTCTGGACTGGAGGTAGCTTCATTATTTTGTTGGTGCCTTTCTGTTTTTTAACAAGAGGTGCAGCTGTTGTGGTTTCCCAATGTGCCAATAGGACAGGCTGCACATGTGATGGATTCATACTTGTCCACTAGAATTTAAGGAAAATTTTCTTGTACAGGAGATTAATTCCCATTTTAACCAACTCCATCAATTCATCCTACTGTGATAAAGACGGATTAATTCTGTGAACATCTTATTTATCTTCTTTATTTCCCTAATTTCAGTTTGGGTCCCATGAGCCTACAAACATTTTTTCAGCACTTTGGGGTGCTGAAAAAATGAATTTTCCTTAGTCATTTTACTAGTAATAGGATCTGTTCTGAGAAGCAAAATAATGTACAAGTTTCAGTGAGCTGAGATAAACACTTGGTGAAAAATATGGGTGGAGTTTGCCTTCTATTTCTGACCCATGTGAAAATCACTAACTGTGATTTTGTAGCTGTGTGTAGTAAATGCTATTGAATTTTCTTTCCTCTTTTTTGAGAAAACAAAGCTTCAATTTCCACTTGGTTCTAGTCTCCCTCTCAACTACACTCCTTACTTAATTAGACCTGTAGAAAACTGTTCTGTAGAGCTTTTCCTGCTGCCATTACATATTCATTAATCTCAATACAGAAGTGCTCCTACCCACATCCATGTGCTGCCTCAGTGCCTCACATCTATTGGCATTTGGTCCAAAACACCTTTTTCAATCTGATTCCTGTCTCTGCACTGGACTATGTGCATGCTAAACTCTCTCCTGAGCACATCTCCTCTACCTGTGACTGATTGAGTGTTGGGCAAGGCAGGTCAGTGAGTGTGCACTTCTCCAACCTGTGCAGCTTGCCTTTAATTTTCTATTTGCTGAATCACTCTTGGATTAAGGCAGAAAAATGCAAAGCCTCAATTTATGTGGAGACCATTCCCTCTGCCACTATTACAGTGATGGTCACACAGGGATCTCAAAGCACTTGAGCAATGCAAATCACACAAATCAGGCAATGCCCATTAGTAACCAGCAGTGTTAATTTTATTAGCATCTTGCTAATAAAGGGTAAGTGGGATAAAATGTCATATTCAGGTCCATGTTCCTTCTGTCTCAAGTACCAGACTTTGTCTAGTCAAAATCTAGAATTAAATTTCACATAGCTTAAAAATGAGAAATTAAAAAAACCTACAGGCAGTAAGTGTTCTTTGTGAAAGCAGTGGCACATGCTCCAACTGGATGGCAAATATCTACTGCTTAAAAGACTGTTAAGGTGATAGTCATAAACTGTGGCTGTGTTAATGGTTCTTGCACTAAGCTGATTTTGAAGCACACTTCCAATGTTGTAATTCTGATGGATCAGTTTCCTACATGAAATGCATAATTTTAACACTGCAGAACAAATTTGTTCATGTTTGAGGATACCAATTGTGAAGAGGTTTAAAGATTTCTGTTGTCTTTAGCACCTGGCTCCTAAATGTGACTAAGTGAAATACTGAAAATAGGACTTAGTGTAAATTTAAGACTGTGGCATAGAGAACAGCTTTTGAAGACTGTCCAGTGTTAAAGAATCATTTTTACATTCCAGAATGTGTGACATGAGAGACTGTGAGAGACTGTCTCACATTGCCAGCTCATAGAGAATTTTTTTTTTTTTTGTCACTACAAGCAGGATATGGATATGTGCATTTTAAAAAACAGGCATCTTTAGGTAGGAAACAAGCCTGCTGGCAGGTAGAAATCCATACCCAACATGCAATGTATTTATTGGAAGAACAATGACCATCTTTTGACGCAAAGGAAAGGGTCAAGGGGAGAAGAGTGTGTGAAATGTTGCTACTTCAACAGTGAATTTCTCTACAAAGCACTGTCCCAGGATACACCAGCTTTGTGCTTAAAATCTCAGTCTTATTTAGATTTACAATTTTTGTTGAAATTCTAACAACAGAGCTGAATTGAGGCAAAGGATATCACATGTCATGGCACAGCCAGCCTATGATATGCTTCACGTTTCCACAACTATTTCTCTAACTTGTGGTGCCTAAGGCAGCTGTGGAAGGTGCATCTCATGGTAGTTTCAGAACTAGGACAGAAATGTGGCCCAAGGGTTTAAATCTACTGATATATTCTTGGCTTAATATGTAAAAGTTCTTTCTTCTGTTATGGGATCAGAAACTTTTAGACACAGAACAGTCTGGCCACACCAGGAAGTGACACCAGTTGGGAGCTCATTCCCTACCAAACATGATGTTATTTCAAGACAGCTAAAAGTCCTTAAGTGCACTCTGGTGCAGTTTAGTGGCTGCAGTGGAGAGAAGCAAATTTCATGATATGGGGCAGATTTTTATTTCTGTTACTGCCAAGAAAGTCCCACAATTGATACTTTTAGTAGTGTTGTCCAAATGTGCTCTGTAGTACAAATTGGCATAGAAATGATTGAGTCCTGCCTTGGATTTGCACATTCCACATTGAGGCCTTTCATTAAGATTTATAGAAAGCAGCTCTCATCAGACTGTTCTAAGCAGCTTGAGGGGAAAAGAATTTTTCCCCCACTATGACAAAAGCCTATCAGTTCTTTTGAGGAACAGGAGCTTTTTCCATCTCACATCTCCCATACACACAGCCCAGTAAGCACCAGCATGGATACTAGATCCTGCTCTCTTAGCCTTGTTTCTGTTGTCACTAATTACCCAGATTTGTAATGTTAAACTCTTAATACAGTTTCAAATCTATCATTTTCTTCCCCAAGTATTTTAGAGCAGGCATTCTTGGGAAATACCTGCCAGTTGTTATTTTTCAGGCTGTTTGGAAAACAATGCCTTTTTTCTTCCTGGTTCCCTAAAGAAACCCTTTGCTTCATGTTCATTCCTTGAATTGTAGTTATTTGTACCAAAGCAGGCACTTCTAGCAGCTTCACTTTTTTTGAATAATAGACTTTTTCTAGCTTGGGACAGGAAAATGTGTTGAAAGAGAAAATTACGTGGCTTTTGACGTATTACTGAATCTTTCACAATACAGTTTTTCCCATCTTCTTACCCTTCTCTCATTCCTCCTTTAAGACCACATCACAAAATTTCAAAAATTTTCACTCAGCCTTTTTGTTTATGTTTAAAACTAATCTTTAGCACTAGCAAATTTTCACAACTTACAGATCCACATGACATGCTAGTTTTAACACTTGTTGTAATGTGGCCTGGGGGAAATTTACATTTGGCTGATTAATTTAGACTACCCTATTCCATGTATTGGAAGCCTTCTGTCCAGTAGGATTCCAGCATCATTTCTTTGTGCTTCAAGCTTTTGAACTGGGATTTGGAACCATATTTTGGTACTGTTTCCTGATAGTGAGCTGTATCCAGGGCAGAAAACTCCTACGAGCATTGCAGATTTTCTTGCACTCGACTTACAAGGAGAGATGGATTAGAGGATTTTCATGGCATAACAAAGCTTGTAATTTGATAACTGGAAGTAAAATCCAAAAAAGAACAAAGACACAGGAGGCTGAGGGAATTCTGTCCTTAAAATGTAGATGTTCAAGGAGTGGCTTCTGTATGAGGAATGACTGAGCAGGCTCACAACAGAGGGCATGTAGTGGGAGGACAATAGAGATCAACAAAGTCAGGAGCAGCATGGAGGCAATGGACAGGGATGTGCTGTTTGTTGTTTCATCTAACATAAAACCTAGGGTGCTCAGATCATGAAAGAACCAGGGTAAAAATGAGTGCAGGGAGATAATTTCTTCACCCCAGTTTGAAGGAGGTTCATGGGTCTCCTCGGTAGAGGATGTTGTGCGTTTAAAAAGGTTTGCATGGGTTCAAGAGGAGAATGAAGAAATGTTCAAACGACAGTTCCATGGTGGATTAGCAAATAAGACAAACCACATCACTCTCAAGAAATCTGAGCTGAGAGCAGCCTGAGACAGTAGCTGGGAGGGGACTTTGCCTTGCCCTTTTCTCAGTCAGGCACCTGCTTCTGGCCACTGTCAGAGACATGGCCCAGAGGGGCCCTTGAACTGAATCAGCACCGTCTTTTCTGTGCTCCCCAGCCCAACCTGATATTGCTCATTGTGAGACTCCACTGATTGCTTGTATTTTGCTTTGGACCATGATAGAGGATTTCTTCTCTTTAGACCGTGGCTGAAGCTAAATTTCTATTCCACCCACTGAGTCCCAGTGAAAGAGAGAGGCCACTCTGGCCCCCTCCAGGGACACAAGCTCCTAGGGAAAAGTTTGCTCTTTTCATCATCTGTACTTACCCAACATGTATTAGCAAATAGCAAAAAGTATCAATTACTGCAACATAACCTATCAACAAACATTTTACTCATGTGAAATGCCCTAAAAGAGGGAATGATTTTATTTGCCACCCAGGTGAATTTCCAAGAGACATGTAATGTTGAGTCTCAGAAAATTGCCTTCTTCATAAAAGGCAAAGCTGACAGATGCAGGTTCTGTGGCTTTAAATTACAAAACCTTGTAAAGATATATATATATTTATATATAAGACAATGCAATGCTCTAAAGCAAAAGCAAATAAAAATTCAATGGGCCTTCATATACTGTTTTTTGTACTCAGAAAGCAAGGTTTAATAAAATTCTTTAACTTTATGGCAGAAGACATGTCAAGTGCAGTTTACATTTCTCAGCCAATAATCATATTTTCTTGCAAGGGGCTGATACATTTATTTTTTAGAGACAGACACAACAAATAATAAGGGTTTTTATTTGAGAGGAGAAACAAGCATTTTTATCAAGATGAAAGGGGTATAATAAATTTATGAGACCTCACATACAGCTATAATATAATAAATTAGGAGGATTAATGGAATTGTGGGCTACAGTAACCCTCACTAGTAGAATGCCTATTTTATGGAGCTTGATAATATAGTTTATCATTGACTCCATGGGAATTCCCACAATATATTAGCTGTGGTGTAACAATAAAGCACACACAGTAAGAGGCATGTCTCTTTTGACACACATTCTCTTCCCACACTTATTTTACCAGGGAAACAACTCCGGTGCAGTTTAATTAAACTGCACCGCAATGAATTAGTCCAGGTCTTAGCCCCCTGACAGTGAGGAGCCTGGCATTACCACAGGGGGCTGTCCCCTTGTGACACCAGAGACTGCAGAAAACCTGGGAAAAAAGGGTAGGGTCTCTCAAGTGACACTGTCACTGTGCAAGGCCTTCGCTGTCAATCACGGGATCGGCAAAAAACCTCAGACCCCTTCACATTCAACTTTATCTGCCTACATTTGTTCATTTTTATCTGACCTTTAGGAGGAGATCAGAAAGTGACATGGAGAGGAACTTAAAGACATCCCCATTTATGAAAAAGGTGGGCTTTGGTGGTAGATAAAAGCCCCCTGTCAGTGGATAATCAGCTGACAAGGCTTTTAGTTATCTCCATGATTTTTGCAGTTTTCAGAAATAGGAACGAATCGAAATCACAGTTCTAGAGGAAAACATTTTTTATAATGGGAGGTGGCACAGACCAGTGTGAAAATCTGAATCCAAGTGAGAATGTTGAGGCTCCACATGGAGACAGGAATCACACTGCTTGTAGCCCACGGGACTCCTTGGTATTACACAGGCCATTGAACTGCCTGACTTTGGATGTAATTCTTTGAAAGAGAGTATAGCTTCATGGAAAATAAAAATTCACTCTGTATTTAGACATCAGCAGGAACACAAAGGCAATGATGCTCCTTGGGAACTATGTGACTGGTTAGCTGCTATCCCATTTTAAAAAGGAACATCTGATTTTAACCAAGCTGCTCTCATTATAAGACACCACAGGATGATGTAATGGCCTGAGTTAAATCAACTGAAGAGCAATCTGTCACCAAATTCCTGTTCCCCCAGAAGCGCTCAAGGGTGCAACCCAATCACCTTAACCTGAAAACCGGGAGGTCTTCAGTCTCCCAATAAATCATATTTTCCACTCCTTTAATAGATATTTTCTATCTTGTATCCCTCACTTGTACATTGAAACAATCATAAGGCAACACGCTCTTCAAAGAAAAGAAGTTGATAATGATTTTTAAACCAAAAAGATTCAATTGTATAATTCTCATGATCTTGGAGGGGCATTTAATACAGACAGTGGTATTTCCCTAGAGCCAAATGCTGGAATGTATAGAAAGGTAATTCCCAATAAAACAGCAAAATGGTCGTCCATTATTTATAGATATGCCTGTATGGAACCTTTTATTAATTCATGAGACTATTTAAGAGTAGAAAGCCAGAATTTAATCTTTTAAAAATGCATTTTTGGTTGAGAGTACCTTGCTGGACTTAGCTTAATGCTTTCTTTGAACACACACACCACACCACAGAGGAATTCATTAGACAATGGCAATTAGATCTCTAATCATTTGGCACTGCTGGAATTGCTGCACTCTATTTAAATGCCAGACATGGTACCTTAGTGATTGGCTCATCCTGTCGCCACATTTCCATCGGCTACCGAGCCTGAGAAATGACAGTCACATTAGATGTCATGTAAAGCATCTGACCTTGCTCTCCCAGCACTTGATCTTTGCACTTCAGGCGGACATTTATCATTGTCCTGCAGAGACAGGACTCAGGTGGTTCAGATTCACCACTGGTTTTCATGTTGTAAAGGCATTATAGCATTCCCTTAACTTTATCCTTCAGTCACAGGAGGAACAGAAATACAATTTTGTTGCTGCCCGGCCAGGTAAATTTGCTTAGTGGAGGGAGAGAGAAGCAGGTTCCTGTGGGTCAAAAGAGTGGATACTAGAGGTGTTGAGTCTTGGAGGACATACTCTTCAACTCAAACCAATTCCCAGTGCTTGTAACTGCTTTTCTGGTAGAGTCAAAGACTTTTATTAATCAATATTCACTGCTTTGTTCTTTTTATGACACAGGGAATGCAGAGGTCAGAGATTTTCAAATGGCATAAACATAGCAGATAACAGCAGCCATCACTGCCACACAATGGTCCCTCAGCTTCAAAAGAAACAGAAAATCCCATCTGCAACTGGTAAACTTTGCATTGCAGCTCTTTCCACATTGAACATAACTGCTGTGATTGCAGCTATCCTCTCAGATACGCACATGGGGATTCAGGAGGACTTCTGGCCCCATGAAGAGTTTGATTCCCTGTGGGATTCCCCAAAAGGATCCAATAGAAATCTCCTTTTTTGTGCTTGTGAGGAAGCTGGTTAGGACTCTCTCTCAGATAATGGTGCTTCAGTTTGCAGGTTTCTCTGTGTAGCAGAGATGGGTTAAGGGTCTGAAAGTTGCAGGTAATGTCCATCTTTGAGGATAAGATGAATGGCTGTCTAAAATGGTGGGCTAAGCTTGCAGCTAATTTCAGACTGCAAGTCTGAGGCATATCTCAACTCTTGAAGGGATAAACCCACAACTGAAATGGCTTTTAAAAATAAGGCCTGCAGGACTGTGCTCATTTCTGCTAGGCACGTGACTTTTTTAGAGGGACTCTTACAGTGATTGTCCTTCAGTCCTTGCTACTCCCAAGTGGTTACTTTCACAGGTGTACAAGGAAAATAGCATTTACAGATATTATCTTGTCTGATTACCTACTCCTATTTTGTTTTCCTGACCCCAGTTTTTAACCCATCCATTACCTCATTTTGCCTCTGTAGTTAAGCAAATTTTGCTGTGATTACAGAAAAATGTAGATAGAGATAAAAGAATGCAAAGTTGTTCTGAACATACTGCATAAATCAGACTATACAGAGTTTGTTTCTGACACCTATTTGCACCCATCTTTCATCTTTAAAAAATACTTATGTACTGATTGATAAAGTTACTGTTCAGGAACATGGTAGAGTTTACTGGGAAATCCTAAGTCATTATTTTTACATTTTGCTTAACAATTTGAGGAGACATATGGGGCTTTTCCCACTGAATTCAGTCTCTTCACCTCCCACACTGCTGGCACTTCACCACCACAGTGTTGGTTAAAACCAAGGTGCAGCTCCCTTATTGCTGCTACCAAGTTATAAGAAGTACAAAGCTTTTTTCCTATACTGAGCTGAATTCATGAGGGGTAAAAAACCAACCCACAGCTGAGCTATGAAATGCGCAGATATGACCCAGAAGTTGTTAGGAAAGCCTATTTGATGCTAGACTTTTCTAACCACAACATTTCTTGCCTCTGTGGACATGTTGATGGGATGATTGGCTTCAGCATGAGTTATGCACCCAGTGCCAAAGGTGTGGGTGAGAGTCAAGGTCAGTGATGTGACCGTGGTGTCCAAGGCAAAGGGGGCTTTTGTGGCTCACTCTTCCTGTGGATGGAAGGAGCACCATGTTCTGTTGAAAACCCTCCTTCCTGTACCAATTCTGACTAGACACAGTTTCTCCCTTGAAAACTTTACTAATGCATTTCTGTAACTTGAAATTGTACATGAAATACACTGGTGCATCTGATCACGTGGCTTTCATTTATACAATATTATTTTAGCAACACAATGGTAGAGTAAGCCTAGAATTCTACATGAAAGGGTCAAACCATCTTTCTTTTATGCTGCAGCTTTCATAATGATACAACTTAAACCAGAAAAACAACCCATAAATTCTAGTGCAATGAAGGAATATTGGTCTCTCACGGCATTTTGTGTGGATCAAGTCTCGCTGTGTCTGAGCACCCTAAGGAATGGCTGAAATTCACAGCTTTGTGGTTTCTTTCCTTAATTGCTGCTTTCCTGGATAGCAGGTGTTTTAAGAGGACACAGAAATAAATCTATTTGCTGCAAGTTTATTAGCTGTGCTAATATAATTCTTAATGCCTGAGGACTTTGGGTGGCTGCAATCGAATTAGAGGGCCCTGTTCCTTCCCTGTACCTGTGTCTGAGACCAAACGTAGCTGCTGCTCAGTAGCTGGCCCTCCTGTGGAGGATCTTGACATCAAAGAGACAAACTAGCTAAGTCATAATTAGCCCCAAGCTTGTTTGGTGTAAATTGTAAACAATATATCAAGTTGACTAATTGTAATGAGCCTAAGTAGCAGACACTGAGCCTCGGGGATTGGCGCGCCATGTCGCCACATTAGCCGGTGGTGCGGCCCTGGCGAGGGGAGCGGGGCGCGGTCGGAGCGCGGGGATCCCGGCCCTTGAACCCGGGCGCATCCATCCATCACTGCCACTGCCGGCAGGATCGGGTGCCCCGGCTTCTCCGGGTGCGCGCACGCCGAGCCGCTCGGCCACGGGATTTCTCACATTAATCTCTGCGCTTCGGGACAATCCAGAGAGGGAAAAAGGGTGAAAGCCACCAGAAGGATCGTCAGGAAAGTCACAGGCTCTGTGTTCACTGGTTTTGGTGATGCAAGCTGTCTTGTGAAACACATAGCAGAACCCCTTCTTTCCTATTCTGTTTCAAAATGTTCAACATCTAAATGCCAAAGCAGCCAATCAGTGTGAGTCTTGCTAAATATTTATTATTTACTGTGGAAAATTTCCCTGTCATCGTGCAAAAGCTCTAAGCTGGGTTGGAAAGACTTAATACATTTTAACAAGAAACAAAACTCCTTGGACTGGTAATTTTGCCTGACACAGATTCTCTGTGCTCCTCATCACCCCTGCTTTTCAAAGCTGCAAGTTCAAAGGCTGTGATAGGCAGAATGTGAGAAATGCCACACTGTTTATGTATGTCTGCTCTATCACACAATCAGCACAATATAGGAATAGACCAAACGTTCCTGATTTTTATTAGCTCATAGAAATGTAGGAAAAACCACAAATATCTTTGGTAATGTGTAGTGACATAAAGGAAGAAAAATGAAAGTCCTTGCAAATCAGCAAGCTATTAGAGGATAAGAAAAAAAGTCCTTATGGGTTTTGGTGAATCTTTGGTGAGTTTTTAAGAGCCCACCCTTTTTAGAAAGATATTTTTCTCTATTTATCCTCATCAAGAAAATTTTTCCTGTTCCTCAATGAAATTTACACTAGTAAGTATATTAGGAATGAAAAAAGGAAAATCTATTTGGGAAAGAGGAGTGTATGGACATTTGATACTGAACTATGGCATGTGGAAGCAATTTAAGAACGTTGCAAAAAATGTTTCACAATTTAACTGACATAAAAGCTGGGGCATAAAATGTCTGTTCATAAAAATTAAGGAAGGGTTTTGTCATCACTCAGTCACAGCTCTGCCCTCTTACTTCATTGGAAAGTGCAAACATTATTTCTGGCTTCCAGGAGCAGTGGGAATAGCTTTTTCTGCCATCCATGCAGGCACCAATCCTGAATGGGTCATCTTAAAATGCAATTTTAAGCAGACTTTCTCCCAAGGCCAGAAAGAAGTACCCATGGAATACTTTCTTAGTCTCAAAGAAAAAAATAGAGATGCTCTGTTCAGTCTCAAAAGGACCCATCATGAAAAGGAAAGACTTTTTTTCCTTTCCCTTTAAAGTACATTTAGTGCAAGGTCAAGGAGGTTGGTGGTTGCAGCCAGCTGCCTGGGGAAAAGTACATGTGAGTATCTTAATTTGCCAGTGGTTACTCTCTTGAGAGACTGTGGTGTTTGTATTTGGCCAGATGGGGTTTGTAAATTACTTGTTGTGCTTGTGGCATCTGTTCAAACTGCATAAAGCAGAATTTCAACTCTATTAAATTATCTTTAGCCTGTAATATTTCTTCTAATCACTCCACATTGTAAATACCTCTCACCTTTGACCCTTCTTTAATCTGATGGTCTTAGCTATTCATAACTCATTCAGGTGTTCCTGGATTTGTCATGGATTCTTTTAATTCAAATAGTGCAGCTAAAAGTTCCTCATATCACAGTGGTGAGCTTGGGGCTTTGGTACTTGATGAGATGGCAGAAGCTGCACCTCCCATAAGCTCTGGAATGACTGGCTTGTGAAGTGAGCAGAGTTTGCATGGCAGCTTGCAAATACCAGGAAAACAAAACAGAATCAGTGTGTCTCCAGCTGGTACTGTCTCTGTCCCTCAGTCTGTGAAATAAAAAACAGTTTCTCCCAACTGAGGCTCACTGTCCCCTGGAATCTGAAACCCAACTGTGCCAACTTGGTTGGTTTATTTTAGAGCAATGGGAAGAACAGTGACTCTTTGTCATAATGACAAAGGTAGAATATTTGCTTGTCACCAAATCCTGCCCAAGAAGAGAGCTCCACAGACGTCACGCTGTACGTTTCAGTTTGTGACAACAATAACATCCCAGCGCCCCAGGAGAGCTATTCCCCATTTGAAAGGGATATATGATATTAAACAGGGACACACCTAGCACCAGCTCAGGAGTGTTGTTAGCTCAGGACATCCCTGACATCATCCCAAGCTGAACATGGTTCTGACACTCAAATATATATATATATATATTATACTGATTTACAGGAACATGTTGTAGAATTATCTACGTCTACCTTTGCTGGGCCACAGGATGATAACTAACCTTATCACCCCTGTGCTGAGCTGATGAATGATCAGCTGGGCTCTGCTGGGCACACTCGAGTTGGTGCCCTTTGGAATCAGCATTTAATACCTGTGCTACAGAACCTGCTGTTTGACAACAGGGCGTGCTCCCCTGAGGCCAGCCTGTGCAAGAGATGAGTAAAGCAATTAAGAAGATTGTTATTCCAAAGGGCCATATCAGCTTACCCTTTTTATTATATTGCTCCCCCCTGGAGAGCTATTACAGGGATCCAGAAAATGGAGCAATAAAAAGCCACACCTTCATTAAGCCTACATAGCCTCACTTTGTAACAGCATCTTTTTTAGTTAGTACCTAACTAGTACCTTTAGTTACCCCAGAAAGGGAGGCAGGTGGTTTCCCTATGGTCGATGCAGAAAGTTGAAGGAAAAACTTTTACTTTTGGCCAACTGCTACTTTAATCATATCCAGATAAAATTTCATGATAGAGTTTGCATCTAAAATACAGTAAGATAGCTGGGGCATGGGTACGTGCATGTTTTTTGCAAAAAGTTTGGAGGAACGAGCATTTGAAGCAAAAATGTGTTAATTTATGGCCCATTAACCACACAATCTGAAATCTGTATTTTACATAACATGATTTTATCCTCTGGCACAGCTGCAGTCCCTTGGCTCTTGTTACCTGTTTTGATTCAAAAGGCTCTTCCTGTTTGTTTGGGGCTTTTTATCATCCATTGGTAATGTTATTTAGTGACATAGCTCTTCCACCAAATCTTGAGATGATCAGTCTTCCCTCTGGTTTAAATGGCTTTACTGATGATGTGACTATTTTAAATTCTGTTACAGTCCTTTGGAAGTGGTCACTGTGGGTACATCTCATTTGCTTTTACCTCTTGGGGGCTCACATTTGCCAGTTTCAGTACTTATGGTATTTCATCTAAAACATTTTGTGCCTCTTGTGAAAATGCGGGGAGTGAAGTTGATATACTGGGACTGAATACTGATGCAGACATGCACAGATTCTAGAGCTTAAATATATGTACACTGATGTTCATTTCAGTCTCAGACCCACACAAGACTTTGAAGTTAAAAACTATGATAAGAAAACAATCAGTGAAGAAATTCTAAGAGTCAACTGAAGATAAGTGAACCATGTGCACTATTTCTTGTAATCACAGGAAATTGAATGTGCATAAAACCTAAGTTTAGGTTATCATGTTATAGCAGAATGAATCCCACTTTCCATACTTAGTTTAAATGTTTTCACAGCTGTATTCTTTAAACAACCCCTAAAGTTTGTATTTACTTGGGAAATACATATGTACAGCCCTGCAGTAGGATCTAACTGTGGAATCAGAAAGAAGAGGCAGGATGGCAGCATCATTGTTTCCCTACATGCACAAAGGAAGTTTAACTCCATGATAATTTTTGCATTAATGCTAAGATCCTAACTTGGCTTTCAAGAGGAGGGGGAAGAATAAAAAGTTCCTGACATTTCTCTCTTGGTCCACTGCTAATTTTTAGAAAAACCTGATTATGGTAGCTTTCTTACTTCCTATTATTAACTGCTGTAGGATTCTCAGACAAAATTCAAACTGAAATGCCAATATTTGAATTTCTGTCTCTGTGTTGAGCACAACGTTTTGTCACAACCTGCTTGTCTGCTCTCTCTTACAGTAATTTTGTTCTTTTTGTGGTTGGCTGCTTGCCTGGTCTTGGTGGTATATCCTTCAATTTAAAATGACAGCTAAGCCTATCAGTGTGTATTATCTTCAGCAGACATTATTGCAGGGAAGAAAAGTTTTTATGATAAATTTATCCTCAGATATATAGTTGTGACAACTGGGTGTCAATCAGTGATCATCAGGCAGGCAAGAGTGGTGCTTTGGCCATGAGTGATATGATCTATCCAAGCAAGAGAGAATAGTGTTTTTCTGATGAAATATTCTCATGATTGTGCTATTTCTTCTTGGCATCCCTGTGGTGTGAGAGGTGGTGCTCAGACCTTGCTGGCTGTTAGCAAACCCTCCTGTTGTCATCACTTCCTTGCAAAGACTCTTGTTCCTCTCAACCTCTGGGATATCTGCTCCTAAAGCAGTTCCTGCAGTTTCAGTGGGGAAACCACTTTTTATCATTTGGGTTCATCTGAAAACATACAGACTAGGAGGAGTTATCACATTTAGGTGTCCCAGTTTGTAGATTTGCTACGCGGTTGGGTAAAGAAATGTTTTGTTAGTAGTAATTTACTTTGAACCCACCTTTTACTTATTCCAGGGGAAAATACAGATAGAAATATTTCTTTAAAGAATAGTGACTAGCTGTTATATTTCCAAGTGTTAATAAAATACACAGAGGAAGGAAAACACAATATCTGTTTGGATTGAGATTAAATGTGAAATGATTCTTTTTATCCCAGGGTCTCAGTCAAATCAGAAAACTTAGACCCCTCAAGCTCTCACTGAAGCCCTGGTGCAGAACAGAGGTTAGAAGCTTGTGGCCAGTTTTGGGAGCATCAAAATTTTAAACTGACTAGCTCAGCCCTTTATTTGCTGACCTCTTTCATGTGTCACCTGCTAGTCAGGTATTCGCTACAGTTGTGTTTAAGAGAAAGATCTGGAACTCCTTTAAGTAGATTAAATTTGGTTACCACTGTTTTGGAGATATAAAGTTAATTTGCCAAAGCAGGTGTCATTTCTTCCACTTGACTGTACAGTTAACAGTCTGACACAGCAAGGGGTAAAACTTGGTATTCATCATTTGCCTTGTATTGTTTCATATTCTAACATGTAGCTCATTATTAGGCCTTAATTAGAGCAGACATCACTTTCTGGTGTCAGCAGGCTTGGGGTGACTATTCTCCTAAGCCCTTTTTTTCTGGCATTATCACATCAGTGATACAATCTGTAAAGAAAAGCTTTTGAGGCAGCAGTGAGAGGGATAAGTTGGTTTTGGTGAGGAGAGGTTGAAAGAAAATCATAAGTTAAACAGAAAAATAGAACTGGATTGCTAGTCCTATAGATGTAAACGTACATCAGAGTCTGAATGAGGGTTCATACAACAGGACCAAACACAGGATTAAAATGTAGATGAATCTCAACACAAAATCTGTACACAGGGCTGGGCAATCACCAAGAGCATCTGGGCAATGAGCAAAGAGGAACAGAGAATTCATGCAAGCTGAATTTATTTCTCTCTTCATCCTTGAAGGCACCCAGAAGCCTTGGGCAGGTTTTCCATTTTTATGTGGCATCTCCTGGATGGAAGCATGTGCTCTGCAGCACACATCCATGGAGAGCCCAAGATGCCCAACCTTCATGTGTGTGGTAAATGGGGGAAGAGCTGGAACTGCTGCACACACGCTGGGTCCTCAGCCTGTGCATGTGCAAAAGCCACTGGTGTGAAATTTGCATTCAGAGCAAGTGGGGCAGCCTGTAAAGACCTAGACAAAGGGCCAGAGTCCCTGCATCCCACCTGGAGAAAATCTCCAGGTGGAGAAAGCAAGCGTGTCTGGAAAACGTGGGCAGTCCTGCTCTTGCTACTCTTTGGGCAAGAATTTCTGTGATCCCACAGTGACAGACTGTGCCTGAAGAGATGCTGTTTTTTCAACTAAAATTAAATGTCCAGTTCTACTCTTAGATTGTAACTGGTGTGCTGCAGCTTCATGGACTGAGGCTGATGATACTGATGGCCTGGATCAAACTATAGAGCTTGATTCTTTAGCTGGGATGCAGATTACAGTGGCTTCAACAAGCTTTTGGGATTTTTTTCCCCCCTATACAGAATGGATTTTGTGATGTAAAACTAAAAGTATGTAGTCCTTGCTGCATGCTTAATAGACATCTAACTCTTTAATGTTAAATTTCCTAAACCAAATAACATAAGGCTGGGTGCCTGCTCTGTCCTGAGCAAAGCAAAGAAAGGGCAAGAGAGATTATTTTATTTTTCTTTCACATGAGCAAATCGTAATTATGAGAAGCATTCAGGCAGCAGGATCATGAGTAGCATATATGACTCTATAATAACCTAGAAAAATAAATAAAGGTGGCTGACATCCTGTTTCCTTTATGATGTACTATGTCATAGAAGAGAGTGGCATTTTTTTAGTTTTCATTTCAATCATTTAAATGAGATACAATTTGTAAGAATGTGGCATGCAGAGGAAGTCACCTCTTATCAAGGTTTTGGTTTTTTTTTGTTTACATGTGGAAATGGTGAAACATGTTCACTCACCAGTGTTCCTTACTCCTTTATGGATGTGTGTGAGATAAGACATACCTTACTAGGAATGCTTTCCAATTTGTGGCTCTGATGCTCTGAGAAACTATTAACAGTAGGCTTTGGTTTACTATGCAGGACAAAGATAAGCACCATTAAACTACAAAAAAAGTAAGAGAAAATATTAAATCATCATAGATCTGGTAATTTTCTGATCACAGGGACTCTTCAAAGAAATATAAAGTGAGGGAAAGATTTTCTGTCAAATGTGCTTAACTGTACAGGCACCAGCTTTTCCTGTAGCACATTTACCTGCTGTGAAGCTTTTAACTTCAAATTAACAGCAAAAACCACCCTTCTTTACTTTTTCTTTCCCAATTAAACTTAAAAAAAGCAAATGTTTTCCAAGGACTGTGTTTTAAAATATCTGCTTCAAATCAATACTTAAAAATATTTAGACAGTTTAAACTTTTTCACTACTAGCTTTTACTGCAGATTAAGGAAAGTTCCTGCACTAGTAAATATTAATTAAGAAAAGTCACATTTTCACAGCTTTGCCAACAAAACACAAAAATAATTAGTGAATTTTATGAAATGAGAATTCAAATAATTTGTGCATTTAACTACTCTAGCTTGATTCTAAGCTCTTTTTGCTAAATATATGTTAGGTCATGTTTCCCAAATGTATTCAGCCATGTGATATGTAGTACCAGCTCATTCATATCAGATGAAGTGTGACTGGAAATAAAGCTGGATCTTTTTAAGAAGACACAGTCCTTTGCTCCATATTTCCAAACCAAAACAGCCAAGTTCATTGTATTTTTGCTACATTTCATTACTGCTCTTCTTCCTTCTAAGTGAAGACTAATGTAAAGACAATCACTAAAGAAGCAGCAATCATAATACCCTATACTAACTAAATTCAGACTTATGGCTACCCACAGGAGAAATACATGACAGATCCATTGTTCTGTATTAGCAGGATATTGTCCCAGTATATGAACACATGCAAACTTTGAAGGCTTTGAATATTTAAGGCAAGACACTAGTGGCTCATCCCAGTGGGAACCACAGAAAAGGGGAACCTGATTAAATTTAATGTCATTGTCACTTTTTTTTCCATTGCTAAGAATTATATAGGTAGCCATAGCTACCACACTGTTCAGACACCATGACCACAATATTCTCCCTCAGAGGTTGGCGTCAAGGGCTGAATTATTCACTCCAAGAATGTGATTCATTGCTAGATGTGATTCTCTCCCATTAAAAGATTTGTCAGTACATAAAATACATGTACATATTCTAGCAGCTTATTTTAAAAATCGCTGTTATGCCCTTGCTAACCTCAAAAGGCACCAATTTTTATTGGTATAACTTAAGTTTGGAGTACATCTGCCCCATTGAGAGAGCTCTGAAGTAACTGAGCAGCTTTTTACTGTTTACTGTACAACAAATTATGAAGTCGAAAACTAAGGCAGGAATATGTAAGAGGCTACTTACAGAAAATGCAGTTAAAATAAGGATGCTTTTAAGCCAGTTTCTTAGAAATGTTTGCCTGCTTGAACTGTCCCCTTATCTGTTGTTTATTCTGTCAGATGAAACCTCAAATAAATATTCTGTTTAACTGAGGAAAGCACATAGCTGTTTCTCCACTGCTCTTTCTGTTGCTAAACTCCCTACTTCCTCAGACTTGCTTCACAGTGCTATTCCTAAGTTGGATAGACTAATTAGACTCATTTCCATCCCAAATAACTTCTGTGAGCATGCCTCATTTACCACTCACTGAGCTACATGAATAAAGAAATGTCTCTATCTGTGAGGATCTGCCCAGTGTAAAATGGCTGGTTCCTCTAACATGGGTAGGGAATAACATTTTCTCCTGTATGGAAAAGGGCTAGCAGCCCTTTTCATCCTTTTTCCTTTATGCCCCCAAGGAAGATAAAATAAATGCCCAACTCGTGGTTCTCACAAAGTTTAACACCACAGTAATCCTTCCACAGATGTTGATTACTCTGACTGAAACCCGAAGTTTTGGGGAATTTAGGGATGGCGGTGCTGAGCAGGAGAGGGCAGGACCATTAACATTTATGCAACTTGATCTCAATGGGGAAGCTGATGACAGGCAAAGTGGCAGAGTGCCCTATTCTACTCCCCTAATTGTTTCCAGCAAGTAGAGTAGGGCAGGATTATCGGGAGGAGCTGGTAGGTGAGCAGAGAACTGCTTCACTCTGTGGTTTTCTCAAACCCCTGGGTCTCTGCTCACAGTCTGTAGGAGCTGCACAGGATGCTCACTGCAGATCCTGCCACACAGCTACACAGGGCCCACAGAGACAAAATCTGAGAGCACAGAGAATAAATGTGAATACTGAATGCTTATAAACCAGTCCATTTGCCAAAGTTGATTTTAATGAAGGAATCAAAAAGTTTCTCTTTTTTGTTTTGTTTTTGTTGTTTTTTTTTTAATGAAACTGTGTTAATTGCAGAGAGGTGAATATATTATGGATTTATTATCATTTTCCACTGTGAGTTTTTTTTTAAATTAATTGGTCTGTTATGTTTTCCAGAAAGATTTCATATCCATTATCCTATTTTGGAATCAAGAAAGGGATTTCGGAATAATATAGGTAGTCATTTGAGTAGTAAATATTCTAAGTTAACAACAGGTAATTTAACTAATGTAGCTTCTAACTTGCCAGAGGTTAACTTACTTAAATTAGGTATTCTCTCCTGCAATCAACTCTTTAAAACTAAGGTGCCTACTCACAGCAGACTACTGATCTGAACTAAGATATCAGGAGCTGTGTGGCCAGCAGGACTAGAGAAGGAATCATCCCCCTGTACTCAGCACTGCTGAGGCTGCACCTCGAATCATGTGTTCAGTTCTGGGTCCCTCACTACAAGAAAGTGCTGGAACATGACCAGAGAAGGGCAATGGAGCTGGGGAAGGGTCTGGAGCACAAGTCTTGTGAGGAGGGGCTCTGGGGGTGTTCAGCCTGGAGAAAAGGAGGCTCAGGGGAGACCTCATCAATCTCTACAACTGCCTGAGAGGAGGCTGGAGCCAGGTGGGGTTTGGTCTCTTGTCCCAAGTAACAAGCAATAGGCTGAGAGGAAATGGCCTCAAGTTCTACCAGGGGAGGGTTAGAATGGATATTAGGAAAAAAAAAAACCAAAAAAAACCACCAGAAAGAGCTGTGAAGAACAGGAATAGGCTACCTATATAATACCTATATAAGTGTTGGAGTCACCATCCCTGGAGCTGGAGCTATTTAAAAGCCATGTAGATGTAGCACCTGTGGACATAATTTAGAAGTGGATATGGCAGTGCTGGGTTAATGGTTGGACTCAACAGTCTTAAAGTCTTTTCCAACCTCAATGACTCTGTGATTCTAAAGATGAATTAGAATTTGCTAAGACCACAAGCACCACACACCTGTGGTGTCTTCAGAAACTGGAACCAGTGGGGCTTCCAATAGCCCTGCCTTTTTTTTTTTTAGAGGAACACAAATCCCAACAGAAAAGCCTGGATTTGTGCCAGAGTGTGGGGGCAGCACTGCCAACAGTGGTTGACCTCCTGGAGGAGTGTGCAGTCCTGCTGCTGCTCTGGCTGGTCCATCATGAGTGATGGAGCATGCCCTGCCCCAGGTACTGATGGAGAGCTGCTGGCCCACCATCCCCCTCTCCCCCCATACAGAGGGATGCTTGCACTCTGGACGCCTCCCTCAGCTACAGAAGCAAGATAATCAGAAAGCAAATATTGCCCCAATGCAGTTTAAAGTCAATATTTTGAGCTGCTGCCTGGCCTATTTGATGACAACCAGAGGTTGGAGGTCACCTACCTGTTGATGATGGCAGCAGGAGCACAGGAGGCAGCCAGCATTCTTCCTTGCCACTGTTCAGCTAGGTTTGTTTGCAGATTGAGTATGTCAGTCCCAGAACTCATCCCATTCTCTTCACTGGGAGCCTTCTGCTCGTGCAAAAAGGAGGTACTCAGAAAACGCCCAATTCTTTTCAGCGACAACTCCTATTTTTAGTCCTTCTGGGAAGCCTTTTGTCTCTCTTGAAAATTTGTGAGTAATAACAGTGCTAAAACCGGAGGCAGCCTGAACGGGATCAGGATTTGGTGCTAAACATTAAGGCTTCTGCACGGTGCTGGAGAGAAGGGGACCTCGGAGGCCATGGGGATAAAGCGTACGGAAAGCAGGAGCCAGCGCTCTGCTCCGCAAAGGAAGCCTGGCATCTAGTGGACACTAGCTGTTGCATCACTTCTGCCTTTTGGTTAGTAGGGCTGAAGGCTACCTCTACACCACCCAAAAACTCATCCTGACCCCAAGTTCGTGTGCCTGACCGCAAGCTGTAGTCAGCTTTTGTCCTAATTGTGGTTATAAATTCATGGCTACTCTTAAATCTGGTCAGCTGCCACTTGAAAAGTTGAGCTCTATTATGAATCGGTCCTTCATGGAACTTGCTTCTGTGACATAAATCCTATTTTCTGTGGGTTCTTCTGCCACAATGAATGTAAACATGTAAAAAAATCAATATTAGAAGATATGTGAGGGAATCGTGCTAAATACCTGCTCAGGAGAGATGCAAGATACAATATCCATAAAAGTAACTACATAAAGGATTTGCATTATGATTTAGTCATAAACATATTTTTATTAGTTCCAACAACATGCAACCCCCCCCCTAAACTTCTTTCCTTACATTCTGAAGGTAATTTGAATGCATATTACTCTCCTTGAGTACCAAATCAACATTTAAATGCATTACCTTTCTTTTTCTTCACTTTTCTGTTCTTATTCAGAGTTTATACTAGGCCAAGGGGTGAGTATGTGTCATCCAGTGTCATCATGCTTTGAACAAATTTGTTCCTTTCACTTAGGGCAGTATTTTTCTGTACTTATGCTGTGTCTTACTATGCAATCAGCTCTATTAGAAATAATAGGATTAGCTTTAAAATAAGGTAGCATGCAACCTTAACCTGAGGAGAGAACATGATCTGTATAGTAGCAACTATTTTACATTTGTTAATTAAAATTGTATTACATGATGATGTTTGCAGTATTTTAGAAGAAAAACCTTAAAATTAATCGTCTCCTCATAAATAGTTCAATAAGACAACTGGTAGACCTAAATCTCTGAAAAAGCCTTAGTAAGCAAAAAAAAGCTGCATCTTTAAAGTCGATTTTGAGCACTTTATAAATGCCGGTGGCAGCTCTCTCCCCCTGGTGGCCAGGAGAATGAGCTTGCGCTGGTTCCTAAATCAGCAACATCCCTGTTACTGCTCTTCCTCCTTAGGAGGCTGAGGAGGAGATTGCTGCCCAAAATTAAAATGGTAGTGGGCCATTATTTAGCACACAAGTCATTCTTTGTTATTGATAGAAGTGGCGAGAGAATTCTTCAGAGTGGTACTCAAGACATCAATGGAGCAGAAATTGAACTTGTGACATGCAAATGAGGGAGCTGCCTTGCTCTGGTAAAAAATTCTGTCAAAATTAGATTGTTTAACCAAATAGTCCCAGAAAAGAGAGAGGCCTAAGAATATGTATTTTATTACTTTTGGTCTTTTTAAAAGAGAGAATGTACTTTAAAATAATTTGTTTGTAAAGCTCAGGCAGAAGGGGCAAAAATGTTAATGACTTCACAAGTATTTGAAAACTGAGCTGTCAGCATACCAGAAGGTTAGAAAATAAGGCACCACAGTACTTGCTAGGGAATACTTAGTAAATAGCTCGTGCTATGCAAGCAATATATACTGTGTTTATTTGTTCTTAATGTGCCATGCCAATTAAAAGGCACATTTGTTTCCATCCCAAAGGTTTATTCTGTTTTAATTGAAAATGTCAACAATGCCTTAAAATGTGAAGCAAGTCTTCAAGAGCCCTTATTAACTATTCCCCTTGCCCTGCCCTTCAAAAAGAAGCAAATATAATCAGTTAGAAATTGAAAAAACTCAAGAGATGAATTTTGTGTGATGCCAACCTCCTCTTGTGCTGGCTCTCACAGTGAAATGAGGGGCCTTTAAGAACATGTTGTATGGGAAAAAAACAGGGACAATGTGGCATTTATATGGGGTCATTTCCATTGGTTGATGGAACTGCTTTATGGACTACTTATCAGCTGGATTTCCCCACCTCTGAGGCTGGATATGCATTGGCTGGGTGATCTCTGTGTCCTGCTCTTGGCTTTGCTGGGATTGCAGGAGGAGAAGGAAAGTTTCCCATTTCCATGCTGGCCATGGTTGTCTGTCTGTCTTTTTGATGTTCATCACAAAGTGTGGTTAGCAGCAGGGATAAGAGAACCCCTGCCAGCCCCAGCCCTTGGCAGACCAGTGGATCCCTGAGCTCAGCAACAGCTGCAGTCACTGCCAGAGGCTGGGAAGTCTGTCCATGCAGCCATGGCCTCTCTTGCCTTCTGTCCCTGAGCTACAGAGGGGCAGAGACAGAGACCATGGGGGCAGAAGCAGCACGTAGCTAGAGGCAGTAGCATCTATCTCTAGAACCTTTAGGTTGGTTCATCACAGCTTGAGATCCAGTCCTTCATTCAGCCTTTGCCTCTTCCCTCTTTTTGTTCTTACCTTGAAATTAGGAGTTGGGAATTTGGGGGGTTTTTACATCCCTGATAGTCTCATTACAACCCATATTGTAAATAGACTCAAACACTGTTTTTTCTCATTTGACATATGTACTTATTGACCAAAGAAAACTGTAATGTGTTAAAATCAACTGCATGGGCTCGTTCATGTGATATTTCTGTCTCATATGGTAAAAAATTAATTAAAAGGGTTAACTAAGGAAAGCTTCCATGAAGTCTGCATGATTTTCTGAGTTGTCCCAAGTTGTTCTTGTTAAAAGTGGGTGCAAGAAAACAGATTAGGGAGCTGGGAAAAGCGCACTAAGGAAACAGAGAAAGAGAGAGAAATAATGATTTTTAAAATGTAGGTGAAAGAGGCAGCAGGAGATCATCCAGTTCTTTCTCTGCCTGAAGGCAGGATCAACTATAACTATGTCAGCCTTGACAGATGTTTGCCTACCTGGTTCTTGAAAGTTTCTAATGATGATGAATTCACAATCTCACCAGATGTTATACTCCAGTGTTTAATTATGTCTATGGTTTGAAAGAATTTCTTAAGCCTAATGCCATCTCTGCATGTTCTGTTTCTCATGAAAATAGGGGACAGATGTTTGTCTACCTCTTGCAGTGTTTCTATGTGCACTTGCAGACATATTTCCTTGGTATTCTCTGCTTTATATTCAGTACATCCCATTTATTAAACTTTTCCTTAAAGGTCATGATCTCAAGAAATGAGAATAAATAGAGGTTTTTTTCTGAACTATCTCCAATTCATCCACAATAAAACAAGCTGTATATCACAAACTGTGTCCCAAACTGGAGACAAGGCTCTTGTCTTACTGTCCACTGGGCATAACAGTCCTGCTCAAAGAAAGCAGCAGTCTTGGGGGTACAACAAAACATGGCATTTCCATTTTTCATAGTGGGGTGACCTATTATCACTCCCAGTTCTGCTTCTCCAGAATGGTTATGTAGGTTATTTTTTTTTCTTATCTGTTTTATCTGTATTTATGCCACTCTTTATTTTTTTCCTTTTTGATCCTGTATGGAACAGTGATTTTTGCTGCTGAGTAACACGTAATTATTTTCTAACAATTCCTTTAATTTGCAAGATCCCTTTGAATTTTAATCTTAATTTCAGTGCAGCACTTCCAGCATGCTCACAGTCCTGTCTCAGTTTGGTGTCATCTGCAATTTGCATCCTGTGATCTGTATTGTAAATACAAGAATTGGACAAAAGCCACAGGATCGTGCCCCCGTAAGATAAATTCTTCTATACTGACCACTCACTATTGAGCCATTAATCAGTGTTGGAGTTTGATCTGGATTGTGTTTCTATGGCTAATGGAAATGCCATAGGATACCCCAAGTCATGGATCTGTCATAATGACACACTGCCAAAAACCTTACAGAAGTCAACATAGAAAACATTTGCTGTTTTCTCCATATCCATGAGCCTTCCTGCTCTGCCTCAAAACAATTGTGACATGGCACATTTTCACAAATCCGTGCTGGGTGTGTGTGGGGGGCAGGGATGTGGGTGTGCATTAAGTGATTACAGCTTCTTGGCATTTTATTGGCATAACAATTCTCTCTCACTAAAAGTGTTTCAGGTTTGGTTGTGTCACAGCCCTGAAAATTATCTTTCACTTTAGAGTAAATATAAAATCTCAGTACAGAGATAGGACAGGAAATTGTCATCCTTTCCCCAAATGTGTGAAGTTTTTACTGTGTGCAAATAGTTAAATAGAGCCTAGTAATAGTAATCCTTTCTTGCAAAGTTTATAATAATATGACAGTGTTAAACTAAATAGCAGTTAAAAAATGTCATGTAAATCCCAATTTACCTGTGTGACCTTTCTAAGTCCCTAAGCTTTAAAGATAGCTTCTTAATGAGATTTTCAAGTTTGGAAACAAGAAGTTTAAAATATTTCTCTAATATCAAGATATATGTTTAGGAATGAGGCTTATTTTCTTTGAATGCAAAATGAAATGAAACAAAGTGTATTTGTTCTGATTACAGAAACAGATATGAAGGAAGGAATTCTGATCCTAGGAGTGGAAGTGTACCTGTACTTAATCTTTTTCTGTGTGCATTTACAAAAACCCTTACTCCAGCTTTTAAATGGCAAGATTTGAAGTAAAAAATTACAGTAGTTTATAAAGAAACCAAAAGAAAGTATAAAAGCAGTTCAAAGGAGGATTTGAGTTTTTCCTCTTAAAAAAATAACTGGTCTGTCTTTTTAGGATCAGATGATTTTTTTAACCAGTGCAGGAATGGATTCTTTTAGCACTCTATTTGCAGTAAAATGAGGGTTTATAATTTAAAAGCATGAATTAAACAGAAAGTGGTGTAAAATAACACATAAATGTATGTAATGAAAGAGTGTATACGCCTTGCTCCAGTTCCTTTGAGATTCAGAACAGTACATGACAAAACTCTGCTACTGCTTATGCACTAATAACACGCTAATGAAAAAATTTTATTTTCTTAAGACCAAATTCTGTTCTTGAAAGACACTATTTCAGAAATCCAGTTCATCCCTTCTCTTTCTCAAAAGTATCTAGGGAAAAATAGCTGGATCAGGTTTTAGAAATACAATTTGAAAAAAAAAAAAACAAACCAAAAAAAAAAACAACCAACCAAACTCCAAAACCCTGTAAAAATCTTTGGTGCAAATATGTATTTGCTCCTGTGTATTTATTTATGCAAGTCCCATGACATTGTTTTGGTGGATTATGGGGACAGTAATATGAATGCTGGGGCCAAAGAACTTGAATTTCCTGTTCATTTTTACTCTGTCAGTTTCTGTACTTTGTGACATCAAAAATGCAACAGTATAGAAGAGTTACAACAGTGTAGCCTGATAGAAGTAAGCAAAAAAATAAGTACGGAAGCACACTGGAAATGTTTTTGTTTCAATTGATTCAGAAGAACTAAAATACCTTTTGGCCTGTACTTTTGAGGTTATGCTTCTCTCAAAATGGTTCCTTCAAGCAAAAAACTGATTTGTCTGCAATTTGCAAACAATATGCAAAGTCTCAGCCACAGGTGACAAACCAAAGTCCTTGATAATGATGCATGTTCCCACAGTTCTGACACTTCTTTTTGTTCCAAAGGTCATATATTCAGCATGTCAGGCAAACCTGGTTCTGATGAAGCTGCATTTTTTCAAGT
The DNA here is from genome assembly GCF_051311805.1 of Agelaius phoeniceus. Lineage (NCBI taxonomy): Eukaryota > Metazoa > Chordata > Aves > Passeriformes > Icteridae > Agelaius > Agelaius phoeniceus. The sequence goes on from NC_135268.1 coordinate 22,713,714, forward strand.
GTTTTTAACTCCTTAGGTATTAAATAAAGAGCAGCTACTGCTTTCCTTTCTAGAATAATTTTCTGACTCAATACAGACTCAAAGTGCTCAGGATATTTAGGATGCCATTAAATCAGGGGTGTTGAGCAGATCGTGTCTGTTTAATCAGGGGTGTTGAGCAAATTGGGCAGCAAATGATGATCCACATGTTATCATGAATGGATTAAAGGCTGTAAAGATAGCCTGCAGTCCTGTGGTGAACTGTGCGTGGTGATGTGCTGTGGGAGCAGAATGAAATGGGAAACTCCATGATTGTCCCAGTGAAACTGGTGTTCCATCTTTAGGCAGATTCATCCACAATTCAGCGGGTGCTTGAAGTAATATTCACTGAAAGTTAAAACAAAAAACCTCAGCAGAAGTATTATGGATGTGTGGTTTCTGATAAGTCACAGCCTTTTGAGAGCTAGCCAGACTTTTGATTATGGTTAGCTTGATTTCTGAGCGAGCATTTGCCCAAATGAATGAAATGGTTAGCAAGCACAATGTCTGAAATTAAACACTCAAGTTTTTCTCCCTCTTGTATCTTAATCAAATACATATAAACTCAAAAAAGAGCAGCTAACTACTTTAGAGAAATAGAGAAAAATAAACTAACATGTGTTTACTTCTTAACACGTAAAACTATATATATACATATATATACACACACATACATATATATATATATATATACATACACACACACACATATATATGTATATACCATAAGCACAATATTGAAATAACAGTACTGGAAATAAATTACCTCAAACAACTTCAGGTGAGAAAAAAGAAAAAAGTAGAAATGTTCTAGAATGGTAGTAGAGTAGTTCCTGGAAAACATGATCCACAACAGACAGTTTTAAAGTACCTTCATACACACACACACAAAAATTATATAAAGTAATACCCATATAATACCTGTTGTACAACAAAACCAGTCTTATTCTCTTATTTTTCCCAAAGAGTGTTCTTTTTTATTGTTTGCTGAGTAGAAAAAATCCCTGTCTATTCAATGGACAGTAAAAAGAAAAAAAAACCCTTGACTAAGGGAGAAGAGACATTTTCCACCTGAGGCCTTACTCTGCCATCACTGTGCAGCTCACAAAACAAAATAGTTTGGATATTCATTATTTAGGTATGGTGATGTTGCTACAGCAACATCATGTGCTACATACAACTCTAGTTGCTTTTTTGGTGGCAGCTGAATTAGTTTTAACATTTTAATAGATTTTAAAATTTTGTTGTTTTTTTTTTTAATTATTATTATTTACAATCAGGTACAAACCCACCAGCATTTGACAACCGGTTTTGTTGTTCACAAAGCAGAAAAAATGTCCCCAGTCCTCTACAATATTTGGGGGCAAGCCCCAACAGAGGTGCTGTAAGGCTTTATCTGTCACAGACCCTGTTGATTCAGTACAACTTCAGTGTGTTCTCATGATGTAGCTGAGGTAGACCTTCCCTTAATACAAAGCTGATGAAGTGACAGGGCACAAAAATGGCATGAATCTAAGGAACAACAAGAGAAACTTGTCAGGAACGGCTGTAGACACAATTTGTCTCAGCTGATTATTTACTAGTGAACAACAATTTTACTGCCTTGCCAACTTGTAAAATGTAACACAGAATGTGACTCTTTGTATCTCATCAGGTTTTAACTTGTATTATCAAACTCCTAAAACTGAATTTCCTTCTACTAAGAACAATGCAAATTCGATTTGCATCAATTTCAAAATGAGTAATTTTAAACTGATATTTTTGTTTTCTTTGGCTTCTTTCAGTGTTCAGGCCATTATTATATTTCACTGATCTATAAACCTTCATAAAGTTCTCTGAAGGCCTACATACCATCTGGTATGCTCCTCTACCACTGGCATAGCAACAAAACTGTATCTTAAGTAAAAACAACTCAGATGTAACAGCTCTAATGTTGCATGTAAAGCAAATCTGTATATAAATAGATTCTTTTCAAATTTCTGCTGCCATTCTTAAAAAAAAATCTCACAAATTAGCCTTCAAAACAATAGCAGACAGCAATCTGTCAGTTCTCCAGTAAGCATGAGCTGTCTAACCAGTGTCATTAGCACCTCAAAAAAGACATTTTGCCTGCCTTGCTTGCCAGGAATTCACAATAGCTTGTTAACAATATTAATACCTACCAATTACCCAGTCTTTCCAAGTTCAAAGCACTGTAAAAACTGAAGTAATCTGCTGCAGCATTTTCTAGGTTCATGCTAATTCCTGTAAATTAAATGCTTTTAAAATCTGGCATGTTCTGGAGTGTTCTGTTTAATTCTCTTCATTTTCGCTGTTTTCTTACCTTGAACTTGCTTTTTCTCCCAAGTTCTGGAATTTATGGGTTTTTTCTTCTACTTTTTCCCCAAGACTAAAGCTCCTGACTGCCTTGTTGAATCACGAACACAGGCTGACCTGAGTGTATGCTCCCCTTTACACCTACTTTCCCCAGTTTCATCTTTCTTTTCTCAACTTTTCCAACATGACTCGTTCAGCTTTGCAGCCTCACAGCCCATTTTTCTCTGCACACTTAACAGCATTGTTTGGCTGTGTCCCCTAAGTCAGTCAAACAACTTGGCTCAGCACCTATCACATGCACAGTTTGCCATCCTTTCATCATGGAAAAAGGGGTCAAAGTCTTGTCAGAGTCCTTAACCTTTAGATGCTCAAGGTGTTGTGATAAGCCAGTGTGAGGCAAGCACACCAGAGGTGCTAACAGCAGTACTAATGCTTTGCAGAGAAGCTCATGAGCTTTGCCATGGTTATCAAGTCCCGAGAAAGAGCCAAATTCTCTGAGCTAAAGTAAAAGTGTCCTCACGGACCATACTTTTTTCCTTCTCTAATCCACACCCAGCTTTACTTCTGATGTACCTACAAACTTCTTTATTCCCATTTTTGGGGTAATTTTCCTTTTAAGTGGGTGGAATTTCAAGTTGGTAGGAGTCTGAGCTTGTGCTGACAGGCAAAACTCTCTTCCATTTTCACACTGACCTGTTCTGTGCATGAAAGCCCTTGATCTCTTGCCTTTTTATATGTCAACAGTGAGTCTAGCCCAGGCACTCCTTCTCCAGCACAATTTAGCCCTCCTCAGAGGATAACCTCAGGGGATAACCTCAGATGATCTCTGAACTGCACTGTTCAGACACCAGCCAGTCTGCAAATCCACCTGTGTCTTGGCAGCCACCTCTGGGGGCAAAATCACTCTTCTGCTCCATTTACACTGTCAATTATTTGTATGTGGGATTAGCAGAAGGCAGTTTCCAACAAATTTAAACTCATCAATGATCCAAATTGTAGATTAATATTTGATGTAAAGGCAAGACATTGTCACTGAAGCTTGATTTCCTCCAAATCTTTTTGCTTCTCAGGTGTTTGACTAAGGCAATTTAAAAGTCAAATAACTTTAAGGGTGAAGGAACATCCTGTGAGCCCAGAAGTACAAAGCTGACACAATGGATGGGTAAGTGGCTTCTTTTTCTGGTTTTCTGTTAGCCAGCCTAATCTCTCCAGAATGTCTTTGTTTAGCTGCTGCACTTGGCTCACCAGTATAATGCTTATTCATTTCTTCCAGGCTTTTAAGCACTTTATTTCATGGCTGGCTGGTATGTTAAAGGAGTGTAAAGGTAGTTTCAGTACCTCTTTGCCATTTTAGGTCACCATTTCAGCTCTGGCAAGGTTCTCTGTGCGATACCGGGTAACCTCAGGTGCCTTTGCACACCTGGCTGCACGTGCTCTGCGACTACACATCCACTGAAACCCAGCATGGCAGCAGGTCCTGACCCAAGACAGCAAAAGGAGGGGTTTTCCCATCTATTCTGCCAAAGGAACACAATGCTGGAAACATGTCAAGGAACCTAAGCTGAAACTGCCCTAAGTCCACACCTGAAGGATAGGGTACCATGTAGGTACACACAGTTTGTGGTGATTGGGGTGGGGCTGTGTCCAGCCTCATCCCCAGTGGGCTGCAGCTGTGAGCAGCAGGTGAGCAGCATTGACAGCAATGAGCCATGGAGTGCCCAGGGGCACTGACCCATCACCAAAGGGAGCAGATGGCACACAGGTGCAATGCATCAACATAAGGGGTATAAAAGGCTGGGCTAAAGAACAGGGAGGGCTGACATTTGAAGCCTTCTGCAGTGGTCTGGTGTTACTCAGTATGGGTTGAAGCCTTCTGGAATTGTATGGTGATGCCCTGTGTATCCTGGTTGTCTCAACTGTGATGTGTGCTGTTACAGTGCCGTCTAGAGGGACCTGGACAAGCTTGAGAAGTGGGTCTATGGGAACTTCATGAAATTTGACAAGGCTAAGTGCAACGTGCTGCACCTGGGTCAGGGCAACCCTGGTATCAATAGAGGCTGGGGGATGGACAGATTGAGAGCAGCCCTGCCGAGAAGGACTCGGGTGCTGGGGGATGAGAGGCTGGATGTGATCTGGCAATGGGCACTCACAGCCCAGGAAGCCAAATGTATCCTGGGCTGCATCCAAAGCAGCATGGGCAGCAGGGGAGGGAGGGGATTCTGCTCTGGTGAGACTCCACCCGCAGGGCTGCATCAGCTCTGGGATCCCAGCACAGGAAGGATATGGACCTGGTGGATTGGGTGTCACCAACATGACCAGAGGGATGGAGCACCTCACCTATGAGGGAAGGCTGAGAGAGTTGGGATTGTTTGGTGTGGCGGAGAAGGCTTAGGGCAGACCTAATGGTGGCCTTCCAGTACCTGAAGGGAGCCTACAAGAAAGATGGAGAGAACTTTTGCAAGAGTGTTTAAGTGGATAGGGCAAGGGTGAATGGTTCCAAACTTAACGGGAGTAGGCTTAAATTAGCCATTTGGAAGAAATTCATTACAGTGATCCTGGTGAGGCACTGTAGCAGGTTGCCCAGAGGAGTCATGAATGCCCCATCTCTGGAAGTGTTCACGGCCAGGCTGGATGGGTTTTTCAGCCTGGTCTAGTGGACGGTGTCCCTGCCATTGCAGGGGGGCTGGAACTAGGAGTCCTTAAGGACCCTTCCAACCCCAACTATTCTTCGATTGCACGACCCTATATTTTAGGGCTCCAAATCTCCCATGAGGGTCTGTCCGCGGCTCTCCGCCCAAACTTTTCAACTTGGAAGTGGGGGGCGGGGTGTGACCACGCGATGATCTGGAATCACAAACGTCACTCGTAGGTGCAGTGTGTGGAGTTGGAACCCGCTCGGTCGCGGCGGCAGCCCCAAAACCGGCAGAAGCGCACCCAGCCCCGCCGTCCTTTTCACCCCTCAGGGCAGCGCCGCCCACCGCCCTCCACAGGAGAGGCGCACGCGCCCGCGCGCTCTGGCCCGGCCCGGCGATTGGCGGGAGCCGCCGTGACGTCATCGCCGCGCGCCGGCAGCAGCCCCGCTCCTGAGGGGAGCGCGCCGTGCTCGCGCCGCCCGGGCCCCATCCCGCCCTGCCGCCGGCCCGCGCTGCTGCCCCGGGGGCCGGCCCGGGACCGCCCTGCCCGCCGCTCCCGCTCCCTGTTCCCGTCCCCGGCCGCCACTCCCTGCGCCACAGGTGCGTGTGGGGCCCCCCGCCCTGAGATGAGAAGGGAGGCCGGGGGAGCGCGGGCGAGAGGGAGAGTGGGTGGGTGGGCGGAGGGATGGTTGGGCAGGAGCCTTCCCGCTGCCTGACAGCGCCCCTGGGCGCGCGTTCCTCTGGCAGCGTTTTACTGTCTGTATTAGAACGGCCCTGCCGGCTCTCTCCCCTTCCCTTGTGGCTTTTCCCACAGGAAGGTTAAGAATATGAGTCTCTACAATTTGGACCGGTTCCGCTTCGAGAGGAAGGGGAAGGGCGCGGAGCAGGTGTCGCCGTCCCCGCCGGCGGCCTGCGCCGAGGCACCTGGCGCTGCTGCCGCCGTCCGGGCCGCTGCAGGGGAGGAGGAGGAAGGTACGGATGGCAACAAGAGGCCAGGCACTCCGGCTTCGGACGTGACAGAGAGAACTGGTGAGTCAGGTGTTTTGCATGAAGGGCAGTGTAAACTCTTAATTTCTAGAAATGAAGTAATTGTCTTTTGTTTTGGTGTTGGTCATTTTGGGTTTTGCCCCCTTTGCTTGTTTTGCAAATGTGTTTTTCTGTGCAAACGTTTCACAACAATTTCCACAAAAGTATCCTCATTTGCAGCAGTGTATGCTCTAATTGAACATGTGCATTTACAGGCAACTCGTTAACCTTCTGAAATAACTCGTTTTTTTAATTGATTAAATAAGTTTTAAATTAAATGCTGAAAGAGTGCTATGTTCTCCTATTTGTAAACTCTATTTACTGATACTTATATTATGCTAACATTTCAGGGTTTTTGAGGAAGAAATTGCTTTTATTTTTAGTTGTCTGATAGTTACAACACTGGAGTCTTAATTTTCTGAGTAGAGTCCTTGTCTAATGCATCATGGAGCATCACAGATGGAATTGAAAAGAAAGGGAGCAGTTTATTTTCACTTAGGCCTGGTTTTGTAAAGAGCTGAGAGACCTGGTGCTGATTCTCAGAAGCTGACTGTGTTAATCGTTTTGTTGTAGTGTTTGTCCTCTTTTGGGGCAGAAGCTTGGGGTTTTCATGGAAATGTCAAAACCTTGATTGTGTTGGTTCCCTTGGCTGAGACTGTAGCAATGTGCTGTTCCTGTCTGGATTTGTTGGTTAATACTAAGGACTGAAATTGCTGTTGGCTGTGTAATCACATTCACTAGTGTGTTTTTCCTGTTACTGAGGGATTTGAGAAACAGACAGTATCTCCTGCTGGTTATTTGGTACTTCTCAGACATGCCATATAATTTGTGGTATAGTTGTCGAATTACAGGTGTTACGGGAGAGATCAGACAGACTTTGACTGTGCATTTATTCAAAAAATGAAACAGTAATGTCTCTTGATGTTAACTAACTACATCACATGACTTTCTTTTGGTGCAAGGCAGTTTTTCACAACACCTTATCTAGGTGATAACAGAGAACCATTCATGCATGAGGAGGAGTTCCTCTTTTAAAACTGAGTGAAGTCAGAATTACAGGAGGTGGGTATTTACCCTTCCCTAAATTTTGGTTTGATGCGGGTTGACTGTTGTCAGTTGATTGGAATGCTCTTGTGTTTACATTAGTAAATGTTAAGCAGGGCATTAAAATATATAAAACATATAAGTTGGTAGTCTGGAACTAGTAACCTGTTGCAAAGAATTTTGGTGACAGGGAGGACTTTACAGAAGCAGTGAGCAGCTGTTAATCCTGGTGTCCGCTGATGTGTCTTTGTAATGCTTGTATGGCACAATGGGCACTCTGAAGAAGTAGAAGCGCACTTTGGAACAGGTGTTCCCTTCCTGTTGGTGGTAAATGATTGTCTTGTGCTGTGGAGGAGTTACTGAGTGCACGGGCCTTTCTTGAACTGTGAGTGTAGTTGTGCAGTAATGCATGGTGCTGCTTGTTTTGTGGCTTAGTGGTTTGGGGATTTACTTTATTTTAGTGTTATACTTCTTCCTTTAATCTGCCTGTGGACTTTATCAGTGTAAGCATATAGCTGGACCAACAGATTTCACTGCTTGTTTTTCAAAATGCTGGTTTCCCTTGACTTCACTTCTGCAGGGGTAGGACTGTGGAGAAGGGATGTAATACCCAACTTAGAGGCCTTAGTTTAGATACAAGGTAATAAAAAGAAAGGTGAAGGCCAACCTAAAAGACATGTAATGCAGGGCAAAGTGCTTGTGAGGAAAACTGGTGGGAGAAGGTGGTAGCTGACAGTGAAACAGGGTAGAGTGCAAGAGCAGGGAAAACTACAGCAGGTGTCCAACTGAAATAAGCATCCATGGAGGCAGATGCTGGTGGAGGACTGGGGCACTAATTAACATTTAAAATTGAGGTGTAATTAGTAGTGCTCTGCAAATACATAATGCTTCATCTTTCACAGATATTGAGTGTTTAAAGAAGATCAAGTAGTTTAGTGACTTTTTTCTCCTACTTATTTGCACATCAATGTTATGTAACCCCTTTAAAGAATTAATAACTTTTCAAGAAATAAAATCACATTTTCTACATCTACAGAATTTAACAAAAAATTAAACACTCAGATTTTGTCTGCATGATATGAGGCACTTAAATGTAATAGAGAAGACTAGATTTGATTAGCAGGTGCCTCTCCTCCTTGTTTCCTAATTAGCATCATGAAGACAGAATTTTTCTTGGTTTGGGTCAAATAAGACAGTCAGCTTTTTTTTTGTTGATGGTGTTGTTATTACTGAGTGGTCATGGAAAGGCCCAAAGCTGAGTTTATGGCACTGTGTACTCTCTGCTGCTAACTGCACCAACAAGTCAGGCTATGGAGTTGTTCTGTGTGAGAAGCAGTTTACACCAGGCTCACCAAAAATAACCTGCCCTAATGCTCAGTGAATCACGTGAGGACAACAATTACTCAGATTTGTTCTGAAGACAAAGTGATTGACAAAATACTGGTACAAGAAACGGGGGAAAGAAGAGGAGAGTGATCTTTATTTCACTTATGCAAACAAAAATGCTATTAAATAGCTAACAACTTGGTTGGTTTTTTTGCTAACAGCTTTGATATAGTGCAACCACTGTGTGTATCTAAAAAGAATTTAAAAATCTTTATCCTTTAGGAGCACAGATAGTTCAGTATAATTTCCAAGAGATTTCTTCAGATTTGTTTTATCAAGTGCCCTGAAATACGCATCTAACAGAGTATAGGATTTTGTAATTGTCATCTATCTTCAAAAAGTGAAGTCAGATGTTGTCTATTGTGTCATGAACCACCATTATCTTTTTAGCTATTTTCTTTAGTTTTGTATTCCCAGAACAAACTAATATTGGTTCTGTAACCCCTTTATGTCTGTAGGTCATGCTTCTTGTTCCTTTGTGTTGAACATGCATCCCTTATGCTTTAATAAGCAATTTGTGGTGTGATGGCCACAAGAATTGGTCCTCTTTGTACGCTTGTCTGTGCTCTACGCTTGTCACCTGCAGTGACTTTGCGGCCAGGTAGTAGAGAATAATTCTGCACTTCATTTACTGAGGGATAGAAACCAATTCTGGGGACAGTTACCAAATTATATATGGTAGATATCTCTAAAAAGAGTTGGAAAAATACCCTGGAGTTGCTTCCTACAGTTTTTCATGAAAATGAGTATTATTTACTCAATAGTAATATTTACTGAATCTCTTAATCTGTTAAGGAAACAAGCATCTTAATTTTCATTTAGATGTTTTTAATTATGTAAATAGCTCAGTATACTAAGATAACGAGATTAGTCTACACTGTTGTAGAAGTGGAGCAGAACTGTACCAGAAGTGCACAAATTAGAATAATTACCAACATGAATTTCAAAATGAGGCCATTATTTAGGTCTCAAAAAGCACACTTACTAAGCTTCCAAAAAGAATTGAAATAAAAGTTGTAAAAGAAATTAAACTACAATATATAACCCCATTATTGATGGCTGATTTTGTTGATATCCTCTCTACTGTTTGAATATGTATCCTTAATGACTACACTTTGAGATGATAATGCTCAGAGCTCACTTGCACTGGCACTGCTCTTTTTTGTTCTGTTGTCATTTTCTCTGGGATCTGAGGAAGTCCTGTTTTTTGCTTATGTCTCAGTTCATGGAGTGTAATTCTACTTAGAGTGTTTCTGGAAAGAAGTGATGACTGCAGTATCAAGTGAAGCTTTCTAAGGGTTCATAAGAAGATATGTTGAAGTCATCATTGTTTTAAAAGGGCAGCTTTAAGAAGTACCTTAGAGTAATACTGACATTTAGGATTATTTTAGCCAATGGAAAAGACTTTCCTTTGAGAAGGGAATTCTTATTACCATATAGACTTGAGCAGCATGTGCTTGATGCTGCTTTCCAAAACTAGGTGGAGGTTACTTTCTATTTGACAATGCTTGTTGGACTATGTTAGTAAATGTGGTAAGCCTCTTAAGTATTGCCTCAGTTTTTGCTTTGGTTTTACCTTTGTTTTAACTTGGGAGAGAAGCTGGCTTTCTCAGAGTGAGGTGTATGATTTGTGTAGGAGGTTGTGTTTAGAATTACAGGGCAGTGTATTCTCTTTTTATGGTAGCAAAAATTGGTGGTTGTTGTTGGGTTTTGGTTTTGATGTTAATGTGTGCATATGGGGATATTGATGAGTGTCCCTATTTCTGGCCTCAGAGGCAAAAACTGGTCTTATGATTGCAAGCATTCCTTAATAGTTCTTTTGAATTGTTTGTAATCAGAAAATTCTGCCTCCAACAATTACATATTGTTGCTATAACTTTAATCTATTACTAGTCTACAAGGTTACAGTTTGCTCTAAATATTAGGATTCCTTATTAAATGTGTGATTTCGGCTTCCCCCTCCCACTTAGTAGGGTACTCTGTTCAGTGGGATAGGTGGAGGAAGGGCAAAGGACTGGGCTTTTTTTTTGACAGGGAGAATGCTTTTTTTTTTCCATCAGGTAACTCAGCATTTTTTAAATATGGGAGTTAGGAGCTGTCATAAAGACTGGACAGTAATTGCTAAATAAAATAAAAATACAATGAGAAATCACTAAGTGAGACAGTAAATACTCTTTATTTAACTATAAATCTTATCTAAGGTTTATACTGTAAAGAATAAAACTACTTTTAAGACTGTCATATTTTTGTAAAATTTCCTTGTGTTTTTCCTTTAAATTCAGTAAGGATGCCTCTTAGCAAAGTTGTCATGAGCACCTGTCATTTCTGTGTCGCACTGCTTACAAGGAGAATTTGTTTGAAATTTAGTCTAATCTACAACGCAAAGATCCATGAGAACTGCCTTGATCTGTTCTGTTAATTCAGTATAGATATGAAATTCTCATGTTTCTTACAGACCTGTTCTGATATTGAATCACATTTTTAAGGCATTTTTTTCTATCCTATTGTGATAGCCTTTGCCCTGATAACCCAACTTCATAATGTTCCCAGAGGTCTCTTTTGCTCCTCTCCTGTATTCATCTAAAAACTTAATTGGTTTTCAGATGAAGCAAGTGCATCACATCTCCTTGCTAAAATGGACAGATAAAAGAAGGTACTGCTCAGGAAGCTTCCACTGCCAGCATGTTCATCTTGGATGCAGGGAGGTCTGTCTTGGAACCATGTACTACTGCCTCAGAACTAATAATTTTTAGGCATTCCTAAATTTGCATGTGTATAGGCTTTTCAAAATAAGATCAATTTGCAAAGTGAGACTTTTGCCTCTTCTAAAAATCATTGACATAATCCTATATTGTGTTTTGAAAGTGATAGCAAAGGCTTAGATTTTGATAACTACTAAAACTAGGTCTTTTATCACAGATGAAGGAATTAGATGCCATGTAGCTTGTTTCTGCATTTGACTATCAGATTAATTTATTCTAGCTTCATCTGTGTCTACTGTCTGCTGGCAAATTAGCCTTGCAAACTGATGTTACATTCTAGTAATTTGACTCAGCAAGTTTCTGCATTACTGAATGGAGACAGAAGAAACTACCTTTACTTCTAGCCAAAACTGTGGTTCCAGAGTTAGCAGCATCCCTGGTGCTTGGTTCACAAGCACATGAGTTTTACAAAAGGATGTGGGTGTGTTTAGGGGGAGAGGATGCCTGTGATCCTTTCTTTGTGTTATGAGAATTTAAGATCTTTTTACATGAGGACTTCCAGTGACAGTAGTATCACTAAAACACAAGTTTCCCAGAAGTTGGTGGCTGACTCTGCTGCCCCTTATCCTGGACTTTTCCTGTGTGTGGCTAAGGTCACCTTGTTGAGGGATCCATTCAGTGCAGGTCGCTGCTCAGTGTGTGGCTCAGGTTGAGCTGTGGGTGGGCAGGCAGGGAACTGCTGACCCCTTGCACAGAGGTCCCAGGTGCCTGTGGCCCTGCCAGGGCACAGGACACTCAGGAGCTGATGGCTCCAGACTTGCCTGCACTTAGACTGTGAGGGTGTAAAAGCCCAGGATTTTTTTGTTTGGGGTTTCTCCTCAGAGGCACCAGCTGGAGCTGTGGTTTTGTTACTGTACCGTGATTAAATGATATTGGGGATCTAGACATCTGAGGGCGCTCTGGGAAACTGGGTGTGACTCTGTGAATGTGGGATCTGTAGCTGCTAAGGGGTCTTGGTCCCAGCTCAGATGCTGCTGCCAGAGTGGCTCCTGGATGGTTGGACAAGGAAGGTTTTTAACAACCTGAAGTCTTAAGCCTTCAATGATTGCTCTTTTGAGCTGTCATTGAACCCTTGTTGATATTTCCTTATAGACACTGGGTTACGTTCACTTCCATCCCTTTAAGCTCCATTTTAAAGTTGTTTTCTTCTATTTCTGTAGTGTACTCTGTAACATTTGGTACCATATTTTTTTTAGTTTATTGGGTGCCTTTGCCTTTCAAAGCCTGTGCAGTTTCCTGTGTCAGCAAATATCTTGTACTTCTAGGATTTATCTTTTTTTCTCCTTTCATTCAGTGCTGCCACAGTGCGTTATTTAAAATTTATTTTCCACGAGATTTCTTTCATACAGAAAATGTTCTCTGCAGCTGTCATGTTTTCTGCTCTATGCATCAATTTTTCTCTCTTCATAGAGAAAAGAGAGAAATATGCTTTTGACACCACAACAGTTTGTCCATGTTCTGATAAGCCTGGAAGTAGCTCAGAGGACTTTGCTCATTATTCATTTATCTAAAAATAAGAATTTATTTATTTATTTATAAATAGTTATTAACCTAAAATATATGTTTTCTTTAATGTTGTAATTAGAACTTGTTTGATGTAAGAGGGCTGAAGATCCTTTGCCAGGTAAGTTCTTACTTAAAGAAATGCAGCTGACAGGAATTTTGTGTGCATGAGAAAGTGAGTTCTGTTTGACTGACTGTTGTGTCTCTGAAAAAAATCACAGCTACCTGATTCTCTGAGTACAAATAACTATTTGAAGTTGTAAGTCATTGTCTCCTCTTTCTTCTCCCATTGAAATGTCTTGCACAGAGTATTCCACCATCCCAGAAACTCCTGAAGCCCAGAGGACAAGGAAACAGTCTTACTTCAGGCGCCAGCGCCAGCGAGGGGTGCAGTTCCTCGATGTGTCTGACAGCGAGGATGAGGAGCCCAGAAGAAAAGAAACCCAGGCCCCGAGGGCAAAGGTGGCCTTAATGTACGATTTCAGCCACATTTCTGTCCTGTCTCTGCACCCTCAGGGGCTGTTCTCAGTTCAAACCCTGAATTGAAAATCAGAGCCTAGGTTGGGTTCTTGTTTGCTCCTTTGGGATTCAGCTGCCCCTAACTAAACTTTACTGGTTTTGCAGGGAAGAGGTATCCTGCTAAAACATTTTCTCAGAGGGAGGAGTTCTGTGATGTTGAAACGTGTGATGTTTGTTCATTTACACATTTGTGCCTTTGCCCTTCTGAAATCCTTTTAGTGCAACTTGAAAACTTAACCATAAAACACTTACTTTACTAATTTTCAACTGTTGGAATTGATTTTTTTTTTGTGTATGCAACTATATTTGACAGGGAAGCAAATAGAGCTTCAGTGTGTTGTATGACTCCCGAGTTAAACTTAAGTATGAGTTGTATGGTACGTTTCTTATCCATAGTGAAAATTATTTCTTTCCTAAGTGATTTGGAAATTTATATTTTTGAATGTGCTGGGAGGGAAGAGTCACTGTGCAGGAATCACTTGTATGTGTGCTAAAAAGGCAGTGTTGAGAGAGCAGGTGAGACAAGATGTAGACAGACATCTGCAGCCTTTTGCAACAGTGTAAAGGAACCCCTGCTAGTTATGTCTGTGTGGTAATTGTGCCCTCTAGATGTTTTGTGCTAAGCAAAACAAGATGGCTTTACCTGCTTTTTTGATAGTCTAGTTGAATTAATGGGCAGAAAACTTTTGTGGGAATTGCAACCTTAACAGGTGTTGCCTCTCGTCAGGTTTTCAGTCCTACTCAGTCCTACACAGAGCATGGAGTTATTGGGGGTTTACAGCAGAAGTGAAACAATGCATTTTCCTGCTGCTGTTACCTGAAATTCTGTTGTTGTGTTGTTTGTTTCTTTTTTTAGTGTTTGCCCCCCCCCAAAGCTTAAACTTAAGGGAGCTACTTGAAAAGGAGAAAAGTATTAGCAGTTACAAGTGAGCTCCTGCTTCTGCCTGTGATTTAAGTTATGGATTGTGCAAGGAGACAGAGGTGGCCAGCTGGCTGCATGCATCAAATTGGCTTGTGTGCAGTGCTGTGTAAATGGAGTTACTCTGCTTCTGGGATCAATCCCACCTGGAAGCAGTTCAAGTGGTTTTGTATCATATGGAGCTGATGCTGATAAGCCATGCAGGATGCCACTTGCAGAGCCACTGCTTGCTGTTCCTATACTGTGTTGCTGTTGCTGGGAGTGAGAGATGGACAGCAAGGTGACTCCCTGGTGGGGTTGATGACCATGAGACTAAATCCTCTTGTGCTCCTCAGTATTCCTGTGTAGCCACCAGGCACCTCAGTGCCTGATAATTTGTCCCAGTGTGCGAGTTCAGGTGCTGATCCTCATTCTGAACAAGGCACAGAACAGAAAGCAGGAAGTTTAGAGTAGAGAAAACATCTTTCCTAAAGAAAATGTGCCATGACTTTTGCTACCGGAGGGTTGCTGTCCGAAAAAAAAAAAGCAGAATCAACACAAGAGTTGCTTAGCAGTTAAATGAGTGTTTCTTTATGCTTGATAAGAATGTGATTATACACAGAGGACAAGATTTATGATGTATGCAACTCTGGCTTTGTTGAAAAGTGTCTAGATGTTATTCTCTGATAGGAAAGGATAGGATAATTGCAGTGTCACCATTTTCATTTGGATTGATTTTTCTTTTTTATATGCACTTTTTACAAGAAACCTTCCTTATCAAGGTAAAAAGATCAGAAAAATGCTGGTAGATTTAAATACAATACTTCATTAAGTTTTTTTTAAGTGGAAGGAGGATTCATTTTTGAGGCTTACAACTCAGTGCCTTGGTGGACTGAAGAATAATTTGGATTCTCTCTTACTACTTCCTTACTCTTAAGAGGCACAACCAGAGAGTCCTAGTAGCTGTGCATGCCTTTTGAAAAGGGAGGAGATAATTATTTGATGAACAGTTACCTGTGTATATCTTTTATGTAAGTGACACACATCAATTTTTTTTTTCCAGAATTCTAATGTAATCTGCCTGTTGCAACTGCTAAAGAAAGATAGAGTGAGGAAAACCAGGTTTATTTTTAGTCTTTTACCTATATGCAGAGAGAGCTGCAGGCAAGCCTTTCTGATGGTGAAATCCCTATTAAATGGCAAACTCCATATGATTCAATTAATTTTGCCTTCCCAAAAGGAGATTTTTGTGTCTATGGGAGGAAGGAGGATGGGAGACCCATGCTTGGGTTCAGTCTTACCTATGCAACTCAATATCCTGGAAGATACATGGGGGTTGCTTCTCCTGCAAATTAGTGTTAATAATCAATATTTCAGTAAATTCAGAACACTGTCTTTTTTTGATAAAGACTCCTGCCACATTTATACATTTAAGATGCTACACAAGGAGCTTTGAATTTTCTTTCTCAGTGAGCCAAGGGCTAGGACAGAGTTAATACTGCACCTGGAAAGTGTTTACAAAGAACCTAATCCACATCTGTTTGTCTGTTGGGCAAATAAACACTAGCAAGGCTGTTGAAAGTAAACTTGGGGTAGTCTGATGTAATTCAGGTAGCTCAAACTGTTCAAGTAGCTAAACTGTATTAAGGTGGTTGTTATTAAATTATCAATAACCTTTGATAATTTGAGGGTAAGTGATGGTATTTTGCTGGTCCCTTCTTCCCTTCTTCTTTTCTTTACCAAGTTGAAACTGTTTAGTGCAAAGAGGATGCTGTACTTGATACATGCCTGACTTTGTCCTGAGTAGAGGTATCCCTTTGCATACAAGTTGATTCAGTGTTACTGAATGCATCTCAGTGCATTTTGTGCAATCCTGGTGGGTTAGTAATGTTCTGGTAGAGTAAAACATTCATAAGCAAAAATAAATTTTAATTACTTTTTTCTTCCCCTGTACATTGTAGCTCTGAACCATCTGATGATGATGACCGGCCTGAAGAGGAAATGGCCCAGCAGGCACTTGTAAATGGTGGGGAGCAGCAGCCAGCTGTGAAGGAGCATGTCGAGAAGGATACCAGGGACTCAAAGCTGCAAACAATGAAGGAACGTTTTCCCCAAAGAAGTGACCAAGAATTATTAAAAGTAATAATGCTCAGTTCTTTGATTTATTTGATGATTATTTTATAGGATTTTATAGGTAGTTTTTCTAAGCTTCTGACTTCAGTACAGGGTACAGTCTTGTGGTGAGTTAATGTTATCTGAATGCTAGGTACCCACTAAAGCTGCTCTGTCACTTTGCTTCTCAGCTGGACAGGGAAGACAATAGAATGAAAGACTCATGGATCATGATAAAGACATGGAGAGACTATTCACCAGTTACTGTCATGGGCAAAACAGACTCAGCTTGTGGAAAAGATTTAATTTGTTACCAACCAGATCAGAGTAGGGTAACGAGAAATAAACACAAATCTTAAAACACCTTTCCTCCACCCTCCCTCCCTTATTTTGGGGTTTAACTGTATTTGTGATTTTCTCTACCTCCTTCCCCCTCACACCAGTGGTGCCTGGGAATGGGATATGGGGACTGCAGTCAGTTCATCTGTCCTCCTCAGCAGGAGGACTCATGACACCCTTGCCTTGCTCCAGATTGGATCCCTTTCCATGGCATGCAGTCCTTCAGGAACAAGCTGCTCCCTTGTGGGTCCCTTCCACAGGGTCACCAGTCCTGCCAGCAAACCTGCTCCAGCATGGGCCCTTCTCTCCATGGGTCCTGCTGGGAGCCTGCTTTCAGGGGGGCTTCCCATGTAGTCACAGCATCCTTTGGACATGCACCTGCTCTGCTGCGCTGTTCTCCATGGGCTGCAGGTGGATCTCCGCTCCACCTTGGCCTGCAGGGACACAGCTGCCTCACCATGGGCATCACCACTGGCTGCAGGGGAATCTCTGCTCCTCCAGCCCCTCCTTTACTGACCTTGGTATCTGCAGGGCCATTTCTCTCTCATGAATTCTCCTTCCTCTCTCCTGCTGCAGGTGTGTTGATCCTTCCCATTTCCCTACCCCCCTTTCCTTCTTAAGCTGTTATCTACTGGTGCTGCCACTGTCACTGATGGACTTGGCCTTGGCCAGCAGCAGGACTGTCCTGGAGCTGACTGCCACTGGCTCTTTTGGATGTGAGAGAAGCTTCTGGTGGCTTCTCACAGAAGCCACCTGTGTAGCCCCTGCTGCTGTCAAGCCTTGCCATGCAAACAAAATGCAGCTCTTAATTATTGGGGGTTTTTTAATAGCAAAAGGGTAAAAGTAATGTTATAGAGGAAGTACAGCGATGTAATGTTTCCACATGCATGGGAACTTGAATATCTATAAAAATGAATATATAGAGACACACATCAAATAAACACCTTTAGGTAAGTTCAACAACAGTGAACTCCAGTGTATAGAAAAATTTTCAAGCACTTCTTTGTTGTGTTGTTCAAGCTTAATTATGGCTGTCTCAGTTGATAACTTTTGGTAACTGCTGTTGTTGGAATGAGCTAGCTGATGAAATGCAGGAGTGGAATCACTGCCATCTTCCAGTAGATGAAAGACTGTGCAAGCTTGTATTTATGGCATTTAACATGCAAAGATTTCAGTACTTCTAGTGAGGCAAAGGGTAGGTTTGAACTTACTGTAATGTATTCTGATTAAGCTGATGTGGGAACTCTTGGCCATTGTCCAGCGTACAATGCAAATCTACAGGTAACTCCTTGCAAGTGAGATATGGTAGCTCATTACAGTAAAATACCTTTAGTACCATACAAGGCTTTCACTAGCTTTTATTTATAAAGCTAAATGTGTTTAAATTAGTCTGTAAAGTTTCCTGGTTGTTGAAATGGCATTGAAGAAATACAGACATTTTACTGATGCTCCTTGCTGGGTATTTTGTTTCCAAGTGAATCAAGCTTTATGCTTAGACTTTTTTTATTTTGGGAAGAGCAAAAGGTTTTCAAGTAGGAGTTTCTGAATTTTTCTCCTGAACATTAGAATTAAAATCTGTTGTGCATGTCCAGAATTTATCTTTTGCAGTTTTTGGCTGCATAGAATTTATCTGATTCAAAGACTGATGAAAGTTCATTGTAGCTTAGTAACTTGCTAGAAATGCTATGTGGTGTGTCTCACTGCTGTTTTGTGACTTAGCTACTGAGCAGCATGTGAGGCTGATGGTGTTTGTTTTCAGGAGAATGCAAGATAGCTCCCGTATCAGCAGAACTTTGTAGAAAATGGAGGCTGTGCAGATTTTTTTGTGCAGTTGCATAGCTGCAACATTTTTAAGGAGGGCAGAGGAGTATCAGGCAAATGTGTTGTTCCTTCATGAAGGATCCTGGAGCAGGCTGCCCTGACAAACTTGACACAACTGATGAATGCTATTAAGGAAAAAAAAAAATCATGACTCTTTTGAAAGGGAAATTGTGCCAATGTAGCAAAATTGTAAGATGCTGTTTCCAAATGTGAACTGATACTTAGGAATCAGGATTCCTCATAACTTCATTTTTTGTTTTTTTTTTTTTCATATTCATAACATTTAAGCCATTTGCTTTTGTTGCTGTTACCTCACCTGCAGAAAGCCTTCTGAAAGTCTCAAAATGCAGTTTGCGAAACAGATCTATGTTGAGATTACATGTGGATGGAGAAACAATCTAGGACTGCAAGGATGTATTGATAAACCTTGAGACACATTATACATTTCATACATGTACTTACAGGAAGTGGACCAATGCATCACAATAGTATTCAGATACTTTATGAGTTAATAAATTAGAGGGTTTTATTATCTTGTTTTGTGATAGTAACATTGAATAGTCTTTGTAAAAAAGCTTCTAGGTAAATATGCAGAGTATGTTTGTGAATTAGGGAAGAAAGTGATAATAAGTGACTTTATAAAATGTTAATTTGATACTTCTTGGTTTTGCTCTTGTATTTTTATAATACATATATATTGGCGGGGGGGGGGGGGGTTTGTGTAAAAGTGTTGTTCAGCCACAGCTGATCCAGCATTGTCTTCCTCTGTTCAGCTGGATTAAATTTCTCCACTTAGCAGTTGCCTTTTTTTTTTTGTTTTGCAGCTGATAGAATCAGCACGCACAATGGATGAAGCAGTAGCTGCTGGTTTGAAGCTCAGTGACAAAGGTATGTTTAACAAAAAAACCCCAAAAAACAAAAACAAAACCCAAACTTTAGGAACTGTAGCTGAATCAGTGAAATTGGTTGGCAAGTGTTTAGAAAGTGATAAAGCTTCTGCTAAAAGTTACGGTATTGCATGTTTATTGTAATAACACAAAACTGAAATTACAGGTTTTGCAGGGAGAAAGATGAGAAGAGAATGTGGACCAAAATCTGTAAATAAAACCAGAAAGGAGAATTTTTTCTGTGAAGCTCAGGATTGCTTTGCTTGTGGGTTTTTAAGTGATTCTGTTCTTGCTGGTTCCTTCTTTGTCCAGAACTTGAGGCAAATGGTAAGGGGTTAGCAGAAGTAATTCTAAATGTTCTAGGTGAGCAGTCTGGTAGTATGGAAAAAATACACTGGGTATATAGTTACTAATTAGTAGATATTGTTTGTATCAAGGTCCATTGCAGTTTCTTCTTCTGGTTGTTTTCAAGACCTGCTTGTAATTCTGAATAAGAAATGTTAGTCTTAAGCATTAGACAGATCCCCCTGTTCCCTAGCAAAACATCACCCAAACCATGTTTTTGAGCCCTCAGAGCTTCTTTGGGGGTGTCTGTTCTGCACCTCAATTTATGCAGTCTCATACTGTTACCAAAACAAAGAAACAAAACTAGACAAAAAACCCACCCATTTTGTGGGAGTGTGTTGTAAGTGTTAGATGCGTTAAAGGGTCATAATTCTTGGGCTTTGGGTTCACATCACCCAAGTCCAAGGTTACGTCTTGTCTTGTATTTTTGATTTGTTGGAATTGGTCAGGGAAGAGTGGAATTCTGATATTATAGAAAGCAGATCAACCATCTATTTACAGTTCAGCTGTCCAAGGTTTTCCTGAGGGATCTTCATGGAAATGATGGAAAAAACTATTTCTGATCACTCTTGATAGTAGTTCATGCATCTTTTCATGGAGGATCCTATGGATTTGGAGCAGTATGTCTAGGAGGGAGTGTAGGCTGAGGGAGAACTGTTGGACTCCTGCTTTTAGAATACAAATTTTTTTTCTTTTTTAATTTCTCCTTTGTACTTACTGTATTTTCATTTTCTTATTTTCATATAAAAAAGATTTTTAACAATTTCTAAAAAGTTTTAAGAACATCTAGGCTACTTTGAGTGAAGGGATGCTTTTGTATTTTGTGTTGTTTGATGGGTTTTTTTTAACCAACCAAATATAAACTCGAAACCATTTTGAGTTAATCGTTGTGTGCATGGTCAGATTCTATAGATGGAAATTCTTGGATACTGGCAATAGGAAACAAGGCTGGCATGTTTTGAGAAATACACTGAGTGCTGCTGTTCCTGGAAGACTGATTACTTTTTGAGGGTTTTGATAAATATTAGGGCAATTTAAACTCCTATATATCCTTTAACTTTGTTGCAGTTCACAGTGTTTGAACTAAATCACTTTGATTTCTGGTACGTAGGCCCTGCCTTTTGGCCATTTTTGTGTTGATTTAAGAATGTTGTTCCACGTCCTTTAAGTATGAGCCACAGAAAAATCTTCTTGGCAGCAAAATTCTCACTAATCACAGCTGTTGTATAAAATATTTAGTTAGCAGTAAGCATGCCTGACAGTGATGGTATAAATCACCTCATTTTGGACACATTTTTTAAATATGGAGACATTACTGAACATCTGCTTTAACTGTGTCAATTTCAGATATGCTTTACTTGTTGTGAAATGTTGGCTGTGTGAGAGGTCAAGGCAAGATACAATTTTGCTAAGCATGGCTTTGTGAAAAAAATGGACCACAATATCCTTGAATTTTTCTGTCCTGTCAAAATGACAAAAAGCTTGTCTTTATAGCTTGAATTCAATAGTTGTGTAGAGCTAAAACAAGAAACAGTACAGATTTTTTAAAGGTATGAAGATTAGATATGACACATTGAAAATATGTGTCTAAGATGTGAAGTTGTAGTAATACCTGTTGCTTGTGATTTGTTCCTGGTGTTGTTTTCTTGAGAACCTCAAAAGTGGGGGATGTGCTTCTGAGCTGAAGCCTGATGTAAATCTGTCTGGTATTCACTACTTTTTGAGCAGTCAGAAAGTAGTTTTCTTTTATCATAATGAGGGAAGTCACAGTAATACAAGAGATTTTTTTTTTGTTAGCGGTAGAAGCAAGTAACAGGGGAAATAATGACAGATGCTCCTCTAAAGTCTGAGACCTTGGAGCTGCTTTTTTCATTGCTCATTAGTTACAAAATTTATGGGGAGAGCAAGGATTCCTCTGGAAGGCTGTGCCTGCACCCTGAGGATGATTCCTATCAGTAAGAGTTTCTTTATCCCTTCAGCCATATACTCCCTTAGCAAAGGAAGGAAAAGTTAACTGCACTTTGCAAAGTGGATGTCTTGAGAAAGTTGGCATTTTTTTTGTCATTTGCAAATGTGGGTTTCCAAAGACCACAGGTTGATTTTGAAATAATTCTGTTTATAGGTTCCTGAGACCATGACTTGCCAGATCCTTTGTTTCAGTTCAATTGCCTCTAAAGTTGCTCATGATGGGGCTTCCTTCAAAGGCTATGGAGTGCACAGACCATGACCCAAAAGCAGGAAAATTTTGAAATACTCTTATATCCAGCCCATGTATTTTTTTAGGGCAAAGGGGTTTGCAGGGTCACTGTTCACATTCAGAATTATCCATCCTGAATACAATGTTAATTGAGCTTAAGAAATAATAGCACAAGGCCTCCAATGACTTCTTGTGCTTGGCTCAGCAGCAGCCTGACAGCTCCCAGTTTGGACATCAAGACAACCACACATTCCTCAGACTTAAGCTAGGCATTTTCCTGGCAATATTGTTTAAACTATTTAAATTATGCCTCATCTTTGGAAGTGTTCAAGGCCAGGTTGGATGGGGGTCTGAGCAACCTGATCTAGTGGAAGATGTCCCTGACTAGAGCAGGGGTGTGGAACTAAGTGATCTTTAATGTCCCTTCCGACCCAAATATATGGTTCTATGATATTTTTATCTAAGTATATGTAAATACATAGACTTTGAAAAAAATCTTAACAGTGTTTTCTGGTATCTCTTACTAGATGCTTACTTTAAGCAAGAGTTGCTAGTACTTTGCTTTTCTTTGGGATGTTTTAATAATTTATTTTTTTCAATATTATTATGCCACTTCTTTGATGTCGGAGTGAATGACTATAGTAGAAAATTTATTTGGAAGTATTTCCACACAAAGTATCTTCTTGTACGAAGATTTGGCTATTTAATGTTCCAGAGTTAAAACTATTTTCATCAACCAGACAGTCTTCTGGATTGGAAAGCAGATGTGCTTTATATGAGTGTGTGGGTGTTCTTTTTCACTGGTCTCCCAGGGCAGGCTGGGAGGGAGATGCTGGTATCAGACACGCCAGCTCTGCAGGCACTTGCTGTTCCAGAGAAGATTTAACTTACAGTAGTATTTCAGATCATGGACTAGGAATTTTTGCCATAATTTTTTCTGGTAGTGCTGCTTCAAGCCAAGCTGGTGTGCAGAAATTCTGGTAATGTCTTCTTGCCTTCATGAGCCAGGCACAGCAGCAGTCTGGAAGTGCACCTGGCTGGGCAGGCCTTAATGCTGAGATGATAATCTCTTGATAATCACCAGGGCCCAAAGACAGTCAGAAAGTTATGGCTCATGTGGACTGTCTGTAAGTGATAAGGTTATCACAGACTTAATATGCATAGTTTTCTTTGAGATGTCTAGATTTAATGTTGAAAAGCATTTGGTAACTGCTCTGGTGTGCACCTGAGCCAGAAATCAGTCACCAGTGATTCCAGATTGGCAGTGATGTACATATTCCAACACACAGATGGGCTTCAGCCTGGAAGAAATACCAGCTTGGATAAAACCAGACACAGATACACCTTTATGCAACTTGTGTGTAATAACATGTGGTAACTACTAAAAAAAGAAGAAGAAAGTGCTATTCCAGTTGTTGTATATGAGAGGTAATGACTTGATTAATTGCCAGACTGCTGAAGATAACTTAGAGGTAAATAAAACATGTACCTTCAAGCAGCTGCTTTGCTTCAAGTTTCAATGTATCCGTGCTCTGTAGTAGGAAACTTATGGAGACTGCTAAACATTGTGTGGGTAACAAGTAGTTACTGCATTGTTGTAGTAAGTGAAATATCCTGCTGTTTTGGAGTGAACTTAAGGAAAGGAGCTAATTCTTTTTTTTCATCTCAATTCTTTTTGAAGCTGCCTCTGGTAAAAGGAAACAAAGAGATTCTCCCACAAATTGCAAAACCAAAAATGAGCGAGTTGCAAAAAAGTCAAAAGTCAGTTATGTAAGTACTGTGCTTTTCTCTTTGTGCATTGTAAAATAAACAAAATTACCTGACTTGGTCAGTGACAGTGGTGTGTTTTATCAGAAAATTAAGTCAAATTAGATCTTGCCATCTGGATGAGATTTTTGTATTTCTTTTATTGTTGACATTCTGAATGGAATGACCTGCTTTGTGTTTTAGTGCTTGTGGCTTTGTATCACACCAGCCAGTTCACTGCTTTTGGTCAAAGTAGTAGTTGATGGCAGGTAGCAGTGTGGGAGGCTCTGAGCACCATTCAGTTTTTGTGAGCAGCAATGGGAATTGCAGGCTCTGGATCACTTTTCCTCCTTGGGTCATTCCTTGTATTTCCTCAAGCACAGGAAGTTAACATATTTTGCTATATCTACTGCTGTTCTTTGTTATAGATGTTGCTTATATATTTGAAACTGTGACTTGGGGAAATCTTTAAAAACAATGAATTGGTTTCATTTAAAAGAATGACTGCTTTGACCTCTGCTAATAAATGGGAGCTATGTCATCATCCAGGTGCGTTCAGGATGGTGTTTGGCAGCTTTGCACATCCTGCAGTGCTGTCATGAGGCCATCTCCTAGGCATCTCAGGAGACATCCTTGAAAGCCACTTACATTGAGAAAGGGAATTATACATAAATACTGGAGGCTGGATGAGGGAGGATGACTGTGTTGAAATTTAGGCTACTATTGTCCTCAGACAGAACCAATTAAAGAAAACATGGTTTGCTATTAAAGCACAAATATTACAACTCATTTGTAATTCCTTCCTTCTGAAAGAGAGATGTAAACTGGGTTTGTTCCTCCTCACCAATCCCCCTGGGTTTGGGTATGAAAGGAGCCTTTAGTTAATTATTAACCAGCCAGCCTAGCAAACAATGCTCCACTGGACCTGGTTTTATGTATCAACTTGATTTCTGTTCTTAACAGTTTCATTACAATTAAAGGGGGAAGGTTTAGAAAAAAACAAATGTGGAATATGGATTTTTGGAACTCATTCTAGAGAACTACAGTGAGAACTTGCACAGTTTTTTTCTCAGTTTTGCTTTTCCTTGTGGTTCCTAAGACCAGAGTGTACTTGGGCAGCTCTTCTGTGGACTGTAGCTGCTCTCTTAGTGACACAAACACTCATTGAGGAAAGGAATAATGTCCTCTGTTACTCAGAGTGCCTCTGGGTGATATGGTTTGTGCTCCTTCAGCCAAGTAAATGTTGGTATCTGCTGTAGACAAGTAGCTCTGTAACCACGTTGCATTCAGAGCTCTAGGAAGGAACCGGTGTAGTTCTTTGTTGTGAATACACAGCAGAGCAGCTTGTGGCCCGTGGAAGTTTTGGCACTTGTAAACTTCCATTTTGCAGGCTGGTAGTAGCTGTTAGTGAGGCTGTTGTTGATGAAAAGTTTTACCAGTTTTTGATGTGACTCCATGATGCTGACTCCATATAATGTTTGTGGAATTTTTTACCCATAAATCTTAATATAAACACGCCATTTGACATGTTTCTAGGCTGTGGTGGGTTAAACACCACATGCTTAGTAAGCTAATCTGATCACCAACCCTGACATCATCTGCCTTAAATATCATCCAGAATTGCTAATAACTTTTGATTTTAAAGCAAAATAAACTAGACAGTTCTACATTATTTATGTTTTGGTACATAACTTTGCACTGTGTATGCTTATCAAGTAAAGAGTCCCAGCTTTCATGACTGAAGACATTTTCTATGTTCGTGAAAGTTTTGGTCTTTGATCATTGACTAGGAATCACTTAAACTTGAATTTGTTTTGAGTGCTTTTGTCATTTAGAGTAGCTCTTTAAGGATAAACAATGCTGATGAGGTTTTCTTCTGTTTCTGTAGTTGTAATTAATATTAAACCTAATAGGTACCTTTTTTGACATAGCTGGATGACTCAGAACCCAAAAGACAATGGGAGAGGCAAGAGATGCTTGTGAAGAAGTTGCAAAGTACATTTCCTGGATTGGATAAGGAGGTGAGCTGATCTCTCCCTGTAGCACATCAGGTTTTGAGTTCTTAAGAAAACTGCAGCTGTTGATAGTCCATATGAAACAGTTCTTTTACAACAGCACTTCCAGGAAGAGCCCAGGATAGGAAGGTTTTTACTGTTCCTGCTTTTACAATATAACTTGTCCTGAGGTAAGAGCTGTGGGATGTAGTTAGGACTACAGGGACCTTCTCTTCCTACATTTCTGGCCCTATGACAAGCCTAGCATAGTCAAATTTGATGACTTACTGTAAAAATGCAAGAGGAAATGATCCATCCCTCTCTCATTCTTCTCCCCCAGACTGCTAAATATATTTAGCACTTTGTATTACTTCAGTACCTGATGGTCCTCAGCAACTATTTGAGCCCTTCCAGTAGTGTGCTTGAAATTGTTGGAAGCCAAGCTTGTTCATGTGGGTTCTTACACTTTTGAAAAGTGGAGTGCAGCTCTGCCTAAACTGAGTGTACAAAGAAGCTGAAGGGTTTTCTCATTTTGATTTCCTTTTATTTTGAATCATCTGATTTACAAGGGGTTTTCCTTGCCTGATGTTACTAGGCACAGAAATTCAGCTTGTGCTTATCTCACCACAATGCAAAATGTCTTATTTTTTGCTAGGAGCTGAGAGAGGTACTTGAGGAACATAACTGGGTGTTTCATGATGCACTGGAGGCCCTGAAAATATTTGCAGACGACGAGGAGGGTAAAGACAGATTTATAATTCATTTTATCCAAACACAAAACAGACTTGTGATGCAAATATTTTTGAACGCTCAGCAATGACAGTCCTGACAGCACCATGCCTAGAAACTTATACTTGAAATTATTGTTACAGGGAGGATAAAAGAAGGAGGCTCAATTTTTCTGTATTTTTATTTTTGCTCTCTACCTAGGGATAAATATCTTTGTCTTGCTAATACAGGTAGGTATAAAAAGTTGTAATTACCTATGGGTATTTCTTAAAATATATTTTGGTACATGTGAAAGCTGATACCTGCTCCCTTCCTACTTATTTAAAAAAAAAGAAAAGCTTGTTTTTTAACTACACGATTTGTAAATTACTGGTTTCCAAACCAGTAATTGCAAATAACTGCATAGGTAACAAGTAATATATGCTATTTTGTCAATTTTAAAATGTATTCTAGGAGAGGAACATCCCAGAAGCAGGCCTTGAATTATGCAACCCATCTGTAAATCCCACTACTTTAAATGTGGTAGGGAGCAAACCCAGTGATTCCAAGTAAATCTGCAAGTTATAACTTAAGTCCTATTTAATGAGTTGATTACTTTGCAGTGTGTTACACAGCTGTCAGATATGTACATGTTTTGCTGTATCAGCTGTTTAAGTGTTCTTGGGACAGGGTAGTGATCTTAACTGGATTCTTTACAAGTGGAGAGAGCAAGCAGTGCTCAGGAAGTTGTGTCCTTGCTGCTGCTTCTGAGAAGGCCGATGTCAGGGTTGGAGTCAGCCAGCAGCAAGCTGGGATTGGAGAGAAGAGAAACTTGTGTGCTGCAAGTGCTCTCTTGCAATGAAGGAATCAAAACCCTCACAGAGCACTTCTGAAAATTTACTTTCTTGTGATCAGTTAAATACCTTCTGTCTTATTTTAAGGCAGCTGAGTTATTTTGGTTGGAGATGCCTCATTTGAGGTTTTTTTGCATGTTTTCATTGTCCCACCCCAAATACCATACCAGAGTGCATTAAAATGGAAAAAATGTATCATTTTCTTGGTGAAAGAAAGCTTGTTTTCTCAAGTCAGCAGAATTAATATCTCTGCAGTCAGGTGCAGTGGGACTAATATCTCATCTTAAGGATACATAAGAGTTCTTAACTGTTAAGCTCTGATTCAGAGCTGCTGCACCTCACAAATATTACGTTAGGTTGATCATCTGTATTTTAAGCTACTTAAAACCTTCTGCTATGTGACCATTCTACAAATGAGCTTTATCTTGTACTCACAGTCAGAGCTATTTGTATATTTTATACAGATTTGCTTTTCTGTTCTCTTAGGATCACCTGCTTTGAGTTCTTGTGTATTAAATGCTAGAACTGTGTTTTACAGATCTGTAGGTTTTATCTTGGAAGAAGAACTTGTGTTTTCATCAGCCCCAGACCAGTATGCATTGACTTGTTGCCTTCTGTGTTGCATGCATAGGTATGGAATTTCCTCCCAAAAGGAAAGTTGCTGACTGGACTGAAGCCTCCACTAAAACCCAGAGTGAGGAGAGTAAAGATAAGACGAAGCAGAAGGCTTCTGAGAAAGAGCAGAATGGCTTTCAGAAAAAGGACAAGGGCAAAAGGAGCATTTGGAGTGCTGAGAGAGAAGCAGAGCACACGGAGGATGAGTCGGCTTCTGAAGACGGCGGAAGCTCCCTGGATGAGGACTACAGCAGCGGCGACGAAGTGATGGAGGATGGCTACAAAGCCAAAATCCTCAGCTTCCTGCAGGATGCTTCCCTGAGTGAACTGACTCTGATTCCCCAGTGTTCTCAGAAAAAGGCTCAGAAGATAATAGCGCTCCGGCCCTTTAACAGCTGGGAGGCTCTGGTAGGTCTGCATTCTTCCTTTCCTATCCCCAGCCTGCCTAGAGTCAAGGTGGCTTCAGCCTAGGGAGGCTTAGATGGGTGGCCTTATCCTCATTAGGCTGAAATGCTATGTTCCTCCTAAGCCAATAGCATTTCAAATAGTGTCATATGACCTGATTTTGAATGAATTAAGGGGTGATTTTTCTGGAAAACTCAAGCTGATTGGCTGACATTACTGTCACTCACTCTGTAGCACAGAAAGTTGGTTGATTTCACTGCAGAAGGAGAAATTAGAGCTTTCACTTGAGAAGGAGGTGTTTGCTAGCCTGTTCTGAGCTCTTGTAGCTGAAAACCCATGCAGAAGGGAAGAATGTGGCAGGACCTTTACTGCAGACACTTGTGCAGCAGCAGCAGCAGCTTCCAGGGTAGCTCCATGATTGAAGAAGCCAGCATGGATATTTTCAATTTCAGGCAAGAAATGGTCGTTGTCTTTTTTTCTTTCTTTTGTGCCTTTATTCTACTGCAGCTTAGTGTCTAGCATGGTTTTGCTAGCTAAGCAATGCAGCCATTTTTAGTGGAATGAGCTGCTGTGTTTTATTAATGAAAGTTAAAGCATCAGAAGGTTAAGCCACAATCCACCACGGAAGGGAAAGCAGTATTTGCTGGTAAGTACATTATCTACTGTCGCTCTATTGTTACTTTCAGATGTTTACCATGGCTTGTTTGTAGACTTCACATTTCATGCAGTTTCAGTTAACTGCAAGACCTCAGACCTGCTAAGAGCCATGTCCCGGTAAGAAATTTCAGTTCTTACAATCTGTTACAGCAGATTGTCTTGATTTAATTTATTGGTGCTTTGGATTTTAAAGCAGTAACTGTGCACAGGCCTTTTTACAGAATAATTGATGTTTTTCATCAGTGTGCATTCTGAACCCCCCCCGCTGATGTATGCCAGTACTTTTTCAATATGTGTAAAACAATAACATTTATTATTTAGTGTGTTAAATATATTACCATGGAAGAATAAGAGATACTAAACAGAATTTTAAGGAAAACAAAGTGATCTTTGTGTGTTGTGTTATAAGGGAAGGGGGGAGACAAAAGGACGATATGTGAAAAAAGTGAGTTACTGGTATGCTGCAAAAGAAATCCGTTTTGCCCCAAGCCTTTGGCTTCTCACAGAACATCTGTCATACAGCTATTACTTTCTAAACTTGTTGGATTTTGTCTGAGCTTAATTCTTTGCAGAAGTATTTGCTACAGGGCTCTTCTCCTTTTCTGTGTTAAATATTTTTACAGTAAAAAAAACACTGCATGGGCCTGTTTGCATTCAGACTTGGTCTTTCATGAAGATTGCTGCTGTCAGCAGCCACATGTTTATGTGGTATTGTGAATACTTGCCCAGAGTAGAAGTGGTTTGCAGCAGATTTTAGCAGATGTTTTGTATCAGTGCAGATTTAATTGTTTATAAAGATCCAGTAGCTCAGTAACCCAGTGTTTTCCCTACCAATTAATAAGGGTGGTTAGAATAATGGGGAGAGCTGATTCAGTTAGAGCATTAAAGAAATTGGCTTGGTTTTAAGCCTCTTTTTATTGTAATGGTATCTTGTATAACACAATGTGAAGTACTACAAGTTGTAACCACTTGTTCATTATTAGAATTGAGGAAGATATTAAGACACTCAGTCTGAGATTAAAAATAAAGCCTACTTATTTGTAAATTGAATGTTTTATTCCAGGAAAACATAAATGAGAATGTATTTTTTTATTCTAGATGTGTTTTTTTTTTAAGTTGGACTAAGCTCTTTTGTTTCAAGAGGATTTGAATTAATTTCATAAGCTTATAAGATTAATAAGAGCACTTGGAAATACTTACTCTTTGGAGTAGATATTTCAAGTACTTAACTTGACCTAGTAATGCTTAAAACACATAGAAAAAACTTAGGAGACATGGTTCTCAAAATAATGGGAGAGACCTGAAATCGTCGGTGCTTACAAAGATTAATTCATTTGGCAGTTTAGAAATGCCTACACTGTAGGTCAGGCACATTTTCCAGGAGGAAACCTAGAATCTTTTCCCAATATCCAAAATCAACTTTCCCTAACACAGAATCAGGCCCTTTCCTCAGGTCTTTCCCTGTCACCACAGAGAAAAGGTCTGTGATTGCATCTCTGGTTCCCCTTGTGAGGAAGTTGTAACTGCAGTGAGGTCTCTGCTCAGTCTCCTGTGTTGGCTTCTCACCTCTCTCCTGTTTGCTTTGAGATCCTGATGATACTCCACTGGCACACATTGTGGGCCAGCAGACAGCATGATTTCTTTCCTTGATGAAAGAAGTTCTGGGCACCAGTTGCCCTTCCTCCTCATCCTAACTCCTTTATACAACTTGTTGGTGCTTAATATATTTTAATATGTTCTCATTTCCCAGCTGTGGGATTGCCTGCCTTCACTGCATGCCAAGAAACAAAAGCAGAGCCTAGACTGGCTCCCAGAGGAGCTCAGCTGAGGTTTTGGGGTCTGGGTTGGTGGTCTTGCAGTTTTCTGCTTCTTCTGGTAAATGTGGGAGAGGAAGTGGAAAGGGTTTAATGCTGTTCTGTTTCTTTTTTTTAAGGTGTATAACTGTTACCTGTTTGGATTTCTTCTTAGTGTAAAAACATATGTATCAGTGTGAGACTTGCTGTATCCTCTCATTTTTGTCTTTCACAGAATTATTCTATCACAAAATAAGCTGTTTTACTTAGCATTTAAAGACTTGGTGGTCTACAGAAATTCTTAGAGAATACACACAGGTTAATGTGTGTATTCTGGAAATGTAAAGGAAAGTGTTACATTGAAATGCTGATACAGTATATCACTTTTAGGGGAATGGGAGAACTGAGCGTCAGAGGTTGCTGTACTTGTCCATCCTATTCTGTACACTTCAGTAGTATATGAGCTAGGAGGTACAGACTCAAGGGAGAGTAGCTCCACCTTTGTCATCTCATGTTGTTTGGCTGCACATGTACAAACTGCCCCAAAAACCAAACTCCAGAACCACACTGCACCAAAGCCAGCTGAAGGGAAGCAGCAAATGCATCAGATTGGCAATGGAAAACTGCTTACAGTGGAAGTGGTGTTTGTTGATTGAGGCTGACTTTTCCCCCTTAAGGCATTAAAGGGAAAGCCTTCATTATCTTGCAGGTGGAGTAAGCTCAGGCAGAGTGTGCTGGTGTGGCAATTCCAGGTGTGCTGGGAAAGCTCATGGGTTCAGTTTCCATGATGGCCTCACATTTTTGGGCCTCATTTGAGAAAAGCTGAACTTGGGAGGGTGTCAGAACCTCTAGAAAGCAAAGGCCACCTCTGGATCTGCTTTGAGTTTTGAGCAGGGTAACACCCTGTGTTTCACATGCAAACCAGTGGCTAAAGTATTTCTTGTTGCAACTTGGACGTGGATGTTAATGTGCTGACATGAAACAATACAATTTCTGTTAATAACAGATGGCTCAATTCTCCACACCTTTATTTATGGATTACGGGATTTCCATTCATGCCAACCAAAGCTTTAGTCATCAAAACAAATGTCGAAATTTTGTAGGCACCTATTAAAAACTTTGTTCTTTTTTATTTCTAAATAGAGGTGTCTATTTAGAAAATTTCTTTACAGGTATTGAAATGTGTACCTTAGCCTGGTCTAACCTAGGAGTGTTGGTAAACTTTCTGGAGTTTGTTTAAAATTAAAAAAAAAGCACAAGCAAAAACATACCCCCGGACTGTAATTGCCTCACTCTGGTTATTTTTAAATATGTTTATAATGAAAGCTGTTTTTTAAATTCTGTTTTCAATCTGGTCATAGTCTTCACCTTAACAAAACTTGCTTTTACTCGGCAATCTGACAATATTGGTGAGTTACTTAACACATAATAGCTGGATCATATGACTCCTTTTTTGTGGAAGGAATTCTTGGAGGATATGTACATATGGAGTCTTGTGCTAAATTTTAATAGATGCCTGGTCTAAAATTCAGAAAAATCTGTGTGAAAACTACTTCTGTTTTAATACAAGAATGCTGAATCCAAAGCATCTTGTATTCTTCAATTCTTTAAATCCATTATTAAACAAAAAGAAGCCTGTTCTTTACAGTGAAATATGCATAACTACTTGAGAAAGTACCATAATTACAAATATGACCCCAGTTACTGCAGAAATATTTTTAGTGGTAGGTTTTACGCTTTCTGCAGGTGGCTCTACATGGAATTTAGGAGAAATCGATGGGCCTGAGGGGCCTGCTTTGATACAAGTTGAGGCTGCTTGTCTCTGACACGTAAAATATTCATACTGTGATGAAGATCTGAAATGTAGAGGAAGGAAATACACTGTGTTTATAGTGTGGACTTGAGGAAGCAAGTGGTGGAAGTAAGGCTTCTTTGTACTGGCACTGCTTGGTGACCACAAAAAACCTGGCACAATGCCTAAGTCCCTTTGACTACCTTTGTGGTAGAGTTAGAACTGGAACCAAGTAATGCTGAGCCCCAGACAGACCAATAACCAAATGTAACAACCTTCATTATAGATCCATTTGTTTGCCTTGATGCCTACATTATGCTTCCATCTTCTACCTTTAGTGTCTAATAGGGTCTGTTTGAATTGGCATCTTAATGAGAATCATTGCTTTTTTTTTTGTTCTGTTAGTGTGCTTAGCCTTTGCACTGTGTTGCCTCCTGTTGAGGATTTTGAGTTTAAAGCATTTGTATTTTATGTTAGTAACTCTTCAGAGAATTTTTATCACTTAAGATTTCAAGTTTCATAATGTGAGCAGCTTCAATGATGACCTTCAGTATGGATTCACACAGTTTGCAGCAGGCCAAATGTAAGGAGTATTTGGAATTTTGAGAGAAGATGGGGATGCTCTTGCTGTCTACTACTTGAATTACTGCCTGCAGCAGCTGTGGATTTTCAGTGCAATTGCTATTACCAGTGTTCATAGATTTTTAATTATTATTATTTTGCAGTTCACAAAAATGACCAAGACTGCTGGTTTGTCAGAGGATATAGTGTGGAACTGCAAGATACTGCTGAAGGAGAGGGATGTGGTTCTGAAGCTCATGAATAAATGTGAAGACATTTCCAATAAGCTGACAAAACAGGTAACCAGGATTACTAGAGATGGAGGATGTGGATGGAACATAGAGCAACCCTCCATTCTGAATCGCAGGTATCTCTCATTTTTATCCTTTAGAAGGGTGTTGGACAATAAGGTGTACTTGAAGACTGGGATTTTCAGAACTGTAGTCTCTAAAAGTAGAGTTGCAGATTTTTGATACTTAGTAGCTCTCAGTGAGAGAATCTAACACATTTTTCAAGTGTATCAGGAAAGCTGGAGGGCAGGATAAGAGCATTAAAAATTGTAACAGTGTTTTATTTCCTCCAGTTTCTGGTGAATGTAACAGCTAACCTTAAACAATGGAATCATGAGTTGTCGACTTATTTTAAATAAGAACCCAAGCAAACCTTGGGGGACCATGTCTGTAATGGGAGACAGATTTCAAATAGGATTGGATTTCAAAAATGCTTAGTTGGAACAAATCTGAGCAAACTGGGCAGGTTTATCAGCTGAATGAAAGACATTGGTCAGGAAGTGCAGGTGTACCAAGTAATCTGGAACTCTGTATCCAGTCAGAGTGGCAGCTGGGATGTGTTGTGGGGAAGGATTTCTTTCAGAGAGGTAAATCAGTAAGGATCTCCAAATGGATATTAGGAGGAATGGATATGGATATGGTGGAGGGTATTCTAAGGGGTAGGAAATGTAAGGGTGTAGTGGGAAAGGCTGAAGTAGCAGCTTGAATTCCAGTTGGATGCTGTCATAGCAGCAGAAGATTCTCAGCTGTGTGAAAATAAAGCCTGGGAGGAAGCAGGAAGTCTTAGGAGGAAGGATGTCAGTGATGCTTCTTCTTTGGAAAAAGTGCTGAACTGGGTGACTTGCTGTTGAGTGTGTTTGGGTTTTTCTTTGATGCTGACACAAACAGTAATTGTACAACAGAGCAAAATTAGGGATGCAGCTGCAAAATGCCACTTAATTAATTGTGTATTTTAGAAACGAGTAGTTCTGTAACTGCTTTTAGCTGGTTGTGTATCATTGATTGTAGAAGAGAAGTATTTCTTGTGTCACTCACTTGGATCATTTAAGGTCTGTGAAAATGGAGATAAGCAACTCAGTTGTGTACAGGTGACTGATTAAGGAAGTTGGTGGTTTTCACTACACAAAGAGGTCAGGAGTGCATTAAAATAAAGGCAGTGTTAAGTCTGCCAGTCTGTGATTACCATAAGTGTAAAGTTGTGTTTCAAGGAGAAACAAATAAAAGGTGGTAATAAACTTGCTTGTTTTTAACAGTTTGAAACTAAAGCCATATCAGAAGATTGGTTTGAACTGGTTAGCACTGCTGTATAAGCACAGATTGAATGGCATCTTGGCTGATGAAATGGTAAGTGTGGAACTGCTTATTTAAGAATTGTTAAAATTTTGCAAAAAAGACTTTTTAAATCCCTGCCTAGAAACCTCCAGGAGATTATAAGTAATCCTAAATTGCAAACAGTTCTCCAAGATCTTAGAAGCTGCTGAACTCCTTTGCAGTTGGAAATGAAAGGTAGCCTAGGATTGATGGACACTTACAAATCACATAGTGTCTTCTGGTGCAATGGAACCGGTTTCTACCACAACAGCTTATTTTCAAACCATTGAGTTTAACAGCTCCTTGGCCAAAATATAATTAATTCTACAGCATTTAGTGTAGTGACTGCCCCCTTTTTCTCCATTTCTTCACCAGTTTCAAAACAGGCAGATAACAATACAGGAAAAACCAAGTGGGTAGAAACCTTCTCTGCTTCTCCAGAAGCAGCATTTCCACCGCCTCTTGTCATGACACTCCTCATCAACTTTGAACGAAGAGACACAAGCTTATGGGTTTGAGGTTTTGTTAAATGCTGACACCACCTGTAGTTGTACAAAGGAAAAAACTTACTGATGCAGCTGCTGAACTTGTGGTCTGTTGTTTTTAATCCTGGCTGTTCTTTCTCTTCTGATGAACCGTGAATAAAAGCACTGCTTTGCCTTGCTGTTATTTAGGCAGTGTTTCTCAACTTCTCTATGTTTCATATTAGTAAAAATATGGGGGTGTTGTGGTAAATACAGAAAATTTTTTAATTCACGATGCAGAAAATAGTAAAAATGAGTGTTGGTGGAAATGTAATCTGATTCTTTAATCTTTAATCTGATTCCCATATAAAATTCCACTTCAGAAGTAGCTGGAATAGCCAGTTGTACAAGTGGCTCAGATGGAAATAAACATTTAGTTTTCAAGTAATCATTTTTCTGCACCATTGGCTCAGGAAGGTAAGTTTTTGGAGGTAATTTGAGGGATGTACTTGAAATAAAATGAAAGACTTCATTAATTGAAAAGATGAATCTTTGTTCAAATATTGAGCTGAAATGATAATGAAGTTTGACTGAGGTTGTGCTTAAGAAGGAATTGTCTTCTGTAGAATTGGTTAGTCAGAACAAATTTTCTAATCAGATTTCTCATCTTTACTGGGCCATCACTACACTGCAATTGTTGTATGAGTTCAAAACAATTCTATGTCACGCAGATTGTAAATTTTGTTTAAATTTTGTTTTCTCTTAGGGCTTAGGAAAAACAATTCAAGCTATTGCATTTCTGGCTTATCTTTACCAAGAGGGCAATAAAGGTCCCCATTTGATAGTTGTGCCAGCTTCAACGTTAGGTAAGTTACAACCTCCAAAAATAGTTTTGTTAGGGGAAAAAGAACCAAACCAATCATGGACATATTGTAAAGCAAAGATAATTTAATGAAAGAAAATTTGATTTTCTTATGATGGTACTCAGCTCCTTAAGTCATTTGAGTTGGAATGCAGACCATACTGCAGGCATGCTTGTTCTGAATTAATTAGACTTAGCATGGAACTTTTTTTAGACAATCTGTCTGCTTCAAAAAAAATGAAGCTGCTTGTTGCAATCTGAACTTGTGTAGCAAAGTACTCTTTTTACTTATTGAATATTGGCTGAACTTGCTAGTCTTCAGGCTGTGCTTAGGGTTAGGTTTCATGACATTTTAAATATTCACTGTTTTTTTTGGTCTTTACTGCACAGCATCTGTCAAAGCAGATGCAAATCCTGAAATGATGAAGCTGTCTTTTACTTGTGTGTTCTGATGGTTTTATGGCCTCAGTTGAAATTGGAGAGAGTGTGGTGGAATTAAATGTTAGCAAAGTGGATGAGGTTGAGCAGAAAAGGTTCTTGATGGAGTAAAATTTGGATTTTTTGAATGATGAGGGAAGTAACAAGTTGTATTTAGAAAGTAAATGCTGCTTTTAATATAAAATACTTGGGCTTCAAAAATTTCTCTTGATGCATCAGGAAAGTCTCCAATTGTACAGCTTAAGTTTGAAATCCTCGTTTTTAGTGTGCTTTCAAACTCCACTGGAACCTGCTTTTAAAAACTCTTTAAAACTCTTTAAACTTAAAAGCTCTTAATAATGCATATATTACTTAAAACCTGAGGTGTACGTAGTACATGAACAAAGGTGCTTTTGTGAAGTCAGTCTGAGTTCCAATTGTAGAGGCAGGTTGGAAATGCCTGGGCAGTGCAGTCTCCTGGCAGTTTTCCTGACACTATTCCAGAGGTGTCTTCTCACCCCTGAGCTGGGTCCCTCCCCTTCCCAAGTGGCATTTAGCAGAATCCCCTTTCTGCTGTGGTTTGGGGTCAGCACTTGTGTTGGCTGTCAAGCAGCTTCCCCTTGGGCAGAGCAGTGTTGCCTGTGGCTGCTGTGCTGCTGCACACCTGGAGCTGCACAGCAGGGATGTCAGGCCTCTGCCTGCTCCCAGAGGCACTGTCTCTCCTGGTGACATACTTCTGCAGGCAAGTACTGACAGATTAAGTGATTTGCTTTCTGGGGATTTAACTGTCTAGGGAAGAAACCAAGCTGCAAAGTTACACATTGTATTTATTTCACACAGTGGTTACAGACCGTGCGGGGCCTGTTCCTGCAGGAGTTTAAAGTGCAAGCTGGTTGAGTTACTAAAGCCCAGTTGGGGTTGATTCAGCTTCTTACTTAGCAGATTCAGTTTCTTAGCAGTTTGCCAGTTTTAAGGCAGAATGTCTCTTAACCTTCAGGAGAATTTAAAGGGATTTGCATTAAAATCAGATGTTTGGGTTGATGCTGAGGTGTGAAACAGCAAGACATAATAAATTATAAATGACTTGGGTTTTGTTTTAATGTTGTCTTACAGATAACTGGATAAGAGAAGTTCATCTGTGGTGTCCTGAACTGAATGTCCTCTTTTACTATGGTGAGGAATCTAGTTAAGAAGTGAATCCAGTAATGCAGTTCGTTGCATGGCCAGCGTAAGAAAAGATGAATTGCTCATGGCAGTGTTGTTTTAAGACAGTTGTTGAAGTACACAGATTTATTGATGAGTGATTTCTCTGCAGTGTCTTTGTTACATGTATATAAATATATGTAATTGTACTTATTTTATGATTTGTCCTTCTTTAGGATCTCAAGAAGATAGGAAACATCTCAGGTTGGACATTCACAATAAAGTCGTTGATTTCAATGTGATTGTGACTACGTAAGTACTGTTAAAACACCACGAACAGGGAGCTTTAGTGAGGGCCTGCTGACCTCTAGTGGTGCAGGAAACCAGACAATTTTAGGAGTTGGGTTTCAGATAATGGTTAACTAGGCTTTTATGATTAGCTAAGATATACTGTGTCATAGGTGCTTCAGATATGTGTTTGTCAGCATGTATATTATAGATAATATTACATTGTAATAGATTTCAGCAGATTTTAGGAAGTGTTATTGAGAGCATTCGCTCATCAAGTAAACTAAAATAATTTGCCAGTAATAAACTGTGTGGTGGTTGGTTACTTCCAGGCAGTTCTACTGCCCCTCATGTACTTTTTCCATAACTCTTATCAATATTAGAGGATTTAATTTGATTGTGATAACAGTGCATTCATTTTCAGAGAGAGACTAAGTGCAAGTGATATTTGTCTCTGACAGATACAACTCTGCAATCAGCAGCTCAGATGATCGAGGACTGTTCCGCAGGCTGAAGCTTAACTATGCAATTTTTGATGAAGGTCATATGCTCAAGAACATGAGCTCCATCCGCTACCAGCACCTCATGACAATTAATGTAAGAGGTTTGGTTATGGCTGGGTTAGAGGGGACAGCTCCTGGCATTTCTGTTTGGTAGTTACAAACAGGTGGAAAATGGAATATTAACTGTAATGTTCAAATACACCTAACTTTAGAGGAACTATAGTATGCAAGTGGATTGAAGTGTTGGTATGGTCTAAGGAGTAGATCCTGCACTGTGATCTCTTCTGGGACATAAGCTCCCAAAGAAATGTAATAAATTTCCTGTACCATCATTAGAATGATGGTAGTGCTTGAGTTTCAGTATTAAGCAAATTGCCCGTTACATCCCATAGTAGTGAAGATTTTAAAGATGCTGCTCTGATTACTTGTGCTGAAACCTTGTAGTACTTAAGGACCTGCTCTGATAGGACTACTGCCACTTATTTTTCAAGATCATGTTTTCATCAATAGCCTTTTTAAAAAGCTAATCTTTAAGCAATAAAACTTGCTTGTACTTGCAATTCAAAACTTGTGCTTAAGTAGTGTATGACATTAGAGAACTTGATATGGGAGCAGCAATTAGCACAGTCATCAGGAGGAAGAAAAAATACCCCAGACAACAAAAGAAACCCAACAACAATAACCAAAACAAAGCCCAAACAGAACAATCAAGAAGAAGCCTATAGCTCCAGGAATGCTTTTTTAATTGTCTTAAATTGGTACACAGTTCCCCACAGATCTGTAAACAGTTTTGTTGACTTAACAAGGAAATTATTCCATGAGTTATAATATATTTATTATAAGTTTGAATAGTTAACATTTGAACCAAGTTCATTTTCTCTCTTCTCCATAGTTGTGGTTTTTTGCCAATACTATTTTCTAGCCCCTTTGACAAATGTTTCTCCTTGCTCTTTGCACTTTGGACAAACAGGCCAAGAATCGCTTGCTGCTAACGGGGACTCCAGTTCAAAATAATCTGTTGGAATTGATGTCCCTCCTGAATTTTGTCATGCCCCATATGTTCAGCAGTAGCACAAGTGAAATTCGAAGAATGTTCTCTTCAAAAACAGTGAGTACCATGAATTCTCTTCTTGAAAATAACTTCTTTTTGCTAGAAGACTGCTATTGCTGCGTAACTTCTGTTTTATTGGTATCTTATTGGAAAAGGTAATGTGATTATGAAAATCTAGAAAATGAAATAATTGAGTAAACCTTTTAAATTAAAATATCCTGCAACCAGATATCTTGGAGTATTAATGGTGAGGTCAAGTGTGTGTGTTTTGGCTGGGGTTTTCATCAAGTTAGAGAAGTTAAGATGGTGATGTTACAGCTGAAAACTTCACTCTGCAATTGAATTCTTTCAATGTTTTCCTTAGAAGAGTGCTGAAGAACAAAGCATATATGAGAAGGAGAGAATTGCACATGCAAAGCAGATAATAAAGCCATTCATCTTGAGAAGAGTAAAAGATGAGGTAACATTTTATCTTTAGAATGATGGGTTTGAGTTATCAAAAAGCCTGATCATCTGAGACCCAACACCATAATATGAGATGAAATTACTTACTGATCTTAGAAAATGTTAATGGGCACTTGCAGACTTCAGTGGTCTGAAGGGAGTAACGCTGATTAGCAGGGGAGTAGATCCCAAGTATTGCATATAATAAATATTATTTCATGCAGTTCTGGAGCGTGCAGACCATGTTACTTGATGGGGAGGTTCATGTATAATCTAGGTCAGGACCTGGGTTGAATTGCTGCCTGAGTTAATGACGTTGCAAGCAGTGAAAGGAGCTGGGATGAGCAGAATTACCAGAGTATCATACCAGCTACAAGACAGTGCAGAATGTCAAGATACCAGAGTATCATACCAGCTACAAGACAGTGCAGAACAACAACACAGGTTTTATCTGGTATCATTTTGTTTTGTCAGGTCCTTAAACAACTACCTCCCAAAAAAGATCTCATTGAACTGTGTGCCATGTCTGATAAACAGGAACAACTCTACCTGGCTCTTTTAAACAAGCTCAAGAAAACCATTAACAGTAATGGTATGTAAGGGCCTCGTTTCCTTTTGGTGGATTTTGTCAAGCTGAGACCTATGTTGAACATGACTACAGTCTTTGCTTTGTAGAAATGTCTGATGCTCATAAACTGTCTATATCCCTTCTATGAATTTGTTTGAAGTTCAGGTAATGGTGAATTTTCAAACTGAGTTCTTGAAAACAAAGCTCTGCTGAGAAATAAAAGTGTTTCAGATGGTTCTTTTCAATAGGAGTTCAAAGATGCCTTCTTTGTTTACAGAGAAAAACTCTGATATGGGAAATGCAATGATGCAACTTAGAAAAATGGCCAATCACCCACTTTTGCATCGTCAGTACTACACAAATGAAAAGCTCAGGACAATGTCCACCCTCATGCTCAAGGTAAGGGGATGAGATTCAGAAGCAATCCTTCATTGCTCAGAATTTCTAGTGCACACTTGTTTCTTTGTGTGTTTTGTTGTCAGGCTTCTGGTCAAAAGTGTGTCTTTGCCATACTTAATTCATTGTTGCTGCTTTTTATTTCTCTGCATCTATTCAGTGCTCTCATCAAGCTCTGTAGGTATTTAACACTGATTTTTGTATCATCAGAATGGAGAGAACAGTTGTGAGTCTGCAGTCATCTCCTTTTCATAAACTGTGCCGTAGCACCTCTTCCCTCCACCCCAGAATTTAAACCCGAAGTGTTTATGGAAAAAATTTTAGGTGGGCACTTGAGTTTAGTAGCTTTCTGAGTAGCAAGAACTGAGTAGTGCAGAAGTAAAATAGGGAAGGCCTAAGTTTGATCTGTTAAGGATTTTTTTAAAATTTGTATGGGGTTAATGGCTGAGGAGTTTGGGAAAATTGTTGCTAATGTCTAAAATATAAAAACAAAAAAAATCTCACCATGCAGCAGGTGCTCTAAAAAGGTTGCAGCTGGCTTTGAATTTTCTTCAACTTTGTTTTAAAGTGAAGCCAGACAAGCTTGGGGAAGCAAGAAGTGACCCACTGAAGGATTTTTATCCCTTTTTACTCCATACCATCATACTGTCCGGATGTGGCTTTTTTTTCTTTCAGGCATGACATCCCTCTACCCACCCTACCTCTTGGGCTGGGCTTTCCATGTCTTCTACCATCTATCCAAGGATTGGACCTCCCTTTTAGGGAATGTGTCTTCAGGGGAAGAGGTCTGATAAAGGGGTAAAAGGTCATAGGGCTTGCGAAGTAGGTAATTGTTATGAAGGTTTAGCATGTCCTTCTTAAGTTTTTGGCAGTGTAAGTGCTTGTGAGAGCTAAACTGTGAAGTAATTTTCCTCTCCTATAAAGCTGAAGTTGAGAGTTGCTCTTTCATTGCTTGCATGAGCCAAGCTCTAGCATTTGTCCATGTCTAGCTGTGCTACTTTTTTCTTGCAGAGATTATGGATGTTACTGTGTGGTGGTTTTGTTTTTAGTTCTCTGGTGAGATTGTGTATTGCATTATTTCCCTTTGTTTTTGCTAATAGGAACCCACACATTGTGATGCTAACCCTGACCTTATCTTTGAAGATATGACAGTAATGACAGATTTTGAGCTGCATGTGCTTTGTAAGCAATATTCTCACATCAATGACTTCATGTTAGACGTGGATCAGATCCTGGATTCTGGAAAGTTTAGAGCATTGGAACAGATTCTCTCTGACCTTAAAGAGAAGGTATTGCAGATGGCTGAAGCTTTTT
This sequence comes from Agelaius phoeniceus, assembly GCF_051311805.1. Lineage (NCBI taxonomy): Eukaryota > Metazoa > Chordata > Aves > Passeriformes > Icteridae > Agelaius > Agelaius phoeniceus. The sequence goes on from NC_135268.1 coordinate 22,755,696, forward strand.
CCTGTCTAAAGAGTGTCTCTAAATAACTGGTTAAATTAATATCTGCCACCTTTCTGTGCAACTCAGTTGCTTTGCTGTGGAGTTTTACAATGTAACTTGGTGCATGTGCAGAATTGAGAAGCAGCACTTACAGCTTTTAATGTGCAGCCCTGTGTATGCACATCACTTTAGAGACAGCTGAAATAAATTTTCCTACTTTACCAGGTTTCAGAGTATTCATCCCAAGTTAACTACTCTATTAATATATGGGGTCTTGCATAATTTTCACACCTCATGAATTTGGACCTTCTCTTGGCAATTGAATAACTGTATTACATTAGAATAATTATGTGTTATGTGGAAAGGTAGGAGGAGGTCCCTGCTTGAAGTCCTGCCCCGAGATTCAAACAGGTTTATTTTGCAAATAACTGTGTGCCCATATTGCTTCAGAGTATCCTGAATTTGAGCAGGGGGGTGCTGTGGATCTGACTATTTCAGACATAATAGGGCTACTCTGTGTATTTCATGAAATATTTAAATTTAACTTTTGAATGAATGTATTTGGATGTTTTATGGATGAAGTGATCTGTCATTTATGCATTTGATATGTGATTTGTTTGAGCAACCTAAGTACAAAGTAATTAAAATATTACTGCAATAGCAGACAGTGAATTAATGCAGCAGAACTACTGGATATGGAATCTGCACTGAAAGTCAATCCTGACTTGATGATATTCAGCTTAGTCTTTTGTTTTGGAAAACAGGGCTTCTGTGACAGTAAAATCACACATTTGCATCAATAAAGAATTCTTATGCTTCATAGTTGACACATTTCAAAATTTTTGTTTTGCTTTGTCCTTTTCAGGGTGACAGAGTTGTGTTGTTCAGCCAGTTCACTATGATGCTGGACATTTTGGAAGTTTTTTTAAAACACTGGCAGCATAGATACATTAGGCTGGATGGAAAAACACAAATTTCAGAGAGGTATGTGACTCTTGCCAAAAATGAGAGAAAGGGAATGTGTTGGAGAGGGGGAGGTGACTTTGGACCCTTACCTTTGTTTTCAAGTGTACAGAAGTCTGCTCACTGGACACTGACCACAGAAGGTGTTTATTGTTGAATTTCAGATCACCTTAGTAAGGGTGAGGCTGAAAGATGATGTTTAGGTGGTGGGGTTAACAGTCTTAGCCATGGAAATGAAAAATATGTGTCTTCAGCAGTTCCTGTTGTATTTGATTTGTGTGTCAGCTTGTCATAACTCCTGTAGCTATTCCTTGGAAGTAGAGTGTATCTCTTTTACAATAGGCAGATACATTCCTTTGTTTCTCTAGGACAAACCATTCTGTCTGTCCCTGCAGCTGAAAATGTTTCAATGCTTTTCTTGTTTGAGCTGAACTGGTTTTCTTTCTTTTTCAAAAAAAAGAATTTTTGAAGATTTTTTTTTTTTTTATACTTTTTCCTTCATTTCAAAAAAACTGTCATTCTTGCTGTGGTATAACTTCCCATGTTGAGCTGATACGTGTTTCTGCCCTTGCATGTGCAGTTAGTACAGGAGATTGTCATGAAGCGAAATTCATCCCCTGCCTCCCCATTAGTTTCATTTGTTTCAGTCTTGCCTTGTCCTCCAGCTGACTCTTTGTGTTCTGTGATCATCAAAAATCTTTTTCTAACCCTGTTTTCACTCTTTCCTATCCATCTGTCACTCTGTATTTCTCTGGTCACTGCAGAGGACTGTTGGTACCCTTTTTCCTGCTGCATAACATCTGTACTTTGGAGCTGCTGTGCAGTGCCACTGTCCTCTCTTCCAAAAGACCATCCCAACTTCTGTGTTCAGCTCTAGAGCCAGTGTGGAGCATTTTCCAAGGCCTGATGCATGGTGTCTTGTGTTCTGCAGGATACATCTGATAGATGAGTTCAATACAGACATGGGTATATTTGTATTCCTTCTGTCCACCAAAGCTGGGGGCTTGGGCATTAATCTGACCTCGGCCAATGTTGTTATCCTTCATGACATTGACTGCAACCCTTACAACGATAAGCAGGCAGAAGACCGGTGCCACAGAGTGGGGCAGACACGGTAAGACTTTTTCAAATTACAGTGCTTGGTTTCCCTTGGAGGAGAGCTTTCAAAGGAGGCTAAAAGGACAAGATTTCTGATTAAAAGTTCTAAGCAGAGACTTGTGTAGAGCAGCTGTGGGTTGTGTGGGAGCTAGGAGCTGTAATTGTCTTAGTCCATGTTGCTGGCAGAACAAACCTTTATTTACGCTTTCCTCCTTTCCCTAGTTCGCTATAACTCTCGAACTGTGCATAATTCTTAAATTTCTGGTGCTGAGAACTATTCCAAGGTAGATCTGAAGTCTTTGGGACTGTCTGGCCAAGCTGTTTGTTCTCTTCAGGAGACTTCTAAGCTTTTAAATGTCACCCTACCCTAGAGAGTGAAACCATAGAATGTGTGTAATTTCAACTGTATTCAACAGTAAAAGGGAATTAGGGGGAATTGGACTTGTTTATATTAATGGATATTTTTGTGACTGTTCTGATATTTGCAGTAGCTGGGAGTGCAGGAGAAAATGTGTTTTCTGGCAGTACAGAGCACAGTTATTCCACACAATTTTTCCAGAGAAAAATCTAGAAGCTCTTTATATTGCCCTCTCATTCATTTCCCCATCCTTGCTTTAAACCCCAGTCAGCTGAGCCAAGGCATAGCATCCTTCTCTTTTGCATTAATCCAAACTAGGCAAATGGATTTTTTTGTTGTTTTTTCAGAGAAGTGCAAGTCATAAAGCTCATCAGTAAGGGGACTATTGAAGAAACCATGCTCAAAATCAGCCAACAGAAATTGAAGTTAGAACAAGATATGACTGCAGCAGAATCAGGTGGGTGTCTTGCACACAATGATGACCACTTAAGTAAATTAAAGCTGCAATATATTATTCTGCAAAAAAGAATGTTCTTCATGCAGACAAGCCTTTTTTTGTTTGGGGTTTTTTATGTTGAACTAGAAAGATGTATTTTTGCTGGCTGTTTTTGATTTGACAGGAGGTGCCCTCTGAGTCTGACCCAGAAATCAGTGACCATGTCCTACAAGTAGAGGATTTTTTTACTGTTTTGGAGATGTAGGCTTTTATCTGTTTATGCAAAATATTTTAAGCTGTACTAATGCTTCTCTTTATTCCTCAGGAGAAGAAGGAACCATTCCAGCAGATATAGCCACACTATTAAAAGCTTCATTGGGTCTCTAAAATGTAAATATGTTGTGAAATTCAAGGAGGAAATGTGATGAGATACCCCAAGGACTCTCTTACATTACTGTTGACCAGGAGTTTTATGAACCTTTATAACTTTTTGTAGTTTCTTTGTTTTATTGCTCATGGTATTGAAAATTTTTAACACCAATAGCATTCTTTTGATGCTTAAAAGCATAAATGGCCCAAATGTGCCAACCTCAGATGCTAAATAAAGGTTTTACAGATCAATTTTGAAAATGGGGACCGAAGTAGTAATTGTTTTAACAAATCTGCTACTGCTTAAGATTTGTCAGTATTTTTGTAATTATTTCTACCTCCAAATATATATATATATATATATATATAAACTGTCTGTTTCACTGGATTCCACGTGTAGATTTTTTTATATGTGCCTTATTTGACAATGCTCGAGTCTGTTCCTGCTTGTTTTGGTTCATTTGATGTACCGTACTGGTTTTGTATCAACTTGTTCCAATAAAATTCCATAGATTGACAAAATGTTTTTGTGGTTGCGGTGGTTTGGGGCAGGTGAGGGGATGATAATGTGCATGTTAAAAATCAATTAGCTCTCAAACCAGCTGGAATGTTCCAATTGAACTGACCTGGCTTTGTCCAGCAGTAGTTAATTACCAGTGTGTCATTATACTCTAATTACAGTGGTGTGAGGATATTGATTGTAAAAACAGAACTCCTGCCAAATGGTTTGGTCAGGTCTGTGGGTATTGTGGTCAACTGTACATGATTTCTGCAAATTCAAAATGGTGGGAAATTAAAGCTTTTCCAAAACTTGTTTTCCAAGTGTGGACTAAACTGCTTGGCTTTTCCTAGAAATGTTCTGTGGCTGTGCTGTCTGTTCCAAAATGTACAACTGAAACAAGGTGAAGATGTAGTCTATTGTTTGAGAAGGGATATGGGTAAGAATCAGTTTTCCATGCTTCTTTATTTTCACTGGTTCTACTGAGCTAAATAGTGGGATTTAACAGAGAACCACTGGTGTTTAATGCTACAGGTAATTAGGTTGTGTGTTTCTGTTGAGCATGATGCTAACCCAAATCTTATCCAGTTGTACCTGCACGTTCTCACTTGCTTAGTTCAAGTGTGGATTGAAACAAGATGCCTGCCCTTCAGGGTGGGTTGTGTGGTGTTCTGGATGTGTCTGGGATTTTTGTTTTGAGCTCTGGAGGAGCAGTGGTTACCCTTGGGGTCAGTATCTGTCTCTAGGTGCTGTGAAACTCGTGTGTTTCTGCCTTTCCTCCTTGTAACTGTTTGTACTGTTTGTAGCTGGGGGTCTCAGGAGATTGCAGGGCCACCATGCTTGGAGAGAGCCAAGAACTAGCTGGATGCAGTCCTGGGCAGCTGGCTCTAGGTGGCCCTGTGTGAGCAGGGGCTTGGACCAGATAACCTCCAGAGGTCACTTCAACTATTCTATGGTTCTGTTTTTCTGATTGGGAAAGATGTACAGAGGGAAAAGAACACAAAGCCACTCTCTGAAGTCAGTTGCTGAAGAAGAGAGGAGTTTTGGGAGCTAAAGAAGGAAAAGTGTATGAAGAGCCAGAGCAAAGCATGCAAGGAGTTGCAAAGCAGGTGAAGATGGGAATGAGTAAAGGTTGTTTCTTTCTGTTTTGACAATACCTGAGTTGTCTCTGTGAGGGGTGGTTTGGCATCATTCGTGATACAATGAAATAATACTTGAGGTGGGAGGGGAAAGTAAATGTGAAGGGAAATACTTTCCCAACAGTGACCATTTCCAGTATGGAGTGTTGCCCAAGTTTGTTGTGGTTTCTCTGCTTACACCACACAATGGAGACCTCTCACAAGCACTTGTCTCCCCTTGAGTTTGTGTAAACCACTTTCATCCACAGCAGTCCACATTGTCAAGATTTCCACCTGCCTTTTCTCCGGTCCTGGAAGAGCAAACCCTTCATTTGTTCTAAACCTGGCTGCCACCACTGACCCCCAGTTTGTCTCTCCTACTTATCAGCATAGATACTGAGCTGTTAAATGTTTTTGCAGCTGGTGTGTTTATGGAGAACTGCTGGTGTGGGCACCAGCTTGGCTGTGCAACTACTTTTTGGCTTGTTTTGGAGGTTTTTATTTGGTTTTTTTCAGCGGCACAGCATAAACCTCAAGCTTCTCATGCACTTTTTTTAGGCCCTTGAATTTTACTAAGTGGGTCTTCTCTTTTTTTATTTTTTTTGCTTAGTGTTCCACACATTTGCCCTCTCCTTTTAACTTGATTTCCTCCAGATTGGAAGACTGCAGTAGGCAAAATGTTGCTGAGATTGCACCTCTCAGGTGCATTAATGAAGGTGTATTAATATTTTTTCCCTTTGAAGAGTGCACAGAACATGATTTGGTTTGATGAAGCACTGTGTTAGTAGAGGGAGAATGTGATTGCAACCACACTTCTGTGAATCAATATTTATTACTCTACTAAATCAGTATTTTAGATTCTCTTGCAAGTGGATACAACTGGTAGATTTTGATTTGATACAGCACAGCCATCTGAAGTTAATTTAAATGATTTAGAAGTTAATAACTTAGGATGTTTATCATATTGAAAACTAAACAAGCATTTGTTTCTCTGAGCAGCTGATCTACATTACACTCTTTGGCCTTTTCTGGATCCAGGCTGCAATAGCTGGCAGTGCTTGCACTCTCTCCCTGAGAGCCAAAAGCCTGGGGTGTTTGTCTGCCAGGTCAGGCTTACAGGACAGAAGTGTTGTACTGCACACATCCCAGTAGAAATCAGCCCACGTTACCTAGTGGAAATGGGACAGAAAGCAGTAAATTTTAGTTGGTAATCTCAAAAGCCAGGACTACTAATATTCTCAAAAAACTGAATTTATCTGTTTTAAGTTTTCATTTTGGGGTTGGGGTTTTTTTAAAGGCCATTATTACAGGGCTAGTAGTTAGGTTGCAATGCAAGGCTTGACTTCAGTAAATATTGGTTCGAATCAAGTCCTAGCTACAAATATTAGTTGTGTTACAATATTAGTCTTTCCTGCTGAAACTGTGCTGCAGAAAAGAGTTTGGGGTAAAAAAGGTGCAATGTTTATATAGAGGTTTTTTTGTATTGCCTTATAAATAAGTCAGCGATGATAAACAGGGCTCTGTGTACTCACAAATTTGTGTTCACAACTGCAAAGGCATTTAAAATGTTTTGTGTCAGCATACTTATGAAAATGCATTTTCTGCTTTAGTAAATGCAGATCCTAGTCCTAGTTTGCCTCACGTTTCTAATATTGTGGAAAACAATTTTTTCTTTGCAGTTGAGTGACCAGTTGTGTATTGGTAAGAATAAAGGGCTCAAAGTGTGGGAAGAGTTCCTTCATGGCCTGACATGAAACCCAGAAATTCAGCAATAGTCCATTACTTGAATTTTCTGGCAATCTGATGGGAATGGGAGAAACAAAAATTATACTTACAGAATTCCCTACCAGCCACTTCTTTTCCCCTAAGAAAGTATCCAAATCTTTCAGTAGCTCGGGTGCTTTGTTGGTGAGGATATCATCAAATGCTTTTTTCTGGTGGAAGAGCAAAACACAGAGATGCATAGCAGTCAGCAAAATTGAATTGTTGAGGTTTTATTATTTATGAAAAAGAAAGCTGAAATATGAAAAAGATTAGGGTTAGATACCAAAACATGGCATTCATGGCTTGCTGAATCATTACTTAAAGCCAATTCCTTCGTTAATGAACACCTGAGTGCTCCTTGATGCTGACATGATATTTGTGGTGATGTGCTAACAGAAAAAGCAGGCAGCCATGGCAAGGCAGGAGCTCAGCCATAGATTTGGGAAGAATCCAGCTACAAGATGGATTCCTAGTATCTTAGAGCAATTTTCAAGGGACTCTTTTGTGTGTCATCTTTTCTAGTGTGCAGAGTCTCAGATTTCCAGAATCCCTTGTGCTCAGTCTTTCCATGCAGTCAGTCAGATGCTGGTCAGTTATCTTTGCTTATCAACCCTTCTTATGGGAGACAAGGAACTTGGGTTTTGAGCTTTAGGTGGGCTTGGATTTATCTTTGAGCTTTAATGTTCATGTTATTTTTCTTTTTTGTCCCCAGAGCAGTAAGATTTGAGGTGGCTAAAACTTGTTTTTAAAGGATGAGGCTCAGGCCTCAGTGTCTGTATGTTAATGACTGAAGTGTGAGGTTATGGTGATGGTTCTCTACAGGCTGTTCCCCATAGCAGAAAGCCTTAAGGCTGCTTTTCAAAGGGCTGAGCTGTTTCCTTTGGTGAGAAAAACTGCTTCTGGTTTTCTCTTCTCACCTGCATGGAAATAATTAAGACTGCAGACTGTTGTGATCATCTGGTCAACCCACATGGCACATTTTTTGCAGTTATTGTGCGTGGCCTAATTTTGGAGGAATACGGTCAGTCTTGGGTAAATAAAAGCACTGGTGTACAGGAATGGAATTATTTCTACAGCTTTAACTGAGGTTAATGTGAAAAAACAAAACTGGAAGAGGCAGAAACCTAAATGCAGGCTGAAATCGAATCAGTGTTTCTACAGACATGATCGAAGATTTGACATAATTTTCTGCTTCGTTAAGAGCTTAGTTAACTGGATGAGGTGACTGCAAATGTCAGCTGGGAGTTTGCAGTCCAGAAATCTCGTATCTGTGCCCTGGGTTGTAGTATTTCCTTTCTTTTAGGTAATTGATCCCCTCCCCACTGTTTTACCCTGCAAAGAAAACCCCAAGCTGTTGTGTGATTGTGATGGTAACAGCATTCCCCAAGTACAGGAGTCCACAGCCAAGGTGTGAAGCTGGTGAGGACAGCCAGGATCCCTCTTCTGGAGTGGCACAACCTGCTTGTCTCAACCCTGGAGCTCTGCAGTGGTGGGTGCAAAGTTTTGCAATGCCAGCTGTGTTTTGGGGAACATTGGATGAAGGGGGAGTCTGTGCCTGGCATGGAGGGAACTTCTACAGGAAGTTTCCGGTTCTGCTCCTCTAATTTGCTTTGATTTCTCTTTGCTACTGGCTAGATGGCAGTAACACATCCTCTCACCATTCCCTGGGTGTGTGTTCCTGTGAGCACTGGTCAGGCCTCGGGAGGTGTTTTGGCTTCAAACAAAAATCAAAACTTAAATCTGGCCTGGTGAGACCGTGAGATGCCACTTTGACCACAGGGTGGTGGCAGCGGATCTGGTAGGAGAGAGGGAGGGAGGACAATGTTGGGAGCGTGGGAAAGTGAGATTCCCGACCATCCTTGGCCCCAGCACATAATTTAGCATGCATACGTGCAGATCGGCACATTTGGGTTGGCTGCCAGCTCTTCCCGTTTAAATTAATCACTGGTGACACGATCTGGGTCCTTTTTTGGAGAAGTGCTTGGGTACACACGGAAGTTACAACAGAAGCTTCCCCATGGAAGGGCAGCAGAGCTGACTGTGCCACCAGCACATCTGCTGGAGTGTGGCTCTTCTGAAATGATTAAAACTCGTGAGTCACCTTACCCTCCCCAAACTAGGAAACTTAAGGAAATCGCTTGGACATGTAAGTAATTCACACTTTTAAGTACTAAACCCCCAAATTTCAGATTTTCCCCTGTAAAATTTCAGAGCAGTTTCTTATTGTTTATTTATTATGGGTTTGGGGCATCATTTTTTACTCTGTGATCTCTGCAATAAGATACCCTAATAATGGCTGCCTTATTACCTAATAATAAGATACCCTAATAATAAGAACCCTAATAAGATACCATAATAAGCATTTCAGATAATGATCTGAAATGTTGCCTTTGAATAAATGGAAGATGGCTGCACTGGCAGTTTATGGTGAGAGTGTTGTTACACCCCCACTTCCCTAAGAGGGTCAGGTTGTCTGCTCAGGGCAGAGCTGTGCAGAGCCTTTGTAACACTGGAGTGAAATCATCCATCACCTTCTTCCCCCAGCAACTGATCTGTGTGCTTGCTTTTGGGATTCTGGTGAGAAGCACTGGCCTGATGCCAAAGCAACCCCAAATGCTGTAGGACAAGCCTGTGACTGTGTGTTATAGTAGCCACAGCACCACAGCCTGGTGCCAGAAGCACTGCAGAGGACCAAGGTGAGCTGTGACATCTGAAAAGCACAGTGAGGGCTGTGCTCCCTGCCCTGATTAGCAGTGCCTGCTATCCTGACAAGCAGTCGTCCTGGCAGCTGATGTTGAACATTGATACTTACAGAACACCTAGAAGAAATCAAAATGCAGAAACACTAAAGGATGGGATGGGGCTATTTATCTTATTGAGCTGGCAGAAAGATTTGAGCACAGGCTCCTTGTGATAAGAGAGAGGAATTCCACAGCACCAGCTGGGGTCCTGTCTTTGCCCTTTTGAAGACCAGTTTGGTGTAGGCCCATCCTTGGTTCAAGCTGATGGCCTCAGAGTTTCTACCAAGGGTGAAAACAGCCTGGTGAAGGAGGAGGTGGGATCAGCCTCAAGGAACAACCACAGAGCTCCACCAGCTCAGCCTTGCTGAGCTGAGGTGATGAACCCAGTGGCTGACCCCCACAAGTGCCTCCAGAGCAGATGCTCAGATACAGGACCATGGCTTACATGCTATCTTTGTTTAATTCAGTGATTGGCTTACTCTCACGTCCTGGTTTTTCTCTGCCCAAGGGAAGAGTGTCATGAAATCATCGATGGTGTCCACAACGGCATCAACTAAAGCCTGTTCCACAGGCGTCTGGCCTGCCACACCTGCGGGAAGCAAGCACATGAAGGGACATTAGAGACAGCAGCAGCAGGAATTTTTGATGCCCCAAAGGTAAACTGTGAATATTTTCATAAACATACATGTTCTCCAGGTCTTTTTGATGCTAACAATGTGGATTTGACTCTTTGCATCCAAGTGCAATTGTATCTACTTTTGTTTTTTCCCAGTTCTGGCCTTGTACAGCTGCCCAAGGTAGTGAGTTGTTCTATCCATTTCCTGAGCCTCCAGCCTGAACATTGTTTCTGTATCATCTCTGCTTTCCACCACACATTCAGCAAGGGTCAGCACAAATTCCTTTCCTTTAATCCTTGCCCATCCCAGTTTTCCACATTCTTCTCCATCTCGTGGTCTTTCCATTTTGGTCAACACATTCTCCCAAAGTGCACTTGTGAAAGTCTGCTTCTCTTTCCCTATATCCTGCCCTCTCAGGCCCATTCAGAATGTTTTCATGACATTCCACCTGCTTTTTATTCTTTCATTGTAATCAGGGACCTCAGCCAAACTTTGTTTTGTTTACAAATCTGCTTTTCTCCCCTGTAGTTCCTTGGCGTTCCTGCAGTTCTCTTAATGCCTCTACTTTTTCTCCCTAGCTGTCACTTCATAGACCTATGCTTTCACCTCCATGCAGGTTCAGATCACAGACTGCATGCCCTATGTCTGTCAGGTCATCTCTCTTACTGGAACTTTGTGCTTTTGAAGGTGAAGGCTGTGCCTCTCCTCTTGGGCCTCAGGTTCTGTGATCCTTCAGCTATGAGCTCTTGGTGTCGGGCACCTAAAAATGCCATTTCTTAATTTTAAAGGATTAGTGATGTGTATGCAGCCTTAATGGCAGAACTAGCAAGTTTTCACTATGAAGTTGAAAAGATATCTTTTCCCTTCCATGCATAGCTTTTTTTTCTGCTGTAGCTGACAGCATGACTAATTCTGGGAGGAGCCCATCATGGTCGGAATGTGCTCCAGATCCCAAGCCATTGTCACTGCTGCAAGTCAATTGGAAAAAATCTGAACTTCAGTCTGGAAAAAGGAGCATGGTTCCAGATCAGCCTCCCTACAGGAGCCAGGGAGGGAGGAATCTTGAGTGGAAGGCAGGCTTTCCCACTGTTTTTTATCACCAGGTGGGCTTTCCTCATTCTCCTCCCTTGGAAGGAATAGGTTGTACCAAAGCTGAAGGAAATGGGCTGGGACAGAGTATTGCAGACACACTTGAAGAGTGTTGTGTTAGTGCCTTCAAGAATAGTGCTATGAAGTTCTGCTTCCTTCCTCAGTTAGAAAATGGGGGATATTATGAAAGGCAGGCTACATCCGTTTGCTCTCAGTGTAAAAAAAGTAGAATAGTACTTGCTTCCCAGCCCCCCTCTTCAATTTGCTGATGCCCAGCATGCCATGGGCACATCTGCCTTCAGCCAGACCAGTTTTGCAGATGGTGTTGAATGACAGCTCTTTGACCTAAAGCAAAGCCTGGCCACTCTCTTTGATTACTTGCATTACTAAGTCTCCTATCATTTTATCTAACTGGTTGTGTACTTCCACAGCATGTAAGTATTTAAAGATGCAAGTGATGTCAACATCTCCTCTAATCTCTCTGCTAGCCCAGAATTGTTGCCTAAATCTGCTTCAGAGTTCTCTGCCTGCTGTGATAATCTCTAATGCTTCCAAAAACCTCCTCCTCCTGGTCATCTCTCTGGTTAGCCTGGCAGGTCAAAGTGGAGCTTTAGGGAAAACTGCCCTGGCAGCCTTAGGGAAACCACAGCTATGTGCTTTCTGTCATGCAGGGACAGGTGGATAAAGTGTACTGGCTGGAGAAGTCAGCCCAAACCCCAGGCACTGGTTTCATTTTTGCCACGCTGGTGTTGACTTCTGCATGGTTAGGCTTGCCAGGCTGTTGGTTTGTTTCTATTTTTACTGTGGATGTATTTTTACCTGAACATTAAATGTGAGCTCAGAAGAGAGAAAGCAAATAGTCAAAGATGCATTACCTGCTTCTCTGGCAAGGTATCTTGCAATCGCCAGGCTCTGGTGAATGATAACTCCATCTACTTCCAGAATAGGGAGTTTGCCAAATGGGATAGCTTGGAGGGAAAGTAAAAAAGAAAAAAACAACCAAAAGTTAAATCATAGCCATTTTACAGTGGGAGTCTGTGACAACTGTAGTTTTACCATTCAGAGGAATGTAATAGCACTTAACAGTTTGACACTGTTTCTATGGAGAAATGCATGGACTAAAAATAAAAAAGGGTAAGGATGTAATCAGAGTGCACTGCAGGAAGGCAGCTATAGCACAGAAACCAGAAGTGCATTTCTTGTTTCCTGGCTTCGTTCTGTAGAAGCTGAATGTACTTCTATATATCCAGAATTCTTTATATAGAGAAACTTTTCAGGGGAGTATTAGTTTTTCCTTCTCTATCCTCCTTTTTCCTCCCCAGGAAAGTAACTGCCAAGGTTAAGTAAAGTACTGCTGAAGATTTCATGGGGCAGGATGCAGCTGGGGCATGAAGCAAGAAACTGAGCAAATTGAGAAGCAGCAGTGATTGATTTCAGAACTTGCATCATGACAAGGCATTTCACTTGGCAGTCATCACTGAGACAAATATATCTTTCACACTGCACTACAAATCCCAAAAAGATACTCAAATTCACCTAATGTGGCTTGCATAAAAAAAAAAAATCTGCCAGTTATGGGGAAGAAGCCTCCAGATTTTAAGTAAAGGGCAAGACAAACTAAGCAGGTATCATGGATATCTCTAAGGGAGCTTGAGATAAGAAATCAGTCTTAGTTTTCTGTTGTTAATTTCAGAGTTACATGGAGGCTTGGACTGCTGTTTTGCTGTGCTTTGGAGAAGTTGCCTGTGTGGTATGAAATGAAACTGGAGCCTTGGAGCAAAGGCTTAATCTGGGGAAAACAGTTGTGTTTAGGGCAGTGACAATCTGCTTGTGGGAACCTGGTGCTCTTTGTTCACTGAGGGAACCGTACATCTCTGCATTCCCAAGGATGCTGTTTCCAAGTATGAACTGCAAGTGCTGACCATAGCTAAATGCTTTGAACCCAATTTTCATCTGCAATACAATTTATATAATTAAGATTTATTTCCACTTTAAGAGTATCTTGTGATGTAAAAAGGGGGTAGTGGTAAAATGAGAACATTGGCCATTGGAAGCAGGCAAAGTGCTTTCAAAACTAGGAGAGCTGTCTTTACAGGGCAGCTGGAATGTCACCTCTACTCCATGAGCATTTTTGTTTCTTAATAAAAAGGGGTCAATAGTGAAATCTTATGCATTTGTAACTGTTTAGCAAGGCAGCTTCATAAAGGATGAATATTGCTCTGTGGTTCAGTATATGAATCACATTAGATACTGGGTCCTAGATGTTAAGTCTTGATCTGCAACATGAGTTTTGCAGTTGTACAAGGCATCCAGGACCCCTCTGTGCCTTTTTTCTGTTTGTTTTATTTTTTTTTCCGCTGCATCTGAACACAGTACTCGTGATGCCTGTTTCTTTCCTTAAGTCTTAGCACACTGGGAATTCAGTATGAATTTGGATGCTGATGAACAGCAGAAGCAAGAGAGTTCAACGAGCATTAGCTGCTGTACCCCAGGAGAAAGCAGGCTCTGCTGCTTTTTATTGAAGCAATATAGACTTGTTGCACAGAAGACTTCCCATGTTCATTATCCAGAGAGCAGCAAGGTCCTGGCAAGTCCATGTTTTGTTCCACTGAGAATCACTGAGAGATGGCAAGTTGTATCCCCTGAATGCTTCACAGGAAAGCTCTCTGGCTATGAAAATGAGAAAAGCATTGGTTCTGTGCTCTGGGTTAGTGGTGCACAGGGCCCTGAGCATCACTGCTCCAAAGCTGCAGAGGTGTGTAACAACGTTTGCTTATGTGAAGCACATCTTTCAGGACAGCACAAATAGAGGGGATGACAGCAGGTGTGACTGCTGGATGTGCCAGGGTGGTCAGCCTGCTCCACATCCTCCCAGACCACACAGGGATGTACAACAATGCCTGACAACAGGAAACAGCACAAGTGCAGCCAGAGCAGGGGTATTGGCTCCCCCCATGAAGGAGTTAAGCAGCCTCTTTTGGAGGCCCCAGTAGGAATGCTCTGGGGTGACGCAGTTCTGGCAGGGTCAATATGACTAAGGCAGTCTGTAGCAATAGCTGTCAAAACACACTGTCACTCACTGCTCAGGCTGGGGAACTGTGACACTGGGATTGCTTCATCTAGAAACCCACAGATATTTTTGCTGCTGTGTTTACATACAGGAGAAGTCATCTATAAATCCCAGCTTTGACTGATGTTTCACTTTATGGGTCACTACAAGAAAAATTAAAGCCAGTTTGTTATTATGGGCTTTTTTTTTTCTTTTTTTTTCAAGAAACCCTTGATTACAACTAAAGAAGGGAAATATCTTTCTGAAAGTTAAGGAACATGGATTATGTTGTCAAAGTCAGCTTTCAGGCAGAGTGGTAGTCAGCTCTCATAGCTCTTATGTTCTGTTTCTCAGGAATCTGGTCATTTCTGAATTCAAGAGAATTGCTATTCATTCCCTGAAAACATGAGTAATGTTTACAAAGATCATCCTCCTCAGTGCTGAGCTACTTTCTTGAAGACCTGGTTATTCTCTTCTGAAAGAGAAACTGAGTTTGCAATTTAAAATATACAAAGACAGCTTTGTTTTGTGTACCTACAGTTGCATGACTCTTAATACAATTATGAATTAATAAATGAGAGCAGACTTTACTTTGTTATCCCATAATATCTAAAAGGATTTATGCTTTGATTTATAATGAGACTTGGGGTTTGTTTGTTAGGAGGCAGCAAATCTATTGCTATCATTACTGAACAGTGGACTCTTTAAAGGGTAACAGATGGTAAATGGTAGATGCTCCTTCCTTTCTTGTGTATTCAAAATGCTATTTGATTTTTTCTTAGCAAGAACAGGGAAAAATTTGGATTAATGTAAACATTGATTTTTTTTTTACAGCTGATAGAGTGCGCGTATATATTTATACACAGATTTTGTTGATTATTGAGTTAATGAACTATAAATGAGTGCAATTCTAAGAGGTTTGAAGAAAGTACACATGTCCTGTGCAGATCATTTTAAAAATCTGATGTTTCTTCTTGGGTGCAGGGCAGGCTATTCTTGAGCACCAGAAAGTACAGCAAATATTCAGGCTGTTTTACAGCAGAAGAAAATAACACAGACTACTCAGGAGGGAAGAAAATATTTCTAGTACATCTCCTCCATATCTGAGGAGAAGGTATAATGGCTTACAAAGCTGTGTTTTCAGTCTGGATAAATTTAGGGAAAAAAAAATCTTTGCCTTTGAAATGTTATTGTCTAAAATTCATGTAATGACCAAAATTTTTTGGAACCTGCTGTAAAGCATCTTTTTCCTTTTGTAATTTAGAATAACAGTTTTCCCAGAAGATTTGTTACTGTATGTCTGAGTTTGGCTGTTACGAGGAAAAATGCATTTTCTGTGAAACTTGGGCGTCTTCCTTATCCAGCTGGAAAAGAGAGGAGTGGATTTTTGTTACACAGCTCATCCTAAGGGAGAATGTGAGGAGCCTTCACACTGGATGGACACAGTTTGATTGCTGGAGGTAAGGTAGGGGTTTGAGAAATGACCTCGATGTGGCCTCTAGAAACTTTGCCAGTTGCACAAATACACCCAGGCCACATTCTCAGGGGCTCCAAACAAAACAGAAACCTCTCTGCATATGGGTTTAAGCAGTCTTACCCTTAGACTCAGGAATATGGGCTTTTGTGCATTGCTTTGACCTCCTGTGGTGTTTCTGGCCCAATTCTGCTCATTGACCTATTGGAGGAGATGCCCAAATGCCCCATGTGCATAAGTATGGTACTAAACCTAATGAAGCTTTCTGAGTTTTGGTGAAAGGCATGGTTTGTGTGACTGCAGATGAGCACAGCAGGTAGGGTGGCTCCTGCCAAGCTCCTACTTCAGATGAGCAAGTGAAAAGCTTCTGTGTGAGAGATGTTTGGGTAGAATCAAGGTCATAGGGGCAAGGCATGAAACACCATCCACTGGGGAGCCATTACAATACAGCAGCAAAGCCAAAGTGTAGTGCAGGCTGAAAGGATGTTAGTGTCACTTTGCTGGCTTTTCTCTCACCCTTGTTATTTTGGGGGCTGCTTGGTACTTATGTCAATTTAAACCCTTGTGTATCCATACAGATGTGCTTTCCATGTTTTTCAAAGCAATCTTGTCTTACAATGTTTCCTACTCCCACTTGAGCAAATGCATTTTGAGAAGGAAAAGCAGGAAAATCTATTGCTGTCACCATGCAAACAGTGTCATGTCTCAGGCATGCACAGAAGATGACCTTTGCTGTTTGGTTCCCGCTTGCTTCGCCGCTCATCTGAAGTACAAAGCTGGGTGGATGCTGGTGTTCCAAATTTAGATTGAAAGAGGAAAAGGGGTTTTAAAAAGCCTCCTTTTTGAATAACTAAACCTGTAGTCCTCTTTAAATTGAACTTTTATCAGCAGGTTCTTGCTTTTCATATTATGTTGGTTATTTATTGGCTTTTTGCCTCGCATGCTGGAATGAAATCTGCACAGTCTACATTGCCATGAAGAAAACTTTGACAGGGGACAAGTCCTCAGGCCGATCTGCAGTCCCTTTTCTTATTTTAGGAAGATCTCACTAAAGTATCTAGGAATTGGATTCATTCCTTTTCATACTACTTTAGTTTTCATTGGCTTTTGTGACAAGAACTGCGGTGTTTATACAGGTCTCTGCTGGATGCTGAAGAGGGGAGATGATGTGTGTTAAAAAGCAAGACCATCCCTTTAATGAATTTCCACTCCATCAAGCCCCTAAGGGCTGTGATAACTGCTGGCACCCTGCCATGCCCATAAGCTCTCACTGGTGCTCAGGCCTTCCCTTTGAACACAAGCTCCTCACTCATCCTCCTGGCCATGACCCAGTGGAGAGTGCTCCTGTGGGACTGTTCCTCTGTCAGGGGCAGGGAGGGGAAACACAACAGAGCTGAGCACAGTTTTGTCCAGTCCTGGCACCTAGGCTGGTCAGCTGCTGGTGCTGTGCTTCTCACTGCTCTTCTTCCCCATGCAGATACAGTTCTGAACTCTCTCCTTCCCTTACCTCTTTCTTCCATTTTCACTGATCTTAACTTCTCCATTATTCTTCTCCTCATTTCTGTCTGTCCTTCCAGCATGTTCCCCCCTTTTTCCGGAGCTGACATGCCCATGACTCATCCTGCCCATGTTGTAATTGTCTGTGGCTCTGATGCAATGCAGCCTGTATTTAAGTGCTTGATTATTGCTCAAAAGCTGAATAATTAATCATTTGGTAATCAAGATTAGATTGGCTCCATAATAAGGCAGCTGGATTAGTCAAATGTGGGAGCAAATAAATGTCACAGACCTGTTTCTTACTGCAATATCTGTGTCAAAATAAGTTCTCCTTTGCCTTGAAAACTGACCACAATTGCTTTTCCTATCCATTCCTATTTAAACTGGATCACAAGAAACAGATACTTTTCATGTATTTCTTATTAGAACATGCAATATGTATTTTTTTTAATGGTGGCAGAGGAGCAAGGCACTTGAGAAATGGTAGGCCCAGAGTGGAGGTACCTAGAATCTGAATCTTCTAGAAAGGGACGATGAGGAGGATGCTGTGATTTAATCTCAGCCCAGGTTTGGTTTTATTACAACTCATATTCTCTTTGGAAGTTCTTGCCAAGCCCTACTTTTCACCCGAGACAGCTATGTACACATTTCAGTGGAGCTACATAGCAGAAAGGCACTCAGGAAGCAAAGCAACTGCTGCCCTGAGGAATTGTTGTCCAGTGTCAGGTGCTTCTCAAGATTTATGTGTCACCTTGGGCGTATTTTCAGGGCCATTAGTCCGTCAGGTTTCCTAAAGACCTTTCAAGCACCATTCTACACATCCTAAACTGTTTATGGGATGTTTATGGCCATCAGTGTAGGAGAAGCATCCTTTGCTATGAGGATAAAGTGTGTTATTGCCATTGCTTCAAACTGCTTTAAGGAGCCACAGATCAAAAGCTGTTGCTGCCTGCCAGCTTAATATCAAAGGTGGTGGTAACTTAGTTCACCATTACAGTGGATTTTCTGCTGTACGATGACTTATGTCAGAGCAAAGATGCTTTCTGTGAACAGTCCACTGTGAGGGAGTACAGATCTTGTGTGAGCCTGTTGTAGATCTTGAATTGATTGCCCTTTAAATGGGGGCATAGTCAAGTCAGAGTTTGTTGAGAATGAGTTTGTTTACTTGTTAAAATTATTATTGACTTACATATGGTGAAGCTGCTGCTTGATATTTGTCTGATTTTTTAAATTCTGTGCTAAAGGAGGACAATGCTAACACTTGTACACTGGTTTCTTTAAATGTGTTTATATTCTAAACTGCAGTCCTTGCCCAAAATCATCAGCTGGAAAATTTGCCAAGGATGATGTGATTAGTGTCAGAAGGGAAAAAAACAAATGTTGAGTTATAGAAATGTTAATTTCAGTGTATAAGCCAAATAACAGGAAGTTCTTATGTTAGAATAGGCCATCCTTTCAAACACAACAAAAGCACCATTAGGTGTAAACAAAATCAAGTGGGGCAATATTTCCAGGAGGAAGAACTTACTTATTTGCCTGAAGGTGCATTAGGATTACAGCTTACTGGTGGCAGCCACTGCAGCTGCCAGTTTTCTTTCTCAATGGGTTTTCTTAACATTGATCTTTATGCACAGATTTTCTGTTTTCCCATCAGTTTTACAGAACTAAGTCTTTTCCTCAGAATAATGTCAGTATTTCCTGGTTTATAGGGTATGATGATGTGGATAGCTTGGTATTTCTTGCAAAACCTTATTTCAATTTGAGAAAACTGCTGAAGCAAACCCATCCTCTCAGATCCCATTCAGATTCCTGACTCCTTGTGCTCTTGGACAAACTTGAATTCTTCGATTTTTTTCCTTACTAGCTCAAGAAACATGAAGTGTTCTCTTGTCCAAAAGACAAAGCACAATTGGTCACTTAAAGGGTGCAGAGGCATTCACATTCTAGAACAAGATGTTCTAACAGCAGACCTACCACACAAGGTGACAGCGTTGCATCACTCTTAGAAAATTGTTGATGATCCCGATACCTGAGCAGCTCAGGAAACAATGCAGGAAAGTTCTTCCTGTGCTTTTCTTCAGTGCTCCCTCCACAAACCTCCCACTGGAGCCTTATCTACAGTGTGTACAGTAAATGTGCAGTTGCAGAGCCATTACCACAAAAGCACTGGGAGTAGAGACACCCTAGAAATCTTAAGCTACACACTTTTTAACTCCATCTGCTGCATTAACAAATGCTGGAGATGTCATTAACCTTTGGACACTTTTGTTTCTCTTTCTGTGCTCTGAAAAGTTTGCTGGCAGGCTTACCAAGGGTTAATTGGAGTTTTTAATTTTCTCTGCATAATGGCTTTCCACAGCAGCCTTTATAACTGAGCCCTAGATGAAATGCCATGGCAGATAAGAAGTTTATCTGGGAGGTGCTGCTCTAAGATTTGTGAAGTCATCTGTGCAGAATTCATACTGGCCTAAGAGTTCTTTGAATTTCAGGTACCTGTAGACACCCAGTCAGTGGATGGGAACGGGAATGTACCTCCTAACTGACCAGGAAAACATACACCTACACAGAAATAGTTGGGTGAATATCTCAAAGTGCTGTTTACACCTTATAGCAGCAGGCTAAACCTTTGCTCTTCAAATCTCCCTAAACCCTAGCTCTCGCACCAAAGTAATGGTGCCATCGGCCACCACTGACAGGCACATTGCAGACAACAAGCAATTAAGAGGTTTGCTAATTTAAACAAGAGTTAAAGTTTTATTCATGCATAAAAATGTAATGCTGCTTAAGGAACTTGTCTGGAGATCACCTGATGACTATCTCCTCCTCCTTTGTGAGGCATTTCTCATGGTTACTCACAGTATTTCCAGACAAAATGTTCTCCCACAGGCAAATCATTCAGAAAAACACTGAATCAAAGGTAGCAACAAGGCTTTGGAACAAACAGCCTTAAGTGTTCAACAAGACCAATAGCCAGCGCCCCAATCTGCCCTAGGGCACCTAAACCCTGACTCTGCAGGCTGTGACTCAACACAAGAAATGGCTGTCTCCTAGAGAGGGAGTAGGTTTGTACAGACTTTGTGTGCCTTCACACTCTAAGTGTTGCATGCAGCATCTGCCCTATGGAAAACAAGCCTTGTGTTCTCTGCTATTCTGAGTTTTCAAAATGTGTGTCAGCTCCCTCCATAGAGACACAGTTTGATGAGGAAAAAGCACAGGGTAACAGGACTCTTGCCCAAGAAGTTCATCTACTGCTGTGTTCAAAAGTGAAATGAGGAGATCCATCCAACCCACTGCATATACACAGGCATTGTTCACTCTGCTGAGAATTCTTCTGCACAACTCTCATTTATATCTGTATTCAGATCCTTCATATAAAGTTTTTTTGTCCTCTTATTTTTCTTGAACTGGGTCTCCCTTAGAAAGAAGAGAAGTAAAGTAGCAGATTCCTGTCAGTCTCATCCTTGTGAAAACCAAAGGGTGGTAAATGTTTAGCAATGGTAAAGGGAAATACAACTGCATTTGATGTAACAGCAGTTAAAGCAATGTAATTTAGTATGCAGTTTATTTTGTAGCCTTCAAAAATCAGTAAAATTGGTCAAATTAATTGAACCAATAACATAATTACATATTGAGAAATACCAGACAAATTGCTGTGTACACTTGCATATATCATGTTTGCCTTTACCCACTTGCCTATGAAAGATCTGGAACCAGTTTTGACTGCAGTTGGCAAATACAACATGATGTCCCTCTTTTTAAAAGCCTCAAATATGATGAAACAAGATTAAAAAAGACTTAGAGAAAAAGAATACTTAGGAGCTGCAACTGCACATTTACTGTACACACGTCCTGTACACATAAAGCTCCAGTGGGAGGTTTATGGAGTGATAACTGAAGAAAAGCGTAGAAAGAACTTTGCTGCATTGTTTCCTGCACTGCTCAGACATCAGGATCATCAACAATATTCAAAGAGTGATGCAATGCTGTTACCTTATATGGTAAATCTGCTGTTAGAACATCTTGTTCTAGAATGTGAATGCCTCTGCACCCTTTAAGTGACTAATTATGCTTTGTCTTTTTTATTTGTAATACTTCATCAGTATAGAAAATGCCACATAAAAACATACTTTCCTTATCCTCTCAGCTTTGTTTCAGGACAAAAGTGAGTGTGCATACATGTGAATATGTGTGTAATTAAGTAAGCTCTTTGCAGAGCTTATATCAAGTCATCTGAGTTCTTAATCTCACCTTCAGTTTCTACCCTGCTTCCTGAGAAATGCAGTGAAAGAGAAATAAGCTATACCACATGGTTAACTGGCTTAAGCTCTTATAACAAAAAGGTTTCCAAAGTCAGTCATCCCCAGCTGAAAGTGTCCCTGTTCCACTGCTTCTTATTCCTCTCTCTTGATCTTTGCCAGTGTTTTCTATACTTGACCACTTTGAAGGCTTCAATTGCCACTTGAATTACAGCTGTGTTTGAGTGTTTATCATTCTAGTTACTGCAAACAGGAAAGACCAAACCTACAAAATTGGCACCCTAGAAAAATCTGGTAGCTTGCATGCTGAGCTTATTAAATGGTGTGAAAGCTTATCAAGAAACATTGCTTCATTAATAAAGTCACATTGTGAATTGGTTGTGTCTTTTCCTCAAACCAAAGCCATTATTCTTCATTCTGGATGTGCAAAGTCATAGCCCATGTAGCCAAACACAAGCCTAATCCCTGAAGACACTGATTTCCTACCCAGAGTCTTGAAACGCGGGATCTGTTTCACTTGAACTAAGGCTAATTTAATGAACAGAAATAACAAATACCTTTAAAAGCTGAAAAGAGGTTATTTAAACAAAAAGACATGAAATGAATGGGGTACAATAGCCTGAAGGGTACTTCTGGAAGGGTTAGTAGGGCTTATTCTTAGGAACAATTATTTTCTCCTACCTATTTTGATCCTTTTGGTTTTTTTCTTTGCCATAGCAACTGACTTTGTTTTCTCATTATTTTTCCTCTCTCAAGACCTTTCAGGTTGCAAAGGAGTGTCTTTCCTGACCTTTCTCTCCAATTTGGCTTTCTGAACCTAGGGTGAAGTTGAGGTGTGGTCTTTGAGATGAAATTACCCAGAGAAGCTGAGATCAGCACTCATTTGGTTATCTTTAGGTACACATAAGCTGTACTGAATTGATAAGGAGTAAAAGCTCAGCTGGATGACAGCAGGTAAGGCATTTCAGATTGTCTGAATGTTTGGATCCAGTCTCCTGTGAGAGCATCAGCAATGATATTTTGGCTGTCTCACCTTAAAACTCGCACAGGCTCAACTAAAGCCAGAAGTTAAGTGTACTTGTGCTCACAAAACATACAGGTACCTCTTCAACTGCTTTTCTTTTTGCCAGCATTTCTAGTGGAACTTTGGCTGTAAGTGCTACTCACTTGGCTTGATTTTGGGCCAGTCTGCTGCTTCTATCCTGTGGTCTTCGTACTTGGTGCCCGAATAGGCAAAGAGGTAGCGGCTGATCTCTGCTCGTCCCCGCAGGTTGAAGTAGGTGAGCTTGTACTGAGGCATGCTGGACCCTGCTGGGAAGGGAGACAGAGCTGCTTTACACAGGGTTAACTCAATCCTTGTCTACAAAACACTCTGTCTGCCTGGTTGTGACAGACATGCTTGTACAATGCAGAGGAAATGTTACACCAAGCCCTGGTGCACTGCACTTTGCAATTGCTGCATTGCTCACACCTTTTTGTTCCCCATTTGTCAGCCACAGCACATGCAGACATGGACAAAGACAGCTGAACCTGCAGTTCCTCCTTGAGTGACTCCTGAAAGCTGACTTGATTTTTTTTTTTAATTCAGATGTAATAGGGACTTTCAGCTTTCATTTATTTCTCTTGTGACTCCAAACTCAGGCCATCTATAAAGTGATTTTTGATTTGGTTTTATTTGTTGTTTTTTTTTTTTTCCCCAGATATATTATTCTTCTGTATCAGAAGACAGTTGTTATCTCGAGGAGCAATTTTGTTCAGACCTGCCCTGCTCAGCCCCTACTGCTTATGGAGACCTTCATCCAAGACCAAATCATGAGAATTATGAAACCCTTGTGATTTTTTGCATCAGTTAGTACCAAAGTTGTATAAGCAATCGCCCAAAGTTATTTTAGAAGAAAAATTTGCTATGGAAACCATGCTACAGTGTTGCTTTGAGAAAATTATCATTGAATTTTCAGATTTTGTACAGAAGCCAAAAGAAATCTTGAAATTACTTTATTAAGTTTTCATGTAATTTATTTTTTTCCTTTCAGTTCCAGTTAGGAGTCACTTTACAGGACTTGTTTCCCAGGGTAACAGGCAACAAAAGAAAGTATTTGAGAGTTTGATTGTACAGCAAGGATGGTACAGGAAAGGTGAACAGATAAGGCTGCTTTACATGCAAAGGTAAGAATTTACACATAGCACTTTAATAAGAGAGCTCAGCTGAGATTTGAATGTGCTGGGGAAAGGATAGTAAAACAACCATCTTCCTCCTCACCCACAGCAAAACTTTCTCATTTTTGCTTTGAAGTAGACATTGCATTTACCATTCTTTTATATGCATCACATTCAGAATGTTTGTAAGAAAGCCTGGAACACAGATCATCTGCACTGGAACTCTTTTTTTTTTTTTTTTCATGAGTAAGAGCTACCACATAATCTCACAATAGAACAACCCCCTGTTTAGTCACTTGCCTTGAAAACATGTGCTTGAGGAAATACATAATGAGCTTTTCACTTTAGACAGAGAAGCTCTGAAAAGAGCAAACTGTTTTTGCCACTTGTTCCTCTAAAGTCAAAGCACGTAACTTCTGTCTTCAGAGTAGCAAAAGCAAAAAGAAAACACAAACAAAAACCCCCAGCAAATAAGCACATTAGAGACTGCTTAATTAATTGTAAAATTTATCTGCTGCCCTACAGCATGCAGCAGGCTCAGAAGTGAGTTATTAGTGAATGGAGATTCACCTTATTAGTGAATGGAAACTTATCATGTCAAATGGCCTAGCAGAGAAGGAGGAAGAGAGCTGGAAAATTACCAATGGAGACATCTACAAGTGCTTCCAAACAGAGATTCCATTACAATTAAGTCAAGTGTGTTCTTTTGCACAGTACAAAAGAGAGAGGCTTCAGGTGAAATGAGTTGCATCAGGATGTGATTAGTTTTTTAAAATGTGTTAATTAAGGGAAAACTTGTTTCTCTGCTGCTTGGCAAAAGCAGCCCACAGATTACAGGTGCAACCACTTCTCTCTCTAAGGAGAGAAATTTTGACAAACCCAGCTTTTTCAAGCAAGTTTTAGGTAAGTGGCAGAGCTTGGCTACTCCATTTTCAAATTTTGTACCCAGATTTATTACTTGGTATGCTCTATATATGATAATACGATATACTGTTATATACTATGAATTTGGTTATGTGTCTAGAAAGTTAATGTGAAAAGAGACAATGAGATTGTAGCAGGATTTTCCTCCCTTTTCTCCCTGTTTCTGATTTGGTGTTGTCATTTGAGAGTTAGGAATGGCATTTTTAAAAGAGCTTGTGTTATTTGAGATTCATGACAGCGACTCAGGAGCCAAAGGGAAAAACCCTCAAACCTTGAGTCTTAATTTTCAGGTTTTTAGAGACAAGCAAATGCTACTGATTTAGTGTCTGTTTCCCTCCTTTAGGAGTGTCCATAGAATTTTTTCCATAAACACCTATAGCAGTCCCAGTGCCCTGGACTTGCTACACCACTCACACATGGCTCTTGTTTCCTGGATACCTCTTGCCCACTCAGCCTTCTTTTAGCAAATAGTTGCTGGCAGCTGGAAGGCATTTAAAAGCATAAGAATAGTAGATTTTCAAGGTGCAGTTGTGAGGGAGTGGACACCTACACAGAGAGAGGGCTGGAGATGGCTGAGGCCCGAACATTCCAGTAGGTGAGTGTGTTGAAAGAGCCTAATTCTTACACTGGGAGCTCTCTGTACACAAAGGCACGTCCAGTCAAGAGTAGTGAAGTGATGTAAAGAATCAGGGAATTTTGGCTGATGATTAGCAAGTCTCTCTGCCTGTTGTGATAGACAGTGGAATAGTTTGGTCTGTCAAGGAAGCAGAGGAAGTTATTGTTTGAGTTGTCTAAAGCAAAGCTAAACAAATTTCTAATGAACACATCATAAGGAGTAATCAAGTATTTGTAGTGGTGATGCACTTCTAAGCTTATGATTTTTTTTCCATCCATAAGCAAAAATAAAAACAAAACTAAAACCAACTCTACAAGGAGTTTACCAAAAATACATGACGTTTTAAAAGCCTTTATAGGTTTACTGTAAACATGTTTTTGTAAATATTTGTAGGTTTTATTTTTTATTTACATTTACTGTGAAATGTCAGGAGTAGTGCTTCCTAAACGATTACAGATAAGTTTCTAAATGAAAGAAATGGTTGTGTTCAGAATAGCTTTTTGCCAAACATACAAAGTAAGCTGTTAGGGGTTTCTTTTTCTGGTCCTCCTCTCCCTCATTTCCCCAGTGTGTTTTATAAAGAAGGGGATCATGAGGAACTTATGAAAACCATTTAAACCATCCAGAATTACTGAATTATTTAAAAATGTCATTTCTAGGGGAAAAAGATCTATTTGGTGTCTTTGAGTTGGTTTTTGGGGTGAAGATGTTGGGAGACTTTTTTGGAGGTGGAGAGCAGGAAAATCTTTATCTAAAATTGTTTCTCTTTTTTAGGTCAGTCATGGCTTAAAAATATTAAAAGATCGTGTGGTGGGTGGACTTTAGTGCCCAGACTTGCAGGCATTTAGCCATCTTCTTAATGCTATTAAATCTGTTCAGGTGAGTTCATTGCAAAGCCAGATGTGTATAAAAGCAGGAGGAGGTGATTTACTTTCCACCAATAAACCTGCCACCTCAGCAGTGGTTTTGGAATTTTTATTCTGATGAATACATGGCTGGGACAGCCCTGTACACCTGCCCATCCTACAGTGACAGCACTTCTGAGAGGAAAGGTGATGTCTTTACAAACAATTTGATGAAGATGTGGGTTTTGAAGTCTTTGAAATGGGTCTTAATGTCTCTACTGACTCTGGGCTGCAGGTTGGCTGCTGAGCCCAGGCAGCTTGGCTGCTGAAATAGACAGGGTCCACACAGGCCTGAGTTCCTGAACTTTGGGGTAAAATAGTAGGTTCAAGGGGGGATATGTGGTAGGTGGTTCAGGAAGGCTGTACCTTCCTAGTTCCTCAGTCAGTGGGAGGGGGAAGAGGGCAACGTGTGGCTGGGAGTTTGGGATAAAAGGAGGCTGTGCCCTCTGAAACCTCAAGAGAGAAAACCCTGAGGGCATGCACCCCAGTGGAACCTCTCCCTTTATTCGAATAAAGTTGCAGGACTCTTGTGTCTCCTTTTTGGACATAAGCCTCTAGCATTTGTGGTTTTTCCTGACACTTCAGTCCCAGTTTCATTGCATACAGCTTTCAAAACCATGAACTCAACAGCTTTAAATTTACTAATTTAATACTTGAAAGTTGTTGACCCACTTAGCTGATTTACCAGCTTTCCTCTGTGACTTTCTGAAAGCCAGCTTAACTGGCTTTAACATACCTTTAAACAGAAGATTAATGGATCTCATGATTAAATTAAAATTGGAGCCCACCCAGTGACAAAATCAAACAGGAAATCTGAGAGAATGTCAAATATGTGTGAAGTTGGTGTCCACCATTATACTCATGGGTCAAAAAATCATGGTGGAGTTACAAGTGTCTAAAACTTTTATGACATTTCAAATTATTTAGAACTGTGGCTTTATGGAGATACTGTTTTTCCTTATGAACTTAGGATGCTTTTATTGCAGTTGAAGCAGGACTGAGCAATCGATTTGAAAACTTCAAGCAAGATTAGAGTTTAAAAACGGAGCCCAGGAAGGAACCAGCATTTTTTGGGGATGGAAATACTGACTTTCAGATAGCAGTAGTACAGAAGAGAAAAAGCACTGGCAGAATGGACACTGCTCAGGCTGATTTTCATGCGTGCACCCAAAGCACTCAGCATCTGCTTGCCAGTGTTTGGTCCTGTGTGCCCAGCCTCAGCAAAATTAAGCACCAAAACTCTGCTCGGCTCTCTAGTGGAACAGTGTTTCATCTCTCTTTTGGAAAATCCTGCCCTCAAGGGACAAGAAAATATTCTTCAGGCTGGTAACAGCCACCAAAACCTGGATGCATGTGAGGAACGTATTAACTTTTATTTATGCCTCAAGAGAGACTGCTGCCATTTTAGAGTCTTTGAGCAGACAACGCCCTCAGAAAATGGTGAGAAACTCTGGTGGGATTTGCCTGGCAGCATGCCTCAATATTGTCCAGGTTTTATGCTATGTATCCATTTTTTGTCGTGGGGTGGAAAATTATACAGAGCTTTACCGTATAATTTATAATAATACTGCATGCTATGTTCAGGAGGCAACTGGGACACATGAGGGGGGCAGAGGCCACTGCCATTTTAGGGTCTCTATGAGGACAAGGCCTTTAGAAAATGGCGGGACACTCTGGATGTGGGGAGACTTGGCCTGGCAGTCAGTCAGGGGAGGGAAAGCTCCCACCACTGGGCTGCAGGTGGTGAAACCCTGCTGCCCAGGAACAACTCTCCCTGACTAGACTCTAATCCCAAAGTGCTCAATGGAATTACAGGAGGAGCCTTAGCACATAAACGCAGATAACTGCACCGTAACCAGGGCCTGCTGGCTCCATTTCTAGGGGAGCAGGAGGCTTGTCTGGAGGTCTGGCTCATTCTGCCCACTGTTCTGCTTGCCCTGCCTCAGCTATGTGGTCTTCCCTGCCTCTCTGTTCCCCTTTCTATCCACCTTTGGTGATACAATATTTCTTTATTTACACCAAGAAACCTGTTCAAAAGAATCCCTCTACGATTCCTTTGCAGTGGAACGCGACGATGGCAGGTACTCAATGTGTGAATTCAGAGAAAATACTTTGAAATAAGGCAGCACATAACTACATTTTCCTGTATAGGGTTGTTAGTATTTGAGATGACAGTCAGCAGAGACCTTTCCCTGAGTGAAAGAGGGAAAAAAAAAAAACCAAAAAAAACCCAGAAGGGAAGAGGGGGAAAAACCAGCTAAGTTGAGCTATGTGTTCATATGCATCCAAAGTCTGACAAAGGGCTTGTGGTGCAAAGTCCCCTTTAACTGTACTTTGTGCTGCAAGAAATTAAGGGTTTTCTAGCCTGAAGGTTGCATTAACACTAGAGGATGTTAAAGAGCCCAGATGTTCCCTCCAAGAACCAAGACCAGTAGGACTGAGGTAAGGTTCATCCAGATGCTTCTAAAAGTTGGATCTCGAACTGTGTGCTTGGAAAAGATGATGCACTGCACTGCATTTCTATTCATTCAGCATGAGGGTTCTTCATTAATTTAGGAGTCACTTATGGAAACAGCCAGAATTAATGCCTGACACAATGCTGCCCTGGCTGTGGGTCTGCCATAGAAGGGGAAGCTGCAGGTCTTTGTCTGCCAGGTGTCATTGTCCTCTCTTGAATTGCAACCAGAGCATGACAATGATTCAGGAGAGATGATTCAGTCAATGGATACCTCTTAATTTTATTGTAAGATTAAGCTTTTATAACCATTCAGAGTGCTTTTTTGTAAGATTAAGCTTTTATAACAATTTGGAGTGCTTGGATGCTGGAGCTGATTATATATTCCATTTTCATTATTTTGCAGGATGAAAATATAACAACAAATCAGCTTTCACTCACGTAAGCCTACAGGTATCTCTCTGCCAAGAAGACTCTTACTTTATGAATTGAAGTTTGTGTCCTCCATAAGCACTATCCAAAGGTGAGAAGCTTTGAGGACATTTTTCTTTGTTTTTTTTTTTTTTCTAGTGCTGTTTTCAAAGCATTTGCTCTTTCTTTATGACATCTTTCTGCAAAGTTAGCCTAAAAATCAAATAAGTTTTGAAGCAAATGCAAACCCAACAACCTGATTTGGATGTCCTACAGGGGTGGATGGAGCACTGCAATTTCACCCAGTTCTTATATTTACTCATATATTTCTGCCATGTACACAGTCTGAGGTCTTAAAATTAGTGTCAGCCAAATGTCTTCCATTAATAGTAACACTGGGATTTCAGGTAAGACTCTTTCTTGTCTTCCTTACTCCCAGTGTGTAGGAGTATACAGTATGGGTAAATGAAGGTGGTATAGAATGTAATCTTAGCCCCTAAAGAGTTGAAGCTGAGCCAATTATTAGGGATTGGGAGCAGGCCTGACTTTAACAGGCCACAGCTGTAGCCAATAAGAAGAGTGTTATAAAAAAATGGATTGGTTGAGGAGATCTGGAGTCAGTTGGCTGCTGTGAGGACAAGGAAGAGTCAGTGCCTAGAGGAGCTGCCTACAAGAAACATCAAGGAGGTACGAAACTCCAGCAATATGGAACCCTTGCAATGTAATGATAATAGAATTCTTGCAATATATGACAACACGGGTGACAGGGCCATGGGCACAAGTAGTGCTCATGTCAGCTAGGATACTCAAATTAGAAAATGAAAGGTGAGAAGCTGGCTGGGTCTCTGCATGTATAGACAAAAGAATCTTTGCACATTAAAGGAGCAATCTTTCTTAGGCTGTCAGCTCAGGAGTGACTTGACTTCTCCAAATATGAAGCATAGATTTTTGGTTCTGTTCCTTAGGGGTTGGGGAGAGTTGTGTTCCTTATGGAGTACAAAGAAAAATCTTTAACCAGGAAAGAGACTTAGTCTGTCTTGTTTCGCCTGAGAAATATTAAGCATAGTAAGTTCAATTTTGCTCATATTTGCTTATTGTCCTTGTCATATATTCCTCATCCCTGTGACTGGAGAGCTGAGCATTAAAGCACCTTTCTCCCTCCTCAGTTTTAAAATGTTTTAGCTGTCCAAGTGAGCCTTTCTGCCTTCATTTGTTTAAAGTTTCACATTTCAGAAGAAGGAACCAGAGAGACAAGACTAAATTAGTTACTGTAGAAGGCAAGTAAAGCAAGACTTCCACAGCTGTAACTTTATAAACTGCACAGTGTAGGAAAGATAAAACTATCCATGTGCAGTATTTCTTCCTTTTTTTATTTAACCAACATAACAGTCAAGGTTTTGGGGAAAGGCATAATTGTTTACATTATCCCTTTTGAGCAGTGCTGAAAAGGCAGAAACCCTGTGAGGAGCAGCCTTGCCCTGCCCGTGGGTGTGGTGCTGCACTCCTGGTTACCGACCAAATTGGTTGCTGCAGGAATGTCTTCCATTTTTTTACCTTAAGTTAAAAAATATTAGAGATTTAAGAGATATTTTCAGCCTCTGAAAACGAATAATAGTACTGACTTAATAGTTTTGGTTAGTTTTTGGGTTTTTTTCCCTGCAAAGGAGGTTTGTTGTTTTGTTTGGTTTTTTTGGTTTTTTTTGTTTTTTTTTTTTTTGGTGGTTTTTTGTTTTTTTTTTTTTTTTTTGTTTTGTTTTTTTTTTTTTTTTGTTTTTTTTTTTTTTTTTTGCAAAGAGAATAAGAAATTTTCTGCCCAACCTTTTGGGGAGAAGGATTAGAGAATATTAGCAGATTGATGGAAGACTGCAAGTCTTCCAAGTCTTCCAATGGAAGATTTCCACAGTAGTCTGGTTTGACAGAAAATAAAATTAAAAACTCTTAAGTAATTCTATTTGCTGTCAGCTCTCAGTCTGACATAGGCTCTCTTTCTGAAAATTGATGGTCTCTTTTCCCACTCTGGTCCAGTTATAGAAAATAAACATATGGAATTGATACCTTATATTTCTAAGCCAGATAGCAATCTGGATCTTGGAAAGAAAAGAGAAAAAAAATCTGTGCACCCTTTTCTGTTTAATACACAAATCATCTGAAGTCAATGTTTGTGGAATTTTATGTAGGGTCCAGTTTTGAAATAACAAATTCCAACTATAATGGATGCTTCTTAGTATGATTTTCAAGGTTAGATTTCTGGATCACATAGAGCATAATATAGATTTAAATTATTTTTTAGAAGGATTTTGCATGTGCATACATCTGCTGTGCTGCTTATTTGTGACCGGTGGGGGAAGTCAACATCCTAAAAATGAGAAAAGGTTTTAAGGCATTAATGTGAGAGTATTGACTAGCACTAATGGTTATAAGTATTTCAAGTGACCTGATGAGTAAAACTCTACTATCTGAGCAAAGCCTGATCTATCAATATGTGGGCTTTGAAAAAAAAAAAAAGGAGCTATAGGAGACCTTAAAGCAATTATCTCTCCAAGGAAGCTTTAGGCTTGATTTGCTGATGTGGAAAATCAGAACTCAAAAATATCCTTCAAGAACACAGGAAAAAATAACCACTTGGTTTTTTGCTGATTTTTTTAGAAAAATAACCACAATGTAGCAGTGAAAGAGGAAGACAAGAAAGATATGAAAAGTTGTTTGTTTTTTTTTTTTTAAAGTGGGAGTCCAGTGTGAATGGGCAGTGAATGGGTGTCCACTGTCAATACTTGTTGAAGGAGAATGCCAGACCTCACTGGGTTTCCCTGAGCTGAGCTTGTGATTGCCCCCCCAGGCAACTGCAATCAAATTAATCAAAATTAATTCAGATATCTGAACTTCACCCTGTTTGAACTGAAGGGAATGAGGGAACTCTCACATGTCAACAAGATTAAGGAGGCAGGGAAGTGGTGATGGACAGGGCTTTACTCAGCTGCTTCAGCGGTGTGTCCTCGGTCTGCCTGGCTTGCCACACCCTTCCCTTTAGGGCCTGAGCATCTGTGGTGACTTTGCTTTCTGTCTGATCCTCAAACTTTGGATTTGCATCTACTTGGTCCCAGTTTTACGTAGACAACTTTTGAAATTGTTTTGTGCAGCCTCTTTTAGATTAATAAATTTCACACCCGTGGCCATGAAATACTGGTAAATAAAATTGCAAGAGATCTCAGGAAAGATGCAGACAAAGGAGTGGTTAGGATCCTTTCTCAGGAAAAACTACTTAAGTCTTTTATATCCACATCAGATGTTTCAAGAATTCCCAGAAGCATTTTGTGGTAGAAGAAAAGCCTAAATCATCTTAATGCTTGCCAACTCCATGTTACTGCAGTAAAATTCATGCCTTGCATCTCTCTCTGCACTCTCCAGATGAATCAGCATGACCTCATAATATTCCTACAAAGCTCAGTTGTGAGCAGCGTAGCTCTGTACTGTTTAGCTGGCTTTCCAAAGCCAGCTGCTTTTTGCCAGGATGAATCATGTCTGTTTTCTGACCTCATAAGCCTGTCCAGCACAAAAAATTTTGTAACTGTCTTGGCCACCTGACATCTTTCCTTGGATGCTAAAAAGTGCGGTTTTTCCTATCCCAGTCATGTGTGGGTGTGAGTGTGTGTCTAAGTGCAAGGGGGAGTACAAGTACCAAATCCTTCCCCCTGCTTGTCTAAACAACTTTGCTCTTGACCTGTTGTATATCATGAACCTACTGTATAATTTGCTAAAAACACCCCTAAATTATAGGCATGAAAGACTCATATAGGCTTGTAAGCATCCCTGTAGCAGGCACAGGTTTGACTGGGAAAGATTTTTATTCACTTTGCAGAGTTCTCCAGTACCCCCCACTATGTGTCCTGGTCACAAATTCTTGGCGTCCTCCTGCTCTGCCCTGCAGTACATGGCACACACACAACTGTGCCCAGGAGGCATCAGTACAATGGGCTGGGGCACAGATCTCAGGTATTTTCAGATATTTTGAAATTCTTTTCTTAGCCAGAGTGAGCCTGAGGAGACCTTGCTAAAGTGCTCTTCAGGCATTGCCGTTCTCCTTGAAAGCACCAGTGCCAAATGTGGCTCTACAGCTCTGAGCAACACCCAGCCAGAAGCCTGGGGACCACCCAAATTTAGCCATAAATGAGAAATGTGCAGGACCCCTGAGTTACAGTCAAAAACTGCCCAGTATGTAAAACCCTAACCTGTGTGTTCCTACACTTGAGTAGTAAATGCTTTCTGAGAGGCAGCTTGCTGCCAGTTTCTCATGGAAACTGCAGCTAGTCTGGCTCTGGGGCAGTCCCAATTGCTGCGTGCCTGGCACAGAAAAATGGCCCTTTGGCTGAGGCATGCAATTACACATCACACATTCTTTTTTTGTCACACATCAACTAAACTAAGCTTGTGAGACAGCATAAAGCTTTGTTTGCCTTCCCTCTTTGCATCTGCTACAAATACAAAGCTTAGTAAAATTTGCTTGGTATCACTGAATGTCCTTGTTTTCTCTCTTTTTCCATCTCATGCTTATTCTTTACTAAAGTCATTCCAGCAATATTTTGAGTTCCTTCTAAAGAGATTCAAAAGTAGGTATTTCATTTTTTCTCAGTTCATTGTTGTGGTTTGTTTTCTAGGAGTTTTAGCAGATTGCCTCGAGATCAGATAAGGTTCTTTAAAGTGGTGGCACTTTGAAATGTATATGTGGGATTTGGCTAATTTTTTTCCCCCTTCCTTCTTTTTTCTAATGCTTCTTGGACTAACTGTAAAAAGGGAAAAATTTTTGAAATTTGCAGCATATATGGTAAGTCTCCAGCAGGTGTGAATGAGCATAGCTTTCTGTGCCCACTGCCAGTCCAACGCTAGCCATGTCAGTGGCTCCTGGGCAGTGTAATTACTTTCTGGTGAGATTTTGATCAAGGACGTTTTGAAAACGAGCACCAACTTGGTTGGTGCTTCTGCTTTGCAGCTGCTCAGGAGAAGGTGGGACAGACAGAAGGAGAAATGTTATGAGCAAACCTTTAGGGCAGCAGAGCATGTTGGGCAGTGGCACAGGAGCGTGCTGTGCTGGCTAACATGCTTGCTTGTGCAGGAACCCAGAACTCTTTAAAGAATTACTTTGTGTATATTTTCAGTTTAAAGTTTGGAGAGCTCCCGTCTTATTTCTATACAAATAGATTTGACCGTGTGCCTGGGCATGTGTGCGTCTGCAGCAGGGAGCCATTTATACAATGTGCACATTTTTAGGTAGAGGTGGATTCTATTTTGGATTAAATAAAACAAAAGAATGAACAAAAGTAAACTTAAAGACCATTGTGTCTTTGTTTCTTTACAAATAATGTTGCAAGTTTCGAGTATAAAAGTACTTGTGTTTACAAACAGTTGTATGGAGTACAGAAGCCCAGGAAAGATACTTTTATAGCTTTGGTTTGTTTGCTTGGATAGTCTGAAATGAACAGGGAACGAGAGACTGCTTTTAACAGAGGAAATGTGTGTGGGAGGATTATGTATATAGGAAAATGACAGCAGTTAGAAGGAAAGAAAAAAGTCCACAATGGCTATTTAGAGTATCATTTTGAAGTAAAAGACAAATAACAAAAAAACCTTCAACTTTGATAAGGAAAAAAATTGAGTGGAGTCAGATGCAGGAGATTTTTACTCTATAGAATGACTGTGGGAATTAGGACCCAAGTATGTTAATCCACTGGTTTTGAACACAGGAATTTGAAAAATTAACAGAACAGTGCACAAAAATAACCTGAAATAATTGGTTGGTGCTGCTTAAAATTCATTGAATTTCTCTGACGTTAGCCTAGATTTAGCTTTGGTTATGTAAGTGAAGGCATTTTAGTCAGCCTTTACATTTAATGGAATATTGGTTTGAAATGGGTATTCGCTTACGAAAAACCCCCTGCAGAATTCCCAGAGCCTCCTCACGCTGATTTCTTGGCTGATGAGGGCGTCTTTTCTTGGCAAGTACCCTGACACACAGCCCGATTACCCAAGTAGCTCAGTACTGACTGAGCAAGGCACTGATGAGGAACAGCGCCTTGGTTCTACACCAGGCTAGTGATCTGCCTGTTTGTCTCTAGGAAAGCAGCTCACAGTTCTGAGCAAAGTCTGGTTTCAGCGGTGCACGTGGTGGCACAGATGTCCCAAGTGCAGCAGGCACAGTGTAAGGATGCCTGGAAGCAGCAGAGAAGGTGCATACATGGGGCGCTTGAGTTACACTCGCAGCCACCGTGTGGAGTTGCTCTCTGCCGGTAGCGCCACTCAGAGAGTCAGGCTGAATACACCGAATAAATCTCTACAAATTAAACACTCCCAGGACGTGCTCTACACGCATCGTAATTTGACAGCCTGACCTCGCACGCAGCCACTGTAGCGGTAGCCTAGGGAGGGCAGAGTAGAATCAGAAGAAGCAAGGGGAAAGAGCGGAGCCGGGCTGCAGCGGCAGCGCAGCTGAAACGCAACTCACTCCGGTGCGGTGATCCGCGGTCCCTTCCTCGGTGCTCGGGAGCTCCCCTGAACGCCGACCCCGAAAAGGCTGCGGCGCTCGGGCACGGGCTGTTAAATATGCAAACCACCCCCTTCCCATGACCGCCTGCATGACTCTCCTCCTCCCCCGTCTCGCACACACACGGTATCTGCATCATTCCTGATAACGAGCGAGTTTGCTGACTTGGGGCTAGCAGAGCGTACTGACTGCTGGAATTTCTTGGATTTCGTTCCAAGCAAATTTCAAGTGGTAAAGTGCCATTTGATATTATATAATAGTAATAATAATAAAGACAGGCTCTGAAGAGTTGAGTCAGATGATGGGTGTTTTTTCTAAATGTAAAATATGTGGAACAAGTCAAGTAATGTCTTTTGTAGATTATTTCTAACTCATGTGAAGCCCACATTCTTTGATCTGTTTATAGAGGAAAGCCTCAAACAGATGCAAACAGAGACACTCCAAAATGCTCCACCACCAGTACTAAAAGAAAGCCAGCTCCTAAACCTATTACATAAAGAACCAAGTGTGATTTAAGTTGGTGGTTTTGGTTGGTTTTGGTGGTTGGGTTTTTGTTATCAGTGAAGAAGGATTTGTGGTGCAAACTGTGTCCATGAGTAATGCACGTTTGTAGTTATGGCTGTCATGTTGCTGCTTCTCATCTGTAGTGGATGTTGTACTTTTCTGTTTGTTTTTCTTTCTCCTTTTTGTACTTCGGCCTTAACAAAGTCCGTTCAACGTTGCTCTGCTTTGCTCTCCTCTGAGCAGGGGATAAGAATGCAGCAGAATTCGAGCAAAGTTTTCTGATTGTACAGTGCAAAGTGTACCACACAAATCTGCTCTGAGGCTTTCTTTGTGTCAATAAACAATTGTGTGTGTTCCCTGCAGGTGCAGGGAGTGGTACTAACCAAAGCACTCTCTCCTGGCATGAGCTGATAGATCAGGCTCAATCGTTTGCTGCCTGTCAACTCATTTTCATGTAATACATGTTTTTCCCTGATGTAAACAGCTGAGTTTTCACAAACCAACAGGCTTTACAGCTAAGAAAAAATTTACAAAAAGAACCCCAAAGTCTCTTCTAATTGGGACTGATGTATACTGAGTGATAAGCCAAATTGCTGAGGCTTACCTTGGTGGTGGCATTTCCATGCTTCAAGATTTGCCTTGGCTGCAGATTTATGCTTTAATATTCCTTTTCTCCAGAATGTCACCTTGGAGGTGATGGTTTCGAGGGCATCCCAAAAAGTAAAGTTTCAAGTGCTCTAATACCATATGTCATCAGTTTTTAATTGTTGACCTTTGATAAAGCAGACTATATGGGATAAAACAGTTCCTTCAGTTGCAGAGAAGCAGTCTGAGACTTTTTCCTCATTTAATTTGCAGAAAACTGAAGGAATTTTTATGGTTTTAAAGCAAATGGAACTTGAAAGAAATGCATTTTATATACATTTGCACATTTTGAGCAACTAGGAATTTTAATTTATTTTTATTTCGAGCAGAGAGTGAAACACAGCAGCATGTTGTGGGATTTGGTTCTCAGCCTTCTCAAAGGGAGGCAGAAGGTATTATTCTCCAGGAATTGCTTTCAACAGACAGCAGGTTGGCAAGCTTGCCAATAAAAACACGGTAAAGCATTAGTAAGCACACTGGTAATCTAACATTTGCTTTTTTTGTGAGCCATTTAAGGAGTTAAAACTGTACCTTCACTGCAAGAGTTCCATTCACAAGTATGAAATACAAGTGCTCCTTTGTGCTACAATTATACCTTCAATGACTGACAAGGTACCGAAACCCCCTTTTTCCCTTTGCTTTTCCAACCTCTGACAGGAGTGTGCTGGGGCCACATTTTTCACTTCCCCTTTTGAATGGGTGACTGAGTCCCTGTCCAGTGGAAATTGCCCTCAGGCCATGCATCGTGGGCAGGCATTATTCCCCTCACTGCTGCTCTGAGCACCTTAGGGTCAGACAGTGGGATTTTACAGGGGCACCTATCACTCAAGCTAAGTACAACTCTTTACATGATCAGGAAGTAGGCTCTCCTAAAGAAAAAGTAATTCTTCCTTTCTGCCAGATTTGGCTCAATGCATGTGAATTATCAAATAAATTCCTCTGCTTTCTAAAATGGGAAGTGATTTGTCCATACGATTTCAAAATAATGACGTTAGTAGTGCACTGCCCTTGTTTTCATTTGCTGATGATTTCTTACAGATTAAGCTCTCCCTTTCTGTTGCCCTTTTGGCCTGCAACTGCTGATGATGGCATGAAAAATTGGCTGAACTTCTCAACGAAGCAGTCAGGCTGGGACTGTGTATCCATCTGTTACATGAGGCTCCTTGCCTAAAGCATCTTTCACCTCTGTCCAACTTCTGGAAACTTCAGGGATGGGAGAGCAGACCAGTCAAGATCATGATGTAATAAATGAAGCATGGATAAAACCTGGGTGTGGAGACATCCATTCATGTCCAACACCGTTCCTGGGAACGGCAGCAGGGGCACTTTAGTGGCAGGAGCTGCAGTCAGCTGTCTCAGGACTCAGCAGCTGACCTCTTGCCCATTTGTGTTTTGGTCATGGAGCAACATAAAGGTTTCTCATGGTCACCTGAGCCCCATGGACAGCTCTGTGGGTGTATACCTGCCAATTGTGTGGAGTCACCAGTCAGTGAAAGGATGTTTTCTATGTTTTTTATACAGGGAAGTGAGGACATTAAGGTCAATGACACATTTCATTTCTTGGTCAGCGTGGGGGCTTTCTTTGTGATTTGAAAGCCCTAGATGAATGCAGAGGAACTCACATGGATTAAATTTAAATCCAAGCTTTAGTTCAGCAGATGTCCCTTTCAGGGCATTCACAGGCTATTAGAGGATCAGTACACTGCAGGCAGATCTCCTGCCCCGTGACTCCTAAGTGTTGAGGGATCCCTCTGCCTATTGATTGTGGCCAGAACTTCTCCACCTCTTCTGTCCCAGCTGCTGCTCCACCTTGTGCCTGGGAACTGATAGTTAAGCAGAAGGTTTGAAACAAAATGTAGCATCTCATAAAGTTGCCTCTATTCTGTTGCAGATCTCTGTGCTGAGATAGCTTGCTTACTGCACGTGCCCGGAGAAACAGCCATAATTCCTGAAATCTTGCTTTGGCAACAGTGAGAGGCTAGCTCCCCAGAGCTGAAATGGGAGTAAGCACATCGCCACAGTGCAGCTTTTTCCCTGCTGGGAAGGAAATTCCAACCATTTTTTATGGTGAGTCAACTTTTGCACTTCACAAAACACGGCCGTGTTATCAGGACTGGTAACCTGCTGTTAGTGCACCTACTTGTGTGTTCAGGAGAATAAATCCACTCAAGCCAGAAGTTTCACTGTAAACTTAGGTATAGTCATCATGTTCACTTCCTTAGTAATTTCCTCACCTACCTGTGCCTTGTTTGATTGTTTTTTGGTTTTTTTTTTAATTACAGTACTATGCTGCTATCAGAGACTTGAGCAAACTAACATTTAGTATATGATATAGGAAGTGAATAATTGCAAGTTTCATCATTTATAAGCCACTTAAGGGGGGATATTAGGCCTGCAAAATGCTAGACTCACAAATGTAGCAAAGGCACTTGCTCCTTTATGTTTATATGTAATGGAGCTCAGCCATTTGCTGAGATTTCTATTCTCTTTTAGCAAGCAGTAAATTCAGCCAGAAAAGTACACCTTCAGAAAGACCTAATGTTGGACTTCTGCAGCTTAAGTTTGCAAACACTTTAGAACAAAGAAGTGCTGGGGAAATATTGAAAGTATTGGTATTTATTTTTTGAAAAGTTGACACATTTAAAGTTTAAGGGGAATTAATATTTTTGTTGCCTTTTTTTTTCTAATTTGAAATATAAAATAAAGGTTAGTGTATTTGAAAACATAATCTATGTTAATATAAGCATGTTTCTACGTGTACAGCTTGCTCTGCTCGTGCATAGTCCATTACATTTTTAAGATATTTTGTTAAAAATATATGCAAGAGTTACAAACGCATTTGAAAGAAATTATCCATTCTTAATCAAATATCCTTCCAGTGTTACTGTAACTCTAGTAAAAGGCCATGCTTAATGATCAATGAGATCATTACATGAGCAATAATGAGATTTGCTTTTGAAGCAGAGCAGCTTAGAGAAGCAATCAACTACAGACAAGCCTGCAATTTTGGGGTTTTAAGTTTAGCTGATAACTTTTTTTTTGCTCTGCTCCTGGCAGCAGGGAGCTTTTGTGTGTACAATGAAAAGCATCAGCTGAAAAATTCATCTTCAAGTTACTACATAGGGAGCCATAAGGAGCGGTCTGTTGGACACACTTCATGTTCAGAAGTGGTCTCTTGTCTTTGTTCCTAAGTAGGAAGGTTCATAGCTACAGCTGGTTTTTTAATATGAAAGACCCTGATCCAAACTCCAATAAAGCTGGCCTAAGGACTTGTGGGCTCTCATCTCAGGGGCTGGTTTTGCCATTGAGAATTTGGGCAGGATCATAATAACTCATTTAGTTGGAGCATTTGGAATTGCCTTTTCTAGTGTGGTTGCCTCAGTCCTGAGCTAACTGGCAGACTATTTGCTTGATCTTAGCACTTCTATTTATGAGAAACTGGCCAAGGCTTAAAAAGCCACTTACCCTATAGAATGCATTTATCCCAGCAGCTTTTCTGCCTTAGCAGAGGACATTCTTCCCAGCTCATAGGGAGTTACATGCATATCTGACAATTAAATAAAAAGTCTTGATGACTAGCCAGAGAACCCATCTATTCAGAAGATGCAGTTCAGCACAGAGACACTGAATGGAGGTGTGTCAGCTGATGGCTGACCCTTACCCATATGAGGTCTCTATACTGACGCTTTGCTTCCTGTTACATCCTGCAGAAGTTTGTCATGGAAATGAAAAACCACGTGGCCAGGTCAGAGCCGATCAGCTGCTTTTCTAATTTCAATTAAGGTTTTGTTATCTCTGTTTAAAAGGGAAGGAAAAGTTAAGAAATAAATAACCGTACAACTTGCGGAAGATAAGAGAGCTTTGTTCCTCATTTTGTTCATGTGGTCAAAGTATTGATGAAAGCTGGGGATGCTGTCTGTGTACTTGGATAGATAAATCATGGGGTTTCAGCCCCTTGCGGGCCCTTGCAATTGTATCACGTTGCATGAACAACTACGTAAAGGAATCAGATGTGCTTTATGAGCAGGAGAATAATCTGTGATTCACAGAAGTAGGTCAATGCAATTAGTGAAATGTTAAGACTCATAATGTAATGTAACATGTGCTGTCTGCCTGATTCCATCCACATCAGTTGCAGCAGGGATAATATTAGGCAAATGTTTTACTTAACAAGCAAATAAAAGCTTTTAAAGGAAAGCCTTAAAAACATGAAGCCCCTTCATATCACGTACAAGTACTGGATGGTCCCACTTGGAAGCCCCCAGGGAGTCCTGAGTAGGCACAGGACCTGTTTACGGATACACACTTGAAGGGATGAAGGAGGAGAAATCATTCATTTCAATAATGTGAAATTTGAGACTTCTTAAAAAAACCCCAGTCCTTTCATGCCGTCCTTTGTGATTCCACAAAACGAATCATTACATATCACAATTGCTTTCAAGGATTGAGAAGAACGTGGTTTAAAAACTTGGTTGGGTTTGGTTGGTTGGTTTGGTTCTGTTTGTGATTTCATTTTTTTTTTTAGTTCTTTAGGGGGGAATCTTTGAGGGGGTTTGTTGTTGTTAGTTGTTTGGCTTTTTTTCTTTTCTGAATTATTGTTGTAGGAGAAGTCTTCTGTTCCCTGAAGTATGTGAGGCTGATCTGTCAAAGTGAGTGGGACAAAGGGATCAATGTCTAAGCCTTAATGCTTAGGCTTATGGCTATGCCTATGGCTCCAGCAGTGACTATGCAGCACCAACTGCTCTAATCACAATGGAAACCAGTACTGGTAAATCCAACATATGTGGATGTGACTATAGCAGTGACTATGCAGCACCAACTGCTCTAATCACAATGGAAACCAGTACTGGTAAATCCAACATATGTGGATGTGACTATAGCAGTGACTATGCAGCACCAACTGCTCTAATCACAATGGAAACCAGTACTGGTAAATCCAACATATGTGGATGTGACTATAGCAGTGACTATGCAGCACCAACTGCTCTAATCACAATGGAAACCAGTACTGGTAAATCCAACATATGTGGATGTGACTATAGCAGTGACTATGCAGCACCAACTGCTCTAATCACAATGGAAACCAGTACTGGTAAATCCAACATAAATTCACTAAGGGAATGCTTGTAGTTTTTGTCCAGATGACAGAACGTAGCCAGTTCCACAGCCAGCCCACCTCTGATAATCACTGTATCCCTAGTGTATTGGTATGGTGAAGGAGGTTAGAGGAAGTATATATTTTAAAAAACTGTTTAAAATACCAGATGACAAATTAACTTGTCTAGCTAAAACACTGGATTCTTTTGATTAAGGAGAAATTTTCAGGAAGAATTAATGCCACTAGACTGAGGTAGTTCTAGGAACTTATTGCAGAGATAAGAGGAAGAAAGGGTAAATCTTTGTGCACCAGAAACAAATTTGAATTCAAAAAACAGGGAAGCTGGAGTGTATAAGTCATTACAAGATTAAGAGAATAGAAAATTGCCATGAATTTATGAGCAAGAAAATTATTTACTTGTTCTTTTGTGCTTAAGGGGAAAGGAACTTTGCATTTTCAGCTTCTCAAAATAAAAATAATCTCACATTTGGATTGCTAGCTGTTCTTCCTCCTCCCTGACTTAAGCAATAGTCTGAGGTGCTTAAGCAGAAGTTACTTAGATGTTCTTTGTCTGAATTTCTGCTGGCAATGGAAAAAGTAAAGTAGGTAGGTAAGAGTGGTTCAGTCTCCTCTGTTCTTGGCTCCTTTCATCTCTCTGGTGGTTTCTGAAGCTCTTACACAAGTGCAGCTCCACCCCTGGGCTGCCAGAGGATGTGACTGTGCTGTGCGTGAGCCACACGCAGCATGAGGTGACACTTCTGTCTAGCTGGGGCTCTCAGGGACTCCTGCTGACGTGTGCTGCCCTGTCCCACAGTGCAATCCTTGAGGTGATAGTGCCATTCTTGGCCTCAGCCTTTCCTTTTCTGGGGGGATGCTGTGTTCAGACCTGCAGGCATGTCTTTAAGGGTGCTTGCTTCCAGTGGCTTGAAGCTCAGGGTGCAGTCCCCATCTAACTGTGTGTAGTAGGCTGCTGCAATCCTAGTTTGCCCATAGAAAGCAAAGAAGCACAAAGCTAGAGGCAGAGACCTGGAGGCCACTTCTAAAGCTAGTTATAAATATTTTATTTTTTTATCTCTGTCTTGTGCTTCTCTACAGTAGTTGCAGGCCCAGAGAACAAAGCGGTGTCTTTTGTTTAGTGGTTTAAAGTACAGCAGAAGGGGATGGGAGCTAACATTTGGTTGATGTTAGACAGATGTAAACTATGAAATTCTGTAAAAATTAACAACAACTGGGCACTATTAGAATGAGAATCAGTTGGGGGAAGTTCTTCGGGGAGAGAAACAGGGATTGCCTTTGGCTTTTTCTCAGGTGCCAGAGTGCCTAAAAATAGCCATGGCAGCATGTTCTGGAAGGGTGATCTGGATCAAAATGCAGTTCTCAGCAGTAGTTGTGCTCCATGTTCCAACTCTGATAAGCAGACATGGTGGTCAATATGAAAGAGCAGAGCAAAACTGCACTGTCTCTTCACATTGCTTCTGTAGAGGCAAAATGAAAATAAATACTGTGTTGTCTAGTAATGTGCTCATTTTAGCTTGGGGGAGATATTTGGAGGTGTTATTAAGTGCCTGATACATTGGGTAGACAAGATGTGTCCATCAGCAACAAGCAACCAGGGGCATTTACTCATAATGGTGCAGTTTCCAAAGTGGTAGAGATGACACTGAGCAAAGTGTCATAGCTGGAGGAAGTCTCTTCAGGGTAAAATGAACTAATATAAAACTAGATGAAATTCTGTTTTCTACCATTGCAAAATTGTTCATCAACTCAAGTGATTTAATTCATATGGAGACCAGAGCTTACTCTGTCAGGATTCCTGGATTTACCTTATTTTCTTTTCAGCATAAGAGAAAATAATGTGAAATGTCTCCAGCTTTCCAGAGATGGGACTTTCAAGGTCAATATCAGTACTTTTATTGCCTCATAAAGGGAAGCCTGAAATGATCAAGATTCCTGTCTGGTGAGTTGTTCTTAAGAGGTTTCTGGTTTTGAGTTCTTGGTTCTCTGTCAATCATGATGTTGTGAAAACATTTCTTTCTGCTGCCCTTCTCTTTCCAATGTACTTTTCAGGACACACAGGTGGCATAACAGTCTCTGAGAGATATTAAGACTTTCAAACAGCCACTGTTCCTTCAACTATATGTTCTTGTCCTTTTCTGCAGACTTTCAGGAGTTAAAATTAGTAGAGAGCGTCCAGCTTTTGGCAGATGCTGCCATATAACTGACTTCATCCATCCATCAAATGCTGACTGTGACACTGTAAAGGGTCTACACATATTTTGTCATTATGTTTATAGAACTTTTTGTTGTTGATTTCCAAATACAGAAAGTCTTAGTGATAAACTGAGTAGTATTTGCAGAGCAGTTCCCTCTTCCTGTTTGCTGTAAGTAGCATTAAATGACTTAGAAGATGAGAGAAGTACAATTGCATTTCAACAGAAAAGTTTCTCTGTTTGGGTGCAAGTGCTTTGCTAGCAGAATGAAAAACAGAACAAAAATTGGAAGTGCACTGAGTAAAAAGACCAAGCTCTGTCCTACTGTAGGCTTTGATATTTTTGTCATTGTCTAATGCAGAAAGGAAAAAAATCTTTGGATGCTAAAAGTAAAATACTTGTTTTGAACATACTTTGGACTATTCTGTCTATTCTCATAAAATTGTGGGAAGACATAACTTACTTGAACTACAAGTTTTTTGATGTTTATCCAAAATACTTGCTGTAATATTAAGGCTTTTGCAACATCATCTTTATCAGTAAGTGTTTTTCTTAGCAAATATAGATTAATTTTTTCCACGAGTTTTAAGTACCTGTGTAAGTTGTTCTTTTCTCCATGATGGATTTTTATTTTACTGTTTCGATAACTAAGATTATTTCTTACTTGCAAATTTTTCTGATGCTGTGACCTATGTAGAGATATTTTACTGCTGGCACATCATTTGACACACTTTATGCCAAGCACCAAAATCATGAGTATACAGCAGCCCATGAGCAATAGAGTTCCCCCCAGTAGATACTGTTAAATAATCACTGCACTTCTGGAAGGGTGCAATGAG
The DNA here is from genome assembly GCF_051311805.1 of Agelaius phoeniceus. NCBI lineage: Eukaryota > Metazoa > Chordata > Aves > Passeriformes > Icteridae > Agelaius > Agelaius phoeniceus. Next base: position 22,800,299 of record NC_135268.1, read on the forward strand.
AATCTGATAAGAGGTAAGCTGAGACAAGAAGGTGAGACAAATAATGTATCCATAGGTTTTCTGTTCCATTGTGGAGCTTTTCTGGGAGTCATTGTGAAATGATTGACTTGTCTGGACAATGCTCCCTTTTGTTTCCGCTGATTCAGAGAGTGCAGGAAGAGAGGAGCAGCCTGAAGGATCTGGCTGGGTTGTTGGGGTGGGGTTGAATGTCAGATGTAGGTCTGCATCAGCCTGGTTTTGTACCTAAAGATAAAGCAGAGGTATTGGTGCAACCCCAAACATTACAGTCTGACAGGTTGCCTGCAGGCAGCTTTCTTGCCTTTCTACCAATCTCATGACCTGTCTGAATGAGTGATCAGGGAGGGTTTGCTCATCCAGGTAGTCTCCTGAATTTCTTAGAAGTAACCCAAGCCAACCTTGTCTCACACCCCTCTCACCCTCCCTGCTGATGAGGGCTGCTGCTTTCCCCTTGCGCAGCAATGGCAGCAGCTCAGACAGATCCCTCCTGGAAGGGGTGGTTGCAGTTGCAGTCACAGTCTGCATCTGAGGCTAAGGTATTTCAGAGACCACCCTGGCCTGTGTGCAGGCAGGGCTGTAGCTTGGTGTATGCCTGAGAGAGAGGCCCAGAGCTCAGGCACTGCCGTCTCCTTTCAGATGACATTTTCCCCTTATCCTGTTCTCTGCATTGCTGTGTTTCCCAACGGGAGAGGATGCTGTCATACTTCCTTCTGTGCCTTGTGTGAAAAGTGCAGAGTCTCCTCAAGTGGTGAACACTCTCTCTTTATCGTTGCAAAATATGTGCAGAAAACATTGCAGAATGTCTTCACCACACTGTGTACATCTCCTCCTCTGTACTAAAATACTCCCTGCTGAGTATTGTCTGTTTTGAACTTTCTACTTTTGCTAAGATTTTGTTAAACTTACTAAGTCCCTTTCACTTTTTAAACTCTGCCTGTGTACAGGCTTCCAGTTATACACTGCTGTTTTTCCTCTAAAGAAATAGCAAAATCACTGGACAGTTCTGACTTTTTTACCACAATAGTAAAGAAATTAAAGTAGATTTGTGTTCTTAATCTATCATACTTCTCAAATTTTTGAAAGGTGATGAGTTAGTAGCTGAAGTAGAGGAAGCAGCTGAAATGAAAGATATAAATTAATTTCAGAAAGTTGCCATAAAAGCAAGAGGAACTCTGTTGTCTGCCTATACCTTGTACTGCTGATCTCTTACCATAATCAAACATTAGTCTGATGACAAAGGAGATGAGAAGAGTCCACAGATGATGAAATCTAGCTAGTGAGGTAAGGATCCCTCTTTTCTGGGTTATCTGTGGAGCTTTCTATCCCCATTATAAGCTGAAAGTGACATTTCTCTTTCCAGCCTGAGATGGATCAGTTAGCTTCTGATAAAAAGGTCTTCAAGGACCCAACTTGAGACACAGTGCAGTGCTCTGGAGTAAAAGTACAGCAAGGGTTTACCTGGAAGTAGCTGTATGTGCATGTTTGAAAGCAAGGTAAAATTTTGTCACCTTCAGAAATTCATTTGTTGATTTGGTTACTCAGTGTCTCAGGAATGCATTTATTTGCATTCTTAGGGGAAAAAATTAAGGTAACAGATGTTAGTTGACATTCACAAAGTGTAGCGCAGTTTACACTTTCTCACAAGATTTGTTTTGCATAGAGCCTTCTATTCCTAAGCAGAGAAATGAATGAAAGCAGTCACAAGGCAATGCAAGGATTATCTCTTTTAGCATAGCAAGTTACTGGAAAGAGGATTTGCCTTTGGTTGCAAACTCTTTGGCTGACCACTGAAGCAGATGACATGTTTGTTCCATTGCTGAAGCTGTCTTTGACTTCATTTTCTCATGTTATCCCCAGCTAGAAGCTAATCAATTGGAACTACTTGGAGTTACTTGTACCCAATGAAAACTAGAGACTATGCAAAAATGATGTTACTTCTGCAGGAACATAGCAGTAATAAAATTACTTTAAAGTGTTGCTACTGCTGGTTATGGTGTTGGTGATAGAGTAGTTTAGGTTGGAAGGGATCTCTTGAGCTCTACTAGCCAAGCCAGTCTGCTTAAGCACGGGCAGCTCAGGCCTGTGTCCAGTTGGATTTTTAATAGGTTCACAGCCTGTTTCTGTGTTTTACCACCTTTAGACTTTGAATAGCATATCCTTGATGGAATACAGCGAAGGACATGAAGATGGAATTTCATGTCCTTCGCTGTATATCCAGCTGTTTCTTCTCCAGGCTGACCAGTCCCAGCTCTTTCATCCTCTCCACACATGACAGATGTTCCAGTCCCTGAGATACTTTTTCAACCTTGGGCTGGTCCCACTCCAGTAACTCCACATCTTTTTTAGACTGGGTTGCCCAGAACTGTGACTGGAGCTGGTGAAGGTACAGTCACACTCACTTGGAAGCAACAATTTTAAACTGTTTTTGGACTTGTGCTGTTCTCTAGGCAAAGCTGAAATACCTAAGTAAATTATTCAAATGTAGGACTTATTCCAGGAAGGTGTTGTGCAATCTCCTTTTCTGTGGCCCTTGATATGAGCTTTCAGCACTCAGCATAAAACTTTCAAATACTACACAACAGAAATGTAGAAACAATATGGCCTCCTCATGATTAAGCTGGATTTAACCCACTTATTTCTACATTACATCCTTGCAGTGCCAAATGGTGATGTTAATTTTTCATAAATTATATAGAGAAGACAGTTCATCAATGTTAAAATCACTGGCATTATGACTCATAACTTTTTTTCTCCTCTTCCATATTGAGGCACAGTCCTGAAAGTGGCCTTTTTTCTTGGTTTGAAATTGGTGACTCTCTTCCCAGTCACAGGATGGGAGAGTTATTTAGTGAGTCCTGAATCACTCTTTGATTCCGAAATAGTGAGGGCAGGAGCCTGGAAACAAAGTTTCACATTATTATGGATGATACACAGGAGGAAATGTGATTCTCAGCTTATGAGTGCTGTATATATTCAGGCTGATGAAAGTTCATTGAAGTGGTGTCGTAAATAGATTTACCAGAAGAAACATTTTAACTTATTTCTAGAGATACCTATTGATCAAGCAAAGAGATCAAAGAGTGCTGAGTAAGTAATGCAGCTATGTTAGACCTCTATGCCTCAGAGAAATATTGGAAATTGATATTTAAATAAAAATTTCTTCTAATAGCACATAGATTTAAAAAAAAAATAGAAACTTTAAAAATCCCTCCTAACTCAATGGAAGCTATCAGTAATTTGGTGAGTCCAAATGTTTTCTTATCCTCATTCCAGAAGAATAGTTTTCTTCTTGCAGAAGCTAAGGACCTGCTAAATTGACTTACCTAGCCTCAGGCGTTCAGAGTAAGACCAGTTCTTTCAGACTGTGTTTTCCAATGCATCCCATCTGGCATTTACTACACTGTTTCTGCCTCCCACTACTGACATCACTCCTACATGGTAGGTAGGGCTCTAGTCAACATGCCAAACATGCCAGGCCCCTTGGAGAGTCAGGACAGAGGCTGGATGTGAGCTGGTGTCCCTTAAAGGCAGGCTGGCAGCACTCAGGCACTGCAGGGTGCTCCTCACATGGACAGGGACATACCTGCTCTAAGAGGCTTTCCTCCACATGACCTCAGCTTGCACACTTGGGGTTTTCAGTGGTCTGACAGGTTGGATTAAGGCAATTTCTCTCAGGTAAGCAGTGCAGGTAAATGTAGCTTCTGGGGCCTTGTGCTGGCACTGGACAACAGGGTAGTAGTGAAGAAGCTACAAGAAATGGAGCATTTATGTCAGGACCACTTTCCAGGAATGGATAGAAATGAGACCCTGACTAACAGACACAGGGAGGATGTGAAACACTGTGGACTTGAGCTGCTTCTGTGTAAAAGACAGAGGAACACCTAAAACATAAGACACTGTAAGTTGATTTGAGACTAATATTTCTGTCTTGAATAGCAACTATTTACAGGCTCGAACAGGACGGGGCACTCGAAAATCAGTGTCTTGAGCTGTTTTATTTCAACATCAGTCTCAACACTTAACAATGGAGACACTCGATGTGAACAGCTCACTGATTTAAACAGAATGCCAAAGAAACGTAATGTTACAACACAGCATAAAGCAAAATCTTTCCAAGTTTCAGCCAATCACACATAGAGCAAGAGCATATTGACATTACTTCTACCCAATTACATGGAGCACACGTAGCTTCGGTTAAAACAATAGCGGCCTATTTTCTAACACAATGGCTCGTTCATGTTAGCCTTCTAAAATATACATTAAGTAAATTTGTTGCAACCAAAAAGGACAAACCACATAGGCTTATTGTTCTATTTCTCATGTCTAAGCTGCAGCCTAAAACTCTTTCTGCTATCTTGGCATTTCTCTGTCCTTGCTGGCTTTTTGGGGCCTGCTTTACCCAAACTGTTTAGAAAATTAAAAACATACAAAGCTTTGTTTAGCCTCATCTGTGGTGTCACCTCAGACTTCAGCTGCTTCTGTGTAAAAGACAGAGGAACACCTAAAACATAAGACACTGTAAGCTGATTTGAGACTAATATTTCTGCCTTGACTACTTGTGTTCTGGGTAAATATTACTTGGCTTGTTGAAAACCAGCCAGTCACTTGTAGTTCCAGGCATTTCCCTGAGTGGCAGGAGAGTAATTGCCAGACTAAAGCCAGGTCCGTGGGGCTGGTCAAATTGACTGGCAGGAGATGTCCTGCCTGACAAAGACAATGGGATGCCTTTGGGAGTGCTTAAGTGTGGTTGGACGTGCCCTGCACACAGACAGGGCTTTAGGACTCCAAAAAAACTGTTGAAACGTTTAGAAATAATTCAGCCATCCAAAGCTGCCATCATATCAAGTAAACAAGATCATAATGTGAGAGGAGATATAAATCTACTCTGAATTAAAAGGGGGAAAACATTCTGTTGGCAGCAAGCTATTCCATATCTGCCTCTTTTAAGTCCTGGTTAATGTTCTTTGAAAGAATTATTGGCAGTCAGCATCAAGAGCGGGATACTATGCTCTGGGTGAAGCTCAGCTCTGAGTGCAGCTTCTACAGCTTGGGTATGAATAAATAATGGTTTCAAAAGAGCTTCAAGACAGGCTTCTGTCAATTATTGACACCTTTGTCACCAATTATTGGCAAAAGTAGGGCAAGGGTTGGGCCACTGCCAAATAATATTTATAAATCACAGAAGAAGAGAACATGACAGGTTATCAAGGAACGAGTGTAAGGAACATTGGATAAACCTATACATAATTAAATCCAAGATAAAAAAATATAGAGTTGTTATAAGAGCACTTAATCAGGAAGGCTAAGGCAAACTACTCTTTGGAATATGTCGTGGCAACTGGGACAAAAGTTAATATAAAAAGAGAAATCAGTTTTCCAGCCCACATCTCTTGCAAATACTCTCTGCAGGGGAAGGATATACGCATATTTTTGTAGGGTTGAATCTTAACAACTTCTTTCCCTCATTGCTAATGTTATAATTCCATTTGTCTGAAATGAATGTTTTTAATTATAGATTCATGGAGTTGCATCTCAAATTCATCATGGCAAAGTGCTTTACTGAATCTAGATGTAAATGAAAAGCTTGATAGAATGAAGTATAAATAACTTTATTAAAAATCATCCTCATTAGGAAACTCATTTGAGTGAATGAAGTGAGTGAATGATTCCGTTTTCCATAAACATCCACTCACATTTATGAGTTGCATGGAAAAATAAATCATTGTTGCACAGCCACCAAAGAACCTCATCACGGCCTAACTTTTCCAGCATGTGGTAATGTTTGCCCTCATTTATTTGGTGTTGCATGCTTAGTTTCAGTTTCCAGAATATCTCACTGCACTGAAGATGCTTCTGCTTTCAGCTCTGAGGAGATTGAGCTCTTGTGCTGGGAAGTGCTTGTGCACTGGTGAAAGGTGATGCTGAGGATGGATTTGTGGATGGCACCAGTCTCCTTGTCACAGGTTGTGAAGGCCCTGTGAAAGCAGGGCTCTTAGGCACTCAGGAAAGGCCCCCTGGCTGGTACAATTGATCACACTGCTTTGGATGGTTTGGTGAATTCATTCATGGCATTGGTTTGCGTGTGCTGCATTTCTTAAAAACAATGCTGTTTTCCATTCTTACTGTGAGTGGCTAATACAAAATATCCTGAGTGCTTGCTGTCTTTTGAAAATCAACACAATATATTCTATAAGAAGCACATAAAATAACTAGGCAATGAAACAATTAATTGATTTTATAATGAAGCATGAAATCAAATAGACTTTGAGATAGAGTTGAGAGAAGCTGGTGTCTGATCTGATTAAGATCAATGTTATTTTCCGCTTGTTAGAGCCCAGGGGCCTCTGGTGAAGTCATTTGGTCTTAGCTTAGCGGTCATAGAGCAGTTTGACAGGTTTGACTTAGTGGTACATGAGTGACAGCTCAGTCTTAGTAGGGCATCAGTGCAACAGGGATGTGGTTGCTTTGATGTGGCCAGATTTATATCGTGGGGATGAAAAGGGGACCACAAATAATTCAATGGGTTCTGTACCTTTTGATCACATGAGAAGTTTTTCCTGAGCTGGAATGGGGAATTCATTGTCTCTTTGAGGTTAAACCAATGAGTGTACTTTGCAGAAATGTTAGACAGCAGTAGAATCATAATCACAAATTTCATGGGTTTAAATTGTTACCTCGAATGGCAGGTCCAAAGAAATTCAAGATGCTCAGCTGCTTTTGCTCTGTGGCCTGGCTTGGTTTTGTTTTTCTCCATGGTGCTTTCCATGCAATCACCAGCCTGGGAAAGATGAATTTAAGAGGGCAGGACTTCTCTGTCAGGGGGAAGTTTTGCATCCACCTGGTTCCCCACGAACTTCTGTTTGCACAATCAGGGTGTAGTTGATAAATGTCTTTAAAAGACTTCTTTGATTTGTAGCCCAATAGGGGCATCTCAGCGCCAGAAAACTGCAGTTGAATAATTGAGTGGCTTGGGTAAGGAAATGTTCTTTACCTTAAAGTACAAGTAGAAAATGTTAATAGAAGAATTTCTTGGAGAGTAATAATTACACTGACCTGATGCATGCTACAGAAATCTCTCAGATTGAAGGGGACTATTATGAGAGCTTAGCAGGATTTAGAATTTACCCCTGTACAAGAAAGTCCGGTATTTGCACACAGAGCTTTGCTGACATAAAATCCTCATGTTTCAAGGCTTTTTCCTGGGAATCCAAGTTCTGAAAGACCAGGAATTTACCAATGTAGAAGCATTTTCAACATCAACAAGATTATTTTCATACTTCAAAGTTTGTAAAACACACATGACTTGAATTACTGAAAGGCACTTTTTAACTTCTCTACTCACCCAGATTTTCCCATTTTCAGTGCCTTGGAGGGGTAGCCAAGGGGAAAAGGTAGTTTTGTGGTTTGTTAACTGCTAGAAGTTAAGTCATGTCAAAAGCTCAGGAAAATGAATTGCAATAATTTCTGTACAAGCCAACCTGAAATAAAGTAGGGGGTTTGGTTTTTTTAAAATATTCTAGTCTACTACAGTAAACTTCCCATAAAATCTGTGCTTCCCTGGAAAATCAAGAGCTCTTGGTTATTTCTGTGTGATACATTGAAGGTGTATTCAGTCCTTTGCTCAGCTCTTGATTTTAGCAAAGGTTTGAATGTTGATTATATTAATACATCTCTGCAATGTCACACTGAGTTTTTTTTTTTATTGCATTGCTAACTAAGGTATAACTAAGAAGCAGAATAAAATGTTTTAATTTTTTTTTTTTGCCAGGATAGGAAATGTGAAAATGAGCAACAGGTTAGGTAAAAGAAATATCTGTCAGTACATTTTAGAAGACAGCTTGAGGGAGTTCTTAAGTGGGCAAGTCAAAGCAAAGTAGTTTTTGCACAATCAAATATGGTTTCAAAAATTAATCCATTTAAATTATTTCTAGAATGTTAAAACCTGTGTAGGTACATTAAACTTACAGTGATCCTATCCTTGATTTACTACATTAAAATCCTTGATTTTAATGTGAGGCTGGATGGCATTTTGGCAGTGGGGGACACGACTGTGGCACTGACAGTGGGATATAAACTACTGCAGAGCCCCTCTGCTAAAGGAGGATATCTGTTAGCTAGCTAAATATCATTTCTGAAGGGTGGACCATAGGGTGAGTAAGGTGTCAATTCTGTTGTGAAATGCCGCTCTGGAATAGTGGCACTATTTTAAGATCAAAATGTGGCAGGCACTTTACTATGGGAGAAGCCAACACTCCATAACTCATTGTTTCTTCACTTTTTTACAGGTTTATCAAATTTCAGCGGTTCTCCATAGCCCAGTGAAATCATCACATATCCATTTTATTCAGCTGAGTCTTCCTGCTCTGTGTTCTTCTTTTGAGCTATGGGTGAGTGCAAAGCAGTAGGTGAGTGTAACACCATTTTATAAATATAAAACCATTTCATGCTAGACCTGACAAACAAACAGCACTAGCTTTGTTAGCAGACTTTCCTTGTTCTTTATACTAAGCAAGAATCCTGAGGATTTGAAGCTTCATGTAAATCTGTTAGCTAATATAGGCTAGCAGATTTTGAGAAATCTGGCTTTTACTACAAGTTTACAAGGCTGTTCCAGTTGCTGAGAAGTCAGAAGTCTTGGTTATAAAGACTCTTGGGAAACTGATCCATCAGTTTTACAAGTTTACAGTGCTGCTGGAAAAGGGCCAGCACTATAACACTGGACCCTGGAAATGAATGAAACATTTCTCTATTAGCTCATATAGCTTGCAACACCCTGGTAGCTGAGTAACTTGCAGGTGTTGCTGCATTCATCCTTGCAGTATCTGAATAATCCAGGGAAATGCAAGTACAAGCAGCTATAAAAATATTTCCACCTCTCTTTGTGGACAAGGTTTCCACCTCTCCTAGCCCAGCAGGGGAAAATCCCGAAAAGCTTCCCTTTCCCTAAAGTTCTAAGCAATTTTTTTTTGTTTCGTTAACATTAAAATTTTATGTATGGATTCTTTGTTAGTTTAATCAAACTTATTTTCATTCTACAAAATGAAAGTAAGTTTCTCCAGACCAGTGAAAGTTTAGTAGAGTATTTTTTAACTTCAGGTAACTTTAACCAAGAAATTTATCTCTTAGTATAAGCATCCAAAAACCATAGTTTTGGAAACTAAATCAAAATCTCCGGCTAAGTTTCCTGTGACATATTTCTCATACCTTGGAGCCAAAAGTTTTTTGGAAGATATTTTTGGAGCAGCATTTGTAAACTAGAATTAGGAGTTTGCTGACACCCTGTTGTTAAGGGTGCTGAGTCGCCTCTTTTAAACAAAAATAATTATGAATCATCACAATTTTCTAAATTAAAAAGCAGTTCTACATATTCAGAGTTTTGACTGTAGTGAATCTTATAATGAGACAACTATTAAATTAGATCAGTGGCTGTAATGTTGCACCAAAAAGGAAAGAAAAAGATGCCTTCAACTCCTCTTCTTTGACTTGAATTCTTCTTTTCAATTCTCCCTGAGATGCATCCTACCTGCATGATGAGATGTATGACATGACTCAGAATTGCCATGTTCAGAAGAATATGATATCAATTCAACCTTATGTTTCCTGTCCAGAGGTGACCGCTTCAATTAGGTGGTTGTAGAGAAGCTGTGGGATCAGATAAGAGATTACAAAATTCTCTGGAGAGAGCACGAGGCTCTCTAGGTAACACAAAGTCAGTGGTGATCAGGAAGCAGGGAAACAGTAATGCCAGGAAGTAGGTGTAGAAATCATTATACGTGCCAAAACTGTTAAGACTAATAATTAGTATTAGCAATAAGTTATGCAGCTATCATCAGATCACAAGGAAATAGTGACAGCAAATTTAACAAGATGTTTATGTAGTTAATTCTTTGATTGATGTTTTGTTTATAAAATGCTACAATGGTAATGAACATGTTGTGCCTTTAGAGGGGCCTCTTAGGTGAAATAAAAACAAGTTGGTGCATGGCTAAAACGGAGGCTGCACAGTTTTGCCTGGTGCCGCCCTGTGCATCACGCCGTGTTCCTGTTACACCACATCAGGGTCAGGGAGGTCTGAAGCAAGAGGTGCTGAAAGAAACAAGAAAAGGGAGAAGATGCAGCCTCAATTGCAGGGGGCAGATTTTGGCCTATTCAGGATGCTGATTTATGTGCCCAGATGACCTAGAAATCTGATGGCATCCTGGCCTGTACCAGGAACGATCAGCAGGACCAGGGAAGTGATTCCTCCTCTGCTGTTGGCACTGGTGAGGCCTCATGTCCAGTTCAAGGTGCCTCTGTTCAGGAAGGACATTGAGGTGCTGGAGCATCTCCCAGGAAGGGCAACAAAGTTGGTGGAGAGTCTGGAGCACAAGTCCTGTCAGGAGTGGCTGAGGGGCCTGGGGGTCTTTAGCCTAGAGAAGAGGAGTCTCAAAGGTGACCCTATCACTCTCTACACCTCCCTGAAAGAAGGGTGTAGCCAGGTGGCCATTGGTCTCTTCTCCCAGGCAACCAGTGACAGGACAAGTGGACACAGACTTCAGCTGTGCCAGGACATGTTTGGGTTAGATATAAGAAAGACATTCTTAACAGAAAGGGTAATTAGACATTGGAATAGACTACCCAGGGAGACAAAGGAGTCACCATCCCTGGAGGTGTTTAAGGAATGACTGGATGTGGTGCTTAGTGCCATGGTCTAATTGACAAAGTGGTATTTGTTGGACTTGACAATCTCAAAGGTTTTTTCCAATCTACCTGGTTCTGTGAGTTGCAGAGTACAGCTTTGTGTTGGGCAGACTTTCAAAAAGTGAACCGAGTGAAGGATATAGAACAAGAAGGGCCAATTCTTTCAAAGTAAGGGCCAAATCCTGGTGATTTGTGCCCAGAAATAGCTCTGCTTAGAAAATGCCATAAAGGTGGTTTTTTTAATGCATATCTGAAGATCAGTGTTGTAAACCAACTTCTGTTCTCACTATCCTAACACAAATAGATAAGCCAAACGGAAGCTTGTGATATAACAGCAGAAGTTGGTTCCATGACTTAAGTGATTTATTACTCAGGACCAAAGGCTGAAAAGGAAGCTGACAAGAGGAATAATAAAACTGTATTTGTATCAACAGCTTTTGCTGAAAAGCAACTTAATATTTCTCCTGTGTATTATACGAAATCCAAATTTGCTGACTTTCAGCTCTACAAGTCTGAGATGGATGAAGTGACTTTTGGATTTAATTTTTTAATTTAATAATAACAAAACAACTATGGGAAATCTTGCCATTTGAGCACAGAAATTTTTCCCTCCTTGACTTCTAAAGCTACACTGTGGCTGGGATGCTGAATGAGATGTCTCATTTTTTTCCTCAGCATTAGCTGCTGGCTCCTGACAGAGATGCAACACTGAATTTAATGGTGTAGTTGGGCAAATACTGCAATTCTAAACATACCTGAAAGCTCACAAACCTATGCTCTCTGCCTGACAGAATCTGCTATAGGCTGCTTTGATTCCTCTGAAGCAAATTGGATTACTTCTTGTTTCCAGTTAAATGGTTCCAATGATTCCTTGAATGGCAATATACCATTCTGAGTCATGGAGCTGGCAAGAGAGAATGGATGGTCTAACTAGATTTCTTTTCTATCTCTGAATTTTTGGTTTCTCACTGTTGTATTCCTTTGATTTAATCTATAAATTAGTTTGGATAGAAGCATAGCTGTGTGCTTAAACCTCAAAGTCATGTGCCTTGTTGCCAGAGTGTAGCTCTGTCAAAGAAGCATTAGTTCCTATTCTTTGTGTCATTTGGTAAAAAGGTGGGGAGAATACTTGGGACTATTGGGAAAAGCTTAACAAGAATAAGGAAACTCAAGAATTTATTTAATACAGTTTATCTGTTGTAATACACAGCTATATTTAATGAGTTTAACTGTAGCAAAGCTTACTTTACAATCTAACACCCCTTCATGCTTCTGAAAGAATATAAAATTGTGGTTTTTTCTGTAGGCCAGCTTTCTCCTGAGCTGAGAAGCTGGATGGAGAGTTCAAAATTGTAGCTGCCACAATAAATGATCAGTAATGGTACAGTTAATTTCAGCAATGAGGACTGTTCCCTATATTAGGAAATATTTTTTGACTTAAATTGATTTTTTTATCAAAGTATGTGCATGTGTGCACATGCGTGCAGGAACTCACAGAAATTGAGTGTGTGATCTGACCTGTCTATAGTTCTAATGCAAAATTTACTGTAGTATTTCTAAATAAAATTGTGGTTTTAAAAAACCCCACACTCTATTTAAAATGTTTAGAAGAAATACAAAACTTGTTTTGGTCATACATTAAATGGTCCCATAAGTTGTCCTGTGTAGTTCACCACATCCCCTGACAAAAATGTCCTTTTACCCTGCTGTTTTAGTATCTTATTCTGTCTGATTCTCTCTCTGCCCTGCAGTTTTGAGCAGGAACTTCGGGGGAAACTATCAATTCCTGAAAGTCCCTAGAGCAAAATGTTGTTTTTACCTTCTGGCTATCACTTAATATATGTTTGGGAAAAAAACTCATTTCAAAGCTTTCTTTGCTAGTGGTTTCTAGACCAAGCAAAACTTTGTTTCCTTTGCACGAAAGGTCTACATTTGTGTTATGGTTTCTGTGAGAAGTGTGGGAATGAAGCTACTTGTGGGAGTACCTGTTGCAAAGGGACAGGGGACACTGGGTGGTTGAAGAAGCCTGGACTCCTGATTGCCTCTCCAGCTTCTTCTGTGGTGCTTATCAAGCATCTCCTCATTGGTATGGCCCGCTCTCAGGCAAAGGGGTTTTGTCTGAAATGTTTCATTTTAGTGAAGTGGTGAGGTTTTTTTTAATAATACTTGTTTTGATGAGGAATGCAAGTGCCTCCTGATGACTTCTGTACCAGATGGGAGAGGGATTACGGGAATTCATGTGGCATTAGACCAGGAAAGCCGAGAAATTATCTCAGTCTGAAAGAGAGGGAATTTTAGACCAGAGAATGTTTGGTGAAGGGAAGAACAGGGTTCTTACTAACGGGTTTTTTGTTCTTTCTTCTGGAGAAAAACCCAGTGAATGTAAGTATGAAATCTTTTTCTGAGGTACTGCTTTCAAATAGTGTTTCCTTCTTTTTTTCTGGAACAGAATTAAAATTTTTGAAGATAAAAAATCAGAGAAGATCGCATTTGAAAGAAAGATTAGACAATTTGTATTTATTTTCTGATACTTTTAGCACCTGCATTTGAAGACCAGTCTCAGATTCACATGTGAGATTACCATCCAGAAGGTATTAGTAATGGCTTCTTTTTCTAGCAGAGATAAAATTCAAGTTTCTTCTCACCTCAGGATGAATGTACTACTACACATCTAATTCAGTTACTGGAATTGCTTCTGTTTTCTGAGGTAAGAATCAGCAATGGTTTTGCTATTTGTCTGAGTCTTGAGGATATTCAAGTCAAGATGCAAGCCAAATTTTTAAACAAGTTTGTAGTTTAAATTTAATTTTTTTTCTGGTTTAGCCAGTGCTTTAGGGTAATATCATCTGAAGAGCAATTCAAACCACAGGATTATTTGGCCTGAAATGGCTGAAGAAATTATGGGGTTTTTTTGCATGCAAAAAAGATCCTGAGAAGCGTCTGAGATCTTCTGAAACACATTGCCATATCATTTCAGTGGAAGCTGGATTTCAATTCTCCTGGTTTAGGAGGTGGATGGTGGGGAATGGGTTGCACTGAAGGTTCCTGCAGAGCTGGAATTGGTGTGTGATCACTGGAAGGGTGAGGGCAGGGCTGAGCTCAGGAAGGTCACACCACACGTGCTTCCCTCCCTGTGCTCTGCAAAGTGCCATGGTTGGAACAGGGCAGAGCATCACCTGGAGCACACACAGAGCCCCTGTCACCGTGTCAGCAGGGACCATCAGAGCTGTGTCAGGGGCTGGGCTGGAGCCCCTGGAGCCAGCACTTAACAGGGCACAGCACTTTCTGCTAAGTGTTCAGGGCAGTAGCACAGCTATTGCCTAACATGTAGTCCTTCTGGATTGGAACAGTTGTCCCTCTGGCTCTTCAAGGACGTGTGGGTCAAGCTGCTTTACATCCAGGTATATTCTTCCATCCTTTGTCATATAGGAACTGAAGATCTATAAGGGCTTCTTTGTTTTGGTGTCTTTTTTAAAAAGAATGTCTGAAATAGGGAGCCAATACCAAATTTGGGGTTCTTTTTTTAACCTCATTATTTGTCTAAGCATTGATAGGACTGATTTATTCAGCTGCCAGGATGAAATCCTCCAGGCTGGCTTTTTACACAAAAGGATTTTGTTTTAAGCATTTAAAGTGTGAAAATGTTTCTATTTATAGGAATAAGTCACCTTTGACCAGAAATGGGAAAACTTCAATATAGAAGATAACAAAAAAACAACAAAATCTGTGTGACTGTCACTGCCATGACTTTGACAGTAGAAGTTGTGACTTTTAGGGTTTTTCCATAAGCTGTTGGCGAAAATTCTGTGATTGAATGAGGCCAGAGAAAAAACTTGTGAGTTAGTAAAAATCAGAATGTCTTTCCTGTGGAAAACACTGGTATCATGAAAAGTGTTTTTAACTGAGTGTTGAAAGCAAAAAATACTGTATTTTGAGTAAGTTTACAGTATTGGGGGTGTAGCAAAATGTTAATCTGAGATCCCAGTTCTAGGACAGGTCCATTTCCATTCCAGTCCCAAACAGCCTTTCCAGAGGACACACAGCAGTGCTAGGAGTGGTAAATAAGAGCCCAGATTTCTGGGGACAGGGTGATTGTCTCCCCCAGAATATTATGAAGTTGAATTCCTCCCCAGGTCATTTGACAGTTGCATTCCTTCCCCTGCCATTTTGTGTCTCCAGCAGAGATAACGTTCCTTGGCTGTGCCTTGATGCTAAGGACCCTCTCCTTGGGAGGCAGGAGCTTCAAGGGCTGTGAAGATGATAAGCCATGGCTAAAAATCCTTTGCTGTACCTTATGAAATGAATGTCTTCAACTGAGGAATGAGATTGGGTGTGGATCTCAACTGGGTTGTTCTTTCCATGGGAAGGACTCTGGATAAGGGTAAGCCTGGGATGAAAAGTTCTGTCTGAGTCCTGGTAACTCATTGCTGCTGGTGGAAAAGGAGAATGGGAGGGATATCAGCCTCCAGGAGGGAAGGGGCTTGGAGAAGGGGGATAGGAATTATGCTGAAGCCCCTGTTCATGCAGGGACCACCACCTCAGCTACCTTCAGCTTCTCACTCTCAGAATGAAAGTAAGCAAAACTTCTCTAGGCTTGGCAGAGGTGAAAGAGAAAGGAAAGAGAAATGCCCAATTAATCACTGCCATTGGCATATGCTCTGTTAGTGAGGGAGGAGAAGTAAAGAGTCAAGCTTGTACAGGTTTACATTTTTGCCAGTGAGTGACCTGTGCATAAGGCGTGTCCTAGATAAGTATTGTTGGGTCTTCTTTGTCCCTTAAAAACTGCAACAGAGAGATTTGCATTCTAATTCTGTGATTAAGTCTAACCCATACCTTGATGGTAACTGACTGCATTTATATCCTAAAGCTTAGATTATACTGTAGAAGTTCAGTATTTGAAAAACTGTTCCTTGTCCATGATGACTAATCCTACCTGAGAAGCACTTGACCAAGGAGCTTCTTGAGTTTTTTCAAGCCCTAAAGTTTCTATAGTTGTTTCATTCACACTCAGCTGGCCTGATCCATGCTAACACTTTGTTTTCCTTTGCAATTAAAGTATTTCAGCTGCCATGTGAAATATGTGAGACTTTTTAGACTTGTCAGAAACTCAGCAGGATGGCATTGAGTGTTTGCACAGCAGCTTATAACAGTCCCAAGAATAATTCCTGGATCAACTTTCTGGCTATTTTTAAACTAGGAAAAATATGAACTGTTGAATAAATCCATTTTGTTCCTTGGCATATGATTATTTTCCCACTTTTTATTTCACTGTTGGTTATTTGACAGCTCAAAACACATTTCCAAACATGCCTCTCTTCCATCCCAAAATGAACATGTGACTGTGGATTACCCATCAGACTTTGACAGTCTTTTGGTCCAACAGCACACTTGGAAAGGGATTTCTATGTTATTTCTTTTCTTTTTAAAGCTAGAATGTACAAGTTCACTGGGCATGTGTTTAGTTTTCATTGAACTTTTTTCTTTCTTCCAGTTTTTGTTGTTTTGTTTATAGTTTTTTAATAATCATGCGGTACTCACCTTGTTTTTTGCTCTTCAGTGATCATAGTATCAGTAGCCGTAAGTGTATTATCAGTAGCCATTAGAGGACAGGAGGACTGGAGATCCCTGATGTGACTGTGAGATAAGGGAAGTGTAAAGCTCACTCCCATCCCACTGAATCTGAAGCCTGGAGAAGCTTTTGAGTGCAATTTTGCTCCCTTTGCCATTATACATAGTAGTCTGTAGCTGAATTTAGTCTGCTTTGCTAATCTCAACATTCAGAGACTTCCAAGGAGCTGGTCAGGCTGTTGTCATTCCCATGTGCCTTAGGAAGCAGCATATATGAACAGTCTGTTTTGTGTGAAACACCTTTGACACTCTGTGTTTCCAGAAATACAGCTGCAATAAAGGAAAGATGACCTTGGTGAAGGCTTTGATCAAAGTTGACTGTTTAAATCAATTAAAAGGTGGTTGGTTCAGATTAGATATAATAAAAACGTTTTTTGCAATGAGGGTTGGTAAAGCACTGGAACAGACTGCCCAGAGAGGTGATGAATCACCTGCAAACATTCAAGGGGCTCTCTCTGATCTAGTCGAAGATGTCCCTGCTAATTGCATCTCTAAAGGTCCCTTCAAACCTGCACTATTCTATGATTCTACATTTCTCAGTGTGCAGCATCTCTTGATTGACCACTGGGTCTGTTTTCGTGCCTGGATGTTTACAGTCCATCTCTGCTCTCACTCTGTCTGGTGAATATAACACCCAAGTGTTGCAAGGAGAGGAACTGTGGCATGTGAATGCACCTCATGCTGAGGCAGGTGCCCAGAGGAGCTGGGTCATGAGACAGCCTGCCCTGGGCATGGCAGCTCTGCAAGATCTGTGTTAAAGTCATCATCACCAGTGTTAAGTGGAGAAATACTAGCAAACTTCTTCTAACAACTGATTAATCTAGGATTCAGCATTAATTCCAGCTGTTGACAATTATCCTCTCCCTGTGGCTTTGCTGAGGTGTGGTGTTTGTCACAATGGATCTAACCTGCTAAACAGATACTGCTTTTTGCTCCACCAGGGATGCCTTTGGTGACAGATAAAATGATTCCAGTGTACAGAGGACAAGGTCTTTCAATTTGTTAAATTTGCCAACTGCATTGGGAGCCTGAGGGATGAAAGGTGTCATAGAAATGTAAAGTGCTATTACTCATCCAAAATCGCTCTACTCTGTTTTCCTAAAAAAAAGCCCTAAACAACCATGGATACTTCTTTCATGCATTTTGTTCAGTGTTTGGTTGGTTCCTTTAAATCTGCACACAGAACTGCTAAGAACCACTTAGCGCCTGGATGTTGAGTGGGTCTCAGGCATTTTATCTGACCTTTTGTTAGGCAGTTATTTCCCTTACCTGTTTCTCCAGTTGCTTGAGTAACCTGTTTTCTGTGACTAATTTTAAGACACTGATTTTCAGTGCTTTTATTTAAACACACAATGAGTTTAAGCATGCAAGTGAAGGTCATAAAGCTCAGTGAGTCCAAACACTTTGTCTGGTTGTACTCACTTGATTGGTTTACTGTATTTTCCCATGTCCTAGCATTAATTGCAAACAGCTGAAATACAAAGGCCTAATGAAGAACTAATCTTGATGTGAGAGCAGGAAAGAGAGATGTGTGGGACAGGAATTCAGTAATCCTCTGGCTGGAGGTTTAGTTGTACCTAAACACTGTCATTCATAGAGCCAACTTAAATTGTCAATTAAGAACCTGTCAGTCTAAACAAATCTGAAGCGTGAAGAAGTTTGCTTTAGTTGGCATTTAACTTTTCCCTTGGTGTCCAATTCTTAGCTTTAATCAGAATATCTCACAGAAGATAAGGTTCAGTTTGATCCAGCTATGTGAGGTATTGCATGTAGTTGGCTTGT
This sequence comes from Agelaius phoeniceus, assembly GCF_051311805.1. Taxonomy (NCBI): domain Eukaryota; kingdom Metazoa; phylum Chordata; class Aves; order Passeriformes; family Icteridae; genus Agelaius; species Agelaius phoeniceus. Next base: position 22,818,407 of record NC_135268.1, read on the forward strand.
ACTCAGAGAAGTTTCAGCTCCAGCTTGCAGACATGCAGAACAAAATGAGCAAAGAAAGCAGTTCCTCAGAAAGGACATCTGTGCAGTTTTTCAGGTCTCAGGTTTCAGAGAGTGGCATTTCTAGTATTTTACTTACTTCTGTAAGGAAATGAAAAAAAAAGGAACTCTCCTGTGCATGTTAGAGGCCATGATAATTGATGTATAGGAATAGATAATATATATTCCTATATATCTATTATCATGGCCTCTAACATGCCCTCTAGTAGGGCTAGATAGATAATAGAGTTAGATAATTTCTTGTGTGATTTCTGTTGCCTTACAGAAAATTTAAACCACACTGGAGATAAGAAACAATATTAGCCAACAAATTATAAATCATCAGGTTCTAAGACTATCACTAATGTATATAGTAGCTCCAATATTGTGTATAGCTTTTCCTCTGAAAGGCAATATTTATGGAAAAATCCGTAAGGTAACCAAAAAATGTAACTATAACAGTATTGAATGTACGTGTCATTTGGTGGATTTGAACTTGGAGCATATAAAGTAATGGAAAGAAGTGAAGTTCACTCTCAAACAGATCTACAGCCAGCAGATCACAGGGATCAGGTCAAGAGATGCACCTAAAAGGTAAAGCATCAAGATGCCAACATACAACTGACTGAAAGACAGCAGCTAACCACTGGGCATCTTCAGAGCAGGGAAGGAGAACCTCTCAGGTCAAATTATTGAATGGAAGCAAGATGGTTCAGTAGGGAATGAAACCCAAGGATGAAGTAATAATGACCAACAAACAGTACTGGTGTCTAAATTATGCACGACAATGACACCAATAATTTGACTTTTATAATGCAATAATGCAATGCATAACACTATACTGTGTTTTCACCAAATCTGTTTGGAGTTTTTTTCTGGCTGACTGTCCATTATAGTCTAACATATTCATCTTGTCTTTGGGCTATTAAATGCCAAAGTAAACTTTGTTTTGAAATCTAGGCCTCCAGTTTAGGAACTTCAGCAGTGTTCTCCAGCATTTGCAGATTATCCATGTGGTATATGTTCACCATTCTTGTAAGTTTTATATCTGTACTTCAGTTTCTACTATCTTTAAAATCATCAGTTAAAAGGGTTAATCTGTGGGCAGAAGTAGTTTTAAGATTCTCCTGAGGAGCTGTGACCATTGTCATGCCCTAAATGGAGGGGGTATGTAAGTTTCTTCAACTTTGTTTAAATTGTAGTTTCTACCTCCTTTCTCTACTACTTTGGATCTTTTCTTTTTCAGACAAAACTCATTCTCACACATCCTTTCCATTCCCCTTTTAAAAGGGGAACACTGAAACCAAGTATGTGGAAAATATTAATACATTGAAAATAAAAATGATATAGGGATAGAAATCTAACTTCTTTTCTGATGTCTTTCTGGCCAGAGTGCAAGAGAGGGGTTCTCAAAGTGCATACCTGATGTCAGATCCCTGCTCTTTCCATCATGTTCCAGTGCTTCTGAGATGCTCAGCTTTACCACCATGACACCAACAAGTTCATGTGAGGTAAGAAATTCCTGTGACCCATTCACTGCTGCTCAGTAAACTTTCTGTGGCTATTCAAGCACCTCTGTGACAGGAAATGCTTGAATGTTAAGGCATAATTCTGCAAATGAAGTTTTGGTAACTGCCGGCTGAATTGCTGGGAAGTGGCTCTGTTTCATACCTTGTCTCTTGACAGCCCTGCAAGAAACCCAGCTATGGCTTAGGCATGTTGCTGCTCACTTGTGCAGCAGGGCAGAGCCACCCTAACCTGGCCAAGGGGGCTCATGGGCCGTGGGGATGGAGCACAGGGTGTGCAAAGGGAAAGCTGGAGCCAGGTTTGGCCAGCCAGTAGAGGCTGGGAGAAGGGGGGTGGTGGAGGATGCCCAGCTTCTGTTTCCAGCCCCCTAAAGGGGGGTTCCAGGGAAGGCAAAGCCAGGCTCCTTCCAGCATAACCATAGGAGGCCAGGGGCATGAGTAGGCACAAGAGAAACCCCAGGCAGTGCCCTCCATCCCAAGCTGCCTGCTCGGGACTGCAGGGCAGCAGGGACTGACTCTCAAAGGGTGCCCAGCCTCAGTGGTGGCACCACAGGGGCTCCAGTGCTGCCAGAATGGGCTGGGCAGGGACAGCCAGCTGGGCTGCCCTGGAAACGAGCTCCTCTGGGTGCCCACCCTTTTTAGAAATATATAGATATACATACATATATATATATACACACACACATATATATGTATGTGTGTATGTGATATGTATATATGTATGTGTGTATATATATGTATATATGTATGTATGTGTATATATATATATATGTATTATTTTTTAAATTGTGAGGTATTTGAGTATGGATAGGGTTTGTTTATTTGTTTGTTTCAAGTCATCCTTTTGCACTTGGAGCAGCGGTGGTGTGGCCAGTGAGGGTGACTGACGGGTCGTGTGGCTTGCTGGGGGCGATGCTGTGCTTCGATCGCTGCCGGAGCTGGCAGCCTGGCAGCCCAGGAGGGGCTTGCGAGAGGCTTTTTAAAGCCTGGGATTTCCAGCGCTCCTCAGGATGAGTCGCAGCTCGGCAGCCCTGCACAGAGCAGATGTGCGGAGGGGCGGGAGATGCTTTCGGCTGAACCCAAAAAGTACGTGCCAGGAGGAAGGCTTCAGGAAGTGGGAGCTGGGCAGGGAGGAGGGAACGGGGCATTTCTCTTCTGCTTCGTTTTCTAAGGAATAATTTAAATGGATTGCTTCTTCTTTAATAGGAAAATCTCACTGAAGTTGTTTTAATGTGAATTTTGATGTTTATTTTCTGTGTGTGTATGTTTATCTATTTGTGCTGTTTTGTTTAGCTTTTTAGGACTGATTTGTAGTCTTGGCTGATGGGAGAAGTGGTTGTGCAAGGGGTTGGTGTAGCAGGAGGTTGCTTACGATGGTATTTGTTGCATCATCACGAGCTGACTGAGTAAACCTTATTGGATCTGATCCTTAATAGCAGGAACATTTTTATGAAAAAGGAAATATAAATGAACTCCTAAAGCAGATTTCAGAGCTGTTATCCTTTTGTGGAACATATTAATAGAATGTAAAGTGACCTAAATGAAGTGCTGTAGAAAGGCTTCTCAATAGTTTATACATTAAGCTAGGATTATTTGAACACATTCATAATGAAAAGAGGATTTTGTTGTGCATTAAAAATTAGTTATGATGATTTAAGGCAGAAGAGTGAGATAAGTCAGCAAGCTAAATATAAAGAATTTGTGTAGCTCTGTCCTCATACAGCCCTATCCCAGTATACCCTGACCTTATACCATTACAATATTTTGTAGAGATTTTAGTACAGAAGATTCACTGCTAAATCTTTGCTAACTTGTGTGGACTTAGTTTTATTAGCCAGCCCAGCCCTGGCATGCAAAGAAGCCTCTGAAGAATATTGGTTTCTAGTCTGAAGAGTGGAAGAGAAAAGGAATGCTGTGGGAGAAACTGCAGCTGGGAGGGAAGCTGTGGATTTTGTTTCATTGCAACAGGTCCTGGAATAAGTGAGACAAAAAGTTGGAGCAAGCTTTTTACAGAGTCATTTAAAGTAATAAATAAGTGGTAAGTGAAAAGGAATTTGAGTATATCACTCATAACTCCAGATTATTTACCAATATTGTGTTCTGGCACTGCTAAAGGTCTTAATTTTCAGTTGGTCTTTTTAGTCCCTTCTTTACTGCAGTGACCCTTTTTGCTGTTAAATTTTCTCTAAAGTTTCTGAGGAAATCCAAGTTTTGTTCCCTGTCATTATATACTTACCAAATTTTCAACTAATTCACATCCTGTATTGCTTTCTCTTGCCACAAGCTTAGCTGTGCAAAATCATATGTATATGCAACTAAGTAAGTTGATCAAGGGATCTAAATTTGGTTGACTTTGTTTGGCTACCTTGAGAGGTTGCAAATTATCCTCCCTTAGGATGTCCTGTGTTTCCAATGCTCTCAGTGCCAGCCTGGAAAGAGAGGGTGGCTGCTGAAGATGATCTGCTTAGTCCAGCAGGCCCTGGCCAAGATATTGGGAAGCAGAATTCAGTGCACAAACAGGACCCAGGGTAGAGACGTGTGTCTGAATATTGTTGCAGGTGGTTAATCGAGGCTGGTCACACTCCTAACCCCCAGGGCATGACAAAGCATGGTTGCTGCATGAGATGATTCAGCTTCTTGGGTATCAATGTACCCAAGAGATTTTCAAAGTTATTCAAACTTAATAGAAGCATGAAGTTGCAAGACATTGCAGCTGCAATAAGTCAAACTCTCTGAGTCCTGAAAAGCAGGAAATCTTAGTGTATAGGTGCAAGGAAATTTAAGTAGCTACTCATAATGCAGCTGAGAGGAAGCACCAGGCTGACTTGCATAAATTGGTTGCAGGCTGCTAGACAGTCTTTCTAAATTCTGTGATGAGGACAGCCACCCTAGGAAAGGTTTAAATAAAAAGATATTGCTCAGATTTGGTAGGCACTGGGACTTGAAGGTGAGCTTAGCAGGTAAATAAGTCAGCAGTCAGAAATGCCTGGTACAGATGGCAGTCAGTGCCTGAACATGTGATGGGGCACATGCAGAATGCAGGGCATGGTTCAAGGATGCAGCCTGGGGCTGCTGTGCAGCTGGATCACCCAATGTGCCTGGGCCAGCCTGTTACAGTGAGGGCTGAGCTGCGAGTTAGCAGCTGATCCTGCTGACAACAGCCCAGCCACACGGGATGATGGTATCAGCAGCTTCATTTGACAGCATTTGCAAAGTTTAAACATACCCTAAGCAGAATGCCCAAGAAACAGGGAGATGGACTGTTGTAATTTTTGCTGATCTCTCTGGACTGACTGCCATCAGCACAGCTGTGCTGCCAGTGAAATGAGTGAGTAGGTGAAACCAAGCCCTTGCTGGCTGCATGATATAAAGGGCAACATTTAAACACCTCCAGTTAATCTAAACCTCCTAAAGCAACAGGAAAGAGCTTGCTTTGTGCTTTGCAAAGTTAGCAATGCCTAAAAAAGACCTTGATCTCAAGTGAGAAGGAAATTTGTTTGGGTTTGAATTAAAAAAGGACAGTACTTTTATCAAACTTTCTGCAACCAATAATGTAGCGCTCAATATATTACTTGCATTTTCTTTCTTTTGAGAAAGAAAAATATGCATAATTTCTTATATATCTGATATCTTTTGCTAAAATTTCTGTACTGGAACTTGTGCAAGTACTCAAATGATGTAATTGACTTTACTATGAAAAGGTCAGCATGGCTTAGAAATGTGCGGTGTTGTTGTCACCATGCAGTCGCTGTCATAAGAGGTCCCACCCTCCATGGTGCTGCAGAGACCATTGCACCCCAGTTGAGTGATAGCAAATGAAGGTGACTTTGGGAGCACCAGGGAGACTCTTAGTGGATCAATGCTGGCACTTTGGAAAGCTCCAGTGGCACTGCTGTAGGTAAGTGCCAGTCAGTTACTCCTCAAGCAGCTGGTGAGGGAAGGCAGCATGGCTCAAATGCTAGAGGGCTGCAAAATCTGCAACGTTTGCCATCCCTCCTTCACAGCAAAGGAGGTAGCAGTCTGATGATGTCCTGGGTAATGCTTCAAAAAACTTAAATAACCCATTTGTATTAGAATTATTTGGTATTTGTGGGTGTTGAATTGCTTTGCACTCTGTCATTAGCTCATTGTTTGATACCACAAAACTAATAGCAACAAACTTCTGCTGAAGTTCAATGCAATTTCACAACTAATAGTAACTATTTGTGTTCAGTGGGCTTTTACTCCTGGAGAAAACTTGAATATCTCTCTTACCCCCACAGCTGTCGTGGGCAAATTGTTCCTTTAGCTGTTTTTCCATTGAGAGATGCTCTTTATTGTGATGCTTTTCCAGAGCTGGGTGGACAAAGGAAGGTGCAGTGTGAACTCAAATCTAGTATGGACATGACTTTAGGCAGACACAGTGCTTTGTTAGACTTCTGTTTGTTTTTTGAGATTCTCTGGTGCATATTACTTTGCTGGCTTTTTTGTATGCTTTATAACATAAAGTTTTTAATATACTTTTTAACATAAATGTTCTTTTCTGTAATGGTACTTTTCTTCTTAAATCAGAAAACGAAGCTGCTTGTGCTGAAATTTTCTGTTCTGGTACTTCATCCTGATTCCAAGCTGACGTTGCAGAGGCAATGTACGAGATTATTCAAATTTATCCCATATGCAGAGATTATCATGAGGGTGAGAGGAAAATATTTCCTAACGTAGATGTGCTAAAATTTTTGTTAGTTTTTGTAGAGTTGTGAAAAGTGGACTGTGGAATTAAAACAAGGGACTGCATTAAAATAACTTCATCATCCCTGTTTTCGGTGGGTTACACAGTGCAGTGCAGAGGAAAAGGATGAAGCTTCCTTCACTGTTGTATCAAAATTGTCTTGATGCTTCTCCAAACCAAAGTTGCTTGCTTTTGTGTAAGATATTGTTTCTTCTCCCAGGATAAGCTCTGCCATGAGATAATTTTCTAAGAGATACAGACATTACTTATACAGACATTACTTATACTATACACACCTATTTCCACCAAATGTGCCAATTTATCCTTTCTTAGTCTAGTGCTTTAGAAATCTGAAAGTCTTGATTGCTGTAATTTATCTCTAATTATGCTCATATTTCAGTTTTGTATTAGTTTGCAAGTGTTGCTTCAATCTTTGAAATGTCTTCAGTGCTGCGGTAGATTTCTAATTGTAAATGGAGCAGCCAGTTTCACTTGTTCATTTGGAGACATAGGTCTCTCTTCCTTTAGCAATGCTAAATCCACAAGAAATGTGTAAGTTCTTCAACCTCCATAGGACTTGAAAAGCAATGACCTCCTTCCTGGATGAGAGTTTGTTTTACTCTTGTTTTAGAGAGTTAAGGGTGGTTGTGCTGCTGCCAGAAGGTTTCATGTGGCAATAAAGATTTGCCTTTTGATGCAGAGATAGGTTTCCTTGAACATATTTCACCCAGTAATTACTCTCTCTTCCTAGTCATCTTGATTATCTCCATTACCTGTGGTGGTTATGTGCTTTACGCTGAGTGTCTAGTGGGAATTTGTCAGACTAAAATGCATTAGGCCATTGGACTTAAGATTGTATCAGTGATCCAGTTAAATTTCTAAAATGAATCATAAAACACCTTAAAGGTGGATTTTTGTGATGCTTAGGCACCTAACAGTGCAGATAAACACCAGGGAGTATTTTCAGCACCTCAGGAAAGCAGTAGATATTTTGCCAGCAGTGAAATCAATAGGTGTGAAGTGCCTAAGACCTCTGGAAATCATTCTTTTAATGTGGAATTTAAAGGCATGGTAGCAAAAAGAGTTGCAAATGAAGTGGAGCACTTAACTGCAGCCTCCCCATACAAGAAATATTGTCTCTGCAGAGATTTTTAATTGAAGGTATCTAAAGTCTCTGGTGTAAAACAGCATTTAGGTTCACTTGGCTCTTCATGTCCCCAGTTTCCTGTGAAAATAACAGAAGGTAGGTAGGAAGATTTTCAATTTACTGAGACAGAATACATGTCCTCAAGTAATTGAAATCGTATTTTACTAATTGTCTTTAACCCTTATGTATTAACTGTGAGTTTTGAAGGTTTAGTGCTTGCCTAATGGAATGTTTTATGTTGGAAGGGTGGTTGTCAAGTCCTACCACCTGCTCCAAGCACAACTCACTTCAACATTTTGACATTCTTTATGTTCATTCCCTGTGCACCTCTGTGAAGTGTCTGGCTCTGTCTCCTGCACAGCCCACCTTCCATGCATAGAGGAATATTAAACAGACACAAGTAGATATAATATGGAATAATCCTCAGTTTAGAGTGATCAGACAGTTCTTTGATCTAAACAGAAACTGAATGCTACACTAATATCACACACTAATGTTCTTGAAGTTAGCAGATTGAGAGTGTTCACTTGCTCTATTCCCCATGTTCTTCCTCTTAAAAGCATCTGTTGCCAGACTGCCAGGTGTGAGACACAGGAGATGGTGGGGCTCTGATCTGACTACTTTTAGCAGTTTTCATGTTCCCAAATATACATGATAGAATGACCAAATGGCATCAAGAAGTTGGGTTGCCCTCCACTCTCACCCATGCCACCCATGACCAAAATTTCTTTTTGAAGTATGGAAATTGCCCTGGTTGGTGAAGAATTTCTCTGGTTTCAGACCTTCAGCTAAGAATATTTCCTGCAGAAGAAGAAGTGGGTTTTTTACAAATAGTAAAAAGTAGAGAGGGAAATCTACAGTTCTTTATGCATAGCTAGTAAAAATTGTAAAAAAGCTTCATTGTAATGTAGCTAAAGAAGTGTAATTCTACTATTATTATAGTATTCTATTTCCTTCATCATTCACCACAGTTCTTCATAGGTGATAGAAGAATTCTAGAGCAGAGAATCCAACAGGAGCCAAATGACCACATTAGTGAAAATTATTAACAGTTTGTATTTTAAAAAAAGTAGCATTAGAAACACCATACAGGATTAGTAAAAGTTGTTAACATCTTGCCTTAGCTGATTTACTGGGATGTGCTTTCATTTTGTAATCAGCCTTTGAAAAGTCAATGTCAGCTGATGGGATTTTTTTTTCCACGGTCCTTAAAAATAAGCACAATGTTTCATGGGAACTTTTTAAACTGCAGGGCACTTTTCTCAGAGCAGTTTCCATGCACAAATCTTCCAGTAGCAGTTGAGGGGGTCTCTCCAGGAAGCTGAACAGTGGAATGAAAAGACTGCTAACATCTAGACAAGGTGCATAAGGCCAGAGGTGGCTGGGGAAGGATGTGCTTTCAGCTGTCAATAGTAAGGAAGAAATTTTATTTTTTTAAATTAAAATATAAAAATTCAGCTGTCCAAAAGCCAGAGTTCATGTTGAAACCTCAGAGCAGAGCTCAGAAACCAGTGGCAGAGATCAGAATTTCAGTGTGTTGCCAACAGCTGTGGACAGGCAGATATTTCACCATGTACTTCTGTTAAATCCAGTAACGGGAGCCTCACTTGGGAGCTGAGCTTGTGCTGCTGGGGCTGATGGAATTGGGAGAGGGATTGTTCCAGGCTGACCATGGGTGCTGTGGCATTGCCTTGTCAGCAGTGACAGCTGATCAAATGGCTTTTGACGCATGGTGGGCAGGCTGCAGCAGCAGCAGCCTGGTATGAGGCATCTGTGGCTGATGAAATGGGAACAGCAATCGTCTGTTGATGCTGAGATAGGATGGGATGAAACAGAGCAGGATGAGATACAAGAGCTCAAAAGAGGCAGAGGAGGGAGATAAGCTCAGGTGAAGAGCCCAAGTTATCCCCAAGGGTAACAGGGCCAAGTGAGGTCAAAACACTCTCACCCCCAGGTGGCAAGCATAGAACAATGAGATTTCTTTTTTAGGTGAATTTTGTGTGATTATTAAAGAACTCCAGTTAGCAGCAGGATGCTCAGAAGGAGAAAAATAATGTATGAAAATATGCTGCATAATAAGATTAAAACAAATATTTGCTGTAGCTTCTCCCTGATGATGACTGCTAAATTTCTTATATTGAAGGACTTAACCAGCATATCATGTTCTGACCACCCATGTTTTTAACTAACATGCTCCAAGGCTATAAAATATATTTATGTCCTGAGATTTCTGCCGGCTGCTTTGTTGTTGCACTGTGCTAGCAGTCATCTGTTCCCTGGTGGCCAAACAAATATGCACTGAACTGTGATAGTCCAGCTAATTTTGATGCAGTGTCAGCATTGATTAGATTTGTTCAGTGTGCTGCCTGCCCGAGCGTGTACAGCTTGGGTTGGGATTTGAGGTGCATTTGGACAGAGCATCAGATAGTTTTGGTGTCATTTATGGCCAAGGGGACAATATGGTGAGTGTCTCAGGGGTCACATTAAGGAACTGTCTGCACTGGCATGCAAGCCTGTGAGAGATGACAGGGGAAAGATGGTCTGAGCCCCCAACTCAATTGAGTGTGAGCAGCTTCTGGTAGTGGGTTTCTATTTGCTTGGTTTTCAAAATTTCGTAAGCCATGGTAGAATTTGGTTCTTTTATGTTTAAGACTAGAACTGGATTCATTTAAATAGAACATAAAATTTCTGTAGAAGAAAAAGTTGTGAAGGCCTCATTAATGTTACCTGTCCAGATTATACAAGTACACTAACACTGGAACAGAAATGTTCTCAGGAAAGCATGCCTTTGGTACCTTGTCTTAAAATTTTCAGGTCTTAAAATTCAAGTCCATTGCCTCAAGGTTTCATTCTAGTGGCATGGATTCAGGAGAGGAAACCAAATGCTAATTATTTGCTAGGTCTTTCCCACAAAGTAAGGCTGGGCTGTGCAGACATGCTCCATAAAAAAAACCAAAAAACTTGTAGAACATTGGGTAATCCCTCATGTTTGCCAATCCCTGCCCAAGCTATGCAGAGAGCACACAAGCTGGAACACAAGTTTGTTTTTCAGCTGGGCTGATATTTGGGATTGGATTTTTTATTTTTTTTTTCCTTTTGTGCTCTGATAAACAAATGTGTGTTTTATCACTGATTTCAGCAGTGTAGCTGAAGATGTACATAGAAAGCAATGTGCTTTCCAGAAAGGGCTTTACATTTTAAAGTTCTTTTAGTCAGTCTCCTGAGAGATGAAAATATGCCCTTTGAGAGCTTTGCAACTAGCAGACATATATTAAAACTTAAATTATTTTTAGTCTCATTGTTTGCTACTGATTGCTATGTTATCATTTTAATATATCATTAATTTAGAAAACATCTGAATTATTAATATCTATTGCTTTTACTGACTCATTAGGCTGGATATGTAAAAATCTGAGTGTGCCTGCTTTAAGTATCTATCAGATTTATTCTTGTATTGAGAACTTGATGAGGTTTTGATGGCTTTCTCTTTGGAGTTTTTTGCGGGAGGTCAATGTTTATTGCTGCCATCCCCAGCTATGCCTCATTAGATTGCTTACAAGAAGTTTAAGTACAGATATTAGGGGCCTGAAAGAAAGCATCTCACCAAAGCAGAGGCTGTGCTAAACATGAGATCTTAAGGATACAAATGAGTCCTGAAATCCAGTGTTTTGTTTCAACTGGCCAGAAGCCCAGAAGCCAATTGCTGGAATGGAATCAACTAGATACGTACTTTATTGTAGGAAAAAAATTCTCAAGGTTTTCCCAAAAATTTACGATGACGGTCTGCATGAACACTTGCCTGGTCTGGGGCAGATGCCTGACTTTGCTCCTTGCCCTGTTATACACAGGCAGTTCCTGTTCTTCTTTGAGACTTTTGGATGGACTGCATGGAAGTCACATGCATTGAAGTCCATTTGCTAAACCAGTTTTCATTTTGATTAAATGCACGCTGTAAATGTGTATTTGAGTGCTCCTGGCTCTGGCATGTGAACTGACTGGAACAAGTGTGGAAGAGGACTGTCACCCAGAGGCTGATAAGGAAAGCAACTTCTCCACATGTGGGTGATCACGATTTGACTTGACTTTCTGAGGGCCAAATTAATCTGACCCTACTGTGTGGTATTGGAACACAGCACTGTCATCCAGAACAAGCAAAGTTGTTGTCTTGATTTTGTTTGGGGCTTTTTTAAAAGCCCAAAGATATTAACAACATTTTCCAAAAAATCTTCATTTTAAATATGTTGTCTTTTGTAAAATATCTGAGGATCACTAGTTCTGCTATTGTCTCTGCACAGCAATGACCTGTTTGCTGCTTCAACAGCTCCTACAAGATATTTCATTAAGAGCCAAATTTTGTTATAATTTCAAACCAGATGGTGCTTCATACTGAAATTACCTGGATTACGTGGGCTATCAGTGAAATTATAAGGAACTTAGCAAATACTATCTGCTAGCTAGCATGCTTGGATTTCTCCCATCTCAGCTAACATACCTAACACTGTTTAGTATTTTTCTTTAAAATTTTCAGGTGTAACGGTATAGACAAGATTTTGAACAGCAATTCAAACTTCTATGTTGTGAATCCACAGAGCAGTTCAACACAGGGAGGCTGCTATGTTAATTTATTCCCTTGTTAGTGCACATTAATCCCCCATGTAAGCAAGCCCTTCCTTAAGCTGATTTCAGTGTAAATCATTTCCACAAGATGAGCTTGCACCCATGAGCAAAACCAGAGGGTGAATAAAGCTTTGGATAATCTTACATCCACCTAATGCCAATCATACAACCATTTCAGTCCGTTTTCTACCCCTACCCAATGAGAGGGGGACCTGCCCTTGCCCTCCTTTTTTAACGACAATTTTTTTTCTTCTGCGTATAATTAATTTTGTCTTATTTATTCATCTTAGCATCTGAAAAGCAGAAACAGATGGCTGTAATTATTTAGCCATCATTTTATCACTAAAAATCAAATTACAAAAGCTTTCTTAGAATGACTTTCCTCATCTGTTTCATAGAAAGTTTATTTTTCTATCTGGTGCCTGCTTCCTTTGCCAGATAGTTGAGGGACAACTGTTAATTGTTTACTGTCCATTTGCCTGAAGATCTGTTAGCTACACTCCCAGCAAAGCCCTCCAAGCAGCCATGTAGGTGACAGTGTTTTGATGTTGAAGTCACTTCATATGTAAGGGTAAGGCCACATCATAATTTATGTGAGTTGTCAGGTCCTCCAACAGCTCATAGAGTCAAAATGCAAATGATTGTAGCATTAATTCAGAAGGAGTCAGAGTGAGGACAGGGTTGGCAAGTATGCCAGGAGCTGGCCCTGGTGCAATTACTGGCATCTTCATGGGCTGCTTGCTTACATTTGGATTTTTGACCTGAACAATCAGGTCATTCTGGATGGTGCCTTTGAAATGCTCACTCAGGAAATGGATGTGTCTTCAGCAGAGTGCTCAGGATTCTGTCCCAGGACCAAAATATAGAGGGAGGCAAAGAGAGTCTGGGGGAAAAATGGACCAGTGAACTCATTTCAAGTAAGCACTTGAAAACTTGGTTCACCCATTAAATATTCAATATATTGAGTAAAATAGAATGTCTTCCTTCATTATCATTATGTTAAATTGCATCCTTAAAGAGAAGGAGCCACTCTACGTTGCATGGCTGTGATGATACTGAGCACCCATAAATACGGTTGAGACAGGTGTGTAGAACCCAGGTCAGCTGTACATCACCATAGCAGTGTGAAACAGCTGAAGGGGAACTTCTCCCAATGTATCTTTTAATTTTTTAAAGTTTTTTTTCAGTTGCATTCTCAAGAGGTCTAAATTTGGAGTTAATAAAATAGAAGTGATCAGGCTAAAGTATCAAGTCATAGTATTGCACAGTATATCTTGGTGACACAAGATGGATACAAAATCTGTGCTTTACCAAGCCTAAAAGGCAGGACCTTCCCCACAATACAAACTAATCTTTTGCTGATTCATGGCAGCTGTCATTGACCATTTGACACGTAATTTTGGTGCTAAGAGAGGCTAATATGGACATAACACTCATCAGTGTCTATAGTAAATGCAACCTGCTGTATGTAGCTGCCATCCTGCTTACCAAGTTATCTGGAAAGATTTGTAATAATTATTCGAGTTTTCTTGGGTTAAAACACTCATAGTAACCTGGAATATTCTCCTATAATTTCATTTTATTCTTACTAGTTGTGGAAAACTGAAAGTATAAAAAGAAATGCATAGAGTAGTAACTGCTTTTGAGAAGATATGCAAAAACCAGCTTCTCCTCAAAGCTCATCGCTAAGCTTGTCATTTATTTTTTATATTTCTAGCTCTCATCTTTATATGGTAAAATATTTACATTGGCAAGTATTTATCTTCTGCTAAAAGGCCAGTTTTTCAGAGTTAACACTGTAGGAAAAGAGAAAAAGCCTAAATTTAATTAATATCCTAAAACCTTGATCATAGTGCTACTTGCCTCCAGCTGGCTATTATGCTGCATGGAAGATGGGTCTGTATTAGAAAAGCAGCAGTTGTTTACCATAGTAGATTTAAAATTCTCAACCTTAAGAGTATTTGAATCTTTAAATTTAACTTTTTCTATTGTGAAAATATGCCAAATTGGTGAAATACATTATGTGAGTAAAATGAGGTATATATTCTCCTTGACTATTTGTACTGGTTTATTTAGAAATTTTCCACCAGTTTAATGAAATTATTTTTCATCCAAGTTGAGGTTTTCTGTTGAAATATATCTATGCACACACACACATAGACATGCACATTTTCCCTCTCAGATTCAAAGGACAGTGTTATAAATGGCTCTCGGTCTTTGTCAGCTTGGCCCATGTCATTCAGCTTGGATGCCTGCCACATCCTGCTCTCTCAGGGTAACACCAGCAGAAGGAATGAGTAGCTGTCTTTCCATTCAGATCTGAAAGTTATCTGACTGCTATTAACATTGGAGCAGAAGTGGCAATGGTATTTCATGGGCTCCCCTGGGCGCAAGATCCAAAGTCTGTGTAATCTAAACATCTCCCACTTTAATTTCTCACTGAGATGGAAGGCTCTGTGTAATCCCTGCTATTTATTACTTTCCAGATTCCACTCTGTAAGCATCAATAGTTCATATTTCATCCAGTATTGCCAGCAAACTGTAAGCTGAGTTAACAAATGTGTCATGTGAGATATTTTTCAGCTTTTGACACAGCTCACCACCCGCAAATGAGTAAACGAGGCCAAAATGTTCAAGTCAGCTTCTCTCTAGCACAGAGATAAGGTGAGACACCTTTGGGTGTGAAATTAGTAGTCCATTTCTCAAATGAATTTCTGCAACAGTGAATTCCTATATGTTGAAGTAAAACATAAATCATATGACAGGCAAGTACTACTTGCCCTGAATTACATTCATATAATAGCCCTCTGTATAATAAACCTCTAGGTAGAATGAAAACCTTGGCAGGCCTAACAAATAAGCTGGAAAGGAAGAAAAAAATGAAGCCTTTTCCTTTCTCCCCAGTTTTGCTTCTTTGGTATGCACTGCCAGAAATATGGCAGGGTTGCAATTCAGTGCACACACCCTGCTAAGATTAATAGGTTTGAGAGAGGAGAGGCATTACCATGCTTAATTTGCATGCCCAGGCAGCCCTGCTCTGAGAGCACGGTGCTGGCTCTGCCTGGTGCCACAAACAGTTGTGGCTGCTTTCTTTGCTGGGCCACCTCACTGTGCCCTGCTTGCTCTTACACAGCCTCTCATACCTTTCTCGAGGGTAAATCCTACACATGGTGGCATTTTTTATTGCTGCCTAAGCACTGGAAATAACAGTCATGGCCCTCAGTGCAACCAGCACCAGCAGATGCTCTCTTCCATTTCTTCCCACTTTTACAGTGATGTGATCTCTGTATGGTGAAGTGCCATATAGGCAGTAGCCAACCTGTCAAGGGTAGAGTCTGTCAGATGACTGAGAAGGCTTGAAAGCGCCTTCCTGCTTTGAAGCCATAGCTTTTGTACTTTTCACTACATCACTTCAGTCCAGAGAGCTTTGCTGCCAGCATTTCTGCCCCAGACCTGCTGCTGTGTGGGTGCAGGGTGTGCACTGCACTTCATCATGCCCTCCCTATTCTATTGCCAAATGCAGCCTCCCCAGGGCTTGCCCCAGGAGGGTGGCAGAGTTGGGGGGATAAAGCCCTCAGCTAGGACAGGGAGGGGGCTGTACTCTGTGCACTTTACAGATGAGTGAGGAATATAAGGCAGAAAGGAGAAGCAGCAGTATGGGAGATTAGGAGGTAGCAATGGGAAAGAAAGAGTGTACCCATCATTTTTAAAATGGCTGCTTAAATACCACAAGTGGTTATCATCACATAGTTATCATATTAACTTGTTCTGTCACCCAGCTCCTCTCTCACTGGCCAAAATCAGCCTTATCACACATTCCACACGTTGCTGAGCTGTGCAGCAGAGAAAGGAGGTGAAGTGAAGCAGGTACCCAGCTGGGCCCAGGTGCCCAGCTGTGGACTCTGAGAAGAGTCCAAATTGCCCCCATGAGGCAATTTGGACTCTTCTCATTGCTAATGCTAATGTGAGCTGAGTGAATCAGCTGCAGGCTGCCTTGCTGCTGAATATAGCCAGTGAAAAATCTGAATTTGATTTAAAAAAAAAATACAGAGGGAGCCTATTCATTGCTGAAGATACAGGGCAGTGAAAGAGGTGTCAAGACTATTTAATGTATGTTTTCTTGCACAGGCAGTGCTAGTGCTGCTATTATACCTCTCATCTCATCTCTTCTGCATGGAGAATTCCCAGGTTTTGTAGCACCGAGTTAGTGTACAGTGAACCTGGGGAGACCAGGGGATTTAATGTTTGTAAGTGTGGGATTTGATATCATTGTTCCTGAAAAAAACAAACTGTGACAAGTTATTTCTTGCTGTCAGTCTGTGTTGTCAGCCAGCTCTGTGCCCCAAAGTGCAGCAGTTACCCAGAACAAGTTTGATGCTCATGCTTCTTTGCCTTTTCCACATCATCATCATCACTTCCTTAGTTGTCTTTTCCAGTCTGCTTTCTCTGTTGCTCTTTTCTTAAGATAAATGTCTACTGTCAAAATTATGAAAGTTACCTCAGGGAAACTTGATTACAGGGGATGTGAAAAGAACTCAGAAGCATGTATTTCATTTGCACGAGCTGTGGAAGTGAATGCCAAAAGCCTGAGCATGTGTTCCATGGACTAAGGGTCCCAAATGGGCTAAACTTTCCTTTTCCTCTGTTTTCCATTCAGGGTTTGACCATGAGTACCCAGCCCCACACTGTGACCAAGGCAGAGATCCCTGGCCATGTTCTTTACACCGTAGGAGCGTGCGTGCTCATTATTGGCTCCATTGGCATAATTGGAAACCTCCTAGTCCTCTACGCATTTTACAGGTACAAAAATTCCTTTTGTGTTCTGAGTGGCCTTGAGTTTCACCTCTGCCCATGTGTAGATTTCTGCATTGCTTTCCACTTGGGTTAAATCTAATGGCAACAAATACGAGGGAAAAGAGAGGAGAAGGTGACCCTACACGGATGAAAACACATCCATGTGCATCATTGACATCCCCAGTGTAAATTCCTGATGGTTTAAAGAATCAAATGAAATGAGAAAAAAATTGTTCTACAAGCAATCTCCAATTGAAAGTTTAAAGAATGGTTTAATACTTCTAATGATAGAAACCACAGTCTTGCAGCTGTAGACTCATTCACTTACCCTGTAGCACTTGCACAAATACTTGACAAACAGTAACACTCTTCCCAGGAGCCCAGTGGTCCTGAAAGAACCAAGAAGGCAATCTGCTACATGAAATGAGCTCATACTGTCAGTGTATTTCCTGCTTCAGGCAGATCATAGGATTTCTGTCAATTTTTGTGCTCTCTTGGCAAAGTAATAGGAGGCCAAAGCTACTGCAGCTAGAGTATGCAAAAATCGCATGGAAAAAAGAAATATTTGCCCTCTATCCCTCAATGTGATGATAGATTTCAAAATTTTCTGCATTCACTACTTGCTGTCATTATGCATGGTGATGCAGCAGGGCCTTAACAATGCTAGAGACACCAGTGGGGTTATGCACCAAGCATTGGTTTCCTATTCTTAAATGTTTAAGACAAATAAATTAGTTATTTTGAATAACCAGCTTCTAATATGATTTAGAGAAAATTAATTCCCACAACTGTAGATACCTTCATGAGTTTTTAAAATGCAGCACAAGCTCTGTATTTTTCTTGAAATGTGTGTGGTTTATCTGGTGTAATAAAAGCATTAAATTGTCAAAGTGGGAATATCTGCATGGGCAGATTAGCACCTGGGAATGTATGAACTCTGCACTCTCTCTTACTTTGTTTTTGCAGACAGTTATGAGACCCAAGAATTTATTAGAATTGCAGTAGCACTGAGATGGCTTTCTCACTTTCTTTTTCAGTATTTATCAGCATGAGGAAAGAAATTAATGTTAGCTGCAAATATTGATATTGCAAAGCACATCAGAAAGGTCTCAGTTGTTTTCCTTGGATAAGCTTTGCTTGCAGACCTCTGCTTTCACACTCCTTGTTGTGGTGTTTAATGTTGCCTGTTCATCTGCAACAAGATAGGTTTCATTCTCTCTTATGAGATGTATATAAGCAAAAGCACTTTCTCCAAATCTCTCTATGTGCTCTACTCGTGCTGTAGCACTTTACAAAAGGTCATTTAGGTAGTGGTGTGTCAACCACTTTAGGCCAACTGTGTCAACACACCACCTCAGGTCAGCAGTTTTTAAAATATCACCAGAAGCAGACCCTTTGGCTCTGTAACTTTCTTCAGATGTTCCTCATGTACAGTACAAGGCACAATCAATATCACAGCACTCCTAGGGAACTGCTCTTCTGAACAAATCCATATTTATCAAGACAGCTGAAACTCTCCTTAGCTTGAAGAGGAAACAATCTATTTTATGGCTCCTGGTCTTTTCAATAATTTTGAAATGACTACAGCTGTAGCTGCAGTAATTGACTGATGATTAGTAATTGATTCACTGTGAGTAACCATCGATTTCAACCTGGACAGTATTTGTTTTTGCTAGTAAGCAAAGTTATAAAGTTAACTTTCCATTTTGTCTTTTTAAAACTATGTATTTCTCATGTTTTTAAGCAACAAGAAGCTGAGGACTCCCCAAAACTACTTTATAATGAATTTAGCTGTGAGCGACTTCCTGATGTCGGCTTCTCAGGCACCCATGTGCTTTGTCAACAGCTTGCACAGAGAATGGATACTTGGAGACATAGGTACTTTGCACACTAATTCACACCTTGCCAGCTTTATGCTGCCTGCACCCTGTTTCAGCCACAACAGCCTTGGCTTGTGCCATGGCTAGAGCTGCTCAAGTCTCTTGAGTCACCTCCCCAAACATTGTCAGTGTGATGTCACGTGTTACAGCTGTGATTCTTTTATCTTACATATTTTGGAAAGGAAGGAGTCAAGATCCACATGTAATCATGTCACCCTTTAGCTTGTAAGGGAGGTGTTACAACTAAAAATAGGTAGAAAAGTTTTAGTAAGTTGTAAATAGTTTTTTTCTGTTAGTTGCTACTTTTATTTAGAAATGTCTGTATGTACATTGGCATGCTTCAAGGAATCTCATATTTAATTAAGAGATTTAAATAACAATAGTCGTTTGAGGACTCAGCAAATTCCAGCCTTTTTCTTTCCAACTGCAGAAAGAAAAGGTAATCAGTGCTGAAATTAAGGCTGAAACGTGGGTGTAGCAAGAACCTCAGAAGGCTCAATACTGAGGAGCTCAGTGCTCCTCATCATATTATGGATGAAAACTTGCACCCACTGGTGGCTGTACAGTGGTGGAGCAAGCCCAGAGACCATGTACTGTTCAGCAGCACAGAAGGGACTCTGCCTTAGTTTGAAGATATATTTAGCCTTGCTCATCCCCTTAGATAAAATCAGTGCAAGTTGCCATGCTGCCAAAAATGAAGCATTTGATCTGGGTTGAGTGGGATTTAGTCCTTGGTTGCAAGTTACTTGTATAGACTTTAGAATTCTGCTTTAAGGTTGGAGCTGGTGTTTTTGCTGCCTGTCACTCCTGGTGGGCTCGTGTCTATAACCACATGGGGCAATGCAAGATTTCAAAAAATGGCTCATCTTTCCACAGGTTGCTCCATTAAATTCAGCGTAACTTTTTCCATCTGGTAGTGTAGTGCCTGAATGCAGAGGGGGTTAAGAGGTCTGTTTCATGTAAAAAATGTCAGTTCTTTTAAAAAGTGCTGCCATTAAATATAGGAGTTGGAGCTATGTTTTACGGTTGGTCTCTTAGTCACCAAATTTAAGCCATTTCTGTATTTTTAGCTACATAAAGCAAAGTCATTTCTTGAACCACCCATCCATCATTAACAGACAGATGTCTGCTGCAGCATGTTAAGATCAATATATTGGGCAACAGTCCAGGAAAATATAACTTTAATTAGATTGGATTTTCTGTGAGGCAGTTTTCCATTGACAAAACATTCCCAGTTGCAGCCTGCAGTGAAGTAGGACTTGTTTAAATACATATATTTGTATTTTATGTATACTTATGCTTTTCTAATAAACACTTGATAACTATGAAAATGTGAAACTTAGAAAATGCTTCTATTAAGAGAGAAGACCAGAGCAAGGGAAAAAACCAGGGAGACTTATTACGATGAGCTCTGAGAGAAAGCATGCCTCTTTTCAAGCAAGCCCCTGACATTGCTATTTCCTTCTTCAGGCTGTAACCTGTATGCTTTCTGCGGGGCTCTCTTTGGGATAACCTCGATGATGACTCTGCTGGCCATCTCTGTGGACCGCTACCTGGTGATCACCAAGCCCCTGCAGTCCATCCAGTGGACGTCCAAGAGACGCACAGTGCAGATCATCGCCCTGGTGTGGCTCTACTCGCTGGGATGGAGCGTGGCTCCGCTCCTCGGCTGGAGTATGTTGTCTGCTCTCTCTCTCTCCTAGCATTCCCTGTGTGCTCTTTTTAGTCTTGCTTGTAAAAAAATGAGTTCTCTTATCAGTCATCATGAGGATGCCCTGCCACCGCCTGATGGTTTGTTGTTGAAGCACACATCTGCACCTACTGCATTGCACAAACCCTCTGCCCCCCTACACCTAGGGTGTGTTAAAGCAGAACAACCTGCAGATGGAGTATTAGGTGTGTGCCTTCCTTAGAGTTCTGTAGTCACACCTCCTCTCCATATGGGCACTCACTTCTCAGGCCTCATATATGATGTGTACTTTGGCTGGCACTTGAAGACCACAGATAAACCCACAGACAGGGTTTATTTCAATCACCTAGTGACTGGATCAGCACCTGCTCTAACTTTGGGTGCATGTGTGAATAACGTGTTCCATGTATTCCATAGGTTCCTATGTGCCTGAGGGCTTGATGATATCCTGCACATGGGACTATGTTACCTACTCCCCTGCAAACAGAAGCTACACCATGATTTTATGCTGCTGTGTGTTTTTTATCCCCCTGGTAATAATATTCCACTGCTATTTATCGATGTTTCTGGCCATAAGGCGTACTGGCAGGTAAGCAATCTAGCTGAAAGTACATATCCCTTTTTGTGTAACAGGAGATTTTCTCAGTTTCTTTAGCTGCAGAAAAATCTGAATTAAAAATTAGTCTGAATTGAAATTGACAGCTGTAACAGGAGAACTATTTTTTGCCAATTTAAAACTGGAATGGATGTATGAATTTCAGAGTAAAAGAAGTCTCTGGTGGTTCTAATCTTATTCCACTGTAGTAATTAATAGTACGTCAGACACTTGGATTGAGTTATTTGCGTTTCAGATTTGCACTACAAGAAACAATGTCCTTGTGTATTCCAGCAATTTTCAGCCTCAAGGGATAATAAAAAACATGTAGCAATGGGGGAATCATCTGTCTTCGAGCAGCTCTGCAAACAAAACAGTCCTCATATTTTTTGACAGTTTTATTTAAGGCAAGCATCCCAAAAACCATCATGCTTCACTCAAGCATCACAACTACATGCACAATATTTGGCTATGCTTGCTAATATATTTTTCCCCAAAACATTTTTGGCCTGTATTTGAAATGAAAAATCAGCAGGGTGTTAGATCTGTAAACTAACATCATTCTTTCAGTTATTTTTGTGCTAATGAGCACATGGCTTATCTTTGGTCCAATTCAACACCAGCTGGTGCTCTGAGTTCTTCCTGCTGCTCAACTGTGTCATCAGTTCTGATGGCTTTTCTCTGCTCCTGTGTGCAGGCACTTGCTGAAATCATTTGGCTTCATAAGCCTAAATCCACTTTTATAAGTACATTTATATACGCTTAAAATGAAGTTCTTTCTGAACTCTGTATTTTGGCCTTTGTCTTGGTTTTTATTGTGCTTTGTGTATGTATACTTGATAGCAAGCAAAGGAATGCATCCTTAAAATAATGGTGCTTTGTACACCCATGGAGCACAGTGGACATAAGGGTTTTCTATGCCTTTTGCAAGGCCAGGCTGGATGGAGCTTTGAGAACCCTGTCTAGCTGAAGGTGTCCCTGGTCATGGCAGTCATTGGGAGCAGATGATCTTTATGCTCCCTTCCAACCCAGGCCATTCTGTGTTTCTTTGATTCTCTTCTATATTTACAGTGCGTGAGCAGGGACTTTGTTACCCTCCTGGCTGGTAATTAATGTCTTCAGCCTGAAAAATATCTTCATTTAACAACACTAATATGTAAAATTTGTTATTTCTATGCTAAAGAATATAAAATGCCTACCTATATAAAACATTTAAAATAAAATGTGGGGTGTTTGGTGTGAGAAGAGAATTTGATTTTTCATGACAAAAATATTAGGACTGCCTGTTGTACCTCCCACTGAAAATGCTCTTGAAAAAATAAATCTGCAGCTAAGTAAAAATGTCCTTGCAAGTGTTTGGGACAGGTTTCTCAAAGCTGTCAGGGTATTCCAGCATGTGTTACCTCACGAATTGGAATTTCTGCAAGCTGTTCCTACCTTGAAAAGGAAAAAACATAAAACTTGATTTTGCCATCCAGCTGTGCCTTTTCTTGCTCCACCTCTAAAAGCAAAGAAGGGCAAGAGAAACCAATTTCTGTATCTTTGCAACCTGAAACCCTCCTCGTGTTAGGGATAAGGACACAGTAGTCCTGTCCCAGGGATTCTGGCTCAGTCTCACAGGCAAACACAACACTTGCAACCACATTAATTACCTTCTAGGGTTTTTAAATATCAGAGGAGAAAAGAACAGTTAGAGAGGTGAAATAAGAAATTTACTTCATTTTGCATATTGCTGAGAACATATTAGAGGTATTGCTTTTTTCATTGTCCTGCTGAAATATCTGTATTTTTCCCCCCTTACAGAGATGTTGAAAAGCTGGGGTCCTGCAGCCGGAAATCCTACCTCTCTCAGTCCATGAAGAATGAATGGAAACTGGCAAAAATTGCTTTTGTGGTCATCATTGTGTTTGTCTTGTCCTGGTCTCCATATGCTTGTGTCACCTTAATTGCCTGGGCAGGGTAAGTGGAAGAGCAATCCAAACAGCAGGGGTTAAGCAAATAAGATTAGTACTATCATCCACATGAGGCAAATCTCCTTTTTGAATGGGTCTTAAATAATTACTACGTTAGAGGTGATATTTATTCGTCATATATCCTTGTGATTAAAGCAGAAAAGGGATTATTTGTCTATGCGTTTTGCAACTATTATGACTTTTTAGTCTTAATATTTGGTACACAATGTTTTCTCTCCCACATGATGCTTTCTTTGTATAAATTGGGGGAGTTACCTCCTTTATCTCCTGGTACCCTCCTTCCTTCCATATGCTGTTGTCTCCTCCACCCATTTTCTGCTCCAAAGGGACCTGGTGTCTTGTCAATGCATGTTCTACTCTTCCAGGCCAGGTTAGATGGGGCCTTGAGCAAGCTCATCTAGTGAAAGATGTCCTTACCTATGGCAGAGAGGTTGGGCTGGATGATCTTTAAGGTGCCTTCCAACCCAAACCATTGTGATACCATGATGTTGACTGTGTTTATGCTGCACTGACATTGGTCACACCTGACTGACTGTGGGAGCTTAAAGTCTAAAGGGAAATATTGGTTTCAAACCACTTCCAGTCCTCTCTTCGTTCTACAATGTTTGGAACTGAGTCACTGACACACATTATTGTGCAGCACACATGCTGCCGGTGAAAGATTTTTTAGGTTTGATTCTGTTTTCTTTTCTATCACCATTCACTTTTCCCAGATGGCCACACTGGGAGTTCTTTTGTTGGGGTTTTGGCTTTCTTTATTTTTGTCTATTGCAGAAACAGGGGAGGTGATTCTTTTGTTCCTAGTCATCCTAAAATTACTTGCTGCATGTCTTTGGTCTTCTTTAAATGAATGAAACCAAGTACATGCTGTCAAATTCAAATCTTTCCTCTGAGCAAAGAAATCACTGGAATTAATCAACTTTACAGGTGTATTTCCTATAAAAAGATGGTAGCACAAAACCAATTTTAAAGAGTAATATGTTTTAGTAATGTAGTATCTATGTAATCCATGGCATAGCTGTGTGTAATGTTTTTGCTTTGTTTTAGTCGAGGCAACAGCCTAACACCATATTCCAAATCTGTGCCAGCAGTTATTGCCAAAGCTTCTGCAATCTACAACCCCATCATTTATGCAATAATTCACCCAAGATACAGGTACAGTAAATATATAGGTATGTGTATAACTGTACATGCAAATGTGGATCTTTTACACAGAACAAACTACCCTCATTCCTTCAGCCTCACCCTGTGCACTGCATGTTCCATGTTCCTGTGCTGACCAGGCCATGATGGGCTCCCAGTGGTCAGACCCAGCTTGTACATGGCAGCTCAGATATGGCCTGGGGAGTGGCCAAAAGAGAACAGTCCCTCCCTTCACCTTTCCTCTCCCTCAAGAGTCCTGCTCTGCCCTGTGGGGCTGCACAACACCATGACTGACAGGAGGAGAAGATGTGAAAGGTGACCTGAGAAGATGCTCAGGTCACCTTTCATCATACCAGAGACAGCCACTACAGAGCACTGTAATTAGAGCACTGTAATACAGAGTCTAGAGAAAAAATTCCAACTAGCGAGGCTCCAAAAATCACATCCTTACCAATTTAAGCAGCTATATATGCATATGTGCAAGGTTTGGTTTTCTGAAGCATGTTTTCACAAAAAGTTTTGGGACACTGGCAGCAAAAAGTGCTTTATTATACCAAGGGGATATACTTGTTACAGAACTGCTATCCAGCATACCTGTAGAATTTTTTGCAAGTCTTTCAAAGCATAGCTACCACAAAGTTGTGTCGTAAGTTCTGAGAAAGCACAGGGATGCCATGGTGGGAAATGTGATAAATGTATAAATACCACTAGATGGCAGGGTTAGTCATTGGTATGAGGCTTATTTCACCCAAGAAGTGGAAAAGCTGGTAAATTCCATTGCTTGACAACTCAGGACTTGGGATCTGGAAATTGAGTTCATTGTTTAGGATGTCTGATGCACGACAGTGTTTTTGTAAGAAAAGTGAAGGTTTCTCAGAAGGCTGGTCAAAACACACCCAAAAAGGGTGAAAACCTTTCACCCTATGATTCTATGGAATCATAGAATGGTTTGGGTTGGAAGGCACCTTAAGTATCATTGAGTTCTCACCACCCGCCACAGGGAGGAACACCTTCCAGAAGACCAGGTTGTGCAAAACCCCATCCAACCTGGCCTTGAAAATTTCCAGGGGTGGGATATCCACAGATCTTTAGGCAGCCTGTTCCTGATCCTCACTAGCATCACAGTAAATTTCTTCCTAATATCCAATCTAAACCTTCCCTCTTTCAGTTTAAAGCCATCCTCCCTTGTCCTATCCCTACATGCCCTTGTGAGAAATACTTCTTCAGCTTTCCTGTAGCCCTCATTCAGGGACTGGAAAGTGCTGTAAGGTGTATCCAGAGCCTTCTCTTCTCCTGGCTGATCAACCCAATTCCCTCAGCCTATCTGCAGAGGAGAGGTGCTCCAGCCTTTTGGTTATCTTCACAGCCTCCTCTGGACTTGCTGCTACAGGTCCGTGTCCTACCTGTGCTGGGACCCCAGAGCTGATGGAGCCCTGCAGGTGGGGTCTCACCAGAGCAGAGCAGAGGGGCAGAATCCCCTCCCTCCCCTGCTGCCCATGCTGCTCTGGGTGAGGACATGATCCAGGACACGTTTGGCTTTCTGGGCTGGGAGTGCCCATGGCTGGGTCATGTCCAGCCTCTCACCCACCAGCACCCCCAAGTCCTTCTGGGCAGGGCTGCTCCCAGTCCATGCTCTGCCCAGCCTGTGTTTGTCCTTGGGACTGCCCTGACCCACACCCAGCACCTCGCACTCGGCCTTGTTGAACTTCCTGAGGTTCCTGTGGGCTCCCCTCTCCAGCCTGTCCAGGTCCCTCTGGATGCCATCCTTCCCCTCCAGGGTGGCAGTCA
Organism: Agelaius phoeniceus; assembly: GCF_051311805.1. Taxonomy (NCBI): domain Eukaryota; kingdom Metazoa; phylum Chordata; class Aves; order Passeriformes; family Icteridae; genus Agelaius; species Agelaius phoeniceus. The sequence goes on from NC_135268.1 coordinate 22,844,304, forward strand.
CAGCACACAGTTGGTGTCATCACCAAACCTGCTGAGGGTGCTCCCAGTCCCACTGTCCCTGTCACTGACAGCGATGTTAAACAGGGCTGGTCCCAACACCCACCCCTGAGGTCACTGAGCTCCACCTGGACACTGAGCCACTGAGCACAACTCTTTGAGTGGGACCACCCAGACAGCTCCTTTTCCACCAAGTGGTTCATCTGTCAAATCCCTATTTCTCCATTTTGGAGACAGATTTTGTTTGAAAATGTCTGCTATCATAACTAACACCTTTTTGCATCCTCCAAAATCCATCTGAGTTTTTTGAAGTCTGCGGAGCATTTTAGTTTAGAGTTGGAGAATGCCCAGTTTGGTTGCAGAAGTTCATTGAGAAGTTTTGATGGCTGCCTGATATGTTTAGGACCCATTATTTGTTTCTGAACCAAAGTTACTGTGTTCAGATTATTGTTTTTGAAAGTAACAGGTTGCCCAGAGAAGCTGTGGATGGTTCCCTGGAAGCTTTCAAGGCCAGGTTGTATAGGGCTTTGAACAATCTGGTCTAGTGGAAGGTGTCCCTCCCCATGGGATCAGGCTTGGAACTGGGTGGTCTTTAAGGTTCCTTCAAGAGCCCTTCCAACCCACACCATCCTGTGGCCCTGTGACAGTGAACTGCTTCAGTCAGAGTTTTTCCTATCAGCAGTGGCTTCTTAAGACTGTTAAGGAAAAGACTGGAGTCCACAACAAGCTTTCAGACATTTTCTTTATAAGTGTCTTGTTTTTATCTTGTTATCTTCTTTTCCCTGCTTTCTAATCTGTATTTCTAGACATATCAACAAGAGAAATTTTTATGGATTTGTGAAGACATTTCATGCACTTGGGAGCAATCCAGTCAGGAAAAGAAGTAATGTTGGGTCCCTTGTGATGAATCAAGAATGCAGTTTCAAAACTGAAAAAACCCTACAGTACACTAATAAGTCAGTTGGTAAAAATATGTTGGCAGGACCAATTTTGCTTCAACAGTGAATAATGAATATATATATGTTAAGGTTATTGTTTCTGGATAATTTCCAAATCTTCTAATTATTCACATTATGCCTTGAAAGTAATTTATTCAAGCACAGATAAATGGGGCAGTCTGTTCAGGCCAAAGGGTTAAGGGTTTGAGCAGGGAATAATTTGTCATTTTATATTGGAACTACTGAACCAAATTACATCTAAGTTATTTTCAAAATCTTTTTAGGAAGAGGCATCCAGAAATCAGCATCAAAAGTGTTCAAATCCAGCTCAATCCACTAGCAAAATAAGACACTTTTTTGCACAGAGAATTCCTAACACTGCACATCTTAAAGTCACAGCAAAACCAAGCCTTTTTGTGGGGTTTCCTTATCTTAAACAACAGAGAAAAAAAAAAGGTACATTATAGTGAATGTAACTGAAAATGTTACAGTGACCTTTGTGCTAGCACTTGGCTTCTAAGAACTGGTTTGAGAGTTTGGTATATTCCTCCTCATCTACCCACCCCCCTGCCCACTCATTCCCTACCAGCAGAAAGGAGAATAACACATCTCCTTAACAGGACTCACAGGAGCAAACAAAGTGAGGAATGTACTCAAAGTTTTAATTTGTGAAATGCTCTTTGTGGGGAAGAAAGCTTTCACATCTTTAACAACTTGTGTGTTGTCTCTATGTTCCACAATAACTCTAACACATTGCTGTGTTAGAGTTATTGCAGAAACTCCCTTACATTTTGGAAGTCTTAGGTTTTGGAATCATTCTTTCATAGCAAACAGGAAATTCTTCAACTCCATGTTTCCAACTGGCTCACAGGCAAAGCAGAATTGCACGAAAAATATTGGTTCAAAACTAATACATCATAAATAATGAAGAATCACAAATAACTTGGAGTTGCAGTATTTTTTTAAAAGTTGCTTGCAATTACTATATTGCTCTTATTATATAAGAGTCACTTTAGGTGACTCTTTTATTTCAGATTATAGGAATATCATTAAATAAGTACCTCAGTTTATGCCTTTTATTTTGCACATACAATATTAAAACTCCCTTCAAAATCTGTACTTTCATCCCAACCAGCAAAATGTCCCTCAATACTCCTCCCAAATATTAGTAAAATAGAAATTCTGGTCCCTCAAGACCTTCAGAAATGTTCATATGTTTTCCTTGAAAATTCACCATCAGACATCTACTTCCTGCATCTCCATCATTAGGAGACCTCTGTGCTGAACCCCATTTAATAAATGGGATGGTGTGTTTTACACAAACTTGAATTTGTCAGAGGGAAGTAGTTCAGCTCAGCTGGGGAAAAAAGCTGGCAGCTGCTTTTCAGCACCAGACTGAGGTCTTCAGCCTGAAAGGAATCTCATGGGGGCTTGACATTTTCTCGTGTCCTGTAAACCCTTTCTCAGGGCTTTTTATTTTGTGCACAGCATTAACCATCTTTTTTTACCCAGCACCATGTGAGCAGCTTTGTGCCTCAAGCTGTTCAGTGAGCCCTGTCTGATCACCAACAGGCATCTGGGCAGGATCAGGAATGATGGTGCAGGCAGCTTTTTGCAGTCCTCATCTCCAGAGGAGATGCAGAGCTGCTGTTCTCTTGCCTTTGAAACTACAGAGGAAAGAGAGGCAGAACTATTCAGAGTGTGGTGATGATGCCAAATATTGAAGTTTGGTGGGGGTGGGTTTCTTTTTTTGATTACCAGCAAGTGACCTCATTTCATGATGCCAGAATCATGTCTCTTAAATTTTAAAATTAGTGATGTTTTGTGAGAATAGAAATGATGATTTAAAATGTCCTGGTCATTCAACAAGCCTAGTAACTACAGAAGCAAAAGACTTTACAATATACATCTGCTTGACTTGCATCGCAGCATAAAGTCAATGTACTGCCATCCCCCAGTGATCTGTGGTCCCCTGCATCAGTGCCTTGCCATATGCCTTGTTGCTGCCTCACTTCTTGACCTGTTAATTTATTTTTTTTGTCCCCATTATCTTCATCTGTTGTGCTGAAATAATGGATTGGGAAGTGCTGGGGAGGTGTTACACCAAATGAAGCGTTCTGACTAGCATTGCCCTGTGAAGAGAAAGGCCAGCTGGCATTGCCCAGGGGAGGCTCTTGGACACTTCTGTTCCAGCAGGGCCACGGCTGGGGTCAAGAGAAATAGACTGACACAATCATGACTGAGATTATTATTTAATGAATAAGGCAGATTTGGGGTCTAGACCATCCTTCTCCTCACTTGTACAGTGTTAATTTTCAATAGGAGCTTACAGTAGCTGTCGTGATACAAATAATTAACAGCATCTGATTCTTCTGGCCCTCTTCCCTTGTTTCCACTCACTCTGTGCCTTTGCACAGTGAAGACCTTTGTACCAACTAGCCTGAAATTTTCTGGGTTAACATTTTAAATAAACCATATGCAATCATGCTCTTCAAGATATTTTCAATTCTTATCACTTACCTCTGCAGCTCTTCTGTGTGTGTTTTGACACAAGGCCCAGAAGGACCTGTTATTTTCTTTTCTGCCTGTTGAGTTGTTTGCACCAGCTACCGTGCTGTTTGCATGTAATCTTTAAGACCCCCTTAATCAAAACAGAAGCTGTGTTGATGTGATGGAAAGAGACAGCATTTTCACCCCATGAATTTCAAAGCCATGTCTTCAGTGTGACAGGTTTGGCTTTTTTTTTCTTCTCACATTTTCCCTCAGGAAAACCATCCACAAAGCTGTTCCCTGCTTGAGGTTCCTGATACGAATATCGAAGAATGACCTCCTGAGGGGATCCATAAATGAGTCGTCCTTCAGGACCTCTCTCTGCAGCCACCACTCCCTTGCTGGCAGGACCAAGAGCACTTGTGTTTCCTCTGTTTCTACTGGGGAAGTTGTAAGTCTTTTCTTGTTTCCATGAAAGAAAAAGAGTATAACATTTCTCAGACTCTAAATAAGCAACACTATAAATACATATTCAAAATTAGAGAACAGAAAAGGGAAGGGGAGAGTGTAGCGAAATTTTTTGGTCATGTAAGGTCATTTCTGCAAAGCTGGAAGTTCATGGATGATAATTCATGATCAGAAAAAGCATTCAGGCTAGCATATCTGTGTTTCTGATGCCTGCTGAAACCAAGAATATTCAGATTAAGTCTTTAATGTGAACTAAAAAGAGCCATTGTCAGACACTCCCTGGGTCACCAACTACTAGGTATCTCACTAGTCTGGAGGACAAGAAAACAATCTTCATCCAAAGTTTTATAACTTATCCAAAAGGTCACTTATTATTTTAGAATAATTTTCTATTACAGTCCATTTTCTGTAGGATGGGAAATTTTTGACTTCTTTACCTGGATTTTGACCATGAGGAGTGAAAAGCTCCTGCCCCTAGAGCATGGTGGGGTGTTTTGTAGGAACATACCCCAAGCATCAGTAAGGCTGGTGACTGAGCGAGATAGAAACAAAAGAATCCCTTGAGACTCTTCATAGCCTCTCTCAGTCACAAGAAGCTGGCCTTGCCTGCAGAGGTGCTGGGAAGGTGGCTCCTCGTGGGGATGGCAGCCACAGCAAAGTCTGGGCTGGGGCTGGCCTTCCTGGGGACCTGTGCTGCTCCCCCTTGGTTTGGGCATCAGAAACCTCCCAGAGTGACAGCTGCACCAGTAACCTCTCACAAAATTATAAATCCTAGATATACCTTTTATACCTTCATGTATAAGTACCTAATATTTCTCCCATTACTCCTTTGTATGATGCCAAATGAAGTAATTTCAGCTGCATCATCCTGATCCAAGAAGCTTTCTGTTCTTCACTGTTGGTCACTACTCAATTTTGGTTTGTTCATGTTAGCAGGTTATTGCACGTATTTTGATGTGGGTGCTGCTTAAATAGACAGGATAATGAGGGTAAGAGGCTTCAGCTTTTGGCACAGCTTTGGCTTAGGGAGTCTCTTTTAAAATCCCTGCTGTTAGCAGTGCACAGCACTGTGCTGTGCTGAGTTGATGCAGCCAAAGGCAATTGTCCTTTGGAGCAACTGACAGCTCAGTGCAGCTGTAGAGGTTTCAGCTGAAACAGCAGCTGCTGAAATGAAAGCTAAGCTTGATGACTTTGGCATGACAGCAGGACTGAAATTTTGGAATGCTCCTATAAAACATTGATGGTCAAGAAGTGACACCAGGAACACTGTAAAAGATGCAGCTGTTGTCACCAACATTTTCTTCTGTGTGTCGTGTACATGTTAGTGAAGGGAACAAACACATTTGTGATTCATGTCAAGGAACGTTTCATCCGAGGAGTTTTATTCAACAGGTGAGGGGAAATAAACACGTGGCCACACATAGATGTATGAGCAAGGTGATGCAGAGGAATTATGCACTATCTTCCCATTTGTGTGGAACTCTGTTTGTCTGCCTGTCTGGCCTCTTTGTCTGTCTGTCTGTCCGTATCGAAAAGGTGTTGGAGTGGAATGATCTCTTCATTGATACTCAGTCAAAAAGTCACCACAAAGAGTAAGAGATGACAGACAGCCTCACCCCAAACCTGTAAAGGGAACAGCACTTTTGCAATGTCCCATTTGTGCTTCATTACTGACATGCTCTTAGAAAACTAGAGCAAAGCCCACCCACAGTCTCCCATGTACTAATGAGGGTTTGTAGAATCAGCAAGCTCATGCAGATTGAGAAGTCCTTAGTGTTCATACATCCCCATGTGCTGGGATGTATGCAGACATGGTTTTGGATCTGTCCATACCCAGGGTTTTGTATCAGCTGGTGGTCACACAGAATGCCACAAGACATATTAAACAGATTGATTGTATTGGCTCCCATCTTTAGAATTCAGATGCTCTGCAGGTATAAGTGTAGCATAAGCAATAAGATAAAAAAGGGTGAAAAACATTCTGGTGTTTAAATAAATTTTCATTATTTCCAAGTTGGTTTTATTTTTGGTCAGCAAGCAAAATAGTCCAGGGTAAGTGACAAGACTGAAAATAAAGCCTCTCCCCAGGGGAGTTTTGAGTGTGAGACCTATGTTAGAATTGCTTTACTTTTCTATGAGTGTGCATGGGTTTTGCTAGAGTTTGAGAACTTAGAAGAATTTCAGAAAGGATGCAACTGTCTGAAATCCTTTATCAATTTGTGATTAGACCTGGAGCAATGTAGAGCTCGACCCTCTGGAGCCAGCTCAAGAGAAACCGAAGCCTCGCCGAAGTCATTCTTTCTCCACAGGTGTGAGACAAGAGAAGAGAGACCTGCTCCCAAAGACCTGCAGCTGTGATGCAGCTACTGCCCCAAAGGTATGGAAAAAAGTCTCAGCTGAGGACTCTCCATTATAGTGCTAATCTTGCTGCAAGACATCATCTTTGGAATGATAATTCAGCCTTTGCCCATCTGTTTCATTTGTGGGCCTTATTTATACTGATTCCAACATCCTCCTTCTCCTTGCTGGTTTTTTTTTTGTTTTGTTTTTTTTTTTAGTATGTCTCTGTGTGATAAGTGAGAGTGCCAGTAATGCCTAATTAACTTTTTTCACTGATATTTGCCTGTTTTTGGAAAGCCAGCTGTGCTGATAGCTCTGAAAGTGCATTAAGGTATAGTCAATAGCATCAGATGAAAGATTAGTTCTTTGCCTGTATATCTACCCCAGCTTTGGTTCCTTCCATCATGGTCCTTGTGTCCATACTATGGTAGTCTCCTTTTAGAGTGAAGACAAGTCTGCAAAACAGAGTTTGACATGATAGAAGCCACTCTTTTCCTTCTTTTCAGTGTACATTAAAATGTTTTATTTTTGTTGAGGGGGAAGATGACTGTCCCATTTCTCCCTAAGAGTGGGAGAATCTGGCAGCTGCCACCCTTCCCTTACTGAAAGAGGAGATGGTGAGTACTCAGTGCATCCTCTGTGGATGCATCACCCTCATTGGCCAAACCACTGAGGTTTGGTGCCCTGTTGTTGAGGAGCACCCTATTCCCTGATGGGAGCAGTAGGTCAACCATGAGTCAGCTTCTGCCAGATTGTAACACCAGTTTCCAAATGAGTTTTTGTATGGATGTCACAGTGTCAGGCATACACCAGTGCTGCCTTTTCAGGGAAAGACTGATGTGGCTTACAATCCCCTGTATGTGCCTGGATTGAGTAGCACCCCCTTTTTTGAGGGGCACCCTTTCATGGGGTTACTCTAGTGTATGTAGGCAAACACCCACATCTTGGGCAGCTACAGCATCTGCTTCTGTCCCCTGTGCTCCCTTGCAGATCTGATGGTAATTGTCTAGAGACAGCATAGTTTAAAGCAGGATCTGCTCTGAAAATTTCCAGCCACCCCATGACCCAATTCCTGCATGCCTCTGTCCTGTCTTCTTTCATGTGTGTCATTAAGATCAAGTCCTGAGAAACCTTGTTCTTTTCCTGTAACTGTTGTGAACAGTAGTAGAGGAAAAAACAGCAGCTTCAAATGTGGTGTCAGACAACATGGGCTCAAATCTACTACTTAGTTTTGCTGCCTTCTGTCAGCAGCCAAGTGTGTCCAAGGTTGTAGTCAAGTGGCAAAGGATACTGTCTCCAGGTTCTGGAGAAGCACTGGCCTTCTCTCTCACAAGGAAGGAGAAGGGAAGTAAATCTCAGGTGGTCTGCATGAACAGTTCAGCAATAAAAGAAATAAATCTGTATCTGGAATTTAGCAATTGCGTAGCCTACAAGAAGGCTCATGTGCTATACTTTGCCTTTGAAAGACATCTCTTGAATTACTTTGATGAATAACCCTTTAGACTTTCAGTGGCATTCACTGAGCTATGAGTTTATTTACAATGAATGTTTGCATTGAATGTTCAAAGCCTCATTTGCTTTTCTTACTGTTTTCAGCACAGACTCCTGTGTGTTGTGTAGATCCTTTGTGTGTTCATTGTAGCTCAATGCAATGCATCACTATTCATACTATCAGAGTAAATATTTGTCAAGCTCAGAGTGTTTCACAATAAGACCACCCATTTATCCTTAAAAAAAAAAAACAAAACTCCAACACTAAAGAAGCACCAATGCATTTTTAAATATTTATTTTAAGGTTTTAATAGCATTACTGGATTGTCTTTGATTGAATTCCAATTAGAGTACTTCCAAAAACACTCATTTGTGGACAAGCCAGTCAGTGTCCCAGGTTTGGTGCATTCCAAAGCATAAAAATGCATGTGACTGTTTTCTGTGCTGCCACAAAGATATGATCCAGCCCCATGACTCACTTCAGTTATGATAGTAACAAACTTGATGAAGGCTGACACCTGGAAATTTAACATGGCAGTGAAGAGGCTTTTCTGGAAGTATTAAAATGGGAGTTTGGATACTTGATTTCATAGAAGAGAGATCAAATGTCTCGTCTGAAATCAGGTTTTGTTTCAAGGGGATTACCCGATGTGAAAGCTATTAAAAAATCTTGTAAGTGGGCGTTGTGCCCACCCAAGCCACATCCAAAAGAAACCTGTCCTTCTGTTGCAGTGTAAACAGCACTTGAAACAGGAAGGAGTCATTTTGGAGTTGGATTTTTTCATTCTATTATTATCCTTCATATGGAAGAATGGCCTTTTCTTCTCTGTCACACTGATTTAAACCACTTTTTTTAGCCCAGTGTGCTTCCCTCCACTTGGTGGATACAGCAGCTGGAGAAATCATTATCAATGGGGATTTGTGAATGATTCCTGCTTGTGGAGTAGAATGACACAGAACTATGGGAATTCACATGGAAATGAAGTAAAACCTGCACTTTACTTGAAATATTGGTTTTCCCTAGAAAGTAGGGACTTCCAGTTTATCTCTCCATCTGATACAGTGGTTTTATCACCTTGATTGTTATTTTTTTTTAAAGAAGCCAAAACTGATTACTTATGCCTTCCCTTGCCTGTGCATTTGAATATTAACTGACACTTTCAAAGCTTACTTAATTGACTCTGAATTGCATACTGTGCACAAGACTTATGGAAAAAACACAGAGCCCTTGCCATCAGAGCCAAGTTAGAAATCAGAATTCTCTCAAAATAGACAGATAAGAAATTGTTTGCAAAGAAAGTCTTTATTGCTTATTTCTTGGAGGAAGCACTTTCCAATGTGTGAATGCAAGGCCATCAGCTTCTCTGACGCAGTATCAGGAGCCTTGGGGAGAGACAGAGATTGTCACTAGGTTGACAAAACTTTAGGAGAATAAAGAATGAAGTGTACTTGAGTCTTATCTGAGATCTCTTCCATGAGAAGAGAGAGAAGTGCAATAATCTAGTACCCTGATACCGTAAGATGTGTTAAAAATGAAGTAATACCATTTCATTAATGACTAAATAAGCAGATACAAGCATGAACTTTTGTTTTCTTCTTCTTTTTTCTTCTTTTCAGCCTCTGCTGATATTTGAATACATCTTATTTTGCTCCATTTAATGTTCTGCTTTCCAAGCAGTACATGTTAGCACATCATGATTTTCCTTCAAGTTAATGATTCAAGTATTTAGAAAATTTGGCTTGTGGCTCAAATATTGACTAGTGGCAATGAATATTCCAAATACTGTTTTCCACAGCCACATGGTGTCTGACAATGCTAAATCTTATGTCTTCGCTCCAGGTTTCGCTCTCCTCCAGTTCTTTGGAGAAGGTGCTTGGGCAGCCTGTCGTACCCAGTCCCTCTGCAGCACTCATGACCAGCTCCTTGAGAGCAATTTCTCTGCCTGTCAGATTGAATAGCAGCAGTGTCACCAGTGGAGACTCAAGTACTTCCCACATGTTAACTCAAGGAAGTCAAGTGAATGGAGTTGTGGATTCTCTCATTAGCAATGCAGTCCCTCGCATCATCATCATTCCTACCTCAGAGACCAATCTGTTTCAGGAAGAACTGGAAGAGGAAGAGACTGAGTTATTCCACTTTCATGACAAAAAGGGCAATCTGCTGGACTTGGAAGGGCTTAGCTCATCCATGGAGTTCCTTGAAGCGGTTGAGAAATTTCTATCCTAAGTTTGTCAAAAGAAAAGTTTCCGGTAATTATTTTCTTGGCATCTTCTCCACTTAATTATACCAAATAACTGAAGCCTTGCAGCTTAGATCATCAGATTTTTTTTTATATGTTTATATAGTAGTCACTAGGCAGCCTTCAGCTTTATCTTTGTCCAAACCAGCTCAGGCATGGAAACAGGCTTTCTTTCAGATTGTGCTGCAGGAAATGAGCAGTGGAAGATCTGGCAGCACGATCGAGTGGCGTTGGTCAAGGAGGCTGCCTGATCTGTTGCCACTGATGGTGACACATTGGGGGTGCCACTGATGGGGGTGCCAGCAGAAGGGAAAACGACTGACTGAGAGCAGGGTCAGCTGCTGAATGCTTCTGCTATCTGCACGTGGAGCAGCATTCCTGTTTTGGCAGCTCTGCTCTGGACAGCGATGGGAAGCACCGCGAGACCGCAGCTTCCACCAGCCCCAGCCGTAAGGCAGATGGCTACATGACCTCAACTTGAGTTTAATCAAATAATTCTCAGCATTGTTTTTGCTGTGTTTTGTTTTTTAAATAGGCATCATGCTAAACATAAGGAAAGAAACTGGTGGTTTTTCACTGGGAAGTGACTGATTCCCAGCTTCCAATCCTCTGAAGTTTAGTGGTAGAAATCTGGATTTTACCTCAGCATTAGCATGGTCACCTAAATGTCAAAATGAAAGGTGCTATATGCTAAAACATACAGTACTGTAGAAGCATTCAGAGTACCTTCAGAGTAACAGTCCTGATTAAATATGTGTGTATCCTAATGAGTCTGTGATTGAAAGGGTGAATGCTCACAGTTGGCTTGACAAGTCATTGACAAAAATAAAGCCTTGGCTGCTGTATATCACTTGTCTGTTCAGAGGAGGTTCTTACCTCCTTTAAAACAAACCAGCAGATGTCTTCTACAGGTCACTTACCAGAGGCCTTCACAGTGGGTAAAACATCACCATGGGGAGAGAACCACACAGTACTGTGGTGTTTGCTACAGGATCTGCACTTAGATCATTATCTGTTGTTGCTCATTGTGCTCATTTTATCTGTGCTTCACATTATGGCTCAGGCTCACAGGACTCTCCTAGCAATTTATTCTTAATTGCACTCTTCCTTTTTTCACTCATTTGCCCATTTCTCCACGTCTTCCCTTTCAGTTTCTGATTTTCAAACATAGACAACAAGTTGAACTACATTGTTCTTCACATAATATCAATATATATTAGTAGAAATCAGGTGCTTCTCTGGATATAGTAGTGCAAATATTTGGTCCAGGGAGACTAATAGCATTCAGACATTCAACAAGAGAGTGAAAGTTTATGTTCATAGTCTCAGTTTATTTCCTTGGCTGTATCCTAGATTGTGCAGAGAACAGTGAGAGAACTTCCAGGTTTTGTGTATTGCACTGCCTGATCTCGGGAAATAATTTCTCTTTGCCTGTTTTCCTGATGTAAAAAACAGATGGGAAGCATAAAAGTGCTTTTAATTACTTTTTTAATTACAAAAAAAGGTAAGACAAATCTTGTTTTCAATGAGCTAGACAGGACCACAACTAAAGAAGAAATTAAAACCCAGAGCAGCACAAGGGAGTGAAGAATGCCTCCAAACTTGCACATCTGAGGCTCTGCAAGGTGCCAGATCTTTGAGAGGACTGAGACACTTCCTTTTGATATAGGCTGTACAATTTTTGGAAAAAGAAAACAAAAAAGGCACTGGTGGGTTACAGAGGATTGCTGTGACAGGCTGCCTAATGCAGTGCTGCAACTCTTAATGCTGCCATTCTTTGAGGTGCTCTGCTGGCTGGAGACCGTCCTCTTTCCTTACTGTGGAAAGTGGGGAGGAGCTCGGGGGTGGAGCCCCATCATGCAAAGACTGCCTGTGTGTAGCCCTGGTGTGTGGGGCTGGGGACCAAGGCTCAGCTGGGGCAGCACCAGGTTGTGGTTCCTGCAGCCAGGCTGCCAAAGCCTGTGCCCACTCTGTGCTGAGTTTTCTGACAGGGACAGGAATCATGCCAAGGTCATCTGCAAGGAGCTCAGCAATTCCAAGGGCAATTCCTCCATCTGAAGACTGGCACAGTGAGCAGACAGTGCAGGACAGCTGCTGGGGACTGGGACAGGGACCTGCTCACTTGCAGTTCCACAGCGTCAGGTTTTCATCCACTGCATAGTTTTGGCCACCATGAGTAATCAAATGTTAATTATGTATTGTGTTCATGGGAAATGGGGCAGGCTTAGCCCTAGACTAAACATACTGTCCTGCCATCTTGGATTCTTGTCCTTTTTTTTTGCTGAACCTGCCCTTTCTGATTTTGTTTTTCCTACACCAGCTGTGCGGTCAGTGACCTTACTTCTTGCATTTAATATCCTCAGCTACTGCATCTCTTTTATTCCTGATCCAGATGTTAGGAAGCAAGTGTTCTTTCAAGGCTTCCAAGCCTTAGACCTGACTTGTACTGTTGTAATTACTCCAAACAACAATAGAAAATGCATTTGGTGTTCCATGTTATAAAAACATACTGGGAAGGATGTAGGCAGTGTATTGCTATAGATTTTGGCAGGATGAAGAATGGAAGACCTGAAGTCATAGCCAACAAATTCCTCCATATCTCAAGTTTTGCGTTCTACCTGTTAACCTACAAGAAAGCTCTCCAGTGATCTCTTGTATGTGTTTGGTACTATTACTGTGCTGGTACTGTGAGTGTGTCTCAGAAAATTAGCAGGCTTGAGGTATGTGCAAGCAATGTTTCACTTTAACGCTGTTAGTGTCATACACTGTTAGTACCATTGCTTCAGGAGCTGCTATCAAGATTACTGCTTGTCTAAACTGATGCAGGCTAAAATACTAAATGGTATACTGGTAGAGAGATAAAACCCAAAGTTGTAAGAAATACCAGATAGATTTACTGCACTTACTGTGAGACTTGTGCAGAAACATCAGTCACAGAGTAAATTAGTCTCAAATTGAATTATACAATGCAGGAGAATTTTGCAAGGTTCTCTGTTGCCACATTAGAATAGATGGAACATAAAAATGTACACTAATTCATGTTGCTTCCCGTTTCACAAAGGAATGTATTGGTTCACTTAAATGGAATAAAGCATTCTTAGGAGTTCAACTGAATTATCCATTGTTTGTTTTTCTTATTTAATCATTATTTTTGGAGCCAGGATGAGGAATAAAAAAGTTGAGTCAAAGCTTTTGAAACCTGTGCTCTGATCCAGTTAATAGTAAGATTATATATATATATATATATATAACTTTATTTTCTAGTCAATTAGACTGCTCAGGTGCAAGCACTCACCTGCTTGAGTGCATAACATCTAAATTTAGAGTTCACTGGCTGGGTAAAACCTGAAGTTGCACAGCTACTTTTGAAATACAATGACTTCAGCTGGGATGGCATGTATCAAGTGAACAAAATTGAAAAAAATCAGCCAAAGTCAATACGTCAAAACTGTGATAGCAGACTTTGATCTTTGACCTAAATCTGAATGAAAGTTAATGAATAATTGTTTTTTCCTGCTAAAACTCTGTATAGCACAATTATAGGATGTGTTCCAATTTTCATGAATAACAGAAAATCCAGACCACAAGTGTAAACACTTTATTTTTTCAAGGGTAATGGTATTTTTAATAGTGAAATCAATGGTTAGATAAAGTTTTCAAATAAGAAAATTTACTTACTTGCATCTTAATGAATCTTGCAGCTTTGGGCTGGTATGAAACATGACCTAATACTACGTTCTTCCAGAAAGCTCACTCATTTCCCAGACATCCACCCATTTCCCTCCTTTCAGGAGGCACACCTGAACAAGAAACTTTTGGCACCAACATCTAACCTTATTTGGTTTTAATCACATTTTTTGGGTGTACTTTGAACCTTTCTGTGTTTGATCTGCTTTATTCACTGAGACCTCATTTCCTCTGCTCTTCTGTGTTTAAACCAGACTGTAATTTTTCTCTCTAGTTTAAAAAAAAAAAAAAAAAAAACAGCAGTAGAAAGTTGCACTGCCCTAAGGATGCCATTTTCACCCTCGTGGCAGCACATGAACAGCAGCAGGAGCAGTCATCACACCAGACCAGCAGCAGAACCCTCCCAGGAGGACAAGCACACCCCAAAAAGGTAGGGATGGCACGTGCAGGCTGCAGTGACAGGCAGGGCTTGGGGGCTGAGGTTACACACCAGGGGCTGGGGTTACAGGACACAGCAGCAGGTCTGGGTACAGGCAGGGCAGATAGTTAGGGACAAGGTTAGGGCCCAGGGTCAGGGCCAAGGCTCCAGAGCCAGGGGTCAAAAGCCAGGGGCCAAGGATGAGAGGTAAAGGATAAGAATCAAGGGTCAGGACGTCAGGGATCAGAGGGCAAAGAAAATACTGCATGGTAAATACCCTCTTTTTAAATTTCCTTACTTTCCCCCCAGCCCTTAGAGGTTTTTTTTTGTTGTTGCTGTTATTTGTTTGGATTTTTTGTTTGGTTTTTGTTGTTTTGCTTTTTTGTTTGGTTTTTTAAAATTGTTGTTATTGTTGTTGTTACATCTGCTCTTTACTGCTTCTCTGTGCAGGTTATCCTTGATAATTTTTGCCTGGTTCTTTCACAAGTACATGAAAGCAAAGTAAGTTTGTAGGGAGATGAAAACTTGGGTAAATATTATGCAGCAGACTCCTTTCTCACACAGGAGTAATCAAAACTGCCCACAGTGCTTGGGTTCAGCAAGTGCATGGACCAGGTGACTGCATGATGAAGCCTGGCAAGGTGGAAGCAGCCAAGATGCATCTCCTGATTCATCTCAACACAAGCTGATGATCGGTTCTTGCTCTGCACCTCACCCAGAGCCTCAGTCTATAATCAGTGTTCTGTCTGCACCTTGAATGGACAAGCATTTAGTGAAAAGTTTGGTGCTGGGATGCCTTTGTTGTACCTGTCACTTCTACCCGTGTATTAACGTACACTACGGCTTACTAAGAGTTCAAATGTCTGTCTATGTATTTTACTTGCTTTATGGTGTGTCTGCATTGCACTCTGCTTGTACTTGTTAGTGCTACAGGTTGTAGCAGGACATGAAAAGCTAACTGCAAAATGTCAAAGCTAGGTGTAAATCCACTGTTACTGATTCTCCCCTCTGCCAGCATAAGGAGATAACTGCGTGCCAGCAATCCCGGTGCCAATATTTCATGGTAAAACCCCCTGACAGAAAATTTCTGTAGGGATGATTGTGTTACACAATATATTGACTTTTTTACTCTGAAGCATTTTTCCTCTGTATTCCTAGTTATGTATCATGTTGGCATTTTTATTTAAAAGGTCAGGTGCATTCTTCACCTTAAAGCAAAACACGAGAAGACCCTTGTCATCTTCAGGACCTTGTTCTGGACTGAATCAGTCAAAGATAATTAGGCAATAGAAGGTGAGGAGATGGGCTGCTGTTATCAGTGGAGCATGGTCCTTGGGGTGATGCATCCCAGCCCTTTCCCTCCATGCCAAGGAGCAGGTCTGTTCTCCTGGAACAGCCAGACGTGTGCTAGTGGGTGCCACATGAAATTGGTATTTTCCAGACATTTATAGGGAGCCCACTGTGAGTAGATTTTCATGGGGACAGCAGAAGATGCTTCCCTAGAGTTTCTCCTTGCCAAATTTCTGGTTCCTTTCCACTGCAAGCAGGTGGCAAATCTCTTCAAAGGAACAGATGGATGTATTTAACATTAACAACTAATTTTCCACAGGCGTGTTCTTGGAAATAAATGATCCCTATTTCCTGAGATGGAGGAAAAAAAAAAATCCAGCCCAGAGCAGACTACAAGTGTGGAAAATGTGAAACTGAACACACTGGAGTTTGGTAAATGCAAAGCAAATGAAAACATCAGCTTAGAGTGGAAACTGTTGATCCACCAGAAGCAACAGAAGGGCCAATTCCATCTTCATAAAAGATACAAAAAAGCTGTATCCAAGCAATTAATACAGCCAGGTCTTTTTGCCTAAGCCCATCTATGGACAATCCAACAGAAGTGAGCTCAGAGTCATCAGCAACTTTTTCATTCATGGGTCACTGTGACCGTCTGGGCACCAGCATGTGGAGAAAATGGGATGAAAAGTTTCTCTTACAGGACCAAACTTCATTCACCTTGTTAAATGCAGCAGAAAAAGACCAAGGGGGATGTGACTACTCTTTTTACACATCTGGGATGAAAAATATTCAAGTGAAGTGTCAGTGATAGACATCAGAGGCCAGTCTCAGACACTGATTGCCCCAGCAGAATAATAATAAATTCCTTAAAAGTGCAAATACTACAGAAACAAATCCTGCTATTAAAAAATGTCTTGAGATGGTTTTAAACAGGCTGACATTGTTTTGAGTCTCAGTGCTTGTGTGACTGTCAGGAGAGTGCACAAAGCAGGAGTCCCGCTGAAGAAACGCAGTAACTTTCCTGACAATGCACAGCCATTGAACAAGGAACTGCTTCTGATTTGCTGAGGAGGAAAATTGCCAAGAGACCAGTAGGATCTCTGTTATCCTTTTTGTAAACTTTAGTGGAAAAATTGCATGTCCCCTAAGGTATTTTGTAATGTGGAAATAACTTGAACTTCAGCTGCCTGGCCAGGCTGAGTCCACGTTGTGCTATATTTTCTTCCTCACTGTCATGCTACCTAAAAGCCACACACTTTTCTGGGGCTGGGAATTGAGGTGGTGTGGCCTTTTCCTTCTGGCACCAAATTGTCTTTCCATCACAGTATAGCTTAAAAACTTATTTTGGTGCATCAGAGCCCAGCAGCAAGTGTTGAACTCCCTGACAAGCCTCTGGGGGTCTCTCCTATGTGCCTTGTCCCCCCAGACTTCAGTCTGCCAGATGTGCTGGTCTGAGAGGCCAAGAGAAACGGGCAAGTGAAGAAAAGACTTCTATGCTTTTTCAGGGTTTTACTATCTTGCCTGTTTTGGGAGTGACTGAAGCCCTCTCCTCTCCCTCTCCCTCTCCAGTAGCATGGGTACCTACTGGCATAGGATGCTTACTCAGAAAGCATTTTGTTTTCTGCTGGTCTGATTTATTTTTTCTCTGTGATGATTTTTCCTGCAGCAGCTTCTGAGCAGTGCTGAGGGTGCCTGGCAGATGGTCCTTCACAATTGAGTTGTTCTGCCATACTCTGGTGCTGCTGATACACCAAGACATTTGCTTTTGGGTGAAGCTCTTCCTCTCCAGCAAGAATTAGCAACTAAAATTTCCAGAGGAGAAACTCCCATGGCATTTTTCTGTTTTGACTGATGTGCTGTTTCTAAACTTGTGTAAGAGTAGGTTTTAACCATCCTGCAAAATCTGATGGTTTGAGTCTCTCTTCTGCCTCTGTTTCAGAAGAGATTGTTGTGCACTTTTGGAACATCACTGCTGTTAAAATACTGAAAACTCCTATACCACAGGCTACAGAAAAATCAGCAGTTTCAATAACCCAGGCTTAAAAAAGGGAGAAAAGCAGTCTGTAGGTTGGAGTCAATGAAGATACCAAGGTAAAAGGCAGGTGGTAAGGAAGTCCCTTCCTTTTGTGCTCCTAAAATCTGGGCCTGAACTCCAGTGGACACAGTAAGGCTCAGGAAATGTGATCACAAACAAACAAGACAGACAACATTATCATGAAACTGGGTAAAAAACAGAGGACCACCACAATGAATTTTCCTGAGTCTTAACCTTTTTCAAGCTTGTTTCTCCAGCCTGAATAGATAGAAACAAGATTTTTTTGCACAGAAAAATGGAAGCCTCCCCCCATCCCCAACCATACATACTCAGACCAAGGGTCCAGTTGGGTCAATATCTTATCTCCAACAGTGACCAGCAATAAGTAACCACAAAGAGAAGCCAAAAAAGGCACCAATACTTTCCTGCTCTACTCTCCCAGAACTTCTGGTGATTCTATGCCAGAAATGGTATTTAATAAGATTTCACAGACCTATTTGCTTCCATGGACTTATTAAATCACTCCTGGGACTCATGTGACAGCCTAATTATGAAAACCTCCCACAGGCTCTGCAGTTCAGTTGTAATTTATCCAAAACAGAGCCTCCCTTTGCTTGCAATTTCATTCTGTGCCCTCCAGATCTTGTGGGGCGGGGGAGAATGGATGATCATTGCTCGGTGGGCACCTTCCTTGGAGCCCCCCTGAGTCTGCACCACCTCCACTCATCATCTTCTCTCCCAGGTGAGTCTCCCACTCTGTCCACCTGAATCCAGGACCTCCATCCCCTTGCACAGAAGCACAGGGAAACCACTGCACACCTTGGCTGAACTGCAAAGCTGCTCTGGCTGCTCATCCCAGGAGGACATCCTGTGTCATTTGCCCTTGCCCTTGCCCCAGACACCCTGCTCTGGGCCCTTGCCTCCTCCTCTCCCACTCCAGAGTATCCCTGTTCTTATGACAGCATTCCTTTGAAGTTGTGCAAAAGTCTGAAAGACTTGGAGTAGAAATGTGACGTGTTTGCGGTTACAGAGTGTTCACAAAATATTTACAGACTTTATTTAAGCAGTTGGCAAGAACTGTGAGGAACAACTTATCAACAGGCTATCTCTTAGATCTTCTGAGAGGCAAGAAAATGTTAATTATTCTCATTTAACTTAGGCAGAGGCTGGGATAAAGTGTGAGCAGACAGTAGCAGCGTTGCCTCCTCTCTCCAGTCCAAACCCACATATTCACACTCCCTGAATGCAGGATGTGGTCAATGTCACTGAAATATCTGGGTTTCAACTGTATGTATTACATCAGAAATACAAAGGAATCCCCTAGATCCAAGCAATTCAACAACTAAAATTTTGGATCCCAACTGGGGTCAAAATTTTGCCACTTAATATTTCTAGCTGTATAATATGTTGAATGTCAATGACAGATTCAAATGCAAAAGCTGTAATTGTCATCAAAACATATGCCTGGGACCTTCTCCAGGAATAATGAATAAATAGCAGGCACTGAATTAATATTATCCTCACACCTTAATCTGGCATGCCTTATGGAAGTTACCAGAAATTAATATAAACATTGTATATCTAAGGGCAAAGTTTCCAAGTCTTCTCTCTCAAAGAATATAACTTTTTAATAAGCAATTTGGAAAAGTGTTGCCCACGTTTCTATTCCAGCCTACAGGATGTTTCCTTTTATGTTCAGTAACTGAAATGTCTCATCTCAGTATTATCAAACACTGGAAATGACAGTGAAAGTCCCAGCATCTTGTGAGTGTGCCACATGGAAAAAAACCATATTATAAAAATACTCTTAGGAAATCAATATTATTCTTATATTGCCTTTGAAGGGAAAGCCCATGAGAGCTCAGAGGGCTCTCCCAAACACAAGTGAGTCGGGTCTTCCCTCACACAGGCTGGAAGCAGAGAAAGGCAGGGGGAAGCTGCTCTATTTTTAGCTGCCTGAGACATGCAGACCTCATGGTGATGGGGAGCTGATAATTACATAAGAAGTCATACCAAGCTTTGCTATTTAGGTCTCTCTGGCCTCTTCCTTATCTCAAGTGCCGTACTCACAGTTCCCGCTGCGAGTATCCGTAACCAAAATACAACGTGTTTTCCTGGAATCTGTGCCATGAAGTAATAGGTTATTTTACAGCAGCTCTTTTCCACAGCCTGTTCTTTCTGGCTAATGATTACAGCTAGGCACTGCTGCCGTGGCTATATTGGTATCTCAGCATCTGCTCTAGCCCCACCAGAAAGCTTGACGTGACTAAAAGAGGGTCATTTACCTTTACTGGAGAGGAGGACCTGTGTTTGAACAGACTTCTAAACATTGTGGTCATTCCCTACACCCTGCTGCTGCCAGCCCTATTGAGGAAAAGTGTTTTACACAGAAAATGCACCTAAAAAAACCTTCTAGTCACTAACTTCAACTCCTGTAGCTGGATGTATCCTGGGTGCTTTCATACTGCTGTGGCTCAAAATGCACCCACTCATGTATCAGGGGCTGTCTGCAAAGGCAGGCAGGGAGGGCCTAGAGTTTAGTCACTCCTTTTCCACTCCAAGGGTCTTTCAGGTATTTCTACAATTCCTTGTGATTAATTTAGGGATTTAGGGATGTTATACCTGAATATCTATGTCCCATTGGGCCCCTCTCTATGTCTCCATGCCTGCTTCATGTGTTTTTTCCCAGTAAAAATGGTTTTTTTTCCCAGTTCCACCAGCAGCCAAAGAGGCAGGCAGTGGAAGCAAGGAGGCTAGTTTATAGGTAATGGGCAAGGGAAGCTGTAAAGCCCTTTAGTGGCAATGCAGCAGGAAAAACCACGTATGTTAGTGCAATTTGAGGCAGCGATGGTTTTTACAAATATTACCTTTTATTCTCCTGCTGCTCCAAAGCACTGAGAGGAAACAAGGCCATTAAAAAGGAGGCTGTGGCCTGCAGCTCCTGGAATGTCCTGTGCCACATGCCACAGGGGTGTTCTTGGATTTCAGGTGTGCAGAGGCCATATCCAGCTCCCGGGCACCAGGGTGAATGGAAACACTTCTCCTCACATTATTAACACAGGGCTAGATTCCAGCTGTCTAAATGCAACCAATTGGTTGAGAGTTTGGGGAGAAACCAGAAATGCTGGCAGCAAAGGTTTCTGTCGTATTACACGTGAACAGTGCTAGAATTCAAAAACAAAAAAAAAGGGGGATGAAAGGTCTCTCTATTTTTATATAGCAGAGTGAAAGTATTGGGTATCTGTGGCAATATTTAGTCCTAAGGAAAGTGTAATTGAATCCAAGTGACATAATGAGAAAGTGTCTGGCAAAGCGTGGTCCAGGGGAAAAGTAGCAGGGATCATTGCCATCTAAAATTTAATTTTCTAGACGAATACGCAATGGAACGGAAAGCTCTGGTATAGCTAAAAGCTATTGTATAGTAGAAGCACACTGTTTTGTGGGCAAAGACAGGAAAGCAGGAAATGTGTGGACCAAGAAATGAGAGAGAACATTTTAGTGTTGTGGCTGAAAGTTGGAAGATTTGCTCAGAACAGAGCAGCAAGCAGGAACACAGTAGGGAAAAAGCAAGTGCAGGTTGACAGGAGGCAGGATCAAACTCCCTATAACTGGCACAGCAGGGTAACTTGGAAAACAACACACAGTTTCTTTCAGTCTTTCAGACACCCCTTCTGCATGGTAGCTGTGCTACCATGGCAGGTGTCTCAAGTTAACATCAGGCACCACCTGAGAGCTTTAGATTCCCCTTATAAATTGGGCCTGTGAGGGGGCTCCTGCAAAGACATAGCTTTAGGTCTGGGAATGTTTTTCTTCCCTCTTTAAGATCCTGAAAGATATAAAGAGTGGAATGCTTCAGTGTGAACAAAATAAAATGGGTCAAGCAAGAAATCCTTCAAATATGCTGGAAAGAAGAATTCAAAAGAACAGGTAAATTTGAGGGGGCAGATGATGTGATTGCCGCCATCATCTCTGCAGCAGTCTAAGGATGTGTCTGCAAATGTGGCCTTTAAATGCTGCACATTTATATCTATATGTCTTATGGATGCAAGGGGGAAGAATCTGTTGGAGGGACTGGTTTCTCCCTGGTGCTCTGTCTGGATAAACAGCCTGCTGTAGCTCATTTTACTGTGAGCTGCTGGTTGTCCAGCAGCTGGCAGTCCAGGCAGAAAATGTAACCATTAATTGTAGTTACTTGTTTTTCCACTAATTGCTTCCAGTGTCTTTTGTGGGAGAGAATGGAGGTAACAACTTGGCATTGGTTGTGTTCAGAGACACATGGGAGTTTATTAAGAGAAGAGCTATGTGCTAATTGAAGAGCAATTGGGCTTCTAAAACCAGGCATTTTTGAAGTGGTGCTTGTCTCTCTATTTGTAGTTTCACATGCTCTGACCTGCAGGAGAAATGCAAAGGGAGCACAAGAAAAGAGAAGTGAAAATCCAATTGCTGGTTTGGCACTGGCCTCTTTCAAAACTTATCTCATTTTAAAAACATATATAAATATATATACACGTATACGTATGAAAGCGCATTGCCCACAGAGAAGCAATGCTTCCTTGGGGATTGCCAGAACCCCTTCTATTTTCCATTTTTAACTGGTAAACATTGCTCCAAGACCTGACCTTCCCCTCCCAATCCCATCTGTTACCTAAAGCTGAGAGATGGAAGGACTGGAGGTCAAAGTTTGAGTTCAGCTTCCTGTGAGAAAGCAGAGCTGAAATTCCTTAAACATGTTAAAGCTTTGCTTTAAATGGATTGCCTGTCTCTCAGTTGTTATGAAATACTTCTAAAGGAAGTATTTACATCTTTAAATGCATTCTTTCTTGTTTTCCATGCTTCCTCACTGGAGGTAACAATTAACAGCATCTATGGCTTGGCAGTTCTCCTTTTTTCATTTTTCCTTTTGCTGTTTCTCAGTGTTTTCCTAAACATAGCCAAATTTTGAAAAGCTGCAGCAGAACAAAGCAAACTGATGGAAAAGGATCTCTGAGTGTAGCAGAGTGAAGGGGGTGAGCAGAATGAAAGAGTACAACAGGAAATCCAGGCCTCTCTACTTTAATGGAAAAGCAACTCCAAAGTTGAAAAATCTATTTAGAACAGTTTTCTGCATTTAGGTGTTTTGTGAAAAAATTGAATAAAAGAAAGAAATTAATTTTGTGGCCCATCTGTGTCCAGCTCTGGTCCTGGTCCATGAAATCCTGGTCCCCTTAGAGTTTAACCAAGACCAAATTGAGAGACAGTCTTAAAATGCTGATAGCCTTGCATGATTTGAGCAGCTGAACTGAGCTGCCTGGTTACGTTTTTGCAATATTTTATATGCAGCATTGAATACTCTATGGCTATTTGCCTAATGGAAAAGAAAATGGAGAACACATGGACTAGATTAATAGGGGGGAAAATGGACTTCTTTTCCTTTTTTTTTCTACTGGCTTGCTTTCACTTACTTTGATGGAATTATTAATGATTTATGTTGCCATGAAATATGTATAGCTAGCAGAATGATGCTTTAAGTAGGGCTAAAGTGAAAGAACAATGGGCATTTCAAGTGTATGGCAGTTTTGGGCAGGGAAGTGAGCTAAGGAAAAACAGTAGAGGGAAACAGTCACTAAAATTGTGCCTAAAGTTCACTTTTCTCTACAATAAGCAGTATAGTATCCCATTCTCCTTCCTCTGCTATCTGGGAGAAGAGATCCTGGAGCCTCTCCCTTCAGAAGAAGGGCTTCAGGGCCTCTGGCTGCCAAAGGGGAGCTGTACATTGCAGGGAAAGGAGCTCTGGAGGAAGGCATTTCTTTGTTTAAGTGGCAAAAGTAGAAAAGCTACACTGAAGCTTTCAGCTTTTGTTTGCTCAGCTATGGAAAGACAGAGCTTGACTCATGTGTTGTTAATTGCCATTGACAGATAAACCAGAAAGAACCAACCTAGCTGAGTTATTTGTATTCTTTTTTCCAGTTCACTTGAACTGGAAATCAGTGAGATGCAATAAATAGAAAGCCATGAGGTTACCATTCACAGAGCCACTTTTCCTAGCAGAACTGGGCTTTAAATCAGCAGGACTGTCAACCCTCTGACACGGCCAGGCTGTAAATACTCAGTCATCGCTTCGTTTGGGGTGCAGGGGAGTGGTGAGAAAGGAATGACCAAAAGTTTTCCCAGAAATGTGCTGCCCTGAGGATTCATTTGTTGAATAGAGGCTGTGCCAATGCATTACTCTGCCAGCCTTGTACCTCTATTGAATTGTCTCTGCTGATTTATTCTCACTATCTGCATTCCCATGTGTCAAGGCTGTACCTTTCTCCATTTGGTTTCAGTATCTGTAGACTGAATTTTACAAGAATCTTTGTGCAACACGGCATGGCAAATGCAACTTTGCCCTCTTCCCTTTTCAGTTAGTCTCAGTGTTTAGTGCTCTTCTCTTATGCTTTAAAAATACGTTGGGTTTTTTAATTTATTTTTTGCTTAAAGAAAATAATAAGAAGGTTTTAAAACTTTATCCACTGTCTGTAACTCTGCAGGAATTAGTCTGGATACTGGCCTTTTGCAATACATGTGACTGGTCCTGATTGTTGGGTTGGTATCTGAGGATTAAGAGATTTGGGAAAACTCATTCACTCTTTCATTATTTCATGATCCTCTCAGATGCTTTGGCTGATTTTCTGCCTGCCTAAAATGGGGAAATGGAAACAAAGACGTGGGACTCTTTACACCATGCTCCTCACAGCCAGGAAAACCTTCCACTTGTCACTTGGCAGGAAACAACAGGATTCCTGTATGATGGACTTGCTCCCACTCCATATTTTTCATAGCTGTGATTTTGGACTTCATATTGCATACATTGATGCTGAGCCCTTTATATCAGATGAGAAGTCTGACACCAATTTTTTTCTCCTACTGTGCCATTGTACAGATGCTAAATGGGAATAGCTGTGTCAGGAAACACAGTTGTCTATCTGCTGCTAAAAGCATTCACTGTTTAAATTCATTAGAGCTGCTTTTTCAAGCGGGTAAAAAGAGAAGTTTCTGTTCTTAGGATCATTATACACCCACAGCCAGAAACCCATTTCTTCTACTGAAGATCAGTATAAACCACTTCTTGCACCTCTAGTGGTTTTCATTGGCAGAGCCGGTGGGAGGAGAGGCCCCCTGGGTATCCCTCAGAGGAGCCTTGTCTCCTGGGATATGGGAAAACACTAGGTGTCATCAGTGAGGTTTCCTCTCCCGGCAGGAACACATGCATTCGAGAACCTACAGCCAAGGCTAGATAAACTTATAGCGTCCCAGGATCCATCTCGATGCATTCTTATCGGAAAGCCAGGGAGAGTCTCTGAAATCCCTGTCTCAGACAAGTCTAGGCAAGGCTTCAGGTTGTCCAGTAAAAATCATGTCAGGATTAGGCTTGGTTTTTAAGGCTATTTTTTAAAGCCCACTTTTATGAAGAATGAAAACATTATTAAAATACCAAATGAAATAGCTTTTTTTTTGTCTTTCAGTTGTCAGTTAGATCTTGCTGAGGACTTTTTTTCTCTACACTACTGCTTATTATATTCTTCTTTGCACAAATCTCTCCCCACAATGTCCCTAAAATAAAATGGGAATCACTTTCTTGTTCAGAGAGGCCGTTTTCTGCTGTTGAGATATAAGCAGCAGTGTACCAGGTGCACAGGGAAACTTTCCCCAAAGAGGGCAGGGAGGTCACTAAAAATTATTTTTAAATTAAACAAAAAAGTCCTCCAAACATAAGAATTACAAGGAGAACAAAAGTAAGAGGCTGAAGCTGCTCCAACAACTTTCAAAGAGGTTAAAACTCCTCAGGCAGGAAAAAAAAAATCTGCTTTTGCCTCTGCTATGACTTCACTGTCCTCTACTGAGTCCTCCAAGCCTTGGAGAATAAAAGGGTCTTGTTTTGACCAAAAGGAGATGGAACCATTGTCTAGAATAATAATATTTTTAAAAAGTAGCCATCTCTTTTTGTCTCCCTCCCAGTCATTTTCAGTGCCAAGGTTACAAGGATGGAGGTGGCAGCCAGAAAGGGGCAAACTCCAGAAACAGAGAATCCATTTTATCTATCTTCCACTTCTTTTCCTAGACATATGTGAATTATTAATACTGAACAGAAGAGTTTTTTCCAATACATTTTAGGTAGCTAGAATTTTTGTATTCTTTTTTTGAGATCTACTCTTGGAGCTGGTAGGAATGAGGGAGTTTCATCTGTTTGTGTTTAGGGAATAAACTTGCCACAGATGCTCCAAATCTTCCATTCAGTTCTTGCAGGTGACAGCTGTAATGGCACTAGAGACTTGCAAATCCTGGCACCCACACAGTCTAGCCATAATTTTGGCTCATAAACCTCTACAACATCACATTTCACAAACGAGTGTGCACTCTGGGCTAAAAGAAAACCCTTCTGCCTCCCTTGCCAGTTTTGGCAATACCTCAGACCCCTGCTATAAAAGAAGTGTGGCTCAAGTGGTAGCAGCTATAAAACTAAGATCTATATTTAAGATAAAATCTAATTTAGCATCTATGAAATTAAAGCAGACTCTTTTCACAGAGTCTAAAAAGTAGACGTATGGCCAAGTCCAGATCCCCTTTGCTGACTGCTGTGAATCTGGATTAGACAGAAAGAATACACTTATCCTTTGGAAAAGAAAAAAAAAACAAAAGAAGAAATCCAGGAAATTGTGGTGCTTAAGGAGTTAGCTGTAAGCAGAGAAGATGGCAGCATCTGTGGGAGAGAATACTGCCATAAATAGCAAAGTGTGGTTTAAAGAGTTGGAAATTATGAAATAGCTTTCTATTGCCATTAAGTGGAGAAAGAGTTTTTGAGTCAGCCCCATCAGGAGAAGAACTGTCACATAAAAAAGCAGTAGCTGACATGATCCTGAGTCATGCTCTGCAGTTGCCATCCGGTTTCTGTGGCTACTGCCTAACCAAAATGATTTCTAAACAGCAGTTTTTTCATTAAATCATAGACTCATCAGGGCTGGAAGAGACCTTCAGGTCACCAAGCCCAATCATCCACACAGCACTGCTACTGCAACCCCATAAACAGTAAACCATTACCAGATGCCTCTCAAACACCTCCAGGGATGGTGACTCTACCTCTCTCTGGGCAAGGCAGCCTATTCCAATGCCTGATCACCCTAACAGTGAGAGAATTTTTTCTAATACCTCCCAATCTGAGGAAGAAATAGACTTTTCTCTGGGGTCTGCTTCACCTTCCCAGTCAGAATGGCTGTAGGTGGTAACTCTCAGCCACACACACTACTGAGGGGTGGCTGTGCCTCACAAAGCCAGAGGGAAGGTGGGCACAGTGGTCCTCAAAATGACTGCAAATAAACACTGAGTAAACCCAGGAAGAAGGTCAGTGCTTCTGGGGGCTGCATTGGAAAAAATCACACTTCACTGTTCATGCTTTGTCCTCTGTCAGAGCTGGTCACTTTTTCAGTTCTTTGTCCATATCTCTGCCTCTGATCCAGCTCCCAAAATAGTCCTTAAGTAAAAATGGACCTTGCACATCTCTTAAACCAAGAGATGCACAAAAGCTATTGTGGACCTTTAGGATGCATTAGCTCAGCCTTTTCTCAGCTGCATTTTTCTCCTTTAAATTCAGCTGAAATATTACTTATTTTTATTTATTTCCCTTGTTCTGACTCTCTATGTACAGGGATGGCAGGGCTGCCTCTCACTTAGCTGCCTTAGCTGGAGAACAACAGACAGTGTGGAGTGAATCCAGCACATTCACCTGCAAGCCCCATGACGGCCTCTCCACACCCACATCTGGCACACAGGTAAGAAGCTTCATTTCTCTGATCCTTATCTGCTTCCCCATTTTCAGTCTGTTTCCCTTTCCCTCCATATGTTGCTTCCATCCTTGCCCAACTGCTTTAGCAACTAAAAACAAAAGAAAAAAACCCAAAAGCCCTATGGCATGGTCCTTCTTCTTTCTTACCATTCTTCTAGTAAGCAATCCCTGCTTTTAAAGTGGGAAGTGTTTGTTTTCAGTCCTTTGCCATTGTTCCTCTGCTCCTGCTGAGATATTCTGGAGTTGTTCCTTTTGGAGTGCCTTTACTCATCTGCAGAGTAAAGAAAGCAGTTAGCTTGATTTAATGGTGGTCAAGATCCATTTTTGAGGAATGGGAAAAGGGAGGAATTCTTCAATCCTTTTAATCACCAGATGAGCTTTTTTTCACCTCTGTGGCTAGTGGCAAGACATTGGGAAGAGAACATTGTTCTCTTGAGGAGTGTTCATAATGTCAGCAGAATAACTCCACCCTGTCCCCTTTACATCTCACAGAGAATACCATTCCTTGCGCTCACTCCAAGCCTTGGGGAATTTGTGGAGGCACATGTACATGGCCAAAACATAGTTTTGAGTGGAAGTGAAAGATGAGGACGAGCAAATAAATAGACACTCAGAGACTGCGAGATGCTTTTTAAAGCATGAAGGGTCTACAGCTATCTTTCCATTCAATCCCCTTCGTCACTGGGGGGGCTATTCTTAGAACAAGGGTACACAAAGTTTTCTGCATCCATTACATAAAGGCTGAGAGTAAATCTTGCTCAGTTCCTTGCTGGCCTGTGCCATTTCTCACTGGAGCAGTTTGATTATGAGCAGTTGCCATGCTGGTTGTTGACTGGGTCTCTGAGAGTCTACAGCAGGAGTAAAATGCTGCCTTTCTGATGTGGGATCTTTTGGCACTAGCTGTGGAGTTCTGTCCAAACGAATGTGCAGGGAGCAAATGGACACTCTGACCCCCTGCCTACGTGGGAGCTTAGATCAAGGAGCAGAACTCCCCCCAGTTTGTATATAAATAGAATTGTATATAAAATCCCAACACCATTAGCTTACACAAATTGTGTATGCCAATCATTCTAAAAATTCTTTCCAAGCAAGCAAATCCTCTATAAATCTAAGAGATAATCGAATACATGTCTTGCAGTCACTTTACACCTTTGGTGATCTCATCAAAACATGCCAGTGCTCTGCCAAAATCCATGACTCTGTCTGTAAATTTTAGCTGTTCCTGGAAGTTTGTGCACCTGATGCAATGTTACTTTTATTAAATCTTCTTCTTGCTTTAGCTCTTTCTTTTAACTTAGCTAGGGTTAAGAGAGGTGTGTAGCCATTGGAATTTAACTGAATGTGAAGAATGATCGCTGCTGGAATGCTACATCCAATATCTTGTCCTTAGCTAGAGAAATGGATACTTTCCAAAGACTTGGGGAAGGGCAAAAGGCCATAAACTAGTAATTTATTCCTGCTATTTCAAAAGTTTCAAGGATTAAAGATTGTATTCAATATCACACGTTTTTAAGACAAAGTGATAATATAAAATTATTCATACGTTTCCTTTATATTTGATTTCTTCTACAGCAAGGTGACTTGTGTTGCATAGCCTTGTTTGCTACTTTCCTATTCTGCTCATATCACTCAGTCCTTTGTAAAGAGACTAAACACCATCCAGAAGCACCAGTGATGTTGCCTTGTCCCAGCTGCTCTGGAGTTTGCTCCAAGATTTCAGTCTTGCAAGGCTGCCAATATCCACCCTAAATTTATTCCACCCTCTCTCTGGGATAGAAAAACCTCTCTACGGTTATTTATCATCAAAAATAAGAAAACAGATTTTTGGCATTAGCACAGCCAATGGGACATCTAATACTTTCTGTTTCAAAATTTACTCTTAGTAACTCTGCAAGAAGCCCTCCTACAATCCCATGCATACCTTAACACTTTTACAGACATTAATTTCTTTTAAATCTTTAGTTTTTGGAGGATTTTACCAACTTAATTTTTTTTTTAGCCATCCCATTTTCTTGCAGTTTGTTTTATAGCTTACCAGGCAGTCCTTGATCTGATGTTTTCCTGAACTTTAGGGAGATAAAATCTATTTCATTTCCACAATCTGGCAAAGGAACTCTTGTATCCAGGAGAGCTGTGGAGTGAGTCTGACAGCACCTTTTTTTTTTTTTTGCAAATATGCTTCATTTTTTTCTTGGTTTTCATTGATATCTGTATCCACCTCCATTATATGAAAAGCTTATTTACAGTCCTGCATATTTCAGGGCTTGAAATAACTATATATGGCTCATTCTTTTCCCCACATGTTTTCTCTTCAGTCAGACCTTACTAACAGGATCTCAAGCGACTGACTACAATCCCTGGCTGCTAGGGATGTCCCCAGTTTTGGCAGTCACAGTTTGGTGTGCCCACCTTGCTGAATTCAGCCCCACTAGCTGGCACTTGTGATGAGAGCTGTCCCTGGCAGCACAGGGACCTGCCTCAGCCCCTGGGTTTGTTGTGTGCCTACCCAGGGATCAGTACATTCCTGACTTCCCAAGAAATCACTGGGAAGGTCAGACAGAGCACTGTGCAGATGAACTGCTCAAATTCTTGCAGAAAGATGAGTGAAACAGGGTGGAGGAAGTTATGCAAAACTCTGGCTAGACAGACCCCAAAAAAGAAAAAACATTAGCCCACGCCCTCTGTCTGGTGATCCTGATGACTGAGCAACAGTGGAAACACGTTTATTTGCCAAAAAGAGCTTCCCTAGTGCTTAAAAGGAGATGTGTACACTCATCCCTGTCTTTGTGGCTCTCTTAAGCACTTGCATCTCCAGTGCAAGGAATGAAAGGCTGGTCAAAATTCGTCACTGGAATGAAATGTGAGTTTCCTGCCGTCACTCATCCTCTCCCTCTTCCTTTCTCTACGAATAGATAAGGAGGTGGCTCTCTCCAGAAGCGTTTGTTTGCCTTGTGAGGCATTTCAATCGAGTGCCCGAGGCTGTAAGGTTAATGCTGCAGGACAGGGTGTGTTGTTTCTCAAGTCAAGCTCTGATTTGTGCAAGAAGGAAAAAAGTCATTTCTCATGCTGTTTTCCCTTCTTGTAAACAGAGATGGTTAGAAGTGATTTTTTGCAAAGGTTTTGGTGAGACATGGAAAATGTACTCTGTTCTCTCTGTTTGCAATCAGCCCTTCTTGTATTTTTTCCTTCTAATCAGCTATTTTGAAATAAGTCTGATTAGCCTACTCCTAGCACATATTTTGGATTATGGCATTGTAAAATGTTTTGTGGTGTGTATGTACTGCGTACATGATATATTATTTTCTTAAATCTATCATCGATTATTTTTTTCCTTTAGCACTTCCTGTCAGATAAACAGAGATAACTGAATTTGGATGTGAATTTTATGGGTGGAGAGGGAAGGAAAAGAGGAGGTGGAGGGGGAAGGAGCAGCAAATTGTGTTGCAAAGAATCTCTGGGCTGGAGCCATGCTTTTGTTTGAAAACATAGATATATACCCAGTGACTGCTAATGTTAAGAATAGCATAATGGCAATAATCTATGAGAAGGCCAGAGTTATAGGTCATGTAGCTATTAATGAAAAGCATCTATGGCTCCCAAGTGTCACTTGCCACATGTTGGATTCATGTCTCAGTCCCAAAGGTTTGTGGGATGAGGGAAACCAGCCCATAGAGGCTAATCTGGTAATTCTTTTATGTGCCTCTGTCTCCACAGAAAATTGTCATAATCTCCTGACTAGCCCAGTGAGAAACAAACTGAGCTTAGGTGAGCATTGCTGCCCCGTTAGCAGAGGCCTGGGAGCAGTCTGGGGTGGGGGAAGGAACAGGGTCCATGCTTAGGATGTGGTTGTACCCCACGGAGGGAGTTTTTTGAGATTTTCCCTTGCTGGGCTAGGAGAGGTGGAAACCTTGCCCAAAAAAGAGAAGTGGAAATATTTTTATAGCTGCTTGCACTTGTATTTCCCTGGATTATTCAGATACTGCAAGGGTGAATACAGTAATACTTGCAAGTTACTCAGCTACCACGGTGTTGCAAGCTATATGAGGTAATAGAGAAATATTTCATTCATTTCCAGGGACCAGCTCACTGGCCCTTTTCCAGCAGCACTGTAAACTTGTAAAACTGATGGATCAGTTTCCCAAGAGTCTTTATTACCAAGACTTCTAACTTCTCAGCAACTGGAACAGCCTTGTAAACTATTCAGAACATGCAAGATGCTTAAAATAAGCTTGCAATTAGCGTTCCCCAGGGTCTTGTGCTGGACTTCTTTTCCCAAAGACTCTTTTCTGTCATATTTAGCACACAGAATTGGATGAGGCTCTCTTGGGGCTTATCTCTGTCAACAGGAAAAGGGCACTTCTAAATGAAATTATGTGCTACTGCTCCCTTCCTCAAAGGCAAAAGCCACTGCAATGACTAAGTTATGTCTCCAACCAGTTTAAAAAATTCCAAACATTGGGATGACCTGGATCTGCTTCCTAAGGGGCTTAGCACAAATATGTGTATAACTGAATTTCAAACATAGTTCTGCATGTGAATTAAACTCCACAAAATGTCATTACTTTGGCTTTTGCCATATAAAATATGAACTCATGTCTCTCTCAGCTGTCCTACTTTGATATCCTTGTCCCTCTGTGTCATTAAGGCAACCACTTCCTGAGTGAAGCCGTCTTCTGTTTGCTGGCACCTGGAGAGGTGCATCATCATTACACATGGGATACTGGATTCATTTTTCATTTTGCTAAAGGTTGCCTTTACAGAAATTCTGTTTTTGAAAGTTTATACAATCTTAGACATCTAAGGATGATATGATATATATATATATTATATAGAATATTATATAAATACATATATAAGATAGATGACACAAGGCTATTCTGGTAACATTATTTTTCCCCACTATAAAGGAGAAAAGAAAAAAATTGCCCATGCATACTTCTGGGTGATGAAAGCCATGAGCTGTGCCCTTCCCCTTCAGTTTCAGGCAAATAAAAAAAAACCAGGAGCAGAAGAACCACTTTGTTCCCCAGCCCTGCCCCCGGGTGTATAAATAGCAGGCCAGGCGGTCCTGTGCCCAAGTGGCTGCTGGAGTTCCACTCATTCCAGGGATCTTTGGACACCCTCTTATCAAAACAGAAAGGCTGACTTCACTCCCGCTCTCCCCTGATTGATTTCATGCTGGGAACAGGTAACACGACAGCTTCCATTGTCCTTGAATTAGCCACCTACTTTCAGAGGTCAAACAAACAGGCTGAAGGTCCCGAAACTCACTTCAGCTAATTGCTGCCAAAATTCCTTCTCGGCAAAGTAAGCAGGGGCTGGAGCAGTCCCGGGTGACAAATGCTCTCCGGAGAGAGGGACACAAACCATCCCGAGCAGGCTAACGAGGGGTATCGAGCTACAGGGCTGGGGAGGAGGCGAAATGCGAGACAAAGCCCAGTGCCAATTTTAAACTTAGGAGCCAGAGCCACAGAAAGTTCCTACTTGATTTTAATAGGCTTTGAAGTTTTGGTCAAGCTGAGGTGGAGCTGAGCAGTGGCATTAGGACACGGCTGTCAGATCCAATCCTGGAGCTCTGGAGGCTCAGTTTTACACTGGGCACCAGCATGGTCCTTTACTTGCTGAAAGCTTTCTGGCATCAACATTTCCTACCAGCTTTCTGCTTTTGTATTTTTAGAAACAATGTGAGTTTAGACGCAATAGGTGGTGGCTGGAACTTTTCACTCTTCTCCCTCTCATTTTCACTGTTTCCTCCTTCAAGCTGTTTTCAAGCTGTTTCTTTAACTAGTCTCTAATATATTTTTGTGTCACTTAGCACAGACCCTGCAGGTACTGCTGTGCAACCTGTGTCATGCATTTCAACAGGTACACTGTGCCTAAAACGATTGATGTCACTGTTCTGCCACTCCCATGTATTCTTTAGAGTGAAAGTTTTGAGAGGATTGTTTCACTGTGCTTTGGAGGGTGGTTCTCGTGCAAAGAGACGGAAAGTGCAGACGTGTGCCCAGCTAATAGGTTGCAGGCACTTCATGTTCCTCCAAAGTACTGTCAGCTCCTGTTTAACCCTGGATTGATTGATGTGACTCCACGTCCCACCTGCAGCTGCACAGACACTGTGGAAAGGCAGCTCTTAGAGCCAATTGCATCAGGTCCTGCTTCACTTGCAGTTGTTTATATATAGCCTGACCTCTACAGGAAGCGGCTGGTACGTTTTTCCATATGTGGGTATAGTAAATAAGCTCAGAGACCAACTGACCTATCCATAGGTTTGATTTATCCAGGTTAGGTGACCACCTTGCTCATAGGAAGCATGGATGAGAAATAATTCAACAACAGCTTTTTCTTTCTTCTCCACTTTCCTTAAATTGTCTAAGAGACTGTTTTACCCTTGCTTTAACAGCCTTAAACTCTAAAATACTGTTTCTTCATCTGTCTTTTATTCCCTATCCTGTTTTCAAACAAACAGGGATCTCAGCAACCTGATTTAGATGAAGATGTGCCCGTTCATTGCAGGGGGGCTGGACTAGATGACCTTTTAAGATCCCTTCCAACCAAAACTAGTCTGTGACTCTATGACCCTGCTAAGTGCTCTGCTTCTGCTGCCATGCAAGGATCAGCAAAATGATGTTCTGCGTCTAAGACATCGTGAAATGTAATTTAATACTGGCTCTCTCTGTTTCCATCTCTGCTCAGACCTCTTAGCAGTCTTTGACTCCTGTGGCTCTGGTCTGAACATCTCTCCAGACAGAGCTCACAGCACTTCTGCACTTTCCTCCCAGCACGGCTTCTTGCTCTTGCCAAGGGCAGCCTGTGTCAGACTAACCTCACAGCTGTCCAGTCACTGAGGTTATAAACAAAGTCAATGTGTCAGGTTTCACTCATCTGGGCTTCAGGACAGCATCGGATGTTCTGCTTCAATCCTTACACTGCCAAAGCCATTCATTTTCCTGCCAGGTGAGCAGGAAGACTGCAGCAGGGAAGACTGCAACAAGAAGTATGATGCAGAAAGGTAGTTAATGGAGTTTGTTTGCATATTTGTATATAATTATATAAACATATGGTTATAAATTAAAAGGTCTTGAAAGTTTTCCTGCTTAACCTTCTCACAGTAAACTGGGCACAAAGACTGCAAGTTTGCTAATGACATCTGTGGATGACAGAAGTTGGGAGGCCCTATCAGGAGGGAGGAAGATCTGAAAAATCTTATGGGAAGAACAACAATGCAATGGAATTGAATTCAGAAGCATGGATAAGAAAAGCTCACATATGGCTACAATTTAACAGTAAACTGAAAATAGGAGAAAAATAGGAAAAAAATAATCAACTGGGCAATTCTCCAGCACCTTTGGAGCACCATTACGGTTTTCTTTGGAGAAGGAAATGTCATTCTGGGACATGGCAATCAAAATGTTTCCAGTGGAAACACTAAATCCATGGCAGAAGATGACATCAGTAAGGTGTCCTTAGCACACTCATACGATTTTGATGTCTCATGCCCATGGAAAATACAAATCCGAACAGGTGTAAGAAAAGGCTACTGAGATCACCAGGAGTGCCACAGTCTTTCCTTACAAATGGAGGCCGAGGCAAACTTGGCTTGTTCAGCCCAGGAAAAATGAAGGTTGACAGGGGATATGGTTTCCCTCTAAAAATACCCAGGAGTCAAACAGCAGTGAGGGAGAACTATTTAAACCCATATGTGACTAAACTTAGTCTGGAAATAAGATGCAGGTTGCTGGCCATTAGAACAAACAGAGGAAAGAACAGCCTTCTGATGGGAACAGCTGGGACCAGAAAAGCACAAGCACTTCTGAGATGTAAATTCATTTGGGAAGAAATGCTGTAGCATTTCAGGAGGAAAAGGCTCAGGCTTGATGGCTCCTGGATCCACCCAGGGAGGGCACAACTGTTTCTGACAGTGAGAGGTGCTTCTGTGGTCCCTTCTGCCCCTCTTGCTCATCTTGATTTATTTTGACAAAAAATATCAGCACAATGCAGGTTTCAGTCTTCTGGGGCTGACACCCAGATCTATGTGGCAGCCAACCTTGCAAAGTCAACAAGGAACTGGTGTTTTCACAAATAAATCATCGCAAAACAATTCACACATAAATATGACACTGGTGTCTATAAATTTGGTTCAAATTCTTAAGATGTATAAATACAAGCTTCTCTGGTGGCTGTTTCTTTTTTTTTTCCTGCTGTTCTCCTCTGTCAGTAAAGTTTACCTGTATTTTATTTACTGTGGGAATAGCTATTAGTTGATATAATATTTTATGTGGGCAGCAGTTAAAAAAAGATCTCCCGAACATGTTCTCCGATCTTACTGCTCTCATGCCTGTTTTGTATTTCTCTGGGGAAAAAAAACCCAAACAACTCTAGAGGTGGTTACAGAGGCCTAGAGAGGTTTCTCTGTATGCACAGATTTTTGTATGGCTTTACCTAAGCAGTTATAAAATCCAGGGCAAAGTTGATTTTTTTCCCCCCTTAGTTTTCTTCCAAACACTTGTAAATGTATTGTTAGACCTGCTGATACAGTGGGGTGTCACTGCTTTGGCCTATGTTCATTTTTGTACCAGTTCAGTTGTGTGAGCTGGCTGAAGGGCTTGGACTTGAGGATGATGTGGGTGAGCCCCAAACCTGGGCATCTGCTGGGTGCCCAAGCTGAGCAGCAGAACAGACCCTATAAAAAGCCTGTGCTTTTGTGAGTGAGTGGTGCTGCTAGGAATAAAGCAGGGGAGCTGCCTGCTCCCCTGTTGTGCCCCCAAACCCCTGTGCCTGGCTGCTCCTGCCCTGCCAGCCTCTTCCTGCTGCAGCTTGCACCCGCTGCCTCCCTCACCAAGGCAATCCATCACACACTCACACACAAGTCTAAGGGCAAAGCTGCAGCTCCTCTCTCGTGGCATTAATTAATATAAATAACTGCAAGAATCACTCTGAGAGTTTGGCTGTTTACCTGCCAAACCCTGCTTAGTTGGTATTCGTGGTGGATCTCAAACATAGCTCAAAGACATCACTCAGCAAGCCCTTCCTGCACAGCTGATGGACTGTAATTAAACCACACCAAGTCACAGGTTTCTGCATTAACTATTCCTTGCCATTAAGGAAAAGGAAATCAGGGCAGGCAGCTTGCTTCAAGGTAAGAACAGGGATAAT
The DNA here is from genome assembly GCF_051311805.1 of Agelaius phoeniceus. Taxonomy (NCBI): domain Eukaryota; kingdom Metazoa; phylum Chordata; class Aves; order Passeriformes; family Icteridae; genus Agelaius; species Agelaius phoeniceus. The sequence goes on from NC_135268.1 coordinate 22,880,650, forward strand.
TGAAGGTATTACTCTCATAATTCTGTCAAAAATGGTAAAGACGAAATCTGACTTTTTTCCCCTCCTTTTTTTCTTCCCATGTGTTGCTCCATTTGAAGAAGTAGAAAGGGCTGTGTCAGCCTGGGGTAGAGTAATCCAGAAGTTAGTTGTTAGTAGCGGTGAAGGAATTTGGAAGAACTGGTTTCAATTCTTTGACAGTTGATTCCTTGCATGTATAAATGTTTATTGCCTCTGGTCACCATCTGTAAAATGAGGCTAATGCCTTACAGCAGGGCTGTGAGGATGAAGCTGTTCAGGCTGTGACGTTCTGAGAAGCTTCAGTTTGATTTCAGTCCCTAAAGTGGGCCATGTTTAATGTGATAAGAAGATAACCTTAAGCTTCTGAAAAGGTTAATTGTGTTTCCTGGAATGAAGAGGTTTAGTTGCTGTTTCATTGGTTTGGACACACAAAGTAGAAATGTTTAACCTGTGGCATGGGCTGTGGCATCCACATAGGTGGTCCTTCTTTTACCTGAGGAGGAGGGAACAAAACAGATATTCCTTGCTTAGAACTAGGACTGACCAGGCTCCTCAGTCACTACAAAGGAGTCCAGTAATAACATACATTTCCTCTGTTTATGCAATTTACCAAGATTCTAGAGACACTGAAAATAAGAAAGTATTTTATTAGTAAATATTAATTTTTCTTTACAAAGAAAAGCATCAATAAATAAAAACTAAAGAAGGCTTGATTAGCTAAAATAAAAAAAGAAATCAGGGTATAAAAAATACTAATAAATCCATTTACAACATTAAGAGCTTCAATGGCTAGAGTGGGAACACCATCACTGTTAACTTTTCAATCTGATGAAAACTGCAGGTTTAAAAGCTGTCCTGATCACCGAGATGGGGAACAAACTGCTGCCAGAGAGGACACAGCTCCAGCAGAAGTAACACAAGAAAACATGCTCTGTGAGAAAATGAGCTGATGATAAGTGGTGAAGATGGTCAGCACAGCTGTGGGGAGAACAGGGCTCTAAGAGGTGGAAAAAAAGGTGACAAGTAAGAGAAAACTTGACCATGAGGTTTATTTTGGCTGACAAAAATGTCCCAAGGTGAATTGGGTGGGTGTAGCTGCCCAGCTGGCTGGATGCTGAACCTCCTGCCAGCCACTCTGCCCAGCCACATGGCTCCTCCCACGCAAAGAAGTCTTTGAGCTAACTGGGCTTATTGTGGTGGACAGGATGTATGAGAGAGGATGCAATTCAGCACAGGCTATCTTTCCAAAACAGGACAGGAAAAACAGAACAAAACAAACAACAAAACCACAAAACACCAAACAAACAGAAAAACAAAAGTTCTTCTGTGATACCAGTTCTAGGTGGTTTGGGCTTCACTGTGACCAACGTGTAACAGCTTGCCCTGTCAAAAGTTGACTGTGGCCCCTGCTTCTCAGAAACACATAGAAATTATCTAATTCATTGTAGTTTTTGGCCACAGAGCTATCTTGGAACTGGAAATAAGCTGTTATGCTCTAGATGATATTGACATTAACCTCATTAGAGAGAGGATTACTTTGTGCTGAACAGCAGTTATACGCTGAATGTAAATATTTACACTAGCTTTACCTTTGGAAGGAAAGCAAAAGTGAAAGTAGCAGTGCAGTAAAAGCACAGCTTGTAGTTCAATATTTTAGCACACAGAAAGGTAATGTTACATTAAGTGGTGTTTAATTAAAAATAATTAGACTGTGCATTGTTAATCTGTTCATAATTTATGGGCTACTTTTCCCATTTACAAATACCTTTCTCTACTTCACCACCGCAGGTGATATTCTCTGTCAGTTTTGTAGTGCCCATTACCAGGCACCTAAGGCATTTCATTAGCATTTAAAGGAGACTTAAGTGCCTGAGTAATTCTGACATAAGCTGTATCTTCCTGGCTAGCTGACTACTGCATTTAATTAATTTCCAGACTCTTTCCTTCCTTGTTCTGAGGGGAAAATGCAAGCTCTGTCTAAAATCCAGTAGTGGTAGGAAGAACAGGCAGGCCACAGTTCTAGCTGCTGCTGAGGTTTCTTGCTCAGCTTACTATCTCTAATTTTGCTATTCATCTTAATGAAAAGCTTTCTCTCAAAGAGGAGAATATTTGAAAAGCGACCAAGAATGGAGCGATCTCGAGCTAATGAGTTGCCTCTATTTCTGTGCCCTGTGTCTGGAGGCAAAGGAAAACAGATTCATTTGTTACAAACCGATCACGCCACAGAAAAGTGATGACGGACCTAAAGATGAGACTGCCAGCTTTGAGCTGGGAGTGGCACTGGCCTTGCTTCGATGGGTGGGTGTGGAGCAGATTGCAGGCAGGCTTGCCGGGGCTGGAACCTGCCGCAACACCAAGCAGCAAAAGTCCCTCTGCACGTCCTTCTTCGGTAGTGAATAATTAATGTAATACTGTCTTGGGATGCTGTATGTGCAAGCTGCTTCTCCAACAGGAAAAGCTGAAGGCTTTGGGAGAACTGAAGTGGAAGAGGATGTTTTTCGCTAATGTGGCAAAGTGCAAAATCAAGCAGGACCACAGGCTGTGTGCCATGGTGAGCTGAGAGCAGATTGCTACCCAAGTAGGCAGCACAGGCATATGCTGACACTGGAGATACAATGTGAGTCACACTGGGGCATGGGATCCTGGAGCCTTTTCTACTCTAATAAATAAAACAGCTTGAGAGTGACCTAGAGCCCTTGTGACACAATGAAAAATCCCCCTGTTGGGTAACTTTTACCTCCATGAATTAAAATCATGTGAGAGTCTGTTTGCGTAACAGAGATTTTTAGTTTTGCCCGATTGGAGAGACTTAATAGGAAAAGAGCAGACTAAGGAAGGAAGATTTCTGAAACAGTGGTTTGGCTACAGTAGTGGGAGATTTAGATGCTTTCCTTTTGAGATGCTGTTTGAGTAGCATTTGTCCTAATTAAAGACACACAGATCAGTGTTAAAACACTGTTAAAATCCCCTTGTTAAGGTTCACTGAGCCAGGGCTCAGAGGATGGGACAGGCCCTGGGTTCCTGCACATCCAGGCACTTAGGGCACAGGTCTTCTAACCCAGCATCAGCTCCAGCCTGAGGGCTCCTGTACTCCTCTTGGGGTAGCCTGTGAGGGCAATGGGCACAGCAGGACCAAAATCAGGCTCAGGGCTGTGCAAGTGACAGTAAAAGCAAGGGACAATGCTCTGGGGTCAGAGGGGTGAGGCAGGGCTGTCCATTATGAGGACTGAGTGTTGTGTTGGACTGTGATAAAAAAGAATTTAAAGCTTTCTTCTGCACTCCTTCTCCACAGTAAATGCATGTTTGAGGAGGGTACTGAAATCCTTTGAATCGAGCTGATAATGGTACTGTCAACTAGATGCACAATTCTTTCACAGCCATTTTTACTGGTAATGACTTCTTGTCGTGTGAAGTTTGGCAGGAACCTCAAGGCTCACCAAGGTGAGGTGTGTAGCTGAACGTGACTCTGAAGCCCCACTGCTGTTTCATCTTTGCCCCATTCCTGCCTCTCCCAAGGCAGCGGCCGTGGCCGGCGCTGGCAGGCCCAGCACTGCTGTCCCAGCCTGCCTGCCCCGCTCCACAGATTCCCAGCTGCATTCCCAGCTGGACAGTCCTCGTGTTAAAGAATTAGTCCTGTAACAATCCGATCAAGCATCACCTTAGAACCTGGTTCATTTAATGGACCCACTCCTACAGCGAGGCTGTGCCAGAGACCTTAATTTCTGGCGGATCCCGTCCAATTTCGGAGCTGATCTTAGGCATGGCTACTCTATACCTGTTTGTTCTTGTGCCAGCCTTCTGTCAGCTGCAACAGCTCGTCTGCCTCGCCGCCGTTCCCCCACTTTGATGTCCTCAGGGGGCGAGTACATCCCTGTCATTCCTCACATTAAATCAGCCAAACTCCCTCTTTCCGAAGGCTCTCCTGCTCCGCTTCAGGCTGAGCGGCGTCCCCCCAGCCCTGCCCGGCTCCGCACCCCTTCCCTCAGGAGGGGCACACGGGGCGCGGCCCCTTGCGCCTCGCAGGTGCGTCCGCAGCTGCGTGTGCGTAAATCACAGCGGGGCGAAAAGGAGCACTCCCCTGTTAAAAACCAACCAAAACAACCCAAACAACGCGGCTAACCTGGGCACCACGCGGGCTTTGCGGCCCCTGCCCCGCTCCGCAGCCTCGTCCCGCGGCGGGCAGGCAGGGCTGGGCCGGGCCGGGCCAGGGGAGGAGCGGCGGCAGACGGAAGTGAAAACAAGAGCGGGGGGACGGAGCTGCCGCCTCGCAGACGCGCTGCGGTGTCCTCGTCTCTCCGCGCTGTGCCGCACCGCCGGGTGAGTGCCGGGGCGGCAGAAAGCGAATGGAAAATAACCAGGGGGGAAAATCAGGCAAAAAGTCAGCCGGCTGGGCGGGTTTGTGAAGCTCCTCTGTGCTTATTTTCGTTTCATTTAACTTCTGTAAGCAAGGCGCGCAGCTTGCCGTGGTGGCGGGGTGCCGGGGTGCGGCGGGGGCGCGGCCCGGCCCCGGGGCAGCGCCTCGGGCAGCCCGGGCTGAGGGACACCTGCGGGGCTCCTCGCCCTCAGCTGAGCGCTGCCGTGCCCGAAGGGCTGCTCGGGCACAGCGCTCCAGTGTGCCCTGCTCCCCGGTGTGCCCCGTGCTTTGGGGCACCGGCGGGGCTGCACGCCGGCTGCCCCTGGAGCGGCTGGGGCTGTGCGAGCGCCTGGAGCCGAGACCGAGCGCTCCTGGGGGGAATTCTGGTCCCAGCCTGCGCTGCCCGTGGGGCTCCTCGTCCCGGGGAGGTGGGCAGAGGGGTGTGTTGAGGTGTTCGGGAGCTTGTGCCGTCCCTCCGGCACGGCCGCCCCGGGGCAGGAGGGCCCCGCTGGTGCTGCGGGACCGGCGGCTCCGAGCCCGGGCCGGCGTTCGGCCGGGGATTTGAAATTCCCCCTTCCAGACGCACCGAGCGTCTGATCGTCCAAAGGAAAGTTGCACAGTTTCACCCTTAGCTGGTTTGTTTGCGCAGTGCTCCGCACGTAAAGCGAAGTTGATGGTTCGCGGTGTTTCCCTCTGGCTGTTGCCCTACGACATTTTAAGTAATTTGTTAAATAAAACTTGGAGCGGGTCTTCTTTGTTTGCCGTTCCTTCCTGGTGTATCTGTCGGGCTAGAGATGCAGATATACCAGAATTAAGGGGGTTAGGAAGGAAAGATGAGTGATGCTGAGTGTGATGCGTGGTATTTCAGAGCGCAGTTTCTTCCCTCCTATTTCCAGTTGCTACAAATGAAAAAGGACGGTATCAATTCCTAACAGAATTATTTTTTTTTTCTGGATCTGTAGCTGTAACGAGTTGATGCTCAGTTAAAAAAAAAAAAGCTACACAGGTGCTGTAATTTCAATTGCCAGGTAAAGCCTGCTCACCTGTGAAACAACTGCACTGTATGCTGGTCAGTCGATGTGTCTTGATTTTCTGCAGCCTCATAATTTAGAGGGACCTGTCACTGCAGCGGTTTTCATTTAGCGGGAGTGAACAGAATGTGTATTTTTATGCTGAAAGAAATTTGTGACTAATTCAGATCCTCTTTTTAAAGGAATTCTGTGCGCAGGGCAATTAAACAACTTAGTTCTCGCTTTAGTGGTGAGCAAGCCTCCTAAGAGTCCTAGCTCGAACTTGGCGGGTACTTTTCTTCCTCTTTAGCCTCAGGAGAGTTCAATCTTGTGTGCTTCCCCTTCTGTTCACTGGTGCTTGTCGAGGCTTTTAAGGGTGGGTTGAGTCAGAGCTGCCCCTTTGCTGGATGCCAGCAGGCAGTGGTGGATTGGGAATGGCCCGGTTACCCCGGCACCTCTAGTACAAGCTCCAAATTCTGCTTCCTAATATATGTCTATAGATCTCTCTATATATCCATATAATATATATATATAAATATATCTCTATATATAATCTCTGTATATAGATATATATGTATCTTGTGCTGCCTATTGCCAGTAGCCCTGCTCTGGTTACCTGAGTAAGCAGAGTAACTTTTGTCGGTGTGAATAAAAAAAAGTCTGGGTGGATCTCTGCTGCTTTGAGAGGTGAACCCAAAAACGTGCGTTGTGGATGACTCTCTTGGGGAGTGACATCCTTGCACCGATGGGGGCTGTGCGAGAGCCCTGCTCTCATGCTCCTTGTGGGTGGGCTGCATTTGGAAAAATCCACCGCCTCTGAGAAACTAACGTGGCCCCCGGCAGTGTACGAACAGCTAAACCCGGGCTTTTCAGAGTTTGGTGGGGTTTGCAGCCGCCTGCTGCTGCTTGGCTGAAGGTCCACCTTAAATGTCCCTATATGAGTATGGAATCTGGCTGTGCCCCGGTGTAGTCTTACACCAGCCTGCCCTGGTGTGCTCCTGCCGGGCTTCAACTATACAAAAATAGACGGCATCCACTACCTAAGATGTCATTGTAACATTACTTATCTGAGGTGGAGCTGAAGCCCTTATCTTTGACGCTGAACAGCGCTTAAATATCTCAGTTGCCTTTTAAAGGTAATTTGTTAGTCACACTTATGGAGAGGGAGATGCTTGGGTTTTGCTTCCTCAGCATTAAATCGTGACTGTGGATATTTTGCTTTAGTTCACGGCTTTCATTTGTGGGTTGGTTTTAATACCTGTCTTGTCTGTGATATTGTTTTGCCACTATGAAGCTATGCTATAAAAATAAAAAAGCTGCAGGGACTTTTTCCTCTGACGAACTGCAAAGTTGTGATGCTTTTGGCATTGTTGTGTTTAGAAATAAGCTTTGAGCTGATGACAGGGCAGCATATGATACTAATTTTGTTAGAAATGAATGTGCTAGTAGTGCTAATGTCTTCCATACTTAGATTTAAGGGATGCTGTCAATTCATGCTTGTCTCAATATTGACTTTTTTTTAAGCTGAGTTTTAATGCTGGATGGTTTTACCAGCCCTGCCCCACACAGTGTTTTGTTAGTGAAAAGTAGTTGTCAAACATTTTGGCAGCGGCAGTTCTCAAAGTTTTGTTTCTTCCTAAGCTATGGAGGAAAACAACATAGGGGGAATAAAAGCACAGGTCATGACAGACCTGGTGTGGGGTTTTTGGCTGTTTTGCGGGGAGGGGAATACAGCCAAAGAAAGAAGTTTTTCAAAATCGCAGACAGTCCCTTTTGTTTTTATCGTCTTTAAATTAAATCTCTAATCCTCTTCTGCAGGCATCAGTTCTTTGGATTTGGTCGGTGAATACCAAACATCATGAGCAACTACAGCGTGTCTTTGGTCGGGCCAGCTCCCTGGGGTTTCAGGCTTCAAGGGGGCAAGGATTTCAATGTGCCGCTGTCTATCTCTCGAGTAAGTGCATTTGCTTCTTTTCCTGCATGTGGGTATCTGTTATGCTGTGGCCAACCCACAACCTTCAGACAAAGCCATTAATTATAGACACTGGGGCTCAACTTGCCCTGTGGCACGGAGGGCTGTTGGGGGTCGGGGAGTGAGGGATAGAAAGGGGAAAATAAATCTTTATTGTTTAAAGGCTCCAAGAAAATTAGCTTAGGAAGGACTTGTTCATTTGAAATGGTTGTTTTATCTGCATTTGTTTATTCAAATAACAAAAGAAATTACCCTCGAATTCCCTTCGTTGTTCCCATCCAGAAAATAGGGATGCAGGGGTTGAAGGCTGACAGGAAACAAGCAATTTACTTTGCTGGGCTGAGCCTGTGCATTTCAAATGGGAAGCAGTGGGGGGAAAATCACTCGTGTTACACTTGTTTATTCAGCAGCTCTTAGCTGCTTGAGGATCTTGTGGTGCCTGTTATTGCAAATACTACCATTTGTAATAAAAAAAGTACTTAAATGACAGTAGTTGTAAATAGCAGTTCATCAATATGTGCCTGAGTGAACGTGCCAGTTTCTCATGAGTGTTTTATAGAGTATGTGCTCTGAACTGGTATTCAAAGGATTTGAGGAACTAAGTCAAAACAAATATGATCTTTGTACCCAGCACTGTCTAACTAGTTTCCTACTTTAAAACTGTGTTTTCAGCAAGGCTTGTCTTTCATTGTGGGCTAAGTTTCAAAGCCTTTTGCAGATGGCTGAAGCACTTTGCACATAAAATATAGGGACAAAGTTTGCAGTATTCAATTTCTAGGATCACTGGAAATCCCTGGGTGAAGGGACGGGCTTTTGGTGACTCTGTACCCTGACACCTTTAAATCTGATTAGCCAGGTGGAATCATTTATATACAAATGGCCCCTCCTCTGTCATCAGCTCTCCTCTCCCTTCTGCATTTTCGTGGAGTTTAGTGACAAAGATGAATTATTTTTTACACCTGTTGGGATGGCAGAATTGATACTGCCCTGGGAGATGGAGCGGGTTTCTATTTGGGTTTATGCATCATGGTGATATTTTTAGCTAATCTTAACTAGTGTTTCAAACCCTTCCAGTTCGTTTAGTCTTGGCTTATCTTATCCACTGGTGGATTATGCTGGTGAAATTAAAGTACAGTTTGGCTCTGAAAAATTCTTTTTATATGGCTTAAATAGACTGCAGAGCTGTAGAAATGCCTGGGTACTGATTAGGACAGTTAATATCTGAGACAATAAGGGGTTGAAAGGCAGTTTATTCTTGGATTGCAGGGACTTTAAAACTGAACTGTAATTCAGTTTCTTGTTCAGTAGCTGGTTACTTGTACACTAATGAGAAATTTGAAGTGGAGATGTGGATGGAACTCCACTGATTTGGTGGTACAAGGGCTTTCATGACAAGGGTTTACAAAGGCACAGGAGCTTGCCTGCGCAGGGTCCTGTGTGTGATACTGACTAGCACTTAAGCACTATAGGCAGTCAGCCATGTGAAACTACCAGCTTTGGGAAAGGGTAATACTTTTTTTGTACAGGCCTTTGTTATCCTGGAGATCTAGAGTGCAGTCCTGCCTGCCTGTAAGCAGGCTTCCCATCTAAAAGAGGAAACATATGTTGGAATTAGCCTAGACTACAACTTTATTGCAGGAATCAAATTCGCTGTCGCACGGAGTAGCCTGGAGGAATTGGCCTCAAGAGCTACCTATAAAAGCCTCAGTTATGGGATTCCCTAATGACAAATGTCAGTGCCCACAAGAGCAGAACATAATGAAAGACAGGGTCTGGTGTGGTTTTGGAGCTTTAATTTGTTCATGGGTGGGGAAGCACAATCTCCACTTCACCTGAGCACCGCTCCTGCACTGTGTCTTCCTATTTGCAGTTAAAAGTATGCAAGTATTAGACTGCCTGGTGCGTTTTTTTTATTCCCCCCCCCTTTTGGATCAAAAAAAAGGCTTAGTTCTGGTATGCCAATCCAGCTTTGGCCCGATGGTTTTTACTGGAAGAATTCAACACCCATGTTCCTGGTATGCTAGAACACTGTGTTCAATTCACCCCCCCAAGCCGTTCTTTTTCTGATGCAGCATAAATTCCTTCCTGTATCTGAAGGCTGCTAATTTAATTATTTCAGCAAAACAGTAATGAGACAGCATAATTATGTTCCTTGGCAAGGAGGACTCTTTGGTTTGGTTTTGTTTTTAATTTGTCCTCTAGATGCTAAAGCTGAATGCTGGGCTGCAGAGGGCTAATTTCCTGCTTTAGTTTAAACTCCTTGAAATTAGATTTAAATAAAGTGTAGTTCATGAAACACAGAGAATACACTGGTTTCTAAAGATGTTTATCTGAAAAGTTAATCTCTTCACTAATGATATGAACAAATTAAGATCTCACAGTTCCTCAAAGAAAGTTTTTAGTAAGTCAGTTGAGTTTGAACAGGATACAGTTTAAATGGGCGTATTCCTTGTTGCCTCTGAAGGGTAAAATGAGCCTGTTTTGTGTCCTTCAGTTGAAATTCTTATGGTCAGCTAAGATTAACATTAGTTCAGGGGTAATGTTTGACTTTCCATAAATTAGTATATTGCAGAGTAGTCAGAACTTCTTAACCAATAGCAACAGTTATTGCGGGGTAATGTCAGTCACTTTATATAGCTGAGTGCTGTAAAGTTGCTATGTTTAATTATACAGCTGTACACATTTCATGGGAAGCAATAAACATGACGCAGGGGTTGCTGTGATGTGATGGTTATTACATGTAGCAGTATGTAATAAGTATACACTGTATATGCACACAGTTATGTGTGCATACATTACATGTATACATGGCCATAAAATGCAAATGCATGTGCCCCTTTGTTTCATGAACTTGTATCTGGCTGGACTACACCAGGGTGGCTTTTCCCAGTCCTCCTCCCTGCCTGGTGAAGGCACTTGTCTGAGCCCTGCAGAGTGCCACTGCACAGGTCAGGAATTTAACACCGGGAAGCTGCTGCAGGGTGGTGGGAGTGTGATGGGCAGTGTGGTTCCCATGAAGCAAGGGCCCCTGGGAAGGAAGCTGCTCTGAAAATAAAAAGGGATAAAGGGAGGGTTGAGGTTTATTAACAGCCAAGTGTTAAAGTGGCTCAGGCTGCCACATGTCAGTGTACTGTGGGACTTGCAGGTAGTGAATTCTGAGGTGGCATTTGCGTAATGAGAGATTGCAAACTGTGAGTAGCTGGCCTGCAGTGATGAATGCAGAAATTACTAGAGCTCAGGTGTGCAAACTTAGATTATTCTGAGTTGCTGTTCTTACTGTTTCCTCATGGTGGTTTATGTTAATTAAAGAAGCAACTGATGTCCTTATTCCTTCAAGACGTATACTATGATGTAAAAACAAAAAAAAAAAGAAGGGAAAGCTAGAGGAAATGAGAAGAAGATTTGTTTGCACAGCAGTTTATTCTCATTCAATACAAGGAACAAATGTAGTTTTGGAAATAAAGTACTCCAATATATTACTAGGTAGGATTCATGAAGTGGCTCTCAGGCATGCTAAATTCTATATTAACAGAATTTGGGGTTAATCATATCTACAACATTTATTTTTTTGAAGTGCAACACAGTAGCTTTTAAAACTATCTATGCTTCTTTCAATTTTGAAGTAATATTATATTTGCTTTACTTTTTGGCGAGTTGATTAGTTCCCCATGCTTCTTTAACAAAGCCAGAATAATCTCAGTAAGCATGACTAACAGTCAAAACGGCTGTCCTCTGCAGGTTGAAATAAATGTTGTTTGGTATTGGTGATGTATTCATTATTTTGGGATGACCTGTGAGAGATTTGGATACTTGTTCCAAATGTCTGCTTGACATGTTAGTAGCTTATCAAAATTTTTGTGATGTAGTCTCTAAAAGGTACTTCTCTCTGTTTTATGGCAATATTCATGATTAGAAACAAGGAAATACTCAAGCAAAGCTATAGTTGGAAGATTAGATAGTCTATAGGCAAAATATACCCTCCCACCTAATGCAAATACAACAGATGTTTTCCTATATTTAAGTTACTTTCTTGTTGAATCCTGGTGACAAGTTGAGCTATTGTCTTTCAGAAGATGTTTTGCTGTTTGTTTTTCTCTTGCTGTAGGAATTAAATGGAATACAGTTGTGTTGAAATGCTTGGCCTGACTGATAGCTCTGTTTTTCTACTGCAGCTTCTTTCTGCTTCACTGATCACTTTTCTTCTTCAAAATACCCAAAACAAACAAACACCACTCCTACCTCAGAAATAACCACTTGGGTTTGCAGTTTTCTCGGTTTTCATTATTTCAGCTGTTTCAAGGATGTTTTTGTGTTGAAGTTGCAAGCTTATAGTTGACAAAATACTCATGACAATAAGTCTGTTGGCAAAAAATACACTCAAGGAGTAGGTGGGAGAGCAGTTCACCTTGGGATGAAGTAGGGAATGTGCAAGTACAGCACATCAGCTGCTCAATATTCATCCCACATGAGCATCCTGACGTTCTTTATGCTGATATTGGGAGGTCATTAATATGTATGAAAATAGTGAGAAGACAATAAAAGGAAAATGATGTTTTGAGTGGACCTGGAGCATGTTAACTTTGGCTGACTAGAGTCTGGCTGAGCCTCTTGCCCTTGTGTTTGTGTGAATTATTTTATTGAGCTGTGTGTGTCATTTCCAGTAAAATCAAGTTTAGTGTAAGTATGAAATAAGTTATTTTAATGGAGGGCTGGGGAAATAGTCTTTCAAGCAGGTATGTGAATAGGAGAGAAACATTAGAACTGCTGGCCTGGCCAGTGATAATTGTGTCAGTAACTTTACGCTTCATCCTGAAAGCTGCTGAGAGCTCCTAACTAAACCCTAGCTGGCAGCTGCTGGCATTGGTGTGCTGGGTTGATTTGTTACTGAGTTGTGATGGTTTGCACAAAATGCAGCTGAAGATGCATTCCACTGCTGCAGCTGAGGTGGATTGGGAACTGGCCGAATGGCAGATCTCAGGGCTGTGATCAATGGCACAGAGTCTAATTAGAGGCCTGCAGCCAGTGGTGTTCCCCAAGCATCAATCCTGGGTCCAGTCCTGTTCAACTTATTCATCAGTGACCTGGATGAAGGGATGGAGTGTCCCCTCAGCAAGCTTGCTGATGGTAGAAAACTGGGAAGAGTGGCTGACACAGCAGTAGGCTGTGCTGCCATTCAGAGAGATCTGGTCAGGCTGGAGTGTTGGGCAGAGAGGAACATAATGAAGTTCAACAGAGCACTAATACAGGGTCCTGCACCTGGGGAAGAGCAACCCTGTGCACCAGCACAGGCTGGGGGCTGATCTGCTGGAGAGCAGCTCTGCCAAGAAGGACCTGGAGGACAGCAAACTCCATGAGCCAGCAGTGTGTCTTGGTGGCCAGGAAGACCAGCAGTATCCTGGGGTGTGTTAGGAAAAGCAATGTGATTGTGCTCCTGTACTGATACCTGGGTGAGGCTGCATCTGGAGTGCTGTGCCCAGTTCTGGGCTCCTCAGTACAAGAAAGACAAGTGAATGTTGGGGGGGTCCAACCAAGGGCTGTGAAGATGAGTAGGGGACTGGAGCATCACTTTTTGAGGGAAGTTCAAGAGAGTTGAACCTGGAGAAGACGTAGCCTGTGCCCAGGACAAGGGACAACAGACAAACTGAAGCACAGGAAGCTCCATCTCAATATGAGGAAAAACTTTTTTATTTCAAGTGTAGCAGAGCACTGGAACAGGCTGATGAGACAGGCTGTGGAGTCTCCTTCTCTGGAAATACTCAATACCCACCTGGACAGAATCCTGTGCTAGCTGTCACAAGTTAGCCTGCTTTAGCAGCAGGGTTGAACCAGATGCTCTTCAGACATCCCTTCTAATCCCAACCTTTCTATAATTCTGTAACTTCCTGGCACAGGTCAGAGATGCTGTCAGACATCACAGCCTGTACCTGCTGATGCTGCTCCTGGGACAGCAAATGCTGTATTTTACAGGAGCTATCAGTACTTACTATGAAATGAATGGGATTTGCCAAGATACCAAGCAAGAAGTGTTATTCTGTTCAGTTTAATGTTGTTTACAAGATGTGGTTTACTGAAAAATATACTGACAGTGACAAATGAGCTACCAGTGCCAAAGTCTACATCCTCTGTGCACCAAGTCCTGAAGGAGCAGAGGCTTTCCTTTGGATAATTACAAAGTTCCCAGCTGCACAAGTGGTTTAATATGAGCAAGTGTTGAGAAAGTCCTAAGAGTGCCGGCTAGTGCTTCAGAGTTAGTGTAGTTGCAAGCAACTGTCTTGAGAGAGCTCCTCAGTTTAACCTAAAGATGGAAAGAAAGATCCATTGGTATGGATGTAATTTCCTGACTGCCTCTTGTCTCACTGTGGTTTAACATCTTTGTGCTGAAAATTGGCAAAAGGGCTGTTTCCTCTGACAGTTTGCTTTCCTTCCCTTGTCTATTCTGTTGTGTGGTTTAAAGAATGACAGACCAGCACTGGTGTGTGGGCTTGGGAAGAAGGGAGGGCATGGGGGAGAAGAGGCGTAAGAAAAGTGTCTGCATCTTGTTCTGTTCATGACCTTATTGGTTAGACAGCCTCTTCAGACTGAGTAGGAAGAAAATTTAAAAAAAAACCAGTTCCTCTGCTGATGTCATTCCACCAAAGATGAAGCTGGCTGTACTGGGAGAAAAAGGAACTAAAGAGTTTGTAGCTGAGGGATGTCTGATGTTATGTGTGAGCACATTCTTTTTACATTAAAAAATGCTGGTTCTTCTTTTTTCCCTTATAAGTGATGGTTTAGTTACAGTATGAGGAATACAAGCTAAATATTTCATGATGGAAAAACTAAAGTATTTTTTGCAGTATCTACTTCTCAAAGACAGATGTAGTGAAAAAATAAACTCTGATTAGATGTTCAGAGCAGATGCAAAATTGGCAGTCCTTCCAGAGGCCAAAAGACAGGAGCATTTATTGAATAGTAACTGCAAAATATTAGGCATGTTTTCTTTGCAAGTTTCTCGCCCTGGAGGCCTGACAGCTTCTGTTGACTTCCCCACCATTTGGAGATGCTATTTTTAGCGTAACTGTTTTTCTCATTATTCATTGGCCGATGGCTATCAAAAGGCATTGTGAGAAAAGACATGGTGTTGAAGGGTTTGTTTGTTTGGCTTTGGTATGGAGCCAGGAGATAACATTGTTGGCTTTTTTTCTTTTTAATTATTATTTGTTTTGACTTTTTAAGAAAAGATTTCATATGTTACCAATATAAGGGAAAGTGTGAGAGAAAACTGTTTCTCATATGCCTAAGGCAGTGGAAATATGGGAAAGGTGATATTCTTCCTGCCAGTGGTCATAAAAAATGAACATTGAGGCTGAGGTTAGTTTGAACAAATATGAGGAATAGAATCATTGAATCATTTAGGTTGGAAAAGTCCTATGAGATCGTCGAGTCCAACCACTAACTCAGCAGTGCCAAGTCCACCACTAAACCATGTCCTGAAGTGCCACATCTACACATCTTTTAAATATCTCCAGGGATGGTGACTCAACCACTTTCTTGGGCAGCCTGTTCCAATGCCTAATAATCCCTTTGGTGAAGAATTTTTTATGTATCCGATGTAAACCTCCCTTGGGACAACTTGAGGCCGTTTCCTCTTGTCCTTCTTGTTTGTTGGGAGAAGCTGACTCTCACCTTACTACAGCCTCCTTTCAGGTAGCTGTAGAGAGCAATAAGGTCCCCCTGAGCTTCCTTTCCTCCAGGTTAAACACTCCTGGCTTCCCCCACTGCTCCCCATGAGACTTGTGCTCCAGACCCTTCATGAGCTCCCTTGCCCTTTTCCGGACACCCTTCGGCACCTCAGTGTCTTTCTTGTAATGAGGGGCCCAAAACTGGACACAGGATTCAAGGTGTGGCCCCACCAGTCATGAGTACAGGGGTACAATCTCTTCCTTGGTCCTGCTGGCCATGCTGTTTTTGACACGAGCCAGGATGCCATTGGCCTTCTTGGCACACATTGGCTCTTGTTCAGCTGCTGTCACCCAGCACCTCCAGGTGCTTTTCCACCAGGCTATTTTCCAGCCACTCTGCCCCAAGTCTGTCACACTTCATGGGGTTGTTGTGACCCAAGCACAGGAACTTCTCCTTGTTGAACCTCATTCACACCTCAGCCCATTGTTCTGTTGAGTTAGTTTGCTTCTACATGTGGCTATTGCAAGAGTAGAGACAGGAGGGATGGAAGCCACTGCTAAGGCCAATGTTCCATGAGTTTGAATGACTCAAGTCTTCAGGGCAGTGACAGCAGTGAAAATATGACAGAAATACCTCTTCAGGTTCCCTTGCTATGTGAGGTCCTCAAGCTGAATTTGCAGAGGGAGGTACTATCTTTTCTTAGAAGAGCAGGTAAGGGTTGCCTCCCTCTTCCCATTTATTTGCTTCTTTCATTGCTCACCTTTCAACACTGCCAGTTACTCGGGTGATGTCCCACACACAGTGGCTTTACATCTTTTGTCACTTCAAGACACCAGTGCAGTTTTGTGTAGCTGCTTGGGTATGCTATCCCGAATAGAGAGGTAGTATGGGGAAAAATGACATGCAATAAGCTGATGATCTTATCATGATACACACCCTTAAAGCAGATTAATAAGCTGTGCACCAAAAACTGTACTTTACACCAAAACTACTGAATAAGTAGCCACAGAGCACAGAAACTTGCAGAGCAGAAAATTTCAAGTGGAATAGTCCATAATATTTTACCACTATGGATTAGTATTGCAGTTTTTTTCTCATTTTGAGTTACTTTTTCATTTGAAACTTCAGCTTAAACAGTTAAGCTTAGTAGATGTAAGAGATAGTTGCAAGTATTTGAACGAATGAACTCTTGCAACTGCTGTCAGCTGTGCCTGTAGCAAAGCCCTAAAGTAAAATGTAATGCCTTGTGTGAAGTCCCATAGGCTAAAAAGTAGATCTTGCCAGGTCTCTAGTAGTCCTGTTGGAAAGGTCAAATGGTTTGCATGTTAACTGGATATGAAAGAAGTTTGACTTATCCTGGGCTATATTAAGGAATGATCTAACTCAGTATCTAGTTTTTTCCCTGACAAGTAATAAAACAATGTGAAGTACTTGCCTTGGGAAGGCAACCGAAAATTTTATTTTGTGCTAATTGTTTCATAGTTCTTTTGAAGACCTGACTAGTGATTTAGATGCTAAGCCTGGATTAACGTAGAATGCATCAATTTCAGGAGGGTAAAATTCCCTGTTTATTTAGTTTTTGTATTTATGAATGTAATTGGACTATGTTTAGTTATTCTTGCACCCTAAATTTATTCAGATTGAGACAGACAGACACTTGAGAAAATGATCTCAAGTGTCTCTAAGTGTGATGCTGTATTGGTAGCAATGTCATTTGAGTTTTTTTAAAAGAAATTCTGTAGAGCCAAGGCAAAATGCTGTAAATACAAAAAATGCACACACAAAGGTGTATTTTTGTTATTAAAAAGATTGTATCACTTTGGTGGAAACTCTAGCTATAGAACATTTTGTTCAGAACCCTAGAAAAACAAAAGCAGCTTTGCTGTGCAGAAGCTCCCTCTGCCAAGCAGAGGAGCTCAATCTCAAAGTTTATAGTGCATCTGCTATTAAAGATTTTTCGATTTAATGTGCATCTTATTCATGACAAGCCAGCTGTAGTTTTGAGTCCAGTGTTTTCTACTGGTTCTGGACTTTGCGTTACATTGTGGAAGACATGGTTCATGGGATTGTTTATCTACAATTTGCATGTGTATCTGAGCAATACCTTCTGTGCTGTTCTAATTTTCTTTACCTAATGCCTTTAAAAGTAAGGACAAAAACTAATAGTTAGGGGAGATTTACAAACCACAGAGCTTGTGGAAGTAGGGTTGGGCTTGCTTTTATTTCACCGATAGGGAAATCGAAGCCTTGTAAAGCTTTAAACATCAAAGACCTCTTGATAGATTCATAGAATCACAGAATGGGTCAGATTGGAAAGGACTACAGTGTGTCAGCTGGTCCAGCCTCCCTGCTCAGGCAGTGTCATCCCAGAGCACATGGCACAGCATTGTGTCCAGATGGTTCTTGGATATCTCCAGTGAGGGACATGCTGCAACCTCTCTGGGCAACCTGTTCTGGTGCTTGGTCACAAGCACAGTAGAGAAGTTCTTCCTCACATTCATGTGGGACTTCTGTGCATCTGTTTCTGATGAACCTCATCGGTGAGGTCCCCTCTTGGTCATTTCTCCTTGAGGCTGAACAGGCCCAGCTCCCTCAGCCTTTCCTGGTTTGAGAGATGCTTCAGTTCCCTTGATCATCTTTGTCATCCTCCACTGGACCTGCTCCAGGAGCTCCATGTCTCTCTTGTCCTGAAGAATCCAGAACTGGACACAGCACTCCAGATGTGCCTCATCAGGACTGAGCAGAGGGACAGGATCACTCCCCTTGACCTGCTGTCCGTGCTCTTCCTAGCTCAGGATCCACTTGACCCAGGGCACCCTACTGGCTCACGGACAGCTTGGTGTTCACCACGACCCCCACATCCTTCTCCACAGAACTACTCTCCAGCAGATCAGCCTCCAGTCTGTGCTGGTGCATGGGGTTGTTCTTCCCCAGGTGCAGGACCCTTTGTTGAATTTCAGACAGTTCTTCTGTTGGCTTTCTGCAGCTGCTCCTCAAATCAGTGTTTTGAATCTAGACTGAATGAGAGTGTTCTTTGGGTAGTATGCTAGCAATTGTTTAGAAATGAAAAGGCAACTCCCAAAATATAGATTCAGAATATATTTAGCCCTTGGGGGATGGTGCACTGGTTCTTTGTAGGGGACTGATTGTTGGAGTCATGACTTGATCAAGTGTAATGTAAATAGTCATCAGGGGCCACAAACAGCCTTGCAGAGGAAGCAGTAATGGTTGGAGAGCCTTGCATCCCACCTGGCTGCCTGAGCTCCTGTCTTCTTTAAATCTTCTTTTAATGCTGAGAGGTGTGAGGAAGGCCCCCCCCTCCCCAAATATTGGTGCTCTCAAAAGTGGGAATAAGCTTATGTAGTACCAAATAGTCTTCTTGCATGTGAATTGGCCCGCACCCCTGTCAGTGCTACTCACTGCTGAAGAAGGTTGGCAGAAGAAAACCTGTGCTTGCATTTTTGTGATGGAGCTTAAAGCCAAATCCACAGATGAAGTTCTTCCTCCATCAGTGCCCTAAGCAGGGATAGTAGGTGGGACTGGTGCAGCAGAGGTTGTCTCAGCCCAACAGGCTCGGCCACAGGAGCTGGGTCTGCTGGCACAGTGGTGGCAGATACCTGGATACAGTACAGGCTAGAAGTGCTGAAGCCAGACTTGCTAGGACATGTCTGTCAGTGTACTAAGCTGTGAAAACTGCCACTGAATGCTTATTAAATAACCACTTCTGTCAGCTATGAATACATTCTCTTCTCCCCACTTTCCAGCTGTCATATTTTGGCAGCTGGCTAGAATCAAAAGTCACTGTAGCTGGGGCGTACATGAATCTCCTTTGAGAGCATAATTTGTAAATTAGTTTGGCATTGTGCAAATCGATTGTAATCCTGTAAATACTAATAACCCAGGCCTTGGCCCTGGAAAAACACTCAAGGAAAAGTGCAATTGTGGGCATATAAATTGTTACCCTAAGATGACTCTTGCATAAGGCTCAGCCTGTATCGATGTACATCACAGCTCAGCACCTTGCAGTTTTGGTTCTTCAAATTTGTTACCAGGAAGAAAGAATCACAGACTTGCTTGGAGGAGACAGTTGACCTTTCCCAGACAACTTTTTATACTTTGTCTCGAAGATGCATGAGCCAGTGATTGTTAGCCTAAGAGAATTGACTAGCAGAGATGTTTGTGTGGCATCCAGAGAACTCAAATAGAAACAGGCCTTTACCAGACAGCCAAATTCCATCAGTAAATCAAGTGCTTTAGTAGTGCTAACTCTTGCCCTGAAAATGTAGAGATGCTCCATCCCCTTTTCTCTTTGCAGTATGCAATTATTGCGTAAGTTATAATTTTTAAACTAGAGATTACTACCCTCAGAGCATGTCCTTTCTTGGGTGATTTTGTAAAACTTATGAACTGCTGGTTAAATAATTGAGCTTATGAACAAAATACAGATGAGTAGGTGTTTTTGACTGAAAGAACAAATTTTATATAGATGTCTAGAAATACAATTCACTTTCAATGTGAAAACCTAAAGAGGGTTTCCATGAGGTGTGCACTTAAAGCTTGGAGGCTTGAATTCTTGCACTATCACCATCCCTCTTATGTCAGAGGGAATGTGAAACTCACTGGCCAGTGGAGTAGCTCTTCTGTGGGAGTATTTTCCTCCATTGACACATCTCCACTTCAGCTTTAAAATGTACAAACTGCTGATCATTGAAACTTAAAATTACATTAATTAGTTTTGATGTCTGAGCTGATGAAAACTGCTGCTGTTGCAGTTGACAGCCCAGATCAGTTCATACGTCTGTTCTGGATGGTGTGGGATGAAATAACTGGAAATTACTCACAGGAAACTCTGATTACAGCAGTCAAAGGAAGGATTTAGGGCAAACCAGTTGGTGTTGATGCTTTACTTTGTAACCTCCTACCACTGTGGAAGGCCAGACTGCTGGGGTGTTCTCCCACTGCTTCCTCCTTGCAAATGAATGTAAGGCATACTTTTGGCATTGGGATGGAGGCAGATGGGTGAAGTACAGGATTTTGGATGCCTTAGTCATTGACGTCAACTGGTTCCTGACCTCATCCACTGGATGGAGTGCCTCCAGTGCTTCTGCTAACTCTGAATGCCTGCTCTGTCACTCATTCACTCTGTACCTTTTTTTTTCCTTCTTAATTGCATGTCCTAATTTTCTCATTCCTGCTTTCTACATTCCATTTTAGAATTCCGTTTCTTTAGCAAGGAATGTATTCCCAGGGCACAAAACAAGGTTTTGTAGAGATTTTCCTGTCCTGCTTTGCCCTGATGATGATTACCTAATCAGCCTCTATCCTGCAGCAGGGACTTATTCCCTTGAGAGAAATTTCTGTATGACTTGGAAGGGGCCTGGATATGGGAGATAAGGCCTCACAAGAGGGAATTCCTCATGAAGAAAAATATTACCCAGAATGAGGGGATAGAGATGAGTGTAGTGGAATGTGTAACTGCTGTGCTTCTGGGAAAGCATACACTTGAGAGGGGTGGCATGCAAATAGTTTAGACTTAAGCACAATGACATTTAAGTAATGTTAGTGTCAATTCTAGGAAACGATGGGTATTATGAATTAGGAAATAACCTCACTTCAGTATTTAAGATAGCTAACCACTCAAACTCAGAGTTGGTTTTCTAGTGCCATTTTTTTCAGTTTCTGATAAATAGGTTTGAGTTCTTTAGTTTGTTGTCTGTTTTATCAGAAAGAGGAAGGTAGTTTTGCAAGAATACAATTTGTACCACCTTTAAATTTTGTCTTTCCTTTTCTTAACCTGAAAATTTGTGCCTTACTGCTGAAATAATTCTACCAGGAGTTTTTGCTCTTAGTTATGATTCAAGAGAAATGCTGATCAGAGTCCATTATTACCTGTGACGCTAACAGGGTTTAGGATTAATAAAGCAAATGAAGGGATAGGAATAAAAGAAATAAGAATTAGGAACCAAAAAAATCACAAGCTAAAAAACATACAAAACTAGTGAATATATAGTATGTTTGTCAGAGAGCTCCAAGTGACAAATGATAAAAGAGCCTTGGACTCTAAAGCAGGTGGTATAAGTAGCTATAGGAATAGTTTGTCTCTGTTTTGAATTGCATTAGTACTGCATTGCAAGTCTGTAACCATCCTTTTCCTTCCCATTTTTCTGAGCTGTGCCAGTCCTTGCAGAGTGTAGTTTGTCCTGTGCCCAGCGCTGGCTTTCTGTTATCAGAAAAGCAGGGCTGGATATAGGCAGCTTTTGCTTTATGGGTGTAATTACAGGAAATGCTTCAGCATCAAGAAACAAGCTGCTCTTTTATGAGCAACTGGGTGCCCCTGGATTCCTGAATAAATACTGTCAGCAGCACGTGCATGCTTTGGGTTTCCAACCCAAAAAACACTGCAGGCTTCTAGGGAAAATTCTATAGCTGGTGTTACATGTGAGGTGGAGAAGTGGGTCTGGAGATTTATTGTGGCTTTTAGTTTCCTGACAGATTTTTGACCTTCCTGGGCATGACTCAACTGTGTATTCCAGTTTCTTGCTGCCCAGCGTGTGGGGCTGTCTTTTGGAGCCTGCCACAAGATCCCTTCAGTGCTCCCAACATCATGGCAATGCTAGTGGCTTCATTCCCTCAGCCGCCTCAGGCCATTGTGATTCAGGAGGGCACAGGGGGTTTAGGTGTCATTTGCCCACGAGACTGTTACAGTGTGATAGGGTTAAACGTCATAAAGAAGGTAGCAGCTTCATTGGCTTGATCTCTGTTTGTTAATAAATGAACTCTACAAGCAAAGTGTTGGTTAAAAAGCATGCAGAAGATACCAGTTTGGCCATTCCCCCATCCCTTTTATTCATACTGGGAGGAAGAGTAAAAGTTGTTGTTGAAAGGCTTGAATAAAATGGAGCCAAAATCTGTGTCATCAGAGGGGCCTCACTGCAGCGTGCCAGATCTGAGTTAGTTTGCCAGTCGTCCCATAAAGAGGAGGAAGTGCTTTGTGATGTGCACCAGTAACCTCATCTGGATGTTAATCAGGACCACACATAGCTGTCTTCAACCTCTTGCTGTCTTCCTGTGTGTTGAAGAGATATTCCTAAAGCATTTCTTCCAAAACTGCTGCAGTCAAGATTATAAAGGAAATCAGTTACTTTTGCTGCTGCTGTTCTGGAGTGTCAAAGTAACTGTGAATTTTTGGGAGGGGAACATTGCGGGGGGTTGCTTTTAAGCTGCCAGTCCTTTGTATTGATGTGCTTGTATCAAAATCTGAATTCAGTTTAAATCATCAAAATAATCCTTTGGTCTTGCATTGCAGATTTAGGAAAAGTAAGCTGGAAAACCCAGCAAAACCTCAGAGTGTATCTTGGCAATAAAACTGTGAGATTAAAAAGCACTACTTATTTCTAGGGCCTGACTCATGGTTTTTGAATGTGTGAGGGTGGCAGTGCTGGCTGGTCAAGTAGCATTATAAATATTTCAGGACTTTTGGGCACAGAGCTGTGCCAAATATTTTTCTCGTGTTTGGTTTTCTTTCCTAATTCCCGAAACAAATTTTTGCAGATCTCTTATAATCTGGGTTGTGTGTGTAATTAAACAGACAACATGTCAAATCTCAAAACTTCTGGAAATGGTGCATCAAATTCAAGTATTTAAATCAATTACATAGTGACCAAAGTGTTGTTGACTGTCTACAAGCTGTTTTATTGGGACATGGTGTATGCAGTTTCATGTATATGTGGTACAGGAAAGTGAATTACAGAGCAGCTGGCTTGCTAGAGATCTTCAGAACTAAACCGTGCATGGCCTGTGTGGTAGAATTTTACCCTGTTAAGAAAGTAAATTGGGCAAATTGGCTGATTAATAATGGTGGCTTCAACTTCTGGTGTCAGCATATGCAAAGCAAAAGCCGTGGTAGTGTGTGGAATAATTGAATAAGTCTTCCTGCCTTCCAAGAAGCCCATGGTGCCCTGAAACTCGTTCAGCCAAGTCCTAAATGAATTATCCTCTGACAGATTGTGCTCTGGGGGAAGTATATTTCTATTAGTGTTTACAAGGCATTGCAAGTTGCAGCAGGCACAGAATGTTAAAAGATGGAGAAGGCTTTCAGCGGATGTGTGTGGGAATTTCTTGCTCAGGACTTCATTAAACACTGGCATGTGGGGTGCTGCAGGCAGAGAGGCAGCAGGTCCTCTACCATGCCACAGAGCCACTTCTGGCAGTGTGGGGAGGAGTGGGCAGAGCAAGAACTGGCCTCATGCATTTCTTGGGTGTGACTTGACAGAAACACTGAACAAGGGCCCTGCAAGCTTTAAAATGGGAACTGAGGTGGTAATTGCTTTTCTCCAAGTACTGAATGTGTAAATGTGAACAAGCTGTTTGATGCAGTATTGAAATAATGAGGTTTAGAGCTATGTGTGGGCAGCAGCGTGTGGAGGGTCTCTTCTGCTTGTGGTATTCTGGATGAAAAAGATGAATGAATGCATACACTTATTTCTGTTATTTGTCTGTCAGAAACATATTGAGTCCAAACTTCCATGCTATGTGGATAGGCCCTTTAATGAAGAAAGTTTTGAGCTTCCTTTGCTTTTTAAGGATTCAGTCACAGAATGGGTCAGGTTGGAAGGGACCACAGTGGGTCATCTGGTCCAGCTTCCCTGCTCAAGCAGTTCTAGAGCACATGGCACAGGATTGCATCCTGTTCTTGACTATCTGCAGTGAGAGACTCCACTCCACATCCTCTCTGGGCAATCTCCAGTGTTCAATCCCCTGCACAGGGGAATTGAACCGTATTCAGGAGTTGGAACCTCCTGTGCCTCAGTGTCTGCCTGTCGTTTCTTTCCTGTCAGTTGGCACCACTGGGAAAATTCCGGCTCCATCCTCTTTGCACTCCCCTTTTAGATACTTAGATTGATGAGGTCCCCTCTCCTGGGCCAGATTTACTGTTTTCTTCTGGTTTAGAGGAGATGAGACTTTAGCTGGTGAAAATTCTGTATTACTCCACAAATCTTCTTTGCTTCTTGTGTTTGCTGCTCTTCTAAGAAATATATGTTATGTGGAGGAAGTCCTTGTTAACAGGGGATGGAGCACGGCAGGCCAGATTGTGAGGAAGTGTTGGAATAAGTAAATAGTGGGTAATAGTAACTTGAATCTTTCTTGAATATATGTAGGATATATACTGCTTTAATTATAAATTTTATAATTATAAATTATAAACTCTTCAAAAGCACTTCAACATTAAGATGCTGGAAGTAGGTATGGGAAAGGTCTAGATAATGTTGCATACATATCTGGGCTGGGCCCAGCCATTGTGAACTGTGGGGATTGTAATGTATGTAAACTCTCATGACTTCTCCTCTCGCAGAGAAGAAAGAATGTTGCTTACAATATGTGCCTTATGTCTCCATATGCTATTGTTTAAAATGAGTAAGTGAGAGCAGAACAATGAGAATGTAACAAATTTGTGAGTGAATTACTCTACACAGTTATTACAGGACATAATTTCAGTGCATTTACTTTGAAGCTGGATTTCAGTGCAAGACAGGGCTCTATATTCTAAGTTAGATTTTCCCTCGGATTTTTAACCAATACATTGTGGGAAAAAAATTAATTAATACAATCCCCTTAAGAGAAACTCCAGCCTTAATATCTTTTCCTTTCTTTATTTCGTTCACTCTTGATATAGAGGAATATGACAGCTGGCATGATGCCTCCATTTTGAATTTTGCCATTTAGCATTTCTGGCAGCTGGATATGTGTAGAAAGTTGTATAGGGACAAATCTGTTTTTCATACCTTTTGTAGTCTGTTTTTCATCAGATAGAAAAATGTTAATACCCCCTGAACTTTCCTCCTTTGGCTCACCCATACACTAATTTACTGGAGCATTTCCTGTATGCTGTCTCTGGGTATGGAGCTTGTGCTTTCCATCTCTGCTTCATTACAG
Organism: Agelaius phoeniceus; assembly: GCF_051311805.1. NCBI lineage: Eukaryota > Metazoa > Chordata > Aves > Passeriformes > Icteridae > Agelaius > Agelaius phoeniceus. The sequence continues at coordinate 22,905,599 of NC_135268.1, forward strand.
ATCTCCACCAGCAGAGAATGGTGCCTCATTCCCAGGCTTCTTGGAGTACTTCCTAGGACAGTCCAGACTTGCATACTGCAGCAAATTTGCAATGTGCAAACTTCTGGAAGGGAATTTATCCTAGTCTGAAGTGAAACTTGAAAAAAAGAGACTCACAGAATGGGCTGGGTTGGAAGGGACCTTAAAGATCATTTAGTTCCAATGGCTCTGCTGTGGGCAGTGACACCTTTTGCTAGACCAGGCTGCTCAGAGCTCCATTCAACCTGGCCTTGAATATTTCCAAGGATGGGGCACCCCCAGCTTCTCTGGGCAACTTGTTTCAGTGTCTCACCATGGTGACAGTGAAGAATTTCTTCCTAGCATCTAATCTAAATGTACCCTCTTCAATTTTAAATGCTTCACTTTGTGGGTTTGTTGCAATACTGTTGATATTTCCTATATCCCTTAGCAGAGTTTCCTAAATTATCTGGTCAAAAGAAATCTCCCTACAAAGAGTTACTGCTTAGAAAAGAAAAGCTTGGACAATCCTGTTTCTTCCACGTGTTGAAATGTATTTTGGTACTAGTAAATGAATATTTTCATAAGTGATGAATAAAACCTTGGTTTTCAAGAGATTTTTTTATTGCTTCTGTAAGTGTGCTTTGGCTTTGGTAACTTACAAACAAATGAAGAATACAGCATAGAGCTGATTTGGCTGTTGAGTGAATATTTTACATTTCTTCAGGGTCCATGAGAAAGTTTGTATTGTTTGTGGGCAAATTCCATTCAACTCTGCCCACTGTGCTTTAGTATATAAGCAGATGCTAAAATTTGGACATTTGAACATGTGGGTATTGGGATTGACATCACTGGTCTGGAGTGGTCACCTCCTACCAGCACTCTGCTTAATGATCTTACCTTCTACAACTTTTCCTCTCCACTGTTTTTTTTCTTTTTTTTCCTTTATAGTGAAGCTGAAATAAGAAGGTGGTATTTTCCTTGCAAATATGCCTTGCTCTTCCACTTCACTGCTGGTCTTGAATGTTGATGAAACTGTAATTTGTTTCTCTTTTCCAGTTCTTTAAGACTTGCAGGTCTCCTGAGAACTCAAATATTTTTGCATAGGGGAAAAAAAAAAATCTTAGATTATTTGAGCCAGGCTACAAAAAAAAAAAAAAAACAAACCCAAAATTTAAAAATGCAGGAATCAAACCACAAATAGTCACACCTTTTAGGGGAGGATAAGATGATATCTCTCAAAAAGCTCTTCCTCATCAGCAGTTATGGAGAAATTTACTTTGGTGCTCCCTAGAAAATATTTTGAGTTATTAATGAACTTTGAAACTTGATTTAATGTTATTTTCCACAGTCAAGAATGTCTCGAAGCTCTTGAAATGCCAACTTATCAATTCTTGCAAGGAATAAACAGACTCATGTTGACATAAGTAGGCTTTCATGTTTATTAGTTTATAGTGTAGACATAAAATGTGCATGTATATGTCTCTCTGCCTGGTTTGTTTTAGTGCTGCAGAACGGTGAGGAGGGATATGTTGCAACACTAAGTTTTTTGTTCAAAGTACAATCTGATCTGCTGCCAGCAGGCACTGGAGAGCTGTCATGCCAGGCCCAGCATTTTATTGATGCATACCAGCCCTGACACAGAGGTGGTAACAAATACCTGCCGGGTCACGGCTTTAAACGTTTTTCAGCGCAGCCCTATTACCAAAATGTTCAGGATCAAGTATGGGTTTATGCATTATAGCTGAGTGTTGCAGTTCAGTTTGGGGTAGGTGCAGTGTCTGCAGGCACCCACCACAACTCTCGGTCCAGGATTAGGAATTGGCTCCCATGAAAAGCAGGATCTGCCCTGGCGCCTCCTGGGGAAGGTGTGGCTTGGGCTGTGTCCTGTAGGGCAGCTTCATACATGCAATAGTTTGCTATGGCCTGACCATTCTGCTACTTGGCAGCACTGCAAAAAAAAAAAAAAAGTGATTGCTAAATTGTTGGTGAATTTGAAGTGAAAACCAACCTGATTTGTGTGTTTTCAAGCCCCTTCCCTCGTTAGGGTCTCAAAGCAGAAGGGATGAATTTCACTGTCAAGACAGACAAGTGGCAAAGGTCTCAAATTCTTTCCTCTTGTTTGTTGTATTTCACATACCTGCTGGAAGCGTTTGTCACCTGCCCTGGGAAGGAGCAGAGGCCTGAAATGTTTCAGTGCTTTGTTCTGTTTTTGCCTTGCCCTTTAGTGGGAAGTATGTGTGCAGGTAATGCCCCAGCTATGGCACAGGCTGTCCCCTGTCCCTCCTGACCTGTGTCCCAGAGCGTCACACCACGTGTGTGCTGCTGGGGCTGCTGCCCTGCCTGCCTCTGCTGACCTCGCTGCACTTTCTGCTATGGCTGCCTGAGCCCGGCCCTGGGAAACCACCCAGGCCCTTCCCTTTGTGCTCAGCAGACTTGAGGTGGATACTTCTGAATGCTTTTCTTATTTCTGCATTAAAACGAGGCCTTTGTTCACACTTAAACAGTGAAGTTTGGAGCTGTAAATCAGATGAGGAGACCAGAGATCATAGCTAAGCTCAATTGCAAACTCAGCTTGTTTCTCTCTGTTCAGAGCAAGACCCTTTTCCAAGAACCTATGGCATTCTTTCACTGCCTTTGGGATACTGCTGCACCTCTCGATTTTGCAGAAGCATTAACTGTCTCCTGTAATTCTTAAAAACCTAAAGCTGTGGCACTGCTGTGCTTCACCAGAGAACTGGACATGAAGCCAAAGGTTCATTATAAAGCATAGCAGTAACACAATCTATAGCAGAATATTAAAGTGACGTGCTGGCTGGATGTGCTGTGGTTTTAAATAACTTGCATTCATGTCCCCTGAGTGCCAGATGAAAGTTTAGACTCTTGCTGGGCAGCCCACACCATGCTTGGAGTACACTGTTCAACACGTAGGCTCTGGGGCACCAGTGTCTCTTTTGGAGACCTTTCTCTATCATTTGCTCTTCCATTTATTTTTTAATTGGACCGAGGCGGGTGGTTTTTTTTTTGTGTTTTGTTTTGTTTTTGTGGAGGGGGGGTTTATATGTGTTTTGGATTGGGTTTTTTGTTGTCTTTTTATTTTTAAACCAAATTAAACTCACAGCTCTGAAGATGAAGCTCTCGCTTCCTAAGCCATGTCTGTCTGGAGATAAATGGCTATGTGCCATTTAATTCCTGTTCCTTACCACCCTCCTGCCTTTAGTCACACTAAATTAGGATAAAGTGATTTTATTTTTACTTCCAGATGGTATATTTGGGGGAAACAGCATTTGACCAAGATTAGATTTTTGGGCAACTGTGCTCAAATGTGTTAATTAGACCCTATTTAAAATTTGCAACTACTATTTAGAAATATTTAATTATGCGGGACTAAACCATCTGTCATTCCATCAATGGATCCAAAAGATCATATTTTTTGGAAAAAGAAATTGAAATGTTTCTCATTAAGGGGCAGGGTTGGTAAGCCCTGAGACTAGTACTAGTTTCTTTATTTGGTGTATCCCAGAAACTTAGAGGAGCTCACCTGGAATTGCCTTTGTAGTGATGTGTATTCATGTGGTTTACATCATCACTAAAAATTCTTTTTCAGTCTTGGGGTGTTTTCTCTGGCATTACAAGTTGGGTCTTTATGGTTTGAGAGCTCCTCAGCTCTGTTTCCAGCAGCCTTGAGTAGGAAGGTGCAGCCTGAAGCTCTGACGTAAATCTGTGTTGCTTCAATCCTGCTTTTCCCCTGACCCCATGTACCACCCCCAGCCTCTGTGCTACTGCCACTGCTCATCCATTCACATAGTAAGCTAAGAGAGCACAGAAATAGACTTTGTTTTCATTTTAGGTGGGTAATACCATCAGCTTTTCAGTTAGAGATATGTGCTTCTTAAAAGTTGTTTTTCAGGAAACCTACCTGTAACTGCAGGGCATTATGTTATTGAAGTGTCATGTTTAATGATATAAATTGGAAGTTAGAGCACATTCTTCCTTTGTTTTGGGGAGGTTTGTGTAATCCTGCCCCAGGGACATGAGAGTTTCCTCGCCTGTGCTGAGAAATTAACCATCACTTGTTGCTGACCTGGGTTAGCTTCAGTGATATAAATCTAAATCTATGCATGTCTGACTAGTAATGCTTCACAAATTATTTACTTCTGATGCTTTCATTTTCTGTATCTTTTGTGCACCTTTTTGTGCACAGGGCTCTGTGTTGCTGTCTCTCCTCCAGGCTGTAATGAGCACACTTTGATGTGTTTGAATGTGACAGATGATTTTGTTCTTAATCAGATTGTGCTTGATCACTGTTGTTCCAACCTTCCTCTTCTGCTGCTAAGTTGCTACTTCAGCTTTGTACTCCTTAGGATGATGAAAACCAGCCTGCTTGTGTCTTCTCTGCAAAAGGGGGAGGAATGACAGCTATTTTATGTTCAGTGAGCACTGTGGCTAGTGTTTAGGAAGTGCATGTGATGGTAACAGACAAGCAGGGAGGTCTGGTGTAACCTCAGGCAGGTTAATCACTCCACACATTGACATTTGAATACAAACTTTAAGCTGCACCAGGATTTTTTATGTCTGGTTGGTATTTCTTTTATATTTTGTTTGTATTAATAGCTTGCACTAGCCTAGAAGAAGGAAGAAAGATAATGTTCTGCTTTAAGTTTTGCTTATGCTGAAAAGTTGTATTTTTTTTTCTCCTCCTCACTTTAGTCGGAATGCAGAATAAATGTGCCTCTGGCCTGGTACACATCTTGTGCTGCTGTCATTTTTATTTGACTTTTGTATGCTTTCAATTCTCAAAGGTTTGAGTTTCCTCCTTCCAGTTAAGTGCAGTGGGTTGAAGGAATGAACTGATTTGCTTGGGCATCTGAAGGGCTTGGAATTTAATTTCTTCATCAGTTGATTTAGTCTCATCATGCTCTTCAGTACGAGTCTTGGCTACAAAATACAGTGCTGCCAGTGCTGGTCCTGCCAGTGGCACATTTAATTTGTTTAGTTAATGGGAGAAGCACTTCAGAAACCATGAAACACTTGGTGAAATTCATGTTATTAAGAAGCTCCCATAAATAGGAGACAGGTCTTCTGGGTGATAAAATATCCACAGACCATGGAAGTGGCTGGGCTCTTGGCATCTGGGGATGAAGGGGGGCCTGTCCCCTTGGGATGGATGCTGTCCTGGGGGTGCTGACCATATCTGGGAGGTAGCAGGATGAATACCTGGGACAGAGCTCTTGGAGTCACCAGGTGACTGGTCCTAGTGGGAGACAGGAATTGTTTCTGTGGCTCTGACTTAAGATGCAGTTGGCTGGTAACTCTCAGGCTAACAATTGTCCTTTAATAGCTGCACAAGTGATTCCTTGTGTTAGCAGTGATGTGGAGCACATAGACAAGAGGGAGTGGGACTGACCCTGTTACTGCTGCTGCAGTCAATTAGCATCCCAGTAGGAGTGCCCAAGTGCCCATATCCATATCCATCATCCTGTGTTCATGCATTCACTTGGAAACACGTGCAAGACACTGATTTTCCCCCTTCCCCTACCCACAAGTCCTGGTTTGGATGCTGCTGTTTCCCAGGCTTTGGGAACGTGTGTGACAACGTGCTGCACTCAGTGTGTGGCCCTGGAGGAGAGCATGGTGACTTCTCCTTTATTGGTGGGAACCCTGAGCCTTTTGTATTGAGTGCACTTGTTAAAGCAGTCCCTGTCCCATGGTTATGGTGTGAGGTGGAAGACTTTTGGGGAGGTCTTGCACTGAGGGAGGGTTAAAGTATGACGTGAATTGGTTAGTATCAGATTTGTAAGGGGATGTTGTTACCCTTGCTGGTATCTGGCCCAAAGTTTGCATCAGCTGGAGTTCTCTGCAACAATCCACAGTTTGGCACCACGATCTCATCAAGGGTGCCCAAGCTCACACTCTCTGTATTTCTGTAGTGATGTACTCCCTCAAATGGTTTCCTTGGAACAGATGGCAAGTTGCATGAATTTTTCTTGTGGTAAGGGAATGAATACTGTGTTTCAGCCATGAATGCTATGTCAGTTTGTGCTCTTGAATAATACACATATTGTAAGGAGAAACTTCAGTGTCTCCATTTGACCTGTCAGGTCACAGATGTCCATATGTGGATGGAGCAGAAAACATACAAAGCCACACTAACCTACTATTCCCCTATCCTCATTTATAAGTGGGCATATTTCTGAGAAGATGCTTTACTTCCAAGGTCTCCAACTTTATTCGTGTTTCTGCTTATATTATGCTTATTGTTCCCTCTTGCTGGCATGGTTTGGCTTTTGGTTGTGCAAGATGCTCATCTCCTTCAATTCTCATGTTTGTGTGGCTGTTGAGTTGGTGACTTGTAGCAGAGTGTATGGAGATCAGAATATTATGGTGTGCAAAAAGCTATAACCTTCTCCAGTTAGTGCTCAAGAGGTTAAAGGACAATCTTACTGAAAGGCTGGAGGGAAGAGGAAAAAAGGCGTCTCCCACTATGTTGCAAGCCTTTCTTGTAGAAGATTTTTTTTTCTCAGTGTAACCAACTGCAAGACTCCTGCTGAAAGTAATACAAATTTAGCTTACCTGTGATTGTTCCAGGTCAGCATGAATTGCTTCATGTGAGTGAAACAAAACTTTAAAGTGAGAATTTAATCATATTAAAATATTAAAATAATTTCAGTATCAAATTCAAGTAGGGATAGGTCTTACATTTTTGTAGCCATGTCGGTGCTAATTATTCAAAATTCTGATCACAGTGTACTCTTGTTTTTATTTAAGGTATGAAGATCCTTTATTCTCAGCATGCCTAAACATATTTTTGTGGCTATAATTGTGCTAAGTTGCTGCTTAAGTCTAGCAGCTTAGAAGACAGGGAAAACACCCCTATGCTCCCTGGAAAATCAAACCTTTTTTTGGATTAGTGGTACAGGGTGTAACTGAACACTAGTGAGAAGCATGAAATGCTTCCAGACCATTCAGTGTCTGGAAGAGCCACTCAGGGACGTGTGCTGTAAATCCAGGACCTGCCTCTGGTAGGTTACATAATTTTAGGATATCTGATGCCTTCTAATAGGTGGCCGGAGAGGAATGTCTGAAGCTGTTAATTTCAAGGAAGACGTGATGGATGGCTGTTTGAAGAGCTCAGATCCTTCAGTGGCATTTTCATTGTTCCCTTGAACATTTCCTTTTAGAAAAGGGTTGAATCAAAAATGATGTGTTTATGAGGAGAAAGCTTTCCCTTAGATTGGTTTGTTAAATAGGCAGGAAATGTGCACACAGTGCATTTTCGGATCAGGCTGATGTGAATCCTTGATGTCACCAGCTCATATGACATGAGAACATTGCTCACCAAAGGTCACTGGCTGCTCTCACTTTCTGCTTCCATGTGTGTTGTTATTACTGCCTTCCTCCTGCTGAAGCAGGACTGGAGGTGCTGCTGCTGTTTGGTGATTGATAAAGCCTGCCTTGAATCATGGTTGTGGGTGGAAAGCTGTTGGACCCTTCTGGTTCTGGTGGCCAGCCTGAGTCTGTGGCCTTACCATAACCCTTCTTATCCTGCCTGATGATGTCTGGGGAGGGAGAGAATGGGCAGGACTGTGATATTTCTGCCTTTTTTTAAATAGTCCCATAAACTAAAGGTGGAGCCTCAGTGATTTTGGAAACTGTCTGCATTCCCTGTCTCACCTCAGTATATGGGGGTGGTTTTGCTTGGTTGGGTTCTTTTCCCCCCAGCCCAAATTTTGCAGCTGAAAGTTGATTTATTTTGTCTTGAGGAGCTGTTTTGCAAACGTTAATGCACTGCTGCTCAAGGTTTATGTCTCACTGAAGTGAGTTATGTTCTGGTATGTGTTGAATTGTGTGTTTGAATGTTTGTCACAGCTGATGGATGCATCCTGCTGTGGGGAAGGAGCAGGTTCTCGCTTTGCTTGGATATTCCCACCTGCTGTTTTTAGTTGGTAGGTGAAGAGATATTCAATGCTTTAGAGAGGCATAACTTTTCTTGGATTTGGACTGACATGGAGAATCTCTTTTGAAGATAAGCTTTCAGCAGTAAACATCCAATATTTATTCTGAATATCTTTTTGTTTTGAAATTGTCTTTCTTCTGGCAAAGAATAAGTTGTCACTCACACTACCAGCTTTCACCAGAGCCTTACTCATGAGTGGCCTACACAAACTTGAGGTATACAAAGTTGAGTTACAATGAGGGTAGTAGGGCAAGACAAAAAAAACCAAATCATTGTGGCTGCAATCAAAATATTGGTCAAAAAGAGCACTATTTATAAGGTCGGAAACTTTTCTCTTCTTTTGGTGTAGCTGATGTCGAATTCAAGAAAACAAGATGGAAAAAAACAAGGATATACTCATTGTTAATTTTTTATAAATCTCTTTCAAAGTCTTATTTCCAGCAATTCTTTAAGTAATGTTTACATTAAGAAATTACTTGAAATCTAGCAGGAGTCTTCCTACAGTAAAAGTTGTTGTTGCTGTTGAATAGTTGGTGAAAAAACCCTGAAATTATGTGCCTGAAAAGTTTAATGGACTTGATATGTCCACTGTATGATCATACTTTTCAAAAGCCTTCTCCTTGTCACTTGGTCAGCCTTTTACTCTTTAGCTTTGAAGGCATTTAAGAGGCTGTATCTGGATCTCAGAAGTTGAGAAGAGTTTAAATCACATGGAAACCTGTGGCTCCTGTGTGAAGGATCAATATTTTGTACAGTTGTCAGCAATAACAGTAACATAAAACATCCCCCCCAAACAAAGAAAAAACCCACAAAAGAACCAACAAATCAAAAAATACACCCAAACCCACCAAACAAAAATAGCAGAAGAAAAAACTTGCAGGCTTTCCATACCATCTGTCTTGGATCAAGTTGGATGAATGAATGCATACTGTGTTTTTGTGTTTTGTTGTTTTACTTGGAATTGTTTCCAAGCTCTGCCTTTAACCACCAGTGTATATAGTTTTCTTTTTTTTTTTCAGAATGCTAGAGCAGTCTTGGTTTTAGTCCCAAAATTTAAGACTCTAAATGATTTAAATGTTTCTTTCCTTAGATGTGACAATATTGATTGTAAACTCTGCTTTGGATAGGGAGGGTTTCTTTTTCTGTGTCTTAACTTTGAAATGTCCTCTGATTTTAGTTTGATAGTGTAGGGCTACATACATATAAATGGGGGGGAGAGAAAAAAAGCAAGTGAAAATAAAAAGAAAGAAAGTACACCAGAGAGCTGTCATGGCTAACAGGCTTAAGCTTACAGGATTCCTGTGCAAGCCCAGACTTTGAATGGCCGGACACATTCCACTGCACAGTGTCAGGCTGAGAGCAAGGGGTAGACTGGTGCAGGAAGTACATGTGAAGGGTTGAGTTTTCTTCATTGTTTTTTCAGAGCTATTTGATAACCAGCTTTATTCATTGTTTAGCTGTATGTGTAATTTTCTGATCTCCAAATGTCCAAGGAAGAAAAAAACATGTTGCAGCCTAACTCAGGCTTTAGGTTACTATAATTAGAGTGCAACTCTCAGCTGCAAAACTCAGAAGATGGCTAAAATATAGCAGCAAGAAATTTTGTCAAAGTTCTCAGCTGCAACAAGTACAAAAGCTTTTTCCTCTCTGGAGCTTTAGTAAGGAGGTTTTGCACAGGTTTGTTTAGTCTTGCATGTCTGTCATGCATTTGGCAATTAAATGGTAAGGAAAATTTACTTAACGTGAGGGTCTTAGTTTTGCAGTCAGAAAATTTGTCCTGAATAGCTCCCTGTTTGCTCTGGACAACTGCTTTTTGTTGTACACTGCCTAAAAAAACACTGATAATTTTCAAGTGGTCTTCTCACACAGGTCTCTAGCATAGAGGACAAATGCATTTTTATTTATATAGAGGTTTGTGTAAGAATAAATATTTATACACAAATATTTTCTTAAAGAATATATATGTATACCATGGTCTATAGTAACATATCCAGTGTTTTACACCCATAAAGAAATGTATACACAAACACCCACACCTGGAACTGTGTTAAAAAATCACATAAAAGTAATGTTTAAAGTCAAGCAAACTAAAAGAGTGTATTGCATATGTATATATGTATATGCATGTAAAATGGAAAATTAAACTTAAAATTGTTATGTGTTCTCATGAGCCTTATTAGCTGATGATAAAGATTTGTGTGTCTTAGCTAAAAACAGCTGTATGAATTTATTAAATAATATGCAACTGCTTTAAAATGTGTTTCTTGTTTTCTGAGGGCTTTTTATTGGACTCTTTTTCCGCAATATTTCATACTTGGGGTTTTAGCCAGTATGTGACTGGCTTAAAACAAATGACTGCTATAATATTCCCTTGATGTATAAAAGGCAAGATACCCACAAGGACTTACTGATGTCTCCTATTTTTGTTTTATTTCGTTGTGCTAGAAGTTTTCATTTGACTAATCCTAAGGAGTTCTCTCTCCATTGCATGAATGCACATACATACACAACTGTGCTTTTGTGTGTTTATGCTGTCAGCATATTAGCCATGATTGGTTTATTTGTTACTCCACACACTTCAGAGCATGCTTATTTATCTAAACTGAGTTGTCATCTTTCACATGTTTAAGATTGCCTTTCTCTTCCTTGTTGCCAAAGGGAGGTGCCATAAGCTTTAGTGCCTTTATAATTAAAATGCGATGCCCCTGTTGATGTAGCATGGAGGAGTTTCTGAACTCTGATGCATTTTTTGTGTATTTCCTGCTTGGTGCTGAGCTCCATGCTCAACAGAGAGCTGGCACAAGTGCAGTTCAGTCTCCAGCCTCTTCGGCTAGTTCTGTGGGCGTGGTGGCTCTTTTTGCTGGGCTTGGGTTTCACCTTGAGATGGGCTTGTACAGTTTGTGCAGAGTGACACTTTGGGATGGCATTCAGGTGAGCTGTCCTCTCTGGACAGATGATTTGTGCCAATAACCAATTCTAGGAGTTGTCTGAACTTGCCTCTGTTTTCTCCTTACTTTATATGGTGCAGCTTGACATTATCTCAGTTCTTTGAAGCAAGCAGGTTGTTTTCTGCTTGTTTATGCATGCCTGGATTCTGGATAGGTGGAAAATGAAGCAATGGCTGGTGTATCATGAGGGACTCAATTTGTAGTAGCATTTTCTTGCCACTGGCTCCCTGCTTGATTCTCTGTGTTGCTTTCATGTGTAGAATTGCATCATTAGTTGTGTTTCCTTCTTGTTGCTGCCATGTACAAGGCTCTTTGTCCTGGGAGAGGTACTGAAAAGGAAAAATAAATGTATCTTTAAATTACACAGTATAATATATTGTGCTATTTGTATTTCTAAATTGGATGTTCTGGCAAGCATGGGGTGATTCCATCACATTTAATGCAGAAAAGGTATATCCCATTAAGAGGAGCTAAATCATAGACCTTGGAAGCCTTATGAAAACAAGATGACACATATTTGGCTACTAAGATTAATAAGGAGATGGATGTTTGGTTAGTTCAACTAATTTTATCATCTGTAAAAGAATAAACATAACACTGTCTGGGAAGGGAGGACATAGACCACTTTATGCTCTGCAGACATTGTTATACGTAGGGCCTCTACAGGATGGGAATTAATTTCTTTGGAAGTAGCTGAGCTCAGTCCCTTTTGTTGCTTCACACTTAAGCTCCTTTAGAGAAGACTAACTCTGCTTTGCTTTGTGTTTGTTTGGGAGGCCCAGCAATAAAACTTAGTAAGCTTTCAAACTGTTTGCTCCAAATGAGAGAGGCTTGAAGCTTCTGTTCTGGTACAAATCAAGTGGCTGTTAAGCAGTCCTAAGAAATCATGGGCTTTAGTTGTGGACTTAATTTGTGTTGGCTGTCCAAAAAAAACCCCAAACTCCCCAAAACTAACCACTACTGGAGGAGAGACATGCAAGTCCCAAAAGCTAAAGCAGCCACACAAAGTTTGTGTTGTATTTCTAGCTACATTTTCTTTCCATTTTCTCGTTCTGTCTCTGAAAAATTAAGTAGGCAGTATTTTTTACCCACTGGCATATAGTTTCCCAGGGAGGAACCTGGATCAGTTCTGTAAACTCTCTGAACAGAAGAATAATCATCAGAGAGAAGAGAGCCAGTTAAAATAAATAGGGCTCTTAAGGCATGCTGGCAGCATGAGAACACAACTGAGCTCCTTGAGAGAATGCTTAGTGAAAGCTAAGCATTCTCTCAAGGATGGTAGGGTCTTAAATATCTTCAGACATTCTGGCACATGACTGTAAATGGTTTTCCATCACTCAAGTGTTTCAAAAGTATTTTTAAAAAAGTTTTTTTGGAATTACCCATGTGCTTCCTGCAAATATGATTCTAGTCACAATGTCTGAATTATTTTTCCTTAGTCCTTTTGACAACTTGTTTTTTGTCATTGTGACATTATTTCTTTTCCAAATCAGAACATTAATTATGTCTTGTTAGTCAAGAAGTTATTGCCCATCCTATCTTGGTGGCAATCTTTTCATGTCTGATCTCCTGAATGCTAGTGGCTTGGAAAAGCAAGACCAGATGCTTAGTCTTGTTACATACCAACAAAGCTACACTTCAACAGAATAGTTTCTTCATCCCTCTTTGATGTGAGTGTGACTTTTCACTCATTTTAATAATCCTTTGAATTCCAGTTGGTGTTTCCCAGCACACAATTAATACACATTTTAACTTGTGTGTTAGTACCTGGATAAAATGTTTAAGCTGCGTGTCAAAGACAAGAATTGTCCCAGAATTGATTACTGTATGTAATTAGCTACTTCCTTTTCACACCAGCAAGGTCAAAAGCAGGGATTGTACTTTCTAATAATTGCTACTGGACTTGCAGTAATCATGAGATAGTGGCATTCTGTCAAAAATTAAATATCCTGTTCAATATCCAAGGAACCTTTTCTGAAGTTTTTTCTGCTTCCTTACGTCCTGCAGCAGTTGGATTGTTCTAAGGGAGGGAGGAGAGGTAGCAAAAGTTCTCGCTCACAGGAGAGCAGAGCTGCAAGGAATCCATGATCAGTCAAGCCATGACAAGTGAGAGGTGGCACCAGTTAATAATCCTGCTGGCACTGGCATGTGGAAACTGTTCCTGCTTATTGGCAACCTCTTCTGGGACAAGAGAGGGAAGCTGAGAGCTGCTACTGGCATTCAAGTTAATTTCTTTGGTGTTAAGTGATTGAAAAATAAAGGAGCACATATTCAAGAGCACATTTTCACCACTTAACACATGGTGTTAAGTGATTGAAAAACAAAAGAGTACATGGTGCAGTTACTCTGCTTCCTAAACCTAATGTATATTTTTGGATCCTTTTCTGCATCAACCCAATTGTGTCTAAGAGTGATCTAAGCTATGTGGTGCCTCTCCTGTTTTAAGTAGTCAGTGTCCTCTCATGCTCCACTGTAGATGCATAGCTCCACATTTAGTGCATGCATGGATAAATAGAATGAGTGGTTTGTTCATGCAACACATCATTTAAAGTGGCAAAACCAAATTATTTTGGTTTTACTTGGTGGTTTTTGGGTTTATTTGTTTTTGTGGAAGACAGTAGATAAATATTAAAGGTTGTAATACAGTAAGAGAAAAATTTTAAGGAAAAAAGAGAGGGTTGAAACCATTTATCTTTTTCCTAGAATATGAACCCACAGGCAGGCTCAGCCATGTTTGCTTAGAGGGAAATCTCAAACTGTGTTAGTTTTTCTTTGACATAATTTCTGAATGTGGAACTATAGGTATACACAGCTCAATCATGTTAAAATATATGTTGTTGTCAGGGTTACTGCTGTCAGAACTGAGAATGAAATGAGAGAGATGGTTTTGTGGTTCTTTGCTGGCAAAAAGAATGGATGCCTGTGGCCTCTCCCCATTTTCCCCTGGGCTGTAATGAGTGAAAGGGCTGGTTTGGGTCTGCTTCAACCAAGTCACAGCTGCATCACAGCAGTGGAGCTGTGTGTGGGGGGAAGGGGATGAAGCAGGCCTGAGGAATGTGGGAGGACAGGCCAGGAGGCAAGGGCAGCCCTCTCACCAGGACTGGGATGCAGCCTGCTGTTGGAGTCCACAGCCAGACCAAGAGCAATGGTTGATGCTTTGTCTTACGCTTCTCTCCTTATACATTATCTTTAATGGTTATTTAATGGTTGTGCTGTGCGTGCCTTGGGTTGCAGCTTTATGAATCAGTCTGAAAACACCTTTAAAGTTACAGGGAGAAAAAGGAGGGAAATGAAAATGTAGCAAGTGGGAGTACAGCCACATGGAGTGAGGTGAGGGCAGGGTTTAATGGTGGTGATACATAGCAAAGTACTCTGGTAATCAGACAGGTTTTCTGACCTAAGCTAACTTTGATCCTTGCTTTGTTTGGGGAAAAGCTTTAGCTTATTTAGAGGACTGCCTCATAACCCCTTTTTATAGCTGCTTGTGTCACTGCTTTCCACAGCAAACCCTGCATTAGAGTTCTTATAACTCAGCTGTATAAATTTGATCTGGACTTTAAAACTGGCATGTGTGTTCTTGATTTGGAAGCGACTATCAAAGCTGGCTGGCTAATCTGTTGGCTATGTGAATAATATTGCTGTAGTAAAGGCTTGAGGAACACGATACAGCTCTCAGTTTCCATTGAGTGCAGAGGAAGCTTATTTGTCACAAAGAGCAGGTGCTCTCATGCCTTTTTTTTTTCCCTCATGCAGAAGTTTTAAGCTGGACCTCAAGTGTCCCAGACATGCCAGGAGTGTGGAGTGTAGGTTTTTGCTTCCTTCCCATCAGGGAGGCAGGTGAGGAAGGGCTTTGGTGAGCCATCCCATTTAGGTATATCATGCTGGAGCACTGCGTTACCCTATTTGTGCTTGTGGTGGTCAGTGTTGGCCCTGAGTGTTCCATGCTCAGGCTCTGTGGATTGTGAGGTCCTGGGGGAGCAGGAGTCAGGTCAGATGTGCAATTTTGCGATGGAGTTGGTGCTGCTGCAGAGCATTAATATGTGTCCCCCTTGTATTTTGGAGTGAGTGTCTGTCCCTCTCCTTCATTAATTCATCAAAGGGGCATTTCTAGCTTACTTTTAGCTCTACGTGTCTTTATGAGGTTGCTGTTAAAAATACTGGTTATCATTGCAAGGTGATACTTTGGTCAGGTGAAACAAAGCTAGGGATAAACAAAGTAGTGGCAGATAATGACTGTAAATATTAGCATGAAGTGTATTGTAGCAAGGAGATAAAGTCCTGTTGTTTGAAAAGGCAGGATGTTGCTTGATAAAAGAATTTGCTCCTTTGCTTATGATGTGATTCTGCAAAGTTATTCTGTAATGTTCTTTCTCTAAATGAGTATGTTGTGTTTTGGCTTTTTACTTATTTAAAATACTTTATTATAGGGAAAAATGTAGACTAAAAGAGAAGCTGGAGTGGTAATGACACAAAGATCATTGGTTGCTTTCTGCTTTGATTATTCATGACTTTAAACTGAATTGCTACAGCCAACTATGGATCAAATGCTCGAGAGGTAAAAATCAAGCTGGAGGGATATCAGCTAGCCCAGGGAGTTTTAAATCAGGATCAATGAGTTACATTCTCAGAGGAAGTTGCAGATGACATTGAAGGATGTTTGGGCAATGGGAGAACATTATTCACTGTCTGAGTACAAAACACCTTATTTGGAAAATCATTGTGATGTACCATCATACAACATGGTTGTAGCTAGCATAGATTCAAGGCAAGCAGTCTGTAAAACACAGGAGGCAGCCTCCATCTTTAGTCAGTGGACCTTTCTTTGTCTTATGAGTGACTGCAATTTAAGTAATTCATTTATTACTGTGTAAAAGCAAAATAATGACAGCTCAAAGAAGAATTGCTTGTCAAGTTTTCTTCTTAGTCATGTGAGGAAGAAATAGGTGTTATGTGTTAAATAGAAATTAATTAGGGTGCAAATTACATTGTTTTAGAGATAGATGCATGTATGTGTGCATACATTCAATTGGCCTGGAAAGACTTGTTCAAAATATCTAATTGAAGCTTAAGAGTAAAGGTAAAAAATCTGTTGGTTATTGCAAAACCAAATAGCGTGCCGGCTAAAATTTAGCTCAATAAAACAGTTGTATTCCTGGGTATTCTGGGCTGTTTGCATTTCAAAACCTGAGTTGTAGTACTATGCTGAGATTACTTGTTATAGCCTTGATTTTGAAGTCCATCCTGGATCAAGAACTGTTTTACTTTTGTTCTGTCTCCATTTGGAATGTGATTTTGGACAATATTTCTGGTTTTGGAATTCTGCTGTTGAGAACCAAAAGAACAACAATATTTTCTTTTTTTTTTTCAGATTTTTTTTTTGCCAAACAAAAGAATCTACCATTAGATGGGTGCTTTCCCTTGTGTTTGTTAAGAAGCATCCTGTGGTGCATCCCTGCGTGGCACAGGCTGGTTTTTGGCTTTCATCCATGTAGCTGATGGCTGCGGAGGGGCAGAGGTTTCCTGCCGGGCGCTGCGGGAGTGAGTGGCCTCGGCAGGTGCCTGGTCATGAAATGTCTCTCCTGCTCGCCTCCCCTTCAGTCTCCAAATGAGTTTTCCAGAGTAGAGAGACGTGGAATTAAGTAGGAGGAAACATTCCTGGTTTGGCAATTTTGTAGCTTTCAAGTCTGTGGTGTAACATCAAGGAAAAAACGTCTGCTTTTTTGTAGCTCCAATTCATGATTGACTTGAAAACCTGCCTCATACTATAAATACAGAATTAAAACAGATCAAGGATTTGAAGAATATTTGTGGTGCTTAGAGGTTAGTTGGATTATTGGATGGCCAGTTTTGTAATTTCATTACTATGCTCCTCTCCATATTTTACTGCTATACTCTTCTCCTATTGCATTGTTTCCATATGGCGATACAGGCACATTTAATAAAGGTATGTTCCAGATCACCATTTTTTTCAGATAACTAACTCTGTACTTTATGGGTCACTGATGCAGGATAATGTTCCTAAGGTTAAATTTGCACTCCAAGAAAAAAATCACTTGTACAGGACCAAAAAAAAAAACCAAAACAAAAAAAAAACAACCCAACCCCCCCCCCCCAAAAAAAAGTTGTAAAAAAGAAGCAATGAGATAAATCTGTAGGTGGTAATATAATATATGATCTTCAAATGTTATTTACATGTCTTCTATATTTGCTGAATACTTTTTAAATCTGAGTGGAAGAAAAGAAATTGAGTTTGTGGGTTTGTGACAGGAAATATGGGCCAAAAGGTAAAACATGGACCAGATTCTGGGTGGAGTTCAGAATGGAGTCAGCTAATCAGACTATCTATGCAGTTTTGGGTCGAATATGTACACAGTTTGGTATATGTCATCTTCATTATGTATTCCAATTTAGTGTTTGTGGTGGTATTGCATGGTTCAGCCTCTAAGAAGTGTCAAAAGGGAGGCTCCCAGAGTCTGCAGTCTGAAAAAGATCCTTAATTATTTCAAATCCTTAATTCCTCCTGCTGTGTTCATTGTAGATGTTTTCTTTCTTTATATATTTGTGATAATATTACTCTTGCACTGGGGTTAAACTGCCCTTGTAGCTTCAGTCCCACTTCAGTGGGTGGTGCTTCAGAAGCCAGGGTTGCTGACTGATAGAATTCCTCTTGCTGTGCTCAGTGTAGATGCTTATTTTTATATAGTTGTGATAATATTCCTCTTGCACTGGGGTTAAAACTGCCCTTGTAGCTTGAGTCCCACTTCAAAATAGGTGCTTCAGAAGCCAGGGTTGCTGACTGATATGTGATGGTCCTGCATGTGAGACAGCCCACTTGGCAGACTTTGGTCATCAGCAAAACAGTGTGGTGCTTTATTGTTTGGTGCTTACTTTTATAGGCAATTGAAACCTCCTGGGTCTAGACAGCCACTGGTCTAATCTTTAAGCCCCTTGGACTCTGAACCAGTGAAATGCCTGTACTTTAGGAGAGATGTTATTGGTTGAAACCTCTGTCAGTCAGCCCAGAGGCCGGTTTAGCGAACTGGGCTGGGTTTCTTATTTATCACCGGATTCATGCTCAGTAGAAATCAGCTTGTGCTGAAACAGCTGACCAGTACTTTCAGGGAATACTCATGCTCTGGCTAAGATTTCCTAGGAGTATCAACCTCACCTCTCCTGCTTAGTGACTCAGATCTCTTATTCAGAATCAGTAGGTGTTACTTAGAAGTCTTATCCACTCTGTCTTGATAAGGAGATTACTAGTCCAGCATCCCTCTGTGTGGGCAGTTCTTCACACTGTTGTCCAGTAATTTCCTTCAATACATCTCTGACAGCTCCACCTCTGAGGCATAACCAGTTCTCTCTCTGTGCAGCAGGACCCATGGACATCACACTTCTCAGGACCTATTTTTAAGAAATTTCATCCTGGGATTTTACTGAAATGATTTTATAGCAGTCTCCCACATGCACTTGCAGAGAGTTTCATCCCCTTAGGCAACAGTTTAAGAATGACCTCTTGAAAGTCGGGTGGTTGGTTGTGGGTTGTTGTGCGTTGGTCACTAGAATTAAACACAAATCAGAAATTTTTGGCTTTTTTTTTTTTTTAATTAAGAAATTTGTTTTCATTTACATGCTTGGGGATGGTAAGGCCACCCACTCTTCCATGAAAATAGTTATCCTGAAGCTGGCTTTTGAAGTCTTAGTCCTGAGCAGTGTGTAGGCTGCTTTTTAATTTTTCATCACAAATTACAACATGTCAGCATTATGTGCATTTGCACGCGTTCTGAGAAAGCTAAATTTTATTCACAAATCACAGCGATCCATTTGACCTTTAGCTTTTAGCACCCGTACGTTCCTTTCCCTTTTCCAGACCTTGCTGGCAAATGTCAGCGTGCTATAACATATCGGTTTATGGCAGGATCTGTTTATGGCAGGTCCCACCCCTCACCCAAAGGTTTGAGGAGCTTTCCTATAAATAGCTATATTGGTCATAGCTTTCTATATGCTTGTGAGCTTCCCTGATTGGTGTTTTATAGTAATCAGGCCTCTTAACTCACAGTTTGGGTATGAACACCCAATTTTGGAGGACTTTTGGCTTTTTTGTTGAAGCCTTTTGTCAAAGGATTCACAATACAATTTGAAATTCTTATGACTTTGGCAAGTTAAATAGTTTTTCTGAAATCAGGATGTCTCCTTTTTCCTTTGCCTCTTACTTTACTTCCTTGCTCTGCTATATTTTCCTTGTTAGGACCCTCTGGTTTCAACTCTGGCTAAAATAGCTATATTGATTCGTAATGCTGAGGGCCTGGCTGCTATTTTCTGAAGATATGACAAGTCTTACTTGATTGCAGGCCTCTTCTTTCACCAGGCTAACATCAAATGGGAGAATTTTTCTCATTTTGTTGAAAATTTTCTCTGTTGTTTTTTTTTCTGCTCAAGATTGCACTGCCATCAGCAAGTATGGAATTGATGTTGAAATTCAGTGATTCACTGAATGAGAAATTTCTTGGGTTTAGTCTATATGTTGTCAAATGGTAATATTTTTGGAGTTTAGCATTTGCATATGTCTTGCAACATTACACAATATTTTTTCTCAGTTAAAGTATTTGTCTTCAGGTGCCATCCAATACATGTCACAGCTGTCATGTATTGCTAGTTCCTTGGATTTTAGGAAAGCCTTAACCATATCAGGTGTGCTGATGGGACACCTTCCACAGGTTTACCCTACACAAACACAGAGACTGAGTTCCTCATATTTCATGCATTATTACCTCTTTACCCACAGACAGTTTTCAAGACGTAACCTCACTTCTCCTGTTGAAGTGAATGATGTGTACACTGGTGGCTGCACTTTGTAAAGTAACAAGGAACCAAAACTTCTTGGTCCCTACTGCATGAGCTAAAACAGGGACAGTTAAAAAACAGAGGAGATGAAAACATTCCTTTGGGTCACCTTTGAAAAGTCATAGAATCATAGAATTGGCAAGGTTGGAAAAGGCCTCTAAGGGTCACCAACTGTCCACCAAGGTAGCAGCACCACCATGTTAACCACTAAACCATGTCCTCAGGTGCCTTATCCATGCATATTTTGAACACTTCTAGGGTTGGTGATTCTAATATTTTCCTGGGAAAGCCTCTTCCAGTGCTTGACAATGCTTTCCATGAAGAAATTTTTCCTAGTATCCAAATTAAACCTTCTATAGTATGACTTGAGTTTGCTCTCCTCCTGTCACTTGTTACCTGGGAGAAGAGATTGACCCTCACATCACTACACCCTCTTTTCAGGCAGTTGTAGAGAGGGATGAGATCTCCCCTGAGCCTCCTTTTCTCCAGGCTGAGCACCACCAGCTCTCAAGTCATGGGCTAAAGTACCATTTTGGCTCAAGGTGAATTCTGCTTTTGGAAATGAAGATCAAGTAATTGTGCTTTTTGCAGCACTGCCCTAAAAGCAGCTATTTCTTCAAGGAACAGACTCATGCTTGCAGGCAGAGGACAGAGTTGGGAGGTTATGCATACACAGCACCAGCAGCTACAATATCTCTGCTGTAAGCAGACTGCTTTTTCCAACTTCTCTGCTGTTGGAAACATAGAGGGAATTTACAACATCCAGGATGCTTTTTCAGCCTGCTATAAAATGATTAGAAGATTGAGGACCAGGGACATGAATCAGTGCATAGATCTTATTTCATGTTACTTTAATTTCTGTTTCTGTTCTTGGGAATGAAGGTAGTTGAAATTCAGTTGTATCAGATGAGAAGTTTGAATTATTGTTCAATTGGGGCCAATAGTGTGAACTTTACGGAGGTTTCTGTTGCAATATTGTTTCATTCAAGTGGACCAAAGCAGTTGAACTGAAATTTGGCAGTGACCTTGATCAAAGAGTTAGACTTGTCAAGAAACTTTTCTTATCATAATCTGAATATACTGCAGGTCACTGGGGCCTGTAAACCTACTGAAAGGCAAAACAATGTCCTGCAAGCAGTCTGCCTGTGATGAACTTTTGACTTGCTGGTAGTTGTAGCTGGGGAAAAATCAGCTTCACTATTAACAGAGTCTTCCCTACTCATGACCAGTTTTTGATGAATAAATGAATGTTGAAGAGATTTTTAAGTGGAAAATTTAGATTGGAAAAAGCTGGTTTACAGCCTTTCTCTCTCCTCAAAATTTCATGTATGAAGAGAAAGGTGGCTGGAACTTGGAGTGCAGGAAACTGTGAATGCTTGTCCCTGCTTTTGTCTCTTTGTGAATGTCCATAGGTCCCAGCCAGTAAAGTAGAAGTGGAGTTTGATTTTGAAAAGCAGGCTATATGTGCAGTTCTTTCCTGTCACTGAAGCCAAATAAGAATGAATACCTATAGGTATTGCAGCAATTTTCACAGGACTCACAAATGAGAAAAGATTCCTTGTTTTTTCTCTTTGCATGAAACAGCACTGTGAATAAAATACTGTGATTTTGTGTTTAATATAATCACAAACCACCCAAATTTCTCATTTACCATTCTTGTGACATTTCAGCTTAATGACGGTGGCAAGGCAGCCCAAGCGCATGTGGGGATCGGTGATGTGGTTCTCACCATTGATGGGATAAGCACGGATGGCATGACTCATCTAGAAGCACAAAACAAGATCAAGGCATGTACAGGCAATTTGAACATGACTCTGCAAAGGTAAGCTAGCTACTTCTTTTTTTTTAAAGAGAATTGATTATCATCCTAACAGCGGTTTGGAGGATAAAAATGTGTAAGTGGTTTGGCAAAGTCTATGGAGTTAAATGTCAGTGATTGAAAGATATGCTGCCATAGCCTGTAATCTGTCTTGATTTACAGCGTTTTAGAAAACTTATTAGATGTTAATTATGTGGCTTGACAAAGATTTTTTCCAGCTTTATGTCACCTATTCTATTTCCTCTTCTTTTTGAGTTTCAGTTTTGTTTAATTAATCTATTTAAAAGCAGGTCTTATTAATGCTTTTTCCCCCTCCCCCAAGTGACTAGGAACATTTTTTTGCGTCAAGTGCTACATCACCATTCTTACTGGCTAACAGAAGGATGGATTTAAATAGTTAACCTTTGAGCTAAATGGATCAAAATACTTCTGCTCAGAGCCTGGGAGATGTTTCCACCATGTAATTTCCACCATGGTGATACCACTGTGTCACTGAGTAGCAGCCTCCCTTTGCTAGTTTAAGTGCCTGCTGTAGAAGTTACAGCTTGGCCCAGTCTCATTACTAAATCATAGAGTTTATTGAATCCCTGCATATCTCTGGTATAGCCTGGGGCTCTGTTTTGGGAGTTGTTGCAGGAGGGGAGCAGGATGCTCACATATGGGTTATTGAACCTGAAGTACAATGAGCAGCAGCACAAGCAATTAATTCCTCCAGTTCTCAAAAGCCTCCCAGGGCTAAATGTTTTTTGGTAGAAGATTGCTATTTTGATTCAATGATGTGAGTGAACGTATTGGAGGAGATTGGCCTGTGAATCCATCACATAGGGAAAAGCATCCCTTCTTGTTTTCAAAGAAAACAGCGGCGGTTGTAGGCCATGACTGCTGTTCAGGCCTGCCTTCAGCAGTGCAAAGTTCCTTGATGGCGTTGGTTGAGGTCCATACCATATCCTTTCACCAGTGACTGACTGCTTTTTGTGGCAAATTATCCTCCCCTTAATGAGAGGACTACGTCTTTCAGTGAGTTAATCAGTATTAACTGATTAAAAAGAGGTGACATGGTTGCAGATCTGACAAACATCCATCTCCAGGGTGACAGTGCTGGTTCCCAGCCCTAAGTGCCATGCATTTGCATGGTTGTGTGAGTACTTTCTTCTGTAACAGGTTGCAGTTCAGCCCTGCTTGTTGTTTCTTGTTTTTCCCGTTGTCCTGTGCTTCAGTGCTTAGCTGCCCTGACTAAGGGATTCCCTTTGCTCAGTCTGAGGAAGGGAGTACCTTGTGGTGTGGTTCATGCCTGGGGCATCTCCCTGAGTGAAACTTGTAAAGGTGGCATTAAAAGTTTCTTGATGAAAGATGGGTATTATACCAGCTCATTAGAAGAACTACATGTTGTATCTAGTGTGTCATTTGCTTTTCTGACTCCCAGGGAGACGGGCAGGTCGCTCAGAAATGTGCTTTCCAGGACCCACTGAGTCACAGGCAGGTGGGCTGGCCCACTTTCTCCTGTCACCATAACTGTATGGGCAGGGTTAATACTGGAAATAGGAAAGGCATGGCAGGCGTGTCCCAGTCAGGTAATAACTTGTCTGAGGCTGCTTCTGTTTAGGTACGGAGATGAGTGGTTTTAAAATTAAATTAATCATGAGTTAGCCTGATCCCCTGCTGTTCTCAGCCTTCCCACTTAGTGTAGCATCTGACTCACCACTGTTGGCTACCTGACAGCTAAGTCAGGATCAGACTAACAGTGATCAAAGGAATAGCCTTGGTCCTGGCATCTGGGGGTGTGACAGATGTGTCTTGTGGCTCTGCTGCTTTGCAGTCTCATGGTCTAAGCTGTTTTGAATTTTGCATGTATCCCAAGAAACCAAAAGTGTAGGCAGTGTTCTCCTGGTTCCTCTGCATGTGAACATTTCCTTGCCCTGCTCTTTAACAGATCTGCTTTGGTTGTTTATTTGTTCTTTATAGCCTGGAAGATGCTTCTTAGAGTCAGACTGACTCATGCTAACTGGAGATGATGGCTGCGCATGGGAAGGGAGCTTGAGAGTATAAGCAGGGTGGCAAGATAAGCCATTTTAATATTGAGTGTTCTCCATAATTATATTCTTCTGTTCCTGCCTCTTCTCCCAAAATGAAACCGAAGGAAATAAAATATTTTAAGCTGTTACTTTTCACATGCAAGATTAAGGAGATACTGTCAATGTGAAGCAAAGCTGGCCTTCAAAATACGGGTTGGTGACATAGAATAGGAAAATCTAAGACATATTTTATTTTGCTATTACTGCTTTTTATTTATCTTTCATTTTTACTTCTGAGATTTTATCTACTTTCACACAGTCTGCTGATAGTTTGGACTACAATGCAAGGATGTTGAGGTTAGTTTTGAAAGAATCCATCAATTCTGAGATAATGCCCTGGTTTGCTGCTGCTTTAAAAGAACACAATGGTTGGATGGTTAGTGGTGTTACTTTGAGCATGTACTCCAGCACCCCAGTTTGCACAGTGGTCAGGGCATGATGACACTTCACCTTTTAAAAGCTACAAAGGAAACTTCTGTAGTCTGTGGCAAAGGCAAGAGAGGAAATTCTTTATTATCAGATTCATTATTATAAATATTTTAACTTGATAGTTAACCTATTTAGGTTTTCGCTTGGCTTCCTCTCTTCTTCATGTGCAAAGTAGAAAAAATAAAATTAAGAGAAATTAAACAAAGGGCAAGAAGTAGCTTGCCTGGGAGGTTGGAAGGGATTGTTAAAGTACTGCCTTCAAAACCTTTACTTACAGATTTAAAGCAGTATATTTATGTAGGCAGATATACAAGTACTCCTTGTGGAAAACCAATTTAGATGTTTTGTAACTTGTAATTTAGTGTTGGCAAAATATTTGAAGGGCAAATAAAAGCTTCCCTTTGTTCCATGTAAGGCAGTATTGCAGCTAGGTTTTTTAAACATGGAATTGTTGTGTGCCCTGGAAAGGAACTGGAGGTGCAGCTGTTGATTAGAGGTTGCTCAAATACCAATGGACAAAATTGTGCTTTGCCAGCCCTGTGTGCAGTAGTAGGTGCTTAATATTTGCATGTGTTGGCAAGTACTTTCAGGTGTATGTCTTTAAAATCAATATGTTCTGTAAACAAGTCTCATTATTTAGTACAGAAGTTATATCTTTTTTTCACTTCTGAAAGGAAATTTGAATGTAGGCATGTTATTTGCTCATTTTTCATATGATATTGTAGGTGCACACAGTTTGTGGTGATTGGGGTGGGGCTGTGTCCAGCCTCATCCCCAGTGGGCTGCAGCTGTGAGCAGCAGGTGAGCAGCATTGACAGCAATGAGCCATGGAGTGCCCAGGGGCACTGACCCATCACCAAAGGGAGCAGAGGGCACACGGGTGCAATGCATGGACATGAGGGGTATAAAAGGCTGGGCTGAAGAACAAGAAGGGAAGGTACTTGCAGCCTTCTGAAGTGGTCTGGTGTTACTGTGTATGCATTGTAGTGTTTTGATATTTTATGGTGATATTCTGTGTATCATGGCCATCTAAATTGAGGCATTATATGATTCAAAAATATGGAGTGTGGTTTTTTTATCTTCTTTTTATTTTGTAACTTGTGATTTTAGCTTCTTGATAGATCTCCCCCTCCAATTTTTGTTTCTATTCATCCCTTCCATTCTGAGATATTGCTCTTTTGCACCCCAATATTTCATTTTCATGTAAAGCCATTCCAGTTTCCCATGAGGACAGATGGAAACCAGATGCTTGCTTTTGGGATATATTTTCAAGTTCAGTAACTTAGCATGGACTTTTATAAATAAATCTCTAAGTTGCTGAACAGCTAAAAGCCGCCACCTATTTTTAAAATATTATTTTTGGGGACTGTTTCTCCAGAGATTTGCCTTAATGATTCTTTGGGAGTGAGCAGGATAAAGAATTGTGGATTTCTACAGATGAATGAGATAATGATACCTGTGAAACTTCTGGGAAAAGTGTCAGCAATGCAGGGATAAAAGTAAAAGAAAAAAGATGGAAAGTCTTGGGCTATAATGATAGAGAACATATTTATCTCTATTTAGTAAAACAGATCTGCATGGGTATAGTTTGCTTTGTAAAGGAATTTCTTTCACTCTGTCTATGAATTTACTAATTAAGGACAAAAGGCATTGAGATTGCTTGGCTTGGAAATCGAAAGGAGGGTTGTCTGGCTTGTTTACTCCTCTGTTGCTATATTGCAGTTTTTCTTTGTTTGGGTGAGAAATTTTTTCTGGACAATGTTTAAACTCACTATCACTTAATTTCACTTACTGGGTGCAGTAATTTGGCAGTGAGCAGATACTGTGGTTCTGATTCCAGCTCTTCAGTGGAGGAACACAGCTGCTACAAAGCAATAGATGAATTTCAGTGATGGCCATAGGCTTGGTGGGTTTTTTTCTCCTAAACCTTTTTAAAGCATGGGGTTGCCCAAGCGTCAGAGGTGACACTGGGGCCTCCTGGGTATTCTTGATGTCCTACAGGCCTCAGATAAATTTAGATGAGCCATGGGGCTGAGTTCTGCAGTTGGTAAACTAAAAGCCATGGCATTTGTTTTAGCTGCCTGCCTGAGTATGAATCTTTAGAGTACTGTCCTCCCTTATCTTTTTGGGTTTTTTTTCAGGAAGCATGAAGTCTAGGCTTTTTAGCTTAAGGGCAGCTGAAATTCTCATCATTTAAGATGGGGTAAGCGAGAAAAAAATGTTATGGACCATTTGAATTCTAAGATCTTTTTTCAAGTAAACCAATCTGGAAAGGGTTTTCAGCAGTAAGACCAGCTTAGTATGCTTTTTTCTTACTATTTTTTGCCTAATTTATAGGCTTTACTTTAGATGATGCTTAAAACTCCTGTTTCAGTTCTATGAGTCATAGGTTCCTTGGGTGGGTATTTTGTTTCCCTAAACCATATATGGATGAGCTTGAGGAAAACTATGATAAGAATGCATTCTGAACTCTTTTATTTTTCTCCCAACTTTAGTCATCATCATTTCCCTTACATAGGTATTTTGACTTTAGCTTGGTTCTTCAGTGATTTGTTTTTTTAGAAAAATAGAAGCTTCATTGTCCTATGTCAGTTAAACAGAGACAATAATAATTGGTTGAAAGACACCACAGCTTCCAGGTAATTTTTTCAAAATCTGAAAACTTTTTTTTTTCTGTAATTCTTTTTTGTAATACTAATTCTTTTGTAACTTGTTTCAGGAACGTCAGAACTAAATGTTGGATGATTAAGGAAATAATTTATTTTTAATTGAGAGAGTTGAGACACAGAAAACTTACAGAACTCAGTTGAGGCAGTATGGCTTGGCATAACAAACTATATTGGTAGTTCAAATGCTACTCAAAACTTTTGGGAACTTATTCCCCAAGGCTAGTTTGCTACTTTCAAGCATGAATACTAGTTTTCAGTGATTATTCTTGAAAATAACTAGGTGAAAAACAGTGCCTCCCAAACAGACATTCCCTTCTCTTGTTTAGCCAGGTCACTAAGCTTTGAGGTGGCAGCTGTTCCTGGTAGCACGCTCAATGGAGCCTGGTGAGACTTCAAACAACCCTGGAGAACTTTTTGTGCTGTGCATTGGAATGCAGTCAGCTGAGTTGTCTTAAGTCCTCCTGTTTTTATCTTGCTCTGAAATTAAGTGATATTAGGTTAAAATGTTGTCCGAAGAATTCAAAGCTAATGAATGATGCTGGGGTTTTTTTTTGATCCAAAGGTTGTTGTATAAATCTATGCACTTGTTGGAAGCAAGGTAGGAACCTTTTGCTCCTAACTTAGAAGCTGAGCAAGTTTAGCTAGCTAAGCCATGCCTTTGGAAAGCCTGCCCACACACTAAATAAATGGAAGGGTACAGCTCTTGCTTCCAGCTGAAATTGAGAGTCGTCTTGTATGTAGCACTTTGCTGCTGGTCAGGTAGCAATTAGATGAACCACAGAACATGCTGCAGCTAAGTGAATCCAACAAACTAAAGGTTTGCCTGCAAGTTCAAAGGAGAGTTGCTGGGATCAAAGTGGAAGGTTGCAGGGTAAAAAACAAGAGTTCAGTGACTTGTACAGGGTGATACCTACCCATCTGCCAGGAAAATGGGTGGGACTGAGGACGAGTTAAGCAACAGTAATAGCAGCCTTTCTCACATTGTGCACTTTAGAGTTTTGCTGGGAATCTTTAGAGCTGCAGAAGATTTGTAAAGGCTGTGCAGTTTCTTGAGGTTGCTGCTGTAAGTAGCATAGGAACATAAATACAGTAGTAGATATAGATGGTGGACAATGGCAAGTGCTAAAGGCAGATTGCTATTTACTGAACATCAAAATATTTCCTTCCAATTTAAGTTTAAAGATGTTTTTTCACTTTTAATTTCAGGTATGTTCCCCTCTGGCCCCATATAGTTAATACCATCTCAGGAAGTTGAAAATCAAGCAAAGGGAGGTTAAAGAAGAAACATTAACATGTTGGTGTTCTGGTTTTTTTGGTTTTCATTTTACTTTTAGTTTGTTTGCCACCAGGGAAATGCAAAATATCACCTCTGAGTTGCAGCAGTTGCAGCCATTTTACCATTATGTTTTTGAGGTTTTGCCTACATAATTATGTCATGGTGGGTTAAACCAAGGGCAGTCAGATTAGGGGGATATTTAAAAATGTCACCTTCTTTTGTGTGAAAACGAGGAGGCCATCATCAAGAAACCGTCTCTCACAACCGGAGAGCCTGTAAGTTCAAATTGGGATAAATTTTCAAATTCCTACCCTCATAGTACAAGTCCTTGATGGAATAAAGGTTGGTAAGGTTGCCTGGGAGATTAGCTCAGATGTTATAATCAGCAGAAGCTGATAAAAAGCTGGGGATGAGATAAATTGAGGCATCATTGTTTAAACAGTAGTAAGTGATTTTGGTGGAGGTTTGCCCCTGAGAGTCCTTTGTATAAAATAGAGGGGGAAAGTTTTGGATCCTGGAAGTTCCCATCTGTTTGCAATGGATCAAGTGGTACCTCAAGTGCCTTAATTGGTAATCTTGCTTTTTTGCCTTACCCAGTGAGAAACATCTGTACCATTGCTTTATACAAACTGTTGCATAGCACAGATGTCTGACAAATTTCTTAAAAATAGTACTTGTTTTCAGACAAGGAAGTAAAGTTGGGGTTGGTTTGTGGGTTTTTTGCTTATGTGGGTTTTTTTGTGTTTGTTTGTTGTAGTAATTTTGCTGACCCTATAGATGTTTGTTTTAAAGCCTGAAACAATGCATATCTTTCAGATATGTTGGGATTAGCCTAAAAACAAATGCTGATCACATGTTGTTATTATATAGACTGCCTTCTTTCATTCCTGTATTTAAGATGAATATGAAAATACTTGCCTTCCATTATAGTTCTGCTGTAGGGATGAAACCACTCTGATGCATAATGGTGATTTTAGAAAACAAAGATTAAATTGTTAAAGCAAAAAAATGCAGTGCAAAAAACATGGCTTTACACAAGCAGATCATTAGAAAGGTAATAGCTTTGGCTTGATGTTTAGATGTACAGTAGTTTAGAAGCCTATTTTCACTCTATTATAAATCTAAAATAAATCTGTATTCTGATTAGATCTGACACAATTGACTTCTGTCTGTGAAGACAGGAGCAGTGAAGTTTATTCACATATATTTTTCCTGAAGTGGCATAATTCAGTAGCAAGTATCTGGAAATGAAATAATCTTACTTGATTTTGGCATGTGCTAGATGGACAGTGTGCCTCAGCATGCAAGGTGAGGACGGGCTTGCAGTGCTTTGCCTAATGGTTGAAAGATAGGACAATGATAAATGACTGCTTGTGATTTAGAATAACTTGCTGAAATACCAATAGCTTTCTCCTGTCTTACAGAATTAAAAAAAAAAACCCAAGACTGAGTTGAGGAGTATTTCTATGGACAGCAGGGAATTGCTTAATGAACTCCACATTGTTCAGTTCCTATGCTCTTTGCTGCAAGCAAGAAGTAACATTTGCAAGCTGAAATTTAATACAGAAAACATCTCGGCTGAGTGAGGTTGTGACTAGTGTTACTATGAGTCTGACTGTTACTTAACAGCATTTTCCAGCTTGGAAACCCCTTTAAGTTGGTGTTGCTTTATATTCTGCATGTTTCAAAGCCTCCTCATTGCTGTTGAAGGGTGTAAGCAGAACATGAGATGTGTGCTCAAACATCCCCATATTAAAGAGACCTTTAGTAACATAGATGCTTCTAAGGAGTAGATTGAATGTGTTTCCCAAACATTAAATATATGTATTTTAGGAAGGTAGGAACACAACTAAGCTAACTTTCATTATGAAGATTGAAAAAAAACCTCTTGAAAACCACAGGAGTTAATTTTGCTGACTATCAATATCACTGTTATTTACAATAAAGATTCTGCTTAAGAGGTACAAGTGCCAACTTCCTACATGACAGGAAAGAAGTCTCCACTGACAGTGCAGTTTTAAGTCAACCTTTCTGTGGCAATTATATGCCAGGTGCTTTGGACTGTGCCACTGTTGTCAAGACTGTTGTGGCTGTGTAAGAACAATCCAGGCCCTTTTTACTTGTCATTATCTCTTCACACAGGAGATGCTGGAAGGCAAAAGAACAATCCAGGCACTTTTTACTTTTCATTATCTCTTGATTTCTGGGAGTGGGGAGGAAGGGGCATTGGTTTGAGATTCAGTTTGGGTTTGTTTTAGAAAAGGGCAGACGTGGAGCTGTAGAATAGTTCAGATTTTGAAGACTGATAAGAAAGCAATGTTGTTTGCTCTTAGTGTGATTTCCTGGCTAAGTCCTGCTTTTTAGTTTTTCTGAGGAAAAGGTTCATAGTTGTGTTTCAGGAAGCTCTCTTGGTTACTGCTTTCCTCCCTTTTATAAATAATCCCCAGAGGGGAGCGTAGGTTTGTTTTTTTTCTTTAATGAGTTACAGAAAGCCATCAGAAAAGTGATATTCTTAGGTTTTTGTTACATTTTGTTTCATTTGAAGTGATTTTAATGAAGTAATATTCTCCAGGAGGCCTTTGATGCAATTCTGGCTTTCATTTCCTTATTTTCTAATCGACTTCCGTGGTATTCATGGTGACAGTCACCAAATCCCATAAACACTGCAGCGTAATGTAGAAAAACATATTCATATTTCTCTAGTAATATTACCTGCTCTAGGTAGCAGCTGTTTACAGCTGTTTTAAAATGCTCTATTACTTGCAAAATGTCCTCCATTACTGATCTTACTATATCAGGTGGGTTTTTATTTGTCAGAACTGATGGAATGGTTAAGCATAGGTTTTAAATTTTTACTTCCATTTCTGTTTTTGCAGCAGACTTGGCTGGCTTTTAATGTTTGATTTCCTAAAACTAAGACATTTCCTCTTAAGCAGATAACCTTTATTTGCCTTTCACATAGTCAGATCTGATTTTGATAGCCATCGAGACTCTGAGGGCTTCAGTAGAAGATACTAAGAAAAATAAGGTATCATGATGATAAATCAGGGATGACTATTACCAGTCATTTTTGCTTAGCTCTTTGTGAAGTAAAGTTTGTGTTCTTGTGGGAACACAAATTCCCCTCGAATATTCTCTTGTTAAGAGCCCCATAGGCAAACACTGCTTGTTGCAGTTCTTTTTAGGTTTTGTTAATGATGTGGATCTGCTGCATTTGATGTAGATCCTTTCAACTGTTAAACAGTATTTTCTTTTTGGAGTGGACATAGGTTTCATTTCCCAAAGTGAAGTTTCCTACAACAAAATAAAACTTGATGAAAGGTGTGCACCTGAGTGTTTCAATGAAACACTGTGGAGTTCCACAGCCCAGTAAAATAGACCCAAGTTTTTAATCTTCTAATGCTGCTGTTAGTTCAGTATTAGAAGTGAAATCTAGCTTTGCCTCCTGGTGATTGACTAACAAAGAGCTGTGTATAAATTGGTATGTGTTTTTTTTTTTTAATATCCCCACTGCTTCACATTTTCCGGCAGGGTGTGTTTGGCTTGACACTGAATAGGATGTGTTTCAGTGGATGTGTTCTGGACTGAACACTCAGCCTGAAAAATAACAAGAGAATTAAAACCAGTAGGGATTGCTTTGTCTGTGTATTGTATCAGTGAACCTGTTAGTCTGGTATCCAGACCCACTGTGGCTGCTTTCCGATGATTCAGCATGAGGAGGGAGTGAGAACTAAACCCTGCCTTGTAAACACCTGCATGGTGAGAACCTGGGTGCTTACACAAGACATGTGGCTTTGATTATCATAAACACTTGTAACTAATAATTAAACTGGGGTCTTATAGGCGTTGTTCCATGTATCTATCAACATAATTCTTGTCTCAGGCTAACAACATTGAGGTGTTTTTGCTGTATGTAGATGAACAATATTCTCTCACACTGATTTTTTGCCCCCTCCCCAAATGGAACTTTCCTCTAACTTTGGTGCACAGTGTATCCCCACTTTTACGTAATTCACAGTGAGTTGTTCAGGCAGAAAGTCAGACAGTTTTCTTTTCTTACTTCTGTGCACCCTCTCTGCTTTTGGGAGCACGTGTGCCAGATCTGAACCTTTGTCATCTTTGTGGTTTGAGACTTGAGAGAGGAAGTCTTCAGGATTCATCTGACACTTCAGTTTAGTCACAGCTGAATCCTTATTCCCACCAGGAAAAAAAAAAAAAAAGCCCTTTGTCTTTTCAGTTGCTCATGTGCACATTGTTTCATTCATGGAGATGCAGCAATGTCTGGCCTTGAAAGGACTTGGGCTCCCTGCTGGGGCAGGGGCCCAGGGGACATGCTTTCCTCCTGACCTCATGGTGCTTCTGGTGGAGTTCTGTGCTGCAGCCTCTGCCCAAAAAGTGCTCAGAAAGTAGTTTCTCTTCCTTCTTGTGATGAGTAAGGACGTTTGAGAGACCCTATCTCAACTTCATAAAAATTACCAACTGCCCTTTCAACCTGATGCATTTGTTTGGTGTTTGTGCCGCAATCCTCCTCTGTCTTGCACGTGACCCAACACCACTGGCTGCTGCTGGAGATGTCAGGTCCTCCTCTCCCCAACCCCAAGGCAACTAATCAACACAGGGGAAGTGTTCCTGCCAGCTTCAAGGAGCTCTGAGAAGTGGGAGTTGGGATGTTAAGAGAAGCAGGGAAGCGACTGTCAGTAAGAATATTTTGTTTCAAAGAATTAGGAGTCTTTCAAGTAAGGACAGTGTTAGCAGAAGTGGCACATCTGCAGCACAGAGATGTTAGGGTTGGATCATAGTGCTGAATGAGATCTCTTTTCCAAGGATAAAAGATGACCAAAGCTTGCCTTTGGTCCTAGTCCATGGGAATTTAACAACAAAAAAAGTAGAGATAAATGTATAGAGATGAAATTAAAAAAAAAAAAAAGCTATTGAAATATCTGAAGAACATTTTAGGTAATAATTCCACATAAAAATCTGGGCAGTTTTCTTCACTTGTGTAAATTCTGAAAATGGAACTCGTAGATACAGCGAGGGACTTGTGACTGCTTGAACCAGAACTGAACCTGGATTGTTTGTTTTTACTTAGTGACATCTACTTATCTTATAAATGGAATAAATTATTCTTGTTCTTGCATATTTTCTCAGTTTAGGCTTAATTACACTTGATGCTAACAGTGTTTGATCCGTCCTTTGTAAAAACACTGGTGCGTGTTAAGCTTTAGCTTTTTTCCAGCATTCCTGTGGCTGTTTTAGCTGAGCAGAGTTTGTCTGTTAACATGAAATCTGCAAATCATTTCAATCTCTCTTATATTTAAATTTAAAACAGATTTATATGCTTTCATATTTTGGAATCTTTGATATTCTTCTTAATGCCTTAAACTTCTGAGTTTATGATGTCTGAGTATTTTTTCCCACGGTTTTGGCAAGCCTCAATTTCCTCACATTTCGAACTCTTGCCAAGACACAATTTGAATATAACTTGGAAAACCCCAACAAAACAAACTACAAAAGCCCATGAAAATTTGATGCCATGTTTATGTGGGTGTGGCTGAAGACAAAGTCTCCAAAATAAAATAAATGTGCAATGTGAGAGGTTATAAGTCATTGTCTGAGAGACACAAACTTTATAGAGAATCTACAGCTAAGACTGGTTTGAAGCTGATGTTTCATGTTGCTTTCTGTTTGGAATAAACTCTTCACCAAATAGTTAAATGGGTTTTCTGAGTGGCAATTATTTTGGGTGATTGCTTCTTTGGCCCAGTCTGTTGTTTCTGGTCAACCTGTGAATGACTGCTGCTCTGTTAGAGAGACCATCTTGGTAAAAGGGATTGGATTATAAAAGGAACGTGAGTTTCATTATAGGGGGGAAGGACTTTTAACACTTAATGTCTTTTGGAGGGAAAATGACCAAACCTGGTCAGTCTGTCTTATTGACTGGATACTATACTGTCAGTAAGACAGACTGACTTCATCCTAAACTTCTATGCAAAAAATGGAATGTAGTATGCATTCTTAAAATGTATTACAGAGTGTAGGAAGCCAAAGTTTTAATGAGGACAGTGACTTCAGAGGTAACTAATGCTGCTTGATTCCTAACAGATTATTTTTCCTTTACATACAAAATCCCTCCACATGAGCAGACTATAAGTCTCAGTGACACAGGAGTCACTAAAATGCACGTACTGGGCTAAATATAATGTATAACAGGTTTTGCAAGTACCAAAATGTGTAATATTTTCCATTCAAGGCCTCTCAAGTACTGAAATTTTTAAGTGTGCCTGCTGTCAATACTGATCTTGGAGACGATTGACTGAAAGAGTTGCCAGTTATCTCCTTTCCAAGTCTTGGCAGGAAGGTGATGACTGGACAAGTCAGTCATTTTCCACAAAATCTTCTTAACTCATAAGTGACTGCTCTGTTTACTTGAGATTAAGTGAACACTGGACTAATATTTGTGTGTTGCATCTCTTGGAGCTGTCCATAAAGAGAGCAATTTTGAATAACTTAATTACATAGAGAGTATGGTTATGGGATTTTTGTATCTTTTGCAGTTGGCTGAAGGTAGCTGGAGAAGAAAGCTCCTAGTGCAATTTAAGCAAGTTGGAGCAAGGGCAGATGGAAGTTTCCCTTGTGGTAGGGCTGCTAGACTCAGGTGGCACAGTACTGTGAAGAGGGGCTTACATGGAACTTGGGGCAAATTCAAGTTTCAGCACAACTCAGATAAACAACACTGTGGTTTAAAAACAACAACAATAAAGAAAAAAAATCAATATGAAATCTCAGTTACCATATAGAGGGTATTTTGGCAGGAAATGAAACTAGGGAGAAAAGAATTAGATGTTTCATATAAGTGGCACTTTTAGCCACTTTCATGAAAAGATGTTAGAGTTCAGTTTTATTTAGGATCCAGATAATTTCAGTGTATCTTATGTCAATTAATAAAATCTGTGAGTCACTTTCTTTCTTTTAGTCAGAAAGAAATGATCCTTACTTACATCAGCCACTAAGATTAGCCACTTTTGCAATACACTATGTAGTTGTTGCTTACAAAACCTATGGTATGCAACACATTGAGGTGAGTGGAAGTAGAATCAATTCCATGTTATTGTTGATAATTTAAAAGCTGGTGAGTGGTGTTGGGGGGAAGGTCAGGGAAATGATGAACTGGTTGAATCTGGTAGATTTATCTTGGTAGGAAGGATGAATTCATAACTTAGATGCCTGTTTCTTTTTTATACTAGAAAGGACAAATGTATTTTGGGATAATGTATGGTTATAAAGTTTTGAATTCCTCTTGATGTGGAGGAAAAAAGGGTTCTTTATTTAATGGGAAAGACTTAATCTGCTATAAAAGATAATGGAGCTTGAGGCATTTATCAGCCTTCCTGGAGAAACATAATACCTTGCAGGGCTGGACCTGAACTGCTTCTGCTATCAACAAGTAATTAGCAGACAGAGCACATTGTTGATCAAGATCTGACTAAAGGACACTCTGAAACTATTCCTTCTGGTTGCTTTTTCTTTCTTTGCAGAAGAGAGATGAAAAAGATTGTAAATTGTTTGTGGGTTTTTGTGAGGATGTACTCTAAATTTTTATTTTAAAATTGCACCTTTTATTTTGATCAGTGTGGTTTTCTTGGCTGAGGAAGAAGGAGGAGTTTTTTTGCCTCCCATACATTAGCCTTAGAGAATGACCCTTTGTTAATAATAGCTGCACACTGTGGGTGAGGCCAAAAGGAAGTATGAGGGCAAGCAAACTTTAGATATTTACTCTTGACTACCCTTTTCATTGTATAATTCTCCCCAGTGATTTTATTCATGAAAATGTGAAGAATTCATCCGATTCTTCTCATGATGCACCATGTTCCTGCTGTTTGGTTTTGTATTTTTTTAAACTCCATGGAAAACTTGTCTCATGATTAGTCACTGAATTAAATTACCTCTTGACATTTTCAGCATTTGTTTTCCTGCCTGTCAGTCTGAGTGGGGTTTGCTTGTTTGTGGTGCTTTTGTTTGTTTCTTTTAAGTGCTCTTCCTAAAGAGGGTCTGTCAGACTTAGCTGCTACATGTGTAGGTAAGTAAAAAAGGAAGTAGGAGATACAGAGCATGTCATTAATGGTGTAATGCTATTCCCTGCCTTAGATCACTGTAGATTGCTCATGGTCAGGCAGAGAGGCAAAAGGAAAAACTGTGATCAGGTTTCTGTGATGGTAGATATGGAAGTCTTTCAGTGTGGGATTAGAGAGTTCTTGTAGTCAGTCATTTCAAATGCTGTGCTTCTTGGACTGGTTGAGCCTGTAGGAAAGTCTTGGGTAGGTGAGGACCAGCCCCGGTGAGAGCTCTCCAAAATCAGGCTTTGTGCATATGGCTGCTGGAGTGAAGATGATTATGGAATATCACCTATGGAGACCAGAGGGTGGCTGGCTCTATTTTCTTGGTTTCCAAACCATGGTAGCCCAAACCTTGTGTAAACACCAATATTTTTCAGGACTGTGTAGAAATGTTTCCTCATTTTTGCAAAAGACTGCAGAAATCTTAAGTCTTTCACAAGTCAGTGATTTATTTTCCTCCTTGTTTGTGGATGTTTCTTCTTGAAGATAGCAATTGGGCCAAGAAAAATTGTATTGGTCATTGGTCTGCTTAACATAAATGTGTTATTAAGAGATGTCTGAACAGTTGAGCTTTTCATCTTTGTCCAAAGAGATCACTCAAGATCAAATTTATGCCTTTCCATGCCTAAAGATTCTTGTAGGAAGCAGCTGAGACCCATGACTTTATTTGCTATGAAAAGATGCCTTCGGGTAGTAGAATGTGAAGTTGCACTTTTCCCCATGGCTTGCCAAGACAATATCTTTTAGTAAAGCAGCATCCATATAAAAATAATTTGGATGATCACAACAGCCTCCAACTGTTTGTAACTAATATTTTCTGCAGTCAGTGAGCCATATAAGAAATATATGAAATATATTTTGATATAAGTGAGAAATATAAGTGCTTTCAAAGCTCTTATATTTCAGGTAAATGATTAAAATGTTCTCCCCATAACTGTTTGGTTTTTTTTTTTTTTTTTTGTGAGCATTGAAACAGTGTGTAGGTTCTTCCATGTGACTGGTGGGCATTTGCCATTCACGCTCTCAAGTAAAACCCCTCTACCCATTTCTGGTTTAACCTGTGCAACCCATACAAATACCTTTCTGAAAGTTCAGGGGCTCATTAGCTAGCATGTAAATTGGGATGCCATCGACCTTGCATATTTCTTTAAAGCTGTGTCTCTAGTTATTTAGTGAAAGACTCAAAGAAACAATCTGAAGTTGGCCACAGTTTATCTTCACTTCTTAAAATAGCACAGATACCTCAGTGGCATGATCTTTGGTGACATTTTAATTCTATTGGCACACTTTGAAATAGCCAGCTGGGACATCACAGGCAGACATCAGTTTTGAAGCCTTTCAGATACCATCTAAATGCCAAGCTTTTGAGTAGTAAAATAAAGCATTTATATATAGATTAAACACACAGTAATCAGAATTGCAACACATGTCAGTAATTGTGAACAGCTGCATCAGAGCAATGCAGCTGTTAAAGCTCCTTCATGCCCCAGATTACATATATTTGGTCCAAATTACTCATGGGTATAAATGTGTGCTTTTGGGGTGGGATACAGAGAGTCATTTGGGATGCTTTCATTTGCTGAAATCAGTCCCTGATTATATTTTATTAAGAGAGTGCATGATATAAGGAGGCTCACAGACATGTCTGAAAATAATCTAACACAGGTTTTGCAGAGCAAACAAATGCCACTGTAAGTGTTGCATGGTGCTTGTGTGTCTAATATGCTGCAGTTCTGCTGCCTCCCTTCAGGCCTTAGCTGGATCTGCAAAACACACAGTGCTGCTACACAAGTACCTTATCATGGAATGTCTGGGCTTGGAAGGGATCTTAAAGATCTGGCTCCAAGCCCTGTCCCTTGGGCATGAACACCTCACACCTAGACCAGGTTACCTGGAACCCTATCCAACCTGGACCTGAAGACTTCCAGGGGTGGAGCATCCACAGCTTCTCTAGGAAACCTGTTCCAGTGCCTCACCACCCTCAGAGTAATGAATTTTCCTCATGTCCAGTCTAAACCTAGTCTCTTTCAGTTTAAGACCATTACCTTTGTATACAGTTCCTCACCATTTTTCTAGTAGGCTTCCTTCAGCTATTGAAAGGCTGCAATAAGACCGCTCTGGAACCTTCTCTTCTTCAGGCTGAATAACCCAACTCTCTCAGCCTTTCCTCATAGGAGAGATGCTCCATCCCTCTGATTGTCTTTGTGACCCTCCTCTGGACCCAATCCCTGTCCATGTCCTTCCTGTCCTCGTGGGACCCCAGAGCTGATGCAGCCCTGCAGGTGGGCTCTAAGCAGAGCAGAGGGGCAGAATCCCCTCCCTCCCCTGCTGCCCACACTGCTCTGGATGCAGCCCAGGACACGTTTGGCTCTCTGGGCTGCAGGCATGTGTTGCCACCTCATATCCAGCATAACATGGTAGCAAACCATTTACAAAATGGAAACAAGAATGCCAGGAGTGCTCTCGCCTCTGCTTTCATCCCAGTATGCAGCTATAAAAACAATTTGTAGTAACAGCAAATGTTATTCTGTGCCTGTTGCTGAGACATGTTTTGTGCCAGTGAATGTTTGAGGACTGGAACATGAAGTTGACAAAATTCTTTCACTGTGATGGAAACCAGTCTTGTCATTGTTGTTGTCATCATGCTGCCTTGTGTCTTGTTTATTGCTCAGGGTTTTTATTAGAGGAAGTTTTCAGCAGCCTCTGATTCAGCTGCAGAAAGTTATGTCCTACAAAGGAGACCAAGAGCAAAGCTGTCAAGGTCTCAAGCTAGGAAATACAGGAGAAGCCTGTATTGGTGTGGGGAGCTTTGCTTTGGAAGTCTGATGGGCTTTGCGTGCACTGTAATTTCCTAAGGAACGCAACAACACAGATCTGGTTTAGACTGTGCTGGTAATTTACAAAGACCCTGATTAAAAGCTTCCTGAGAATTGCATAACTGTACTGTCTGTAGTGCTTTGGGACACTGATCTTTTATTTTTTGTTTCTTCTCTATACTAGTTACGTAAGGATAAGTGTTTTTAGAAAGATCTCAGAAACTCAGTGAAACAATGACCCTCTGCAAACATTAGGCTGAGCTTTCTTGCTGATGCTTGTGCTAGGGTTAAGTCAAATGTCCATCAAATTCAACAGTCTAGTGAGACTGCCAGAAAGATAGTGAGCTTGAAGAAATTTGACCCAAGTCCAAAAGTATTCTGATCAAAAAGTTTTTAAAGTCCTGTTGGTTTACTTGCCAGAACCTGAAGTAGCCTTGGGATCTGGCAGTTGCTCGGCAGTAATGCGTCAGCAGTGGTGCTTCCTGCGCTCCCGGCCAAGTCCAGATAAATGGAAAAGCTTGCATTTTGGAAAGTTTAAACGTTTCTTAAAATATTACTCTCCTTATCTTCGAATTTTAATAGCATGTGAATATATTTGAGAGAGACACTTTTGCCCCCTTTTTGAGAAAGTGGGGCGGGGTGGATTGTATTGGGTGTTATCTGGACTGTGGGACATGCTTGATAGTGTTTATTTAAAATCTCCTGAAAATCGACAGGAACAACATTAAGAATAGGAAAATTATTTTCACTATTTTTTCTACTCTGGGTTCTTAGTGGGTCAAAATATGATAAAGTATGGGTAGCTTACCTGACCTAAGGATGCCCAAGTTCATTTTATCTCAGGCAGCTGTGTAATCTGTGTCCTTTTTTCCTTCATAAACACTCATCTCATTATTTGGGTGCCATGAATAATGTTACTTGTCTCTATTTACACTTTTGTTTTCCCACTGCAGACTATGCCCCACACCTGTTGCTTTCCTTTGAAAAACACATCTCTCCAACATGCATGGTTTATGATGCTAACTTGCAGGCATTCTTTAATTATAAAAGGATATGTGGTGATCTGTCAAGGGACAGTTGTCTCTAAATGGATTAAAAGAAGCTTACATGGTTTATATATGGGCTATGCCCTTCATATGCTGAAAATAGTTCAAGTTAGCTTGAACTGGCCACATAGTGTATTTAGTACCTATGCAGGTAACCGGTTATTTTCCTAAGCACAGGTAGTTAGTTTTGCACCTCTGTGTATCTGGGATGTAAAGAATAGGGAAAAAACCCTTAGAGAATTAAGTGAACTGACAAGTGTTGTTAGATAAACTGTTCCCAAGCTTCAGCGCGCAGGAAAGAATGAGACACTGATTAAATAAAACCTGTCCTCTGCCATGCAAGTTCTCAGCTGTTGAGAATCAAAATTTTAGTGTCCTGACTCATCAGCTCTTGCCACCTTCCTCTAGTAAACAGTAAAATGAGAATAAATTAATGATTGGCTGTTTGGAAAATAAATGTCTTCCTGAAAGATAGCGATAGGGTCATGAAAGCATAACAGTATAAGGAAGATGGGGTGTTCGGTAATGCTGGGAAAAACAGGCAGGTTTTCAGGTATAAAGTATTTTCTAGAGGTCTGAAAAACTGCTAAATACAAATTGGGTAACACCACTGTGAGTTAAACTAGATATGTATCTGTTGCACCACCTCATGTCAAAGTGAGTGGTAGCTGCAGAGTTGAGTGTCCAAGTACGAGCTGAATTTCACAGCTGCACTGTTTTAAGGGCTTTTTTCCACACAATTTTTTTGAATAATTACTGCCTTTAATAAATTCCAGGATATTGTCAGTAGAAAGTCATGTCTGTGGCACAAAACCCTATGAGGTAATAAAAACACATACTGTGCCTGTCAAATATTACTCACTTCGGCTATGAGGCAAGATGAAAGTAATGTTTGCAGCATTGTGGCAGATCTCAACAGGCTTTGTGATGATCAGATGTTTTCCATCAGTGATTAGCTGCCCACAAAAGCAACTTAATTCTTATGCTGTAAGTGTGCTGTGACTGTTACCCACTAAGTATTTTGAGCTGAGAAAAGGAAAGTTTTTTTTTTTCAAAAACTAGATGGTGGGAAAGGAAAACTTCATAGTTAGTGAGATCAGTTGGAGTCAGATGGGCTTATTAATTTTTTTCTTCTTGCATGATTGTTGCAAACAGCAGAAGAATAACAGTACTTTGCTTTATGCACCTTCACTTAATAATTGGGTCCTTGGACAATTTATTGACTGCTGGAATGAACTGTTAAAGGTCTCTGCTGCTTTCTTGCTTAGCTTTTGCAGAAAACAAAATAATTTCCAGCTGCAGCACATAGTGTGACAGTTCATCTTTGACTTCTCTCCTCCTTGAAGGCATGGTGAGACATGTTGGACAGGTTAACTTGAGGTCTTGATACACAGTTGAAAGGAAAGGAAAATACAAGAAAACTGCCAAACTGAAGTGTTAGATATCTAGAACTATAGCAGACAGCTATGTTGAGACATAAATAGCTTTTCTCAGCATGTTAGACCTGTAATACATGCTGCTAAGCCAATGACCTTAAATATATAACCATATAAACAATACATGGAAATGATAAAGTGCAAGAAAAGCAAGTCTGTAGTGGAAAAGTTAACAGCTTCTGGCAAGTGCATGCTCATTAAATGGATACAGTAATAATTCTGGCATGTGGTTTTTAGTGCTTCAGCTGTGCTACCCACAGCCAGTGCTACCTGTGGTGGTTTTCCCTTTGGGAATGGCCTGTGGGAGCCCCCCAAACATCTGCTGCAATGAGGGCTAGTTCAGGTGTGTGCTGGTATTACATTAGGGCGTTGGTTGGAGACAGCACTGACAGGACTCTGAGGATCTTGTGGCAAACAACTGGGTTTATTGTTAGGTGCTCCCTTTTATAGGGGGTTCAGAATTCCTGCCATGGATAACTGATTGGTTGGGGTCTCTGCACCCCCAGCTTGCTGGCCAATGCTATGCCTGCATTTAGGATTGAATGGGATTGGCTGGTGGTCCTCTCTTTGGGTACAAATCTATCTTAGCATTGCTCACCTGGGGACTTAGACGCTGTTGAGTCAGGGACGGATGAAATGACTCCATGGTTCAGAAGGTGAAAAAGAGATCCTTTATTAAGAGGTGGTGTTCTTTTATAACCAGGATGGCTAAGGTGAAATCTGATGGATCTCAAAGTAAAAACCTTTCACACTATTGAACTATGAATAGCACCCTCTGAAGGTACATATCTATAAACAACATGAACAGAAAGAGAGATAATAATTGTTTTCATTCTTCTTCTCTAAGTTTCCTAGGCCTGAAACCTGGGAGAATTTTCTTCGACTGAACTGAGAATCTCCACAGGATTTGTTTGTTTATTTTCTATAATGAACTGGGCTTAGCCAAATTGGATTTCTGTTTACGACCAGATTTATATGTCCAGCTACAGACCAGCTGGCTGCAGAGTCCCTGTGGTGGAAAGGCCCCTGACAGCCTTTGTCACACTTTGCCAGTCAGGTCTTGTGCTTTTGCACCTTCAGGATGAGTATTCATCCCTTGCTCTGGGGTGTCATGGGAGGGAAGAGAGGTGTCTGAGAGGCTGAGAGAGAAAGAAAATTGACTGGTTTGTTGGTGGGTCCCACTGAGAAGTCAGACAAAAGCTTAATGGTATTCCTGACCTTAATGGGAAATAACTGAACCCATAGCGTGTCCTATTAAAACAAGCATGAGTTTATCCTTTCAAAAATAGATTATCATTATCTTTCTTTATGGGTGACTACTGCCATGTCCCTGGCTTTTCTGGAGCAGTGGTTTCCAACAGCCATGCAGTTGTGGTAGGCTCTCCACATGTCTGCATATTGTAGTTAGGATGATGCACAGCTTGAAACACCACAGATGGAAATTCAAAAGCTGAATTATTAGGTTGCTCATATTGTTCCTTGTATCACCTGAAGTCAGGAAGAAGCAGGAGGTGATAAGACAGCTGGGATTTTGCCAGACTTTTAGAGTCTGAGTGGGTGACACTGCTTCCCATGCTGCTGACCTAGTGAAGGACAGGGCTCTTTGCTGTTGCTGCCTGACACCTCAGAAAGAGTTTTCATCCCATTTGGATAATTACACTTCCACTGTCCTTCTCACACTTCCTGGAAGTGATAAATGGGTGAGCTGCTTTGTAGAGGAGAGGTGTTCTTAGTTCCCAGAAGAAGTAAAATATAAACTAACAGCTCTCTAAATTGCCAGATTCTTTATTTGAGGAAAAATGCTCATTCCCACACACATGCTTAAGGGAAAAAAATAAAAACCAAATAAGGACATGTTGGGGACTGGGGAGCTGTTTGTGGTGAAGTTCCAGTTAAAATAGATATGACTACACTTTCGAGTTTATTTAAACAAAGGAGGTAATTTAAAAGGAGGTAATTTAAACATTAGTCACCATATTGTGGAAAGCACTGGCAAAAATAATTCAGTGCTTAGTTTTGAATTTTTAAAATTATTTCTTAGATTTGATGACAGACTGAAGTCAATGTGAAGCTGAGCCCTTTTTTTTAAGGGTTTTGGAGGACTGACTAGATCTGAATTTATTAAGACCGATGCTTTTCTTTAAGATGTCTGTTTTTAAAAGGTAGCTTGCTGTGTTAAAATTACTATCTAATAAGCACTAATAAAGAAAATCAAACGTGTAAATTATAGTTTATTAGAAAACCAGATTTAATTGTTTTATATTGTCACTTGCATGGAGCTGTTATGTCAATACTATTACTTAGCAAGACAGCTTTAGGAAGGCTTAAAGAAAAGAAAAATGTAGGTATAGCAAGGCATAACTGATAAAAATCATCTTGATTATTTAGACATACTGAGCTACCACGTGTATCTAGGC
This sequence comes from Agelaius phoeniceus, assembly GCF_051311805.1. NCBI lineage: Eukaryota > Metazoa > Chordata > Aves > Passeriformes > Icteridae > Agelaius > Agelaius phoeniceus. Next base: position 22,949,436 of record NC_135268.1, read on the forward strand.
TGCTTTATGACTTTTCTAAGACAACTGGCAGCAATCTGCTGTACAGGATTGTCAGGCATTGGCCATACTTGGTACTGGGGGTGCTTTACCTGTCCAGGCTTTAACTGGGGGAGTCATGGACAGCTGTGTACAGATGTGCTCTCCTAGTCAGGGCTAGCCATAACATGGGAACTCCAGATTGCTAAACTTTCTGCCTTCCTGGAAGCAAAAAACATGTTTTTAAAAACCTCTGACAGAAGGTAAGTGAGATAAATTCCGTGGTATTTTTTCCTTAGCTTTTTGTTTGGTTTTGGTTTTGCTGTAATAGAATAAAATATTATCTGCCTGCACTTAAATTCTCTTTACAAATGTATTGGTAGGGTTGCCACAGACCACAGGAATGAGACTATGAGGAGTAGTTGTCTTTGGGAGGTCTTAAAAACAACTAAGCCTTTGTGGGTAGGAATACCAGAGCAGAGGGCAGCTTTTTTCTTTCCTAAAATATCAGCACTGTTTATTTTAACACATAATGATGAAATCACAAACCTTATTTAAATTTAAGAGGAGAGACCTAAATTTGATTTGGCCAACTATCAAGCAGCCAGAAAAGCAAGAACATAATCTTTCTTTCTTTTACCTGACCTAGTGCTTCATTGTGCCCTGGTGTGCTGGGGGAGGCACACTATGAGGATGTGAAGTATGGTATAGTGTAAACCAAATTAACACATGTTATATTAATTTATCCCCTCTTAAACTTAGGGAAAGTGTAGCATCTGTTGAGAGTGACTCACAAACTAGCTCTGTTCTAGTGCCCAACCACCTCTGGGTGCAGCACTGACATTTCCGTTGTTTGATTGTAATTAACACTATTTGTCATAATTTGGTATGTTCAACTAAATGTAAGCTAGCACAGTAAACTAGAAGAAAGGGAATGACTGATGAAATAAAATGTTGACAGCCATCTCTTAGCAACCACAATGACCAGAGTACAGATTTGAAACCATTGCTGTTTCTTAAGGCAAAAAGCAAAGAAATCTTTTTTTTTTGCAGTGACTGCAATAGATTCCAATTTTCATTGAGTTCTACTTAATGATAATCTTGCTGCCTCTGCTTTTCCATGTGTTGGGCTCTGAACAGGTTTGCTATCTCAAAGCCACAGATGCTTGCCCTGGCAAGATTGCTGAAGTGCTGATGTACCAAGTGATGTTGCCTGGGGCAGTGTGTGCTTCTATAAAACTGTGAGAAACACAGTTATATGTTTTTGTATTAATGTATGCAAGGAAACCATTTCTGGAGGGTGTGTAAGTTGCAACAAGAACAAGCTCAACAATTTTCCTGTTCTTCTATTGTTGTGAGCCAGAGCAAAATTGCTAAGAAATTAATTATGTCTGTGACGGAGAAGGGGCTTGTGTTTAAGGAATAAAATAAATATATTTGGATTGTTCCTTTTTCTGTGCTTTAAATTATGTCTATGTTTGTTTTTATTCAGATAACCCCTAGTGAAAGTCATGGCTTGTTATATATGTTAAATGCTTTCTGCTTGTCATCTTTGTTCTACGAGTTGGCTAATTTACAGAAAGAAAATTTATTTAGCTTTCTCCCCTGTCAGTTGAAGTAAAATTAAGATAACCAACAGAACTGCAGACTACAGTGGCAAGACCATGAAAAATTCAGGTTTTCAGAAGGAAGATCTGACCAGTGGCTTTTCAGGGATTTAGCATCTGCTGCCAAAACTTGTCTCCTGATGATTCACCAGCTAGGAAGAAGGAGTTAGTTTTGAAAATAGGAAGGGCAGGATGTGAGACAGGAAGGGAATCCTTCCTCTTTTCCATCCTTCTGTTAGAAAGGTTCAGTTCAGAACAACAAAGTTCAGAGGAAGTTTTCCATCATTGACTACATTTGGTGGACTTGGCAGTGTTAGGTTTATGGCTTGGTTCAATCTTAAATACCTTTTTCAACCTGGATGATTCTATTACTCACTGAAGGTGCTGCACCTTCTTGTTGTATTTTTCACAAGAGTTTGAACAATCCTTCTGGTTGCAGAAATACCAAAACAGCAAACACAGCAGCTATATTAGTACCAGAGTTGTGTGTTCCCCTTGTTTATAGAAGGGCTCATATAAGCACAGTTACCTTCTTGTGACTTCCCCTTTGAGTTCTTCATCTGCTTTTCAAGTTATGGGTACGTTATAGTCCCCTGACTAAGGGGGTTTAAATGGGTGGGGGATGATGGGGCTTTAAATGGCATTCAGTAGAGACAGCTCTGATGTGTTCTTTGGATTCTAGGTTCAATGAAGATTTAGGGGTTTACTGGCTGAGGGTTTGCTTCCATAATGTTGATTATTGAGATAACAGTGTTGCCGTTGATGAGCGGTCTTTGGAGGTGGTGTATCAAATTGTACTCACTGCAGTAGCATGAAGAACTGTACTTTTAGCTTTAATAGTGTGTTTTTCCACTTACTGGTAACTATAGAAGGATTCTGTCAAAATGCTTGTGTCTTTTTTTTTTTTTTAACTGGGTGAAATACTTGGAAAATGAATGCATAATAGGAGAATTTAAAGAATGAATAGTTTTTGCTGGGCCTACTGCTTACAGTCAAGAGTGGACTAATTCATTTTCCTAATAAGGCTGCTCTGGAAGTTGGAATGTTTTGAATTACATTAAATGTCATGAAAGTATTCATCAGAGAGGATTGTCTTGTGGTATGTTTATACAGCAAATTTGATCATGTTTGGTCAAAATGAGCTATTTACACAAGCTAAATATAGCTGGTTTTTTTTCTCTAATAAAAAAGAAATTACTGATGTAGAAGCTGTCCAAAAAATCTTACCCTTTGATTTTCAGTAATAGTTTGTCAGTAAGCAATGACTGCAGCGTCTGTTTTTGTTGTTTATAATAATTCTTATGAAGTTTGATACAGCAATCATTTGCCAAGGTCTTTTGTGTGAGTTGTTTATAATAAGCCTAAATACTGAGCTCTTATGTCTTTGGTTTGTTTGTATGTTACTGAAAGTATTGCATAAACTAATATGCTGGACTGCTAGTTTTAAATCATTCAGAAAATACCATGCTTCAAGCCATCCTGCTTTCTAGTAAGTAGTAACAGGGCAAGTGTGTCATCTCACTCTGAAAACCTTTATCATCAGTTATTCATGCATTCAATAGGACCAAACCTGCATGAAATCCTAATATGTTTAATTGCTAGGTGGCAAGTGAAGTGCTAACAGCTAAGGAATATGCATGATTCTGCAGTTTAATTACTTTTTGGCTGTGCAGTTCAGTGGTATCTATGAAAATATTGTGGGAAATAGCCCTGAAGGAAGAATTTTCTTAAATGTGTGTGTTGGATGTGTTTTACTTTTCAATTTAAGTATGCATTTCCTTTTGTACTGTCTTGTCTAACCACCACACATTTTTCACATTATAATCTTGGTGGCTCAGTTTGCTGGGTGAGCATTTTCCTTTTACAATATGGGATAAATCACAGATTTTTTAGTCTGATTATGGTCTGAAGTCAACAAGGCCCAGTTAGACTCTTAAGTATGTCTGGGGCACACAATTTATGTCCTTGGTTCAAGTATGTTTTTGGGGAAAATGTTGTCTGTCTGTTTGAAAGGAACATCATGAACATTTTCGTTATCAAGATTCCCCCCCCCCCCACCCCTTTTTTTCTTTTTGTATGATATTTTTGAAGATGAATTTTGAAAAGTATGTCTTCCAGTCGTCTGGTAATAGTGGCATAAAATAGTTTTTGCTCAGCCCTGTGTTGATGAGTATAGAGGCAGCGTAATCCATTGCAAGCTCAAATTTTGTTATTGTGTAAAAAACAAAGAAAAATAAATATGTTCCTTTTATGTGACTTAAACAAAAGTCCAGCGTTAGCAAAGGGAAGATTTTTTTCTCAAGTGTGAAATATGGTAGTTGGCTTGAATAGTCAGTATCTTCCTAATTCTTCCTGTTGGTCCAGCTTAATAGATACATAACACATTTCAAGTTACTGTATTAAAAATGAACAAGTATACCTAAGGTAGAGATGGTCTTAAAAAAGACAGAAATGTTTCCATATGTATTGGCATTATTTTCTCCCTTCTTGTTGCTTTTGTTGCTGCAAATTGACAACTCTGCAATTTGGAGTGATTAATGATGCACCCCAGTGCTGTGGAAGGCCAAAGGTCAGGCTTTCATAGGCTGCACACTCTGTGGGAAAGGGGAGAAGGGACCTGTTCCCCAGAGCAGACAAAACCCTCTCTCTGTTGAGAATTGCTGTTGATGTGGACATAATGTGTGTCGGCAGCCGTGCACGAGTGAGGAAGGCCAAGTGCAGAACATCATCTTCTCATGCTATGCATTTTTTCCTTTATTTTTTCTTTCTTTTTAATTTTTTTTCCTCCCTCCTGTCAGCATGGCACCTGGATTATATATATTTCCCTTTTTTGGAAGGTAGATACTGAATCTGCATCAGGATTCCTGTTCGTGGGATCTGATGAGGCCTGAGGGCCAAATGACTTTGAGGGAAGGAATAAATATTGTGAACAAAGTAGTTAAGGGGAAGAAAAAAGAGGACAAAATGGAAAATAAAAAAAGAGTTGTTAAAGGTAACAAGTGTGCCTAATTCAATTGTAGCTATCCATGCTTTTCTGGTAAAAACTGAAAAGCTGGTTTATATAGTAGAAGTGGTTTTAAAATTGTAGCCTCTATAAGCTGATTTCCAGTTAAATTAACATTTTTCCCTCCCTAGCAAATTGTCTTTTGGAAATAAGAACCCAGCTGCAGTTTTCCAAACCTATATTCAGAAGATGTGTCAAAAATCCAATTTTCTATGAGAACAGCATGAAAACACTCAAGTGTACCAGCAGCAATGTTTGCAAACAAAATGTTAGTGTATCAGATTTTTTGCTGGGTTTTTAATATTTTTTTATTTCAGTGCATGTGTGTGTATTTTTGCATATAAGTAAGTATATGCAAATCTGAAAAAAAACACCCAATTGAATGAGATGCTTTTTACCTGTAACATGTTGTCATTTCAATTTAGATATAACAAAATCTCTCAATTCGTTATCTACTTAATCCTTTTCATTGCCATACTTCCTTTCCTTCCCACCCCCCCCAAAGTAGTCTCAATGTGCCCATTGTTTGGGAGAAATTTTTTTTGACATCTACTGTAGAATTGTGGTGACATTAACCTTATTTTTTGAAAACCAGAGACTGTGTAAAAAGCTTTATATTATTTAGCTTGCCAAGTTCTTTGGGAGGATTTGTGTTATTCTAAAAGGAAGTGCTCTGTTTTAGGCCTGTGTATGGGCTATGCGCTATTTAAAATATAAATACTGATAGACTGATTATTGACGAGAGCTGTGGAATTACTTGACAGTTTCTTGTGAAAGAATGAAGAACAGAAAGCAGATTGGAGTTGAAGTCTGAAGTGATGATACAGAATTATGAGTTTATAAATCTAATAGTACTTAATGCGAGATGCTAGACTTCTAACATTGTATCTGAAATTAATTCAGTTCAGTTTTGCCTTTTCGTTGTATTAACAACAGTGTTGTAGATTTAACCTGAATACTTCTTGTTTCCTATAGAGGAAACAAAATTAAATATTTTATGTATGTATGGGTGGATGTGGTGAGTAGAACAGTGAAATGCTTAAACATTAAAGAATTAGTTTTTTACGTTTATGTTTGTTTCTCTTTTCCAGAGTGACTTCTATACAAAAACCTGATCATTTTCATGTGACAAAGGTATGTTCATCATCAGAACCAAGAAATGTAGCATGTGGCACTAACTGTTACCCATCTGTCAAACCCTGTTGAGGATAAGCACTGGCGTCCAGACTTTCAGTATAACATGTTTGTTTTCCTTGTGTTACATTGACAGTATTGCATCATTTGGATCTTTGATTATTTTCTCCCCCTCCTGATAAAGAATAGAGAGACCTGGAAATGATTATCAAAAAAAAAAAAAAAAAGGTGAATAAATATTATTTTCCAATTCTTGGAACCTTTTTTTAAAAGATATTGCTAGTGTTTTCCCTCTGTACCTAAGAGAGAAACAAACAGGTAGAATTTTTTCAGCACTGATTTTTAAAATTCTTTGTGGGAATTTGTTTATTTCAATGGACACTGAAATCTTTTCTGGTATTTGAGAGAAACCTGTCCAAATACCACAATTTCAGAGAACAAGTCCCCTCACTTTACTTAAAGCCCTGGAGAAATACTTATTCTTGAGTTCTTCTAATTTTTTATTCTATGCAACAGTTTCAAAACCCTCTTTCTGATAAAAATGCTGTTTGCAAGCTTGAAAATACCTATAAATAGCCTGTACTTGAAAAGCCTCTCCAGTGGACATAATTAATGTGTAGTATATTACTGTTCTGCTGACCATGACCTTTAAAGGCCACGGTTTGGGGACAACAATGTTAAAACATAGTTCCCAGCACAAAACCCCAAGCAAACAAAAAAATCAGATTTCTTGAGTGTGTTATCTGGCATGGGTGTGTGGAGACATTGGGGAGTATCAGCATGCTCTCGTTCTGCTCTTAAAGGTCGTAGCAGCAGATCAGTGTGTGAACACTTGCACATTCCATATTTGTGTATGGGGAATGTGCATATCTCAAATTGGGTTTGAGACATGGAGTGTGGATTTTTCTACAAAGCTCTGGTTTTTCCCACATGACTTACCCGCTGGGTTTTGCAACAGAGCGGTTTTTCAGTTTCTCGTGAGTTTGATTTGTGGAGTGTCTGTTTTGGATATGCCAAGAGGAGCTAGCCTTGTGGAATTCCATATTGATTGTGCATGTTGGGATCATTCCCTCTCCTGAGATGCACGGCTCAGGTTGTTTTCCCATACATTTGGCTGCACTCTTGGTAAAGCTTGCTTCTGTGCTTCACGCCAGGTGGGTCATCTGCCCCAAGAGCAGCTAAAAATCCCTGCTGAGGAATGTGCATGCGTTTGGCGTGGTTTTGTGTGTCTCTGTTTTGTTTTTCATCCCACATAGGCAGAACCTACCGAAGTAGTTAAGCCTGTGCCCATTGCCTCTGCTGTTGCACCCAAAGCCACTGCCACAGCCAGCGTGGCTTTCAATAAGACACCGAGGCCGTTTGGAGCTGTAACCTCCTCCAAGGTCACCTCCATCCCATCACCGTCCTCCGCCTTCACGCCGGCGCAGGCGTCGGCCGCGTGTGCCGCGCCCGGAGTGCATGCTAACGCCAAGCCTAACGCTGAGCCCTGGCCGCCTGCGCCGGCCGCTCCTAAACCTGCAGTTCCTGTCCCACGGCAGCACGGCGCCGACGGCGCCCAGGACGCAGCCGAGGGGCCGCGACGAGGAGGCAGAGAGAACCAGGGGGAGAGTAAACAGCAAAATGGGTAGGTGGGATTTCTTTTTTTGCTGTGAGGGTCTTTCCTCACAGGAAAAAAGCCGGGCTTGTTTGAGGGCCAAGGAAAACGCAGCTCGGAGGAGTTGTTTGCTCCTCAGAAATTATTTTAGAAGTGATGCTTCAGAGGGCCCCAGCTAGACTTTTGGTGATGGTTTTTCTCACAAGTGACATGTCAGTTTATAGAGTGTCACGGCTAAATTGAACAAGGACCGTGGAATGCTTTACATGATGTGTTCTATCACCACGTTCTGGACCTTACAACAAGCCTGGTGTTAATTTCAATGTCCAATCTCACTGTGTATTTTGACACCCAATACAGTGACTGAAAGCAGCAGGCACTCAAAAATGCAGAGCAGTCTGTCAAGAAGGATCAGTGGGTGCTGTGATGGCTGGGAATGAGACACTCTGGAAGAACAACCGTGACCCTGGCAGAACCAGTAGAAAAAGGTCCCAGAAGGGAGGCAAAGAGACAGATATCTCACTAATTCTCTGCACAACACAGGAGAAGCTTTAAGATGTTTTCTAGGAAGCTGATGGGGTTAAGCGGGTTTTTTGCAGTGCTATAATATAAATACCTCAACTTTAAATTTGACCTTCACCCCAAACAAGCTATGCAGATTTAAAACATGAGTAATTTCCTTATTCAGGTAATTGTTTATGTTGAAGTGGGCATCAGAGACTGAACATTTAAGGGACTGTTAGAGACATAAAAGGCTTTATCTAGTGTAGCATCTGACTAGTAAACAATAGATTAGTAAACAAAATTGAGTCCAGCAGCAGTCCTGGGAACTCAGACGTGCAGCAAGATTTTGCCTGGGGTTGCTTTGGACTCTCCAGAAATTCCTGGGCAGAGTTTGGGAGCTGTAGCACCTCAGGGACTGGTTCCCAGTGCCTGCTGTGCTTGGGTGAGAGGAGGAGGCTGGGCATGAGCAGTCCCCTGCCAGTTGGCCTCTGTGACCAGCAGCTGAATTAAGTAATAAAAAGGGCAGGATTGGAACTGTAGGTTTCTCTTCAGTTTTAAGAATGTGAAACCTGGGCTTAAAAGCTAAAAGCTGTGGTTACTATTTCCCATCCCACAAAAGAAAGGGGCTGGAAGAATAGGCCTTGTGCCTCTCTTCTGTGATATTCTCTCAGTATAGAAAGTATACGAAGAACCATACAGAGAGGTAAAAATCCATGCCAACTAAAATACTGACTAAATTGCAGTTTCAGTTGAGTTTCTTATGGGGTAAAAAAACCCTACTTCTTTAGGTACTTATTCCCTTTATGTTGTAGTATGAATATTTTCCATGTGTGGACTCATGATGCAGCCCGTATGCATTTTATATTGCACTGTAGCCATGGTGAACTTCCAGCCCTTTCTTAAACAGATGATGGCAGGAATCCACTCTGCAAAAAGTGAGTTCAAATTAAGAGATCCCAAGGACTTGCTCACTGCTGGTGCAGTTGTTGAATAAACTTGGCAAACCCTCTCTTATCTTTCCAGGAATACTGTTTTAGCAAATAACTGTGTAAGGAGTATTCAAAAGCAGCAATTAGTACTGAAAAAGAGGAACAATAGCAACAAAATTAAGTCTCCTGGAAGGAAGTGCTGCAGGCACAGAGTAAGCACTTTACAATCAAGATGGGATGACTGGGTGAGCACTACTATGTGCCCTACCTCACTTAGAGGATGAATAATACATCAAGGAGGATGAATAATCACAGTTGAGAGGTGAAGAAATCCCTGTCTCACTGTCAGCCTTGCAGATCTAGTTTAGAAAAGTTTGAAAACATTTCAGAATTGTAAAAACCTACTTTATTTTGCAGTCCTTCTTACAATATTGTGTTTGGGCTGGCTAAGTGTCCTGCAGTCCTAAAACAAAAACAAGTGGACAAACCCACTAAGGTGGTTATATTGGTCTGCTGCGACACTACTTAATTTTACCTATAAAAGTTAAGTTTCTGCAATGATGCTTGAATATCTCCCAATTGAAAATGGTATCAATGACATCTATAAAATATTGCAAACATTGAAGTTTGGAATAATTGATCAGTCTGAAATGAATTCCATTTTGTTTCTGTGGCTTGTTTGATTCATTTTCTCAAAACATGCAAAAAACCAACTTGTACGTTGTTCATAGATGGCACTGCTTAGCAAATGCAGTTCTCTAGACATGCACCTTGTTATACTCACAATTTCCTCCCTTCCTCTTGGCTTCCGTCAAAAAACATTCAGGATATAAACTATTTGACTTCAGAATGGGAAAGGAAGTTTAATTTCCCTTGTTTAGTTCTGCCTTAGAAAGCAAGCAATTTGCCTTCACTAGCCTATGTGCATTTGCACTTTTATCAAGACCTTTATGCCTGCTCTTGCATGAAGGTGTGCCTGCTGCTTAGAACAGGTAAGATGTGCACAGTCTTCACTCAGTTGAAGTTCAGCTGGGCTAAAATTTTCTCTTACAGGTTCTCTTGATGTTTGTAAGTTTGATTTATGTGATATAGGGCTTTACCAGAGCTTGGATTTGGAAACTCCTGTATTATTTTAAGAAGCAAAGAATTAATTAACACATCAAATACTTTTTTTTTCCCTTGCAGATAGCAGCAGTGACAAAGTTAGTATCAACAGCACTGGACTTGAATTATGGTTATTTTCCTATTGGAATAACCAGCATGTATTCTGGTTTTGCAAAATTTCAGCTCTTACAGAGCTGCATATTTAAATTTTGCAAACAGCTTCAGCTTTTCTCAGTGTAATACATTATTTTATCTGCATTGGACATGAAGTGACTTTGCTTTCCACTGTGCTACATTTTGCAGCTCATTTTTATTCTACAAAACATTCATGTGGTGTTTGTGTGTACTGATAAATTCTTGGTGCAACTGTGGTTCATTGGTGTGTGTTGGTAATACAACTAGTAAATGGTGAAATACAGTATAAAGATAAAATTGCTTTGAGAACTGTGGAATGAAGGGCTGGATTCTGAATTGTTACAGGAAAAAACACCTAACATCCATATACCCCGATTTGTGCATATTAGGATGATAAATCATTGAGGTTTTATTGGCTTCTCTCTTCTCCCCTTGCCTCAAGGCTGAGTTAAGAGAGAACCTGTCTCACTGAGGTTTCCTTTGTCTCTGGCACCACCTTGTTGCCTCAGTGAGTCATTACTAGTAGACTCTTAAGCCTTAGGGGAGACCAGTAGGACAAGAGAAGTCACCGCGATTTTTTTCTTTACACCACTTGGGTATATATCAAATGTGAAAGACTGCTTATTTCACTGGGGTAATTGCTAGAATGCAGTAAATTGCACATAAATTGCACATTAAGTTTTCATGTATTTCCACACCTTTAATTACTGCTTTAACTTTCACATTTCATTTTTGCTATTAACTGTTTAAGATGCTTTACTCCATTTTTCTCTGTTCTCCATCCTGAAATTGCCACTGCCTTTGTTTCTATACCTCTTTCTCTATTATCAACTTTGATATGTGATACATGCTCTTCACTAATATTGTGTGTCAATAAATTAAATCTTTTGATTTAATTTTGTACTGTACCTTTCATATTCTATCAAGTATTAAATATTTTTTAAAGCTTAAGTTTTTACTAATGCATTCCATTTAATGGGCCTGATTCTTACTTGTTAACAGTTAACATCATTCCTCACTCATTTTCCACCTTTCTTCCCCAGAAATACTTTGAACTATTAAAGTGCAGTGAGGAGGTAGTGTCAAAAATAAAAGTGACTTCTAAAGTTTTGTTGGGTTTTGATTTTTAGTACTTATTCGAAGTTTTATGTCTTAGGAGCTAGTTTTTCACAGTTTTCCTCCTGTAAATTGTGTAAAAATAAATGTACACTTAGCGGGTCTTAGAGATTAATGCTTTGGAATAACAAATGTAGAATTTAGGAGTAATTTCTATAGTTGGAGTTTTCTGTTCCCTTTTCCCAAATTTCCCAAATTGACACATTATTTACATCACTTACTGGAATCAAAGCTTTTAGATCCTGTACCCCCTTGAAAGTCATGCTAGTGCAAGGATTGATAATAGTCTTGATAATAATTGATAATAATGATAAGTCTGTAGGTTGCTGTAGGGAAAGTTTCCAGGTGGAACAACCACCCCACTGCTTTTCTTTCAATGAGGGTATCTCCTCATTATGCCTCAGAACCTGGCTATCTAGGCTTTCAGGTGGCCTGGTTCTGATCTAGGCTTTGCCAAGTGCAAACCACTTGGGGTGTACTGGGTGGTCCTTGCATGTGCACACATCTGTGCTGTGCCCCTCGGGAGCCAAAGGGAGAATTTGTCAAGGGGCACCTGATCTGACCTAGGTAGACTACCCTGCTTTACCAAAACAAATTTCCCTCTCATCCCTACAGGGAAATCACCATGAGTTTAATTAAAGTATGAGTTCTGTGCAGTGGTTTTAGTGGTAGAAGGAGAGTATGGCTATTACTTGGACTTTAGTGCCCTTTCTCACAAAACTAATTAGAATAATTAGCTACATTTCTGTTTCATTTCAGCTTTCTGACTTTTTCTTCTTTTCTTTTTTTCCTTTTCCTGTTCATGCTGGGAAAACTTTCTCTTGCTGTCTTACTCTGTCGCCTCCAAGGAAAAACCCGCCCAAACGGTAAAAGTCTAAACATGTAGATGTCTTGATAATACTGTGTTTTACTGTTTTGAGTGTTCCATCAGTGAAACAAGGAAAATATTTCATTGGGGTTAGAGTAATTATAAAAGGCATGTTTGGTTCAGAAAACTGCATCTGTGTTTAGCTGGGCCTCAACTGCTGCCCCTCTGCATGGCAGCGCAGAAGCTGCCTTTAAATGCTGTGAGAAGTCGCCTGTGCCTTCGTGGCCAGAGCAAGGTGCTGTGTGCAGCCTTGGCACTCACTGCTGTGTCTGTCCCTGGCACAGCCCCCCACGGAAGCACATCGTGGACACCTACACGGAGTTCTACCACACGCCCACGCACAGCGACGCCAGCAAGAAGCGGCTGATCGAGGACACCGAGGACTGGCACCCCCGCACCGGCACCACCCAGTCCCGCTCCTTCCGCATCCTCGCCCAGATCACCGGCACGGATCACAGTGAGTGCCTCGGGGCGCTTGGAGCAACGGGCAATTCCCATGCACAGACTGCGGTTTTAAAGCTGGGGCTCAGGGGAGAGAGAGAAAGGGAAATATTGCTCTAAAATATTTCCCTCTAAATATTATTCTAAAATACATAATAAAGTAAAACCCTTCCATTACTAAGTAGTTCAGGATATATACATTGCTGGACATTATTCCCGATTGAGCTGAGCTAAAACGTTCTAGATAAATCCTAAAATTTCCATTTTTACTCCCAAAGATATTGAAAGATTCATATTTGTTGTTTCTTCCCCCCCATCACCAAAACGGCAACATTTAATGCTTCAGAAAAATTAGGTGTTTTCTGGCATGTGGAAACTCTTTGTCAGTCATACAAAAGTATGTGATCTGTGATGATATAACCAATCAGAAACATAAATCTGTAGCTCCTCAGTTTATTCCTTGGTTATGTTTCCACTCTCTACTTATGCTATGGTGTGCTTATATATATTGGTGGAGTGGAACAGGTGATGTGGTGGAGGTCATTCCCAGTCATATAATTTTATGCTAATACTTCAATTTCATGTTATGCTGTCAGCCACAAGTCACTGGCTGAGATTTGTGATTTTGTGTGAAGGCCACCAGAGGTGCTGTCAGGGGCTTTGAGCACTCATTCTTAAGCTTTTTTGAGCTAGAGCTGCAATAATGTAGGCATTGAGGAAATTGGACCTCCTCTCCAGGGGGAGATTTGATTAAATCAGCTATTTCTAGAAGCTAGTGATAACATTTCCCAAAATAAGGGTTATTGTCCGTGTGTGATAAATATTCTGACTTTGGACTTGATTGTTTTGTGGTCCTGTGTTCAGGTCCCTTCATCAGTCCTTGTAAGGACAGAGTATGGGACCTGAACATCAAATAACATGTTGTCCAGTAAAGATGAATTTATCATGTTGACAAATGCTGTAAGAAAATTACTGCAACTAGATTTGCCAGCCTTAAAATCAGGACTGGGAATTTTGCATTATCCCTTGTGCAGACCTCTAGAACCTTGGTGGGAAATATCCTGGCTGCAAAGAGACGCTTGGATTATCATCTGATATAAACCCACTGGATGTTCATCCAAAAGAAATACCTCTTAACTTCCTTTCATCTTCACCTTCTCAAATCACTTTTCTCAATGCCAGCATGGGAGAAGGGCCAGGGAGAAGGGCAGAGACTAGCAGAGCCACTTTTCAGCAGTCCTACTAGCAAAGGGGCTCTTGAAGTTCATGGACATAACTCCTGTCCATTGGGGTGGATTTAGACTCAAAGAATCCTAACGAGCCTTGTTGTAATTTGCTGCTGTAGTGAATGCATTGGCACAGCAGAGAATGTCAGTGTTGTGGTACGTGTCTTTAGTGCCCTAGAAAATAAAAATTTCTGTTTCATTTCAGTGAAAGAACCAGAAAATGAAGCTGGGAAGAAGACTAAGTGAGTTTACATTTTTATTACTTTAATACAGTGCATGTTTTAATTCTTAACTTGTAATGTTTGGTGCACTTGTGTGACATCTGGGTGTTTTTAAAATGTTCCTCCCCTTTTTGCCTTTTACTTCAGCATGTCAAAATCAAGATCTTTTTCTCCATAGACAAACCTTTTTAAAAGCTGTTGGTGCAGTCCAGTAGTAATGTTTGTGCAGGAGTTTGTGTAGAGATTTTCTGTAAACTTGAACCGGTTTGGTTGCCTGTACGAGGTCAGCTTGTGTTTTCTTTTTGCAAGTCTCATCAGGCATTTTTGATTTGTGAGTGTGGATCTGAGTGCAAGACATAGCTGGGAGGTATTGCTGTTGTGGCTGCAAGTGAGGGGTCATCTGTCTCCTTGCTTTGGGATAAGTAGTGTTCAAAAGGAGCACCAACCTTTGGCTAAATCTAATGGTTCTTGAAGTCAGTGAGACTTTCCTTACTGACTTTGACTAACACTGGATCCAGCTTTTTGACAGAGAGGAAGACAATGCGATGGAAATAGTGCATGGAGTTTGCATGCTCACTTGTGAAACTGCTTAAGACAAACTTTCTTTCTTTCTTATTTTTCTTCTATCACTTCTTTCCACAGGGAAAAGGTTCCCATCCACGTCCTTAGCCCCAAATATACAAAATTACGTGACTGGCACCACGAAGTCTCAGCACGTGTTCTTAATGTCCAGTGATTTTACCCAAGTTGCAAAAGCAAAATAAAAACACTTCCTTCCTTTCTTCTTTTCCATCTGCTTTGCAAAAAAAAAAAAGAAAAAAAAAAGAAAAAAGAAAATGTGTTTCAGTAGCCTTTCTGCGAGAGAAATTCTAGCCTTTTCTATACTTTTCTAACACTTTCCTACTGATGTGTAAAAAATGAGATGAAATATTTTTGTGCTAATCATTAGTTGACAAAAAATACATATTTAAAACTTAACAACTTGGGTGGCTGAATCTCCCAGTGTGGGGGAGGAGATGGCTGTTTCAGTTCTTTTTTCTGACTGAAAGAAGTCATTTGCATTGCTGAGTTTGAGTTACTGTAGGCTGTTAGAAAGCAGAAAATTTTGATCAAATGAATAAGAAATTGTGTTACCTTGATTCTGGGGCCGGGGGAAGAAGATGAAGAGGGGATTGTATGCACTTATTTCAAATAATCGTACTTACCAGGAAAACTATCTTGGATTTCATTAGATTTTCAGAAGGTCAGTTTTAGAGTGGTTGTAAATGTTTTACAAAGTACAGCAAGAAGACAGACTGCTTTTAAGCAAAGAAAAGAAAAATTTAAAAAAATATTTTCCAATGCTTTGAATTGAAGTGAAAGCTCAATATAAAGATTCTGCTGCTTAGGCTAGTAGTATGTTAATGTTTTGGAAAACTTAAACTATAATTGAGCAGAATGTTGCTGTGTAAGAGCTTCAACATGTCTCCTAGCAGGGACAAGATTAGACAGTAGTATTTATTTATTTACAGAGTGAAGCTTATGGGCTTTCTTGTGTTTATGAAAGCTTCACAGCCCTGTGGTTCTCATGTAAAATAATGTATTATAGTAGCTACACATCCATTAATTTATGCATTTTGAAGCTTGGAGAGTATTTTAATAAAAGTTGCTTTTATCTTAGCTCTGTCTGTTTTTCTTTTGAGTCTCTCGGACTCCTTGAATATTCTTCTCTTGCATGGGGCTGACATTTCAGAGCACCTTCACAGCCTATAGGGAGAAAAACAATTAAATCCCAGCTGCATAGTAGAAACACTCTGAATTGTTTAAAGCTATCACAGTATTTTATTTCCTGATAATCTTAAAAATGGGGTGTGTGTTTGTGTTGTTGAAATTGACACGAGATTTGCAGGAATCAATAAACTGATTGAACCTTATGTGAGTAAAAATTATACGAAGTAAAGCTGGCTGTTGGCTTTTGCAGCGCTTGTTGAACCAGATAACATTTGAGACCTCAAACAAAGGTGATTGTGAAGCACATGTGAAAGCTCAGTTTCTCACATCTGCTCAGTGAGAACCATTGCAATTGGTTTGGGTTTCTGCAGCTGACCTACACACTCCTCTGATGCAATTGGTCCTGTGAACAGATGCTTCTGCAGAAGACTTGGCAGGGTTGTTTTTCTTTCCTTGCACAATGTCAGAATTTGAGAGGACCTTTGGAACCATTTTAAGTTTGATTTTCCTTTTCAGATGGTTTATGCTGCTATACAGTTCAGCAGTAGCTTATAGTATTTGTCATTTTATCTTTAGGAAAAGACAAACAGAAAATGGAGACTTCAGGTAATAGATAAGTTATCTAGCACTAACAGTCACCAGTGTGGATGCCTAACAGTGCACACATTTGCCCTGGTAATGATAGCCTAAGGGATGTCACCTCTTGCACACTCTTTGGGTTAACTCATTAGAGATAGTAGGGGAAAACATTCACTTCAATAATTTCACAGAAGAGTGTTTGGATGAGAAGTGCCAATCAGTTTAATTTCCATGCCCCTCCATCACATAACTTGGCAGTGAGTACTGTGTTACTAAACCCAAGTGTGTTACTGAGTGCACATACACCACAATATAATAATTTGATTATTGAGTACTGTGTATTAAACTGGGAATGTGAAGCAGTGTATTTAAATTGTTCTGCTGGGTTTATATCGTTTCTTTATGAACAGAATGAAATGTGAGCATTTCAGAGTCCATCAATGCAATGAAAACTGTGAAATGTTAGAAAGGTTATCACTTAGATTCTCTGTAAAGGTTTCTTTTTAAGGGCAAAATGGCTTGACCTTCAAGTGTTTTTATGTTCTGGAGATGTCCCTAGGTAATGAGAATATTTTCATGTTGTTATTAAACTTAGCATTATGTTTATCTGTCTTACCAGGTCTCATCCTTTTGAAGGGTGAGTTCCTATAGTGAGAAAAAGAAGAATAAACATACTCTAAATAATCAAAATAATAAAAGCCTCTGTTTTGAGTAAAATTAAACATAGTCATAGAGTCTATCTTTCAAGGATATGAAAGTAGTTTGAGAGAGACGGCTAAATTATTAGATTTCTATAAATTCATTGTAAAAACACCACTAGTTCCACAAGCGGTTTATAAATGCATGAAATTAATTTCATTTATTGCTTCAAAGATGTCATCTCTTCACCCAGTATCCCCATTGCACAGATCTTACTGGCATTCAATTTGGACTTTAGTTACTGTTCTCAAAAATGGACCACTTTTTCATTTGCATCTGACAAATGCCCTATCTCATGTCTGCTTCCCAGCATGCATCTGATCTTTGCGTGGTTTTTTTATATAAATGAATAAACTTAAAGTTTAGATATGTCCTAGAAATATCAATGTGACAATGAAATGAAAACTTCTCTTTCATCAGCGATCTTCAGTAAAATATCCCAATTTAATAATATTCAGCTTTTCAGGCAGGCATTGTCCAAGACAGATGTTCTGTGTGGTTTTTACTATTGTTTATTTGTAAACTGTAACCCACTAGGGATTTTTGTTTGGATAAAATAGATTTTTCTCTGCAGCAGCTGGAAAGACAGGATATAGAAATAGAAAGCCCTCACTGAAATATGTAGATTGCAGCTTTTAAACCACTTACTTAAAACTTAGAAAGGCAGTGTCTAGCCTTTGTATAAAGTTTATGTGATTTAGATTATTTCAATTTCTGCAGTACCCTATTTCCAAGGTGTTTGTTTTAAATGTTCACTTTCAACCATCCCCTTTTGAGCAATCAGCTCTGGATTTAGTTTTTTCCTTAAATTGTAGAGTCAATTCATTGTCCTGAGTGAAGATTTTCTGGATTTGTAGTTTAGTTGATCCACAGTGACTGGAAAATATTTGTCCTATTCTCGGTCAGTCTTGAAACAATCTGTCATAAAATCATGTATTTACTTTTCTCTCCCCCATATCATAAATGTATGTAAAGCCTACCTGTAGATCTACCTGATGGAGTAGGAACCCAGGATACCTGTATTAATTTGAATAAAAAATCCATAGCTACCCTGACTTTGGAGATGCCACCTGCACCAGAATTTCCATCCACACGTTTACCACCTTTGAGGTCTGCTCCCTGGTCATTTTTAAATCTGTTCAATAATTTTCAGCACTTAAGGGTCCCTATTCTAATAAGATACTTAATTCTGCATGCTAACATAAGAAAAAAAAGGCAGAAATGCCTGCCCTTGTGGCTAATTTAGTCTGCTCAAAACGTGTTGTTGTGATTGCTCTCTACCTTGTAGTTTACTTTTTCTTGTGTGTTTTACAGTCTGGCAGATGCTTTTCTTCAAGTAGTTCTTCAAGAGAACATTTTTAAGATTATTTTTTTCCTATAACTGAATCACAGAAAGGATATGAAAGACACTGAGAAATACACAGTGTAACATTCACAAAACTAACCCCACCAAAAAGTTGTAGCAAAAAGCATACAAAGCTTTGGCGTGAATCCCACTATAGCACTTGTGTCACTATCAGTATTTTCTAAAGTTGTTTTCTATCACATAATATAATACCAAATTAATGTGTTCCATCTTTATGGAACATATTAGTAAATGTGCAATACTACTAGGCCTTCTGAGTTTTAAAGCAGAAAGGACACTCTCAGCCTTCACTGGGAGTGTGATACTCCTTAAGTGCATTTTGCATCATTTTTAACCTCTCAATTGTATTTTACTATCAGTTTCATGGAATTTTTGGAGGTTTTTTAGGGTTTGGGTTATTCTTTTCTTCTCAGTTTACTAACACTTTCACGCACAGTGTTTCTTCTTCTGCATACTATTTTAATGTGGATTAAAAATCTCTTTCTCTGTGTGTCTTCACTTGGGTTTTTTTTACTGTGTATGGAGTGAAAACAATGCTAGACCAGAACCTGCAGCTGCTCTTTTGCCGATAGCAGATTCCTGCCCTGGCAGTGTCCCCTCTCCCAGACTTTCTGAACATATTGCTGCACCAGCTCCTGCGAGGTAAATCATTCACAGGGGTTTTGATTCAGTTTACAATCTATCCTCTTCTAGCCTGGATTTGTCTGCCTTGGAGGAGAGAGGGTTGTTTGTCATTCACTTAAAATAAACTTCATTAAGCCTCTGTGACTAGGGATTTTCCTGGAAATGGTAGGAGGGGGAAGGAGAAAAATTAGATAAAAACGAGGAAATTCATGAACCGTCTTGTGGATACTAATTAAAACAAGATACAATATTTAGTGTATGTATGCTGTCAGTGGGTGTCCACCATATAACTTGGAGTAACTTTTTAGTGGTCTCAACAAGTCAAAGTGAGTATGGATTTAGAAATATAAAAGTAATTTTCTGAAATGTGGGTTATTTAATTTATAACACAGTGTTGTGCTGTGATGCAGTCACAGAAGACTAGGAGATTATCTGGCAAATTTCCTGTCACTGGCCCTGGATAGTTTTACTGGCACTCACCTTGGCAAATTGCTGGAGGGCATTTGTGAGTACTAGACAGGAACAGTAATTTTAGGTAGAAGAGAGCATTGGTACTTTGGAGGATGATTGATTGTTACTGTTACTGAAGGTCAATAACATTTTCTCATGGTTTATCTTACATTGTGCAAAAGTTTTTGAGTTCCAGGTAGCATGCTCAAGCACGAAGTCATAACATGAAACAAAGCTGTTCCTGTAAAAATGAGAATCAAATGAACAGTGCCTGGTCCTGCCAGGCCTTAGACAGACATTCGTGGACTACTAATACTAAGACTTGGAATTGACCAGTTTTAAACCTTTAAAGCAGTGCTCTCAACTAGTTGAGAGAAGAGGAAATCTGACATCTAAATACAAGTCTATTATGGTGTCTCTTGAGGACATTTTTGTTGTCTGGGAGAAGCAGGTACGTTCATGAGCTAACATGAGCTTAGGCAGGATGGGATGGAGGTTGATGGGCTGGTGGGTTCTTTCATGGTGACATTTGGCTTCAGCCAATACAGTAAAGAAGATTTGGTTGTGATGTTTTCAGCAGCAAATTCTCTTAGATCAACAAAGATGAAAAATACACACAGAAGATGTATGACAATACTCCTGGTGATTTTATTTTTAAGCAGAAAACCTGGGATGAAAAAGATATTGAAGCAGTACTTTTTTAATAATTGATTTTCATGTCTACCAGTGAAACTTCAGTATGATTACGCCTACTTGCGCCATCCATGGATGTGGGCAAGGCCAGGTTGGATGAAGCTCTGAGCAAACTCTAGTGAAAGCTGTCCCTGCCCACAGCAGGAGGGTTGGAAGTAGCTGATCTTTAAGGTCCCTTCCAATCCAGACGATTTTATGATTCTGCAGAGCTGTAGATGCCTTGCAGATACCACTGCAGATACTGTGTTCTGAGTACCAGGGAGTCTTCTCTAAATCCTAGCTCTGCACCTGAATCCAGGCAAAAGAAATTTAAAACTAATCTTACTCAAGACCTATATCTCTAAATATCTCAAGACCTAAATCTCTATTTGGCAAAATTAACCTAACAAGAGAGCAGCTTTAAGATGTGAAATCTGAAAAGCAGCTATGTGTTGACATGGTTCAGGATGAGAATCAAAGTATTTTTACAAATATAAAAGTAGATGGTAAGAATTTTCTGTTGAAGAAGGGCAGAAATTGGAGCAGCTTCTGCAGAGCTGTCGAGGGAGGGTTTAGCATTGGGTGTGGGAAGGAGAATCAATTATTTGATGCAGCTGTGTCCTCTGGATTCTCCCCTGAACTGAGAGGTCATCAGTGTAGTAGTTACAGTTGATATTTTTATGTTGTTACAGAGTAGATGCTGCTGCTTTTATAATGCTCTTTTGAGTGGGAAATACAGCAAATCTGGTCTTCAAATCCATTTTTTAGTAAAATTGCAGCTATTGGAAAGCTGCATGGAGCAATTCATGAGTGCCCTGTCGGGCTTTTAGTAAAGCAAAATTGGGCCGTCCAAGGGTGAGTAGACTTGCTCTTGCTACCGAAGCCTTGAATTTGTTGTCAAGGGCTGGCCTAGGTCCTTATTTTCCCAATGGGCTCCATCTTTTCTTGGCTGAAGCTCTGTAAATTGTATCAGCCGCTACTTAACCACCAAGAAGGAGAAAGCTTGCTGTGAAATGTATGGAGGATCTGGATTTGATTTCTAGATTAAAGTTAAGCGAGCTGCATATAAGGTAGACTCCATAATGCTTTTTTATTGTCGTTTTAATTCTTTATTGGTCTTAAATAGTTGTATGCCTATATAACCAACTACTGTAAGTTATAGTGTATTATTATTATATTTCATGTATACAATGTCCTCCTGGAAGTTTAACAGTAAAATATTTAAGAGCAATGACAGCCTTTCCAGAAAGTTGCAAAAAGTCATCTCAAGAAGTAATCCTGGCAGCATTAGACCATGTAAACCACACAATCTGGCACTTCCAGAGAAAGTGTATAACTAATATAAAACAGATGTGGTGCCAGCAGGTCTTTAGATTGTATTTTATAGACATGCCTTTTACAGTCATGCAGACCTACTTTCGTATTTTCTTTTAATGGAATTATTCCTGATATAAATACAATGACTTAGTAATAATAGGTATTAGTCCTGATATTTGTTGTCTACTTTTTCATAAGTGGACAGCCAGGAATATTCTCTGCAGAAATTCTAGTTTGGGAGAAGAGGAGGTCTCAGGCTGACTGTACTAAAACTGTCAGAGTTTTTATGGTTGTTTCGGTGTGATGACAAGCAAGAGGAAGCAAAATACAGGGGAGAAATATTGCTCTCTTGTGGTGAATGCTACTTGTCCTTCTGCTTTCTATTATTATATAGAACTTTTGTTTGAGAACCTTTTGGAAGTCTTAGGCAAGTGTACACTTCATCTTCCCTTCAATTGTTCAGGTTTTAAATGCCAGCAGCCAAGTAGCCTCAGTGTCTGAAGTGTCATCTCCTGACACTAGGTAGTTTCTTGTATACTCATTGTGCTCTTCTTCAAGTTTGTTATCTTTTCATTAACTACCCAAATAATTTCGGTTTGTGGTTAAACAAGCACTCAAACTTTAGCTGTAAAAGTGCCTCCAAAAATTGTTTTCATCATGGTGTGATTCCCAGGGCATGAGTATTTGGTTCCTACAGAAAGAGGTAAAAAAGCCCTCGTCTGCTACTCATTCTTTTTACAAAAGATAAAAGAATACCAGCTAGAAAGAGTTGGCCATTGCTCTTTTGTACTTTTAATCAAATGAGAAATATATTCTCTGTATATTGTCTCATTATAATTACTCATGAAATTAACATCAACTAGGAAGATAACCATGCCTGCTCCAGATGCAGCAAGCTCTTTGCCGGCAGATGAAGCACCTGCTGTCCCCAAGATGTGTGCTGTGGCCACACAGACCACCGAGTTCCCCCTGCCTGCTGACCCAGCCGGGGGGCTGCCTTCTCCAGCCCTGCATGTGGGAACAGCCCTTGGGCTGCCTCCTACCCCTGCCAGGTACATCTGAGCCAGCTGTGGTAGAAAGGTGCAGTCAGAAACTGTAATTTTACACACATTGAATCACAGAGTGGTTTGGTTTGCAAGGGACCTTAAGGATCATTTAATTGAATGCTCCTGCCATGGGCAGGGACACGTCCCGCTAGATCAGATTGCTCGGGGCCCCATCCAGCCTGGAGGTGAACAGGGGTTGGAGCATCCACAGCTTTTCTGAGCAACGTTTTCTAGTGCCTCACCATCCTCATGTAAAGAATTCCCTCCTAATACCTAATCTAAGTCTCTCCTCTTTTGGTTTAAAGCCATACAGTTTCACCTGATTCTTTTTTTGATGATGATGCTGTCCAGATGGAGCAGCTTAAAGGTTTCCTGACCCTCATAGTGCTGGGGCAATTTATGTAGTAATTAGAAATTCAGGTAGCTTTTAGGCAAAATTCTACAAATAATTTAAAAATTGAAGCAGCCTTTTGATGGAGGAGGAAAAGCAGTCATGGGTAGGAGATTCAGTCGGATTTTGTTGGCAGAAGTTGGTGACATGAGGAGAATACAGTCACCCTTGCTACAAAATGTGTGTTTAAATTGCCCAGTAGCCCAAAGTTTTTGGAGGAGAATACAGGCTTTAACTTGTGTAGTGATGGGACATTCAGAATATAAGTCTTTACCAATAGGGAGAGAAAGTGCTTCCCTCAGTAATTAACACACAGGATACCTGAAAAACATACCCGTTTTGTTTGCTTATGGGTAAGGATAGCTTTAGGAAAAAAATTTATATTTACTCCTGAGCTTTAGTTAGTATTGCCAGAGGTGTAATAAATGCTTGATTAATGACTTCTCTTCTCTTGCTGCTTTTGGGCAGGCATGAAGCATCTCTGCCTACTTGTGAAACAAATTCTTTCAATAAAATCTCAAGCTTTCAGTCTAAATCATCTGTAAGTCATACAAGGTAAATATTTTAAGGTATTTAAATATCTACAGCAGGTTGCTAAATGTAAGCAAGGTATTCAGGCACTTGTTTTGCATTTAAATCTGGGAAATGGTATATAGTTCTGTAGGTATTTAGAGTGATCTGTCCATATTTGTAGTTATTTAAAAAAATACACAGCAATTTGGTGGATAATCTTGAAATTTTAAAATAAGAACCCAAGTTAGAGGTTAGAAATTTTTGGAGTTATTTTGGACCCAGTCTGGGTTTTTCGGCTTTTTTTTTTTCTGTTCAAATCCATTTCCACCTGTAAAATAAGTAGACAAAATGAAAAGGGTGGTATTGATAAGAAATTGGTACTTGGTACGGTGCACCTGCAGAAGTTATATCACTAATTATTCCAGTTTTCTATGTTTACTGTTTATTATGAAAAAGAGGACAAGGTAAATGATCTTCATGGCTAATTCTGTCCACAGCATGGAGACTTAAAGGGATCCATGTGGAGAATTCTGGGCCCTGGTTCAGTGGGAGTGACCCAGGCATGTGAGACAGAGTCTATGATGAGGAATTTAAAGGCTGACAGATGCTAAATGCTTACTTGATGAGGGAATAGTTTTATTTGTGGGTGAAATCAAAATTGCTGTCCTCTGTATTAGTATTCAAGTCGCTCACACATTGCCTGATGTCTCTGTGAGCTGGAAACTTCCATAACTCTCCAGTGGTTAATGTGGTCTGGTGTTGTACTGTATCTCTGTCAATCTTTCCTACTTTCTCTGTTTTCTCCTGCATTGACTCAAAGCTTCTGTGCTGCAAAAGTAATGCTGGAAGATCCTTTGGGAAATCTGCCGATCCTTGGACCCTCTCCTCCTCCAGCTCTTTCTCCTTCCGAGCAGAGATCAAAAATTAAGAGCATGGCTGCTGCTGCAGTGTCTGCTGCTATTGCTGTCCGGGCCAGGTAGACATCAACTTCAAAAGGAATGTTTTATAGGTTTGGTTTAAGGAGGTTCCAGTTCACACAAGAATAATTGGTCCCTGGCAGAGTTGTGAAATCAATCGGCTCTGTCACAATACTGGGCAAGTCATTAGACTATGCCCAAAGCTCCCATGCCCTTTATATAGCTTAGCTGCTCTGAACCTTGGTGAGTAAATCCACCATTCTGTTCCTCATGATACCTGTTTTACAGTTCAGTTAGTAAATTAACTGTAAATAACATTTGTGTTATGTGAGTGACAAAGAATAATCTGTAACTTTGAGAAACTTTTTGATGCTTGAAAACAATAGCTTGCTGAGTTCCATCTAAATCTTTACTGCATTGCTTGTTATAAAGGCTTGCTTAGAGCAAACATTTTGACAAGTTTTTCAATCATCCATTCATAATGGTAAAATACTTTTTAATAGCCAATAATACCCATATTTTTGTATTTCTAAATTGCATGGATGTTCTAAGGTGCTAATAAATTATGTACACTAGAAAGCATACACAAAATCAGAAAACTTAAAAAGATGAAAACATTTTCTCATTTTTTTAAATTTTACCTTATTAATGGTAAAAATACATGAAGAACATGCTTCTCACACCTTAGTGGGGTTTTTTTTATGCCTCCCCTGAATTGTGCAACTTCCACTTTGTGGTCTGCCTGTTTGGACATAATTCCTGCATCAGTTTCTCTCGGTTCAGTTTCTCCAGATAGGCTTTTCATAAAGGCTTTTGGGTTGTCTGTGGTCCCAGCCATCCTGGACTTCGTGTGGTCACCTCATTTGTTTGTGGGGTCTTTTCACACATTTGCTAGACTCCACGAGCCTAGTGCCTACCGCTCGCTGCTGGATGCGCTGCTCATCACGCCTGTCGCAAAGCCTCCCCTGCCGGCCAGCGCGCCCTCCAGGAAGTCCACAAGTGCTCTGGAGTTGCCAAAGAGCAAGAGGTATTGTCCAGGTGTGGTGTGTGGTTGGCACTTAGGACTCACAGGGAGCTGGCTACTCCTTCAGAGCACATTTCTGTTGTCTGCATGCTTGTGCCTGTCGTGGTCTTTGACATGAGGTTGCCAGCTCCAAACCCTGCTGGTTTCATCTCTTCGCACACCTGGATTAATGTGTGCACTCTGGACCTGCTGATGGTGTTTGTGCAAGTCCACCATACTAAAGCAGATGTTTCCTTCCCTCACTGGCTTCAGGTGCCCTCTAATATGCATGGTGGTGCTTGTGTTGTGTCGGGAGCCTCTGAGGGAGGCTGTGTCACCCTACAGAGGCAGCCAGAGAAGAAACAAGAGATCCTGGCTTGAAACTTCTGTGTGGGTGAATTATTTGCCACAGTTCCTTGAGCAACTGAGCGTCATGTTAGGTTATTTTTCTAAAGCTCACTTTGAATGTATAAAATCAAGTAACTGGCATGCAGGCCAGCAAATGACTGTTTTAAAAATTATTTGCCATCTAGGCTCTTTGTTCCAGTGCTGATTCTGTTCAGTGCACAGGACTGTTTGTTCTCCTTTCCTGACCGCAGCGATGTTAATGCTTGCTTCAGCGGAAAGCTGCTTTTATGACTTCAGCTGCACAGGCAGGAGTCTGCTTGGTTATTTTACAGGGCAATGTGTATTAAGTTGTGCTAAGGAAGAAATAATCTGGGGGTTTTCTTGTACCTATTTATATTTTCACAAGAGTTAGACCCTTCTAGAGATAAGACCCAACTGTAAGTAGAGCTGAGATCCACTTGATGTAGAAACTTGTGTTGAGTAACAAGTATTAGTTCTTTTTCTTCTGTTTCATGGCTTCCAAGGTGACCTCAGTCTCTAGAGAAGGTTAAAGTAGCCCTAACCTCAGGGAGGGGAAATAGTAGTTTATAAAACACAAACCCACTTTATTTGTATCAATATTTCTAACTTGTAGTATATCCACTTAAAAAAGATAAAAAAGGAACATTGGCACAATTGTGGTGATATAATACAACTTAAAATACCAATTTTATTTTTGCCACTGAAGGATTACTAGAAAACCTTTTATGTACACATTGTAGAGAAAACCTCTTGAGGAGTTCTGATACCTGTCTGTGCACTACAGGTGAAGCCCAGGCCATGCCATCAGCAAGACTTTATTCTTTAGCTGCGGTGTTTGTTTGGTAATACTTTAGTACAGTGAAAACACATTCTCTGGCTTCTCTTTTCTTTTTTCCTTCACTCGCTAATGTGCGTTGTTTATGGCAAGTGAAGATAGGTTATTACATTAATGGAAACTTTCTCCTTCCTGAATCTGTAACTGGCTTTCTGTTTGTCCATTGTTTGCTCACTGTATGGGGAAAGCTCTCCTGGTGTTGAAGATTTATTTTTGGAGATGCATTCAGTGTTGGGATTCCTGGAGTGTCTCCATTCAGTTGCTGTCCCTTACAAGTACATGGAGCTGTGTGTTGGAAAAGGCAGGAAACACTGGAGAACTGGTTTCATTCTTCCACAGCTGAAGTCCAGTTTTGGAGGGGCTTAATCTGTTTTTCTCTGCCAACTGACAGAGCTGGAGAGAGATGTGCCAGGGAGCCAGAAGGTACAGTGGGAGTACAGAGACCATGTAAACCTGCCCAAAAGACAAAATCAGTGTTGGATATATATCAAGATTGAGGTTGAATGGCTTGAAATAAGCATCCATGGATTTTTAGGGCATTTTAAAGGTAACCTTTAAACTTGTGAATCTCTTAAGCCATTGTAATAGCCAGGTTATCCTAGTTATTCAGGTTGCTGCTACAAGGCTCTGGCATAAGATGATAAAGGAAGAAGATGATTTTCAGGCTGTTAGGGACATCTCAAACAGAATATGACCTAAAATCTGGGACACGTTATATAGCAGTACATTTAGTCTCAGAACACTCTGCATTAAACTGCATTTTAAAAAGGATTTTTGCAGAAACAGCCAATGTTGTCCTGAAGACAGCATAGAACAAATGAAGTAATGATTTCTGGTTTCCTTGTTAACATCCTTAGTCCTGAGCTGCTGCATTGGTAAGGAAGGAGAGGTTACCAGTAGATGGAGCTGAAGAAATGAAGCTTTGTGCTGTCTTGTCCTATTAAATAAAGGACCACAGCCTTTGCTCTATGGCTTGAGAAACATGTAGGAAAAGAAGATAAATGTAGTATCAGCAACTACATATTGTTACTGAATTTCAGCAAAGATCAAGCAAAACTAGTCAATTATGTCAGAAAAAAAAATAGATTTGAGAGAAATGTACCCATTGAGTGTGAAACTAGGTATTAAAATGTCTTTGCGTTAAATCCATCTAGTGACATACTGTGGTATGTAAATGAATGTAATGCTGAAAAGTTGTTTTAAATGGCAGCTCACTTGATTCCACAATAAAATAGTTGATAAGAAAGGAGAGCTGAAATCTTACATCCCATAACTAAAGAGAAAAGTGTATACCAGAATGCAGTAAACTAATTCAAATAGAGCAAGTAAACTGGTTCAAATAGAACTAGGTCTGTTTGGCTCAACCAAGAAAGCCAAGTAATAAACTGCTTTGGAGTTTTCTGGCTCTTTTATATCTTTCATAACCTTAATGAAAAGTTACGAAAGATAAAAAAATTTTACCAAGGTAGCTTAGGCTCCTTTGCATTATCTCTGGGGACAAACTCAGGAAGGTTATAGCTATAACAAAAGCAGGGTGTTGATTCTCTTCTGCAGTAAGGTTCCTCCAGATATATTTCCCTCCAGATATATTTCACTTTATCCCTCTCACTTCACTGTCTCTGCTCCAAAAAGCTGGCTGTCTTAAACTACTCTGTACTGCATGTGCTGCCAGAGTGCTTGACCTTTTTCTGACTTACTAACTGGCCTGAAGTGGTGGTGAGCATCCACACATTTTCTTCCCTACCAGACTCCTCTGTAATGAGCTTTTTTTGGGGGTGTGTAACAGCTGTGCAGTCTTGCACTAAACTAAGTGTTTCATCCTAATGGCAAAAGGGATGGCCTTGAGCTTATGGGGCTTATGTGTTTTCTAACAAACGACACATATGCAGCACAGGAAATGATGTATTTAATGTCTTGCATGACCAAGAATTGGAGCTCTGCCTTAAAACTAAATCTCAAGGCAGAAACCCTGGGAAATTTTGGGAAACACTAGCAAGAATTGGTGTTGACAGCCCTTTTGTTTTTGGCATGGCTTTTTGTTTATCTTCCTGATACTATGCTACATTCAATTCCTTTAAAAAATGGCAATCTCACCTTGTGAGATGAGCACTGGTGTTAACTCTGACAGAATACATACTCTGAAAGGTGCTTTGAGTTATTTCTGTGTATAGAGCACTGCTTACAGAGGGGTTACATACTCCCTCCCTGTAATTTGATACAGAAATACCTCCACCCAGATGGTTTTCTCTGCTCTTTCTTTCTATTACTTTATTTTGTTTTTCTTCTCTCTAGCAAGATACTGGAGCACTGTTTAGGTTAAGATGAAATATAAACACTAGGCTTGTAGTAGGGATAAGGTCAGCACTCAGTGCTTCTTGGCTTCTGTTTCTCTGTTGTTACACCAGAAAACCCTTACAAAAAGCCATCTGTATTTCCCTTGTTCATGGAGTTTTGTTGTCATTCTCATACCTGCCTTTTTCTGGTTTCCTATATATATCTTTTCTACTGTGTATTTTGATACTGGACAAAATGTAGCACATGATTTGTACGACAAACAACTGAGACCTGAGATCCAGGTCATGGAATTCCTGGCTATCTGGAGAAAGGATTTACAAGCTGTCCCTTAGATACTACCTGACCTGTCCTGTCAGCAGATTTTCTCACACCACAGGGGACTTGTGCCTTACTCCCACAGTTGTTCTAGACAACAGAGCAAGTTAGTTTAACAAGACACTTAAACCATCATTTATAGCCACAGAACTATTGGTAAAATACTGGTGTACCAGACTGAGCTCTGGGCTCAACTACTTATTTTTACAGATGGATAGCCAATATCCTGGGCTTGCATGAGGAGAAGGTCCAGCCAAATCCCTTGAACCTGGTTGAGAAAGTCCAAGTGACTTGGTCCTTATTATCCAAGTGACTTGGTCCTTATTATCCAAGTGACTTGGTCCTTAGTGCTCTTACAAGTTACATGACAGCAAGCTCAATCCTTTTCAGTTACTTAGTAGGTCCTCCTTTGGCTGATAACATCATCTCCATTATTAGCTTCTTTAAAGTTTGTGTGAAGAAATTCTGGACAGCATTGTATAAGAGTTGCCATGGAAGGATGGAGGGAGGTTTAGGCATCTATAGTTCCAGACTATGTGTTTTCCTTCTCTCTTTTTGTTTGTTTGTTTTCTTGGTGTTCGGTTGGTTGGTTGGCTTTTTGGAGTGTTTTTGGTTTATTGGGGTTTTGCTTGGTTTTGGTTTTGTTAGGTTGGTTTTTTGTGGGTTTGGGGTTTTTGAGGGAGGAAGAAGCATCAAAACCTCTAAATACATTCAGAAGGATTTTTCCAGTGCAAATTTCTTAAAATGCCTCTGAAATGCATTCAGCCTGGTCTCTGAAAAACTAGTGCTTATATCAAGTGTGACTTGGACCCACTTCCTCCCTCGCAGGAAGAGAAATTACTACTTGCTTTTTCTAGGTTTTTCCCCCCAGTTTCCATGGTGCTTTTGTTGACCAGGAGACAGGATAAGTCTGAGGAGCCTTTTGTGAGCTCTCAGTAATAAAGTTTGCACTGGCACTGGAGCCTTGTGTGTCCCCCTCAAACTTCCTGACGGGCTCCCCAGAAATTTGTTTGTTTTCCATACACACACTTACTTTGATAAAATAAGGCTGCACTGTGTGGTAGGAGCTGTTCTCCATGGAATTTCAGGCGTGTCTGTTAAGTATAAGCTAGCATATGTAAAAAATAGAGAGGTGTCTTTGGCTTGCTTCTTTGCCAGACATTTTTCTTGGGCTGTTTTTGCAATCTGTTTCCCTTGCAACACACTTCCAGAATTATTTTGATTAATCTTCCCATAGCTTATTAATCTAACTTCTCATGGGTTTTCAGGACACAAGACTGAGTCTGACAGACTCATGTTTCACTATTCCTTAGTTCTTGCAGTGTTAAAACCCCTTGCCCAAAGGTTGACAGCAGGGCATTCACAGCTTGCAGGAAATGTTAGTTTGCTGGGATGAGCCTCGTGTTTGCATTAATTTTTAGCTTGGAAAACTTTGATTTTTGCTGTAAGTATTCATCAGGTGGAGAAGGAGAAGTTTAAGAGTTTCAACATAGTTGAAATGTTAATGCTAGATGCAGAAGGTAGGTGTGTCATTACAAGTGTTCTGACATTGAAATGTTCTTGACCTGAAGCTGACCTGTGAGTGTCAGCTGGGAAGTCTGAGAAAGTGCTCACACAGAGCTTGGTAAATACATTAGGTTTATCATTCCTCCCTCAGCTTCCCAGTGGCAACACTGAAAAGCAGGTGGGAGCTCTCTTCCATAATGTATTTATTTTCTTAAATTTCAGTAAATTTTTTTTTTCTCTTTAAATCCTGTATTTTCTAGAAAGTGAGACTTGGGTCATCATTGTCCAGCCTCGCAAGTTGCAAAATACTGGTGGAGCTAATTGTGGGCATTGTACAGCACTTGTAGAAAATGTGTGCTTCTGGAAAGATCCATCGCTGTATTTGTAAAGCTGGATAACAATAACTAGAGTTTGAGTGTTTCTCAGTATAGAAAAACATGAAGTAAAGTGTTGAGGAGTTAATTTTGCAGCATGAATACCAAGTTCAGTTTAAAAGGTTGAACCTCTTATGTGGGAGACACTGCTGAGGGTGAAGTGCATCTTTGAAAGCGAGACAAAGATGGATCTGTCTTTCTGCAGAGAACACTGCATGTGCACTCACAGCTGACTGATTGGAGGCTGTAATTCCAGAGAAATGGTACATTGTTTTATTTAGCCAGCCATGGGTGGGCACTATCGCACAGCGGAAACTTGCCAAGCTACAGTAGCAGCCTGCCTCTTAAATTAACAGACTGAGGTGGTGGCTTGAGTTTATTCAATTTTTGCTTTGAAGAATCAGACATGCAATACAAAGGGTGTCCAAGACCTTTCAGAAGTTTTGCCCTGAGGCCAGTAACATCCTCTCTGTCGGAGTGATGGCTTCAAGCTTTTCCCTTAGGAAGCTTCTTGCTTGAGGCTCCTGGCATGTAAACTTCCAGAGGTGATAAAAAACCATCAGAGGTAGCTTATACCTGAGTTTATAATTGTCTTTTAGTTTGGGATCATTAGGGTTTCACCTTATTTCTAAATGAAAGCCTGAGTGTCTCCAACATCCTGTTGCTTCAGGAACTGCCATGCCACGTCATTCACAAGCCATAGAATTTGACCACAAAAATAGCAACAGTAGAGTTTCCAATCAGCATTGCAGTGAGCCTTGTGGGCCTCCCTCAGAGTATGCTTCCTTGCCATCTTCTCACTGGAGGGAACCTTTTCTGCTTGTCTGAAATCCATTTTTCCTTGTTGAGTAGCCTCTGCTTGTAAAAGATGGTTGCCGAGTCAGCAGGATTTCTTTATTTCTGACTGCTGATTTGTATTATTTATGACTTATATATTCCAGACAAAGGCAGTGAAGAGGTGCTAGACTTGAAAAGTTATTTGACAAACAGTAATGAGCCTCTTGGATGGAGAAGGAGGAAACTTTCTTTTTTTAGCATCAACAGTGCTAACAAGGAATTCTTAAAGTTGCAGTGGGGCTCTGGCCTGGATTTGGTTTGATGGGTTACATGTCAAATATATTCAACAGTACAGAAGGATGTGTCTGTAACAATGAAATTGCAGACATGCACTTTTTTCATTGTGGAAGCCAATCCTAAACTACCTTGTCATTTTCAACCACTGCTGCTACTTCACATCAGAGGGTACTTACCTATCTTTTTTCTTTCAGTCTGCATTAACACTTTTATGCCCTGTATCTCCACTTCCTCAAAATCTGCTTGTAATAAAGACTTGGAACATGAGTCTCAAAGGAGTATAACGTGCACCTTCAATGCGTCCATTTGAGCTACACAAATGTCTTTAAATATCTTTTCAGCATTTGAAGATAATGGAATGCAAGGTCTCAGTTTGTGCTTCTCTGGGCTTGTGCACACTGCGTACAGCAAATCCATCAGTGCTGGTTACCAGAGCCTGCAATTGCCATGACTGTTACTCATTAAACTGAGCATTCAGATTTATTCTCCAAACCGGGAATGACTTTTTTTATCCCTTACCTGGAAGAAGATTCTAAACACATGAATTATTACCCTGCAAATCTAGAGATGACCAAAAAAAAAAAAAAAATCAAGGTTATGAACCTGTGTTTTGGCCTCATGGTGTGTTCGAGTTGTTGCATGTCATACAGGCAAGGTAATACTGTGCATGTGCAACACTTGTAAAGTAAAAATAGCTCATGGATTTTTACTTTACAAACTTGGCACAATCTGTAATTCTGGCAATGACCCTGGTGAAAATACACATGGTGCACATGTGCTGAAAATTTGTTTTTCTTCAATAGAAGAAAGAATACAAGGCTTCTAGTGTGTTATCAAGGGTTTCTAAATTGTGCAAAATATGTTTTTGGAATGGTATTTCATGTATGTATTTGGCTGTATTTCACAATGTTGTTAATTTCCTGGTTTTGATGTACATTTCTTTTGCAAATGACCTTCATTAGTAATTACTCCTCTATTTTGACTGTTTTAAAAAAAAGTATTTATTTTCAGCTGCCCAAAGGCAAGTGAGAAATGAAAAATTTTCTTGCTATCAGGGTAATAAGTGGCTACTTGCACTCCATGTGGATTGTGATTGAGTTCAGTTTTCATCATATGTGGTTTTAAAGAGCTAAAAGAGTTCTGCCAACCCTTAAAGTATAAAAGCAGCTGTAAAGTGCTCTAAAGAGGCAATATAAAATATCACGCATGTTGTTTAATGACTAAAGAAACTTACAACTCTTTTAAAATGAAAATTGTGAAGGGCTTTAGTTGACTCTATTGACTTTTGGCAGACCTTACTCAAATGTCCAGTTCTTAGAAAGCAGCTTCAGGGTGTAAGTACCACAGCATTGTTGGTGATGACAGACTAGTGGGTGCTGCATTGTTGCCCTGGGGTGAGGGAATGTCACTCCACATCTCCATTTCACAAGTTCTCCTGTTCTAGCAAGAGGCATTTATTTACTCTTCCCTGATTTCTGAACAGTGATTCTCTGGAAGCTGCCCAGCCTGCCCCGGTGAGGAGCGTCCCTGCCTGCCAGGACAACGTGGATGTGAGACCTGCTCCTGCCAACTCCTCACCTGCCACAGTCCTCAAGCCAGTGGCACCCCTGGGTTCTGCCAAGGGCTGGCAGCCTCCAAGCCAAGCAGGTAACTTCCAGAGAGGCTTTTTCTTGTTCACCTCAAGGCCTTTGGGTGGCTCAGCAAAACAAAAATTCACCTTGGGCGTAAAAACAACAGGCTTCAAATGGCTGTTTGTGGGGTTTGAGAACAGGCCAGTTTGCTGGGAAAAGAGGAGAAAAAACAATTTATCCATTTTAGTAAACTGGTAGCCCTTTGTAAGTAGCCTCATAGATGCAATTAGTTTCACAAACAAAATCAGTTGCCTCACACCCTTATTAAAGGTATTTATACCAATTTATACCATATATGTATATATACACCCCACAGTTTAATCTTGCTGCTTCCCATGCCACTGTAGATTCAAGCATATCCCATGCTATTTCAGGTAGGAATATTGACATATGTTGATATTACCCATATACATGTTTTCCAAGTGATCTTTTCATAAGTACTAATTAATTTAAAAAAGAGATAAAAAAGGCTGAAGCACTAGAGCGTTTATGTATTTGACATCTGTAGGTTTTATTTGAGCAGGGTGCCAGATTATTATGTAGGTTTGGATTGCAGAGATTTGTGTAAAAGTTCTTACAAGGACAATTCACATAGCTGCTACCTTTGAATGAACTTTGGTGATTTCTAAAGCTTTGAACTCGCACTAGAATGTGTTATATCTGGAAAGCATTCTGTTTTCTTTATGAGCACTCCTATGTTATTAGATGATACAGATACATTTGTATGTGTAACTGTGTATTAGGTTTTCATAGTATTACATGCTATGGAGTAATTTTTTTCATAGTACTACATTGAAGTAATTTTTTAAGCTGAATCAGTCTTTGGTGCTGAATTAAACTTGTGTAGTAATTTCAAAGGATCTGGGAAATCTGTATTATTAATTAAGCTTTAGCTTCAGATTTTTCTTGCTAATATGAGATGAGTAGACTTGATTCTGTTTCTGACAGGATCAATTATGCTAAATAGCTCTGTTTGCTTGGCTTTGTTCTATGTAAGGGTTTTCCCTCTTTTGAAGTATATTCAGTCCCAAAACGGGACTATAGAAGCCCTGGCATGAAAATAAAGAAAAAAAATACGATGTTAATGCTTCATGTTTTATAATGGCTTTGGCACTTCTGATTGAATGCTGTGGTTGGTAACAAGTTGGTGTATTTTGGTTGGGCTGTGCAGTTCTGTAGGAAGCCTCAAGATGGCAATGCACTGTCATTGCTGTACTTTGCCTGGCAAAATGCGAGTCTGCTAATGAGGGCAAGGTAAAGACATCTTAAACTTTACGTCAGTTTCATTCCAGCATTGTTTTACTTCTCAGAGTTAGCTAGCATTAGAAGGGGAAAAAAAACCTCAAAATGAACAGGAACAACAGAAGCCCCAACACTTTTTAAAGTTACCTTTTTGGTAGCATGTGTGCTTAAACTTTTGTGGGCATGTCATAATGCTGCATTTTTCTAAGTGACTGGTTGTGTTTCACAATTGATATAACTTTCTGTCTCACCAAGTGATGAATTATTTAACTTGCATAGAAACCACCCATGATTTTGGACTTTCTGTAGTTCCACACTTATTTTGAGTATGTTGGTAGGTGTTTCACTGCCAAATCCTATTAGCATATTCTAGTATTAATAGGAGTCAAATGTTCAAAATAGCCTTTTTTTTTAAAGATATTCATGAAGGAGAGAGTTTTAAAGAGATTACTTAAACTACACTTGATTCTGTAGTGCTCTGAAAATCTATGCCTATGCTCTTGCATAATGTGAATTTTTTTTTTTTCCATCAGAGATACCGAGTAGGCAGGTGAGAGGGAAATCCAGGCAGAGAATTTTTGATTGTTATGTTCCAGAACAGCTTAAAGAAAGCTTAGAAACTTCATACTGGTAGAGAAGCTGGTGGAAAGAAACAATCATGAGGATGTCACCTTTGTGCTGTCTTGATGAAGGGTTCTGAGATGCACTAAGTTCCAAAGAAGCAAAGCCATTATCTCTCCCCAAAAGTATTGGGGGAGCCAGAAATAAAAGCTATAGGATAAAGAGGCATTGAAGACTCAGAGTTCTCTAAAACTGGGAAGTACAAAGATAATCCAGCAGTGTGAACAGCAACTGCCCAGGAGTTAAGGAGGTGGGAAGAGTATGATGTCCCAGGAGCCAGAGGAGTTTCAGTTAACATTTGCACCTTAGGAACACAGAGAATCACCCACTGCCATGGGAAACCGGTCTGTGCTTGTCCCCTGTAGGTGGAACAGCAGTCAGACAGGTAAAACTGTTTCAATAATTGAATGTTTTGCTAAAATTAGTCAGATGTTGAAGAAAAAGCAAGACTATAAGTGTTTCAGAGAATGCTTGGACTTCAGTTCTGCTGTTTCTTTGCAGTCTGAGCATAAAGTTTTCCTTAAAGTAAAATTTCCAGTGCTCCACAGGCCAAACAAAATTTGGCTTCATAGGCCATAAGGCTGACAAAATTCTAGACAAAAAAAGTCCTTTGATTTCATAGTTTGAAGTCTACCTTAGGAAATAATTAGAAGGAAGATACAATCTTATGTAAATGTATAGTGGTGTGCTATTAATAGCAGAAATGTATTGGGAGCACAGTTTTGTAGCTCTGATACCACTCACCCTTTTAATGAATATTGTTTCTAACACCAAGTTGTTTCCAAAGCAAAATAGGCATGTCACAGGATTTTGTTTGTGCCTGGGGAAGCTGTAAGGTGCTGATTGATGGTGTGGTGTGAAGATTACCAGTGATTTTATTGTTGTGTGACTTCAGAGGTCTGTCATTTGGGTAGACAACATCTTTTCAATTATTAGTTGAAAAGATCTCTTTCTTGTATAGACCAGAGAATACCTTTTTTTTTGTATTTACCCTCACTGTAGGGGTTTGAGGTGATTTATTAATTGTTGTTGGTTTTTCTTTTTTGAGATTGTGCAGAGATACCTGAAGGGTGCTGAAGGTGTCAGGGATTTTGTTGTGAGGTATGAGCTATTTCATGACCTGGCCACTTGATGGTTCAAAGTTGAATGGCTGAGTGAGTGAACCTGGAGATGCTTCAGGGATTGGGTTTCTCTCTACATAGGTCTCATGATCCAAGTGGATCTCACAATGATAGCGCCTTTGGGCCTGAATTATCCTCATTGGCTGTGGGGGCCATTCATGGAGTACCCATGAATGCTGCTATGCTAATTGTCCACTATGCTCGTAACAGAGGTTTTTTTCCTCTTTGGAACAAAATCCTAATATTATGGGATTCCTCAGTGGTTTGCTAGAGGAAAAGAGAGATGGCTGCCTCATGCTTTCTTTTAAGGCATGCGTAAGAAGCTCAATAATCTCCAATTTTTTTCTATTGCTGAAACAAGTAAAAACAGACTGTTACTGTGCGTTATATGTGCAGATTGGAGTTTATAATAGTTCTCACTTCATTTTTGTTGAGCTTCATTATGAAGCTCTACTCACCTGACAGAGGAAGAAGATTTTTACAAGATTATTTTAAATTGCAAGAATGAAATAACCCAGAGCATCCTGGCTACATTGCAGTCAGCTATTCTATATTTGATAACTATGACTGTACACTTACATAGCATGGCTCACCCCCAAGGAACCCCAAAGCCCTTTCTAGTCCTGGGCAAGGACACAGTGCATGCACAGGAATGGCTTTCACTCACCACTGCCACGCAGCCACCTCGTGGGTGACAGATGACAGCTGCTTGTCAGCGTGCCGTGACATTCCACGGCAACTTGAAAGGAAGTGAATAGCACCGTGGCAAATTGAGGACAATCTCAGAAGGTGTAATTGCCTGGTAAGCACAGCTACACCAGCTGGAGTCAGTCCAGCAGACAAACTGTTCTCAGGGAGAGTGCAGCAGGATCTGTGATGGTCAGAAGCAGTTAGGACTTCCAGTGTTAATTTTCTCCTATGAAATTGCCTTCTCTTACCCGACATCTTTCAAACCTGTTGCTGGGGGGGTGAGCTGCTGAGGCATGGGGACTGTAGGGGCTGTGTGCCAGGCACTGGACTGCCAGTCCCACACCCTGCCTTCCAGTACAGGAGCTGGGCAGGCAGCATCCCGCTTGCCTGCTGGGGTCCCGTGGGATGGCAGGGGGCCTGTGGGGAGCTGTTACAGCTGGTGGCCAGAAAGGCTGGTTTGCTTCTGGGAAAGTAGAGTTTCATTGCAGTTGATGCCCTTTGTTCCTCCTGGGCTTTGCAGCTGAGTTAGAAGAATGGGATGGGGGAAGGTTTGTGGTAGAAGCATTCAAAGCTGTTGTTTTAAGTGACCCTTTCCCAGTTTCCTTATTCCCAGGATCTCTCTCAGGCTGGTATCACTGGGATATATAATCCCCTTCCAGCAGAGCTGCTAGGGAATGTCAGCATATTTTGCAATATGCACAACTGTCAGTTGCCTAATCCTGAGCAAGCACATGTGTTAAGCACATGATCCCTTCAGCAGAGGGAACACACTTAGAAACTGGCTGCAAGCGCATAAAAAGTACTCCCCAGACAACTGTGTTTTAAAAATTCTGCTATTTCCTTGAGGTTGTTTTTGTGTACTTGGTAACCTTGAATTTACCTTCTCTGGAGTTATCCATAGGATAACTTTCTTGCTGCATTTTCTTTTTTATATCCCATTCCTGAAATAATATGAAAATTTTAAAAGCAAAAGAAAATGCAGGCCTGTTCCTAGGCGTGACTTGACCTTGTGCTCCATTGGCAGTTTGCATCTTTGTTTCCTTCCTTGCTACTTATTCTGCTACTTATTTATGTAGAGAAAATGGAATAAAAATTATATGTGAAACTGTGGAGTTTGGCCATCAGGGCAAACAGTATGGAGCTGTGTAGAGGGCGGAAGGCTCTGAGATACATTGGGCTGTCACAAAATGCTTGTACTGCCAGTAAGTCCTTAAGGGATTAAGTACCATAAAGGGATGGACTGCAGCACTTTTCGTCCTTGTCACTTTTGTTTTTCTGTGTTTCATTTGTAATTGCAACAGCCCCTACATCAATTCTGTTGGTCTTACAGGCTATGGCTACACAGGCAGGGTAAGTTAAGTTGATAGCTTTGGGAATACTTCTGCATGGAAAAGCAACCAAACTATTGTGTCAGCATCACGGTGATCATAAAGTTCTGCCATTTTGTTTTTAGGACCCACTCATAATAACTTGTTTCCTTTGTAGAACAGGATTTTATAAGCAGGACTAATTATAGGAGCTCAAGGAGCTACTTGCCCATTGAGGGCCAAGGTCTGAATATGGGGAAGAAACTGGGTTAACACTGCTAGTTGTTAGGACAAATTCTTACATCGTTGGTATGGCTCCTGTTAAAAATAGTTCCCAAAAGAGTTCCACCATTTTTCACCAAAAAAGATTGTTAAAGGTTGCTGCTCCATGATGTAGTCACCATTCATGAAAGCAGAAAGCCTTCTCCATTAAAGTATTATGATTGACAGGTCAAAATACAAAACCTTTCTGATCCTGGTTTATGGACTGTAATTAATTTTTCATCTAATCTAGATTATTATATCATCATGTGACAGCAAACCACAAGAGTTTGTTCTTACAAGTTAATTAATGTGAAGTCGCTTAGCCAAGCAAAACCCATTGTGAAACAAGAGTAATTTATAAATGTTAACCTTAACTTGATGACAGTATGAAATTTTAACTCCTGTAGAGTTAGTGAAAAAATTAGTGTGTTTCTAAAACTTGAATGTTTATGTTTAAGAAGGGGCAGATCATAGTAATGATGCAGAAATGTACCACCTGCTTTTCAGAGACAGAATGGCCTGGTGTACCTCAGTACAAGATCTGCCGAATAGAAACTCAGCTTTTCTGTAACAAACATGACCTTAGACAATTTTCCTATGTTTTGGTTTTGCCAAATTCACCTGCTATTGCACCAAATTGGGCACTTAAATTAATTATTTGCAGTACTTGGACAGATGCATGTTTCTTTGTGTTCCTTTAAAAAGAGATGCAGAGATTTTTTGGCTCTATGCTTATTTCACACACATCAAGTGGGAACATTCAATGATTTTCCAAATTCGATGTTCATTGTCTTTGATTTGTTAAAAAGTAACTTCTTGTCACAGTTTGACTCACCAGATCAGTTCCTCTCCATTAGCTATCTCCAGCTCAGAGCAGTGGTGTCCTGTTCAGATGCACAGGTGTAGGGCATCCAAGAATTATGCCTAATATTTGTTCAGCAAAGGAAAAGCCAGTATTCCTCTGGTAAATGCATTCTTATTGGAATTCAGTGTTAAATATCAGCTTAATGAAACTGGCAGATAATTTACAAGAGACTGGACAGACATGCTCTCTGCAGGCATAGCCAAGCTGTCAAGTTCAGAAGAGGAACTAAAAGCAAGGGGGGTAAAATCTTATCTGCAGAAAGCTACCAAATGGGTTTCTATACTGCCCCTGAAGAGAAATGCAACACTGTAGTACAGGACTTGTTTTTGTCTTTCTTCTTGAGTCACTTTTTCGATAAAAGCAATGCCAGTTGTGCCAAATTTGTGACGGTATGTGATGTAACAAATCAGAAGGAGACAGGCTGAGCGAGCCAAAACCACCATACTCATTTTAATTAAGATGCTTTACAGCTAATTTACCCGGAGCCTTTCCAGTTGAAAGGCTGGTTACTAACACAGGAACTAGTCCCTCTAGTTGCAGGGGCTGTTGAAATGGGGCCAAGGTGACACCTGTTTTGATTTTCCACGGGTGCATACAGCTTTCACCCAGCATTTAAAGACATGATAATGGTTTAATTCATCCTGTCCTGCCTTTAATCAGCAAAAGGAGTTTAGCTCTGACTGTGTTTCCAAGACTTCATGAGAAACAAAAGAAACAACTACGGAATACAGGAGTTGAACTTTGTGTTTGTTGGGGGGAGTCTTTTTGAGGTTTTAGCTTTTTTCTCACCTTGTACTTGCCCCGTAGCATTCTGCACTGAACTTGTGTGATTTCGTGCGGGCCTGGGAGTGGATGGGGTGTTGCATGCAGCCAGAGCAGTGAGCTGACAGCAGAGCTTTTCAGACACATTGCTTCATCCGGCCATCTGTTTGGTTTTGAGGGAAGAAACAGGAAGATTTCTTATACTACAGATATATTACGAAAAGTCAGAAAATTGGACATATGAAGCTTTATATTTTCCATTTATAATACAGTAGTTTGATTGCAGTGTATAAATCACTGAGTTGGAGCGCTTTAAAATGAAGTTCTGGCACTCCCACTGCTTCAAGTAGCATTGTTATTTATAGATATTACATGAAGGCTGATGTTATGTTTAAGTGAGCGTTAAACAGTTCAGGCTGTTGTATTGTTGCTACGCACCAGAGAACCTCTGTCAAAGTGACTTTGGCACCGCTGCGTATCCGCCTTTCTCCCTTTGTCTTCCAAACCTTTCAGCAGTGTTTGCAGTTATCCATGTGCTCAGCGATGGAACAACCTATTGTTAGACTAACAAGGGCAAAGTCACACTGGGATTTTTAAAAAAGAGAAAAAAAAGAGGCAGTTCTTTACCCTGCCTAAAAGATTGTTAAATATTAAACTGGCCATACCAAGGAGTTCAATGAAAGCAAACACTGTGGGTTTGCTAAACTTAGACCTAATAAAGTAGAAAGTTAATAGTCAGGGACAGAGTGTTTTTGGTTTTAAGGAAAAAAAAGCAATGACAATACATCAGTGTAAATCAATAGTGCTTTACAATGTTTAATTAAAAAAGAGTGAAGGTGAAGTGAAGCCTACAAAACTCCAAAATTTGGCCATAGACATCTTTTCATGATTTGCACAGAACCCAAATCTCTCTGGTACTCAGGTCAGAATAGCTTCTGCTGGAGTGTATAATTCTTATGAATGATTAATTTTATTTATGAATTGAATTTATTGATTTTAGTTTTAAATCTTCAAACCACCCACAAAAGTTGCTGTCGTCTTTCCCATTTCAAGCAACAGAGGTGGCAACAGGAAAATATGCGTGATTTTCTTTTCCATTACTAATCAGTCTCCATTTGCAATTAAAAATGTGCATGCACCTTGACACATCTTGGATAATGGGGCATCTATCTCCCCAGTACTCCTTGAGAACAAAGCTGCTGATCATATGTGTAAAATACAAAAAGCAGAGTATAAAACAAAAACTAAAGGAGAGCTCAGACTGGTTGCTAAGAGTTGAGAGGTTTTCTCTTAGATTGGGTGTAAAGATTTGTACCTACTTTGGCATTCCTCATGTGCCCTGGTAAAATCCTCTCACTGCAAGAAATAAACACCTGCATCAGGTTTTTCGGGCCTGATGTTTTTAAATCAAGTAGTTGAGTTTCAACTGAAAGATTTTCAAGGGAATGGAGAAGAGAAGGGAGGAGAAGAAAAGATGTGAACTCAGAGTATCCCCATCCTGTCTGCAGTAAAAAACATCTTGTCCACTGGAGTGTTAAACTTGCTGTTGAAGTAGAAGGCGTATATGGGAAATATCAGTGTTCTATCTAAACAAGAAAACAGGCCTAATATTTGAAATTCTCTGGCTACAAGAGGAGAAATAGTGTTTGGAAGAGTACTGAGAATTCATACAGATTTAAGTGGAGCATTATTAATGGGGTTTTTTTAAATCAAAATCAAACCAACTAAATGAAAATGTCACCACCAACAAAAAAATGGTCTGTGGGTTTCAGTGGAAGTAATGAACCTTTGGTGAAATTACTGAAGTGTTAAAGGTATGTTTGTGACCTGTGGAAAGACAGAAGTGGCCAATAAAAGCTATCCTCCTGCTGGTGTTCAGAAGGAAATGAGGAAGACAAAAGGCTGAGGCAAATCAAGCACTGAGGAAGGGAGAACGATCTATGGTGAAAAAAGAAAAGAAATAAATCTAGAGAACTATAGAAGGTTTACAAAGAAGCCAGTATATCAAATAAGGTATTTGATATAGGTATAGATATTACAGTACTTGACTGGTAGGTTGTTGACTGTGCAAGACCAACACGGTCTTAATGTGATTACCAGCAAAGAGAAGGAAAATCCTTGTGAGAATGCTGGGGGCACAAATTGGGAGCATGGGCAGGGAGTGTCCTCAACACTAAACGCCCAGATTGGTGTTACTCAGGTCACAGCTCTTGCTTGACACAATATTAATTTGTGTGGTTTCTATTATGTTTTGCTTAAAAGAGAGTTTTTGTTATAATGTGATGGACTACCTCCTTCTCTCACTTTTAGTGCTTTAAATACCTCAGAAATGACCGATCTAACAGCTTTGTGTAGAAGGTTTACATAGACAAATTCTCGTCCTGGCCAGTAGTAACTTTGAAGTTAGGTAGTATTCAGAAAAGAATCATTCATAAAAACAACAGTAATGAAAGCTGTAATGAGAACAAAGAAAAGGGAGCAATTGTGATGTTTGTGCTTTTATTTCCCCCCTTAAGCAAGCAGAAACACTTTTTTTAACTACACAGTGCAAACGAGACAGCTGATGTGTCTGAATGGGCTTTGGGATTCAGTAGATAACCCAAACAGAAATTAGCAATACACTAGAAGCTGTGTTGCAATTTGATTTATGGCAAAATCAGTCTTCAAACAGATTTGGGTTTAGTGTGTATTCCTGTCTTCTCATGAAATGGGATCTGAAAATTGAAAAACCATGTGTGATGACAGAGGAGGAAAGTGCTATTAATCAACACCACCTTTGTTCATGTCTTCAAAGCTGTTCTGCCACCTTTTTCATTTTTATCTCTTCCTAGGTTTTCAGCTTAGCAGGCATTTATAATCTAAAGTGAGCTACAGTAGCGGAGTGACTTGTTCAAGACCAAGTGCCTCTATTCCTAAATTCTTTCCACTCAGGAATGTTGAATGTTTCAAAAATAAAGATGTTATTTTTTCAAGATATTGCAAATTCATTAATTATACATGAAATATAGTCTTGTTTTAAAAAAGAAAAAAGAAAACTAAAACAAGCAAACCTTATGAGTTGTTATACTTTTTGCTACTTCAGGTTCTGAAAAGGAACCAAAAATATATCAGTCTTGAAATGATCTGAGAAATTTTTGCAGACCAACCACTTAAACAAAAAATAAAAAAGATATATGAGTATATTTCTTCTTCATCCACAGAAAGAGTAAGCAAAAGCAGGTATTGAGCCCAAATCAGCAGGGTAATACCACGTCTAATTACAGTATAAAAGCATTGGTTTTAAACAGGATTTCTCTTCCAGATGTGTTAGCCCAGATGTGAGTAGAGGAGGGGGTTGCTAAAGTTCATGGTAATATTTTGATTAAACAGTGCAGTGCTTGACTATATTCTGTAAATAGCACAATATTGGCATTTATGTTGGATTTTC
Source organism: Agelaius phoeniceus (assembly GCF_051311805.1). Classification (NCBI taxonomy): domain Eukaryota; kingdom Metazoa; phylum Chordata; class Aves; order Passeriformes; family Icteridae; genus Agelaius; species Agelaius phoeniceus. Next base: position 22,993,280 of record NC_135268.1, read on the forward strand.
TGTGGATTCAGTGTTGCTTAAATCTGTCTTCTCTGTGAATTAGTATGGCACTTCTCTTTCAGCAGGGAATGCAGTGTTTGACCTGAAAAGTACTTGCAACTGTTCTGTAGGACAGAGGCTGCTCAGTATTGCATTAATGGAGATGAAGAGAAACAATTTTTCATTTTTTTCCTGGAAGATATGAAAAACAAGAGTGGACAAATAGCACAAAGATTAACAGCACTACAAACTAGATTTTTGGCAAAGCTTCATACCAATGCCTTGGAGAGCTGCATCTTTGCAGCAGAAGCATCATCCTGCATTGTCCAGTGTCTCGGTCATTGCTTGGTTGTTTGCCTCTGAATTTCCACTCAAGTCTTAATTTCACTCTTTGATTTACAAGCTTTAGCAAAGCTGGACTCAAGACAGGGCACCAAGTAAACACTTCAGGTTTCTTTTGCCTGTGGTTACAAACAAAAGGCTATGGAAACGTGGGCTTTTTTATAATGTACTTGAAGAAGAAAGATACCTCCTCTTGACAGGAATAACTGCTCCCATAAAACCCATGTTGTTGTAGCTTGTATGTTACCAAGGTACATATATCAATAGAGGGAAAGGAAAAGCAGAGGACTGCTTGTTTCTTCACTAACCTTACAACAGTATCATTTGTGCCTTTCATTTTGTAAATGCATTTCTCAAACTCCATAAAAGCTTATGTCTGTTCTCCAGCTCTAAAACCCTGAGTACACATGGAATTGTGTAGCGTATACATTTCTGAAAATGTCAAGGTTTTATTTGTGTCGTACTTTTATAAGGAGGATGTGAACATGACCTTTGGACTGCTTCAGATTGGCAGAATCCACTGATCTAGACCACTGTTTAATTTCAATGTAGAAACAAATTTTGCTTATGCAGTACTCTAGTTTAAATTCCTACACATGTTGTATTGAATGCATGTTCTTGTTAACATGTTAGTAATGATGTATGATCTATTGCACTCACTGTGAAATTTTTTGAGTAGGTATGTCATTTTCTCCTGCCTCTATTCATATAATGATGTTCTTGGCTTCAGCTTTTGTATCTAAAACAAAAAAATGCCTTCACAGATTGTATATTCTTTTACCTAACTTCTTCAACATGTTAAAATTTGTCCACTACCTCTCTAAGTTAGCCAAAACCATTCTGTGTTATTTCACAGACATTTCATAAAGTAGGTAGGACTTTCTTGGTAACTTATTGGGGGAGGAGGGGAAAATGAGTGCTTTTTAGTATGTTCCTTTAAGGAAGCAAGTTTACACTGGACAATGATGTTAGGCAAATGCTGTTGGTTGCTTGTGTTTCAAGTTAATTTACTTGGTATTGAAAGATGGGCCTCTAAAAGCTTTTGGCATTCTTTCCCCAGCTCCTGTCAGTGGGTGGACATCAAACAGTATTAAATCACCTGGAACAACTGCCCCGAGTGAAAAAGCTGCAACAGCCCCTCAGCTGAATGAGCAGGACACGTTGGTTCAGCGGGCGGAGCATATTCCAGCAGGGAAGCGCACTCCCATGTGTGCACACTGCAACCAGGTCATCAGGTGGGTATTGCTTGCTGGGGCACTTTTGGGGAGTGCAGAATTGGCTCTATGGCCAGGCCCAGAGAATGGTCATGAATGAGTGAAATCCAGCTGGCCACTGGCCACCAGGGTTGCTCCCCAGGCTCTGTATTTGAGCATGTGCTGCTTAATATCTTAATCAATGGTCCAGATTGGGATCAAGGCCACACAGAGTCACACTTGCAGGTGACTAAGTTGGGCAGGAGTGTTGCTCTATTGGAGTGTGGGATGGCCCTGCAGAGGGATCTGGACAGGCTGGATCAATGAGCTGAGGTCAGATTTATGAGGTTCAGTAAAGTCAAGTCCTGTGTCTGTCATTTGGGTCACAACAACCCCAGGCATCACTACAGGCTGGGACAGAGTGGCTGGAAAGCTGCCTGGCCGGAAAGGACCTGGGGATGCTGATCAACAGCAGCTGAACATGAGCCATCAGTATGCCTAGGTGGCCAAGAAGGCCAGTGGCATCCTGGCCTGTATCAGCAACAGTGTGGCCAGCAGGACCAGGGCAGTGATTGTCCCCCTGTACTCAACACTGGAGACCACACCTCAAATCCTGTGTCCAGTTCTGGGCCCCTCACTACAAGAAGGACACTGAGGTGCTGGAGCATGTCCAGAGAAGGGCAGCAGAGCTGGGGAAGGGTCTGCAGCACAGATCCTATGAGGAGCAGCTGAGGGAGCTGGGAGTGTTCCGCCTGGGGAAAGGGAGGCTCAGGGAGGACCTTACCCCTCTCTACAGCTGCCTGAAAGGAGCTTGCAGTGATGTGGAGGTTGGTTCAAAGGAGTCAGCAGGTTTATAGTCAGGGCAGCAGTACTTTTATCATTCTTTTATCATTATGGAAATAATGTTCCTCATGTGGTAGGACATAGCCACAAGATGTGATGAGGAGGTTTAGATTGGATAGTAGGAAATTTTTTTTCACCAATAGGGTTGTCCAGCCCTCAAACAGGCTGCCCAGGGACGTCTTGGAGTCACCATCCTGGAGGTATTTAAAAGATGTGTAGATATGGCACTTAGGAACATGGCTCAGTGGTGGACTTGGCAGTGCTGAGTGAACAGCTGGACTGTCTGATCTTACAGGTCTTCTCCAACCTAAATGATTCTAGGATTCTGTTCATCCTGCAGCCTCTCTCACAGCAGGGCTTTGTTTTGCTGTTGTGGGTTTTGATTCTTTAGTCACAAGTGGTTTAAGGCTTCATTTTGGTAATGCAGAACACTATTTTCATGTGTGGTTTATCTAACAAAACTGAGAATGGAACTACTTTGGAGGAAAAATACTGTAAACTGCTAACAATCACAGTCCTACAGTCCTTTTTACAGAGAACCAGAAAGCTGGATGGAATGGAATAAATGTAAGACCAAAGAAAAGTAAGCAAGTTAGTTTTCATGTATACACCTATTGCAATAGAATTGGGACTATTAGCTGGTTGGAAACCCAACAGAAAGCGCAGCCATAGAAAGACTAATGTTGATTTCTAATGTGTAGCTTCTAACTGAGAAGAAGAAAAATAACATCCATAGAAAAAAAGCAAGTGATGTTTTAACAATTACTAGGACTGGATCGATAATAATTTCCTGTATTGCTGGATTTCAAGCTCTCTGATGGGCTCCCTGGTCTTTGGGCATAATGGTAGCTATTGTCCTTGACTTGTATGACATGGGTACAACACAAACACAAGTTTGCCAATAGAGATTAAGTTAAATAAGTTCTGCTGATCCCATAAGATATGCTACCATTAGCCAGAATTTTGTATGGAGGAAGAATTATATCTGGGTTGTGTTGTTCAGTCAGTGGTTTCTGACAATTAGTCATGATTGTCTCATTCAGAGAATTGTAATTGCTTTCATTGCCAATGTGCAAATCATCCTCGTTTTCATCCACCTTGCATTTTATTTTCCCCAAAATAGAAATCTTGTAGGATTATTGAAAAAAGTGCATTCTTCCAAAGTGTTTTTTTGTTGCTTATTCAGTCATTTGTATTGTTAAACTACAAGGGGAAAGTAATGGTTTTTTAATAGTATTTTAAAATTTATTTATCTATATCTCATGTTTTCAGTGGACAAAATAAGAGAGTCTACATTATGTTTCACCAAGATTAAAGAAAGAGACTTTTATTGATTAGAAAGTTCTGAAAAATGAGGAACTCCATGAGCTGTACAAGTTTCATTTGTTATAATAGAAAATCAGCCTTTCCACCATGGGTTTTTATAGCCTCTTGAGCCCTGGCTTGGATTCTACATCAAAACCAGCCAATGCAAATCACTTGGTCTTTAGGGGTGAACCGAGTCCAGCTTGTTTGCTTCCGTGAGATTTCTGTTGTGGTAGTTCATTACCAGTTCAATTAGCAGTGGGGTTAATTTTACAAGATTCTTTACTAATGGATCTGTCATGTTTTGGAAAATTACTCCTACTTCCACTGGATACATCAAGGAAATAAAATAAGATATGAACCTAACCCCCTTGAAGCAATAGAAAATACTTACACACATTGCCAACACAGGTGCACCTATGCCTCTTAATCCAGTTTTTTTTCTTCACTGAAAAATCAAAGATTAATATCAGAAAAAGTGTACTTAGTTTTGGGGTGAGATTCATCTGATTCCTTGAACAGTTTGGCCTATATAATAATTCTGTCTTTTTGTTCTCTGGTATTTGGATTTCTGTCCAGTAAATAACATGCAAGAAATTATTAATTTTCTTCTTTCTACTGTTATTTTAGTTTTAAACCAAACACAAAGTGCACTATATGCTGCATCTTTCATACAATAGGCTTCCTTGCCTTTTATTTAGAGCAGTCGTGGTTTATCAGGGTGTGCTGGTGCTCTGTGCTCTGGGGTCTTAGTCCTGAGCAGTTCTCCTCTCCTCTTGGTCCTTAAATCACTTTCTGTGGCTCCTCACTCCCCTGTTTTGATCACAAAAAAGGGATGAGCTGCTGCCCTCCAAGTAGGGCAGTCTGTTGGTCTGTGGAGCAACATTTACTCCTTAGTGGATAGTGAGGGCAAACTGCAGAGGCCCCACTTGACTGTACATAAGCCATTGTCACCTCTTGTAAGTGACACCTTTTCATGAATAGTAATTGGTACCCACATCTGACTTCTTTGTAATTTGCTGTTGGTGTTTAAATCCTTATATTTCTTCATATGTTAAATGCCTGCTCAATTATTAAAAGCAAGTGTTCCGAGATGAGTTGATGTGCATTAATCAATGCCAAATATGCCTCACGTTCACAGCATACAGTGGATGTGGAAGACTGCAATGGCATTTTGAGTTCAAGTTTTAGCATAATTACACTTCATGCCCTCAGTGGTAGCTTTACCTATGAAAAGGTAGGAGGAGGATCAAATGGCATTGCATTGTACATCTGTTTTGAAGCCAAAATGCATTCTGGAGTTGGTTACTTTACACTCAGGCATAGAATAACCATGGCTGGATGAGCCAAAACCTTTCTTAGAGATACCTTATAACTTTTTAATATATCTTCAATTATTCACACAGTGATTGTCTGAAGGTTTCAGTTTTTTCCAAAGCTTCATTAAGTAAGCTTTTCTTTCTGTGTCTAAAAGAATCAAAGCTGTAGGCAAACTAAATTTCTCTTGATCTACTTGCTGTGATGGTCTGGCAGACTTCTGGCATTTCCTGATGAAGACTTCTGGTTCCCAGACAACCTTACCAAGTTCTGCACTGCAGAGTTGGCTCTTCCTTTGAAGTCCAAATGTGTTTTCTCTGGATCACCATTGAGAACATACCCTTTGGCATGGCTGCTGTGAATGATGTCTTGCCTTTGTCACCTTTTCATAAAGCTTAATTGTTTTTAAAGGCAAAATAACACTAAGGAAAAAGTATAAATGGTGCTTCCCTTCAGCATCTCCTGTACACAAGTTGTATACTGTGGCATTTTCAGGGGAGGAGAAGAAGAAACTTCCAAGAATGTAGAACTGCTGTATGGTTAACTGTGAAGTGATTGGCCTTCCTAACAGATGTGGAAAGCCTTTTTGATCTCTTTACCACCAAATTTCAGTTCTGGCTTGCTATCATAATACAAGCCACATGAGAAACTGAATTGCTGGTGTAGTAATAAAATACATCACAATCATACTGATAAAGTTATATTCATTTATGAGCATTAAGCCATTGAAATTGCACTCATGTTTCCTTTATATTGTCACTTCTCCTTTCAGTTTGCCCCAGTACCATTGTTACATGCAGAACCCAGATGTCTTAGGTGACTACTAAAATCATGTACCTTTAGAATATTTGACTAGTTTGTTTTCATCTCTGAGTTCCATTCACGTGGTCTAGGTGGTGATGCCAGAAATTTATTCAGAAATGCTCAGCATGTCGGAGTAGCCTGGGGTAGAGGCACATTCATAGCCAACTGTTGCCAGCTGGGTCATCCCATATCCCATTTGACAGTAGGAACATGGGTTTTTAGCACTGCTTTTACAAATATGTTCTAGGTGATGGAGGCATGTGGGATTTTTATTGGTTTTGGTACTAAATGGAGAAGAAAAGAAAGATGAAGAATCTACAGCCATCTTCCTACCATTGCATCTCCCTAGCTACTTCTGTCACATTGCATGATCATGGGCATCCTGCCCCTTACTCAAATTGGGGCTTTAAAGTCCTTTTCAAGTTAATAGAGGAAATAAATACCTTTCATTACTGGAAGCTATCATTTTGATGGCAAAATTATGCTGAGACTGGGAACACCTCCAAGTTCTGAATATCATGTTTTAGTGTATTTTACATTGCAGGTATTTTTTCTTCTTCTTTTTTTTTTTCTTCCATGTGCTTTGGACAGCTTTTAAGCTGCAGCAATCATTAAGCCACAGTATCAGCTTGACATGTTTAAACTGCGGCCTGATTGAAAGTAAAACTGTATTTAGAAAGTGTTCCTCTGGACATGTGTGCACAGGGAGCCAGTGCACTAATGGAACACCTCACAGACATTGTGCAGGGCACAGCCCCAGCTGTCTGGGGCCTTTGGGAGAGGAACTCTGTAGGTGTGCTCTCAGGCTGTTCCTGGTCTGTCTGCGTTCCTGTGCACTGTCCTGAGTGGCTGACCTCAACATGTCAGGGCTGTAAACTCTGGAGAGCTAAATGCAGCAGATGTAAAAATTCCTTCTCCTCCTGTTGCTGGCATGCCTGCTTCCCATTGCAGAGCTGAGCCTGTCATTTCAGTGCAGATGGCCAGAAACTCAATCCCACCTGGAGCCGGGAGAGTGTCTTTAGTGTCAGCCCCGTGTTAATGAATCTGTTAAATTAGCCTGTGCTGACACAGCGCTCTGAGGGCACTTTGTTGTACATAAGGGCTTGTATTGTTTGATCAGTACATAACTGAGAGGGCATTGATGTAAAAAGGTGCTTGTAGAGCAGTGGGAGGGTATCGGGTTAGGTCAGTGTTTGCACTGCTCAGGCATCCGCTGGGAGAGGGGCTGGAGAGCTGCACTCAGCCCCAGCTCCCTCCTTAAAGCTTCTCTTCAGGAGCCCTTTTCCACTCTGTTCCCTCCAATAAACAGGGGTAAATAAAAGAAACTGGCCCAGACTAAGTATGTTCATCATCTTACAAGGTCTCTGAGTTATCCTAAATCTTTGAGTCTATCCTGAGTCCCTTGTCTTGGACTTCTCGTTCTGCTGAAAATACATAGCATTGCCAGAGAAAATGTATAAGAGAAATTACAGTCTTTACACTCTATCCTTGATGAAATTGCCCTCTGTCCTCGGCCCACTTATATTTCCATTTTAGAGTCAACATAAGCAAATTTCAGAGTGGATTGAGGAGGGGGGTGTTTGTTTTTATCTTATTTGTTTGGTTTTTTTTTATTTATTGCTGTTGTTTTGTTCGTATGAAAATCTTAGACAAAAATGTTCTTGTAGATTGCTTGAATTCCAAAAAAAATGTTTAGCAGCAGGTGGTCACATTAGTACCTTTCAGTTTTTTTCTTAAATGCAGCATTAGATCAGAAAAAAAAAGTAAGAATTACATCTTTTCACTTTTCACTACTTGAAAGAATTACATCTTTATTAAGTGTGTTGGAAAAACAGGAAATCTGGTGAGGGAGATGAACCACAAAGTTCATCTGAAACCTAAATTCTGGAAAGTTGAGTGTTGGTAGGACCTTGGAGGCATCTCTTTAAAGTAAATATGTTCACTAAAGAGATTAACATACTGAATATATTTTCAGATGAATATAGAGACAATGATACATACCTGGGATTCATGAGTTACAAACTGAGAATTTTTTGTTAACTGAAAAATAGATAAGTTTCTTTTCATATTAACTGCATTGCATTAAACAGACAAATGCTATTAAAAGTATAGTTTTTTTGCATTTGCAAATGATAGAGGAAGCTGTGTGTTTGGAAAAAAATGGACCTATTTTAGTACAAAAAAAATCCTCATATATTTAGGATGGATTATACTGTAAGAAACTTTTTGGATAGGAACAAAAATTTGAATTTTTGTCTCAGAAGAAACTGATGTTATCTGCTGCTAGTGGGGTCAAGTCTACTTATATTTGTAGTCTCAATATGAAGGCAGACTATAGGAAAGCTGATCATGTCACTGAGTCAAATATCTCTTTGCAATAGATGGAATTGGGAACATGGAAAACATTCTTCTTCTTCACTTCCCTGGCAGACGCTTCAGCACTGTATTTAACGTAGTTCTAAAATAAGATTTCTGAAATGCGGTGAAGTGAAAAGAATTTGTGTTTATTGTCAGCAGGCATTTCTAGGAGAGAGTTCAATGGAGATGGATACAGTCAACACTTGGAGCTTTCTTAGAGCCTGAAGGAGGAAAGAGGGATGTAGCAATGTATATGTGTGAACAGTGTCATAATGGCACAGAGCTTTTGCAGAAAAATCTATTAACAGCTTTTGCAGAAGCCAGTCCAAGTGCTTTTGCTGACAATATCTCTTCTTTCTAATCAGAGGACCCTTCTTGGTGGCTTTGGGAAAGTCATGGCATCCAGAGGAGTTTAATTGTGCCCACTGCAAAACCTCCATGGCCTACATAGGATTTGTGGAAGAGAAAGGGATGCTGTATTGTGAGGTCTGCTATGAGAAGTTCTTTGCCCCTGAGTGTTCGAAGTGCCAGAGGAAGATCCTTGGGGTAAGTGACCAGCAAGTGGCCTGTTCTTTGGTGGGAGCAATAATCAGAGTGTTCAGTGCCTCTCTGCTATGAAATTCCATTTTACCTGGCCCAGTCTTCATTCTTTCAAATATATTCTTGACACACCTTTTTTCTCTCACATACAAAATACACCTTTGGATCTTCTAATGTTGAACCTTTTCAAGGTCTTTGAGAGAAGTTGCTGTAGGCTCCTTGGCTCTCCTAAGCTCAGCTCCTGTTTTTGTGAAGCTGTTCAGTACCAAATTTTCCTGAGCAACATGCTTTTAATTGGCAGCTTTTTACAGAATGGGAAGGGAGAAGTGGGGGAGGGAAGTAAAAAGAAAAAATCTCCTTAGGTCAACTGAGCATTAAGAACACACTGCTTGCTAGATGAGAAGCAGTGAAATATTCCCAGTGTTAATGGTGATGGAAAGACGCGTTCTCCTACTGGGTACTGATATTGCTCATTTGAGCCTGCCAGCCGATCGGCTGCTGTTTCACTGCAGAGAGCAATGTGTCTGCATTCTTGTGTAACTGGGGTCATGCAGGGCTCTGGCAGCACAATTCTCAAGTCATATTTGGTGCTATAGCATCTCCCAAAACAGCACAGAGCAGTCGTAATTTCTGTGTGATGTCTTCTGATTAACTCTTCACGGACTTCAAGAGAAGGGAGAGATGCGCCTTTCTTATTTCAGGGGCCCATTATGGGTGAGATCCTGATTAAAATTAAGAATGTGAACAAATGAGTTGTTAAAATATGTCCAACTCTATGTCAAACCTTCCAAAGACCCCAAAGGATTGCTCATGAAAAATAAGGAGATGTACCATAAATAAAGCACCTCATTAAGTTTAACATCGCAGAACTTGTGTGCATGACCCATTTTCAAAGTAGCAGCAGGAAACGAAGTATTCTTGAAATGAATCAAGTGTGGAGGCATGGCTACCACAATTCTAGTCATCACATCGAAATAATGTGTTCCTAACACTTTTTCTAATCCCCACAGGAAGTAATAAATGCTTTGAAACAAACTTGGCACGTTTCCTGCTTTGTGTGTGTGGCCTGTCATAACCCCATCCGCAATAATGTTTTTCACTTAGAAGATGGTGATCCCTACTGTGAGACGGGTAAGAAGCAACACAACCAAAGTTTACTGCTGCTGTGCAGGAAAGCAAAGCTCAGTAAGGTTGGGGAAAAAAAATAATTCCCTTTTCTCAAGCTACACATTAGAAGCGCCCCAGCAATTTCACGTAACTTTGATATGTCAATTCAAAGCAATAACTGCTGCTGTAGACACTTTAGTTTGCAGCAGGAGGAGTTGGTGGGGATTCCTTCATCAGCTTCAGCAGCAGCAGGCTTCCTGTCACTGATTTTTACCTATTCCTGTTAAGTTCTCAGCTGGAGTATCAGTGATAGATCAAAGTGTCAGTTTTAGGGTGACTTTCTGATGGGCTTTAAAGTAATCTGAAGTTTTTGTGAATCTGCTTATTTACCAAATACAAGCAAATGCCAGTGGAGTAATGTGGTTTTCTCTGAATAGCCTTATTCACAGCCTGAGGGGCTTCCAAGAGTAAGCAGTCTGTCCAGATAGTTTTTTGCAGGATCAAGGATAAAAAACTGTCAGGGGAAAGATACAATGATACAGTTAGAGCACTTGAAAGCCTGATGGATGAGCAATATTACATGCACAATGTGGCCTAGCAATTCATAGCATTTCTGGTTTGGTTTTTAGCACTTCCAGCTAATCATAACATTTTTTATAAAATCATAAAATAGTTTGGGTTGGAAGGGACCTTAAAGATCATCTGGTTCCAACCCCTCTGCCAATGCCTCCCACTAGACCGTGCTGCTCAAAGCCCCATCCAGCTGGCCTCGAACATCTCCAGGAATGGGGAATCCACTGCTGTTCTGGGAAACCTGTTCCAGCACCTCACCACCCTCACATATTCCTATTATCAAATATAAGTGTACTCTTTCAGCTTAAAGCTATTCCCCCTTGTCCTATCACTACTTGTCCTTATAAAATGTCCCTCTACAGCTTTCCTCTAGGCCCCCTTCAGGTACTGGAAGGTGCTGTAAGGTCTGCTTGGAGCCTTCTCCTGGGCTGAACAACCACAATTCTTTGAGCATTTCCTCAAAGGAGTAGTGCTCCATTCCTCTGAGCATCTGTGTCGCCTTCTCTGGACTTGCTCCAGCAGTTCCACGTCCTTCCCATCTTGGGAGCCCTTACAGCTGGATGCAGGACTTCCAGTGAAGTAGATGGCTCAGAATCCCTCCCTTGCCTCCTGACCACTCCTTCTGTGGTGTAGCCCAGGATACAGGTGGCTTTCTGGGCTGTGAGTGGACATTGCCAGGCAATGCTGAGCCTCTTGTCAGCCTATTATTATTAGTTTGAACAGTGTTTATTTAAGTTGGTTTTCTAGTTCGCTTAAAATTTTCCATGTACCCTTCTGAGCTAGGAAAGAAATAAGCAATTTGTAAAAGAATTCCCACGGAAAATGGAAAAGAGACAAAATTGTATCAAAATTATCTGTTTTCACAGTTCATGATGTGTTGGAGCTGTCAGTTGGACCCTTGTTATAGTTTTCCTTCTACTCTTAGGAACATTGCAATTTGTAGAAATGGATTGGCTAGAAAAGATTTAGCATGAAATTCTAATGACCTCTTAGATTTCCTTCTGAGCTGATCCCAGAGTTGTTCACAGCGCATGCCAGGGAGAGTGCTAGGTACTGTAAGCATGAGGGAAGTAGGCCAATTTATCCAAAATTTCTCTTGTAAGAGCTGCTTTAATGAGATGTTGGCTGATACAAAAGGACACAGTAGGTTATTGCTAACTTGGTGACAAATGTAGGGTAGGGTGTTGCTCCTATTGAATTTGTGGAGCGGCAGAGGAAACGGGTATATGAGTGGCATCCTCCAGAGTGACAGCACGGTGAAATTTCATCCTGAAGCCATGTGAAGCCCCTAATCCTGAAACCATTTGATGACTCAAAAATAGTACTGGAGGAATCAATAACTCCCCTTTGGGTGGAAAGCTCATGACAGGATTTGTTCTCTTAAGGTTCAATTCTTGTTCCTGCCACCAAATGACCCACATGTTGTGCAGTGCATTGATTTGTGCTACTGTTACAATTCCTGTGCAAAATGTGCCTTTTTCTATACTGTGAGCGGGAAAAACTGTGGTAAGATGTCAAGTATACTACACTTCTTGCAAAGTTTATTTCTGAGATAAAAAGTTGCTAGTGCAAGTTAATGCAGACACAATCTGTGAGGTGTTATTGGCAGTGATACTTTGTAATGGCTCTGGCTCACTAACTACATGTTAATTTGAGTTATATTAATTTTTCAAAGACTTTCAGTCCAGCTGGAGTTTTGAGTCTATGACTAATTTTAAAGAAATAAGGAGTAAATGTCACTGCCAACTTTCCTCATTCCTAGTGCAAAGGAGAGTTCTAATTTTAAATCTGTATTTGAAATTATAACAGCATCAGCTATTAGTATTAAAGGGGGATTAATCTGCAGAATGTTCTGGGTTTAGATGTTGAGGCTAAAATTAAAATAAAAGTCTGGATATCTACAACTTTGAACATTTTTTAAGTGCTGAGTTAGTAGCCTAGTTTTGAAAATGCTGTGTGCAGGAAGCACTGATATGTGACTATGTAAGAAGTCTGCCTTGGAAGGCTTCTGTGGTATCGCAATTCAAGCATGCAAAAGAAAGCTGATGCCCTTCATTCTGCCTTATCTACTGCCCTTTCTTCAGAAGAAAAGCCAATAAACTTATCAACACAACCACAGGCCAACTAACAAAAGGTTTTAACTGCTGGCACCAGGAAAATATCAGTAAGATTCTGTATGACCACAAATGTAAAGAGCTGAAAGAGTATGGTCATGAGGCTGTTCCCTTCAGGGGTTTTGCAGGTCTCTCCTACCATTTGATGTTTTTGTCATTCTTTTTAAACACTTAAAAATTCATTCCAGTAGCATGGATTAATGGAGGTTATCAGTGAAGCAGTTTCTTGCCACCAGTAGCTATCAAGGGCTTTGCTATTCTAGAGCACTTGTGTTCCCCATCCTGTTGACATGTCCCCTATGCTGATTCATTTTCAGGGAGGTCATCACACAAAACGCTTTCTTAGGAAACAAAACCAGGACTTTTCTCTTGGGCTTGGCACATCTGATGATCCTCTCTGGGCTCTACTGCAGTAAGCATTAGAGATTCAGCAGATGTGTACAGTCTAGGTGAGAAACAAGATCCAATTCTACCCAGCTTCCCACCCCTTATAATTCTCCTTTGAAAATGACCCCTGGCATCTAATTTCCCTCTCAGAGGCAGAGTGTTACTATGGTAGTAACACTCTGTTACTGGTAGATGGAGTCCAAAGCTTCATTATGGCTGTCACTTTGACTGTAACTCATCTTATGAGGACATAATGTTGCATGATGTGTTTGCCATGGTATTGTGCTGGTCCCAAATTCTCTCATGTTATAGCACTAATGCCACTGCTATCTCTGCAGGAATAAAACATTTGCTTCCTAGAATGGGGTGTTCGAGAGTTGAAATAAGTGAAAAAGACTTGGGCAGAGGAAAATGAATGGTTCAATGCCATTTGTTTTAGTCCCTGCTCCCTGAGATTGCTAGAGAAGCTTCTTCATAGTTATGAGGAGTAAGGGTTTGTTGGTTTGTTTTGTTGGGGTTTTTTTGTTGTTTTTTTTTTTTAAAGTCATGTAACGTACTTTAGTGACTAGAAATTCTGACTTGATCCAAATTTCTGGACTCTAATTAGGACAGAAGGCTAATGATTACATGGTTTTGAGTGGTGCAGTCTGGGGCAAAAATTGTACCAGAGTGTAGGTCAGAGTTCATTTCTCTCTGAGAAGGTCTGTAGTGTGAACAGCTGGGGTGTGGTTTCAAAGCAGAGTTGGAGAGAACATAAGGAACATGTAGAGTTCACGTGGGTGCTCTCAAAGAGTGCATTTCCCCCACTCCAGCCCACTGTTGATCTCAAGGAAATGAAACACCAGGAAGATAGAAGCATTGCCCACTTGAAAGGATGAGGAAGAGAACTGAATTAGCAAGAAGACAACATCCCAGCTCCCTTCGATCTAGGAGCTCTTTATTCAGTATACTCAGTCTAATAAACTTAAGCAGGTCCAAATGTACTGCCAATGAAAGAATAAAGCTCTCTAAGGGTCAGTCCTGCTTTTCTGCATATGCTTTAAGAGCTGTTTGTATCTCTTTGCAGATTACTATGCCCTCTTTGGTACGATGTGCCATGGCTGTGAATTCCCCATTGAAGCTGGAGACAGGTTTCTTGAAGCCCTGGGCCACACTTGGCATGACACCTGCTTTGTATGCTCCGTAAGTAAAGCTGGTCTGCCTTTAAACAAACGCTGGCAGCAGTGCTAGCCTGACCCATCTGGGAGCTAACAGCTCTAACCTCCCTCAATCCCCTTGAGCCCAAACAAAGAGTGCTTTCCCAGTTATTTGGAAGGTGTGTTGCTATTGTAAGCCTTTGGCACGGGTGCGAGCGAAGGTGTCCTGGATTGCAGCCCTGTGTCCCAGCATTTAACCCTTGACATTTACTTCCTCGGAGTAAGTGTGGAAGGTTGTAAGGGAATGGGCTGTGTTTCCAAAGTAGTAAGAGGGCTTTTGACATAAAAACACTGTAGCCAAGGTATTGCTTGCTAATATTATATGACCAAAAAAACCTTAAAGAGAAGCCCCAATATTAATGATTGGGGTTTTTTTTCTTAAATTCTGAATCTAACTCTGCTCCCACTTAAGCATCTCTTAAGAAAGGTTATGCTTACACAAACCACTAGTATTACATTAAAAAGTAATTATTTTTTCTAAAAAGAAAGGGTAAGTCTTACTCTTTGAATATATTTGTGCATAGAACCATACCATGATTTGGCATTCTGAATGGTTATGGTGTAATTAATCCGTCTGAATTGGGTGTTCTTTTGTTTCTTACCCCATTTCAGGTATGTAGTGACAGTTTGGAGGGACAGACTTTCTTCTCCAAGAAGGACAAGCCACTGTGCAAGAAACATGCCCACTCTGTCAACATCTGAAACTTGGAGTTTGTCTTGTGTAACAAATGTACTGAGCAGAAAAGTTAAAATGTCCATGTTCAATAATTGGTTAAAATTATTTAAACCAAATTTTTCTAAAATGTAAAAGTGATGTGGAAACTTGCAGAAAGATTTGCACACTAATTTTTCAGAGTGTTTATCATTTATGATTTTGCTTCATAAAAAGAAAGGTATCAGGAATTGCACCCAAGCCAAACAATTCGAGTGTCCTTATCTCTGCGCTTCACACATTACTGTATTTCATGATTTTATGACCACATTTATCTCTGTTTCATTATGAGAAGTGAAGCATCTATAAAAGTAAATACCTGATATTAGAGGTCTCAGTCTTGCTGCTATTCAAGAAATAAAAGGAGTTTGGATTCAGCAATCCCAATCACTTTATTTCAGTGATGTTTTTAAAGTGTGTCCAGAAGTATTGCAGCTAAACTCCATTAAAAAGAACTCAAAGTAAAGATGAGATTATACAAAATATATAGTTCCAAAACTTTTTTTTTTTAAATCTAATGTTTGTATTCGGGAAGCTTCCTATAAAATTACATGTACCTGTGCCTTTGCACTTGAATTTCTGATGGGTTTGCAAGGGATGAGGGTTTTTACAAAGCTTTTAAGTGTCTATGCTGGTAAAAAAGAATATTTAGAAGATGCCACTTAAAACATAAATGGGATACTTTTCTGTAACTCATGTACTACCAGAACACAAGCCAAAACCCGCTGCTGCTGAGAGTGTGTTTGATGGAATGAAAATGTCAGATCAAATCTTAAGGGAGCAGGGATTTCAACTCTTCTGTTTGCAGTTCAGGTTTTAGGTAGCTTTAAGTGCCTTGTAAAGGGGAAATTGTGCTGAATCTGCAGGTAACAGCGTTTTGTATCCAGAATGTGAGATTCTGGTGTTGAATGAGGGAAGCTGCTGAAGTGCAGCTGAGGACATTGGTTTTTTCTCAGTACATTCTTTACCACGTAGCTCATGAATATGTATATTGGTGGTGTGCCAGGTATCGTACTGAAAACTGAACTTTCTTGCTCAGCTGTTAGGATTTTTATTAGTTAAGGATTTATTTTTCACTTTTCTTCCAGATGTAGGGAATGTATTGTTAAATGATATTCCATTGGTTTAAGCAGCTCAGTACCTCTCAGATCTTGCAAGGGAGCAGAGAGACAATGCTGTCATTATGCATTTGCCGCTGGCCAGATCAGCTGATTCTGTGGCTTGATAGGAATTTTGCATCCACACAGAGAGGCAGTGCAAGAGCAGTGCACCAGCTCAGTCCCCCTTAGCCTCAAATTAGGGCTTAACTGGTTTAATTGGAGCAATTGCAGGCAGCCAGGGAGGAGATGTTCTCCTCCGCACAGGGTGAATTTGCTTCTGCAGAATTGCACAACAGTGAAGGGGGCTCTCTCAGGACCAGAGCAGATTCCTGAAGGAAACTGAATTTACATGCTGTTTGATTCAACTGGGTTGTCAGAGCTGAGTTGTTAGTCTTTAGTGCTCTTTCTAGTAGTAGACATTAAAAATAACCATTAACTGGTTTTGCTGTTGTGGGGTGGGTTTTTTTACTGATTAAAGGGATCGTTTTATCCATAAAACCGTGGATAAAAAAGTAAAAAAAAAAATTGCTATGGTTGAGTAAAGCAATTGTAATGAGAAGCATCAGCAAAAGAGGAGGAAAGAAAACCAAAATTGCTGTACTGAAATATGAAAAAATATTTGGGTTTTTATTAATTCAGTGAGACAGGTTCACATTGTGGGACTGTTTCACTTTATTTCCTGAAGTTGTTTTTATTCAATATTACCACGTTTCTTTTTTAACTTCCAGTGGTACAGAAGAGATTTGGTAAATTTGGTGAATGTTGGTAAATAAGAAATTTGGTGGTACGGTATAAAGCTGTTTAAAATGTTTACACTCTTGTAGATCTACTACCCTTTTGTGAGTTTGGCTGAAAAACAGAAGGGTGGAAGGAGACTGGACAAGATACAGTAACATATAATCCAGGTTGCTTTTAAAATTAGGTGGAATGTGGAGAAATGAGACCTACGGACTAGGTTTCAGTGGAGCTTTATTGCACATGTGTGAGCAAAGAGGGGGAAATGCACAGGAAAAGGTGTTCTGTGATTTCTGCGATTCAAACCTTGCCATTTTAACGTAGGATAAAAACTTCTCAGTTTGTCATTGTCCTTAAAATCCAGTTAAATTTTGTTTTGCCTCATAATTTTAATTGGAATTTTATTTTTAATCCATATGCTCTAGGGTTTGAAATTTTGCAGTTGTTAATGAATTTGAAGACAAAAGCCTGAAAGGCTCCAATAGAACTGCTTCATTTAGCTGCTTTGCCTTTTAATTTCTGCTTTTATCTATTTGTTTAAAATTTTAAAGGAAGCATAGAGTCACTGATAGATAATGAATATTTAATGGCTTTACCAAATTATATAAATCAATTAAAAGGAACATAATTTTTATCATTATTTTAATAAGTGAGATTTTAGTAGAGCACTTTATAATAATGCCATATATCTCACTGAATATTTATTACCTTTTTTGTTGTTGTTGTTTAGAACTATGTCATCCTGGTATTATTTTGTTTTATTTTAAGCTTGCCTTTACCTCTAGAATCTTTTGGGGTCTGAGTGTATGTGTTTAAATATACTTCTTTCTACATGCACATGTATGCACATGCATTGAGAGACATAATTATAAATGTGCATTTGAATGCAGACTTGACATAGCAAAAAATCATTTGGGGATTCAGTGAGATTCCCAACTTCTTTTCACACAACACACATATAGCATTCATGTTATGAGGGAATGTTACAGAGTCAGGACAGATATATTAGTTACCTAACTACTGTAGATCTTTGCATGCATTTTCAGTCAGTCATTGTTTTTCTTCCAAAACTGCCTGTGAGAGAATTTGGCTTAACTCTGTTTGGAGGTAGAATGTCTTTATAAGTGAATAATTCATCCATGATGACAGTTTCAGTATGTTATAATGAAATAATTCAGGATTACATGTAAATATAAATGCTTAATATAACAATGCCATAAACATAAAAGCAGGAGTTGAGTTGTGGTTCAGTGTGTGTTGGTCTGTTAATTGTGTTCCTATTTCTTCACAGAGCTACTTGCATCATCTAGCCATGCCAGCTGCTTTGCAAACATTGTTTTATGCTAAGCTACCAGCTGTTAAGTCCTGGTGATTTCTTTGCTTGTGTTTAATAATCTTTGGCATTAAATTTTGTCAGTTCACATTTGCAATTTTAATTACAATTGAAAAACATAACAAGCAAATAAACCCTACTCAAAACCTGAAATTCTCTGTCTTTACTTATTTTGTGGTTGTTGGATACTTTCTTTTCCTGAATCATAGCCAGTAAAGGAAAGCCATGATTGTACACAGATAGCATTTGAGCTGCTCATTCTCCAGGTTTTGTGGGTTTTTTAGCTTTTTTTTACAGGGAAGGACCAGGGAGTCCTGGTGACACCAAGGTGACCATGAGCCAGTGATAACTCCTCTGAGCCAAGGAAGACCACCAGCCTCCTGGGGTCCATTAGGCAGAGGCTTGCCAGCAGATGGGAGAAGTTATAAAACTCTGCTCAGCCTTGGTGAGACCCATCTGGAGAGCTGAGTCCAGTGCTGGTCTCAGCAGTACCAGAGACATGGCTGCACTGGAGTAAAGAGTGAGGAAGGTGGTAAGGGGCATGGAGAATTTGTCATACAAGGAGAGTCTGAGAGACCTGGGACTGCTCAGCCTGGAGAAGAGGGGACTCAGGGGAGATCTCATCAATGTGTACAAATACCTGGATAGGGGAGTCAAGAAAGAGCCAGGCTTGGTATGTAGTGAGAGGACAACTGTGAGGATGGTAAACATTGGCACAGGTTGCCCAGAGAGATCGTGGAGACTTTCTGCTTGAAGATACTCAAAACCTGACTGGATACAGCCCTTGGACTAGGCAAGGTCCCTTCAGCCTTGGTGAGTCTCTGATTCTTCATCTTTTTTTCAAGATGGATGCAAAGGTATAAATACTGTGTTGAATGCTGTAGAATATGTAACAATGTAAAACTTACATTGGCCAATTGCTGTTTATTTGCTATCCTTTCTCCATTCTGCTGCCCATCTAGAATACCTTGCACTGTTTTTCTGGAAGGGTTTAATGTTTTTCCTAAGTTGACACTGTCCAAGGAAATACTGCCTGCTCTGGCAAGCCTTGTTTGATACCATACTCAGCCTTGGCATGCAGCAGTCTCTGTTTTCACCGTGGGACACTTAACTTCTGTTCTGACAGGGCCAGTTCCTTCATGATAATACCAGCCTGGTAAGAATCCCCTTAGCTGAGCATCTCTTAAACAGGCAAAAGCACTGTTGTATTTTTACCTTTATTTACACAGGCAAAGGAAAACACTGCACACAGCTCTATAAAATTTAGAGGCAACTTTACAGAAAACTTGCCTCCCCTTCAGTGTTTAGGCTGTGAGCGAGACAAACGCAAGTCTATTTGCAAACAGTACATTAAGCTCCAGAAGCCAAATTTTTAAAGGCATGAAGTCTGCATTTGACATTTTAATGGCAAAGGTTTGGTTTCTATCAATCACAACGTCATGTAACATTAAAATGCACCGACCAACAAAAAAAAAGAGATCTGTCATTCATTCATTAGATGCTGTAATCCAGTCTAAGATTTATTGGCTTAAAACGCAATGGTGTGTTTTCACAATAAATCCACTTTCACTGCTCAGCACAGAACAAATCTCTCTGTCACTCAAAATATTTGCTGGTCAAAATGCCCTATATGAGATCTTCAAAGGGTTTCTCACAAAATTGCATATAAATCCTTTTACCAGCAAAGGCTTAATTTAGGTTCAAGTTTTACTTTCTTGGGACGTTGGTTAATATCTTGTGCTCAGACAAGATCTTGGTTATATCAGAAACACATAGGGCCTAATTTATTATTAGCAGTCTGGTGTTAATTAGGGGGAATTACCAGAAATAGTTTGCTTGATGGAAATTTATTATGGTATCACACTTTACTGATGGTGAAATAGGAGTCACTGAAAGAGTACAGCTCCTTCTCATAACCAGCTAATTAATAAGGTGCCAAAATTCCTCTGAGAAGGGTTTGGTCCTAACTATGGGAACCTCACAGAGCAAATGGTTCCTATGCAATATTTAAAATTTAAAAGAGGAAAAGGGAGACGAGAAAAGGCTGCCCAGCAGAAGTCTCAAAAGTGGTATGGCTTTTTCTTGAATTTATGAAAGAAAATATTTAGCTGTGTTTCCAAGCTCATTAAAGAATGGCTTTTCTCAGACAGAAAAACAACAGCTAATTTATAATCTCGTTTGGTATGCTTGAACTTGGTTTTCAGTTTTACTTGTGCATACTGTACACTACAGCTTGTAATTTTATGAATTGGGCTTATAATGAGCTTTTATATTGCTCTTTATTGCTTTACTTAATGGTCTTTTTCATTATCATTTGCCAGGAAAGTTGAGGTTGGCTTAGATAGGAAACTGAAAAATAGTGCAAATCTCTGATAAGCTCCAATCCATTTTGTGAATGGTACTTTGGAGATAGAAAACCATGGGGATAGAAATGGGGATAGAAAACCACTGTGTCTTTAGAGGTCTCATGAAAGTTGTGTGAGAAAGGCATGTTATAATAATATGGAGTGAAAGCAAAAACATCTCTAAAGAAATTTAAAATCACCCCACTAAAATTTATACATGGCTGATTTTTGAAAATACTTAAGATGATAGGGTATGTAATGGTAATAAAGCACTTTTGTATTTGTACTGAAAATACCTTGACCTATTGAAAAATATCCAGCATTTTGGATATGCTTTTGTCCAAGCTTTCTCCTGTACTGTGAGACTAAGGATTGTGTCATTGTGCTGTGAGTAATATTCAGACTTTGTGTGGATTGGAGTTCTTTCCTTTTCAGTTCTCCTGCATTTGCTTTGCTTTTTCTTACTGCTGGGCAGTACCATTGCTTGTTTTAAAATACTTCATTACAAGATAATCCTGTCAGGTGTGTCCCTTGTTTCTCTTTGTGATGCATCAATGAAATGTCAAATGTTCCTTTGGTAAATATAAACTTGCACTAAATTTTGGCATGCTTTTCCAAGTGTCAAGTTTTCCCACCCAGAAGTTTCCTTTGGAAAAATAACTGGAGATACTCCACCAAAATGTAATTATATCCCACATAAAGTCTTTGTTTTCCTTGAAATCCATCAAGCAAAAGTGGAACACATGAAAACAAGTCTAGGGCCAAAATAATGGATAACCTAAACAGGTACAACCTCACTGATTTCAACTTATTCCCCTCCAAGTTAAAAATTACTGGTATCAAAGCTATTTTAATTTTATGCTTATATTTGTCCAATGAGCGAGCTCAGAATTAAGGATTTGGTCTTTGGTTTTATCAGGATTTCCTTTCCAGTCTTGGACTTACACTTGGCTTTGAACAACCACAGTGAGGTTAATCTGCTGCGTGACTTCTTTCTGTCCACACTTGCTGCCCACTGACAGTGGAGGGATTCGGGGAAATTCAGATAAGTCTTATCTGGAGAAGAAAATAGGATGGACTTTCTCTGAAATAAATCATTGTGTGTAAGTGGAAGTTAAATGATGCTACAATAAGGCTGAAAATCTATCTTTAAATCTTGCATGTTATTTTTTGATACTTCTTTTTAATTTTTTCCAAGTGGGTGTCTGGGGTGGCAATCAGTTTCAGAGTGTGCTCTGATGAAGCCTATGATATGCTACCCCCCCAAAAAAATAAGTCCTTTAAAAGGTTGTAGAGTTCTGGCATAAGTTTCCTAATACCATATTGATCTTAAAGGCAGTTGCACGGTTGTAAGTAGGACAATCTTGTCTTTTTCTGCTCAGTGGTAATTAGCATTTGAGGATTGTGGTGTCCTGTGGGAGCACTGCATCACTATTTACACGGCATGATGCACTACCATGAAACTGGGAGCGATAATCTGGGATGTGGTGGGAGTACTGTGGTGATCTTTGCTCCACTACACAAAGGGTGCAAATAGTTGAATGAAAATCAGTATATGGGAGCTGTGGATTGCCACCTGCATCCTCAGCTTCTTCCCTGGATAGGTCCTGCCACTGGCAGGAGCTACAAACCCGGCCAATCCATCCCAACAAATGCCCCTGCTTGCTGCCTGTCTGCCAGTCATCTCCCCTCCCTCTACCCAGCAGCACCCTGGTGACCCTGAGCCTTTGTTCTCCCACTCCAGAGACCCAAAAATACATTTTTGAGGCTTTAGGTTAGGTTTTTAAACTAGTATACATTCAAGGATAATCACTGTTGAGGGCAAGTGTGAGCCTACTCTTATCAGTATGTGTCTATGGCAATGTAATGACTTATTTTCAGGGGGCATGTTGAGAGAAGACTCTAACATCTTCCTGCAAAATCAACCAGGATGGAAATTGGTATTCAAATCAGTTTTTTTGGACAGTAACAGTGTTTGATATTCTGTCCTTCATGTCTTGCCATGATGTATGTACAGTAAGCTCCCATCTTTCTCCTGGAGGGGAGAAAAGGTGTGCTGCACAGAAAATTTTAATTGTTCTTTCAGTCACTGTAGACATAGAAGGGAAAAGTGAGCTACAGCAGAGGGCAAGACTCAGAGCACAGTGACAGGAGGAAAGAGGAGGTGACAGTAGGAAGCAGTTTAGAAACAAAACAAGGGCTTGTGCAAGTCAGGCTGTTATATCAGTTGTTTCTTGTCAAAGATTGATGAGCACATGGTCTGAAAAAGTGGGATAATTCTGGCATGGCATGGTAAATCAGCTGGCAGGAGCTGAGGATGCTCCAAAGGGGAATCTAAGAGGCACACAGACCTTGCAGCTTCATGGAAAGGGACTTCTCCCTCTCTATTCTGCATTTATATTCATCACCAAATTGTGCACATTTTTTTTCTGACAACTTTTTTCTTTGAGGTCAAATAGCTTTTTTTATCTTCATGCTGTACACAAGCACAAGCAAATCCTTTTTTGTCATCAGCTGATCTGGGGCTGCCCAGAGGCTGAAGTGAGATTTGTTTAACTTTTCAGTGCCACTGCTGCTTCAAATTGCACCATCCCATTCTGTGCTGTCTGTAGGCAGCAGCCCTATCTCAAATTCCCCCAGGGCTTTGCATCTCTGAACTTCTTTCAGCTCTTGTCCTGGCCACCTCTGCTAAGCCCACTTGAAGATTGTGCACAGCAGCTCTGTGAGGATGTGAGAGCATTTTAATGCACCAAGCATTTTCAGTGTTTGGGAGTGAAGGACATAGCTTAGCTCAAAGGAGTGCATTTAATCATAGAGAAAATGGGACAAGAACCACACAAACATTTATCCATCAGTGTTCTCACTGTGTTCTCACATTACCAAAGAACTTGGTAATGTGATTGTGCTAGGTGAGACTAACATGCTGCATGATAAAGACTGTTTTCTCTAATTATGCATAGTTTGGTGTTTATAAATAATAAAAAAGCGTAAATTTAGTTTTTATCTATCAGCTTTCTGGGAGCTTGTTCATCTGAGTTCCAGCATCCTTAAAAATTGGAATCTACATGTCAGCCAAAACATGCCATGCAGGCAGTGGGACTGCTATGGAAAACTGGAGCATGCAGTAACAAGAGGTTGTTTCCAAAGAGGACTGAATTGGCACCATCTGCCACCTAACAGGGTCTTACTTTTCAGCCTTACAGATGTTCTTCTAATGGAATAGAATCCATACAGCAAAGACAGATGCTATTGTGTTTATATCAATGCTTTTGGTCTGGTTCAAAGCTCAAACTGTTAGAGGTTTGGGGTGTAAAAGTAAATGTGAGAGAATATTTGTTAGCAGCAAAGGCCAAGCACAGCAGTCAGTGATATGACCTGAGTAGTGTAAAATCTACAGGGCTTGTGTCTGTGCAGCTACAGAAATCTGTCATGGTTTAACCCCAGCCAGCAACTAAGTACCATGCAGGTCCATGGAAAAGAGCAAATAGAGATGGAGAAGGAATTGATGATCCTGGAGAAGAAGTGGTGCTGGCAATTCAAGCAAAACTAGATCAAAGAGGAGATTGCTTTCAGGTGAGGTAAGCTAAATATTTTGCCTTTTTTTTTTTTTCCTAATCTACACCACCACCCCCAAGCTTAGACAGAAGCATTTGCTCCACTTTTGTCATAAGATAAATTAGACAGAGATATTAAGCAAACTGTTTATTTTGTATTAATTCCAATAAGTCTGGTTTTAATTTTCTTTCTTTTGTTATGGTTGTCATATGGATAATACTCTGCATATGTATGCAAAGAATAGAAAGCCTTATGTTTTGCCTCATAAAGATGTAAAACAAAGCACAGCCTGCAGCCCTTCTCTCATTCTTGGTCACTCAGAGCAACTCTGTTACAGCACGCTGGGATTTGTGGCCTGGGATTTGGACAGGGAAATGCCTGCTGGAATAAGGCAGAGACTGCAGGTGATTGTTATTAGGACATTGTGCCTGGAACCCAGAAAAGCCCTGAAGCACATGCTTCCTCTTAAACATATAAAGAAGTCCCCTTGAAGATAACTGCTGTATTAGGTTTTGACTTCAAGCAGTGTGTCACAGGTATCTTGAAAATAATATTTGTAAGGCAAGTTTATCAATGTTTATATTCCTAACCATTTTTTAAAAATTATTATGGTTTTGAAATTGAGCAGGCCTCTTTTCTTGCGTGCAGACCAGGCAATCTGCACATTTTCTAAGCTACTCACATTTGTCATTATGTGTACAAGGTGGGTTTTATCAAAAAGATTCATAACATTATTATTACACTGCATGGCTGAATTTGAGGATGGTAACAAATGTAAATGGTGTTGAATCAGTACAATTGCTCATGTGATTCTAGTTCCAGTGTGAATCTTCTCCTGAAAGTTATGGCTGCCTGAGAGCTAGCAAGTGGCAAGTTTTAGTTCTGGACCACTGATATATTTAGTATTTGAAATTATATGTCTGCATAGCTCAGAAGAGCTGCACTCATTGGGACTGTGCTATCCTGTTGCTTCCCAGGTCTGCGTCCACAGGCCACATACCCTGTGGAGTAACAAAGCTTCCTTCAAGTCAGCAGCACTGACTTCTCAGTTCTTGTTGCATGGAGGTCTAAGATGTCAAATCTAAACCATGTCACTGATCCAGAGCTGGGCAGATTCAAGCTAAGGGAGTTTTATGCTGGAATTAGAGGAGGAAATGGATAGTTATAGATGATGTGAAAAGAGGCCATCTGAAGCTGGTTAGGTTTGGTTCTGTTGCAGACACAGCAGCAGAGACAGGAACTGTGGAATTGCCACAGGGCTTGGCCTGGATGGCTGCAACTGCTGGTAACCATTGCATCGTTTTGTAAGAAAGCAGCTGCTGTTTTACTAGGGGATATCTTAAAACCCCTTGTGTTTTGTCAGAGTTTCCCCACTTGAGTTGGAGAGGTTTTTCCATGTATGATGTCCTCGGCTTTGTTCGCCAGCCTGCCCCGCTGGCGGGTGTGGTTTTCCTTCTGCAGTGCCACGGAGGAGCCAAAGGCGGTGCCATGGAAAGGAGTACAACAGGACCAAGCAGCCACTTACCTGTCAGGAATTAGACCACCTTCATGTGGGAGAGTGGCTTTAACTTTTAAAACTCCTTGTGAGAATTACACTGTGTGCTAGAAACCTGACACCTGCAGTTTTACAAGTGAGTCTCAGGTGCCCTCTCAATCCACTAGAGCATAGTAAGAAATGAAAGGTTTACAGAGAAACTTAATTCAGTGGCAAATTATTCTAACAAAACTGATATCCCAGAGCTTGCTGGGATAATTTGCCAACTATGGCATAAAATCTTTGCAATAAGGCAAGGAAGGACATGGATATCTTCAACGAAACTAGGTTCTGTAGCTGTGGTTCCTAACTCATGACCACCCAAGGTAGGATCAGCCCCATCACGTTTTTTGTACTTGCATTTCAGGGGTGGTTCAGGCTGCCATTGCTGTTTTGTGGGGCTCCCAGCTTCCCTTCTCCCTGGGGAAAGCATGAGGAAGACAGATGCAGGTGCTTTGTAAAGGAGAATGGAGACAGCAAATGTTTGCATCTTTGCACAGCTCACTTAAAGACACTGTCTAAGAACACCTATTCAGAAATAAGAAAAAATATTACAGTGCCTTTGCACATGGAATACCTAGGAGTAACTGAAGGGAATTTATTTAATTTTAAAGGCCAGAGACTGTGGAATTGAAAAGGGTTTGGCGTTTCTTTCTGAAGAGACTACATGTTAAATTGCTGTATAAATTATATATAAAATTATATTATCTTACATTTGCTCAGAATTTGGAGCCTCTCTAATAGGTACCATCTGTTTAACTTACAAATGTCAGAGCCCTTCCCAGCAAATTTCACCTGTACTATATTTAATATATGGCACTTTTGCATAGCCAAAATTACCCTTCCCAAATAAGTTTCAGCAGGGATTTACAGCCCTTGTCTTCTTTACAAGAATAGTTCACACTGGCATGTGGTGTGGGTTTACCCAAGTGGACCAAGATGAAGGGAAGCACTGCCTCAAATCTTGATATGATTATTTGCCCATCTGTGTAGTCCTCCTTTGAATATTGCCAAGATAGGAAATATAAAGTGCCTTTAAAATGTCAAAGTCTTTAATTAAAAAGTAAGCAAAACAGTGACATCTGAAGCTAATATTACAGGGGGCAAATAAAAATAGAAACAAAGCGTAGGTAAGGACTTCGATATGATTAGTCAAATGCCAGGTGAGCCAAAACTCAGGCTCAGAGGATATTTTGAGGAAAGCAGTTAAAGTGATGGTTGCATTGCCTGTTTGCTGGCTGGGTGCTAGGATTGTCAGCAGACTGTGGGGCTTTTTCTTCCAAAATGCTATCACTGAGAAGCTGGAACAAGAGAGGTGGTTGGGATGTGTGCGGCATCTCTTGGGGCTCCCACTCTGCCTGTCCTTGGGCAGAGAATGACCCAAAAAGGAGCACATCCCTTTGTGCCACAGAACAGCTGTGGCTGAAGCCAAGACCTCAGGAGAGGCAATGCTGTAGGGTCCCCAGCCTTGGTCAGCTTTAGGAGCCACGGGAACAGGGTGGGTGGGAGCAGCCTGGCTACGATTGCTGTTCCAGCGAGGAACACTTCGGTCCTGTTCTCTCACCTGTGCCCTGCCCTCAAAGGCTGGACAGGAACCACCCACTGTCCCCTTCCCCACCTTGCACCAGGGTGGCTGTGCCTGCTCCAGGCCAAAGGAAATATGCCCCAAAAGGCAGGAAGGTTAGCTCATCTGTTGCTTATAGCCTGCAGTCTTTGTTCGCGACGGCAACTATATTGGGCGTTTTCTTGGAATACATGGTTATAAATGGTCACGGGAGTTCCTAGAAATATCAACTCCCTGTGCTCCTAACAGATGCCAGTGCATTCAGGCTCTGATGACGCTTTCCAACCTTGCCCTCATTTGGAGGCACTCCACTCCCTTCCTCCCCACAGACAAAAGATGCTGGGCTGTGAAGCGCAGGGGGCAGATGAATGGGTTTGTCATACACATTTCAGCACTTGTCACATCTCCCGGGAGATGCTTGTTACCCAGCGTGGAGTGACTGCATTGCCCTTCAAGTACTCAGCCTGTGCTGGTCCAAGGGAAGAAAGGGTGACTTCTTTGTATGTTTGTTTCTATAGAGTAAAGTGGATTTGATGGGAGTCTTTCAGAAAGCAATCCAATTAGCTGTGGCTCTTTGAGAGTAGAAAAAGGGGAATTGAAAGGGATATCACACTTTTTTTTTTTTTTTAACTAGCAGTTTGCAGTCACCTTCTTTAGATATCCTCTTTCCCAGCTGATATTTCCTCTGATTTATTCTTCTGCAGAAGTGGACCATTTAAGTGAGTTTTATGTAAGTCCTCTTGGCCGTATTACAGTTCTCTGCATGTTTCAATATATTCCACTGTTAAAAATTTTAAAAGTAGGTGGGGAAAGAGGAAATTTCTGGTTAATATATAACAATTTCTCAAGTCAATGTGCCTGGACTCAATTTTTCAGGGCATTTTTCCAGACATCTAATGATGCCAGAAAATAAAAATAGCCAACTAGCAGGACCTTTCCTAAAAACTGCTCTGCAATGCAGCAGAAGTTTCATGGCTCTCATCAGGTCCTTTTCTACTATCACTGGGGAGAAACAAAACACTATCACAAGCTCACAGGAAAAAAAACTAAAAGTGCTATATAAAACTGCTATAGATGATGAAGTTCTTGTAGCAGAAAGAGTTGAAGTTAATACATGATCTATTATGTAAAATCAGAAGAAGCAGGGTTGACTAAATGGTCTATCTGAGCTTTGCTTTCAAGAATAGTGGAGATGTCAGCTGAGCAATTGTGCTCATTCTCTGCAGGCCACGGGGAGAGCAGCAGGCTGGGATCACACACCAGGCTGGTGCTATTATTATTATTGCTAATATTATTGCTATTACACACTCTGTGGGCAAATAGAGGCACATCTGGAACCAGGGTACACAGTCCCAGGGGTCTCAGATAAGTTCAGATGCAACTGTTGAGAGAAATATCTTGGATCTGTAAAAACACCCTATTCATTTTCAAACATATATATTTTGGACCACAAGTACTAAAAGCCTCATACTGATAAGTTTCATGGAGTTCAACCAATGAAAAAATAAATGTGTGAAAAATGAAAATAGAATGAGATGGGGATGTTTTTCAGTTCTTTTTCATCCTCTTGCTTTTGAGGATATATAGTAAAAGGACGTATATCTCGAAAAGAATGTGACTTATGGATTTGCCCATGAAATTAATTGCACTGTATTATCTAATTGGGATATTGTGTTGCTCAGAGAGGTTGTGAAGTCTCCATTCCTTCAAGTTTTCGAGTCCCAACTGAATCTCTGAATCACTGAGCAACCTGGTGTGCCTCACTTCCAGCAGGAGGCTAGGCCAGACACTTCAGCAGGTGCCTTCGAAACAGAATTATCCTGTGATCCTATCAAGAAGACAAAGAATTGTAATTTTAATTTCACACTTTGAGGTGAAATTTTTTCCATTTGTGTGTAAGAAATGCTCTCCTTGATGGAAAGTAAGGACTTAACTGGATTAATATTTAATTTTACACACTTTCCAGGAAATGTTGCTGAAAATACCATATCAAACCACCTTTCATTTCATTAATAGCCTTCTATGATTTTAGGTGTGAATGAAAAATTACAAAATGTGGAAATTAAATAAATGACGAAACACAAGAGTGGTTAATGACTGATTAGCTTGGCAAATGAATTAACAGGATAGTGTGAGCTGTATTAGCTTAGTAGGTTGAACTATGTGTACTAATGATAACACTCTATGCAGGATTAGTGTTATGAGCTCTTCAGTTACTGCTGAAGCAGAAGAGCCAATCTGCAATAATTCCAGGTTCACCTCATTCATCCTACCCATGGTTTACACCAGCTGCCAAATGTTATCTATGAAATTCTTACTCATGTCTGCATTCTTATTCCTGGTTTGACTGATAAGAAACTATCTGTGCTGCTAATCCTTATTATACCCTTTTTCTCCCCTGTCAATTATGTTGTGTTGTTATTACTTACACAATTCCAAAACATGCCTGGAGAAAAATGGATGGATAAGAGACCAAATCTGAAATCTTATGCTTGTGCTGTTCATAGTATTTCAAACGCTTCAGGAAAATATTGTTTCAATTGGCTCAAGCTATTAGAATGAGCATAGGGGAGATGCTTACTCTTGCCTCCATGTGTGTATATATCTTGTTTTAACCTGACTCCAGCCCTACAGAGCAATGTTCATGGAAAATTCCTTGAAGGTCACATGCCATATATTAGCTTAGCAGCTGAAGGATGCATAAATTCAACAGCAAGAGAAAAATTAAATTAGGTAAAGGGAAAAAATGACTATTTAGTGATTTAAAGTCACTTAGACCTCAGCTGTTTTGGGTTTGAACACAAGAAAATGAAACTACATGGGCTTTATGTGAAATCTCTTCCATCTGTCTCAAACAGGAAGCCAAACTTTTTGTCGTGTGGTTAGATATGAATTTTTCAAACATGTTTTTCATAGATCCTTTCTGAGTTTATTGTGACGCCTTCCAGAGGTCATGGTACAAGTCACATGGTAAATAGATTAAATTACCATTCCTGTACAAAGAGAGGAGTGTACACAGTTGCTGGAGTAATCCCAGTCTGACTTCCCAACCTTTTGTGGTTGTTTCAAATAGCAAAGTGAAAATTTCATCTGTGTTTCCTTTGTCTTTGCATTTTTCCAAGCAAGTCATCAATTTCCTCTTCACCCTCACAGAATTACCCAAATCCTTTTCACTTCAGGATAGTGATTTATTTTATAAAACTGCTACTAAAAGGATCCAAACTCCATTAGAGTGACTCTGGGAGATACTTTATATATTTTGGATCCTTAAAAAGACAGCTGACTTGAGAATAACATGAGAGGAGTCCCTTGTCATCTTTCAAAAGGTTACATCTAATGGCTTGCAATTTATATGGACAGAGAGTTCAGCTCATTGAGGGTTGTTATTTTCATTTAGTAGACCATGTGAAATTCTGATAAAAGATAATCTTTACAAGGAAGATGTAAAGCAGAGCAACGATCTCAGAAGCTTGAAGGAAAGTATCATTTGGCTTCATATTGTTTTCCAATAATTGTTTAACACATAGGGCCTGTCCTGACTATCTTGGCCACATAAAGAGATACCAGAGCAAATACAATCACAGGGTTTGAGGTGCTCATTACTGCAACTAGGCATATATACATTATAAAAAAAAAAAAAAAAAAAAAAAAAAAAAAACATATGTACAGTATAAAAACAGTATAAAAACATCACCATTTAGAAAGAGATCCACAGGTTTAGAGATACAACAGCTTCTGGAACTGTGGTTAGCTCTAGATAAAAAGTTCACTTTTGAGAAGAATTTACAGTACGTGTCATTTTAACAGTTGGTTCTAGGACTGGGATCTTGCCTCATGAATTCTGCACAAGGGATAGAAAAATACACATTGATACAGACATTAATACATGTAATATTTTTTAGTCATAAATCAGTTATGAAATAAAATAAGAAATACTTATTTCTAAGTTGGATCTGTCATTTGCAGAGTTGAAAAAAATCGATGTCCCAGGACATTTCAGTGCTCAGAAGAAATTGGGCTTGGGACTGTGGAACACTTCTTTGCCTCTGGGCAGAAACTTGCTCAACTGCTTGAAGTAAAAATAATGGAGAAAAGGGAAAAGATTTTTTTAATAGGTGATTCAGGTTTCTTAATGTAATATTAGAATGTACCCTGGAGTTTTACATTTCAGAGAAAGCCAAAAGAATTGCATTGCTGAATTGATAAGGGCAGAATGATAATTGATTGTATCATATTCCTGGCAAACCATCACATGGGCTCTCATGCCCATATCAAGTGTGCTTGTGGGTATAAATATATATGTGTTTACATAATGTGTACATGTATATGTGTGTGCACTGGGGTTTCTGTAAGATGAAACGACCCATATGCTTTCTCCTGGGTTATGCCCAGCACATTCATTTAATTATTCAGCGAGAACATACACTACCAAGTTCTTAGACCTTTTTCTTTTATTTCTCTTTCTTTGTAAAGGCTTTGATACCTTTTGGCACTGGCTCATGTAGTCAGTAGAGTGCATTTAATGGGCCAAAGGCATTTTTATTACCCTTTAAAATGTTTAACAGAGTTTCTGTATAATTTCTCAACATGTTCTATTTGTTTATTTCTGTATATTTTTGGTATAAAGAGGTAACATTGTGGTGTAAGGTTTTATTACCTTGGCAGTGTCATCATTAAAGAAGTATCAATCTTTCCATGATGTGCCCAACATATTTAGGAGCTTACATTTTGGACGTGGAACTTGATTCCCAGTGGGTGTCCTGATAGAAATGTAAGATGCCAATCATTATATTCCTCAAGTTTAAAAGAAATTGGCACTTTTAAATAGCTCAAAATCAGTTTTTCATATTTTTTTCTCAAGTACAATAAAAAAAGTACCTCATTTTTCTCTGGAGAGTGAAGGGATTGATCCATCACTTCTCTGGTGTTATCTTGGTTGTTACAGGACATAGTCTGAGATGAGATTAAAGCTCAGGCTCAGGAAGTGACAGTCAGTTGCTGAATGGCTTAGCCTTGCTTTTACCATTATGAGTGAAATGCAAGTGGACTGTTTGATAGGAAACATATGAAAATTGAAGTGCATATAATCTGGATTTTCTCATATGCTGCACACAGGGAAAATAGTACATATTTGGTCTTTTGAGTTGAAAATAATGGCAACATATTTGTCACTAAATTCATACATTGTCTGTGTTTCTGTTTGCTATGCTGGTTATTGGATTTGATGTTTTTTAACTCTGCCAATTAGGTATTCTGATGTGCACTTGATTCAGAGCAGATTTTTGAGAAGGACTGATCAGTAATTAGAATTTGGTTATAAAATCCATATGAAGGAGTTGCACTGAAATGTTGGTTTCTTGTATGCGGAATTCAGACGTCACTTTTTAGGTTTCCTAGGTATAGTGGCCTTATTAATTCAGTGAATGTGAGCGTAGCAGACCACCTTCTAGACACCTGGTGGGTGGCAACACAAGCACTTTTTACTGCCCAAGTTCCAGTCTGTTGCACAGCTCCATAGAAAGAAATGGTTCATGGTTATAACAACTCAGAGTCAGATTTCGTTTCTGAGCTCAGCTGAGATTTGCCTTTCAATAGGCAAGGGGGCAGCTACAGCAATGAGCTCCTCAGTATTTGGAACCTCTTTCTCATCACTATGTATATTTTGTAAAGACTTTTTTTTTCTTTTTTGGCAAAGAAGACATAGCCAGAGGCCAACAGCACAGTTACCCTGTACGCTACAAGTCCCCCTCCCAAATGGGACTGAGAAGCTGGAGCTCTGCAGATGGAGAAAACCACCAGATCTGTGGTTTGACCCTGACTCTTTCACCCCCTCTCCCACCATATACAGAACACAGAGGTTCAAACAGATGCTAGATCAGAGCCCGAGTCCAAAGCTACATCAGAGTAATAAATACAGCAACTCTATTACAGAGCTCAGTATTTTCAAGTTTAATGCTATTCCCCAACTTGGAATAACTCTTTAAAAAGGACCAGTGCTTGGAAAAATACCAGCATCAAAGATGTACTCAGTACTGTCCTGATCTTACTGACTGTGGTTCCTCTCTTTTGGAACAAAATGGTCAAGGCATAGCTATTACATTTTAGATAGCTTCTGTTGCACAAAAAATATAATTCCAGAACTGTCAGTGCATGTTTTGAACATGCAGAATATATCATATTCATATTATGCAGAATATATCATATTTATCATATTCATACCTATAGTATGCAGATAAATACATACATACATAACTGAGAATTTAGGAGTGAAGATAAAATGTGCAGGAGGCCACTTTCTTGTTCAGTTTGCAGAGTGAAGCATCACTTTGTGCATCTGTCCTGGAAGAAACTGATGGAAAATTAGGAGATTGCAGTCAGTTGTCCATGACATCCTAAACTGATGGGAGCAGCATCGACTCCTTCTATCATTGCTCAGGATTTCCTGTTTATATCTTTGGTCACACCACCTCTCTGGAGTGGCTTTCCCAAAGAACTAGCTTTCTCATAAAGCTGTGGGGCAGTGCACAGCCAAGAAGCAGGTCAGAGGCTCCTCCTGCTCATCACTGGTTTCCCTGCCTTGGGAATAGCTCTAATCCTCATTGCCCATCCTTGCAGGCTTGGGATCCACAGTGAGGAATATAACAGTTCATAAATCACAGCTGTCAACCTCTGCTGAGTGCTTGAGAGCCAGCCCCAAAAGCCACGTGCTGCAGATGGAGCAAGGGAAAGAAGCAATCAGGTTCCTGCTGGCACTTGGAATCTGCTGCCTCAGAAACCATCATGTTTTAATGCATGACTGAGAGCCTTATTTCAATCAGGGGTCTGTGCCATTGGCTATCAGCTGTGATGTTGTGGAGTTTGCTGTGACAGGGTACTCCCTTTTCCCAGACCAGAGTCTCCACTCAGTCTCTTGACAGTCTGCCAAGCTTTGCAACTGGAATGTGTGAAGTTCAGTTTTGAAACAGTTTCTTTCCATCATTCCTGCCTGTTTTGATCTAGTATGTGAAACAGGTTTCTACTTTTGTTATAGGATTCTTGTTCATTCTTGCCAGATTCAAATTCATTATATAATCTAGCAGCATCAGATGACTGCCTAGGAATGAGTAGCAGATGCATCTCCTGAAATACAGAATTCCTTGCTACAGCCATGCATTGGTGATAGCCACCACTGCATGACTGGATTTGTGGCAACAAGGGGCGTCAAGATTTTCATAAAACCAAAACCAGATGTAATGAGCTCTGAAGAGGGTGTGATGCAGAGCTGGCCTGCCCCACCACAAAAATTATGGGGAAAACATTTGTCCTGGCACAACCAGACTGTCATGGTAATCCTTTCCTGCCTAAGAGCAGCTAGGGACTACCCTCTCCAAGGAGAGTCATAGCTATTGTCAGCATTACTCTGGTTTCTCCATTTACACAGTGTTGTACTGCAGGCAGACACTGCAGCTCTTCTTTAATCTGCCAAGGATGACACTGATCCAAGCTAATGGATGAGGTCCCTTCATTTGATGAGAGGCTTTGAGGCTGTAGCCTGCGTTTTCAATCCCACTGTTGGCATAGTGAGAAAGAAGTTGCAGGTAGTAATGGCCATGAGGTTGCCAACTGCTGTACACTTCAGAAACTTGGAAAGAACTTCTGAGAAAATTGGCACGACTGGCATTTTCCATCCTTTTTTAAAAAAATAATCATCTTCAAAAACCATCGGTCTGCTACTGCTACCAGCAACCAGTGCAGTGGAAAAGGCCATAAACATCTTAGGAACCTCCATTCAAAACTGCTCTGAAAAAGCTGGCTAAGCTGCAACTTGACTCTGGAGATACCTGATGCCTCCAGGACCTTTCCTGCTTGGTGTTATCTTCTCCAGGTGCCTCAGGTGGAATCTTTGCACATTTTTAACCTCATCTTCACATGACTAAGCAACCTGGCTGTTAGTGTGGAACTAAGTGAAACACATCAAGGTCTTCAAACAGTGCTATTTGCCCCTGAAGTCCCTAGCAACAGGTGATCTTGGTGTCCCCAAAATGAAGTATAGCAGCTGTCTGTGCAAACCTTTTCAAAGGCATATTTAAGTCGGAATGGAACTGGGAGGTTTTGCTAACAGTGTGGTACCTACTCCCGTAAATAGTGATTCCCTCAGAAAAGGGGAAAAAGACCCCAAACCCAAGGCACCAAGCATTAAAAGGCCCAACTACTGCTTTTGTCCAGTTGTAGGCATTCTCAGAAAATGCCTGCTGCATACTGAAACGATTATGTTCTCACAAAATGAAGACACAGCTGCCTCTGCCTCTTAAAGAATAGTTGGAAGAAGAGAAAAAGCTCTTCTTTTTCATTAAACATCCTAGTCAGACTATTCACCAAGTGAGAGGATATTTCTTCTGATACTGAAGGGAATACAAGGTCTTTCCATCTGTGAAAGAGCTCATGCTATAGATCTTTCTTTTCTTTCAGTTTAATTTATCTCTGAGCAAAATAAAAATAATAGCAACAATTCTGTATTAATTGGCCCAGATGAGATGTGTGAAAATTCCTGGATTTTCCTCTTGTTCTCCCAGATCACTTGTGTAGTCACAGCAAGCAGGGGCATGGATGAGTCCTTCAATTCATAGATAGGCCTCAGATAAGGCCCAGTGCCCTGTGGGGCTTTACAGCTCAAGGCCCTTCACTGTGCCTCCACTCATCTAGCTCATCTCAGAGAGGTCTGTCCTGGGACAGGTATCCTTATTTCCCATGGATGTAACCACGGTGAGAAGAAAAGGTCTTTTTCCTAAGTCCACCCCTGCATTTTGCAAAGCCAGGCACAAATTAAAAATGTTCATCAACAGTCCCTCAAGCGGATGCTAGTGTGTCACAGATTGACTATAGACAGACCACAGACCAATCCTCACTAAATTATTTGCAGGTTTCTCTTGTAGATCAACAGTTGGCAAGAGGTTTTCCAAGACTGACTAATGTATTGTATGCATTGTCTTGTGGATAATGAAGGGATGCACATCTGTGCTTAATATTTTTGTGCCTTTCAGAAATTCTCTGCATTCCACAGATGTGAAATGAGACCCTTCAGATGTGAACAGTGCTTTTGAATTTCATTCACAGCTAAAGAGGTTAATAACTTGATGACCATGAGGAAACCACTTATAAAACAAACCTTCTTTGCATTTTAGATTAATTAATGCAATTTAGTAATAGTGGTCATCGCATAAATATGTGTTGGTCATTATTTTTCTGATGGAAAACCAGTATTAAGGGATCCATATGCCATACTGGTACATATTGCATTACAGTGTTGGATATTTATACAGCAGCTATCAGGGTTTTGTAAGTCCTTGCTGGTGGTTCCCACTCTGCTTATTAGGGTAGCTCAGAGTTTTTGTTTCAGGTAACTCCAGTTATTATATTAGGACTGTCAAGAGCAAGTTGAATGAACCTGGGTTAGAGACAGGAGGGAAAACTTGGGCAATGAATATTGTAAATTATACAAACTGCAGCCTGCAATTTCTTCACAAACGCTAAAACAGGAGGAGATATGTGGATGTTGAAATCTGTGCTAGGAGTGGGTCACTTCTTGCCTTGAGACAGAGGGCATGCTGTAAAGGGTACTTTGAATTCTTTTCAAGGCCATATGCTAATATTTTTCATTAATAATTGAATTTAGCTCAATCTCATTTCCAGGTAAGAGCTGCTGAGTCATAGAGTGGAGCAGAAAAAGCAGTATGACACAAGACTTCCATAGCCCATCGTGTTCTCTACCATACATGAGTATATACCCTACATGACTGCAAGCAGGTCATCACTTTTGGCCTACACTGAGGCTAATTTCTGGGGGAGAGTAAGTCTGCACACTCAAAGTGAAGACATTTTCCTGCTGCTGTCCAAATATTCTTAGAGGGATTTGTTTAAGTCAAAGTGTAATTGTGTACCTTTGATTCAGATAATGAATATGCAGTGTAGTTCTTTACAGCAGACTGTATTAACACCATCTCTCTCTCTCTTGTTTCCTTTAAAACAAAAAGTTTTACTACAAAAGACCGGGCAGTATCACAAGACCTCAGCAGCAGGTACTGAGGTCTCCTGGTACAATTCCCACTGGATTTCCAGATCTGGCAAATTACTACTTTATCTATGTCAGAATTTTTCAATATTTTTAATATTGTTAGGTTTTTTCAGTCATAGTGAGGCTCATTCCAAAAATTATGCATGTTTCAGATTAGTGCATATGAAATAGTTTATTCTGTTGTCCTTTCATGGTCCTCTAGAAGTAACTCTCCACCCTTCTGGGTTGAAAACTGCTTATCTGCATGTATATCTCTGCACTGGGTTGGGTGTGCTCTTTTTACCAGGAATAAACAATCTTAGGGAATGAATAAGCTGTCACAAGCAGCTTTGGAAATAAAGAGCAAAGTCATAGAAAGCTCAGAGCTAAAAAGGTTCTTTTTATCAATGCTCATATTCATGGTTCATAAAAATCTAATTCAGAATGTTAGTTTACACCCCTCAACTCCCCCCAGAAAAATCCATTCAGACACTGTGCATTTGTTATTTGGGAGCCAAATGCTGACAACCCTGGTAATATCCCATCTCACAGTCCAAGAAAAATCAACTTTTATCTTAGGAAAAATTATTTCACATATCTAAAATACTGATGATTTTTTTTTTTTTTTGTGGAGTTATGTTTGTGGTGCTGTGCTATATTACAGAGTTAGTACAGCAATCTGTCCCTTGATGGTTTTGTGTTCCCCTTAAACAGGCTCAAAGAAAAGAAAAGCAATGCCTGTCATGCCTCAATGCTGAGGTTATGGAAAGACCAACTTCCAAATGATAGTCAATTAAAAGGAAGATTCCTGCCATATATTTTTTATTTGTTAGCATATTTCTCTGTGAAAGACAAGAGCTCTTTTTTGCCTGAGTGCTGTGGTCACACATGCAGAGGGTCCCTAACTCAAGGGGTTTATATGTGAGCAGGGAAGGCAGATGGGTGGGAGGGCAATGGAGGTGCGAGGGCCAAGCAGCCACAGCTGGAGCTGGCCACTGCATCCCAGTGGCCTCCCTGGAAAAGCAAAGCTGCTGGCCTTCCCTGAAGACATCACCTTTAACTCAAGCCAAATATTTATTTAGGTTTATTTCCTTATCTGGAAGATGTGGGAAAAAGCCAAGGGGCTCCAGGGGGACCAAACATTAAAACAGCTCCTTTTTTTTTTTCCAGAAAAGGACAAAATAGTATACTTGCAGTGCTAGATTTTTTAAAAATCTATCCTGCATAATTTTTATGGCAAAATATGAATTGCACGGTCTGGCCTTTTACATATTACTTGTCAATGGGGTTTTTTAGCCATTGGTCCCTAAGAAGAGCCCTGTAAGCCAAATAAAGCACTTTGGCATGCTGGAATTATTGGTGCTCACTACAAGCAGAGAATAAAATGGGAATATTCTACAATTAGTGATGGACTAAAAAACAACAAGGAAGGAAAATGCAGGTAGCTGATCTGGGAAGGTGATCCACACTCTATTCTTGCTCCCAAATTTGTCAAAAAATCTGCCTTAAAAGCTCCTTCAGACAGGCATGTAGGAACAGCTTTTGGCTCTGCTATTAGTCCAGCTTGTGTCAGGCTTGATGTCCCTGGGAGAGGTGTGAGGATACACGAGTGGAGAGACATACATACATGTGTGGAGAAGAGTATTTCTTCCTCAGATGTGCAACCAAACCAAGCTCTGAAGCCTGCAAGCCACAAGAGTCCAGGTTGTAGAAAAAGGTGTGTCCTGTACCAAACAGTTTTCTCACCACAAAAGACAGCTCTTTAAGCAGGCTGGAGAGACCCCTGGCCAGTCAGCCCTGCCCAGCTGCAAAAGCTGTGTCCAAAGCAGGTCCAGATGCTCCCTACTGAAGTTTCAGGCAATGTCCTACAATAGCCCCCAAAACAGAGGAACTGAAAGGAAGGAGTTTCAGAGGCAGGGTGGTAGCCCAAGCTAAGCAAATAACTGTTTTGTTTGACATTCTGCCCAAGGCTCATAATTGAAACAAAAAGCTCTGACCTGTAAGAAACCCTGGGTGTGGTGGAAAGTGTTTCCTGGGCTGGGGGAAACGAGTGAGCCGCCCTGTCAGCTGCCTGGGGCATGGGTGAGCAAATACATGGCCCTGGCTGAAAAGTGATTATGATGGGAAATACTTTGCATGGATTCATACTTGATGATTTTCAGCATTACTCAGGTATTTTTGTTTTGAGGCTTTGGGAGACATTTGTTCTTAAGGGAACAAGTTTTATTGTGTGAGAATAATCCTATGAAATCAAAGTTGCTGATGTTTTGGCACAAGCTAAGTTTCACTCAGAAGGCTTAAATTTTCCAAATTAAAATTTCCCAATAAGCTTAAATTTCCCATAAGTTTAATCCAGCATGGCAGAGTCCACTGATGAGGGGACAAGTCATTTTCTGGGGTGTGCAAGTCCTGTTGAATCAAGATGATGCAATGTGAAAGGCTCCAGAAATGAAGCTCCTTCTCAATATGCTGTCAGTGTGCTGTGAATACAGCACAAGGCATTGCACATTTGAGAGCAAAAATAGATGCATGGCCCTGGCTCAGAAAGTACATTTAAACAACATAATTTATTATCTGAGCTATGGCTGACAACAATCTGTTCCCCTGTTTCAGCCAGATTTTCAAACTTCACTGAGCTCCAGCTCATGTGCCCATCTCATGCTGATGTTGTCTCACTTTGGAGACTGTGGGAAATGCTTCAGGGTAGCTTACATAGGATGCAGAAGCAGCATCATTACAATTTGTAAAAGGGATTGTTTTAGTCCAGGAAACAATAGAAACACCATATAAATGGTGAGCATCTGGTTCAAAGAACAAATCTCAAACATTACATTATCACTACTGGGAACTGTGAAACAAGAGTCCACTTTAGTAGTACTCAGCAGTACTTTTTTTCTGGTAAATGTTGCAGTGTTGGTAAACGGAGTGCATATTTATGGAATAGCTTTGTTTTTGATGGGAACAGCTCTGATGAGGCTCATGTCTGCAAACTGAGAATTTCATTGGGGTATTTTAAGATTATGAGCCATAATATTTCATTATTAGGTGCCTTTATATATGTGCAAATTGGCAATATGACAGTCTTTTACTTAGGGAACTGATACTGGGGGTGATCTCATTGTTTTCTCATGATTTATCAAGGTATTAGAATCCTAAACAGTGGTAAAATGCATTCAAAAGTATTTGACCTTGACCAAATCATGGCTTTCAGTTTAATTTTATTTTTCATTCCATGCAGAGACTTGATAAACCAGATAAACTGGCCCTGAGTTTTGCACCTTCTGTAACTTACTGTTTGGTACTATTTGGACTTTCTGTTGTGCCTTAGTGAGACACCCAAGCATAACTATGCCAGTTTACCCAGCACAGCCTGTTCCCTTCCCTGCTCCAGTTATTATAAAGTGTATACTGTTCCCAAATTCAGTGACTTTCAGAACTCTTCAAGAGAATACATTTTCTTGAAATGAAAAAGGGAGGAAGTCAACAGTGACTTGTATTAAATTGTTTGTGCTCCAGTTATAGTTGGAGAAGCCTCCTGTGGAGTGTGTCCTCAGATTTTCTCAAACAGGGCAAGTTAAGGGAGATTTCTTATCCCTGGGTTTTTGAGAGAGTCTCAACTTTTGATGTTTGCATTTTTTCTGTACAAAATAATAAACTGGAGAACAAGCTCCTGCCTTGAGCAATCTCACAAGCTCCCCACCTGTTACCAATATGATTATGTTAACGAGCCTTCATTGCCCAGAAAAGCCCCACATGTGTGACTTCCACCCACACATCCTACCCAGGGTCTCCACTGAAGGTCAGGACTGCATATCTCTTTCTTCTTTCTGAACACAACTTTCTCCAGCCCTGCCTCCTGCTTGGAAGCCCAGGGGTGGCTCAAACCTTGCCCCTTTGAGGGCCACCAGAGGAGCAGCTCTGCCCAGTGCCCAGGTATGGTGGGGGACAGGGCCCTGGTGATGAGGTGTGTGACTGGTGCTGGGGGCCCCTCCTGCTGCTCCCTGGCACTGCAGCCTGGCAGCTCCGTGCCCTTCACTCAGGCAGGGCAAGGGGGGAGAGCATCATTGAGCAGCAGCAAAAAAGCAATTGGTGCCATCTCTGGATGGCATCCTTTCCTTCTGTTGTGTGAGACACCCTGCTCAGCTTTGTGTCATCTGCAGACTTGCTGAGGGTGCACTTGATCTCGCTGTCTGTGTTGTTGATAAAGATATTAATGAGTGCCACTCCCAAGGAAGAGCCCTGAGGGACACTACTTGTCACCAGCCCCCACCTGGACACAGAGCCATTGACCAAACACTTTCTCCACTGAGTAGTCCATCCACCAAACACCTGTGTCTCCAATTTGGAGGTAAGGCTGTCATGTGGGACTGTGTCAGAGCCCCACAGAGATCTGGGTAGACAACACAGCTTGGTCTTCCCTTGTTGGTTGTTGATGTCACTCCCTTGTAGGAGGCTACCAGATGGTTCAGGTGTGATTTGCCCTTGGTAAAGCTGTGCTGGCTGTCTCTGGTCACCTCCTTACCTCATGTGTGCCTTAGCATGGCTTCCATGAAGATCTGCTCCATGATCTTCCCAGACACAGAGGCCAGGCTCACCTGTCTGTATCTCCTCCGGTCTTCCTTTCTTCCCTTTTTAAAAATAGAAGAGTGGTTACCCTTTTTTCAGTCAGGACCTTCCCTGATGCCATGACTTCAAATAGGATGGAGTATAGCCTGTCAACAGCATCAGCCAGTTCCCTGAACTGGGAAGTTGGTGGAAGAATCTGGAAGGGGATTTGACTGTCCCTGTATTTTTGGCCAAACAGAACTTTGAATCCTAATTCAAAATACCCCAAAGGCAGTGTTTTGCATTATAGACTCAGCCCTTGTGTGTTGCTCCCCTGAGTAAAAATGAAATTACCTCCCCAGAGTATCCCACTGGTACAATCTTCCATTCAAGTCTTGCCTCTTTGCTTACCACCTAATGCACCTGGCAAACCATGGTGGCTGCTCTTTATGTTCTCAGACCAGTACAGCTTGTTAGATGTAGATGGTTGGCTTGGTTCTTCCTTGCACTTTTTTAAAATTTATTTTTTATTATTTCCTTGCCATAAAGCC
The DNA here is from genome assembly GCF_051311805.1 of Agelaius phoeniceus. Lineage (NCBI taxonomy): Eukaryota > Metazoa > Chordata > Aves > Passeriformes > Icteridae > Agelaius > Agelaius phoeniceus. The sequence goes on from NC_135268.1 coordinate 23,035,342, forward strand.
TTTCATTTTATTTTTTTTCTTCCCTACACACAGACCTTTTAATTTACATTTTCTTTCATCTGGAATCTCAAGGCCTTTGATTCATATTTGCTCTTTGTTTTGATGTACGGAAAAAGCTTAAGACATACTTGGCTCAAATAGCAGTACAAATTCAAACCCTGGTAAGGAAGAGAAATATTTGAAACCAAGTCAATCCTGATCTACTTAAAGATTTAATTTACCCATAGATATCAAATAAAAAATAAAATCATCATCTATATTTTATTACTAGATGTTAAAATAATAAAATCAGCTGTAGATTACATGCTTGTTGGGTGACATTGGGCATTAGGGAGGAGAGAAAGCTGAGGTTTGCTTCCAAAGGATTCTTGTGAAGTGACTTTGAAACATGGCTTAAAGGGTAATTGCTTTTCCATCATAAAACTTTTAAAGGAGAGTGATTTTCCAGGTGTTTGATAAACACTTTGTTAAATAATATGTCTAACATAAAAGTTCCATGAAAACTTTTATTTTTCAGAAACTAAGCATTGCAAAGAGAGAGGAAAAAACCCAGCTCCTCCTATGTTGTAGCACCTCAACCAGAAAAATGTAAGGGGCTGTAACCAGAAAGTTACAGGGGTCCAGCATTTACCCATTATTGACTGCATTCAGGGGGAAGTCAGAGACCGTTTGAAATTTTAGGGCACAGATATTAATAGATTAATTAATTTTTTTCTCTCTTTAGCACTGTTCACAAAAATAATCTCCAATTGTAAAAATGCATGTAGCTTTCCCCAGTCTGGAAAGTAAAAAGGAAAACCCAAATATGCATATTTTTAAATGCTTTCTCTGTAATGTGTTACTACCTTGAAACAGCTCCTCACACAAGTAGCAATTTTTCTAAGTCATGATGCTTATAAATAGATGCAGGAAAAATGCTGATGCTTTAATAATAGAAGTCTTCAACTTGTAGTTGTGGGATGGTGGCTTTTTTCCTTTCTGGGAATGGTTTAAATTTTCTGTCCCTTGTTCAAAACATAAAATGAATCCAAACTATGTATGTGCCATCTCTGGATTTACGACCACACATTTCTGCCATCTCTAAAACTTCAAAGGGTTAATGCTGAAGACATAGATAAACTTTTTCCGGCATAGATTTGTGGAAAAAGGTGTGGGTGTTTTGTACGAAAGAAAACTGGATCCTCTGGTTGAAAGGTAGAATAAAAAAACTCTTTTCCTCCAGTGTGGTGTATCTTCCTGAGACCTACTTTAATCCCACAGGAATATCTGTTTACAGGTGTAAAAAGAAAGCCTGTGGGAAGCAATGAAGGACACAACTCAGCCAACAGGACAGACTTTCTTGTTTTCAGTGTTTGCATCCTCTGAGCTTTACCTCTGGTGGTCAGTGCTTTCTGTGCTCAGTATAAATATGTCTGCTGAGGAAAACTCATGGAATACCCTTTTGTGCTGTTTCCCTTCCATTTCAGTCCCCCAAATGGGGCTTTGGTGGGGCTCAGACACTGCCCATAACGTCCCATCCACTACTTAAACCTTACAAGGGCTGCTCCACCACGAGAGTTATGGGTTGAAAAGGGATGAGTAGGAAGTGATTTGTAGGCTGCATTTCCATGTTGTGAAACACTTTCCAGAACTAGCAGGAGCTCATGCTCTGTGGGATAATTTCTCTTTCACTTTGGGAGCTGGAAGTAAAATACAGAGATCTCATATATGTTCTCTTTGTAATGGATGGCAATGAAAGGGACTGTCCCTTGTGTGCTGCTGCTTCTTATTGTTATTACAAAAATAGCATTATGAAAAGGTTTAAAGGAGGTTTCTGTTACTCTGATGCAAGAAAGGTTGTATTTCACTAGAAGCAATTCTTTCTCTGCATTATGCACCTGTGCATGCATGACACCGCCTGAATGCTTGCAGGTGCCTGGGTGTGTTTATCAGTTTTGATAACCAAGCCTTTAAAAACTTTTTATCTGCCTAAACAAAATGGAATAAACATTAGATTTAGCTGATGCCACCATACTGGTAGCAAAAGAAGAAAGAAGAAACATGTTTCCATTATATGTCTTGTTTTACCCAAAAGTCGCATGGAAGCTACTAAATCATTATTTTCTATGCAAGAGTATGTGCTGCCCAGGGCCTGGAAAAAGCTGCTTGAGGGGAAAATAGTTTGGTAATAATGAAGGAGAGCAGGGGATGGAGGTAAATAGACTATCATACAAGGAAGTTATTTGTTGCTGGAAAAATAGTTCCTAGAGTGGCAGCTACTTCCCTCTTGCTGTGTTCTGCTTCCAGCACAGCACCAGGACATGCAGTGATACAACTAACTGTGGTCTCCATGCTTGGGTTTGGAGATGTCTGTGTCCTGCTGATCTGCTGAGAAACATATTAGTTTAGCAAGCTTTCATTAGTAGTGATTGCCAACATTTATGCCTATTTGCAACTTTTATCTGCTAAGACATATTTAAGACTCTGAGGGACTTTTACTACTGGCACCTCGGCACCGTGAGGAGACTATTTTCAGTTTCATTATGTACTTATTGTGAAATAAGAGCTCTCCATTATAGGTGGCTTTCTAGCTAAGTACTACACTGAGAATTAAAAAAAAATCCCACTTTATTTTCCACCAGATATATATCCTGCCATTTTTTTGGCTTTGGTCTCAGAACAGAGCAGAAAAATAACTGAAATCTACTTTCCATGTAGTGTCTTCTTGTTTCTTAGAGAGTTTGGGTAATTTCACTAATTGTTCTCCCATTCCTTATCTATGCCAAAATCTATAACTTTTGGCATCCAGTTACTCTAAGGTCCTGGATCTGAGGACATTTCTTTCCATGGCTTTTGGTAAAAGTGAGCTATTTGAGTTTATTCTGTTCAGACTTTCAATAAAGCGCCCTAAACCCAAGCAATGCCCTGACATCCAGGTTGGATGCATGGTCCCATCTCCAGCAGCCTTTATAAAGGACATAATGACATGGGGACCTGTGCACCTGAGCTGCAGCACAGTCCAGCAGAGTGGCTGGGGTAAAAGGTGCTGGTGGGAAACTCAGAATCTCTCTCATAAGAAGTCAGGGTAGGACAGAAAATGTTTCCCTTGTTCCTCTTGAAATTTATGGAATAACTGGATTGACTGGATCAGGAAAAGATAGGCAGTGTCTCCAGCCTCTAGCTGAGAGCTTCAGTCAGAGTGCCAAGGGTCCTTTCTCAAATGATGTTTTTATTTGTATCTCTTACATCCCCTACGATTTTCAGTATACAATTACACTAAGTGGTGATTTTTTTGTGTGTGTGCTTCTTTAATAGTATTTACCTCTGGGTTGTTTGGTTACCATTTTTATGATGGAAAATTGGTTTTAAAGTTTTCTCTTTCCTCCTGATAGCATTACAAAAATTTAAGTGCTTTTATGATGATATTTTTCTTTATTTTAGAAGAGAAGCTGTAATAGGAACATTTGGCCAAATGACTGGCTTCTCAAAGTTTCAATATGTAGTCAGGCTGTGTAGAGGAGAATACACAATGATGAATATTTTAAACCTGAGTAGTGTGAAGGCACAGAAAAACCAAGGTTATGAAGGGGATGTGGTGGCTGATTCCTGGATGCATAAATTGTTTAAAACATTTTCTTGCTAGCAAATTTCATTTTTTTAATAATGAACTGAAGACAAACGTTCCTTTTTTATGGACATTGAACCCATTGGCTTTCACCTGATATAGTGCTCTGTCATTAACTCATTAAAGGACTCACTCTTTGGAGCCTCATCAGGAGAAAGGCGGTATCCGAAACCTCTGGAAATCATCTCTGCACGGCAGGAGAACAGCAGTCCAATGGATTGTGTGACATGGCAGGTCTTGAAAGCACAGTACATCAAGGAGGGAAGGAAGGAGTTCCATAACTTCAAGGGCATTTGGCTGTTATTTTTAGAGTTATTTGACTGACAGATCACCATGCAACAGTGATGTGTACAGGGAGAGCTAGTGAAATAGTGCTGGAGATGGTTTTAGTCTGATGTAACTCCAGTGTGATGACAATTCCCTGGCTCTTAGTGGCTTTTTATCCCTGACATGCAATGTTCTACTTGTCAGCTTTCTTTTGTTTTCCATGGCTTGTTTCTCCTTGCTTTCCACACCATACAACAGTGAGCAAATGAAAAGGATCCTTTTATGAGTTAATGAATGCCTTTTGTGGTTTTACATATTCCAGTTTGGGTATAGGAGAAATGCATTGTATAGCTGAGCCTGTGGCAGACAAAATGGGTACCTGCAAATAAAAGGGCACCTAATTTAAAATAAGGTGAGACCCTGTCCCTTCCTACTGCAAGAATGAAACAGTCTCTCAGCATGGAACTTCCTTGCCTTGGGTGGGTTCCTGGTGTAGAAATCCACTGGTTTTTTACTCCCATTTTTCCATCAAGCCTGACATTGAAAAGGCAAAACATGACCAAAAGAAGATCCCAACAAAGAAATGTACCTTTTACTATCCAGACTCTGCAGATTTCATCAGGCTGTCACCAGGCAGCTGTATGGCCTGCTGGATAAAAGTAAAATAGCTTGAAGTATTTTGTTCCAAGAACTTTTTATGGCTGCTTCAAGACTGAGCCCTGATCCTTGTTTTGATGTCTTAGGGAATACCAAGAACTTCTGCTGTCTTTGTGTGAAAGGTCAAATTTTATGCCCTGTGACAACACAGCTGCATTCAAGGAAAACTGCTGTTGTTATTGCATTAAATTGGTCATTTTATGCTCTCCAGAAGGTCCATCTCTTTTCAAGGGTTTAAATCCAAGAGGAAATCCCACTAAGATCAAATAACATTACAGAATAGGAAGAATAAGTATATATGCACAGCCTATATAGACATGACAAACAGTAATTACAAAAAACATATCTATTGTGCAAGTCCTAAACTAAGGAATTTTAAGAGGAAGAAGAAGCAGAAAATATACTCTGTAATAATGAAATTATTATAAAAGAATGATGACAGACTTGCTTTTAATTAAAATAACACCTGTTGGATTAAGTTTCAAAGAAGTGATCAAAGAAAATACTGAGCAAAAAACAAAGAACACAATAAGTGTTTAGTAGATCAAAACATTTAAAATGTTTCAGAGAAGCATGAGATGTAAAAGGGGAAAAAATTGGGGATTATGTTGGGATTATACTGAAATTTGACTAAAGGAGCAACACTCCTGAACAAATAACATTACATTAAACTAATTAGAGTTTAGAATATGAAATTGTTAAAGTTTGCTATCTCAGCTGTTTCTTTAAAATGAAAATCCATATTATAAAAATAGTTAGTGGTTCAGAGGGCAGAAGCTATAAAATATTGCTGAAGTTTGGAGAAACAATAACAAAATCCACAAGAAAGTGCAGTCTGTGGTCCAAGTCCTTGGAAACCATAGGCATGTGAAGAGCTCTTTGTGCAAGTCCCTTTACTGGGCCTGGGAGTGGTACTGCTATCAGCAAGGTGTACGTGGGTGCTTTGGGATGTACCCAAAATCCAGGATGTTTTGTCTGCAGTTTAAGATTGAGTGGTTTAACTGCAGTTAAAAACATCACAGGAAGCAGATTTATTTTCAATTGGAGGGCATTCTTCCCCACTGCTGTTGTCCTAGAGACAGTCCTCTGTTTTTATTTTTTTTTTCAAATTTCCTCTGAAGGTTTTTTGCACTGTAAACTTTGTTACTCAGTGAAGATGTCTAGTATTCAGTTCTGATGGCTTTCAAGCCCCATTTAAATCAATAGGGATTGTGAGTGCCAGAAATTCATAAGAGGACTCCAGCACACTGAAAACTTGTGGAGGATGTTATGGCTGACTGCTGGCTCCTCTTGCTGGTGAAAGATGCTGAGGCAGGCAGCCAGCCAGCTGCTCTCCCCAGGAGGGAGTTAGTCCCTGGATCTCAGTTTGGGAATGGCTGTCTTAAATAATTTTGTTCAAATATAGAGCCTTTTATGTTCTTTCCAATTCTCTGTCCCTCTCACAATTACCATTTCACATGGGAAACATGTACTCTTTCTTCTTCTTCCTCTCCTTTTATTGAGATGGGCTGCCAGTGTTTTACTCTCAGTGTATTACATATTTAAACACATATATGTACGGGTGTATCCTATGGCAGAGTGAGGTAGCAAGAAGTGAATTTGATACTAAGCTTCTAGGGTTTGCCCAGCAAATATGAAACAAGACTGTGCTGCATATCTGCAGACTCAATCTATGCTTATTTATAATGTTTGAATCAAGTTATGGCAATTAAAATGTGTTTTACACGTTTGGGGTTTTTTTATAAGTGTACTGCATGAGATATTGTGTGGGTGATCAGTATGTTATATTAGCTGATGGGCAAAAGCATTTTTGACATCGTGGTAATTATCTCTTTCCTAAGTAATTCATTAGCTGGCTGATGAAGGATTTTGATATTCTGTTTATCACAGTTTAAGAGCTGATTTGAAAATCACAGCATGGCACTACAGACACTGTACTTCAGGAAACAGATGGTAGAGAGCCATCAGCTGTAATCTGTGAGTAAACTAAGACAAGTGAAGTTGGGTATAGGGTTTTGAAAAATTAGATGTAATTGTGTTATGGAAGTGTAAGAAGGCTGTGAAATAATCTTACCTTGCCTGTACAGCAAAGAGCAAGCTCTATTTAATCTGGAATGATAATGGCTTTTTTATTTTTTTTTTCTGTATTACTGAAACTTCCAGCTTTGGTGCACTAGGAAAATCGTAATGTCTGATCAACAGGGATATGGGTTTCATGTGTGTGTTTTTTCCTTTGTGAAATACATAGGGCCACAGAATGACAAACAGACTCCATGAAGTTGTTTACCAAGAAGAAGAAACAAATAAAGCCCAGAGCTACCAGGCTCTTCCCAGAGCAGGGAGAATACTACTGTTTTGGAAAGCGCGGGAGAGAGCTTGCTTCTGAAATAGAAGGATTATGTTGTCTTTCCCAAACATAGACAAAAGGTGAAGAGATCACACAATATTTGTTTTTCCACTGGATGGTTTATTTGAATGTGTTTAGGGTGGCTGGGGGGTGACGGGAGGATTCTCCTCCACTGGCAACACGCAGCATGAGAAGAAATTGCAGAGGAGTGCTCGACACTTAGAGGTCAGGAAGGTTAAAGCATGCCAAAAGCTCTGCTAGGAGGCTCAAACATTTCTGTGGTTTCAAGTGTTTACCTTAGCAATGATAGAAGATTTAGACAATTACCCAGCAGTCTCAACAGTGTCTTGTAGGGCAACACTACATCTCCTTTTCAGTAATGTCACTGGGAGCCTGATGTTTTGAGCATTTTCATTCAAGTGTTGTTATAATCAGGTCTGATATAATTAGGAGTTAAAGAATGGTGGCTGAAATGATCCAGTTAGAAGAGATTAACTGGAGCTTGTGGGAAGATGAGAGAAATTGTGGTGCCTTCATTAGAGCTCAGTCCAGGTCTGCATATTTTCTGTTGCTGCTGATTCATCACAGCTAAGAAGGGCATTCATTTTTTGAAGGTTTGCTGCATGTTTTCAAGGAAATTGGTAAAATATTTCGCCTTTTCGGAGTGCTGTAGCACAAATCCTTGATTCTCACATACTCAGTAAGAGTTAATTATTTTGGTGCCTCAAAGAAAACCACACTTTTCAGTTTCTCAGTTTGTCAGTGTGAAGCAAAGGTGTCCATAAGGCCTCTTTCCCACTGCCAACTGTTTCACTTTATGGCGCTCTTTATTCAGTTACACCTTCCTTTTGTTCCTTCCTATTTGTTTTTATGTCTTCTTTTCCTTTTCATCCCTCTCTTTATTACTTCCTGAGGGTGTGTTTTTCTTTTCTCTTTGAGTTCTCTGTTTTCTAGGTTTTTCTTGTTGGTGCAGCAGCAGTAGATATTCAGTTGTTTTCTAGGCGAGCCAGTACTTCTGTTTGCCTTGGTCTTCTCTTTTTTGTCTGTAGGAGATAAATAGAAGAGGGAAAACAATTGAAAAGTGAAGTATCTCTGCTGAGAAGGGAACCTTGGGTTCACAATTGACAATATACCTGTGTTATAGTGAGCTGTGGCTAGGATACAGGCCAAAAAAGCATGGAGCATGAAGTGCACAAGGACAATTTGAATACACCAAGTTCACAAAATAGCAGTGCAGAAATCTTGCTGGAACGAGCCTTCTGCTAGCTTTTCAGCATTTCCAAATTTGCCTTGGCTAGTAATAAGACTTCCACCATGTCAGTCTCTACAATTAACTGAGGTTGTTATAAAAGGGAAAAAAGGTCAATGTCTCCAGGAGCAGGGAGGTGATAGGTTTGGGCCTAAGAACAGGGAGACATGCCATTGGAGATAGTTTGCCCTCTCTCTGTGTGTCTGGCCCAAAATATTGGAGCAATATTCTGCAAATTAAACGTTCTCAGTTAAAGGGGGATAGACTAGCTCCTGCGTATGTGAATGTAGCACTAATGCACCAACCCACTTGACAAATGAGGGAGTATGTCAACTTTAGTGTGAGAAACTGAAATGAAATGAAGTTAGCTGATGTCTGCATGCCTGGTGAGTGTGGCCCAGTAGATTTGCCATGTGAAACTGCTGGTGCTCAGGCCAAGGTGTTTGCACTGCCTGTGACCTCACCTGCTGTGTTAGGTGAACTCTCAGGGTGCATTTTTTGTCTTACTGCTTGCAGTGCACTGAAGTTGCTCCACCTCTGTTTTAAAGTGCACTCCTGATGCACACTAAATTGCAAATGTAGTTATCCCTTGAACATTCCCATTTTAAATTTGCATTTTCCCCATCATAATGCATTATAATGGACTAAATTGTGGTCGTAAGCTTCTAACACGATAACTTAAGCTGCTCATCTGTTATTTCCTTTCATCAAGGATAGAAAAGAGGGAAGCAGTAATAAGATAGTACAGAAGTTAAAAAGCCTGGTCTGTAAGGCAGCACGGGATGGTTCTTGCCTGCCTGTGGGATGTAGTACAACTTGCAGCAGGACTATGCACATCGGGGCTGTGGTGCTGCCTACACTTAGCAATAAATTATTGCTGACACTCTAAACTCCATGCAATGTATCGGCGATTCATCTTTCAATCGCCCGTTCCCACGCTGTCCGCTTTATCTCGATTGTTAATTTAATCCTGGCAGTAAATTGCTTCGCTTCTCTTAAATCTCCCCGTGCCGCCGGCCAAGTGCGGGGGCCCTTGGGGCTGGGTCCCGGGCTGGTGATGGATGCCCAGGGCACCCTGCCCGTGCGGCCCCGGCCCCGGGGAGCCACCGGGCAGCGGCGGCCGCGGGGGGGCGGGAGGAGGAGGAGGCGGCGGCGGCGAATCCTGGTCCGGCTGGCCGGGCGTGCGAGCACTAGTGGGAGCTGGAGAGGGCGAGGGAGGAGGGGAGAAAGCCCCAAACCACCCCGATCCCGAGCGGAGCGGCTGCGAGCCGGGCGGGAAGGGGGAGTGCGCGGGAGGCGGGAGGGGGCGAGAGCGGCAGCAGCCCCGGCAGAGGAGGCAGCAGCCTGGGCAGAGCAGACCCGCGGAGCCTTCGCAGGCGGTGAGGACGGTGAGGAGCCGGAGCCGGGCGGGGAGCGGGGGATGCTGCGGCGGGGCGGGCGGGCACCTGCGCGGCCGGGGGGGTGCAGGAGGGTCCCGGGGGTCCTGAGTGCTGCGGGGGCAGCGCCCCGAACGCGCCCGGAGCCTTCCAGCCCCGCCGGGCGCTCGGGGAGCTGCGGCCGGCCGGCTCTCTCCCCGTCCCGTCCCGTGCGGGGCTGGGAGCGCTCGGCTCGGCTGCCCGAGCTTGCCCCGGGCCGGCAGCTGCGGTGAAGCGGGTGAGCGGCCACAGCCGGCTGGGACGGGGCTGCCGGAGCTGCTCTCCCGGGCACACGCTGCCCCTGGCTCGGTACGGTCTGGTTACGCGTGCATGGCAGAGGCTGGCGGTCTGCAGCGCTCCCGAAATGAACTTTTAGATCAAATTGTTGAGGTACGTCTTGTTTGGTGACTGGGGACGATGGAGATACTTTGTCCTCTCTCTGTGGATCTCTGGGAAGCGCGGATCTCTCGCACAGCAGTGCGGTATTGTTAACTCACAGACTTTGTCGCTTGTGATGGACTGACATGAACTCTGAATTACCGGCCGGATTATAGCAGTCCATGTCTTCCTTCGGTGATGTTGCTCAGAAACATAGCGTTCAATCACTCGATTTAAGGACCTGCTGAATGTGAATGACAGAAAGTGTCACTGTTTAGGAGTCTCTTGTAGATAAAGCCAGAAGTCTGTCTAAGCGTCCTGGGTCTGATGGTGCAAAAAACAGTGCTTGAGGGAGAGTAAAAATAAGATAGGCATGTAAGGATAATTTGCCAAAGGCTCTCTCAGCATGCAATGATTTGCAGCTTGGATGCTTTCTAAGGGAGAGCTGGTGTCTTTATGGCACTCACTGATTTTTCCTTTCCATGAGCTGCTCCGAGTGCCCCTTGACGCTGTGTAAACTTTTAACAATATGCTGTGAGAAGGAAGTTCATAACCTTAACTTTACTCTGTGTCAAACCCCATAGCATTTTATTTTGAGCCTTTGATAGTACCTATGTCTTGATATAGAGTTGGTGCAGAATTGATCTCTGTTCCTCTCTGTCTCATTCATGCTTTTATATACTTCCCGCGTGTTCTCTGTTGTCACCTTTTCAGGCCAAAATGCTCTCTTCTACATTGCTTAAATTGTAGCTGAAGAGGAGGGAAATGAGCAGAGGCATAGTTATTTTCTGAGAACAGACCATTTTGAATGACAGGCATGTTAAAGTTAGGATGTTAAAAGGTACAGTCTCTGTGAGTGTGCATTAGTGTGTCAGAATGGCTACCGTGTGATTGCCTACAGGGGACAAAATCTCCTCTGTCTGATGACCAGCATGGCTTTAGAGCACCAGGTATTCCTCCCCTCTTTTACTGGCAGAGGCTGCATGCACATTGAGCAGGTTTCTTTCAGAGGTTTTTGAAAGCAAGCAAAAACTCAACCAGCATTTTATTATTAGAGTGATATGATGGATTCATAAAGTGTTTGTAAGAAGATTCTCTGTTTTTTGTGTTGAAATTTTGTGTTGTTAGGAAACAGTTTTGCAGTTATTTCAAAATAAGAAATTCATCACAGTAAATGCAACCTAAGGACCTTGACTCTCTTCCCACAACCTACTGCTCTGCTTGGCTTCAGCTGAGCTGCCCTTGATTGACACTTGTGCAATCAGGGAAAAAAAACCCTCAGGCCTTTGGGATAGCTGTATCTGTACTTATCTGTGTGTGTAATCCTGACTTACAGCAGTCCTTCCTGCGGGTCAGCATGCTGAACACTGGCTGCAAGTTGGCTCTTAAATACATGCTTCATTTTAAGGATATGAGGGGGGTCCATTTAAATTAGTTGGACTTGTATAAAGTGATGCATGTGCTGGGGCCTTTGCTGCAGCAAGACTGGAGCACTCATCTCTTGACAGAATTGAGCCCTCAAGTTTTGAAACTCCCTTTGAAAGAGCTTTGATTGGTGATGATGTAAACTGACAGATTCACAAAGGCTGTTCCCAGCGTCTCGTCTTTCTTGCCTGTTTCTGTCATTCTTCCCTGTGCATTGTTTCCTACAAAATAAGACTTTCAATAAGTAAGACACAGTATCTGTTGCCAGGTGTAAGGAAACAATGAGAGGAAGTCTGATGCTCAGGTGGGAAATGATGTGTTAGTAGTCCCAAGAAATAAGAGGAACTTTTTTTTTTAGAAGAAGGTTTATGAGCTGCTCTATGTCTTAGCAGCTGATTGCTTGATGCTGACTACAAAGCTCTTGTCCAGACTGTAACTCCTGTAGGGAAGGGGCTGCTTTGATTTGTCTTACAAATGTGATACTTGATGCAGTGTGCTGGAGAGAGTGGAGGGCTGCCTCTGGGTCCAGCCTGTGCTGCTGCTAACAACAACAATTCCAAGTTTACAGCCTTCAAACAGAATATGGGCCAAACCAGAAAATTCTCCAAAAACTTGTAATAGGTATTTTCTACCAATCTTAGTGTAATTGCAAGGGTAGGATAGTATATAAACCAACATGGTTATCTTGGATGTCATAACTCTAATTTATGAAGTTGGTGAGGATTTAGACATATATTAGAATGTGCTGTAAATACGGCAAATATAGAACAGAAACCAATGATAAGACCTATTTGTGCTACCTCATAAAACAAACTGTAAAAATATATCTTAGACTTATTACCATTCAGATTTTTGGTCCTTTTCAGAAGATATGAGCTATTTTTAAATTGTCTCAAACAAACTGAGAAGCTTGCTGCTGATAGGCAAAATTTGGAGGAAACTGAAAACACTGCAGTTTAGTCTAAGGTTCATATGTTAAGCTTTTTTTTTTTTTCCTAGTGCATGTTTCACATTGGGCTTGATTCTGGTCAGCTCTTTCCTCTTGCTGTTTTGTATTTGGTTGAGGTAGCAAAAATGTAATGAGGGTTAATAAGTTTTGAAAAAGTCTTGAAATTAACATTCTGATGGTATCTATGAATTGCATTGGGCTATATATCAACAACCTCATTCTTTTGAGTGCCTTGAAGGAGTAAATATTTATCTATGACAGCATCTGGAAGTGCTGGACTCTTTTGTAATAAGGAAATGATTTTGAGGTAACTAAAATACTTTATAATGTAGTGTTTGATTACATTATACCAGTTTTTCATGCATCACATTACCAAGCTTACTTTTTGCTGCTTAAAACGTCAACACCTCATCAAGCTGTAAAAAAAAAAAAAAATTTGTATGTGATCAATTATTCTTTATGATCAGCCCATGCCAGAGTGTGCATGCAGACCCAGGTGTGAGTGCTTACATAGTGTGCACAGAGAGCAGTGTGTCTGTGTCTCTGGTAACACAGGCAGTATGTTCTAACTGCTGTCATGCAGGATTGTGATAAGTAGCCAAACCCAAAGGAACCTCCTCCCTTTGGCATTGTGTCTCAAGGCTGGGATCCCCAGTTTGTCACTGCTCTGGCCTTTCTCTCACAGGATCACTCATGGGCTGTATGCTCAGCCCAGCTGCCTGCTTTGCTGCTCCTTGTCACAGCGAACATCCTCCAAGCCTATGTCAGATTTGGCTGTAATTGGCCAATAGACTCAAAACTTACTAGAGAGGGTCTGGCAGATGTGTTTATCCACAGATAAGCAAGTCTAAACACTGCCTTGGGAAAGGAGGCTGAAGGAGCTATTTTCTGTTGGAGTCGACACAAAGCAAGTCCTCCTCTGGTGGTACAACAGCCAGCAGGGAGGGATTTGCATGGAAGTCATGGTCACAATTCCGAGCCCATTATATAATAGGGATTTTGGAGTCATCAGTGGCAGCTTGCAGGACTGCAGATACAGGTCCACAGAGTTTGCAGACTCTGGATGTAATGAAGAGATTGGAGCAGCAATGTGAGCATGGGGAGGGCACCAGGGAGAGTAGGTTCACCCTTCATGTGTTCCAGAAAGCTTTTCCAATAGTGACTGAGTTTTAGTATGCAGGGACATGAATGACACAGGTCTCAGGAAGTTTCTTCCCCTGAAACCAACTGTGTTATGCATTAAAATTAATTCACTGCTGAAGTCAAAATGCATTGCTACAAACCTCTACTCTGTGCTGCCATCAAGAAAAAGATTGCAGTTTCACAGACCAGGATGAATAAAGGCACATAATTAAAAGTTTTTATTCTTTAAAGCTACCACTTATTTCCTTAACATGAAAATAACTGTTGCTATTTTGCTGACACAAAAAGAAATATTCTTTGGTGTTCAGAAAAATTTCACATCTCAAGCCTAAAATACAAAGTAGATTGTATATAAGACATATTTGTAAAGTAGCCACTTAAAATTTTTTACAAGGTTAAGTTATTCAAGACCTATTCCCTGAAGCTACAAACGTATTTGTTCATGCATAACTTCACTAAGGAATACTTATGTGAATAAAATTATGCACTTACAGGTTTGTAAAATGAAGACTCTAATTAGCTCTAGGTTAATTCCCCTTCTTCCTAATTAAAAACACACAGGTCAATTAAGGATCAAAGGAGATGTTACCTTTGTAATTATCTTCCTTGGCAGAAGTAGCTGTTCCGATAAATATTTCAATTTCACTATAATCTGACCTTTTGTCCAATTTGCTTTCCCTTATCCTTGCCAATTTTGGCTGAGAAAAAAAGTGTTGTATTTAAAACAGACCATGAAAAGGCAAAATACTGAATCTCATAGTTTGGGCACATATGTCTTTTAGGGGAAAAAAACCTGACAGGTGAAAGAGTGTATTTATTTGCCTTGGATTGATAATGTGTACATGAGCTGGATCTGGCTACTTTGTTTATTTGTCTCTGCTCAGTAGACAAATACAGCTTTATTTGTAACTAGATAGTTAAATACAGTTTCCTTCATGTGTGTGACAATTTGTCTCTTCCCCAATAAAGTGATGATGGAATGGCATGCAGAGGTGTGCACCTAGAGTACACCTAGAGGGAATACCCATGTGCACCTAGAGGGAATACCCATACCTACATGCTAAATCTTTGCTGGTCAGATTTGCTCCAGAGCCCATTGACTGTAGGCTCTGCAAGTATGTGAGAAGATTTGGACAAGGCAAAAAAATACTTGCATCCGTGCCAGATGTATTGCAAAATCAGGACAGTGTAATGGAGATAAGGTTAATTAGCTATTTGCATTTGCTACTGAAGTTGGATGAGTAGGGTTTTTTCCCCTAACAGGGAATTTCTCTTCAGGCATAACTATCTGGTAGTTTGTTAAAATGAGTAGAGCAAGACTTTTATAGCCTGCAGAAATACAATTAAGTGTGTGCAGGCATCATAGACTTCTTTTATTCATAGGCAAGTCTTGTAGGGTCTTGTCCTACCAGAAAATCGAAGTGGAGGAACCCTTCAAGCTGAGGTGGGCTGTGTGCTTCAAGGACATGCCATAGGATGGGTGCTTGTCACTTCTGTGTCTCTGCTTCTGTCTGATGGGCTGCAGTCAAAGGTACCTGTTTTAAAGTTCTTTGAGACCCTGGGTCAAGAGTGAGGTCAAGTCCAAACTGCTGCTGTTGATGGGCAGGATAAAACTAAAGTTACTCAGGAGATTGTTTCACCTTTCATCACTTAAAATATTAATGCAAATTGTCTTTTTCCTTTATTCACCAGCAGTCCTGGGCAGGCATTCAGGGCTACTGTATTCAGTGCCTTGCAGCTATTATGAAATTGAAACTTTGAATCTGTGTTGGGTTTAGGATTTGAAATACTGGTATGATTTCTGTCTGAATGATGGTAAGAAGGGCTTTGTCTTAAGATTGCCTCTATTATTTCTGCATGCAGACTACAGTCTGTCAAGCTTGGTGGTTTTCACAGGACACTCATCCCTCTCACATGGAGCAAACTTCTAATGGTACCCTGGTCATCCCTAGTCCCTGGCCTCCAGCTGGATTTAGCTGCCTTCACCACCATTTCACAGTGTTCTCCTGGAGACAGCTCATGTTATGGATGTGTGCATTCCTCACTGGATAGAAAGCTGGCTGGACAACTGAGCCTTTCCCTTATCCCAGTAGGGTCACTTAGTCTTTCTTTCCACAGGTATTAATGTTCTTTTTTGAGTTTGTCTTGCTGCAGACAATCACTTTATTAGAGTGAAAAAGCAGCACCAGCATTTCCCTCCAGATTTATGGCATTAATTGGTAAACCTTGTAGATCTATATTTGGGTTAAATATTCTTGTAGGGCTTGTGAGCAGCAATGGCATCAGAGATATACATCTGTATCTCATGGAAGGGACAGGTTTGTGCTTTTCCTGACAGCCGTCACGGCAGCAGGTAGGTTCACATTTGTGCCTTTGAAGAGGAGGAGGAGCACATTTTAAACCTGAAGCTAATTAACTTTTCTCTGATAACCATGTATAAAAACTGGTTAGGCTTGTCTATATTCCTTGTCGTCCACAGCTAAGTCAGAGCCATGGAAAATACACCCCAAAATAATTGTTTACAGTGAGGATTATGCAATGTTGTTGGGCTGTTCAGTGTAGTAGGTATGCTGCTGGTTGAGGACATGCAGAAATCAGTTGTTTATTCCAATTAAAAATGAAAAAT
This sequence comes from Agelaius phoeniceus, assembly GCF_051311805.1. Taxonomy (NCBI): domain Eukaryota; kingdom Metazoa; phylum Chordata; class Aves; order Passeriformes; family Icteridae; genus Agelaius; species Agelaius phoeniceus. The sequence continues at coordinate 23,051,402 of NC_135268.1, forward strand.
ATGAAGATAACCTTTATAACTTTTTAACTCAGAAATCCATTGCCAGGGTATAATCAAACTTCTCTATAACTGAATTATGGAATTATGTAATTTCTTAAGACTACTTCATTTTGAAAAATAATTTTCTCTCCTGACAAGAACCAACGTGATCTCAATGGTACACATGCCTGTGTTTTGAATGTGTGGAATTTTCTTATGACTTGATGTTTTTAAAGTTTTGCAGAAAAAACTTTAATTGAAAATTAATTTAATTGAAGACTAACACAACCCCAAAACCAAAGCAACACAAAGAATAGTTTCTAATCCTCTGGATTGTAAAATTTATTCTTATTTTTTAATGCTTGAATCGTGAGCGGTTAGATTTTGTCCGTACAAAATGCCATCTTTTTACTGAACTTGGTGCTTAATTATGCATAAATGTTTTTCTAGCTTTCTGCAAAAGAGTAAATTTTTGCACAGTTTGTGTAGGTGCACAGTTTGTGTAGGTACACACAGTTTGTGGTGATTGGAGTGGGGCTGTGTCCAGCCTCATCCCCAGTGGGCTGCAGCTGTGAGCAGCAGGTGAGCAGCATTGACAGCAATGAGCCATGGAGTGCCCAGGGGCACTGACCCATCACCAAAGGGAGCAGAGGGCACACGGGTGCAATGCATGGACATGAGGGGTATAAAAGGCTGGGCTGAAGGACAAGAAGGGCACATACTTGCAGCCTTCTGAAGTGGCACAGTGTTACTCTGTATGAGGAGATGCCTGAAGCCTTCTGATGAGGTATGGTGTTACTCTGTATGGGCTGAAGCTTTCTGGAACTGTATGCTGCTACTCTGTGTGGTGTGGCCATCTCAACTGTGACATGTGCTGTGACAAGTTAAATGCATAAGCCAGTTTTTCTGATTCGCCTTACCAGTTCAGCCAATGTGACTTGGAATGGTGTGAACAAATGAGATCCTGTCAAAAGGATTTGATCTATTTTATGCCGTCCTTTTGCTCTCAAATGCTGCATGTATATTTGAAATTATTAATCTGAATGTAATTTATTTCCTTAGCAGTGTTTCAGCTGTTCGGATGAACCGTTCTTGGCATTTCTTCTCTCTTACTGTTAAATTCTTAAAAACTAAAACACTGTGACTCTACTTGTGCAGATGGATATCTTCTCACAGGTTTAATCATTGATGCTAAATCCTTTTAGAAGTTGGTGGGGGCTTTGCATGCAGGAAGGAGTTGTCTTACATGTATTTAAATGCTTTTTGAAAAGTGTGATTGGGATTTTTTTAATCATACTTAAATGCTGGACTTGGCATGAGGTGAAAAGTAAACTGTAAGTAGTCTGATGGACCAAAAGTAGTATGTGAAGGATAAACTAATGGCAGGAAAGCTGAACTAAGCTTTTAGAAGTGTTTTGCCATAAAATTAAGGATCTAAATGGGCAGTTGTTTAGGGAATAGTTGGAGCATTTGAGGAGCTGCTGTGCCTAGCTTCTCTTTTTATTTTTCTTGCTGAAAGATAGGGTCCTCAGCACTCTCAGCAAATGGGAATGTGCCTGCTCTGCATCAGTGCAGAGGCACCTGCCTTGTTTTGTCTCTTGCTCCAGCTGTGAGGTGACATAACCTCACTGCCTGTCCTCAAGCAAGGTGAGGTAATCCTCTGGTGAAGCGTGGCTTAGCCTAGCTGGCTAGCACAGCAATGAACAATTGAAGATGCTGCCTGCCACAGAAATTAATTCCTTTTCTCTGTGACTCCAGAAAAAGCTGCATGTGCAAATGATGCCTAAGAGATGTCTGAGGTTTAGCTTTTATTTCTTTTTTGTTGTTGTTGTTGTTTTGGTTTTTTTGGTGTTTTTTTTTTGTTTGTTTGGTTTTTTTGTGCATGTGTGCAACTACTAGCCTAAAGAGTACTTTTAAAAAAATAAATTTGGAAATAGCACAAGGTAGTACCTGGGAGGTAGATGATAACAGCGGTACAACAGGAGATGTGTTACTGGTGCTGGGTGCTGAGATCCCCAGTGCACTAAACACATGTGGATTTCAGTATCCTGAAACAAAACCTTAATGTTGTTTGAAGGTACAGCCAAAGGTGAGTGCTGTCAGGGTAACCCTGGGGAGAAAAAGCTCAGAAAAGGTCAGGACTCTTCCTGCTTCTGCTTCTCACTTTGCCAAGGACAGAAGGGACAGGCTACTTCAGGCTGCAGCTGTCTGTATGTTCTACTAATGGTTAGAAGTAATAGTGAGCACTGGAAATGATTATAATCAAATCCTTGAAGGATGTGCACAGCAATTCCTGTGTTAATTTCTGGTGACATCAACTCTGGTGTTGATTTTTTGCTTTCTAACAGATGTTGATCCAGTTACCTGTTGTCTGTAGGTGTAAGAATGGACAAAGCTGTGGCTTTTCTTTTTGTGGGGACTGGAAATTATCATAGAGGAGTTGCCAGCAACTTCAAACTACATCTTAAATGGCATGCAGTCTGTAAGCTGTGTCATCAGATAAGGAGAGGTGGTGGGCAATGAATAATAAATACATGTCAAGAGTGGAGAAAGATTTTGCACAGAACAACTTTTTCTGAATCTCATCATCCTTTCCATATTTTCCCTAAGGTGTCTAAGGTGAAGCATCAATCCAATACAGTAATTTCTTTGTGATATTTCTTTAGTAAAACTCTTAGAGAAAATATGTTTTCAAGTCAGATTTTAAAAAAAAATATATGTGTAGCTAGTTTGAATATTTTACTATGATTTGTTGCATTAATACTCCAAGAGAGAAATTGTACTATTTAAATTGCAAGAAATAATAAAAAACAAATATGTCTTGTAAAATACATTTTAAAGTTATTCCATTTAAGTATGAGACACTCTTGTTAAAGGTGTTGCAATGATAACTCTTTAATTGATTAGTTAGAAGTAAAATAAATGGGCTGCTTATTTAATTAGTGAAATAATTAATTGATGGAAGCTGTTATACTATTTCTGTAACAAATGGAAATTTTTTTTCCACTTCAGTGACTCTATCTCCCCTTCTTCCTGTGCCATTTCAGTTCTCTTCCAGCTGCTAACCTCTTTAATACATTTCCCCAGTTCCTTCTCTCTCTGATGATATTCCTTCCTGAATAAAAGCAGCCAGTTTCTGTGCTTGCTGTCAAATAAGCCAGTCTCAAACATTTCAACTGCACTCATTCTTTAGGAGATACTCCTTTGTGTACTTTGAAGACTTTTGTTGAGTATTAGCTTAGCAGTATTCATGGCACCTAATGATAATAATTTCCCATCTGATGATAAATGCCTGTTTATAGCAGCTCTTTTCCAAGTCCATTAATCAAGAAAGGTTATCAACCAAGTGATAAATGTAACTCTGATTTTTGCTTGAATGTACCATATACAAAGAAATCCTGTTCATCAGTGAATGCATGACAGAGTGCATGCTTTAGAGTGCATAAAAATACCAGGAGTGTATGTCAAACAATAGAATATTCTTCTTCTAGACAGTCTTGCTGAAATTGTCTTGCATACTCTTGTTTTTGCAGTGTTGTGGCTTGCTTCCTTCTGTCCTTCCTGGTCCTGACTGAATTAGGTTATCATTGTGGGGAATGCTTCCTAATTCCTGTTAATGTGGGGCTCACTCAAAACCAGTCCTTGCACAGGAGAAGTTAGCCAGAATTCATTTTCTGTCTTTTAGCATGGTAGAAGTCACAGTGGTGCCCATTGTTTGAGGCCAAAAAATGATATGTAAAAAGAATATGTGCTGCCTCTTTCTGAGAACTGCAGAGAAGCCTCATTTTGTTGAGACAGTCTTCTGGGAGTTGGAAATGGAGATAATCCCCTGTGGCAGAGACAACAGTCACGTGGGCTTTATCTCAGTCATTTCCCTTTTCTCATCAAGATTTTGAGGCAGCTGCACTTCCTTTGGATCTGCTTTTGAAAGTAGTGCTTGGGCTTGACCCTCAGTTGCATCTCTGAGTGCTTTTTACTGAGTTTTTCCACTTAGATGCAGGTTCTATGACTGCTGCATTTGCAAAGCCTGTGAACTGACCATGTAGACTTCATTCTTCAAGCCATTACATTTCTTAAGTAGTGCCACCATAGTAGATATAAACCATTCTGGAAGTGGTTTCCAAGGGTGTTGTTCTCTGCCTCATCTTTAAAGCTGCATTAGTTTTTTTTTTTTCACAGAAGTCCATCTGATGCTATAATTGTTCAGGAAACAGGGCCTCACAATAGTGAGAATACAAATCATGTTGAGCTCTTAGCTTTGAGAGTTTCTCAAATTCCTGTCTGTATTGAGTATTTTGATTTTTTTTCCCAAGCCCTTAATTTTTCTTCATGTCTAAAAAGATTTAAAATTTCTTTTAAACATCTGGTCATTTACATTTTCTTGAGGAAGGTTTGCTCTCAAAATAGCATTTCTTGAAACCACTGTGTACTTTCTGTAGGTGGTCGTCAACATATGCTGGGGCCAGCTGACTGACTGACTAACAAAATTAATATGTTCATTATTTATTGAATGTATAATATGTTTTTTTCATTCAGATTTTCTTTTCAAATGAAGCTTGGTATTGCCTGGTGTTTGTGCAGGCTGGGTAATTTCAGACCTTACTTTTTACCTTACTTACCAGATGTGTGATTAAATGTGGGAATGTCTCATCAGAAATTAATTTTAAATTTGGGAGTCCTGGCAGAAAACCTTTGGAGTGCTGTCTCTAACCATCCCTTAGAGAAGGTGGACCTGGAGGGGATGGACACTGGAAGAAACAGAGAAACTGAGGCTTTTCACAATGAATATTTAACAGAACTCCCTGTTTGATTTATCCTCAGCCAAACTTATTTATTCAGATTTAAAATCTAGCCCTTAAATCTGACCCTGCAGTAAGCAGAAAGCTGCCCTTGTGCTCAGGAGCAGGCAGAAGGGGCACTTGATGAGATGGAGCTGCAGATGTTACACTCATGAGTTATAAGGAAAAAATTGCAATAGATGATAAGAAAGGTCTGAAAAGAAAGCAACAGCTGATTTAGTTCAGCTCAAAATGACCCTGCCAAAAGAGGCAAATGATATCACAAGCTGGAAGGTCATTGTTTCTTTATAGACTTTTAAAATATGTTTTTATCCAAAAAATACACTGGGAAACTTGAATGATGATGAATAAACCACTTTAAACTCATGGGAAACAAGCATCCTTAGCTATTCAGAAATCTTCAAAACTGCTGACAGGAAGGAGATCTGGCTTTATCCTAATGGATATGATCAAATACCCCACTGCTACAGTCAGGTATATGCAATGGTGCATTTTTAAGTGTCCAATTCTGCTTGACCAAAAAGTCTGGAAACACAGAAATTATAAAAGCTGACTTGGTTATTTTACTTACCTTGAAAGTGTGCAGTGTCATTTGCCTTGTTATTTTTTGTTAATCAGCTTCTCCCAGCTATAGTTCTTATATCATCAGCTATGGAGATAAATTGCAATAGAATCAACAGTGAAAGAAAAACATAGTATTTTTTTTGAATATGCAAATCATTGTAACTGTGGGTAGTTTCTCATTTTAAAACAGAACAAAATTTAGAGTCTGAATTATTCTAGTCACCCTTCCTATTTATGACCCAGAAATTCTTGCAGTGCATCCTCTAGCCTTCTAACATTTCCCCACGGGTGGATAGGAGGTTTTGGATAAAAAAGTTACAATTTTATTATTCCACATATGTACAATTTTGTTCTCAGAAAATTAGCTCCCTCTTCTGCTCTTTCCTTTTATATCCTGGGATATGTGAAGCTCCATCTTTTTCTACCCTTACTGAGGATACAAGGAGAAAATGTGGGGAACAAGCATTTGTTTTTAAAGAATGTCCATTAACTTCAGACCCTTTTTCTGCTTCTTGGAGCAGTTACTGGTTTTGCAGGCACAAATTATTTTTATGAGGTGTTTCGATTACTTCAGGACACTGTTTTGAAGCATTAATGTCGTCTTTTATTTAATCTGTTATGTAGTCAATTGTTGATCTCCCATTATGGATCCAGTCCTTTATCCCTTAAGATTCTTTTTGTTACTCTCCAAATTCTCCAATTTTTTGTGTTTTTGTAGTGTCAAGTGCTAGGTTGGTGCTGCTCAGTGGTTGTCAGACTTGCTGACTCTGTTCCAGTATTTAGCGGTGTAGCCTGTGCACATAGGAAGATGTTTTTTGTCCTCTACACAGAATTCAGTTTGGTTGTATTAAAGTCTGCTGATTTTTAGCTGTAAAACCCAGCAGTTTGTGGATTACAGTTAGTTAAGTACAATTTCCAGTTATAAAATATTTTTCATTTTCATTGGTTATGCTGTGGTTCTGTAATTTAGCTGTAAAAATGACATTCACTTTAGACCATAATGCTATTAATTTTTGTCCATGATTTTAAGTACAATATTGACAGAATTCCTCTCTTTCCTTCTCTATGTGATGGCTCAGGATGAGTGTTTAAAAACAGTCTGAAAGCAAGGAAATTAGTTAGATATGTAAACCAGAGGAATTCCATTAGCAATTCTTACTTCATTTTGATAATCTGCTTTTGCATTGCACGCACCAAACACTTACCTGGAATGCATCTAGTATTAGTTACTGGAATCTGAGAGCAAAATTGTGCACCTGAGGAATAATAAAATAGTAACTTTTTGGATAAAAAAGTTTTTTTTAACCTAAATCTCCTATCTGCCTGTGGGAAACTGTTAGAAGGCAAGAGGATGCACTCCTTCTTGCAATTTCTGGGTCATAAACAGGAAGGGTGACTAGAATAGTAACCTATTCCAGTAGTTTTGTTTGTTTATTTGTTTTGGTGTAGTGTGTTATATACCACTCCCTCTGTGATTCCATGCTGCAGTTGTGACTGGTCACTTTCAGTTAATGTCACCATATGGATGGAAGGGCTCATCTGCTGCCTCACCTCTGCAATTTTTTTCATGGGCAAGGTGTTTTTGCAAGGAGCAGATTCAGGCGGTCCCCTTCATGTGAGTGTAGTTTAGCTCCTGCTAAATACAGTGAGTTTGACACAGATGGCCCAATTTTACTCCATTTCATAGAAGAGAAGTTGCATTTAATTTAGCTGTATCCATGCCACTGATGGTTTCTGGAATGTGAGAAGTATTTTGGCCAGTTCCCTTGGCTCAGGGTGGGCACAGACAGGGATGCTGGCTCAGCCTGGTGGTGGTGTGGGTGCCCAGGCTGCCCATGGGTACTGGCCAAGCCAGCAGCACTCCTTGTGCACTTAGGAATTCCCTGGGAGTTTCTGCAGCAGGAGACAAAGGATACAAGCTTTACTTACAGCTTGGCAAGAGGAGCCCATACAGGCATAGCAGTTTTGTTGCTGTGTAATTTCAGACATGCTGCCTTGCAGGGTTACTTTCTACTTGGTAACACCCTTTTTGTGCAGTTCTCTAGCCTCCTAGATTCCAACCCTTCCAAAAAAGGTGGTTCCTCTAGTGGACTGGCTTTTGCAAGAGGGTTATTGTGGATGTGGAAGTGTATCTCAGACAGCTTGAGCATAGTCAGAGCTAATTTTATTCAAATGCTGGCTTTGCTCCCATGCAGTGGACTCCAGCTGTTCCAGTGGATGCTGTTTTTTATCATTGTGCTGGACTACAGAGTATTAGTGTTGAGACTACAGATGCTTTTATCTTGTATAAGTTTTCAAAGACTTTCCCTGCTGGCAGTTTACATTGCTCAACCTATTCTCTTTTATGCTTTCTACATGTAATATACATGGCAGCCACTAGCTAGAGAATCATATGTAGCAGCTGGTTACACTCTGTACTTCTTTCAAGATCTTGTGCAAAACTTCAAAGTTTACATCAACTTACAGGAAAAATAACGCCTGAATATCAAAGGGAGAAATGCACAGAGTACTCAATAAATGTTGGTGCTGGTCTGAGTGCTTCCACGTTGCTTTGAACACAGCTCTTTAGAACATGCCCTGATATTTACATTACCTTTCTCTAATTTAACTATTTTTCAGAGTTCATTTATGAACTGCCTTTCATCTACTGAAGGAAACTAAGATGTTTTTATGATGTCATTGGGTTCTCATTAGTCAAACTTGCTTGTTTTTTAATAGATCATAATTTCATTTGGCAAGCCAAAACTTTATCTTACCACCCCTTTACCTTTTTCTCTGTTTGCAAAGCCCAGGAAAGTCTTTGTCTGAACATTATGTTTCGAAGCAAAACAAGAAACCCGAAGACCAAATAATTCAAGTCCCACTTGCAAGGTTGATGGGAATGGCTGAGCAGTGTGTATGTAATGTTCCTGGAGAGTCCTTGGCTCACTCAGCATTGCAAGCCCCCCACAAGACCAGAGCAGCCAGGTGAAAGCAGCCACAGGCTCAGCATTATGGATGAGTCACAGCTCCACTCCTGGGTGGTTTGACAACACTGGTGAAGAATATTTGGCTAAAATAAAAATGACATCTTCTGGTTTAAGGGCTAGAGAGGAGAACAACTTTGGAAATAATTACAATGATTTACGAGCTATTAGTTAATGTGCTCACCCATGAATTTGGGAATTAGCACTCTGAAGTCTAAAGAAATTAAGCGAGTTGTAATTCACTTGAAGACAGGTTACTAAGTATAAGAGTTTAGCTAGGAGCTAAGAATCTCACACCTTAACTTCCAGTAAAGTCCTTTTTTATTATCTTTCTTACTAGGTTTTCTAATAGCCCATTCTGACAGGGAAAACTATCTGGGTCTGTGCACTTGATTTTCTTCTTTCTGTGTCATGCACTGGTTATCAACCCCAGTGAACTTTATTTCTCTAGCTCTTCTCCCTTGGCAGTGCTGGGAAATGGACCCTCCTAAAGAGTTCTGTTTGTTCTAGCCTAACATTAAGGTGTTTTAAGACAGAGCAATGAATACTTGGAAGTCCAGGGTCCTTTTTATTGAGTTATCAAAATAATACCAGGGCTTGTAGATGAACATATATAGGAGATAATTTACACCTTTTAAAAAGGGAAATATTTATTTCCATTTGAAGACTGCTACTTCTCTTTACTTTGTTATTATTGTTGTTATTATTATGGAATGGGTTGAGATGCACAGATAAAAATATGCCTTTTTTAACATTTATGGACCCCAACATCAAAATAAGCTTTTGAGATTAATTTCCTCCTCTCTTCCTACTTAGAAGCTAACTGCTCCAGCAGAAGCTACCTAGGGGAGGGAGCTCTCTGTGCTCTGGGCTGCTCTCCGAGCCTCTCCTGGCAGCAGATCAATGAGACCTCCTGAGACACTTTCCAGTTCTTGGCCTTTTCATCTCTTACACAATTCCTTATGTAAAGTTTGCAAGTTTCTTCTTCTGAAGGCTGAATGCCTGCTTTCTCTTTCCCCTGCATGGAGGGTGTTTCCTGATGGTTTTTGTGGAGTTGTGAGGACGTTTGTTTTCAATTCCAACCTGGACATCATCACGACTGCTTCATACACAGGACTTGAGGCTGCCCTTAGCAGATATGCTGCTTTTTCCTCTCTGCTATTTGTGCCATCCTGCTGTGGCTTGCTGGTAGACAACAATCAAACGCCCTTTTAGGCTTTCTTTGCTGAGGTATGTCAGCCAGGGCAGGAAAGGCCTGGCTTTGTTTCCTGGAAGATGCAGCTGCAGTGAGGCACTAAGTGGGGAGATTTGTACTGACATTGAGTTGTGGACAAATCCCAGCTGGCAACTCAGCCTCACACAGCCACTCGCTCACCAGAGTGGGAGAAACTGGAAGGGCAAAAGTGGGAAAACACAGGGTGAGGTAAAGGCAGTTTACCAGATAAAGGAAAAGCTGCACTGCCAAGCAAGGAATTTGTGCATTATGTCCTGTGGGTTGGTGATGGTTCTGCCATCTCCAGGAGTTCAGGGCTTCATCACATATAACAGGAAGAACAAATGGTATCGCTCCAAACATCCCATTTTTCTTCTTTTTTCTCCCACCTTTCACTGCTGACCATGAAGCTGTATGATATGGAATATCCCTTGGGTTCATTGGGATCAACTATCCTAGCTCTGTCCCTTCCCAGCCTTTTCTGTAGCACTATCCTGCTCCCTGGCAGGGCAGTGTGAGGAGCAGAAAAGGCCTTGACACCAGTAACCTCTGCTCAGCAATAGTGAAATCATCTCTGTTATCAACACTATTTTCACCACAAATGCAACTCACAGCATCACATGAGGAACTACTCTGTAACAGACAAAACCAGGATGTGTTTTCTCATCAATAGGGTGGGAATATGAATTGGGCAGGTGGGGGGCTAGTGTACATAAGAGCAAGGACTTGCAAAATGAAAATGTGATCTATTTTTCAAAGGCTGATGTCCTCAGTACAGAGCAAAATCAGTTTAATAGTTTAATTCTGGTGTGATGTGCTTTCTCTTTTGCCTTCCCCCCCCCCCCCAGCAAGGTTAATTGCTCTGTCTGTATGTGTGTCCACATTATTGAAATTCCAGTGTTAGCAGTACAGGACTGGTGTTATGTGGTGTGGCAGTGACCCCTGACCATTGGGGCAGCTGTAGTGACGTTTTACAGCGCCAGCTTTTCCCCCCTGGTCAGTCAGTATTCTCCTCTAATTAGAATCAGGAGCATGGGTCAGGAGCACCTTTCTTGAGATAAGGGTGCTCAGTGCTACTGAGGACAAATAAATGGTGCAACCTCTAAATACTTTACAAGATTCTTCCTGTTAATTTGTTGTAAGTTGCTTGCATCTAGACAATCCATTTGTCTCAGGAGTTTCAGAATTCTGGACACCTGACTTGTCGCACCATGCATTTGCTTCCCCTTGCAACCCTCAGCTGCAGGGTCCTGCTTGCAAACCTTTGAGCATCCCTAAAGAGGCTGTAGGTAAAAGATTGACTAACTTCAATGGAACTGCATGATCTTATGATATCAAATTATCATAAGATATGTTATTATATGTTATTTCACACAATCACACAAGGGGTCATGCTGGAAGGCACCACAGTGGGTCATCTGGTCCAACTTCCCTGCTTAGGGAGGATCATCCTAGAGCACATGGCACAGGATTGAATCCAGATGGTTCTTGAATATCTCCAGTGAGGGAAACTCTAAAACCTTGCTGGGCAATCTCTCAGTGCTTTGTCACTGATGTTTGAAAACTTCAAATCCTTCTTGGTACTCCTACCAAAAAAAAAGGTTTTAACATGTTATGGACTACTGAGATAACATTGAATATTTTGGGCAAGATGGTGGTGGGGGAGGATTCTTTCCCATGTTTTGCTTTGCCAGTCTTTTCTCCTGTATTGCTGGAGCAGAGGGGATGCCCAGGTAGCTTTATTCTACTTGGAAAGTGAATGGGGGAGAGGCACAGGCAGAGAGCCAGGCATGGGTTGGTGAAGAAAGGTTGATGGGCATAGTATTGTGGGGTTTGTAGTAGTGTGATACTCTCAACTCAATTCTGGTGTTGTGCACATTTGGTTATGAAGACTGAGATGCCTCCCACAGAGAAGTGACGGGTGGAAAGGACTTCAGTGGGAAGCTAAGATGTAGTTTTTATTTTCCCACAATTTTAGTGGTTTTTCCACCCTCATATGGCCTTACATTGTTTTTTTCACCATAATTTTTTATTCCCTTCTAGTACGTAATTTTGAAGAATAAATAATAATAATCTGGTGAAGCATCTTCCATCATATTTTCCTGTAGTGAAGTGTAGCACAAATTATCCTGTAGTGAAGTAAAAGCTGAAATGAATGGCAGTAACTGTGTCTGAGCCCAGCCTTGATTCACCATACCTGCTGTTACCCGAGTGAATGCATAATTCATAATTTACATGATACTTTCCTCAAGGCAATATACTTGAAAGCAATGTGTGTAATATAATGTGTCATTATTCCAGAGCTCTGAAAATGTCCTTTTATAATTCTCCTTAGCAGTACCATTTATGTGATGTGGAAACTATTTTCTGACACGTGTGCCTAAGCAGTGAGCTCTTTGTTAGATCCAATTAGAATTTCTCCCTTGATAGAGTGTGAGGCTCTAAACCGCTGTTATGCTTGGCCATGGACAAAATTAATCCAGTCAGCTGGGACTCCCAGCATCAACCTTCTGCAATCTCATGGCATGGAACCACTGATATGTGCTTTTCACATTCAGCAAATCCAAGACTCAGTGCAAGAGGCAGCAGCCACACCACTTTTCTGGCACAGCAAACGGCGTGTCAGCACATTTAAAAATTATTACATGAATATGAGCTACTGTACAAAAACACTTTCCCCCATAGAGTGGTGGAACTCCTCTCCCACTGGTGAAGAGGGTTTCTCATTTATCTTTTCTTGATTTTTGTTTTTATTTTTGCAGGCATGATGAGCATGCTATAGATGCTTTGCTCATGAAGATAGTTAAATAGCATTTAAGAAAACCTGATCAGTTTTGTGATTCTTCTGTTGTAAGTTGTGAAAAAAGGCCCAAACCCCAAACATTTTGTTGATTGCCTATTTCTTTGTTTGTTTTAGCAAGTGTTTGGTTTAGCTAAATGTTACAAAGGTTTATTTAAGAAACTTAGCTTCAGGTTGTGTGCTAAGCACATCGATTTCAGATGGAGTAAAGTATTTTCAAGTGTCACGGATTGTTTTTTCCCCATGTAGTTCCTATACTAAAATCTGTGAATGGAGCAAGAGTGATAAATGTGATTTAAATCTAATCCAAATCTACAGTTCTTCCTGAGAGCTTATACAAAGGCCAGAAATGTTTTGTCAGGTTTTGATCCACAGAAATCTCTGTGAGCATCCAAACAACTCATCAATTTATTGTGACATCTAAATGCTCTTAAACAGAACCTCTGTTTTTGGTAACTGTGCTCTTCAAGCATTGCAAATCCATGTTCCTCTGGGGCTGGAAGTGATGTGCTGCTCTTGGTGTTCTACTCAGCCTGACTCTTGGTGTTCAGTGGCTTCTGCAGGTGCTTGCCCAGGCTGGAGAGCCCTTTTTTACTTTGTTGATGCTTCAGACAGCTGCTGTGGACTGAGGTTAGATCCTGTCCCATGCTTGTCATGTCTTTGGGTTGAAAAGTGCTTAATCTCAAACTGCTTTTGATCTAAAATCAGTGTATGTGTAGGAAAGCCGAACCAGTGCTCATTCCCTGGGAAATAACCCATCACAGAACTGTTCCTTTTTGCTTCTAGTAGCTCCCAGAAGGAGCCAAATGCTCTACATCATATATAGGAAACGTGACCCCTACCCTGAAGGTAACTCTAAAAAAGCCCCAAGTGCCACATGCTAATTGTGATACAACATTTTATGAAATGCAGATAGACAGGCGCATATTTAAATCATCTGGACAGCTAAGACAGCATTGGATTCTTGACATATTTCTTCATGTATGAACAGTTGCAGTTACTCTTCAGGTTTCCATTTTTTTCAGGTTAAGTAAGGATGGTAATATCTTAGAAAAGGGCATAACACATTTTAGTTATCTAGGTGTAGAGTACAATTTATTGCAATTATTAGCTTAGTTTTAAGTGAGAATTTGAAGGCTAGCAAATCTTAAGTTAGCTCTGCGGCCACAGAGTAATGCAACCAAACTGTATCCTGGATGTATTTTGCATTTATCCAGAAGAATGCAGCAGCAGAACAAGTTTTAGATTGTCCTGACAAAACCTGATCAGTAGATCACTAAGAGATTTATTTATACTAACAAATATTCCTGAGTGTAACTGTTATATGCAGGTCGGAAGTGTGCAACTGATCAAGCAGATGCTAATTTATGTATCACAGGTTGTGCCTTTTTGTACATAAATGTTGATATCTTCTTTCTCAAGATGAATTGAATTTCATAGTGTTGTGGAAAATGTCTCTTTAAAATTTTACAAAACCTTTATGCTAACTTATTTCTTTGAAATTATAAAAGATGATTTCTTTTGCTGTCAACTAAACAACATATTTTTATGTACCTTAAAGTATAAAAAATCTTGAAAGCCATTTGAGTGTAAATAATTTAAACAAAACACTTCTTGTTAGACTTAAATATTAATTTTTATGAATTCAAATTTTAGTATCGTGCCACAGCAAGTAGAAATTCACCAAAGCTGAGAGCAACATAATTTTTAGCACTATGTCTGTTTCTAAATAAAAACTTCTATGAATCTTTGGAATGAAGGTAAACTGGCATGGGCCTCACTAAAGAATGTCATAATAATTCCTATTTTATAACCCTACCTGTTACAGCTTTGTAGCTTAAAAGATCTGTTCATAAATTACACTGTGTTATTGGGAGAAATATTTGTCAGCTTTTTATTTTTCTGTACTGGATTTACATTTCCTATTTGGGAAAAAAAATAACCTCTTGTCATGGTTTTTGTCTGGTCACATTTCACTGCCTTGCTGCAAATTTTTAATCTATTTTTTTTTTTTCTCAAGTCATGCTGTTTTCTTGACTCTCCCGCTTCATTCCTGCCTCCACCAAACCCTATCAGCTGCATATCCTGTAAAGCTTTGTGTGCTTGTAGGTTTGCATGGGGATATGGACAGTTTGTTCACTTTCATCCCTTGTTCGTGGCATCACCTTCTGTAGAATAACTCTTGTCTGTAAACCCAATTCTGAAAAAACTTTTGGATCATTGTTAGCTTTGGAAAATCATCCACATTGACCATGTTACTGCATAGGTGGGGGGACTCTTTGAATATAGTAAGTGAAATATTTTGGGAATTGTCCTAAAGGTGTGCTTAGGAGAGGAAAAAGGGGAAGGCATAAACTTGTTGGGAAGGGAGCTATAAACCACAATCCTTTGGGCATCAACTGCATAGGGTTGTACTGAAAGAATCTTGAGCATAAGCCCCTCCTTTGGGTAGATTTCTGGTAGCAGGGGAGATGATGTTTCACATGAGCTTTTCACTGCATTCACAGTGTGCTTGACTTTCACACTGTTGGACCTCACTACCAACAGTGGTAAGGTGGTGGAGGTACTGGCAACAGATCTCCTGGAAAAGGGGTCTGCATCCAAGAGGAGGAATATAGAGTCAGGAAATCAGAGTGTATAACCTGGTCTGTTTGGGACTTATGGGAATACCTAGGGTACAGGAATGGATGGAATTCCCCTTAGGTAGCATATAAATTTACTGGTTGGTTACCACCACCTACTTCGCTTTTTCCTTTTTCTTGGATAAAGCAAACACATACTGGGAAAGTTAATGAGAAACCATTTGAAGGCCTTATTCTTCCAAAGAGGAAGGGAAGAATGAATAAATTTTTTGCTTTCTTACACATCGATTTCCTTCATGTTTCGTGTTCAGGAAAGAACACATTCCATAATATCTGCTTGAGCCCTGGCTGAGAATCAACCTTCAACTTTCCACTCCTGAACATGTACCTTTCCTTCAGTGTACAATATTTAGCTGCATGCCATAACCCAGCCCAGCTCTGTTCTGGCAAGATGTTGAGTTCGTGTTAGTGCTAAGCATCAGGCACCAATTTACCTGGACAGTAAATGTGTAAATTTTAGCTGTCCAGTAACGCTGCTCCACAGAATCACTGGCACTTGTCAGACATGTTGTGCTTCAAGTATGGTGCCTAAGGACTTTCCGGCTGAAGTCAGTTAAATGAGTGTAGTAGGGGTCTTGCACACATCCATGGCAGGACAAAACTTGGCAATCTTTGAAGTTTTCTGTTTGGTTTATTCTCTTCACATTTTGGGATTTCTTGAACTCCTTTTTTTTTTTTTTTTTTTGAAAATTAAGCCTTAGGGCTTTATTTCCCCTTTCTTATTTGTTTTGACCCTCATGTTCTGTATTTTCTTTTGCTATCTTGTTCATCCACTGACCACGTGTTCTTCCTAAAGTAGATTATTCCTAATGCTTGTCTCATTTCACTCCCGATGTTTGTTAGATGGATATAAAGCTATTAGAAACTTCAAGTATGGAAACACTTTCTCCCAATTTGAATACTGATGTAGAAGTTTTTGGTTTTTTGGGTTTTTTTTTTGTTTTTTTTGGTTTTTTTTGTTTTTTTTTTTTTTTACTGTAGAGATTGGAGTGGTTAACCAAAGAAGTCCAGTAAGCCATATCAGAGATAGGGTATTTCTGAGAATTATATATTTACAGATGCCTTTAAAAAATTGTTGTATAAATTTCTTTCATTTTGGGGCAACTGCAGAAGTACTTAATAAGCTGGTTTTGAACAGGAACTGGAAGGAAGTAAAAGAATTGCAAGTATTTTCTTACTTTCCATTTGCTATCAAGAGCAGTTTGTTGCTTTGCCAAGTCTGCTTTCAGTTCTGTTTAGTCCAAATAGGAGTCCAAGAAATTTTCTATTGAAAGGGAAATTTTCTATGTGAATATAAAAAATTATTTACATCTTGCCTATCTATGTGAAGGACTGTTGTGCATATCCTAGCTTTTTAAAACATCAGTGATATCAAAAGCATCCTTGGCACAGCTCAAGGCTGCAGTTAAAGCCATGCCAGTATTTTTGAAGACTGCAAATGGGGTGTGTTTAGGAGAAGAAACCAAGGACACATTGGGTTAGTATCAGCTGTTATGAACAGTAAGAAATATTTGAGTAACTTCCAAAAATGAACAGCAGAGGAAAAACAGGCAGAACTGTCTTGATTAAAACAGGTTGCGACACATATCAAACTAGGATATTGAGTATGTCAAGGCTGGAAAGAAGGTTTTTCACTCTCTGCTTATTCAAGGGATGTGCTTCTGGCCTCGTGGTCCAGGCAGATGTTATGGAGCCTGTTCATAGAGCCTAAATGCACCCTGGCCCTGACTTATGGACCACAGCTGTCCCAACCCAAGCAGCTGGGCCAGGTGGGGAGTGATGGTGGAGACAGATTAGCCCCATGCTGACATGAGTCAAAGCTGACTGCAGAGGGATTGCTCAGCACCTGTGGAGATCACATCTTTTGAAGTGCCCAAATTTCACTTCAGGGGCCCAGTTTGAACAATCCAACTTCGGTTTATAGGTTCTGTTATAGCTTTTGATTTTTCTTTTTTTTTGTGAAGGGGAGATGGGTGGAGGTAGTTTGGTTTGGTTTGATTTCCTTTTTAGTTAAAGGGTTTCTTGAGGGTAAATAATCCAGTGCTATCTTCCTTGCTGGTAGCACAGCCACTCAGCTTGCACCACAGGCAGACAAATTTCAGTCCTCTTTTGTAGGGGTGGGAAGGCTTTTCTTCCTGTTTGTTTAGTTCAGCTTGGTTATTCATTGGGACCTAACAGAACTCAGTACTGGATTCCAGTCAAAAGACTCTAAGAATTGTATGTCTGAATTCCTTTGGAATTTTTAATATTTGGGTGTCTGGTATTTAGATTTTGGCCTTTGTACACTGCTAATTTCAGTGGAGTTCAAATTCCCTGTAAGGAGGAATGTAAGCTATTTGCAGATTTGCATGCAATCAGGGAGAAATGGTATCATTAAAATCCCAAATTCAGCAAACAGGAAACTTGTATCAACTGTCAGGTTTCTAGTCTGAGCAACCAGTCATGGAAGTTCAAGTACAGCAAGCCAATTTTTTCTGGTGTCTTTTGTACTTTGACCCTTGTAGAGGGGTCATTCTCCCAACATTGGTTTTGCTGGGCTAGTTTTGGTCTGTAGTTTGTTGTTGCTGATTGGTTGGTTGTTTTGGTGAGAATTTTTGTCTTTGAGAGAGAGGTTCTCCACATCTGTACCATCCTGAAAGCCTCTTCTGCCACTGGTTTACAGTCAGTTTTCTGGAGTGGGGACGGCCAGACTTTCATGTGCTGTTCCTGAAGTGCAGTGGCATTTCTGCTTTCCTATCTCTGCTGGTCACATAACTCCTGATACTTTTCAGATTGTATTTGCCTTTGGCATGTCTGCGTTGTGTTGGCAGGTCACAGTTAATCTGTTAGCAATGAGTATGGTCAACAAGGCATTTTCCCTTATTGAACTTTTCCAGTTGATAAATAGCTTCATTTCCTGGTGCTTCCATGCACCTAGCCTTCCATTTTGTGCTAGAGGGCTTCATGCTTACATATCTCAAAGTTATCCATTAAATTCTGTGTAATATTCTAAATGGTCCTTCCGTGCGTTGATTGTATCTCCTGACTTTGCATTAGAAGCAGTTTTTAATAAGGTACTCTTGGGTTTGGTTTTTTATTCTTTTTCCTTGCTAAGTTCGCTGGTAAAAGTACTAAATAAAATGACTTTCTGAACAAATGTTTCTGGAGGTACACTAATAATCTCCACATGGTGTTTTCCCTTTTTAGAGCTCTATGAGCTACTCAGTCCGTTCATACTGCTAATATGAACTTCAAGTTTCCCCTCTGAGTTCACTAAAGAATTCCTTATGTCATGCTAGCACAGGCTCTGTTGAAGGCTAGATAAATGATGTCTATTAGAGATGCTCACATTTTAGAAAAGAAAAAAGTTAGTCACACATTCTTCTCTCTCTTTTTTAAATGCAGATACATTTATTCCTGTTTACTTCAATTTCTTCAACATTTTTTCCCCCTCTGAGTAATTGTGCTAAAGTCATGCATTCTTCTGGGATCAGAATAACTGGACTTTCTTTGCCCAGACTGCATTTTTTCTTTCTCATGTTATGGGTATTATATTTGCTATTTTCCAATCAGATGGCACCACCCTCAGCATCAGAGACTATTAAAATATTTCCTTTCACACCTCCTGCTTCATGGGCTGGTGTTTCCAGAGCTCTGGAATGTAAATTATCTAGTCCTAACTTCAGTACTTTAAATTATATTGAATTTTGCTGTCACATTGGCTGTGTTTATTTACATGTTCATTAACTAATCTCAGAGCAGAAAATGTAATTTTTTTGCTTTATAAGTTTCTAAATTAAAACCACATATTTGGTAATTCACATTCTCCAGAAATCTTGAAAGCAGCCTGGTAAGCATTCTTTAAAACTGCTTGTAGAATTCACTGGCCTGTTAATTTTATCCCAGAAGACATAAAAAGCACAAGCCAATTGACAGTCAAAGTAATGTACATTTCCCAGAAATTCAAAATTGTGGGGTGAAGAGTCATTTGGCAGAAGAATGGCCATTTTCCTTCATGGCTTTCAACTAACTTTTGACTTTTGTTTAATCTGTCGCTTTTTGACATTCCTTTAGTATAGGAGTGAGAAAATGAATGCCTTGAAATCTTAAATGTGGAATTTTTCCTTTCATGTGTCTGAGGTTCCAGCCCATCAAAAATGTCACTGTCCTTCCAGTTTCCTTTCTACCCCTCACATATTGCATCTCTGTGCTTCTATCTGTGTTTTGCTGTCATCTCCTTTATAGTCTTTCCAGCTTCCTGCATAGTCTTCCAGTCCTTGTCTGACGTCCCAAGCTGCATTTTTTTGTGCTATTCCTCAGTATTTTATAAGCAGTTGCTTTACATAGTCAACCATCTCTGGTTTTAATTTTTTTCCTGAAAATCAGTCTTTTCCACAGGTAACCTGAAACAAACCCTTCTACATTGCATACCTACTCATTCTATTAAGCAGTGTTTGTTCTTTATCACTCAGGAATTGTCTGCTTATACATGGATACATTTTTCTCATCTTTTCCTTTAGGACCTGTGAATTGGTGCAGTTTATTTTTTTCATGGCTTGGTGTTTTGGAGTCTGTTTCTAGTAGTGCATCACTTTATGTAGTGGGTTCAAGAATAGCAGAAAATGTGGAGTGTTATTGGCAAAGCAGCTGTTAGGCTATGGATGTGTAGGTACAGAGCATTCCACTGTTTTGTATGGAGAGAACTTTTGGTGTAAAAGGAAGAAAGCAGGCATTAGACCTATCATTCAGGAGGTCCCTCCCAGTGCTGCTTTCCTACAAAAAGCCACGGTCAGCCATTGCCTTGTCCAGGAATGTCCTCTTCAGGGTTATTCCAATTACTGGCAGCATTGATTGGAGTGCTTTCTAAGTGTCAGCTGCCAGTTTATGGCTGGCTCTCTTTTATGGGTGGACACAATGTGATTTAACACATCCTTTTCATTGCAAGACCACCCAACTGCAGCACTTGGAGGGAGAGAACTGTGCTCCTTGAGCATGTTTTTATATGCTGTATTGATATGTATTGGCTGTGAGAGTATCTGGTTACACATTTGAGCACTCCCTAGCTGTTCTCTAATTGCTCCTGTTTTGCTCGTGGTTGTTAATGTGTAATCTTGCCTGCTGCACTGAACTCGTATTATTTAAGCTGCTGGGAGCCTGTGCTCGGCACTAAACGTGCAGCTGGTACAGCTGTGGCTACTTCACCCTGCCACTGTGCAAGCTGCAAGCCCTGCCAAGGAGTGGGCTTGCCAGAGTGCTGACCTGTAAAGTGAGTGCCTTTCATGGAGAGAGAGGCTGTGCTGGAAAGCACAGGGAAAGCACAGGGCTGCTCCAGCACAGCTCCCTGTGGTGGGAGTGCACTGCAGAGACCCTCTAATTCCCTCCTTGCCTGGCTGAGCACTGCTTCTAATAAGGTTCAGGGAAAAGGTTTAGCAGGTGTAGAAGAGAGTTATAATGCTCTGCATTGACTTTAAGGCTGTCCTTTGTGTTAACAGCTGCTTTCTGGTCTTGTCATGCCCCCTTTTTCCCCCCACCCCAAAGCAAGCATGCACTGGTTTAGAGAGCTCTAGTTGCTAACAGGGGGAAACTCTCACTCTGAGTTGCAAGAAAGACTGAGAGCTGGGTCTTTGCCTCCTGCAAATGGGGAGTTCATCATCTGACCAGGTATTGCTGCAAAGAATTGGGCAGAAGTTACTGGGATGTGGAGAAACTCTTCTGGATGCACTCATGCAGTCTGCTTGCAGTGTGGCAAATAGCACAGTTACTGAGTGTATGCTTTACATAAATGTGTACTGTAAGTGTACCCAGCATGCTGTGCATATGGGAGTGATAGTGTGCTGGACATTTATTTTAATAAGAAAGTGTTGGGGAAAAATAGGTAAGAAGGGAAACCAGCTCAAGATAATTCACTCCAGAGCAGGACAGCTCCTAAACTGGAAGAAATCTGGCTTGAGCCCTTGCAGAGGCAGCTGTGGGGGCTTTGTCCACATGACAAAAGCTCAGGAGCTGCCAAAACTGTGAGTTATGATTGGATTATAAATGTCTATATTTTCCCACCACCCCTCTCCCCTAGCAGGGTAGGTGGTTATTGGGGAACTGTCAGAAGAAACTGGAATTGCACAGGGAGGCAAAATCTGTGCAGGATGGAAGGGTCTTTTGGGAAGTCCTTCTGATCAGGTACATTTCTCCTAATATTGAGAGCTGATAGTACCAACATGCAAACTGCCTTTTGAAGCTATGTAGGAGTAGTGGCCCAGACTTGCAGATCCCCGGCCTGCTGTGGATTGCCAGTATTGGTTTGCCATAGCAGGTTTTAGGTTTACTGCCTTAGGCAAGGTACTTGCTCAGAGGGACTTCAGTTACCAAGCAATTTTTAAAAGAAGAACCAGCAGCTTTCTTTTAGTAAAGCAAAAGAGTTAGATTCTTGATATAAGGTTGGAAATGTGATCATAAAAAAGAAACAATAGGACAATAAAATCTGTCCACAGAGTGTACTAGATGTCAACTTTTTCTAGAGGTGTCTTTAGGTTTGTAAGTGTTTGTAAGCCAGAATGAACTCCAAAGCAAAGACCTGACCTACCAGAGTACTTCTGTGGAGTCCTCTGTTTCACAAGATCTTCCTGAGTTTTTGAGTTTGTGTTTGAGTAATGTGTTGCCGTTCACCGCTTAAATTGCATCTCAAGACCCTTCTTAGCTCCCTGCTCCGAATATGCAGCACTACCTGACTTCTTGTTGACTGTGAGATTGCTCTGCTCTATATATCCATGATGAGCCCAAGTCTTGGATGTGACAATCTTTCCATTCCATTCAGTCTTTTTCTCAGAAAAACAATTTCATTGCAGTCATAAAAGTACACTGCTCCACTTTGAGGATACAAAGCACAGAAGCTTGCTTCTTTTATAGTGATTTTTAATTTCGGAAAGCCTGCTTACAACAGGAACCTTTTCATAGCAACATCATGGCTTATGTTTTCTCTATAAAAAAATAAATTTAAATTGTATGTGCGGTTTCTGTGGAAAGCTCTCTCCAGTACATTTAAAATACTGACGCCTTCGATACATGACTCAGTTTCTTCCTCTTCTTAGTTTGAAGGAATGTGGTAACTTAACATAAAAATTCCTGTTGTTCATAAAGGAAAGAACTGCATTTTTACTAGATATGGAAAATTCCAAGTGGAACACGTACAGAGATAAAATACCATTTGGAGATTTAAGAAGTCTTTTTATGATTCTGACTTTTTTGACGCAGGGCACACGACAACCTCACAAATACTCCGTTTTCCAGTGCATTATGGTAGCTCATACTGAGAGAAATCATGCAAGTAGAGAAGAACAAATTATTTAAATAATTCTCTCTTCAATGCTTTCCTGAGAAACCAGAAGAGAGTACCATGTAGCATTGAAAACTTTTTAACTCTAACATACTTTGTAGCTGAAAGTAATGTCTGTTTCTGAGTTACTGTTTGTGCTCAAGGGAGAAGCCAGTTCTTTTCCTTTCTCCATCTTTTAATAGCTGGGGACTCTTGTTCCAGGTGACAAATGGCATTGGTTAGGGGCAGCAGCAGAATCATGCCAGCCTATGCAGATATTCACTGCCTGATTATGGGTAAGACTGACTGTGTGCAGCTCCCCTTAGAAAAAGGTTACATCACAGAGAGTGCTGAGGTGAGGCAGGGCTGAAAGGATATAGCAGGCTTTTTTCTTTTCCTGCTCCAGTTTTAATTTGTTAGCACACCTGCAGGTCTGGCATTTATTTTCTTTGCTTCTCCTCCTTTCAATATGTAGAAATGGCTCACTGGAGGCAGAACTAACTCTAGTTTTACTTCCAGCTGACTTAACCCCATGCTGCTGCTCCCCAGTGCCCAAATCCCTGCACCAAGAAGCACACTCCATCCTTTTCTTTCTTTCTGGTAGGTAGTTCATGAGAGGGAATCGGTGAATGCTGGTCATGGAAATCTCTACCGAAAATAAACATTTAACACACGTCTCATTTCAGAATTATTTATAATGTTTAGATATAAGGGTAGATATAAAGAGGTTGTAAGAGGAACATGGTTTATTGTTCCAGAGGGACAAAGGATGAAACATCTGGAAAGTTTGGTATTGTGAATAAAACCAACTGGAAACAGATGGATAATGGGGAGCTCATCTCCTACTACAAATCTTCCTGTTTTAAGGAAATGCTAAATCTCTTTTTAGTACCTGGCAGTATTTTCAAGAGGACTTTCTGTATCTCAGAGGAAGTTGATAATAAGGAAATAAAATTATTCTGTTCTCTCTGGGACAAGGATTTATTTACCCAGGTGAGTGAAGCCAAATTTTTCAAATTCAGCTATTGAACCTCCAGTGTTTAGAGAAAACTAATTGTTATAAGGATGAAAAATACACAGAAAATATACCATTTATAAAACACAAAATCAGCTCTATCCTCTTGAGTTGTCAGGCCCAGTTGTAAAAATAATTACTCTTATAATCACTTTAAAATCGTAGTTGCTTTGATAATTAGTATTAGTATTGTATTTAGTCATGGAATTATTAGATTAAAATCCTTGTTCTTCAGAATGAGAACTGAAAATTAATACTAATGGCACCAGTGTAAATGTCAAATTAATAGTAACTTGTTGAGGATCCTTTTAAATCATATAATGTGGTATCTGGAAGTTATAACCAGAAGGTGAGCTAATAGTAACAGCTGAATTATCCTTTTGCCTACCACAGAAGATGCTTTCTTATCCAGAAATACTAACTGATGTCATTAAAAAAAAAAAAGCCTTTCATTTATTTGCTTGATACCTAGTGTGCTTAATGCCTTGATATTTTCTGGAGTGTATTATGAATATTTTAGCTGAAGTACACAACTTAAATTTCACTTTGCAACATTCACGAATCAAGGCAGGGCAATATCAAGGTTTTAAAAAATTAAGTACATATTTGTGTTTATTTACATGCATGTGAGGCAGTTTCTCTGTGCATTTACTCAATGGAAGGAAACAAAAATTAATTTGTGAAGTGTGGGAAATTATCAAAAATGGAATACAGTGATTTTGTGTTCGTGGGACTGAAATTTTCTGTATGTACATGTTGAGAGGTGGCCAAATGCAAACCAATTGTTCTCAAACATTGAACACTTCAGCCCAACAGTCATATGTTTTTGCCTGTTGTAAACCACCTACTTCAGTCCTAAGTTTACTGCTTAATATCTATTAATTGCTATTTAATGTCAGTGCCATCATAATTTCTTCAGTTCTGTTGCTTAAAAAAGCACTTTGTCAGCATGGTGTGCCTGCTGTAGCTCTGCTCCCTATCCATGTAACTATCAGCCTGATTTTTTCATAGTGGAGTTTCACAAGTGTAATAAAAGATTGCAGGCTTAGATGGATGGGTTTTGTATATCTGTACAGTGAGGCAACAGTGTAACTGGAAAGTTCTCAGTAAATCAAACCATACATATTTAAGTATTCTACAAAGGACAAAATTATGGGAAATTCTCTTACAGGCGAGCAGGTCTCTTCTGAAAAATGAAATCTAAGAAGACACCAGATGCTTGCTTTTATTGAATCCATAAAATCCTCTTATGGAATCTGGTTTTATAATAGCAGCTTGTACAGAAGAAATTTGGAAAACACACATATGTTTTAAGATTCTAAACATCTTCCTAGTGATCAGGGCATTTAAGATATGCATAGGTGAGCAGATCTAGCAAGTTTCTGTTTCCCTTCTCAACCTGATGTGCTTTGAAAAATATTTAACTAAGCTCTAGAGCCCAGAGACATTCACAGCTCTGCATCAGGAGTGGCTGCAGTAGCTTGGGGTGCTGCAGGGAAATGTGATGCTGTGCCTGCAGGAGTTGGGGACACAGCCCTGGCTTGTGTGCAGGCTGGCTGCAGAAGGCCCAGGGCTGTTTTGCAGCCACGCCTAGGTCAAATGGAATTGTGGTGACAAAAGCTGGAGATTTTCATGCGTTCTTGTGTTTTGATGAAGACCATTGATGAGGGTTTGAGGTTTTGATCTTCTAGGAAAGAAAAAAGAATTCCAAAGTGCTAATAATTAGTGCAAGTGTTTAATTTGCTCATCCCATGCTTTCTTTCCTGTCAGTAATGGGAATTGAAAGCTGTACAGCTAATTCCCAGGTGGTTATTTTCTGTATTTCGTCTTGCAGCTGTAGCAAGCCCATGGCCAATAGCTGCTCTAGTGGGCAGTACCTGAGCCATGACACATCTGTGACAAAAAAATCAAGGAACTTTATTCTTCAACTGAAAAGTAGAAAAGTATACATCACACTTCTTCACAGAGTACACAGTGTTGATGTGACTCTTTCCTAGGTTCTTGTTTTAGCCCCAAGTGTTGAAATGCTATTGCAGGCTGACAACTCATTTTGGGTGAGACACTCCTTTGAACTTTCAAGGTGGGTAACCTGTTCCAGCAAAAATAGGTGCATGCTGAGTCAGGGCCTTGGTTTCTTTCTACTTAGCAGTGTGGAGAGTTCATGAGTTGGTTTGCATTGGCACCTTTTCATTAGAAATGTTGTAAGGTTGTAAACAACAGGTGTGTGCTGTCATACATTCTTTCAACAAAAAGAAAAAATTACATTTGACAATGAATGCATTCTCATACTGCTTTTGTTTTGACTAATGTTTCTTTCTAATTGACTATCATTTCCCCAGTTTTAAGTATCAGCATACTTCTGATATCATACATATTAATTGAACACTATTTTTCTTATGCACATTTTGTAGATGTCTTATTCTTTAAGAAAAAGTAGCACTCAATTTATAAAATCTTTGCATGCTGAATAAGATCCATTGCCAGAGATTTCTGAATCCACTCTGATTCCGTATAAACTTCTTCAATTTTTTGCCATGTGCCTTTCTCTTAAAAAATATATCTTATTGTTAGATGCATCAAGTGCCTTATGTTTGAGAAGAGACATGTTTGGAATGCTTGAATAACTCAAATCATCTGCACTGACTTCAGCTCTTGCCCTGCAAACTCTCAGTATGACACAGGTGTTCCTCTTGTACTGACAGAGAGGAAAAGGCCAGCAGTGAACATTCGCAATGGACTCACCACTGTTCAGCAGCAGGAATGTGGTTCTGTGTAAATGTAGCAAATCACTGGTACTGGAATAGAAAGAGGAAGGGAAATCTTGAGCCTACCATGGGCAAATATGATGTTTTAAGCTAAGCTGCTTCTGGTGCTCCCACTGTAAACCAACGGAATTTGACTCCTGCCAGCAAGCAAAATGTTGAAGCCCAGCACTTTTGCCAATTTTACCATCAAAATGGTAAATATTTTTCCTGCAATATTATTAATCCAGAGTGTTGATTCCTATTTCCAATCTAGAGGGTCACTAGGACCACAGAATAGTTTGGGTTGGAAGGAACATTAAAGACCACTGAGTTCCAACCACCCTGCCACAGACAGGGACACCTCACCTAGACCTGGTTGCTCAGAGCCCCATCCAGCCTGGCCCTGAACATTTCCATGGGTGGGGCATCCACAGCTTCTCTGGGCAGCCTGTTCCAGGGATTGATATTGAGCAAGGAAGAAGGAAGGGAAATGTGCTGAGAAAACAGACCTATCTTTGGGACAGGATCCTATGCTGTGCTGGGATTACATTGTACATGAATAGCTCTTTTGTCAAAAGAGAAGTAGGACAAGAAGACCTGAATGCCAAATGTTAACAAAAAGATCAGTACCTTGTACAGAGCAGGAGCTGTGTGAGAACACTTAGTCCTTGTGTAAAGATTGCCACAGAGTGCTAGAAGGTCAGGGAGACCTTGGAGTTTTCTGCTGTTTCTTCACAGTGGAACTGGAGAAACAACATTTTGATATTTCCATTCCCTCTTCATCCCCTAGGTGTCATCAATATAAACTGGATTACGTGAGGAACAACCAGAAACTCAGATTTAGTGACAAAGAGGTGTCTTACTGCAAACACAGTTTGATGCTTTACTTTGTAGAAGATACTTGGGGAACACTTTCATGGTGCTCTCTGATCTTGCAGTATGTCTGCATGTTGGAAGGTTAAAACATTTAGGAAGTGTGTCCAAACACAAAACATATACTGGACTTTGTTCTGTTGCCTGTACTTTGGTGCTTGCCACCTTTGGCAGATACCTGTACTAATCCATTAGCTGTCTGTGTTGGTGAGTGAGATGTTAATACAAGTCTGAAGAAAAATTGCCAAGGAAAGGAAAACATTGGAAGAACTCTAAAAATATGTCAAAACCAGTTAGGGTGGTTTTGGGGTTTAATAGTAAAACTGTGGAATGTTTTTAAAAATAAATAATGGAAAAATATGTAAACCAAAATTCTTTCTCAGTATATAATATGGTGATTTTCCTTTATATTTAAGTTCCAGCTTGACACTATAGTAGCTATGTATTATCTTTTCAAACTCCCCTTTTCATGTTTTTATAGAATTTTTTATATGAAGTGCTACAGTGATTTTGTTGATTTTTTGCATCATCTGAAACAGGATGGTCACTGGAACATTGCTATTTAACTTGGGGTATTTGGGTTTGTCTCTTTTTTCCCCCCTTGGTTGCATAGATGGCTTGCTTTTCAATATTGTGCAAACCCATTGCAATGAATATATGAGGCTTAAATTCACACTTCATGAACTGCCTTAATTCTAGTATTCACTAATTGGAGAATTATGAGCATTTTTAACACTAATATTCCTTTCATGAGCTTTTTAGGCTGATTTTTTTTTCTTAATTTTAAACTAGAGACTTGGAACTTGCTTGCTAGGTTCCATTAATAGCACCTCTTGAAGTAAGTAGAGAAGCTGATGTTTTCCAGAACACAGACTTTGAATTGGTGCTTACAGACTTAATTATGAACACCTCGCATTGATGCTTTCACATCCAAAAATTAAGAGACCATAGCTGAGCAGAATCAGAGCTGCCTCCATAATGGCAAATAGCCTTTTATGTACTTTAAAATAAATTTCCAATAGCAAATTGATACAATTTACTGTCTTTGTTTCAAATTAATATATACCATATATAGCACTTACTGTGGATATTTAATAGAAAGGAGGAGATTAATGGTCTCTGTAGGTAAAAGTTGCAAGATTCTCTTGAGTATTTTATCTATTTCACTTGAATTCCTGCGTGTTTTGAATGCTCAACTTTTCTCAGCCTTTTCCCACTGCATGCCCAGTAATTTTACTTTAAATTTATAGAGTTGTTTGGTTTGTTCTGTTTTTTTGTTTTGTTGGGTATTTTTGGTGTGATTTTTTTTTTTTTTTTGGTTGCTGCAGTTGTTTTGTTTGCTTGTTTGATTTCTTTTGTTTCCCTTCCCTAAGAGCAGTTTGATAAACAGGTACATCATGGCACACACAGTTTGTCGACTCCCTTTCCATCTTTGGAAATCAGTTCCTGTTCCAAAAGAAAGAAAGCAAATAGATGTTTTGTGGTTTTTGAAATCATATTTTACTATTAAACAAACTGAGCTGCCCTTGAAGCCTGTGCCATTGCAGTGATCCCCTACAGAACATGGAGCAATTGACAACTCTGACTTTGTTTTTTGTGATTCTTCCTTTGAGTGAGCTGGAAGAGGGGACTCATAATTTGGTTTTAACCATTTATTATGGCTGAATACTAAGGCTTTATGACCCAAATTGTGCAGCTTGCAGACAGCTTTTCCTTTTGAGATACACTTTGTATAGAACCAAGTAGTAATAATGATAAAAAAAAATGTTATTGTTATAATTGGACTCAGCAGTTTATCTGGGAAAAATAAATGCTTTGTGTTGTAGGTTTCCCAGTTTTACCCACAGGCTAGGTCTTGTATATATAATTATGTTTTAGGAGACATTTTAAGTGCTAGTTGAACCTTTAACCTGCGTTTCCTCTGGAATAATTACAGGATGTGAAAATGGCCAAATGAAACGCTTACTCATAGAGATTAATAGAATTAGTTAAGCTACTGTTACCTTATGCTTGATTTATATTGCATGTGTAGCTCGAAACAGGCTGTAATGGCATGTGGGTGTTTTCCTATCTTTTTTTATACTTGCTAAAGTTTTGCCTTATGTTTATTACTTGCTATGTTATGTGAACTGCTTAAAAAGGCATTTTAGACCACTGGCAGGTAGTTGAATTTCAAAGGCTGGCTCTCTTTAAAACAAAACAGTAGTGTTTGAACTTCTATCAATTTTTTTTCTGAAAATAACAGTAATAGAATTGATTCCATCACCTTCCAAGGAAACAAGTTGAAAAAGAAACCTCTGTGGATTAGTAGTCCAGACATCAAATATATTTTGCAGACATTTGAAACCAAGCCTGAGTCAGCTACAATGGAAGCAGGGAAAACCAAGAAAAATTATTTGTCTGTCTGCATTGCCAAAATTGTTGGAAAAGGTGAAAAAAATAAGAGGTCTGCAAATATGAGGAGTGGTATAGCAAAAGTAGAACATTTAAACTTATGTGAACACTCAAGATTGGTGGTAATTCTAATATATTTTCAAGTAAAACATTCAATTAAAAGTGATTTACCTTTTAAAATTTGATCTGGTGAGTTTCTTTTTTAAAGAGAGTGATGCATTGGCTTTGAGGCAACTTGAATTTCAATCTTTGAGGAAATTGTTGAACAGTTACCATCTTAATTTTCAGCAGCTAAGTCTTTAACAGAAAACTTAAATTTAGAATTAGAGAAAAGCCTGAAATTAGCTTATCTTATCCTATTAGATAATACTGTGGGAGTTACGAGGTGGGTTTATACCAGCCTTCACTGGTGTTGAAGGACTTTTTGTTGGGCTACTTTCAGTTAATGCTTTGCAGCCCCCATGCTGCATCCTCTACCAATTAAAGCATTTTGGGTTTTCACCTGGGAGAGGAGCAATTTGCAAAGGTGCTACCAAGGCGTAGGAGCTCACCATGGCTCATTTAAAAATCCCAACAGGTGCCATCTCAGTATATTGGTTGTTGCTTTTTGAGTTGTCCAACAGAATCCTACTTTGAGGCGGATGATGATACTCACCTTCTGTGAAGCTCCTGGGAAGGCTTAGGGGCAGTGAACTTGAAACCCTTAAAAATCTGAGCTGCAAGTGGAGGAAACCTTTCTCGTGGAAATTTTTTAGTCAGCAACTTCATTTTGAATCAAAGAGCATTTGGGTTAACCCATTTTACCACTCACCTAAAGTATCTTTAGCGAGCTATTTCACTGCTTTGAAATCCTGCTTTGACTTGGTTTAGATTTAATGTTTGCTGCAGTGGTTACAGCAGGCAGTGAAAATGAGGCATATTTTTTTTTAAGTCAGTGAAGTATAAATGCAAAGGAGATTAAGAAACAATTATTAAGTCAAGATTTCCTTTATTTTCATTCTATTTACATTTACCTCTCTTTGACTACTTCCCTTTAAAGTATTATGCTAATGTAGGAAATTAAAGATTTTCCTTATATACATTTCTGTATTATCTTGGGTTACAGGAGTTCTCATCTCTCCTGAAAAACATAGTAAGTCCACTTAGCTCGTATGAAAGATGAGCATCTGCTCTTCATACAGACAAGTTATTTCTTTATAAGAACGTTTCTGTTATTAATCATACCAAATCTCTTTTAAGGAAGAAATCTGTATTTTGCTCCTTCTGTAGAATGGATATATAATGCAGGAATTACAGTATTTCACCAGAAATGCAAGCAGAACTCCTGGAAAAAGGTTGCTAATCTGAATGCACATGTTCTGTGTTAAGTGTGGGTTATTTTGCTGAGGGGTGCATGTGCATGCATCGAAAAGCTCTGTGATGGCATGAAGAGGGTTTATGGTCCCAGCTGTGTGTGGTGAGGTGTGGCCCTTCAGCTGGAAAATTATGTACTAGGATATCTTCACTTTTATCTTTGTGGCATAATGTCTTTTCTTACTGAAGTAATCTTTAAGGAACTTTGAGAAACACAGAGGCTGCGGTTGACGGGAAATCAACTTAGCAAATCATTAACTTCAACAAATGAAATAGTAAGAGAAGGGAGACACTGGAGTATTGAACTATTGACTGTTCTGTGGGTCTAACAAAGGACATTAGAATACCATGTTTAAAATTGTTGACTAAAACCTCAGAAGCATGACATTAGCATAGGCTTTACTGCAAATACACTATTTATATTGAAATTATTGAAGGGACTCACAAGTCCTTGCATATACAATTATCAAACGCTGGTCAGAGAGCTTCCAGCATTTATTGGAATGTCAGTGCCTTCTGAAATGTTTTTACACTTGTACCATATTTTCTAAGATGATGGAGTGACTAAATATTAGCTGGTTGTTGTGCTTTTGGGATTCGTGATTTTCTGGAAAATATCCCTCTGCTGTCAAAGAAATGAAGTTCTGTTCTGGGGAATTCATCTGGAAAAAACATTTCTTTGGGGGTGATGGGGACCATCTGTGGAATTCCAGCTACGTGAAAACCTGGAGCAGAGATGGGCAAAAATACACCAGGATGCAGGCAGCTCTGAGGAGGTCACTGTGGTAACCTTGTTTAGAGGAAAGGTCTGCATACATGGGCTGACCTTCTGACCCTTAATAATTCAAGAGTAATGTTATACATTCTTCATGCCTGTGCAGCATTTCTGTGGCATAAGGCTTCTAATCACTCCCAATCTTCATATAATTTTCAAATGCATCTTAACACATATGCAATATACACACACAGAAACCCTGTGATTGTTATTTAGTATCCTGCCTATGTAGTTTGAAATCATTCAACTCCTAAGTAAATACAAGCAAAGGGAAACATGCTCCAAGGTTCAAATTGCTTTTCTACAGCAGTGACTTAGTAACTTGCTTTGTGCTGTAGTGAGGTGCATTTTTTTGTTTGGACCATTTGGTTCACAAATGACTTTATACTCCAGTCTTTTACTGCTGTTGTGAGATTTCATCGAGCAAGCAGTGTTTGTTCTCACATGTGTGTTTGGTTGGTTTTGGCCATCTAGTTTGAAATTCCATCATATGACCAAGTTGCAATGGAAGCCCCCACCCTTTTTCTCTCCTTCCTTCAAGGCAATGAATTTTGTTAATAAATGGAGACGATCTGGCTGTCATTTTTCCTGTAGCTTACCTAGCAATGTGGTTGTGCCCTTTCAGAAAGGGGGTGTCTGTTGTGTGCCCTTTCAGAAAGGGGGTGTCTGTTGTGTTCCCTCTCCCTCCACCCCCTCAATTCACTGTTTTATTTACAGTATGTGGTGGTCTTTTTAATGGAAAATGCAGAGATTTGTGTGAAGTCTAAAAATAGGAGAGAAAGGTTTGTGCTCCTTGTTTAAAAGTCATAGCACGTCATGCTGTAAACAAGGATTTAGAATTTACTCTGATTTTTATGCTGTTATTTTGGCTTTCTTGTTTTTCACTGCCTCAGCCTGTAATGGACTGTAATTCTCACTTCTCTGGGTGTTTCTCACTATCTATTTACGTTGTTAGCCTTGTTTAAAAAAGGAGAAAGAGCACTGAAGTTTTGTAACTCCTTTTGGTAGCCTTGTCCCATCACAGTTATTTTTTTCTCAGTGGCATGATCACATGCATGGATGACTTTAACATATTTCACTATTTTCATAGTCCTATTGCTTCAATGGAAGCTTTCACATTTACAGAGAACACACCCAGAATTGAATGCTGAATTGGATAAACATTTTTCTGTTTTAATTGGCATTCCATGGTTGTGCCCTACTGTATCAACACTGATTTAGAGATTAATCTGAGAAGATGGGTTGATTAGGACACACCATCTCTCTTTCTCATAGATGACACATTACGATGCAGTGTGTGTGTTCAGTGAGGAGAAGGAGAGTGGGTTTGCAGTTCCTCTTTGGACCACTGTCGTGGGGATCCTGCCTGCACTGCTGTGGCCCTCAGTGTCTCTGGGAGAGCCACCTGCAAGCTGCTTGTCCTTAGCCAGGTACTTGAATTAAGCAATCACTCTTGGATAAGCACTCACTGCAGAAGAGTGCAGCTGACTAATGGGCACCTGCTGCTCCTCTTGTCCTTCCTCAGACCTGATTTTGTGTGCTTCAGCTTTGTTAGACCCCTATGAGGACATCTTTGAGTTGACATCAAGTATGTCAAAGGCCCTTCAAATATACATATGTGCATTTGTCATCAGCATCCCATAGTTTTGTGCTCTGTCTTCTCCAGCATGCTTCAGATAGGTATCTACAAATTTCAGGGAGCACATCCCACTCTCCTTTACAGCCTGCAGCCTAGGGCTCCTTTCATCTCTAATGATAGTCCTATCAGCTCCACAGGGAAAATGTAGCCACACAGGCCCAGCATTTTCCAATAGTGCCAGCCAGTTTGTGTGTAGAGAGCCAAATGGATCTTTGGACTTAGCCTAGGCCTGAGGCTGGAACTGAATTTTCAGTTTCTAAGTGTAGGTGGAAGCCACAGTTATACTCTTAATCTTTGTCCTTTGAAATGCGTTTTCTGACTCTCCCTCTAAACTATGTGACCCAAAATAATATTGGAAGTTACTTTAAAGCACATACATAGATGACTCATAATGTCAACACACATGATTTTTGTAGAGCCTTTTCTCCTCTACTTTGGAGTTAAAAACAGCACTAGAATGTTTCAAGTACTACTTTCATGGCTGGCTGGAATATAATATTCTAATATTGAAAAGTCTAATATGTCTCAACAGAGCCATGTAAACTTAAGGGATATTTATACTGTCACATTTTGTGTGTACTCAGACTTTGTTCAAAATTTGTAAACGTTGACTTTGATTTAAACAATTACATATATTTAATTGCTAGATTTCTTTTCCATGGGGTAACTGGTAATAAGTAAAATGAAACTGCATTTCTGCTGATATGGACACATTAAGATCCTCTGAAGTTGAGTGGATTATTAATTATACATTTGAGCTGCTTCTCAGATGTTCAAATATCAAAGAGTTTTGCATCTGAAAAGCAAAGAAAAGCAAAAACCCTGAACAAACTAACAGCTCTCCCCCAAATGTCAAAAACCCCAAACACAGACACTATTACAATAGCAAGCAGTGCCGGTCCTTGTCTTGGTTGATTATGATTGTTCTGTAGCTTATTAATGCTGGGATAACTCTGACCTAGTTAGCATGAATTATGAATTAAACTTTACTCCTTGAGCATCTGATTTGTGGTACTTGTGTGCCATGGAAACGGTGACAGCAAACACAGAAGCCAAATTCCCCATGTTCCTTATCTTTGCAGTGCCCTTGCAGCGGCTTTTCCAACTGGAGGAGCACAGCTTACTCCTTTCACACTAAGAAAATATTTGAACATATTATTTCAAAAGTCAGCCTGAAGTGTCTTTTTTTTGTTGGATTTCAGTTGAAAACACGTGGATCGTGTTTCAAGCTCTCTGTTTAGATAGGTGCTTGTCATTCTAACAATGGGCAAAGAAGGCTCAGTGTGTGAATGCCTGAATGGCACGGGGCCATAGAGAGGGAAAGGATGTTATGGGACAATGTGGAAAAGCATGAGCAAGACAAGGGCTTCATTGCATAGATCACCTGTGGTGTTTTTAGTGCCTGCATCTTGGAGAATCTCTCAGATGGCACTAATTTGCAGCACAGTAAGTACAGAAAATCAGAAGTAATAAGAAATGCATTGAAATAGGTGAGCATTCAGGGGTTAGCAAAACTGTATTCTGTAACAAAGTTGTAAGAAAGGGCCTTGTGTTTTTCCTGACAACTTAAACACTGGCAGCCACAGGAAAGCTAGAAAACCTCTGGAGAAGAGTTTATCCATATGTGTGAATTATGGTTAAGGTGGCAGATTGTCAGCATCTGATTGCTATGTGCTGCAATTGGCTTTAGCATTTGACTATGCGGGGGGTAGAATATAAGGCTTGACAATTGTCACTGATTATAATGGTCACTGATGACACTTTCCTGCTAGAATCTTGTCCTTCCAGGCTTCAGTTCTTCACAGATAAAGATTCATGTCAATTCAATGTTTGCTGAATCTTCTGTGGGGTTTTTTAAAAATTTTTTATTATTTTATTATTTAGAGCCTCTGCTTGTCTCACTGCTATGCCACTAGAAAACTGTAAACTTCAAATTGATCTGGTCTCGGTAAAAGCTGTATCTTATGTGATCCTGTTATATGAGATCATGTAGTCTATTAGGAGAGGAGGAATTGATTTATATTCAGATTCAATTTTTTTTTGTCTACTTGTAATTAGATTGATGTGCCTACTAACCATCTTGTCTGTACTGCAGTTCTAATTTTCCCTTATAAAACTGGTAGGTAGAGACAGCTGCAAATGCATTGAATTGATTCCTTATTATTATAATGTTGGGTAATTTTAGAACTCAAGCTACTGTTGAAAACTAATGTCCAGAAGAATTATCTGGGTTTCTATAACCAAACCATATATTTCTATATATTATACTCACACATGTTAAAAAAAGATACTCATGAAGTTTTCTGTACATGGTTTGTTTTTTGGGATTTTTCTGGTGTCTTGTGGAGGCTGCTTCAAGTGAAATCATGTTCCTCATGCTGTAACACTTTTCTGTAATCTATCTCCCTTAGAACTTTCTAATGGCACCTATTAATTTTCTCCATAGATTTCAAATGCTATTGATGCTGAATAATGTATTTAATTAGCCCCAAACTTTCTGTGTAATCATTCCAATCTGTGCTTCTCTCTCAGCTTTTGCCTCTAAGGCTGACAAATGGCAGGAGGGGGAAAGGGCACTTTCCTGTCAGTGGCAGTGGAGCCTTTGGTCCTTGTGTTGTCAGAGCAGCTGTTCCTTCTGAAAGAGCTGTGAGAGAACAATGAAAATACTACTTAGCTTCATTTAAGAAGTCAAAACAAATATTAGCTGTAGCAAAAAGCTTCCTTATCTTATGAAACAGGACATTTTTATGGTTCCTGTAGCGTTTTCCATCTTTTCATTGTAATAATATCAGCTTATTTGTGAAATCCTGGATTGTATTGGTCAGAGCTAAGTTCACCCTTCTGTGTCTATTCTTGCAGGGTCAAGAGGAAAGATAAATTAGCTCAAAATTATACAAGTGTTTTTTGTGCAGTTTAGAGTAAATGCTAACTGAATCCTCTACACATTTTTATGGGCTTTGTATTGGTTATACACCAGTTCTGAGGTTGGGCACATGGATGTCAAATTGCAGCTGTATTGGTCTGGGAAAGGACAGAGTAAACTGTACAGCTTAATTTTTTTTTAATTTTTTTTTTTTTATTCATCCTTGTCTTTTCTGTGCTTCTGAGAATAAAATTAAGGAAGGTCTTTGTATTTTTAAGCCAAACCAGAGAGGTAACATATGGTCAAATGCCAGCTGAACCATTTGTTTGCTAGGCAGCTCCTCTAGATCACAGATAGAAAAAATCAAGTCAGTTAAGCAGAAGACTGAGAAGCATTCTCAATTAGGACAACATATTTTTTGGAAGCTGGGAACTTAGATGCACTACTATGGATAAAGCAGGAAGAGAGACCAGTCTTGTCAGTCAATAGTGAAATACATCACCATTTGTGTATTTAACATTAGTTTAACATGGAAAATTTTTTGTTTTGAGGACTCCTTTAAAAATAAGACAGAATTGTATGCTTGAAGGTTATAAATGGAATTGTTTCAAGTAGGAGAGGCTGTGCTGTGATTACTGGGGACATTCACCTGTGGAGTTGACCTACTTGAAACCCATCCCTGGTGTCTGCAGGATGGAGTTGAGAAAGAGTAAAAAGGTCTAGGAAAATGATTTCCAGAGATTTTAGAAAACAGGAAAGTCATGTGAAAATATCTCTATGACGTTTTTGCCTGTTGCTGAGCGTGGCAAAATTGAGGAAGATATTATTGTCCCTTTGTGGGAGCTGAGGGGAAGAAGCTGTCATTCTTTACTGCCAACCACCCTGTTTCAACCCCTTCAGAAAAAGATTGTGGAAATGTAACTGCTTGCGTAAATTGTCAGCTCCAAATAAGGTCTGCACCCCTCTTTTACCTGTGCAGGAGGGCAGAGTCAAACAGATTTAAATGAGTTTGCACTGGACATAGGGGAAAGGCTCTTCACTGGGAGGGTTGTCAGTCCCTGGCTGGATGCAGGGAGTATGCTGTGGCAGGTCCAGAGCTGTGTGACTGCTCTGAAGAAGCCAGGAGAGCTTGCCCAGCGTGGTTTCTTTACTTGGGAAAGTTTTTGATGCTGCTGAAAGTTGCTCTGTTAAATGTGTGCTGTTAAAGTAATTTGATGATGAAATACTCATACACATTGGATTGAAAATAAATTGCTAAACCAAACCTTTTCTACCTGTAACTCTGTGTAAACACCAGACAAACCTCTAGGATGTGTAAACATAATTTAACAGAGTATTTCAGAACAGATGTGACCTTATGTGCACAAATTAATGTATGTGAAAAAGCAGAATCCCTAATATTTGTGCCTTTTTGAAAACAATCAGCAGTGCAAAGGAAGCTTTCAAAATCTCTCCAGTGAATTATACTGAGTTTTAATATATGTTGTATATTAGAGATGCATATAAGTTTTCAAGATATCAAAGGTAGAGGTATTTTTGGGGTCACAGACTCACCATTAGCAGCTGGTCTCTGTTAATTAGAAGCAAAAACAAATGATCACAACTACTTCAGTAGGATTTTTATACATGACTGTTCACTGAATAAAAAAAAATTAATGGAGATTTTCTTTTATCCCAGAAAAAGGGAAATGGTAATGTATACTGTGAAATAACGATGTCATTACGAGCTAGTTGCATATTTAAAATATAACATCTGATTAGTGACTCTTAATTACCTGGCTATTTTCTTTAATAACAAAAAACATTAATTTTTCCTTTCAAACATCAGGTTATTAAAACTGTAGAATGACAAACCTGCTGTAGGAACAAGGACAGCTACTTGAATTGGCCATTATCAGCAAGTCAGTTGTATTTATGTTCTTGTAAAATTTCTTGGTGTTCTTGTAATGTGGAGGAAATAAGTATTTGGCCACTGTTTGGGAGAGGAATGAGCTTGAACCATTATCTAACTCTTGAATTGGTGTTGATATATGTAAAACTACTTCAGATAAGATAAGCAGTGACATTTATGGTTGGACTCAATGATCTTAAAGGTCTTTTACTGACCTAAATGATTCTATGATTGTAAATTTTTTGGGAAGCTGTCTAAATGAATAATTTCTGCTCCACATTCTAGTGTAGTAATTGAGTAGTTAATTGAAGAGCAAATACAATGAGGCTCTGGTCCTGCTTTTCTCCTTCCCTCTCTACTCTTGTGCCTTTTGTTCAATATGTGAAATTTCTATATAAACTTTAATATGCTTGTTCTCCAGCAGCTTTCATCATCATCCTTCTGCAGCTCTTCTATCTTCTTCTCTTTTGCTTCTAGCCTCTGTGATTCATTTTCCAGCCTTGTCTTCAGTCCCCTGCAGCTGACTGAAGCTGCAATTGCTGAGGACTTCAGTAAGGCTTTTATGGTTATACTGCAGAATAAATGAATCTCAGTTTCTCTACTGCTTATGAGACTCTTGGTCTTAGCCTAAGACTTCTAGCTTCAGTTGCCATAAAAATCCCATCCTACTGCGATGGAAGGGTTTGAGTTTGTGCATTTGTTACAACAAGGAGGAGTGTTGATCCTTATTTTAGAAAATATGTAAATTATTAGGGGATCCAGAATTATTTTTAGTCATGTGTATCACGTCATCTCATTCTTCTGGGTCCTCTGTTAAGATGAAAAAGAAAACTGCAGTTGATGATTGGGTAGTGGATTGAAGTATTGGCATTTTATTTTGGAAGTGGACCTAATATATAAAAGTGTAATTTTCCTTGTCAACCAGTATTGTTGAATATTTTGCCATCAGTGGGCTGCAGTTCATAAGAGCATTTGCATGTTACTTCTTAAAATAAAGTAGTAAATACATAACTGCTTATGTGCCAGTGGGTGTTTTTCCACAGAGCATCATATTTTTGCCTGAGTATCACAAAGAATTGGAAGGTCTGTATTATTTTGTAATGATTTAAACCTTTTTTTCAGAATATCATTAATCAGTAAAAAAATGTTCTTTGCCCGCAGGGTGGAGTTCATTTCTTTTGTTCCTGAGAGCTGAATAGGAGAAAGGGACATTTCAGCTTTTCTTGATAAAGGTAAGACAGCATCTGCTGATAAGGATAAGACACTGTTCATTATTATGAGCTCATAGAGAGTTTGTCGATGGAGGGTTTGTTTATTTTGGGCTATTTTTCTCAACTTTTGTGCTTTGTAGTAAGTGCAATGTGTGATAATGTAACTTGTATTGGGAATGGAATGTGGAACTCTACCAAAGGTATCAGTTAAAGCTCTGAAGATAAACAGGTACCTGTAGATCAGCATGACAAAGTGGAGAGCAATTTGTTCTGCTGCTGGTACTTGTGATATTTTCCATGTGCCACTGAACTGGCCTGCCTAATTTCCCTCCATCTTGCCTTCACAAAATCAGCAAGGGGTCTTAAAACCAGTAGAGTTTTCTCCATGCCACTTGTAAAAGGAATGTGTAGGCTTGCCTGCTGCTACCTTCACTGCTCTGTATTGTCATGTGGGAGTGTAGAGGTTGATGTGAGGAGAGAAGGACCTTGAGGTCTATTTTAATTGAGATAACACCTTCAAAATTAAGCAGCAAATAATTATCATGCTTGTCAGAAGTACAAGACAGAGAAAGGAATAAAACACTGGAAGTCTACTTTGGGACATGCCTAAGGGACAAACAAATCATCAATGGCTCTTCGTGTTGTGCTAAAAGGTCTGACTTTTTATAGATTTGTGTGTTGAAAAGCCTGCAAGAAACATTTAGAAGTAGAGCGTGCAGCTTAGTGTTGAACTCTTAATTACAGTTTTTGATGCAGAAATCTCCGTGGGACTCTCTTTCCTTATTTCCATTTAGCAAATTTTGGAAAGCAGGGGTGGGTTTGATGTGACAACTGCTAGTTGTGGGGTTGGTCTGGTTTAGCAGTGAGCAGGCATGCAGCAGATTGACCATCCATGTGACCTTCATGCAGTGCACGTAGAGAGCAGAAGTGTGGCTCAATTTCTGTTCCAAGGGGCTGGAATTCATACATGGTCATTTCTAATTAGTCCTGCGACAGAGGCTGCAGTCTCTCATTGAACCTGCCCGCCTGGAATGGTTGATGGTGTCAGGGAGCAGAATGGTCCCCCCATTATCCAAGAAGAGGCAGTCAAAGAACTACTGAAATGCTTGGATGTTCATAAATCTATGGGACCAGACGGGATCCACCCCAGGGTAATGAGAGAGCTGGCAAATGAGCTTGCAAAGCCACTCTCCATCATTTACCAACAGTCCTGGCTCACTGCTGAGGTTCCGGATGACTGGAAGCTGGCCAATGTGATAGCCATTCACAAAAAGGGTGCAAAGGAGGATCCTGGTAATTATAGACCAGTCAGCCTGACCTCAGTACCTGGCAAGATAATGGAACAGTTTCTATTAAGTGCCATCACACAGAATTTACAGGATGGCCAGGGTATCAGACCGAGTCAGCACGGGTTTAGGAGGGGTAGGTCATGTTTGACCAACCTGGTCACCTTTTATGACCAGGTAACCCGCCTAGTGGATGCAGGAAAGGCTGTAGATGTTGTTTATTTGGATTTCAGCAAGGCCTTTGACGCTGTCTCCCACAGCACACTCCAGACAAGTTGGCAGCCCCTGGCTTGGACAGGAGCACTCTTTGCTGGGTTCAGAACTGGCTGGATGGCCGGGCCCAGAGAGTGGTGGTGAATGGTGCTGCATCCAGCTGGTGGCCAGTCACCAGTGGTGTCCCTCAGGGGTCTGTGCTGGGGCCAGTGCTGTTCAATATTTTTATTGATGACATGGATGAGGGTTTAGAGTCTTTCATTAGCAAATTTGCAGATGACACTAAGCTGGGAGCGTGTGTAGATCTGTTAGAGGGACGGAGGGCTTTGCAGAGGGACTTGGAACGGTTGGATGGATGGGCAGAATCTAATGGGATGAAGTTCAGTAAGTCTAAGTGCCGAATCCTGCACTTTGGCCACAATAGCCCCCTGCAACGTTATAGGCTAGGGACGGTGTGGCTGGACAGTGCTCAGGAGGAAAGGGACCTGGGTGTGCTGGTTGACAGTCAGCTGAACATGAGCCAGCAGTGTGCCCAGGTGGCCAAGAAGGCCAATGGCATCCTGGCCTGTATCAGGAATAGTGTGGCCAGCAGGAGCAGGGAGGTCATTCTTGCCCTGTACTGGGCACTGGTGAGGCCACACCTTGAGTGCTGTGTCCAGTTCTGGGCCCTCAGTTTGGGAAGGACGTTGAGATGCTGGAGCGTGTCCAAAGGAGAGCAACGAGGCTGGTGAGGGGCTTGGAACACAAGCCGTATGAAGAACGACTGAGGGAGCTGGGGTTGTTCAGCCTGGAGAAAAGGAGACTCAGAGGTGACCTTATCACTCTCTTCAATTTCCTGAAGGGTGACTGTGGTGAGCTGGGGGTCGGTCTCTTTCTCCGGGCAACAACAGACAGAACAAGAGGACACAGTCTCAAGCTGTGCCAAGGGAGATACAGGCTAGAATTAAGGAGGAAGTTTTTCACAGAAAGAGTGGTCAAATACTGGAATCATCTACCCAGGGAGGTGGTGGAGTCACCATCCCTCGATGTGTTTAAAAAAAGACTGGATGTGGCACTTGGTGCCATCATCTGGTTGAGGTGTTAGAACATGGGATGGACTCGATGATCTTAAAGGTCTCCTCCAACCTAGAAATTCTGTGATTCTGTGGTAATGTGCTTTAACCAAGTCAATCACTGCCTATTCAGCGACTGCATCTGCAGATGCACTTCTGACTTGTTCAGCAATGAATTTACCAGGATGGTAGAATGAAGGCTCCAGTTGTATGTTGATGTTTAGGCTATCAGAAACAGCACAGCATAAGTCTACTTCTTGAAACTTGAGTAGTTTGGAAAAGAGGAAAAGACAATTTATGTTCTGTGATTTTAAAATTTGCTCAGCATGTGTAATCTCACAGGTTAAACTGTTGTTGGAAGAATTCTCCATCAATCATGAAGGGAGAAAAACAATTTCCTGCTGAAGTGACATTTTATTGAAGGACTTGTAGACTCCTAGTGAAGGAATGTGTTAAATTGCTAAAGATGCAGGGTGAAAAATTGCTATGCTAACATACATGAAAATGTATTAATAATAATTTACTGGTAAATTAATGTGGCCTGAGTTTAATGTCATTCTGGAAAAATCCATGTTCAAGGAAATGAGAATTTACTGTGTTAGGGTCTAATTGAATATGATTTCTTTTTTCCTTTTTGTTTTTTCCCCTTCTTTCCTACACTGGGGAACTCCTGTAAAGTAATAAATAAATCTAAAAAAGAGCATAAACTTAAATATTTGTTAGTACCTACAGTGTTAACTTGCTAGTTACAGTCAAATACTTTTCTTCCCATCGTGGTGAGAATCAGTTGCCTGGATAAAGCACAGTTCTCTGGTGAAACAGTGTAATCTTGTATTTTCTGAACCTTGAGCAGAAGTTATGGCTTCTTAGAGATTGCTCCATGTACATCCATTAAGCCTTGCTCAGATACACAGATATATATGTATATATATATATATATGTGTGTATATTTATTTATATAGATATATATTTATATGTATAGATATACATAGGCTGGATTGGACTTGCTATTTTCTTTCAGAAAATCAGTATATCTGGAGTCTCTGTGGTGTGTTCTTTCCATGGCTGCACAAACAGAGCAGCAGCACTTTGCTTGCTTTTTGTTCCTTTGTGGGAGTGAAAGAGCTTGGAGTTCACACTTTAATTTACCAATATCCAGCAGGATTTAAGGATTGCATTTAATGACAGAAATTCCCAAACCTAATCAGTGGCAGATTCAGTTTCTGGCTGTGTGAACGGGTGATCACGTGTAGCTATGGGAGGAATTTGAGCTATACAGGCAGGATCAGCTAACAGTGCCATGGAAAGTTAGTTGTAGTTGTTAAGTTGTGATGCTTCCCCATATCATAATTACCACTTCAGCTTAAATACTTCTGCAGTGGCTGCAGGCTTCAAGAAGGAAAATAATGCAAGCTGTTCCCTGCTCCTACCTGCAGTCTGGTCCAGAATGCCCTTGAGTATTAATTTAGCTTTATTTTCAACATGATACACTTCTGTATTATACACAGATAGTCATGTCTGTAAATTGGGTGTGAGAGTAGGACAAATGCTTTAAAAGTCTGCTTAAAACATGCCAGCAGCATGCCAGCTCAGACTGGGAAAATTCAGCTCCTTGGGAATGGAAGGCCAGAAACTGCCCTTCAACTTTTCCTACATCTTCCCTCCCAGTTATGATGAGCAGTGTAATTTTTTCACCAGAAC
Source organism: Agelaius phoeniceus (assembly GCF_051311805.1). Taxonomy (NCBI): domain Eukaryota; kingdom Metazoa; phylum Chordata; class Aves; order Passeriformes; family Icteridae; genus Agelaius; species Agelaius phoeniceus. The sequence goes on from NC_135268.1 coordinate 23,094,660, forward strand.
GTAGTTCAAGTTCAAGCCAACAATCCTCCCCACTTCTTCCTAATTCTTTCCTCCCTGAGACTTAAATCAAAAACCCCTTGGGAGAGTGGCACTACATACTTGTCTGGTTCATAATTGAACACATGCATGTTCTGGTCAGTCTTCTCCCTGAAGAGAGAGCTGTGTCAGAAAGCAAATGCTGTCCTCAGAAATAATATTTGCCTCAAAGGAGCTTGACCTGCTTTGTGATTTTTTTGGAAACAAAGTGCAGGAATAATGATTATATTGTAAATGAAGCAGGGAAAATAGTGTTGCTGTTTTCCTAAAATAAGAACAGAGCTTTAATACTCCTGAAATGTTTGGTTTGCTGGGGGAGCTTAACTTTCCAGGAAGTTGGATGTTGTCTTGACTTGTTTATTTTGGATATTTCCACTAATTGATTGTAACCTAATTATCCACATCCTAAGCCAGGCCTCTGAAACAGCCAGTAACTACAGTTGCAAAGATTTATTGTTATTTTTCTATTGAAGGAGGAGAATTGAGAGGTATTTATGTTTTCAGTGGTGTATAAAGCTGCAAGTGGAATCACAGAGCCAGTGAAGTGTGTGATGTTTTGTGTTGGGAACTATCTTTCAGTAACTGTTCTCATGATTCAGTTGATAGGTACATGTTATAATTTTCAACAAATATCAACAGGGCAAGGCTGAATTGTGTAGAAAATTATGCACGGGGACATTTTGTTACCTTTCCTGTTTCACATTCTAACAAAATAGTCTGTTCTAGGTTACTGGTAGGCCATTTTCAGCTCAGGAAGGTGACTAAAATCTTAATACTGGGGAATGCACCTCTTTCTCACAGAGTGGCTCATTTTATTTTGTTTCTAAAAGGTGATCAGTCCAAAAGTGGGAGGTTGGGGGAGGAGTGGATGTTGCTGAATGGAGTGGAACGAGTTACTCATTCTTCAGAATAGCCAGAAGGTAAACTCAAGTGCACTTGAAAACCATGCTGGTAAAATACCCCACGTGTAGTTCAGGCTGTTAAATACAATGTTTATTATTGACTTTTTTATTGGGTTAGAGAATGAATCGACCCCTGAGAACAAACTGGGTAAAATGTGCCGTGGAGGATGTGAAAAAGTGGCAGTGTAGGGTGTAGTGTTTTGCACCCTGCCTCAGCCACCTAAATGTGCATGAGAATATACATATATGTGGATTTGTTTAATAGACACATATACATATATAAATATTCTGTAAATAAATATATATGTATTCATACATAGGCATATATTGTGGAAGGCAGGAAGATGTGCAGGAAGTTTTTGTTTTGTTTTTTTTTTTTTTTTAAGTAGGGGAGGAAAAGGGAATGAAGGGGTTGATGGTATGATGTAGTACTATACCCAGCTGGACTGAAGTTTGGATCAGACTGGGAGTGAGATTTGCTGAGATATATATTTATAATGTAGAGGGAGAAGAGGTAGAAAAAAACTAATCAAAAGTCTCTAATATAGAGGAAGGAGAATTTACAGTGCTTGAGAAATGTGAAACAAGTCTGACACCACAAACTCTTCATGGATAACTTGCTGGTTAAAGTATTAGTTATGATGTAATTTAAAAAAGACTTATTCAGGTATTTATGAAATGATGTAAATAAGGTTAAACAGTAGTGGCAAGGCCTGGATAATGTAACCTTGGCAGCCTCAAAGGATAAAAAGCAGGATGTAAACACAGAAACTAAACCCACCTTATCTTGGTACAGAAAGTACAATTTGCGTCTCCCTTGGCCTTGGATAAAAAAGCGAACTGTGGGATGCCAAACAGAAGTTCTATCCGCTGATAGTGAAAACAAACCTGTGGCATTAAATGAGATGAATAATTTTCATCACAAGTGCACATCTTGTGGATTCATGGAGCTGTAAATCCACTGTTGAAAATGTGTTGTGTGGCAAGACCAGAGTAAAAGAGGAGGAAGCTGAGTAAGATTTTAACTTTCTGGAGTTGCCAGTAGCTGACTGAGACTATTTTAACTGAATCCTAGCATATTAGTAAGAAAATACTGACTACATCAACCAGTGTTGTCTAGTAGAATAGCAGAAAGCACTTTGGAACTAAGTTGGTCATTGCAGTTCCCTGGAAGCTATTACCTGCTGCTGTGACTACCTAATGCACAAAAGTGTAATATATTGTGCCAGGACCGTACAACAGAAGCATTGTGATAGTGTGATATTTTCTCTTCCTGGGAAAAACATAATTTAGATCACTGAAATCAGTGGGACTGAGGGAAACAGCTAAAATTGATCAGGTGTTGCTCCCCTGAATAGTTTTAATTGGACCTAAATATTCCTAGGTAATGTGGTTGGAGCTGTAGCACATCTGTCCATTGTGTTTGGGACACTGAGATATTCAGCAACCAAAGCTCTTCTATGTGTCATGGATGAACGACATATTGCAAACTACTGAAACCACACGTGGAGATAGTACATTTTGAAAATCACAGCTCTGTGCCTGGAGTTGAATTACTAGTGTTATATACTGCACAACCTGTTGGCACACTGAATTAATGTCTCTGGAGACCTACAAAAGGAATACTTACTTGGAGAATTAGAAGTCAAAACTAAAGGACTAAGCCTGCTGCAGAGATCAGACTGCTGCACTGAGAAAATCAAAGTCCATGTGTGTGATTTAAACTATGTTTGACATGCCAGGCTTTGGTTTCACCAGGAGACTCACTATGCTATTTGGCTATGTTTTTAAAACCCACAAGTGTAAATTAGAACGAGCTAATTTTATAATTATTCCCAACAGACACACAAGTAATTTAGTCTCAAACATGTTTATTTTATAAAGACACAATCATTCAAAAAAGAAGTGCTGAGAAACCACAAGTGGTTTGAGCAATAGAGGCTTAGAGCTTTGGCAAACATGCACATGTTTAAAATGTGGTAGCATTTGTTTAAAAGCTATTGAGTGTTCTGTCTCTTTCTTTGCAGCTTTATGACTGTCCTTAAAGAGTAATACCAAAGAACTGGGGGGTGGAAGAGTTGTTTTGTTTATGGTGGTATTAGTCGTTAATTTAGTTTAAATTCCAGGAAAAACCTCAGTTGTTCGGCCTTGAGAAATGAAGAACAAAATCATGCTTGTTTCATATGCTGCTAGAGGAAGGACTGATCCTGACACTGAATTGAGAATGGGATTTAAAATTATTTTTTTTAATCCTAAAACTCGATGGATTGCTCATTCTGAAGAGACAGGCATACCCCTTCAGTAGCTTGAAGAAGAAACTGCTCACAGGGTATAAATATGCCATGGAGAAGGGACACCCTATACAAATATGTTAAAATTCAGATTGTAACATGAGCTTGTATAAAAGTCCTTAAAAAGGAGGCTAGAAATGGTGACATTCTGAGCAGTTAATGAGCAAGTTCACATATGTCATGACTCTCACCAGGTCTCTGGTATTTATTTTTGGTACAACCCAGAAGGAAAAAAATATTTGACAATGAGAGAAGTGCCCCACAGTCTTTGGGCCTTACACAATGCATGATATGATGCTATAATTTTTGTAAAATAGTGGGAATACTTACAATGCAATTTGGGGCTGGAAAGCTGCTCTCAGAAACCCTGGACTTCCTGAGAGCAGAAAGCTTTATTGCACTAAGCTCACAAAGACTAGTTAGTCTTTTTGCTTCTTTGACTAGAAAGATTAAACAAACACCTTTAGAATGGCTGTAATGTGCTATCAAAGGTGAGCTGTAGCCTGCTTTGCTTCTTTAAGGTGTTGTTTAAATAAATCTATATTTGCTTCTTTCTAAGCAGTATTTTGTGCTCTGTTTTTGACAAAAGTATCAGCTTGGGGGGGCGGTGGGGTGGGAAGGGGAGACATTTATTTTACATAGAGCAGATTTAAAGCTTTATCTAAACTTTTTCTAAGATTTTTGTATACAGCAAAGTAACAACAAGACTTTTTACATTTCCAATTCTAAGTTTTTAGGATCGCAAAACTAATCCTTCATCAGGCAATGTATCATGTTTTAGGTTCAGGTTGTCTTGTTTCTTCAAGAAGTTGTTCAGCTGCATCTGAAGCATGATGCTGCTGGAGTTAATACATAAGTCTCTATTTCTGGATTTTCAAAAAGTCTTCAAAATTCAAGCACCAATTTTTCAATAGAGGCAGTAGCATTTTGGACTATAACTTCTCATGAGCTTTTAAAATTTCAAGCCCTGTGCAAAGTAGGATGGTATAGTTGGGAAATCAAAGGGATCTGAATTACAAAAAAATTGTAGTAAATGGTTCTTTTAGATGCCAGATCTTTCTGGCGATTTCCATAAAATTTCTAATATAAATGAGATGTGAGTATTTTGTTGAGGAATAAGTACCTAGAATATTTATTTTAGTCCTTCAGTCTAGAGAAGTCACAGAGATGTAAGGATTTTTTAGACTTTATGGAATATCTTAAAATGTAGTTAAAACTTTTCATTGAATTCTAGGTAACTTTTTAACATCATGTGGTTATCGATTTTGTTAAATATATGAGACTCATAACTTCAGTGAAAAATCAGATTTTTAACTTGAGTGAAGAAATATTGCCCTGAGATGTTAGTGGCTTGAGGAAAGGAATTGTTATGAGTAGTTTTGTCAGATTTCTGCATGAACTCACTTTGTGCATGCCTTCTGCAGTGTTTTAGTACTGGTAATCAGTTTTCCAGAACAGTCTAAAACTGTAATTACAAGCCCTTCTCTGTGGTCAATGTACAAGGCACTGCTCTCACTGCTTTCTGCTCTAATAGGTATGCTTTCATATTGACATTTCCCATCAGAAAATGTATTTTTTCAATTACTGAGTGAAGGTTTCAGGATTTGCCTCAAAGCTGGAAATCTTTGTGCAGCAAGGGGTTACCTGTGGTCTGTCCCCGATTATGTCCAGCCAAGGCCAGCAGAAAAGGCACCAGCTGATGGCAGTGGGTGGTTGAGCACCTCTGGTTGCATTCTCCCCTAATATGTTACTGTGCAGGTTTTCTTTCAGTTTTCATAGCTGTATGCTAGAAATGTGTTGTTGTAGTTTTAGTCATTAAAAAGTTTTGCCTTTCAGTTTTTACAGCAGTATGTAAGGCACGCTGCTCTTCTGTGAAGTTTTTAGTCTACTGTTTTGTAATTAATGTAATGTGTTAATGCACTGTTTTGACACTTCCATCTGACAAAGATATTTCTTGATACTCAGACATCAAAATCCTCAAATGGCTTTGATTGACCAATCTTCAAATTGGTATTTGATTTCAAGTAGTTACAAAAGTTGAGTAAATATTTGCTTCCTGTAATTTTTAATTACAGGAATTTTCAATAATCGAATATTTTATTTACATATTTAATTGTCTGTACATTATTTGCAGTGTGTGTTTTCCTATTTAATTTCAATTTCCTTTTTTTATGCCTCTAAGACATGTTGCACATTTTGAGGTTGGATGCTGGGCTTTTCTTTTGGGAATATCGGTTTAGAGAAACAGTAATGAATGTTCAATATGGTCTTTGTATCCCTTTGTTATGAAAAGCAGATGGAATGGGTGATTCCTACTTTTTTTTACTTTAATGGCTTTCAGCTGCATTGAGCTAGTTATGTTTGTTATAAATATCATTCACCAGAAGAAAGAAGCTAAGCAATTAATATTGCAAAGCTGCAACAACAGAAAGTGTCACTTTGAGAAAATAAGTTGAAAGAAGCCGATTTCAGCCTCAAGGCTTCCACAGCAATGCTATTTTTGATTTTAAAGTATACATATCTAAAACACCAACAAACACGTGAAACCTTTGAATACTGTTATTCCACATACATCTCTGGCATTTATACCCATGTGAAGAATTGCACTGAACCCTAGTGCTACAAAAGAAAAGAAAGGACCTTAGCAAATGTGGTACTGTGTGGAAAGAGCCCCAGGGCAGCAAGTAGACATTCCTTTTTTTTGTTTCATGTAGTTGTGAATTCCACTTGCCTTCTTTGCATGCCTTTTTTGCATCCTTCTGTGCTTTTAAAATGTTTTCACGGATGTAAATATTGTCATTGGGGCTTTTCATATAAAGATAACCTAGAGAACTCCTTTTATGAGGATCACAGTATTGACTTGAAAAAAAGAAATTTTTTGATGCCTGAAAGCAAAATGAGTAAATAAAAACATCAGGTAGACCTTTGACATTTTCTAGCTCTGGGCATATAAATATATATATATATATATATGCACACTCACTGTGGCAATTTTTGAAAGAATGCAAAAAATGCAAAAAAACCTAAACAAAAAGCAGTGGGAGAGACGGAGATTTAGGAAATTTTTTGCATAACTCCACAAATTATGAAATTACATTTTGGTTTTAAATGAAGTTTAAAAAATCCTCTGACATCCAGAAAGTTTAATTTAGAGGCACTTTTTTCCCCAGTTGCATTTAAATATATTTATATAATATAAAGTTCAGCAGTGCATACCAAATCCACAGTAAAGGCCCTCCATCTGAATGTGCACTCTAAGAACTTTATACCCAGTTTTCCTCCATTAGTGTACGTGTAGTTAAAAGCTGCAATTAAAATGTCATCTGAGATAGGTGAGCAATGAATTTGTTTGAGACTGATCTGAGTCCAAAAGATTAAAAAAAGAAAAAAGGATCCTTCAATACTTCAAACATGATGCCTACTTCTCTTTGGCTGCCAAAATTACCCTTGAAGACCTCATTTAAAATTATAGAGATTTACAGCACTTATGTGCATAGTCAATGAAGGGAAATGAAAATGTAATTGCAAGCAGTCATCACAAGCTCAGTCTTTCAGTTAGGTTCAATTAAAAAACCCCAGTTTATTATGAAGTGACATGGTAAAGTTGGCAGGATTTTGTCAGTCTAAGCTAGAGCTGAATCAGCTGCAGGTAAGAGATAAAAAGCCCAATCCATTCCCCAGTGAAGTGAATTGAAAGCTTCCCAACAGATCTAAGACTTCAAAATTTGCCAAAAGATTTTGATTGTGTGTGGTAAAGAATTTTTTTTTAAATTTCAGTAGTGATTAGAAACATTGTTCATTCACATATCTTTAAATAAGAAAAAATATGTTGTGGAAGTCACTGTGTTGATCCCAAATATTGGTGCCTGAGCCCTGGGTGTTCTGGAGAGTCCAGAAGTGCCTGTTACCTTGTGAGGCTGTGCTCATCAATACTTGTCACTGCATCTGTGCCCTGCAGCCCAGCCAAGCCCTGTGGATTTGAACCAGGTCAGATGTGAGAACTTGCTCATGTATTTGTCAGCCTGGCAGAACACACAATGATGTATTTATAGCTGCCTTGTACCAGCTGCAGGAAGAAGGATGATACCTGATCTGGCATAAAATCTACTGAGATAAAATTACTTTAAAAAAAATAATTAAAATTTATTTATGTCAGCAGAATGGTTTGATACCTGTTAATGGTTTCCCTTTTTTTTTTTTTTGTCATGAGCTTTCACTGCTTTCTTAGGTACTGAGCATCCACAAGCTGCAGTTACCATCTCATTCAACCACATATTGCAATTTTTAATTCTGCATATTAATAATTAATTGATATTAAATATTTGAACTGTACTGAAGTAAATTGGGCTATTTTCTGGAAGCTAGTGTTTGCCAGGGTATAATTTGTGGAGATTTTTTTTCCTCTTTTACTGAGGGAGAATTTTCCATGACAGGATGTTTTCTCCTCTCCCTTTGCCCGGTCTGCCCTCCCACACAAAATTGTGGTTTTCCGTGCCATGATGTAAACATTTTTCATAAACAGGATTCACACTATTAAGATGAAATTATGCAAGAGGAATTTATTCAGGCATGATACTTCTCCTCTTTATCAGCACAACTGGTGCCATGGTGAACCTGGCTCAGGAAGATGAGCAAGGGAAATGACAGAAATGCCATAAAACTTGCTGTTGGACAGGGAGTCTTGGCCTTATTGGAGTACATGCTTGTGGAACTGCACCATCAGAGCAGATGATAGAGCACTAGTGTTTCACGTGGGGAAATCTTATCAACAAAGGGTCAAGACTTGTGCCCTTTGAGATATTTGCTAATATTTCCAAAGTTTGGTCAAAATGTGGGCTTTTGGTAGACACAAAATTGTTAAAAGTTTGTTAAAGAGGAATGCAGGGTAATAAAAAATGCACAGTTCAGTTCTAAGAAATGGGATGATCACCTGGGAAATGTGTTGGAAAAGGTAATTTAGGGGAGGAAAAAAATTGTAAGAGGAGGTTTTTTCAATTGCAAGTGCATGTGCACACATGCTGCTCTTCCATGTATAATCACGCTACAGTCCAGGATAAAGGGAATAGAAAAGCCTATGCAGATTTCTGTAAGTGATCCCTGCAACACGAGATGTGGGATGTGAAGAGCTCTGGTGAATGCCAGTCAGGTTTTCCTAGGTTAAAGAAGAAATGACATTTTCACTTCTTGATTTTATAACACACTATCTATACTGTTTATGTCAACAAATACACTGAAAATAATCTGTCAGGAGCTGACATTTGCATGCAGCTGCAGAAGTGTCAGGAATTTCAGAGCACCATCTTGCTTTGGCTCTCAACTTTCAGCTCTGACTCAGGTAATGCATTGCTTATATGTAACAATTTGGCAGCACCCAAAATCCACTGGTGACAATTTTCATCGAAGAAATGCAGGGCAAGTGTGCAGATTTAAAAGGATTTATAGAGCATATTTGCATTGGTGGGACCATTTCAATCACGTAGTAATTGCCCAAGAAGGGTTTTGCACAACTGCTTCCTTACAGTTTTACTGACTGCTGACCATGGGCAGGAGTCAGATTACTGGAGAGGTTCTTGCAGGGTCTTGTTGACTGTATGGCCACAAGTAGGCAATATCAGTGCTCAGGCAGCAGAATTTGATGAATAAGATAAACCCCATATAAACTAACAAGCATATCCTTGGCTGTATGAAAGAAGATGACGATGTTAAGGTCACGTTAAAGCCCTGAGTTGTTTAGGAAAGCTTATGTCTCCCAGCTGGGAAACATCACACAGACAGTTCACAATACACCAAAGTTTTGGCTTAACAGAAACACAGAAAGTCAACTTAGGTAATTTTATCTGCTGTGTTCCCTTGGGCCAGGGCTTTGGAAAGGAGAGTAAGATCTGTCATTAGTCATCGTTGCCTCTTGTGAGCTATTAATTTATTATGCTCTTTTATGTCTGCATGCATTTTTGTAAATAGTGCTTAGATTAAAGTTAAGTGTATGTATTTGTAAAAACAGATGGATTGGACTTTTGCCTCTGAGTAGAGCTGGTACCATTTGTACTCACGTTAAACATCTACACTTCTCTGCTGTCTGTGAAAGGTCTGGTAAGCTTAGAAGCAAGACTAATGGTTGGTGAGAGGAGCACGTTGCAGAAACTCTGATTCCAGTTTTTCTCACTTTTATTAACAAAGTAACAGCCAATGTGTGCTGGATAACTTTAGTGACTTGGTAAAACTTCATATACACACCTCTGTACTTGCAAAGGGCTTTTGGGGATGCCTAAGTGCTCCTCTGTCCCAGGGCTTTGTGTACACAGTCATGAAATGATCATGAGAGAGCTTTGTAAAAACTCCTGAAGGATCTTTCAAGGTAAAGTGTAAATTTAGCATAGTTTTTTATTAAATAATGTTTCAGCTCTTCCAGCTTTTGATCCTGTTACAGCAGTGCCATGTGTTGAGGTAAACAGGAACCTTGGAAACACGGTGTGATGCTGCATGATCAGCTGCTCCAAAACCTGTGAATGAAACTGTGCCCTCGTTGGAGGGAGTGCAGCTGGGATGCACACACAGGCACTTCTTGAGCAGGAGGTGGGCTCAGCTCTTATGAATGACATTAAGCACAAGCTACATAACTATAAAAGTCTCAGGCAAGTTTGACTTGTCTTTGGATGAGTCAAACACACTCTGCGGCTGATGCAGTTTGATAATGAGTATTTTCTGACTTCATTATGCCATAGGCAGTTACTGTACTGGTTTTAGAGTACTGGATTCAGTAAAAGATGAATTAAGAAGAAAAAGAATTGTGAGGATATCTCACTGTAAATTCTGGTATTCAGCAGCTCCAGGCAAGCAAGGGAATGACATAAAATTAGGATGCATGTTTAGTTTAGTGTTTTGGCAAGCTAAAGGGTAGATTAACAAGGAAAAGATAGGATTAGATAAACTCCTGGTATAATTTCTCTTTTAATTTCTCATTAGTTTTTGCCATTGGGTGTAGTTAGCTGTGGCATGCCTTTATGCTTTGTGTTAAAAGGGGGTGTTGTAATTTGTATTCAGGCTTTGGAGTGAACAGATTTCTGGCAGAGGGAGAGTTCTCTGGAGAGAATAGATCCTGAAAGGAGGGACCTCAGGAGAAATCAGTCCTGCAGAAAACCTGACCTGTTACTACAACATGACCTTTTCCATGCTGTGTATTGGTTTCTGGCTGTAACCCTTGAGATGCAGCTTTTTTTTGAGCTTACTTGATGCCCTTTTAATGTCATTTTGTCCATCTTTTGCCTGTCAGAAGTGTACAATAGAGGTTTTGCAGCTTAGCAGTGTCCCACTTATTCCTGTGGCAGTTCCTGTGGCAGAAAGTACACGAGTTGCTGAGAAAGAAATGAAGCTTTGAGAATGTGTGCCTGGAGATGAAAGGAGGGTGGCAACACAGGCAAGGGTGATTTGGCACTGCTGGAAGTTGTTGTATGGGTTACCCGAGTCAAACTATGTACTGGTGTAACAATTTGCATGCCCTTCTATGAAAGATGAAATAATTCCGATTTAACAAAAGTTCTTCACCCTTTCTTAGATAAAAGAAAAGCCTTTTTCAGGCTTGCATTGATGGAGCCTCTTTATCCAGGGCTCTGCTTTCTTCTGAGTGGGTTTTTTGGGAAATGGGTTATCCCAGTGTTGCCAGCAAGGCTGTTGCGCAGCGCGGTGAAGAGAGGAATCCAGTCTGTGTGTGATGGAGATAACAATTTCCCCACTCATACTCCCTGTGGCATGCATGCTTCCACGGTGTCTCTCCCAACTCCCTCTCTGTCGTGGGAGCTGGTTGAATGTTGGAAATGGGAGGGGTTTTCGTTTGCATTGTTCATGAACAGATGGCCCAATTGCCAGTGGTTGTTCTTGCTCCTTTTCTGTTCTTCTCAGGTGCCTCTCAGAGAGTGTTCCCAGCTGAGAGCCAGCCTCATGTGCTGCTGTGCTGGGAGGGTAATGCTCCAAAGCTGGAGAAACCTGAGAAGGAGACACAGCCTTCCTGAAAGTAATAGATGGTTACTGTTTCAAATACAGGCAATGGGGAAAAAAAAAAGGATTCCTATCTACCATGCAGCCTGGGGAGGGGAAGGCAGGGTTTTCCTGAGGGGGGGGAAGGTGTGTCTGTGTTGTCTGAAGGGAAAAGAGGTGAAAAGAGAGATGAAAAAGAGAAAAATGGATTGGAGCTTTTTCATATCCTACTTAATCACAGTCATATGTCAGGCCGTTGGAGAGGAGGAGGGAGGGGATGGCTTGTTGAAAAGCGTAGCGTGCTGGAATTCTGTGAGTGAGTTGTGTGGTGAGTCCTGTGGCTTACTGCTGCCCTGATGAATAGAGCCTTTCCAGAGCTGCCAAGCCCGAAGCAAATGTGGTCAGGGATTTATTATGAAATGTACCAAACCTTGGCATGGGGCTAATTGCATATAACAAGAAGCGTGCTGGAAACTCAGACCTGAAAGGTGACAAATGCAGAAAGTATTCTATATGTGACGCTGCTGAAAGAGGTTTTGTGTAGGGGAATGTCTGTATGTCTGTGCTTTTTGCTAATGAGCTCCTAAACGTAGCTGCATGTTTTCATGTTATTGGTTTGGTTAACATAGATGTAGCTTTCTTTTTTTGGTTATTTCTTTCACAGCCAACAAAGAAGGAATAATTGCTATATAGCTGTAATAGCTGGAGTTCTCAAAGGAAGTGTGTGGGTGCTGTCTACAAATTATCATTTGAAAGAATAGAGTGGAAAGGTATGAGCTTGGATACTAACAAAATACTGGAGCTGAGAGTTTGAAACTTGCATGTCAAAGTTACAAGAGACAGCAAAAATTCAACTGTAGGCTTTGAAGAGACATACTCTGTTCAGTATTCTCAGTGGTTGAGTAAAAAATTTGTACAGCAAGACTGGAGTTTCTTTAAGTCTGAAAGTTTCTTGGAGCTGCTAAATCTGTCCTTGTATGTGTGATGCTCGCTATCATATTATACAGCATAGACCTGCAGCACAGTGACATTTAATCCAGTGAAAAGCTTCTTGCCTCCCTTCAGTACTTCTTCCTGCTCTTCATGTACATCCATAGCTGCATTTTGAAATCTTGCACTGGTCGTTAATGTCAGACATAGTTAACCTTTTTCTGTTTGAGACAGAAAAGCAGAGATTACTGCTTCTGTCTTTGAAAGCCATCAAACTGTCCAAATGAGTATCATTAAAAATCAGAAGTCCTTCAAGGAATGGCAGGAAAAGAAAAACTGGGGGAAAAATCCACAAGCAATCAAGAGAACCACAAACAAAAACCCCGTGGGATGGATTCAGGACTTGATTGACTTGATGTTAAGTGATCTAGAAGCTAAGCAGTAGTGAAATGTGCAAGAATTAGAAACAAAGGCTACAATATTTTATGCTAATATTCTCTTTTGTGAAATTGTCAAGTTTCTTGACTTTTTTTTTTTTAAGGAGAACAGCTTTTGGGTTGATGTTTTGGCCAAAAAGCATAAATCCATTATGTTGCTTTTCTTCAAAGGACATCTGCTTCTCAACATTTTTAAGACTTCCTCATCTAATTATAGGGTCTGAAAAAAATGTACTAGCTCACTTGATTTTCTCCCTGGTGGTGCCAGATTTTGTGTACAGTGAGGTACTAGGAAGAGGCAGACATGCAAAGTTCAAGATCCCTTGGATAGCTTCTTGAAGGTTTGTACAGCCTTCATCTCACTTTCCTGTTATGCTGATGGTCAGGAAAGGAGGGATTTACAAATGAAGCAGAAGAAATCTCAAGCAAACAGAAAGTAACCACTCTGCACACATTTGCTCTTGTTCCAACCAAAGATTTTATATGGAGTGGGCAGTCTAAGGCACTTGGTTCAGTGATTGTGTTAGCCCACAGTAACTTACTGTGTAAATACTAATACAGGCCACATAGGGCGTGCAGAATTAAATGTTATAAAACTGTCCTAGTGTAGAGCCTTTATTTGAGTATGGGAGGGTTATAAGACCTACCAAAGTTTTTAGTATTTAAAACATGAAGTAGGTATCTATCCTGTAACGTTGTTAGATTTATTCCTTTCAAGAACTTTTCTTGCTGGCTTTAGCAGCGTCCCAGAAATGCCATTTTTACTCAGCTCTTCTTGAACCATTTCCTTAATCTGTGAAGCCCAAATAAGACTTGTTCTCTTTGGCAAAGAACATATGCATATTGTATTTTACCTTTTTTTTCCATAATAAATATCCAAGATTTTTATAGAAAGCTAGGAAAAGTTTTGATATCAAAATGCTGGTGTATGTTTGTGAAGATGTTACCAGTTAGATTTGAACGCATAAAAAGTTGTATCTGAAAGATATTGAGTGAAACAAAAGGAAGGAAAAGGACCACAAAGTCAGAGAGTCTCTATTCATTTCTAGAGGGCTTCATCTTCCAGAGCAGAAGCTGTTGATGGCTACTCTCATACTTCATCTGTGCAAGTCACAGCAGCTTTTGTACCCATTGCACCTTCTGTCCATTAATAGCCTGATCATCCTCCTGTTGAAGCTTAGCAGGAAATTGTGCTGGATTCCAGCAGAGCTGAATTGTGCTGTAAGTGAGAGATGGTGATGAAGGAACAAAAACAAATGTGATGATGAGTCATCTTTATTTGCGGAGGCATAATGGTTGCACATCAGACCATAAGTTCTTCTGATCTCTGAAGTGTTCTTTCCATGCTGCCTTTCTAGCAGTTTTTCAGAACAGACATGAGGGGGTGCTAAGTCTTTCAGTCCCTCACCTGCTTTCCCTAGAAGAACAGTGGAAATGGGATATCCAGTGGGGTATCAATTGATTCTTGGAATCAGCTTTTTAACTAAGTGGTAGCCAAGTTCACCCCTCTCTTTCCCTTGCCTTAGCACAAGACTTACACTTAAGAAGGACTCATAAAAGCTGAGGCTTTTACTTGGAGGACATTCTCTAATTCTGGAGGCTTCTGCTGGGGAAATTATTTTCCTCCTCAGTTCTTGAACCTAATAAGCAGTAAAAAAAGAAGTAGAAAAAAGTAATGCTGTGATCCAAGCCAAAAATAATAGAGAGCAAGTGTGTTGTCAGAGATGAACTAGATCAGAAGAGTAGTTAATAAGTTTATAACTTACAGGGAGCATAAAATGTGTGATATTCTTTGTACATTTCACCCAACAACCTTCCAACAGTGTCATGTGACAAATTAGTGCCTATCAGGATAGCTGAATAAAAACACTGTAGTACAGGTATAATAGGTATGTGGAGTAGATGGCTCTTGTGTTTGTGCATGAGGCAAAATTAGGGCACGTTTTATGTCCTAGCATGAGCTCTGTTCCCTCAATTAGGCTGGAATGTTTACAGCCCTTTCTGGGATGATACTGTTGCTGCAAGCTCACAGACAATACCAAATATGTATGTGACAGTTTGCACCAAAACCAGATAAACTGCCTGTGGCCCAAAGTTTTTACCAAGGACAGGTTAGAAGGAAAGTGTAGCTGACTTAATAGGCAGTTCCCTATGCAAGAATTCTGGAATTTTGCAAATATAGCTATTATTGCTTCATAGCTTAATAACCTTAAATATTATTTTCAGATGAAAAGTTAATAGCTTTTAAATTAAGCAACACAAGATTGTTTCTTGGCACTGTGTTAATGGACTAGAAGCATAAAAATAAACCTACTGTGAAATTAAAAGCCCTGGAAAGGTCATTTCTGTTACCAATACCTCCTAAAGCCATGCTTTCATCTAAAAGCAAATTACCAATGTCTTCTGTGTGAATATTTAATATATTCAGTAATAGACTTACACATGGGGCCATGGTTAGAGTAGGTCCATAGGCTGGGCTTGTAGAGTGGTCAGGAATTGCTTATGTCTGTAGCACCTACCTGTAAAATGTGATGCTCATGAGAAATGTTCTGCCTGTGCAGCTGGATCCCAGGCTTTGACATGAGCTGCTCAGGGACAAGAGGCAGCCAGCTTTCTAAGTGCTGCTGGAGAAAGTTTAATAAAAATAGCCTTGTGGATTTAATCTTATTCAAATCTGTGGGTGGGGAAAAAAAAGTCTTAAAAAATAAGTGAACAAACTAAAAATTGCAATGCTAAACCCCCCATGATTGCTATTCTAGGACATGAAAGAAGTGTATTTGTTTTCTGAAGTCTGGGTTAGAAAATCAAGTGTTTATTTTCGTGAGTTTAAACTCCTTTCAAGTGCATTATACTACTAATAATATTTAATAATCATTATCATTAAAAATGTACGTTAGTAATGCATAAAATAGACAAAACCAAGCTACAAAAGGCACATGGAACATGAAGTTTTCCTTTGCTTCACCAGTGGAGGTGCTATGCAGTTGTCACCTGAGGGGTCAAGGGCCACATGCAGTGGCCTTAAGACACCTGGTGAAATTCCCTTGGGCTTCAGTCAGGCACACAAACAGTGCTTAAACATCTGAATCATGTGGCTTATTATTCAGCATGTTGTCATGTGTACTTAGAAGTTTAAAGCACATTGTTTTAAGTACTACTTGAAAAGGATTCCTCACTGTGTGGCACATGCTGAGCAATGAGCAGAAGCCACAGCAGAGCTGGTCAGCTGGCTGAAGTCTTTTTTGTGTTGATTAAATCTGCACTTCTAGCTCTCCTTACTTAATAAGCAGAGTTGTGACAGGGTAGAGGAACACAGGGATTGCTTTGCTTTTTCTTGTTGCTGATCATTTTTGCACTGTCTAGAGCAGCTGTCCAAGGATGTCCTTGCTGGTCTGTTTGGGATTCTTTACAACACAAAGTGAAACCGTGGGCCCTGCCCTGAAGAGGTCCTAGGAATCACACTTTGCTCTCTCTGCTGGGCTGTGAGGGATGTGCAAGTATGTAAGTGACCTCAGACTGCCAGGTTGTACTTCCCTCTGCTTTGTGAGGAAAAGCTGGGTGAAGTTCAATGACCTATGTTAGAGACAGTCAGATAAATACTGGCTAATTCACTACAAACATGACTCAAGCTAAGAATGGGGTTGTTGGCTGGTTTTGCCTAGGTGCCAAGTGATGATGCTGTAGCAAAAACTGCCATGGCAGTAGAGTTGAATTTAGCTGCAATCAACCATTTCTGCCTTCCTTCTCCAGCTAGGATAAATAGTCAGGGGGCTTGAAGCGTGTGGCCATGGCGATTTACAGCCAGATGTTTAACCAGTGCTGCTGAGGAGAATGGCAGGTTGTTACTTTGGGGGAGGCTGCAGAGGGACACACGGGGGTGGGAAGGAGGCCAGGGGTTAGAAATAACCTGCTGGTGGGGATCATTAGAGCCTTTATGTAAACATGGCAGGAATGAAAACAAGGTGGGTTGTTTTTTTTTTTCCTTTGGAGACCTGTATGGCATCCAAGCACAACACTGCAGGCTGAGCTGCACGCTCCCTTTCAGAAAGGCACCACAGTGCAGGAGATTGGGTCCACAAGGCTGATTCAGTGCTGGCTTTGTGCTCAGCAGCCCCTCTCTACATCTGTTGTATTTTTGCAGTGGGGCTATAAAGTGTGGCCAAAAAAAAAGATAGTGATCATCAAGGGACAAAATACCTGGTATGACAGCAGTGAACTAGAGTGACAATATTTATTTTTAATGGAAATGATAGGGCCTTAGGTGTACTAGAAAGTAATAATAACTACACTTAAAGTCTTCTGTACTTTTTGATTTCTAGAAATATCCTCTTTAAATAGAACCATCCTCTCTTCTTAATCTGAAAAGAAATTTAAATCAATCAGCCTGCTTTTGTTTTAGCAAGAGTCGTATTTACTCATCTCCACATTGAGCAGAGTTTGCATGCTTATATGTCTTGTATAGGAAACTGCATAGCAGCATGTCATTTTAAGAAATTTGAAGTTCTCTGACTTACACAGTTCTTGCATGAAGTAGTTATAGACTTCTTTTGTTTGAGGGTTTTCATTTCACCTTCATGGGCCAGCACTTGCATAAATGTGTGCCACATATAGGAGACTTGTTGCAGCAGTGCTGTCTGGTACCAGCACACACTGGTTACCAGGAAACCCTGTCCAGAAAGGCAGAAACTCCTGCAATTCACTCTGTACATCACAACACTCCATTCATCTCTGTACAAGATGTCAAGTCCCAGCACAGGGTAGGGTCAGACTGTGCAGTCCTTTTACCACTTGTTGTGCCATGTTGTTAAAGGCCATGACAATCCTGGCCAGAGATTGTCTCTGCCTCTCACTTATTCTGTTCTGGCTTGGGTGAAGTTGCTGGTGGCTCTGGCACACAGCTTTGTAAGATGCTCATGTCCATGCATCTTGCACTGATCCTACCATTGTTTCAGATGGAAGTGACTCCTCATAGAAGTGCTCCACTGACCTGGGAAGACTCAGTGCAATTTAGAGGTCTACACACAAGGACTGACTTACAGATGAGCCCTCATTTCATTGTCTTCATCTTTATGTGGCGTTTTTTCCCCTTTTTCCCTTTTTTTTTTTTTTGGTGGGCAGGTAAAGAAGAAAGAGCCGAGCTTTCAGCAGCCTGAGAATCAGAGTCCTTTCAAAGATAGTGGGGCAGGGGAGGGATGCTACTTTTTGCTTTGCCTCACAAAGAGGGAAGCCCAAAGAGGTTTAAACACAGTGGGCTTTGGCCAGTTCCCTCACCAGCATTATAACCTGAGGGGCTCATGGCATGGTACACCTGCTACTCACCCAGGAGACACTGGAGGGCTTCTCCCCAGTGCAGAGCTGGGAACTGAAGCAGCCTTCAAATCAAGGAAATGTGTTTTTAAAGGAAGAACAAAGCTCAAAAGGGTGAGGGGCCTTTGGTTTGAGCATTGTTTTTTCCTAGGGTGGGGGGAGATAGGGAGTGAAGACCACAGTGGTGGCCCATGCAGGAGAAGCTAAAAGGGACACCTTAATAAAGAGCCTGAACTGTGGAACCAGAGGTATTGTAAGGGATCAAAGCCCCTTGTGGTTTTGCCTGTGTATGCAGCTGAATTCTCAGTGAAGCTTCCTGAAGCATCTGCTCTTAATACCTGTTCTAATGTTGCAACAAGCACAATAAGCTTTAGTAGGTTTTACAGAACGTTGAACAGGTTAGTGAAAAAAGAAGAAAATCTTCTGGTTTTCCCCACCAGTGAATCTAAACAAATTATAATGATCAATGTCAATTAGAAACAGATCTTATTCCATTTAGTGTTTAAATACTGAATGGAGAGTATCACACAGAATTGTGATGTACTAAGCATGTACAGAAATTACTTGGGAAATGAGATGTGATGTACAGCCTGTATTTCAAAATACATGGGTTCACAAAATGCCGCTGGTGACACTGCTTTACACTTGAACAACTTTATTGAGG
This sequence comes from Agelaius phoeniceus, assembly GCF_051311805.1. Classification (NCBI taxonomy): domain Eukaryota; kingdom Metazoa; phylum Chordata; class Aves; order Passeriformes; family Icteridae; genus Agelaius; species Agelaius phoeniceus. Next base: position 23,113,198 of record NC_135268.1, read on the forward strand.
ATTAAGAAAGACTGACCAGTTGAAAAAGTTAAAACCCCCCATTTTTGGTTACTGTCTTTTCTAAGCAGTTATTAATGTATTGGTTTTGCTCATGATTGAATTTAACAAAATTTCAGCTGCCATAACCACACTAGGTCAGTAGCCAATTTCTCAGGACTGCTGCTATTGGCATGCGCTCTTGAAAGCTTACTAAGAGAGAAGAGAGCTTGATGCAATTATTACATTTAATGAACAAAATCTTTCTGGGATTTTGTGCAAACAGTAGATTGTTGAGAACTACATGAAATCTGTGAGAGATGTGAGAAACAGGTCGTATGGCCCAAAATCAGAGCCACTCTTACAGAATTAGTTTGCTTTTCCTCCAGAGATTAACACTTAGAAAATCTGGGCTAGATTTCAAGAAAAGTGAACTCTAACCTGTGCATTTTCCCTTTGCTTGTTTTTCTTAACCTGAAAACAGCTTTAAGAGTGTTTGCAATAAAATGCCAGGAAAAATAAAACTAAATTAAATAATCTATTTCCAAGCTTTGAGAACTACTCTCTTCAGTTTGTAATGAAAGCTAAAAATACCTCCTACTCTCAACAGGCATTTGAAGGCTTGCTCAAGCTGAGCTTGTTCCCTATCAATGTGTCCAGGTATTTTCTGTTTCAGGTGCATGCCCCTGAGAGCTGCCCTTGCCCTTCCCAGTGAGTCTGTGCGTGTGTAGCACTTGTGAAACCTGCTCTTGGGTTAGCAAATATTTTTGTTTGCTGTATAGGACAGGAGAGGTCCAGGCTTCTGCTCTTTTCTCCTTCCATCTCCATCAAGGAAGAAGAACTTGGTCCCAGTGCAAGTGTGATTCATATTTACCACTCAAAGAGGGTTATTTTTTTTTCTTAGGTATGGAACATAAAACTTACAGCACAAAGAATGTCACAGTAATAGCTACATGAGCAGAAAGTAAGGAAAGCCTTAGGAAGTGTTCCTCAAGATGGTGAATTGTCAAGATTTGGGTGTATTTGGACTCTCGTTGAGCTGAAGGCTAATGCTGTGATACCTTGTAATGAGCTATGTGTGCGCATTTTAGTATGGTTATTGTTGGTTTATGCTTTAAAAGGTACAGACCATTCCAAGGCTTGAGGTCATGTTAGGCTGGACCAGAAGTCAATCTCGGGTCCAGAAACCTCCAGGCTTGGATGCCCAGGTGGTCAGGGGCTTTACATGTATTCCAGCACACTTTTACTGCAGCTTTGATGCAATTTTTGGTAGTTTTTTTGTAAAAGTAGCAGCACAGTAATTTAAAAGCTGTCAGTTGTCCATACATTTTTAACAGGTGTTCTTGGTTCCCCATCCTTCTGTCTCTTGACTGTTGAGGCAGTGTATACAATTTGTGTCTGTGTTTTGAGATGCTTGAATGTGCTGAGAAAAGACATGTATCTTAGCAAACTGCTGCTGCCCAAGGGCTAGGAAATACAGTAAACACACACACGCAGGTTTTCAAATGGTTCATTTTAGTTGTTCCTTGTGAAGAAATTCCTGTGGCTCTAAAGATTTACAGCTTCCTGTTAATTTGTGTTGTCTTCTCTTTTCAATGCCAAGACTGATTTTTGTTTAAAGTGTGATTTTGTTCTTTAATCTGCCTCAAGTGTTTATTTTTCTATAATACACTGTCTTCTAGTGCATAAGAACTTGGAAATGAAATTGTGTAGATCATAATCTAAGCTACATTGAGGTTCATTTTTCTGCTTTTTATTACTCTCACTGAGAGGACTCTGATTCAGGCATCCTGGACATACTGGATGGAATTGTCAGTGAATTGTGAGCAACTGAAAAAAAGTTGAATTGTATTGGAAGCTAGCATGTCTTCAATTAGAAGAATCTGTTTCCTTTTCCTTTTTCTCTTAGAATACACAATTCTTTTTAACCATCATTCTTAGTATGAGTCATACTGCACTCCATAGAGAATCCTGTTTTCTTCTTGATAACAACTTGCACCAGCAAGAGAAGTATCTTTAGAGCATTAGGAGAACAGGGTTCCATGCACAGCGGCAGTGTAGATACTGAGGATACTGCTCCTGGTCCACAGCCACTTTTTTGGTGGCAAAGATTAGTTTCTACCTCATTTTCTCCAAATGTGGGTGCTCATTCTTACTACTGAGCTGCTCCAGTAGTGGAGGCAGCTCTGCTGGTGGCATGGAGCCGAGGGTTGGGTGATGGGCAGGAGCTGGAATGGGGAAGGATGCTCCTCAGTTCCATTTTCTCACTTCAAATCTGGGAAGCACCTGAAATGTTGTCCATATGGACTGCTCACATATGTATCTGAAAGTCTTTTACTGCACTTCCAGTTTAAAAGGTAGCAATTCTTCTAAATTGGAAAATGCAGCATTTTGCAAGTGTGGTGAGGTTCTGTCTGAAATTTGCCACCACCAGAGTGGCAACTCAAGATGTCTAATTTTCCATGTTTTGAGTTAGTGACTTGTGTTGTAGCAGATACATCACCTATAACACTTGTTTCAGGCACTTTTCTTTCTGCCTTGGTATGTTACCTGATCATATGGATACAAATCAGGCATGAGACTTCTCATCTGGAAAGGTCTGTGACAAAGATGTGTAGGGACAGTATTTGCAAGTGGTGTAGTTAACACAGCTGGCACCGTGCCAGCTTTCCTTAACTGGGTTTTGGGTGGGAGAGTGCAGCTACACACAGTTTGTGGTGATTGGGGTGGGGCTGTGTCCAGCCTCATCCCCAGTGGGCTGCAGCTGTGAGCAGCAGGTGAGCAGCATTGACAGCAATGAGCCATGGAGTGCCCAGGGGCACTGACCCATCACCAAAGGGAGCAGAGGGCACACAGGTGCAATGCATGGACATGAGGGGTGTAAAAGGTTAGGCTGAAGGATAAGGGGGGGCAGATGCTTGCAGCCTTCTGAAGTGGCATGGTGTTACTCTGTATGAGGAGATGCCTGAAGCCTTCTGATGAGGTATGGTGTTATTCTGTATGGGTGAATGCTCAAAGCCTTCTGAAACTGCATGGGGATACTCTGTGTATTGTGACCATCTCAACTGCCACATATGTTGTGACAGGAGAGAGCTGATTTTAACTTAGGAAAATTAGGATACAGGTCTAGCATTTTTACCAACTGCATCCACTCTCCTCCACTCCCACATTTTGATTAAAGAAAGGAATTTATGTTAGAATTTAACCCCTAACTGACCTCTTGGTTATGTATGAGCAAAAAGATTACTTGGAAACTTCTTTTTTAAACAATTATTCATTGGGAAGTGTGGTGCTTTTAGCTAGGAGTGCTTATATGAGCATATGAGGTGACAGTTGCTAAATGCAGTGGTTCTGAGACCCGTCTGTTCCAAAGAGGAGCAAATTTTTATGTTGTAATGTTGTAATAAGCCCAAGAAGTTTTCAGCATTGTGGGCTGTCTTGTTTGAGAAGGGTACTTGTTTAATGAAGGAATAATTTCATGGATAGCTGCATCAATAGGCAGATGTTACACAACTTGAAAAGATAATCTGAACATGCTTAGCACATCACAGTTAATGTTGCAGGACTCGAGACTATTATTGTCTCCCTAGAGGTAGTATTAATTAAGAGGCTAAACCCAAGAACAAGGTCAGACATTATTTCCACTTGGAGAACTTCTGAGAATAAATTGATTATTTGTTAGAATATGTCTTTTATTCATGTATCTTGGTAAGCATATTAAGTTAAAAGTGACTTGTGAACAGCAAAGCATCTGAATCTTTTTTGCTATTTTTTTTTTGTGAGCAGTTGTTTGTCTTTGGACAATATACTGAGCACTTGGACTGCAGTAAAATTATATGTAAAAGGGTAGCCAGTTGTATTCTGTGTATTATTAGCAAGGTCAATTAGTGCTGTTATTTCTCATGTTACAAGTACTGTTTTGCCACTTTTCTGTTACTTCTTCCCCTTGCTTTCACTTCCCTGGACTTCACTGGTATTCATTCAGTGTTATTTGCTTAAGAGGAGAAAATTCTTGCAGCATGTCTTTCACCTACCTTTGTCTTAAAGCCCAGTTTTGACCTTTGGAACCTCAATAAAATGGTTGTGCTCCCTAAAATTGAGTAATTTCCGCTACCTTCTGAAGGATTCAATAGATAAATAAATTCAAAGGCATTAGTAGAGTGCAGTTCTGCCAAATGTTGAGCATATTTTGTGAGGAATTCTGTGTCTTCAAATTTCATCTAGAACAATTAAATTGGTTAAGGCTTTGCTGAACAGCACATGCCAGAAGAATATATTTGTAATATATGTAGAAAATGTATGGATATTTAACTACTTGTGTATAAGCAGAAAACCTGACTTCTTTCTACTTCAGATCTAATTTTAAAAATAAGAAAAAAGAAATCTTCACTTTTTGTTTTTTTCTCAGAAATTAAGAATGAATAGCATTTTATTCAGGTATTTCTGGATCGCTTGGTCTTTACAGGATTAAAATGCAAAAAATTAGTAATGACAGGAAGATTTGTCCACAGAAACAGACTTTGCAAACTTCTTGGTTCTGACTTGTGATGGCTGTAATTTTTTGGAGTTCCATAATATTTTGTTTTCCTATAGAAACATCTGTCCCCATATTTCATAAGTATGGCAGCTTTTGCACTGGGAACCATTTATTTTGATGCAAACATCATAACTTAAGCATTTAAAATGATGAATTTTGTTAAAACAGTATTTAGGACACAGTTGTTCATGGCAGGGAGGTCCTCTTTAATATGTGAATTATTAACTGGGAGGTCTCTTTTCTGCTCGAGTTTTTTTCCCAAACATATTTAATCCACAGGATTAGAAGGTGAAAATGAATTCTTTGTGCATTGCTGAAACTTGAGAGCACTGTCAAGGAGTGAAATTTTCCAGAGTTTTGTCAGTACTATGCATTCAATGACATGCTTTTTGTAAAGTATTTTTGCAGTATTCTCTTCATCTTTAGTGTTTCCTCACAAGAGATTTCAGATTTAGATGTGTATTTTTTCTTATGATTTATGCCAAAGCACAAGAACAGTACTTCAAGTTTTGGACCAGGGAAATCCTTAGTGCAGCTAAGGTGAAAGTGAGTTCCCTTTGTGCTCATCCAATGGAGAAACCCTGACAGATTGGACAAGGTGGCTTTTGTAAGGCTCAATTTGTGTGAGCTGCAGTGACAGTGAGTGAGCAAACCTCAGCTGGATAGAGCACACTGAGACAACCAGTGAATGAGTTTCTAGGTCGGAGCCTTGCTTTATGAGATGATACAGGACAAGGACGGCTGCCTTTTAAGTATGTAATCCTTGGGCTATCCTGGAGCTAATTGAGATGTTATTTGAAGGAGTGTAACCATAAAACAGAACTTTTCCTTGAGATCTTCAGTGCCAATTTCATGCATGTTCTGAATTTATCATCGATGTGCACTGTGATTTTTTTTTTCCCCCCGCACTGGTTTTCTTTGGGTTGGTTCTCTTCTAGTATCATGTTTGTCCTGCTGCCAGTCCTGTCCAGAGTACTGTTATTATACGATACTTTATGTAGACTGTTGACCAAGTTCATACAGTAAACTTTGAGTATGTTTATAAAGAAACATATTGTCTTGGTTTTGTGTGAATGTTTAAGACTCCAGAGTAGTCTGTGGAAAAGAAAAAAAAAAGGCAGATTATTACTGAGTTCAGGAATTGATAAGAAATATTTCATCTGCTAAAACATCTAGTATGTGTATAAAGATGATATTTTCACAAAAGCAGTAATTCAGTGAATCAGGTCACATGCTGATCTACAAGCTCCTTATCTGTAGTGGACTGTCATATACAGAGGTAAAAATGGACCATGAAGAAATGCCTATATATTGCTTGCTTAGTAAAGCTCAGGCTATTATGACATACAGAATTGAAGTGATGAAGTCACAGACCACCCAAGTTATTCAAAATCAAAACCATTTTTTAAGATACCTGTACAGACAACATTTTCCTCCAGCACTGGGATACCAGTTCATCTGAGTTCATCAGGTTTTCATAAATAATTTTCTCCTTCATGTATTTATTCCTCATGGACTCTCTTCATTACTAGCTGTATCAGAGCTAGTGGTAGCTTATGTCAGCATCACACCACCTGGAAGGGATTTGGCATTACTTTGTGCAGGGCAAAGGTCCCACATTTAAGTGTGGCTTCATTGACACTGCAGCCTTTCTGTATTTTTTGGCAGTAGGTATTTGTCTCAGTGGTTAGTGATGAGGCTGTTACTCTTGTCCTAGAAGATTAAATTTTTCTGGGATTTTGAGAGTATTTCCAGCACCTGATGCAGGCAGTGCTGTTGAACAAACAGAAGCACAGCAAGATTTGTTTTACTGAGACACTTGCCTGGCAAGCTGTTTGTCCTGTATGTGACCCAACAGGCATTGTACAAACTTTGACCAAAGCCCTGGGTGGTTTTGATAGAAGGGAAAGCAGTGAAGCACCTCAGCAATTCTGCTATGACCTTCCTACTTAATCTGGTTGAACAATTTGTTCCTACAGCTAAATTTCTTGAGCCATGCAATATTTTATTTCTGGTCTTTTTCTGTCCAGTACAGGCCTTTCTGCCAGTTTAGAGTGCTACCTGTCTTCCTGTCTGGTCTTGAGGTCTGGTTCCCTGCTGTGTTTTTTTCCTTATCGATCCTACTCCTTTCCAAGCTGTATTTCCAGTCTGTGACTATGTAAAGGAATTGAGTAAACTCTCATTTCAGTGCTTACTCATTTGCAAAGATAATCCACTTTGCCTGAGACTTGCATGCTTTTGCTGAGCATATGATTAAATTTGACTTGGATATCTTCCCTCAGAACAATTGTTCATTTTAGCTGTTGTTTTTTCCCTAAGTGTCTTGGGGATTTTTGTGGTTGCTGACTTCTTTTTTTTCCCTCCTCTTCCCCTGGCTTCCTACCACTTATGTGCTACCAAAGCAAACTTGACATTCAAGTGGGATAATGTTATCAGTTTCATGTTGTACTGTACTGGGCACACTCTACTTCATTCTCCTCCTATCAGCACCAGCAAGTCAAGCAGTTGGGAAGTATTTGAGACATTGCTGTAGATGAAAGAGAAGAATTGTGTGTCTTTTTTCATTTATTAATATAAGTAAAACCTTTTCACTGTTGAGGCAATATTAGTGTTAGCTTTCTTTTGTAGAGATTAAAAATACAGCAAAATACTTGCCTAAAGTTCTTACCTTTTAACTTGAAGACCATTGGATTTGGGGTTTTTTTGTTGGTTTTTTTTTTTTTTTTTAATTTGTATAATCAAAGTAAGTAAGACTGAAGCGTTTGTTGAAAAGCTTGTCTGATCCTTCTGCCTGTCACAGACTATCATACCTCTTGCACTTAACCTGTATTAAGACAATAAATTATATGTGATTATTGCAAATTTGTCCTTTGCCATTATATATATTCTGGCACGATTTTTTGATCCTTTAGCTCTCGATATCATGAGTTGAAGAATTCAATGTTCCTGGCCTTGGTAATTCAGAACACTGAGTAATCATCCTTTCTGGAACATCTGTCCATAGCTGAGGGGGTTTTTTATGCCTTCATCAACTGAGATAAGACTGGATTTTCTTCCAGTGAAAGCACGTGGGAAACTGAAAAAAAGTCTGCTCCTAGAATTGCTCTAAGTTCAAATAGTTGAACTTTTAATTGCTTACTGTAAGTTCTTGTTGTTTTCTCTCTGACTTTAAGTTGTGAATTAAAGGTGGAACAGAAATCTCTAAGCTGATTTTGGTGTCAGTAATGCTGTGCAGCAGCTCACTTGGTACAGATGTTACTGGCAGAGCCTGGATCTATATTGGTGATGAATCTCAAATCAGACAGTCGTTTGAATAGTTAGTTCTTATTAGTTATTTTTAGCATCAACCTTTTTGATCAGAATTTTGGATAGCAGAGAGTGAAATGGTACAGAAATACTGATGTTCTCAATTTGTAAACCCTTATTTAATCTGATAGATTTGCTATGCTCATCAGAGGATGAAACCAACTTTTTTTCCCTAGATCTATTTTACATTAATCCATGATGTCTGGCATTAATCTAATAACGGTTCATTGTTTCTGTATCAGTTGAATCCCCTGAAAATATTTCCTTTCCTTGCTTGAATCAATGTTATGCCATGTGCTGTCAGCACCTGGTTATTCCCGGCGAGACATGAACAGGTGGAACCTCATTTTCCCATGGCAGCAGTGTATTCTCTTCTGCAACAGCACACAATTAAAGACTATCACTCTGTGTGATGGAAATGGCCACTTCCATCTTTATGTAAACTGTGAGTTACAAACATAATGCCTAAATGTTGTTGTCAGATCATACCCATCTTGTAATGTCGATAACCACTGTGCCCTACACCCTTGAACAAAACTGTAGCATTACTAATCATAATCTTTTTCTTATCTTTAGCTTCACTATTTTTAGACTGACTGTAACTCATATAAGCCCGACACAGAAATCAAGAGAATCAAGGGTGTTTGGTGTCCCTGCCCTGGATGTCTAACACTTGTTCCTGTGTTTCCTGCACAGGAACGAAATCAGGCCCTACATCCCAGCCTGTGTGTCCTCCTGGTCATCTGCATCTGGATCAGTTAGGGGAAGGAAGAAGTTGTAACTGTAACATGAAGCACTCTTCCTCCCTTCCACAGCCAATTAGTCTTCTCTCCAATTTACACATTCCTTTGCCCCCACTCTAATTTTCCACTCCTGCAGCAGTCCTACAGAAATTGGTGAAGTTAATTCTCCCATTTTATTCTGTTCACTTTTAAAATCCTCTTTCATTTGACCTTCTGAACAGTCCTAGCAGCTGACCCAAGCTGCCTGCCAGTACCCCATGTTGCCACAGGACCTTTTCTCTGTAAGGCTTCAGCTGTGTCTCTCTTTTGCCAGGTGCCAGAAGATCAAATTCCTGATTTGCAAGCAGCCGGTAACACAGAGTAATTTAGGAAGAGGTAGCAGTGGCTGTCAAGGAGTATCTTGGGAAACAGAAATCTTTACCAGGCTGTGTGGGAACAAAGTTCTTGTGGGTACAAGTTTTGCAACTAAAGAAAATGGTAATAGTCTATTTCAAGAAAAATAAGGGGTTTGCATATTGGAACACTTCTCAGTGTGTTTTTCTTTTGACAGTGTGACAGTTTCAGTCCCCTTTTTGTCAGTGCTAAATTTCCAGGCATACAAATTTTGCTTTCTGCTGTAGCTTAAGGAAATCTTTGAAGTGAGGTACATTAGCATATAAACTTTGGAACTCTTTGGTTGTTCTTGGGTTGGGATAATAAATGTTTGTTCAGGTGTCTCAGAAGTCAGTGTTTTCTGCCTTGTCTCAATACATTAACTATTGTGCTGTATTTTCATTGAAACACCTGTAGTATTTTTCAAACCTGGGCTTATTTCTAATTTCTGTTCCTCCAAATTCTAAATTTTGAATCTTCTTTTGATCTTGCCTGCTTTAAGTCCGAATGAAAATGTTTCTCGCATGTATATGAATGTCTCCCTCCCTTGGGGGATTCCTCCTTTCCTGGCAGAGAACATGGAACTGGATCAAACATCTGTCATTTAACAGCGTTAAAGATTCCACAGGCTTTATCTCTTACCAGTTCTGATAAAATGCTTGTTCCAGTTTCATGTCAAGCATCCATGTTTGGTAGCTGCTGTCTAACGAGTCATATTTTTGTAGGGCTGACCATATGAGTAGTGAATCTGAAGCATTAAATATTGTGAATTTACTCGGTGTTGATGAACTGTGCACTTGTTTGGTATATATGCAATAGATTTGAAATACAGATTTTTTTTTTTATTATTATTAATTGCACAGGTGTAAGCCATCTGTGTAGTGACTGTGCATTAAGTGAAGGTGCAAGAGCTGTTCTCCAAGACAAATGGGTATTTTATGTTAAAAAAAAAATGTGTTGGAAACTGAGAACACACAGTAGCTGGAACATACAATAACCTTGAATTTTGTAAGCAGAAAGGGTGTGAATGGAATGATACTGCATACCAGCAGAAATTTTAAATGTACATAATGTACATTTTTTTAGAGAATTTGCTAGGGAGAGATGATATTTCCTACATATTCTATGTGTGGTTTTACATAAGATTTACTTTTGTGCTTTAGTAAGATTAAATAGCACTGTGAAAATTAAGTGTAAAAATGGTCCACAATAGGAAGTCTGTAGGATGTGTGCACAAGCCAGAGGGACTCATCATTTGCTTTTTTTGGTTTTTTTGCATTTAAGTGCTCATTTGCAATATTGCATTAATGTAGGAGTTTGGAGTGAATTATAAAAGGAGTCGATAAGAGCTTGTTTTGGCTGTAAAGCTGCACTCTCATTTTTTTGGCAGTAGGTAAAAGGGCTGATTAGAAGAATGTATTTCCTGTATTTTCCAAATATAAACCAGATACTCAGTCATGAAAACTTGTTCACTGTTTTCTGAAGACTTTTCTTCTTTTTCTAATGGGAAATTGTAGTTTGGGTGGAGAATGCGTCAGTCCTTATGCACAAAAAAAGCATCAAGAAAAAGTGATTGTATTAATTTTTTCCTCTCCACACCCTCCTTCACTCCCTCCCTGGATTCTGACTGTTTCTGGCTTTGAACAGATGAGATCCCCTAATGACCACATTAGTGCTCTTAATTCTTCAAAGCAGGAGTGAAATTACAATTACTGTACATGAGTATCAAAAATACTTCAAGAAGTGTTTTCGATGGTCCAGATTTCACGTAGTTTTTAGAAACGAAGACGTAATGTACAGGCGTGGGTGGTCCATATTCTATTTGTTGATGCTTGCAATTGTTAAGATCACCCCTTTGAATACTAAAATTGTTGTTCCTATTTCGATGTGAAGGATCAGGGGTTTTCCAGACGCAGCGTGTAAGGACTTTTTTCTGGTGGTGTTCTTCTCTTGACCCACTTAGAGCCACTGCTGTGTTTTCCTCCTGTGGTTGTGGTGACTTTGAGTAGTTTGAAGGAGCTGGGAAGAACTTCAGTAAACAGGCAAAAAATATATTCTGGTGATAGTCACATGCTGCCAGTGATGCTGTGCTGATGTGTTTTGTAATGGAGTTTTGGAGGACGGGGTAGATAAAGCATCATAAGCAGAGGCCTACATACCCATGGAATCTCTGTTTTCTAATGAGACTCTTTGAAGCAGAAGTTCCTTGATGTTCCTTGAGGTCTTATAGCCTCTTTTCCAGGCTGGTATCCTGATTAGCCTGTGAAGCTGAGCAGCATATCTCTGCATGGCAGAGAAGCTGCATCCCACAGCACTGAGGCCCAAGAGCACAGGAGCAAAGTGAAGAGTCAGAGGCACTTGACAGCCACAGCCAGAGCTGCTGGATTCATTCCCATTCATACTTCTGAAATGCTCTTCAGAACAGGGATCCTGCCCTCCCCTCTCTTTGGGAATGGCAAACACTTGGCACTGCAGGTGACACTGGCAGAAATCTGCGAAGATTTTCCTTAAAGAGAAGAATCATTACATTCGTTTCTAACTGAAAAAAAGAAGAAAGACTCAGTGTTACGTTCTTCCTTGAGATGGCTTTGGACTGCCTTCCACCTAGACTGAGTTGGAGTTGATAGTGCTTTATCAAAGAATAACTTACCACGTGCCGTAGCTCAGCGGAACCCAGGCTAGCTCTGGACGCTTTGGTAGCCACAGTAGCCACAAGAGGAGTGGGGAACAGCTGGGGTCTGTGGTTTGCCCACAGCTGAACCTGAAACCTGAAGAGCTGCAAGCTCTACAGGGCACACTGTTACAGGCACACAGGGACCAAGTGAAGAAGAAAACACAAGATTCTTTTGTCTTGAGGTTCCATAGAGAAAGCTTACGCCACTTGAAGGAATAACAAAAAAACCCCCAAACACTGCAGTGCGCAGGGTTAAGTAGAGTTACAAACCAGGGGGGTGGATACAGAAAATCAACCAATAGGGAAACTTCAAGGGTGGAGTAAGGGATTACATCAACACTGTGTGACCAATCAGGATAGGGGGAGGAGAGGGAAAGGTCATATGGGCCAATGGGACATCGTGGGTTAGGGGATTTCCAACTGGGTGTTTCAATCAGGGATTGGCCCAGAGGGTGAGTGGCAGGGAACATTCATGAAAAAGGGGCAGAGTTGCCTTGACAGGCAAGGAAGGGACTAGAACAAAGGGAGGGGAATAGATTGAGGGACAGCTTTAAGGGAGAGTACAACTTAAAGAAAAACCAACTTGGGGAAAATGGGGGGGGGGGGGGGGGATAACAGAATGAACCATTTAACAATAACTTAATGAAATAAACACAAACCACAACGATCACAGGGGCATTAAATGGTACTGTCCCAGCACCAGGCGTGTGTAAGATTCATGCACACACAGCACAGGCAGCTTGCTCAGCAGTCCTCTCTTCCTGCTGGGCTTTTAGCTGGCTAACCATCTCACCTTGCTTCTCATGGGTTAACTCAGCAGAGCAGCAGGGAAAAAAGTGTTCTGTCATCATAATATCAACGTTTGCTCTATGATGATGATGCACACTTTTTTACAGAAAACAACATCCCAAAGGTTTTGTGAGGTCTAGGGCTATGGGAGCCTGTGTACTGGTGTCTTATGGGAGCAGAAATCTTTATGCTGGTGTACATATCTCCTTGAAACCTTTTCCAACATAAGCCTGCTGTTTCCATTAAAGGATTTTATGGGGCTCCCTGTACATCATATCTTGCACAGCTTACCATATTGGCTCTTAAAAGTGGCTTTGAATACAATGCCAAGGCCCCCCAGTAGCAGCTTTACAGGCTTCTGGGGAGCTGGGAAGCTGCAGTTGGCTGTCCCTGTGCTAGCCAAGCTCCCTCGCTGGCTTTTCCAGCTCAAACGATGAAGCATCTGTTCTGTATAGTTTAATTAGATATGACTTCCTTCCTGGATGCAGCAGGGAGCTCTGCAAAGAGCTACAAGCTCTTGTTCCAGAAGTGCCTCCTTCGAAGGAAAAATGGGTTCTAATCTAATGCCAAGGTCTAATCCCCCTCTGTACCTACTCAGTGCCTGTGTAAAGGACTTCGATGTGGGCCCTAAAAATGGAAACAAAAGCTTCATCATCAAGGTAGTTTGTTTCCTTTCAGGAATCCTGGCATAATTTTTTTTTTCTTGCTTTCAGTTTTGCAAAGTTGCTAAAAAGCCCTGAATCTCAATACTTTGTGGAGAAATTTGACACTCATTGTCTGTGCATCAGCTTTGTATATGAGCACTGCTGAAGAGACCTCCTAAACTCATTAGTGCTCCTGAATCATTAGATCTGGGATAATGTGCTAATCATCTTTTTGCCATTATATTGAAGACCCAGGTAGATGCTGCAGCCTGTAGCAGGAGATGGCAGCTCTGAGGCAGCAGCCTTAATTCCACTGTTCCTGCCTGCACAGACAATTTATATCCCAAGTTTTGCCCCAGGTGATTGCAGGATGCTGTTGAAGTGCAAAGTGACCTCTGGTCACCTCAGGACGAATCCAGCTCATTTTAATGTGGGTGCGAGGGCAAGGGTGTCCCACTCAAATGTAGCCACTTAAAAGGAAGCTTTTAAGGGGCACATATTGACACGTAATGCATCTTGGCCTGTTTTTCTGTGTAAGTTATTTCAGTGCAAGGGGAAAACAAGAGTGTAAAGCCTCAGCATGGTATTGCACAGTAATTTTAAAAGTGGTAGAATGTTGTACAACAACAGGCACTTAAACCACAGTGTAACTTGGGGTTATTTAGCAGTGATGGGAACTGAATAATATGTATTTTTGTTCAGGAGGCTAAATGTTAAAATTGGGAAATAAAACTGAAGGATATATAAATGCAAATTATTTTTTCCCCTCAAAAAACACAGAGTTAAAATTAATCTCCCTAGTAAGCCAGACTTAAAGATTAGAGCACTGAAGAAACAAACACTAGATAAGCTTTTAATATAACATCATCCTCTGGCTTTTTTTAAAGGAAAAAAGACATCTTACAGATTGTATGCAAGTAAGAAATACCCGAGAGAAACTTCCTAAAGGAGGAGTTTGGTGCTCTGGTTAACTTAGGTCTGAAGATGAAAAGTCTCCGGGAGATGGGAGAAGTTGAGCAGAAACAATTGTAGATCTAAACAGGCTTCATCACTAAAGAATATTTGAAAATTAATAGTAGCATTTTGAAGACTCTGCCGAGGCAAAATCTTTTCAGTGTGATTAGAAGGAAGGAAGTGTTCACAGTTGTTTGATGCTCACAGCATTGTATTTCTATTTCATAAGGATTTTCTACTTCACATTGTTGTGGTTAATGCTTGGAAGGAGGAAAACACAGAAAATAAAAGTCAGCATTGAATGGGAAAGGTTGAAATTAAGAATAGGGCTGCAATGCACGTGGATCCTTTCAAATGGAAAAAAGTAGGAAAAGCCAGGCAGGACTCAGTGGTTTGATTTAGACATAATGCTGTGTTTTGAGGAGTTTGCCTGTCCCAAACTGGTCCATAATGGTCTCTGCTTTTGCTTACTGCTTGTTGCCTAGACCAGAAGAGCATGTCATAGTGCACTTCCAGATGTGACTTCCTAGGCTCAAAACACTTCAGTGAGTCATAAAGCAGGGTGTCAGCAGCCACATTTTTCAAGATTGTTATACTTAGGCAAGAGCCCAGAGAGTAGGATGTAAAAGGCTGCTCCATGGCTGGATTGCAAAACCATTGGCTCCAGGTTCTCATGAAGTCTGTGTATGAATATGGCTGGAGCCTGAAATCTTGCAGCTTTGTAACGTCTCCATGTTTTCCAACTTATTTTTACACAAAGACTACAGGGAACACCAGCCAACACGTGGCTTGTGTTATTTTTGAATTATTATTGTTAGGATTTTGCATGTTGACTAACGTGTTATTGGTGTGGTGTATCACAGAAATAAAATGTGGCCTTATTTTGACAGGAAAACGCATGTTACAATTTCCTTGTGATATATTGCACTGCCTTGTTAGTTTGATATTTTCCATTAATGTGAAAGAGCAGAGCAGAATAACGGAGCAGAAGAAATGTTCCTCTGCCATGCATTTTCCCTCTCTTTGAAAGACTCTCATGTCCTCTACCAATTAGTCACCTCCTTCCCTGTACTGCGTGATGTGCTGCCCACTCAGAGTTTAGCTGGCAGTTCACATGCAGCTTGCTCCCCTGAGATATCCCTGCAAGCAGAGCAGCTCCACCAGTCTTCCCAGGCTGCCCTGGGAGTCTCTTGGTCACCTGCCTTGAGAAACTGGAATGTGTTCTTCTGGAAGTAGCCAGGATATAACAATCCAGGCATTTTCAAGTAAGTGTGATCCTGCCTATTTTCAGATTCAGAAGTTTATTTGAAACAGTTTATATAGATTGCTTCAGATTGTTATGGGGTTTTTTGTCATGATTTTTGATGTGTAACCAGTCAAATTTTATGTTCGCTGCCAGGCTTGCTGAGGTTTAATGATGCAGGTAATTTACAGGCTTTACTAGAGATGGAGATTTATGGAAGGAAAAATGTATGCAATTAGATACATTAGTGTATTTCTATTTAAGTTTTAGAGTAATTAACTTCAGAAGTTATTTGAACAGTTGGTAAAAGTTTTATGATGATATGGCTGTATTATGATTTTCCAGTCAGTTTCACTTTCACTGCATTGTTTTTGCTTCGCTGTTCACTTATTTGTCTGATTTTATTCAGTAGGAGCAACAATGATTATAGACATTCATTTCCTATGAAGAGCTTATGTTACTCTGTTAAAAACAAAACCTAACTCCTCAAAAATAGTCTTGTAAAAATTCCTCTTTGAATAGGAAGTTTGAACAGCTGATCTTGATAGGTCATAGAGAGCAAATGTATTACTTAGGGGACGGGGTGCCAACATTTTACTTCTACGTCAGAGCAGTGTCTCATGCAGAATAATCCTCAAGATGTGACTGAGGCTGCTCATGTTGTAGCATTAGACCAGAAGCACACACCATTGCCACTCTGAGGCTGAGGTTTTAGATGGTATTTGGAGTTGTATTTCAGGGGACAGGTGGAAGTAATGATGACAATTAGAATGCCTTTGATGCCGCATTTAGCAAGTGCTCTTTTACTAAAGTGGGCAGATCAAACACCAGGAAGCAGTTTCCTCACTTGTAATACGAAGCTTGGCTTTGCAGCCAGTGCTCTGTCTGAAAATCTGCCTCTTTCCCAGGGAGCAACTGAGCTCTTGCTTTCCCTGCTGCTCTGTTTCCCCTGGTTTCCCTATTGGGTTTGCTCCTCTGTGCAAGTTTAATGCAGAAATACACATGGAACCAAGTCACATGGGGTACATGGACACAGCCACAAGAGCCTGAAAGCCTCCTGTCCCTCCTAGGAAGCCTCACCATGGCTGTGCTCAGAGCAAGCAAAGTGACTTCCCAAATTAGGGGATTCTGGCTATGAGTTGGAGGCTATTGCATTTTAGTCCCCATGAGGGATTTGATCCAAAACCCTGATAGTTCCCACTATGAATGTAATCGCATGGTACTGAGTGGGACAGAACTGCAGAATTTTGCCGAGCACATTTGTCAGAGACAGCAGAAGTGTAACTTAAGTTAATGCTGGTCTTTGAGTGGTGGCATTCATTGTCTCAGCTGATGTTTAATAAAGACCATTCTAATAATCTTCCCTTCAATTTGGTGGCTATTAAACTCATTAGCTTCACAAAAAACCCTGTTTTCTTATAGCCAACCTTCTCTAAGACACTGAAAAGTAAGGACATACTGCTGATCCAACTGGTTGTGTGTTGTCTAGTCAAGAACTACACAGAGTAAATCTAAGCTATAGACCTGAGTCCCTTAGTTATGTGTCCTTTAAAACAGGGACCCACATGGGAGGTGTCTCTTGCTCCACCAACTTATCATTTGCTGTCTTTTGCCACATTCTGTGCTGTAAATCTAACTTAAAAAAAGAGACATGAGAGAGAATACTAATTCTGTAAATTGAACAGAAAGATTGGCTCCACATGCAATACTTTATTTCTTTTGTGTTTGTTGTGACTGAGGAAACAATGGCAGAGGACACAGGAAATGTACCTGAATTGTGTACATGCGGATGAGCTGATATTTGCAGTGACTTGGAGTTGTGAATATAAGATGGAATGTGCCATTCAAGCATGAGTCCAGCAGTTCTGTCTTTTTTTCATGCTTTTTGTATTGCAGCTATGCTTAGCATATCATGTTTTGGTTGAGGTGCAGCTTTGGAGTTCTGTAATGTGACTTGTTATGCATTCAGAACAACAAGGGTCGGGTTTTGCATTTTTTTTTTTTTTCTGACATAGAAAGGCATCTGCCAATTAGTCTGAAACTTTCAGGGATGCCCTGCTGTTATTTCTCAGCCATGAACACCTCGTTAAAGTTTATTCAAAGTCAGCGCTCCATGTTGAGTTGCTGGAACACTGAATTGTTCTTTCCACTGGGACTTGCTTGATTTGAGTGAAGAGAGCACAGCTCCCTGCCAGTGTGCCCAGCATACCAGTGACTTGTGATTACAAGCATGAGGGAGTAGTGCAGGGGCTACCAGCAAGCAGCAGCTTGGCACATCACACTCTTCATGCATTTTCTGCTGGCTTTTTTAAATCCTTTTTTAAAATCCTTCTGTCATCCGGGAGGATGTGCACAGGCATTTCACAAATATTTCACATGTATGAACCCACCAAAGTGATTATTAGGCAGTGCATATTCATGTGACTGCTATAAAGTTTTTAATGCAGGGAGGTTGGACTAAATGACCTTTAAAAGATCCCTTATTCAAAATGTTCTGTGATTCTATAGTGTTAGGTGCACATATTTGTAATATTTGAATGGCAGAAA
The DNA here is from genome assembly GCF_051311805.1 of Agelaius phoeniceus. Taxonomy (NCBI): domain Eukaryota; kingdom Metazoa; phylum Chordata; class Aves; order Passeriformes; family Icteridae; genus Agelaius; species Agelaius phoeniceus. The sequence goes on from NC_135268.1 coordinate 23,130,983, forward strand.
ATATATTCTCTACATTTTAATACCTTATTAGCTATTAAAATTCTCTGGTATTTTATTTTTTATATACTATGGGTATGTTTTTTTTATTTCCCATAGACATGTGGGTTAACATACTGGAAAGAGCAAAGCTAAAGAAATTCCTCTTTCATTTATGTAGATAAATCACTGTTTTCAAACTAGTGGGTGGAAGGGAAATGTCTAAAAATATTTGTTGCCAGTAAATTATATTGCAGTTAGCACAACCACATTTGCGTGTGATCCCTTAATTTATGTGTGTGGCAAACTCCAAGGTGAGCTGACCCAGATCTGATGGCAGTCTTGTATCAGTGTAAGGCAGATGGGCAGCGGCAGCTCCCCAGGCAGCCACAGTGCTCTTGTCGGTGGAAGTCAGCCTGAGATCAGAATCTGAAACATTTACATATTCTAGATAAGAAGGTGAAACTTAATATTTCGTGCTGCTAGTTTTGAAGGAACTGTCTCAGCTGGGTTTCTGTTTGTTCTGTTTTTTACTCTCTCTTTTTCTTGTGCTGTGAAGTACAAGGAAAAACTAAGCCAAGACATTATTGCACAGTAAAAGGCTATCTGGTACCTCAGAATGGGAAAGGAAATTACTCTGCATGATCCACCAATTGCTAGTGGGACATACAGGTGGATCTCTGCAAAAAATTACTTCAGGGTACCTCAGGTACTCTCTGAGCAAGAAAAATTTCTGAACTGAGCTTGCAACAGTGGTTTTTATTGTGCAGAGTTCTCCTCTGTGTTTGTGATAGACAATAAGTAAACTAATGTGATGAAATGTTGTCCTTTTTGGCTTTTTCAGGATCTTGGTTTATTGCAATGGAGCACTTGCATGAACTTGTGCCACATAGGCATTTTTCAGCTGTTGCCGAATAAAAATAGCTTCAAATTGCCTGCTGGGTTATGAGCATGAATTTTATAAATCTTTTACCTAAATTAAAGCAAAATCAAGGGAAAAGCTGACAAGGTCTTTGTTAACAAACAAAACCACACAAAAAAGTGTGTTAGGCTGTTTAAAAAAAAAGTCTTTGCTTGGCTCTGGTGGGTATCCTCAACCTGAGCTTCATAAGTACTAGATTTTCTTTCCAAACAGAAGGTGCCTTCTGAATATGGACAAGGAATTGGACAAATCAATTAACCAGGGTAAATAATAATATGTTGCTTGCAGGCATAAGGCAAGGCTTCAGTCCAACAGTACTTTAAAGTTACGCAGACTTTAAAAGGAAGATAAGCTGATACAAAAGTTCTACAGCAGATTGAGTTAGACACCAGATAACAATTCTTTTATGGTTGCAAGCAAATAACTGAAACTCTAGGCTTCTATTTGCCATACATGAGCACAATGAGATAGTGTTTCTTACTTTCAGGAGAGAAGTGAACATTGTTTCTCGAAAATGTCTTGTGTGTCATTTATTCCTATTGTATGGGGTTTTTTGGGTGGTGGGTGGGGGGTTAAGATAGGTCATTTATAAGCATCTTTTTGGAATTGTTCTCATGGCACGAAAGAAAGAAAGGTCTTTGCTTGAGTCTCAAACTGGAATTCTTGCATTGCACATTTGAGCCACTTTAAACTGTCATTTAGTTTAATGGGAAGTTTGCATGGAAAGTTTTAATTATTTTATAGAGAAACTGAAGATTTTTTTTTATCATATAGGTTATTTTTACATTTAACTGCTGGCACTCCATTACTGTGGATCTTATTAATGTCGTGTTATGTGAATTTTTCCAAATTTCTATAAGCTATATATTTTTTATTGCAAATGGTTAGGATTTGGTTTTGTATTGATGGACTGTGTGAAATCTTCCAAATGTGGGAATATATTTTTGTAAAATATTACTGAACAAACGATTGTAATCTCTCTGTCTTCTTTCTAAATATATCCTCCACTTTTACCAGAGGTAACAAAAACATTATGCTAAAAGAATTCAAGCTAGTTGAGACCACCTCTCATTTCTAGGTTTGTGTTTATTTTGGTCATATTGAATTTGAAGCAGAGACTCTCTCAGGGAAGGAATGCAGTCCAAGAGCCTGGGTCCAGATGTTATGCTTTCCCTCCATACCAACCTAGCCCTCTGAGGCAGAGATCCCCCTCTCCAAAAACAAGACTTGGACAAAGTGCAAACGCCTCATTTCCTGAAATCTCATTGTTTAGGCCAACAAACAGGCAGGTCAACATGCAGGTTGCAGAACTGAAACTGAACACCACCACAGTTTCCCTGGATCAATGAAGTGTAATTTGAGGCTTGTGGTTGCCTGTCTAGCTTGGAGAACCAGCACAGAGAACAAAGGCTCAACACTGTGGCCTTCAGATATTTGAGCAGTGAAATAATGTTGCTGCTGTTCTCTTCTGCTGGCTTTTGACTCAGGGCTGTGCTGTTTAGGTAGGCTAGGCATTCATTTTTTGTGATGGTTATGCCAGAAAATTCTCCTAGAGTGGAGGCAGCTTATGCTGGCTCTAGGTAGGTTAGTTGAAGAAGAACAACAAAACAATGACAAAACAAAACCCCAAACCAGGAAAGAAAAACTTATTTGAGTCCTGCAGATGTTCACATAGACTGTTTCTTATAACAAAACGTCTTGGTTTGACTCTGTAAGTCTCTCTGTAAATCAAGTCAGCAAAGAGCCCTTCATGAACAATAAATGAAAAACTTGGCACAAGTCTGGCACTAGATGCAGATTAAAGAAGAATAGATCTAACTCGCTGTGATGCCTGTGGCATTTTCAGCAACTTGTTTGAAAAGTTAGAGCCCATAGCTTCTGCCGTCCGTGGGAGATGGCACACACAAAAGTGGGCTGTCTTGGCTGGAATGTTTTTGCAGTGTGGCTGCTGCTTTTTGGACAGGGAGCCTTTTTTGGTCACTAGAAACTCGGGCTCACAGTATTTTGTTTAGCTGCAGTTCAGGGTGGTAATTTATAATTAGGCTTCACTGGGATGTAATCAGATCCATACTTGTAGAGAGTATGGGGGTTTTTTGCATGTTTTTACTGAAGAGCTCATTAGAAGTTGATGGGAGTTGAGTGCATCTCAGCCCAGTCATGCACCTTTTCCTAAAGCACCTAATTCAATTGGTTGGGGTGTTTAGTGACAAGAAACACTGTGTCAGCAGGACCTTAATTATTTAATCCATCTAACCACAGCACGAGTGTTATGAGTAATGCAAGAAGGTAGATAAAACTCTCACATCTTCATGTTTGAGCAGGAACACTGGGAAAGGAAAAAGGTAGTTTTTATTAGTAAGTACGTGCAATATTGTCCAGTTGCTGCTTGATATTTGCCACATAAAATATATGCCGCACCATGAAAATAGAAATTTATCTGTCAGTTTGCTCAAAAGTGACTAAACTCTAATACTAATGTTAAGTGTACAATATCATATGTAATTGATATATTTTTCTGCTCTGTTGTAGATTATATCATCTTACTTAAACTGTGAGACAAGAACACTTCTTGAAAATTAAGAGCTCTACAGGTAAGAACTGAGTTAACTAATTTTATAAAGACCATTGTTGTTAATAAGCACTGTGATAAAGTAAACACAGAAGTGTTCACTCTTCTTGAACTACACTTTGAAAAGCTGACAAAAAAATCACTTGAGATTCTCACAGTGATACAAACAGGATATTTGAGAAAGACAGATGTCAAATGTGAATGATGTTAGTATTTTGAATGCTTAGTACCTAGGATGTCTGTCAAGAAGGGATTTGTAAAGAATGGTCTTCTGACAGAAAAATGGGAGCCAGTTGAGAAAGTGGCCGGAGGTAATGGGCACACAGACACCAGGTGTGGGCAGCACAACTCTGGTGTGGGCTGCCTGTCATTGCCTATCTCATATTTTCAGATACCCATTGGGAGACCTAAACTTCATGTGCAGGAAATGTCCCTAGTCCCCTTGGGGTTATTGCTAAATAATAGCATGCCTGGCAAGTTAAGTTGTCATTCTTTGACTGATGTCTCCCCTGGGGTAAACAAGAAGTAGATCTGCAGAGCAAAAAGTCATCAGCTCTTTGTTTAAACAATCTGCTAAAACTCCTGCCTGGTGCTTAAGAAAGAAGGATTTGAGTCTTTTCAGGAGGATTGTTGAAAGATTAAATAATTACTCTGTTCATAACAGGAAAACTCCCACTTTGCTGGAGATGGTGTTGTAAAACCTTATAGTCAGAGCTGACGTAAAAAGAAAATGTGAGCAGTTTTACCTTATCACGTAATGGGGGGAATTCTATGTTTTTTACTTCTAATCAGACTGAGACAATGCAGGTGAGCAATTCACTTGACCCCAAATAAAGGATGGAGAAGGACAGAAATTTGGTAGATGCTTACAAAACCTATGATGTCCTTTAAGTTATGAACTGTCAATCCACTTTTCCAGGCCACTGAAAATGTTGTGAGCTATTTAATCTACAGAGCCCTTGCCATCCTTTTAGTTTCTTCCTTTTTGTATGCATCTATTTCATCGTAGAGCTTATAAACACAACACAGGAAGTTGCTGAAATTGGAGAATTGAACATTTTTCCATATGCAGATAGCGCTTCCTGACTGCCCCATATTCTGCTACCTTGCCTGAGTATCATAAAGAGCTTGAAGTTGAGAAATTGTGTTGAAGTTCCTTTGGGTTTACATTCTTGGAACTTTTCCTAGAGCAATTTCACGACTTAATTTGCATTTGGTGTTAGAAAATTTATAAGACTCTGGTGCTTTGTTACTTATACCTAGATTTTGAAAGGAAAAAGAATGAATGCCTGTTAAGTTTAAAGTAAAGTTGTAGCCTTTACTTATAAAAATGGATGTGCTAACCTTGAAATGTCAGTAAGTAATGGAGGTATTAAAAAAATAAAAAGCTGTATATTCAAAACATGATAGACAAAACAAATGAACTAAGTATAATCTTTTATCTGTTAATCTTTATTTATATAGGAACATGGTATATAAGGATTCTTAAGACTGTTAAAATGCTATTAATTTTCTGTGTTCTGTCCCAAATCTTTGCTCCCATTTTTGCAGAAAATGAATATTTTTATTATTATCTGTTCAAGCATGTTTTAAGCTGAGTTTTGAAATATTTCCTTTAACAAAGAACTTTTTTTAAATACTGTTTTTGAGACATTTTAAGGTTAGTAATCTATTTCCCATATTTAACTACATGATAGCAAAAGCTATTCCTGTTTCTACAGTATCCTAGTTAGCTGCTTATCTGCCTGAATCTGAAATGAGTACAAAGACAATAATAGAACCAATGTAATTGTGTGGGTGTATACATGGCTTTTTGTTGTACATCTGCATAAAAATATAAATGGCTTTATTTCTTCACTCTAAAGACCTTTTGAAGGGTTTTGGATTACTCTGTGCTTAAAATGTCTCCCTGGAGGAAGGCAATACCTTGGACAGATTATATGATGTTCCTGGTCAGTTCAATCATTTTTGGGGAAAAAAAATGCCGTAGTAAATTAAACACAGAAAACACCATGAGTAGGTCCATGCTTTCTTCATGTAATTCCTATATAGTCCTTGTTTTTAGAATAATACTTGTGTAATATGAAATATTTGAGCTGGCATATGCTGCATTATAGGCATAAATATAGGCTGTAAAATGCTACTGAAGATTGCCCACTCTTTTAGCAGGAATTTTTAAATGCTTGACCAATTCAAAATGAACTTTGACATTTTAGTGACTACATAAATTCTGGATATCCTTCCTTATGTCATGATCGAAGTAATTCCAGTGGGTTGTACTGGTTGTTTCTGACACTGCTTTACCAATATAAGAAATTGTTGTAATTCAAAGGCTGTATAGAAATATTTAATTTGTATACCTGCACTACCATTTATTACTGGGGAAAAAAATCAATAATAAATGATAGAAAAAAGCAATAATAATTCTGGTGCTTCATGCACTGCATACCTGAGAAACCCATTTGAGCTTGGTTTTGCTTTGAGAAGGACTTAAACTTTGTTACTGTTATTCAATATTTCTTCCATGGAAAGAAGAAATAATAATAATAAGCCATAACATCAAACCTAATAACTTCATCTGAAATAATTTTTTGTTAATGTTTCACATGGAACCAATGCACATGAGAAAAGGGCATGGCAATATACAGAAAATTGTTGCTCTATACCTTGGGTTTGAAACCAATCAGATTATTGAGCTGACTGTTACTTGGGCCCATAGTGAGTTGTCTTAGGGAGCACAACCACCTGAGAACTATTTCTTTTGGAGAGCAGGGACCAGGGAGAAAGAAGACAGAGGTAGCTCTCAAGTGGTTTAGTTGTGTAAGGTGGTGTCACAGACAGGGTGATGAAAAAGGCAATGACAGTCCAGAGCAAATAGAAGGAGGGCAAGGGTGGGATGGACAGAGGAGAGAAGAGCAGTCCTTTCACTGGCCACCTACTCTCCTGTGATCTCAGCTGTCTCATAAAACTTCTCTTTGCAATTTGGTGAGGAATTCTTCAGTCTGATGAGCATGGTAGAATAAAGAGATGAGTGTCTTACTAGTGAGAGGCCCCCAAGAAGCATTTCCATCTCACTAGTTCCTAAGGAAAATATGCCCCAAGCCTTCCTCCAGCTCAGATATCTTTTAAGACTTTTAAGATATCTTATTTACATCTGTTCTTCCTCCTTCTGAATCCTTTTGGCAGATTCAATTTACATCATGCTCTGGGGATTTGATTAATTTCCTATTATTGGCCGAGTCTTGCAAACCCCTGCACTCAAGGTTGGCAAGTGTGCTGTTAAATCTTGGTATAAATGAGTTCTGCTCCTGCACATTCAACCTATGGCATCTTTACTGTCTGGGACCATCCACCTAAACTGTTTGTTTGATGAATAAGTGGCACCATAATGTGAAATCTATCCTATTAGCAGAGTGAATAAATTTACTCAGTATGGAACTTTTAAGTGTCTGTTACCATATGCCTTAGGATCATAATTTAAATTAAATTTGCTTAAAATGGAAATCTAGATTCAAGCTGACATCATAACATATGACCTCCACAAGCAATGAAAATTGAAAACATGAGACAAGGACATTAATCACTGAATAGTTTATAAGCTGCCCTGAATGTTCATCTGAAATGTTAATGCTATTTTATTATATGCAATAACAGCTTAAAGTGAAAATTTATGAACACTGTGAGGTGCCTAAGATAAGGCATTCAGACTCATTTTATTGTGCCCTGGCTCAAATCTTTTGAGTCTTTAGAGAAGTGCACAGAGACACTTGTGTGCCTAACCTATTGCTTTTAGTGCAAGCATAACCTCCTCCTTTTAGTGGGACTGGAAATGTGAGCAGGAATAGTGGGGATCAGGTTGGGGGCTTGTGTGAGCTCCAATTTGGTCATACATACCCATGTGCAGGAGGAGGTGTTTAATGGCCACAGCATGGAAGTGTCTGTGAAGTTTGGGTCATTGTTTTCTGGGGTTTGAATTCTGCTTCGCAGTTGAAATTTTGGAGTTCTGATAGTAAGTTTTGATTTTGATTTTTTTTTTTTTTTTTTTACTAGATAGCTGTATTTGTAATGTTGAGTGTAGCTGAATATGGAGTATAATGAGTGCAGTAGAGCTTACTTATGCAAAACTGACCAGGGCTGTCATCAAACAGATCTCTTCAGATCACCTGATGGAATTATTTGATTTTGGTTTTTTGTACGTGGTATTTCTTAATTAGCAGGTACAAAATCTATTTGATGGTTTGAAAAGGAAGAGATTTAAGAATGTCTCTTTGGCTTGATCTCAGATTTATAATGCTTCATCTGTAATATATGCCCTTTACTTGTGAACTCATCAGTGTAACCCGGAATCTTCAAAATTTGATGTCATACGTAGCTGACTTGATGGAGTCTGGAAAAACACAAGCTAAGTTGGATTATTGGTTTCCAACTATTCACTGCTGCTCTTTTGCTGGAGAGCTTCTTTGTTCCTATGTAGCTTGAGCCAGTGATTTAAAAATAGATTTAAATGCTTTTATAGGTGAAAGTGAGCTTAATTGACAGTGAGCTGGTTGTAGCTTTTGTATTTTGCTTTACTGGGTAGTTCTAGTAGTAAACTGAATTTATTGAAGTAAATCTATGAAATTACCTTAATTGCCTGATCTCAATAATATTTTTAAGGAACTCCCCTATTTGTGTGTTTTTATTTTAATGTAAGGTACATAGTGCAGCTTGTATATGCACATTGTTTGGAGGCTTTGAATGGCTTGCCTGTCTGATCCATTTTAATGGATTCCAGCCTTTTTCCATGACATCATTATTATAACAGACTTCCTAGAAAATATGAACAGCTGCTGTGTATTTTTTTCCTGTGTTTGATATTAAAACTGTAGCAGCTATTCTGTTCTTTACAAATGACAGCAATAGGCTTGTCTGATGTAAAACAAAATGAAAAAAAGTCCAAGTAAGGAGCTGTGATACTGTTAACAGGCCAGTAATGTAACAGGTCTCCTTGTATGAATCATTTCATAATGTAATAAGGGATTACTTATGCTGCTGTCATACTGGTCAAAGGTTGGTCCCATTTCCTTCCCCCCTCCTCCTGAACTAAACTGTGCATCATTAAAGATGATGAAAACAGTATTGTGCTCAGCTTCCTGGCCCAGATGGCAATTTGCATGAAGAATTTTACTGTTTTTTTTTTTTTCCTAATATTCTTATGTGGACTGTGCATAGAGGTTTTAAAGTTCTTTCCAGTTCAGGCCAAGCAGACTTCTTTCTTGTTTCTTTGCACATCTTGGCATTCAGGGATGGCTTAGAGGCCACTTAACATGGAGTCTGGAGTATTATATAGAACTAGGAGTTCATCAATCTCATTGTTATGTGTAATTTTCTATCTTGCTCCATCTGTAAATACTGTAAACAGATGAAAGATGTCAAAGAGGGATGTGGACCTTTAGATCATTGCATTCTATGCTGTCTGAAATACCTGGCTTGGAGTTAGTTTCTTTTAGACAACTTGTGCAAACCAGCCATGACATCTGGTATGTTTCATGCCTCAATATCTGCGTTTGACACAACAAAAGCAACAGGTATAAAGAAAATCTATCCTTTCCATGGCTCTGAATAGAAACACACAACACTGTGGCTGGCTTAGAGACCAGACAAGTCTTAGGGTGTAATATGGCCATGAGACAACTCATCATCCATTAATGCTGTTATCTCAGTCCTGTGTCTTTTGGAGTGCCTTCTTCCTCCATTTTCAAATAAGTCACCTGTGTGTTTTCTGCTGTGTGTGGGGGGGGGAAAAAGTAGCAGCTAAGTAATGTTCTTCTTTATGAAGCAGGGGGATGGTCTCTGCACCAGGTGAGTGGCTGTGAGCTGATTGAAAAGTGCTCCGAGAAAATCAATACTAACCTTGCAATGAGAAGTTAGATGAGGAATGGCTGCATTGCTCCTGTCTGTGGTGTTCATCAAATGGTGCCTGCTCTGCAGAGCATGTAGAGAAATATTTTCATGAACAGAATAACTAATACCTTTTGGCAATTATCAGTTACAAGCCCTTCTTCATCTTTTAAGGACTCCATGAGAGACTGCTTGACCTGTTCTCCATTAATGTCCTCAAGCAGCCTTGAAGAGCACATGATACATAAATAATATTAATGCAAGTTATTATTAGCCCAGATGTGAGAACACATGAAAATTGCCTTCTGTTTCACAGCCACAGAAGATTTAAACCAACACTGACTATATATAATGTGTGATGCCTACAGAAGGTCATTCCTTCAAATATTTAATGCAACATGGTACTGAGCAACTAATGGTTGATATCTGTGGCTTCTGGGCTGTACCACAGCCTGGATGGGAAGACAGCTTCAAACCACACAAGCCCTTTTGAAAGGTCAGCTCACACCAGGGTGGCATGGTTAATGAAAATGCAGTTTTATTCCAATGTTAGACAATTTCTGAAGCTCTTTTTTTTTGTCTTCTCCTTTTTGTTTACATTTAAATGAATGTAAAAGTCTGATTTTCAGTGGAACAAAATTTGCGTCTCATTTTCATGTAGTTTTGCAGGTAGTTATAGAGCGAAGTGAAGAAACAGCATGTTCTGTATAAAGTATTTGGAGGCCGTAGCTCTTATCATACCACTTCTGCTTTGAGGAAAAAGTCTTACTCATAACTCTAAAATTCCCCAGTGTGGGGAAAGCTCTAGGGACTTAGTCCTATAGATTTTAGCTTACTGTTTTTTTTCTTTTTTGAAGCATGCAGAAATTAATTTCTTCCTTCCCCTTCTCTTAACTCCCATATCGTTTTCAAAATTATACTTCTCTGCTATTACATTTCTGGTTAGTCTGGCCTATTTTGGGTGTGTAATCAGGCTGTGGATTGTTTTATTAGTCCATTTCTGTAAATAAACTTCTTTAAAAAATCATTTTTCCACTTCCTACCCCCAAAAGAAGGTTCAAGAAAGTAACTGATATTTACATAAATATGTATTAATAGGTTTTAAATATATGTTAGAGATAAATATTTGCCAGATCAGCTGGTAAAAATTCTGTTTAAAAAATAGATTTATTTTTAGCTGTTATTTTTATTTAAAAAATGCAAAACATCAGCTATCCTGTAGAGATGAAACACTTTGTGGTAAAAAACAATTTTGCAGTCATTGATACATATGAACTACAGTATATAAAATGTCAAGTAATTTTATAATTACCACATCCATTCAAACTTGTGTGGCAAGGCAAAACTGTAGAGAAATTCCATTGAAATTAATGAGGTTGTTCTATAATTTCACCACTGAGTCAAACAGTAATATGGATCATTCATTTGTAATTTGAATGCAAACAAATCTGTAATAAAAATTTCTACCATTCTTCAGACATGTCATAGAAAATGTTTTGCATTTTGCTTCATATGTGTTTGAAATAAAACTCAGTCTATGTCTTAGTAATAGCATATGTCCACAAAATGTAATTCACTGAAAAATTATTTAACTGTGGCTTTTTTATTGACACCCTTCTTACAGTGAATCTGCTTACCTGAGAGAGCAGAGAGAGCAGGGAAGAGTAGCTAAACATGGCTAAACCCTTTTTATGATAAATAACAGAGTATTTTAAATTGAGGGCAAGAACTGATTTTTCTCATTTGCAGTACGAATGCTTTACAATTAGATTTGTGCTAAACTCAGTGGCAGACTGTGGAACAAAAAGTATGTCTCAATAAGCTGAACGAGATCTTTCAGGTATCTGTGCATCTCCTAGCTGCAGTGCCTGCCCATGCAGCAGGTCAGACAGCTGCTTCATCCCTTCACCAGGACTCAGAACATCCAAGTATGTAAGGCTGAAAGACCTATCTTGAGGAAGTCCTTGACCACAGTACTTGAAAGGCTTTACTGGTTTCTGTGTTTTTCTCTCTGCTTTTTAAATGTGCATCCTCATGACAAACCCTTTAGAGTGTAGTTCACACGTGAAAGTGTCACTTCCCAAAACGATTGGTAATAACAGGACTTGGAATGGTTTTGGGTGTGGGGACATTTTTTGCCTTCATCACCATCAGCTTTACACTGGCCCATGTTGGCAGTGAGTATAATCTATAATAAGCTATTGCCTTTAAAAATGGTAGCCTTTTCTCTGTGAAATGAGTAGATGCCTGTTAGACCACATGCAGAAGTCTGTACTGCAAACCATCAGTACTAAAGTAATTGTAATAGTATTGCTGCCACAGCCACAGTATTCAAAGACTGGTGAGGGGGGCAGGGCTTGCACAGAGAGGTAATATCTTTTATTAGATGAACCAATATAGTTAGAAAAAACAGATGCTTCAGACAGACAAATCTTCCTTCAGGAAAGGCTTTCTATGCCCAGAAGCTTGTCTGTTTTTTCCAACTGTATCAGTTGGTCTAATAAAAGATATTTCCTCTCTCTGTAAACTTTGCCTATATGAAACATGGGAATTTCTGTCAGCCCTTCAATGGACAAGTCTGCAGCAGCATGGGCATGGTGCTTTGCTGGATTTCCTATGTCATATTTCTACTCCTGCTTTACTTGCCCTGCACTTCTCAGTCATGGGGCAGAAAGGGAGAATATGTTCAATTAATAAGATTAATAGACACTGACTGACAAAGCTTATCAGAGTAGTTGGTTTATTCCTTTCCTTAGCTTTAGCTTAAACGTTTGATGGAAAGGAAATTTTGCTCTCTATGGAGTCTGTTTCTTTCTCCCCACTTGAGAGATGTGGGTCCTGTAGCTCCTGTTAATGCTGATCTTCCTGGTGAGGTCTGCCTGTGTATTGGAACACTTACAGAAGGGAAAATTGTTCCCTGGACATTGCTCTGCTTTTCTGATGAGTGCGATTTTTGTAATGTGCTTAAATCTGTAGTGACAATAGTCACCCAATAGCTGGTCATGAGACTCTTGCTTAAATTTCAAAAGGACTCTAGGGCTCTCCTTGCAGAAAATAGAAGACAAAAATATTCGGTGGTTTGACGGGAAGTGTGTCTAAAAGGATTTGCTGTAATGTAAAAACAAAAGGAGCAGTGTTTCCAGCTAGAGCACCAAACATCTTGGAGTCCACTGTGGAAAATGTTTATAGTGTTGTATAGTTTTATTAGCACAGATTGAAGAAAAACAGCTTATTGAATGATTTTGGGGACTAGATTCAGTACCAGTGGACTATCGAATAGTGGTCAAAGAAAACCCCTCTCTGCTGTGGGGTGAGAGCAGGGAATCTGTAAGGAGTACTCAGCTTTCTTGTACAATACAGAAGGACAAATGCTGCTTTCAGACTCACTGAGGGTCCTACATGTGCTGAGGGGAATTGGGTTGCAATGCCAGGAGGCGTGTGGGTGGCCTTGGGCATGGAGATTATCAGGCTCAAGGTACTCCCAAGTCCTTCCACAGGGACACTGTGAAAACAATGGAGCTGTTGCCTTTCCACTCCTCCACTCACAAGATGCCTCATATAAAACCTGTTTACTTGGGCTGGTTTTTAGCTGACGTTCTCTTAGTTGTGTTTTGCTCAGCATCTCCTCAGTGTGGTGGGCAGTAACATGTGCAGAGCAGTCTCTTGTCTCTGCACTGAACCCTGCGTGATAACTGCCTTTACCCGTCTTCAAAAGGTTTGTCTCTTCTCAAGCAGTAAGTATTAAAGCACCAAAGTTCAGTAGCAAGACCATCAATTTGTTTAATTGTCTTAGGCCTCTTTGCTGTTTTTATCATGCTGTACCAATGCCAGCTGTTCCTGGAGGCTGTAGCTGCAGGGTGAGCCTCGGGCTGCCCTGGAGTCCCAAGACAGTTTGGCTTTTACGCCCCTGCAGCAAGAGAACAAATAGTTCTCTCTGCACATTGCAGAATGAGGTGTGAGTGAGCTGTCGTGTCATCTCAAAGAACTGGACCAGAGAGCGAGGCTGAAGCCAGGGCTTGAAAAATGTAGCCTGTGCCTAAGTGCTAGAGTGAAAAATAGTTGGGCTGGCATTCTTCCTGTTGCGTTCAGAGGCAGTGACTGATGAGGGTTTTGGATTTGAATGTGAAAAAAAGACATGCTTCTGTGTTATATCTACACATGGACCAAAAATGAGTGAGGAAAGAAAGGTGTGAGGGAGAAGTGTGTTTTATCAGATGCTGCCTTCATGCCATATGTTGTGTCCCTTACTCTTCTGCCTCCATAGGAAAGGCATGTGCCTTGTTTGGTCTCAGTTGTTGTGAGCTGGTCCACTTGCTCTTGCAGACCACTTAGTAACTTCAATGCCTTTAGCCTCAACACACATCACATGTGTCCCTCCAACAGACTGATTTTTCCGAGTCCTTCCCAAATCTTGTGTGCTGAATTTCTCCCTTCCCACCAGGAAGTACTAAGATTTTTCTGGCTGTGCTTCTGCAGGACTGCAATGAGTGCCAGGCTGGGATTATCCTTGATATCAGCATTCTGGTAGGATGTGACAAATTGGCCTGAAAAGAGCCTAAACCCTAGTGTTTCATAGCAAAGAGGAAGACATCCTTCTGCTTTGAATTCAGCAGTGTTTTCATTGCTGCTTCATCCTTGCCGGCAGCTGTTTCTTGATGCCCTTGGTGCATCTTGCGTGATTCTTATGAGCAGCCGTGAGCTGCTGCAGCTTGGCACACATCTGTGCAGCTGAAGAGGTATCCAAAGAATTGTTTACTTGCTTGCAAACATGAGAAGCCAGCTATGATGCTTACTGCCCATTCGTGTTTAGAAGATCATTTTGCAGCCAAAAGAAAGCTAAGAAATCTGGAGATGCTTTGGCATTTGGCTAGCTGAGTGGGTGGAGAGATTGTTTTCAATCCTTGATTAAAGCACAATGTGTTGGTGCACAAGGGTGGAGAAGCAAAACAATGTAATTATAGTATGAAGTATTGCTTAGGAGCTGAAATACTGATATATATGGTGACATGCCAAAGTATAAGGTGAAAGTCTGATATAAGCAAATTAACGGCACCTTTGGCCAAGAAAAGTCAAGGAGAGAAGCAGAAAATGTGACCTGAATCAGCAGAGACACACTAACACAGGCAGTTATGTGTAATGTCTGTGTATGTGGGACAAATCAGTGTCATCCAAATCTCTCTTTACAAAGTAATGAAACACTCAGCTACTACCATGAAAGCTTAATGTGCAAGGTCTGCTGTAAATTGCACTGCAGTGTATTATGTACAGGGACTCTGAACACTGGAACTGGTGCCTCTCTGACATAATTTGAGGCATGTGTGGCAGAAATTAAAAGATGTAAATTCTAATATATGTAACTTGTAGTCTTGTTGACTTTTGCCTAATCTAGGCTAATAGTAATAAACAATACTTAATATTTTTGGTGATTTAACTAGCTTGGAAGCCAATCTGTTGAATAGCTTTGTGATGATAAAAATAGCAGCATCAAAAATTAAGGGACCAGTGAGATTGACATGGAATCTGCTTGGTTTGTAAGTACACATGAGTTTTCATGGAACTACTTTGAGGGTTGTGAAGACTGAAATAAAATCCACTGGATTTGTTCTCTTTGATAAATGAAAGGTAAATATAGTTTATATTATTTTAACTTTTTCCAATAAGAGTCTTGCAACATTTATCTCTTGCCCTTATCTGTATCCTCTTGACAAATGTTTCATTTCTAGGTTTTAGCAGTTAACTTCATTTCTCTACTTTAGCAGAATTCCTTTCTTTTTTCTTTTCCATGTAAATTAGTAGATACTTCTAGTTGCTGTAAAATGGGAATTCTGGCACATATACGATAATCCAATTTTTTTAATGTTTGCCTTTTGCAAACTCTTCAATGATTTTTTTTTCTCCAGAAAGCTTTTAAAAATTTTTCTTCTCCTTGAATATTCTTCATCATGTATCCTCACTCAGTACTATAGGAACCTCACTCTTTCCCACAGCCATGCACACCTTGTGGTTTGAAAAACTGACCCATTCTTTATGCATGCTTCTCTTTTTTGGCTGGGAATTAAATGCTTTAAATCACTCTTCTCCCATGTTAATTCTGGCTAAGTTGATTAGTGTTACTCTTTTTCTCTTAGTAAATTCATTCATTCCAAATTCTTCAGCTGCCTCTGAAGAATCTTTGAGCTTCTTCTCCTGGGCAGTTTGCTTCTCTTCCATTAGGGTGACTAAATCTTTCTCTTCTTTTTCTAGTGATAATCCTCTCTGTTCTTCTCTTGTCTCCATTTTTATTTTAGAGGAGATAGAAGTGCTTTTGTCCAGTTAGGCATGTGTTATCTAATCAGTGACATTTTCTGGAGATTTGAAACCTTCTGGCTCCAGTTGTGTTAAGTATCTGACAGTTTTCCTTTGGGCTCCATATCTTTCCTTCATTGGAAGGGGACATAATAAGCCCAAACACCTTTCTATCACAAGATATTATGACTAAAATTATTTTCCTCTGTCTCAGCTTCTGGTTGCAGAAAACTCTAAGTTTAAGAAATGCTATCTTATTTTAAAAACACACGACTCCTTCAATACTGCATTTATTCCTTAGGAAAAATAAAAACAAAACATTTCCAGACAAAATAGTTAACCTATAGATCATTACCAGTATGTTTTCATTCAGAATTTTGCTTATTTGTAGCTAATCTTTGAGCTGCTTTATTTTTAGTATAATGATGAAAGTTTATAGTCAGAAAATAAAGTAGCAATTTATCATGGTCAACCAGAAGTTAAAAAGCCAGCCAGATGCTGGCTTTTACATTCTCTGTTCTTGTGTTTTGCAGTAGGTAAAATACCAGCTGAGTGTCAGACTTGGCTAACTGATTTAATGCTTTTAAAACCCTCATGACTGCTAAGCAAAGGCTTCGTTCTTAGAATAAAGAGTAAAAAAGGAAAATATTTCCTACTCTTAAAAGATTTTTATTATTTTATTATTTTTATTCCTCCAGTGTTTTTCTGTTGAAAAATGCCATATCTCTTCCTCCCAGCTGAATGTTTTTGTGCTGACACCGTCTTGTCCACTTGGACCAAAGCTGCAAACTGCACATCTGGCTGAGCCATGTGTGTTTGCTGCAGGAGAGATGGGTTTTTGTCAGAGGTTCTGTGGAGCTGATGTATGGCACAACATATGATGCCATGAATTGTTTTCACGGGCCCTCACTTTTGAGTGCCCAATTTCTTCTGACTCCTACAGCTCGAACATTTCTCAAATGCTGTGTGAGTGAGATATTAATACAATGTTCCTCAGAGACTGCTTTCCCACCAGGATTTTGTGACCACTATGAACATCTGAAAGTCCATCCATTAGTAACGTTCAATTGCTATTGACCAGTTCCAGCCTAACTCCTGTGCTGCTTGGAAGCACAAAGACACTATGTTTGTGCAATACAGCTAGAAATTGTCTGAAAAATATACAGAGGGTCAAAATACTGAATTCTCTTTACATTTACTAGTTGTGGCTTTTTAAGCTGCAGGAAAACTGCACTAGCTTACTTTCCTATGCTGCTGGCTTGCCAGGTAGCTGGACAAAATTTGCTTGCTTGTGTTAATCAGCTTTTAATCAGTTACATAACTACAGGGAGAGGGAGATGTGTGATGGCTTCATTTCTTAACCCCATGGGCCATGACTGGCTTTCTTGCCACATGTTCACCCTTGCCATAAAATCAGTTTGCAGCTATGTGAAATGGGACTCAGAATAGCTTTTCCTCTTTTTTTGGCATTGTTTTCAGTTAGTAACCAGCCAGTAAAGGTTTGGGAATGATATAGGTATAATGCAGGGAAATTGTAAACAAAAATTTGTATTTTAAAGGAAATAGGCAATGACTTCTCAAACTTTGAAGTCTCAGTTTTAATAATTAACCAGAACACATGGATTTGTCTTCATTACATTTTATCCCTTTGCACAAAACATGTTGGGAAGAATGATGGAGAATGAGCCAAGACTCTGAACAATTATGGAAATATCCATACCTGACTGAATAAATTATGATTTGTGGTCAACCAAAAAATTGTGCTACACAGTGAAAATTTTTCCATTTATTTCCTAAGATGTTTCTTCTTTCTGTCTGTTTTTCAAATCCATCATTTAGATCAAGTGCATTTTTAATGTCTCTATGTAGCATATTTTGGACGATTATTTTGTTGGCAGTCCACCTGCTCTTTTCCCTAGCTTTTTGCTTTTTTAGAAAAAAACCCACCAAGCTTAGGCTTAAAAGATTACAGCCCTGCAGGATGGCTGCATTAAATTCTCTCCAAGGTGCCTTAAAACCTCACCTGTTGTGTGGTTATATGAAATAATAACTAAATGATTCTGTTTGACTAATGAGAGGAATTTTCACTGGTATGAGGTAACTCACAAACCAGTAAAACTCATATAGTCAGCACTGAAGAATAAGAAACATTGACAGAACAGTAACTCAGAGAATAGAAAAGGTTGAGGCAGCAACATAAACCTGAGCCTTCAATGAGCCCTGGTGGCCAGGAGAGCCAAGAGCTTCCTGGGCTGCACTAGGCACTCTGCTGCCAGCAGGTTCAGGAGAGGATTCTGTACTTTGGCTCAAGACTGCTGAGCCAAGCTACATCTGGAGCTCTTGGGCCAGTGCTGGGTTCTCTCACACATGAAACATATGGACATAGTGGAACCAGTCCAGGGAAGGCACCATGAAGATGTTTAGGGGACCAGAGCATCTGTCCTCTGGGAAGAATTGAAAACTGGGACTGTTCAGCTTGGTGAAGAGAAGGCTCAGGAGGACCTCACTGGTGTGTAGAATATCTTAAAGGAGGGTGCCAGCAGGATGTAGTCAGCCTCTTTTCAGTGGTGTGCAGTGATGGAGGAGAGACAATGGGCTCAAGCTGAAATACAGGAAATTCTGTTTAAACCTAAGGGAGAAGGGGAACTTTTCACTGTGAGGGTGCTCAAACTCTGGCAAAAGGTGCCTAGAGGGTGTGTGGAGTCTCCATCCCTGTAAATACTCAATATCCAACCAAAGCCCTCAGAAACCTGTTCCAGGTGGCCCTGCAGGATGGCTTCATTAAATTCTCTCCAAGGTGCCTTAAAATCTCAACTGTTGTGTGGTTATTTGAAATAATAAATACAATTTGGAGTTTTGTCTTAAAGATTGCTATCTTATTTCTTATCAGAAGTGAACAAACAATTTATTGGGCTGATCTGAAAATACTATAAGTAATTATCCTTTTCCATGATAAAGAAATGTATTACCATTTTCAGACTTGAACCACAATGATGACAGCGTGGAAACTTAGTTTAAAAAAAGTAAGAGCAGCCTTTCATTAATTAACACACTGTGCATTCCTAGATAATGTGAATACTAAAGAGTAATTGAGATAGCACTAAAATTGTTTTTGTTGTTGCCAGTGTAGCTTTTGGAATGTTTCATCAGTTGCTTTCTCATGTTGTGTAGCACTTTGAATTACTTTGTGTTCGTATAAATGACAGTCATCTTTTCGTTAGAAGTCATTCTTCTCATGGGAGGGTCTGAGAATGTAAAAGAAAGGGCAGTAGTACAATATAAAGCTGATTTGAAACCTATTTCAAAATGGTGGTGGTACTCAATCTACAATTTCCATGTGATCTCTTTAACTAACTGTATTAACTGCAATTAACTCCAATTTCCATGTGCTGTCTCTTAGCTGTATTTAACTGTTAGTTATTGCATCAATAACTAACCGTAGAACAGGTCAGTCTCAGGTAAGACCGCACGTCTCGGAGCTCATTCAGATTTCCCATCAAGGATGATCCCAGTGTGCTCCATGTTCCTCCTGCATTTGGAATCTTGGCTCTTCAGAAGAAGGAAGCTTCACAGCATAGAATGATCAAAACTTGCCATGAAGTCTTGGTGCTGTTGACATGATTTATGACAAGGTTATAGAAAAAGTTGCTGTTAGATTAGTGTAAACTCTGTGTGATTCTATAGCTGTCATCAACAGCAGAGTCAGTGGGATTTTTTTTTTCTGAATAACATAACCAAGGATAACATTTGTCACAGTATTACTAAATCTTAAATCAGGGGACTCTGACACATTAGAATATATTGCAATGATGTTTACATTACTACATTCATTGTGTGAAGAAAAGGAAGGTGCATGAACTAAGTGTAGCTGGGGAAATGAGGACATAAGTCACAGTGATCAAATCAAAGCTTCCACAGTACTTGAGGCATGCCAGACCGCAGTTACCAGCTCTACTAGAAAATTAATTCTATTAGGACTGCAAGAAAGGAATCAATTGCATTTGTCTGAGAAACACTTAGGTAGTTTGCCTTTCTCATGCATTTGGAGTAATTCTTATTCTTTTATGTTATATTTCTCTTCCTGTCACACATATGCCTGCAATATATATTATAAAAAATTGGACTCTAATCCAAATATTTAGTCTGATTCAAACAAGCCAAATTCACTGCATATCATTACCTCTGTTTTCCTTCTGCTATGAGTAGTGTAGCTGTCCAGCAGCTTGCATCCAGCTGTGAGGGCAGGCATGCAGCTGTTCAGCAAAGTCCAACATCAGAAATAAAATGAGGCACCTATGAGAGATGCATTTCTAGATAAGAGGCATAATTTACTCTCACAGTCGATGAAAACAAACCATCAGCACCTCTGAGTCAGTGAGCTGCCCAATGGTGAAGTTCAAAAATAGCTGCACACATTAAGTAACGTAGGTTGAAATGGATATGGCTTGTTTGCTTTTTGTTGTAGTTTTTTGTTTTTTTAGCCAAAGTGATAAAGTGAAGTCATGATGGACTGCAGAGCCTAAGTAAACTCACTGTTGTTAATGTTCAGTTCATTTGTGCTCACTTGTGCTCCAGTGACACTGCCACACAATGCCATGAAGAAACGGGCACTATTAGAGATGTTTTCCTTTTGTTATTCCTATAGGTATTGTTTTACTGTGCTTGAGTACAAGCTCTGCACATGATTTTTTCAGAAGTGTTTTGGAAACATTTGGATATCCTATTGTTTCAGGACTTTTAAATACTGAAATAGAAGATTACATATTTGTGATATAGTTGCTTTTATTACAGGTATG
Source organism: Agelaius phoeniceus (assembly GCF_051311805.1). NCBI lineage: Eukaryota > Metazoa > Chordata > Aves > Passeriformes > Icteridae > Agelaius > Agelaius phoeniceus. Next base: position 23,151,411 of record NC_135268.1, read on the forward strand.
GATCACTTAAGTATTAGCTCTTATATATGTCAGGCTTGCAAATTAACTATAACTGCTGAGTATAGTTGGTGCTTTTTTAAATTTAACTCTTCAGTCATATGTTTTGAATATTTCTGTCTCTTCCTTCCCAGTTAATCTCTTCCTCCTGTACAATATGTTTCTAATCCACTTCTTAATTGTGTGGAATCCTTTTAAGCAATTTAAATTGTGATTGTTTTCCTTCTTGTAGCCACTAAGAGACAGTTAACTTGCACATAGTTTATTAAGTGTGGTCTTAAAAGCAGTGATTAATTAACAATTATTGAGAGCTTAGCTGGAAATATTTATACAGACTGACTTAAGACAAAAGAACTTTCAGTGTGAATATTTTCCTGTTCTAAATGAGATTAGGCTTGTTATAAGAACAAAAAGGGGAGAAGGGGAAATGCTCAGTTGTATGCCTTTTGTGCTGACAACTTGCTGGAGCTTTGCAGCAAAGTGGAGTCTTCACCTTGTTTGTTGTCTTGAGCTTCAGGGCAACATTTATTATTATTGGCTAGGGAGAGCCAAGGCTGCTGTTTTTGCCCAAAGAAGACAGAAATTTTTTTAGGCTCTGTTGTTATAAAGCTACACAAGTGTAGTTATAGTTCACCTCAATGCCTTGTTTCTTGAAAACTTCATTTTAAGGGGTACGCGTACCTGGCTCTACACAAAAATTTTATGGAAGCAGCAGAAATTTTGATGCAGCATTTGTTGATTGTGTTGCAATGAATAGAAAACTGAAACCATGTTCTGCAAATTACCTGCTGTGTGATGTCTTTATGTTCTTAATGGTCTTCTCTTCAAAAGTCCTCTTACAGTATTGCTTCAGTTGGAAGGAACAAATAGACTATTTATTAAGTGTGCAGTCAGCAGCATTTCAGCTAATAATGAATAAGTGCTTACAATAATCTATCAACAGTAAAGGATTTTTTGGAGTCATGTATGATCTTCCTGTCTGCTCCCTGGAGTCCAAAATATTTATTGCTTGGAAACAAAGACCCTTAGAGTCAAAGGTAAGCAATGGCATGCTGAAAGAGCAAGAGCATGCCTGTAAACAGGAATATGGTGGAGAGTTAATAATGCACCTCCAGAAGGGCCCACTGTGCATTCAGTCTTCTTTTCCCACCCCATCCCTTCTTCTAAGCTAGGAGGCAGTTCCCTCTGGCCACGTTCATAAACAGTGAGTTCATGCATAATCAAATATTTTACACGCATTCATTAATGCACAAGGAGCGCGATACTCTTACATATTTGTTTTCACCAAATAAATAGCATTTGGTTCTACAGTTCAAGTGTATTGTTAATTACTGTGGGTAGATTCAGCATTCTGTGAGGTTGGACCCTTAAATGGTGCTTGGGTGAAAACTGTTCTTAAACACATAAAGCCCTTATGCCAGCATAGCCCATCCATGTAGTAGAGCCGTGGTCATTGAGAGAGTGGCCTCTTTCATGTTGTACTTCTTCAGGTGTGAGAGAGATCGTGGATGGGAGTATCTAAGAAAATAACAGAAATTAAAAATGAAATTGGTCTGTTTTCCATCAACTTCATGAGCATGTCATGGTTTAGGAGTAGTGTTCTCCAATTTAGTAGGCCTGCTGAAACGGTGCTGTTGCTCCCTGAGCCTCCTCCTCCCACTGAAAGCACAAAGGTAAAGATCATGGGTTGAGGTAAGAACAATTTACTGGAAACAGCAATGAGATGTGAAAACAAACAGTAACGGCAACAATATTAATAACAAAGGTATGATACAAGGAAATGATTTACATGTAAAATAAAACAAAAATAGACCATTTTCCCCATCACACTTTTTCCTCATGGAGGGAACACCCTTCTCCCTCGGAGTGAGAGTCCCTTACTCCTGCCCCTGACCATGACTGTGAGGTGGTATCAAATAACATCCCAGCCTTAGCCATGCTTCCCTCCTGGCCGCTGCAAAAATTAACCCTGTCCTGGCCAAAACTAGGACAGAGCAAGAGCTAGCAATTTTTACAGTGCAGTGAAACTGCAGCCAACTCGAAAAATCCAAATTTTGTTTTACTTTGAGTTGCCTACAGATAAATTCTTTAAAGCTAAAAAGAATTCACCTTGATGAGTGAAGAGTATTAGAATGGCTCATAATGCAAGGATGAATGAAATTTGATAGAGTTTCATTGTGATTTTTGGCACTTGTGCAGAGTTTCAAATAGGCATTGTGAAGGAGGAGAAAGAAAATTGGGTGTTTTGTGGTTTTTTATAATGTATTCCTTCTGGTATTTGAAATATTAATTTCTTTCAGGTATGTTTGATTAAAACAATTTTACAGTCACCACTGACAACACTGTGAGATTATCTGCCTTGCACACCTAAATAAAAGTGAAATCAGTGCTGCTGTTGAAAATGTGCTTGTCAAACCTGACAAGAAGGAGATGTCATGTTAGCTAAAGAGATCAGAATGTATAATCAAGAACAGTCTAATCACTTAGCTTGTGGGGGAGAAGAAACTAAAAACCCAGAACCACATCTGAAGTTCAGATTTCACAAAACTTAACTTAGGTTTTCATTTTCCAGAAACAGAACAATGTGTGCAGCTGCGTGCGATTTACTGTCTGCAGTCTATTTGCCCCCAAATTATTTTGCTATTATTATAATAATAATTTTAATTATCATAAAAATTTATTACTTGAAGGACTGTGGAGAATTCTGTGGTCTTTATAAATGAAGTGACCTTTTGTGGTTTTAGTATTTCCTCTTTACTTTTGCAAGCCAGTTTTCTTCAGTGACAGTAATTCTGTTCATTCTGTGTTTAATCAGTATCTGAGGTGCTTGTTGAGGATGCTTTAAACTTTGAAAGTAGCTGGTCATATTTTAGTTACGACTAAATTCGTATTTTTGAGCCTGGAAGGAAAATTTAAGGAAACATTTTTTTTAAGGAAGATCACACTTTCATTACAGCTTATAATACAGGTGGAATTAAAACTTTTGAACACATGCTGCACCGAATTTCTATAAAGAAGTTCACCTTTGTAGACTTGTATCTGTATTCTAACCAAATTTTTTACATGATTCCACACATGTATGTGTGTATCTAAACACTTACAAGGGCAATTGTCTGCTTTCTTTTGCTGGTTTAGAGGAAGATGTGCAAAAAAAACAAAGGACCTGCTTCAGAGGAAGCAACTTCCATGCTGCAACTGCCTTCCATAGCAGCAACTCCCTTTCTTCTGTTAGCATACATTCTACAGGAGTACATACAAAGGAATACATGTATTCCTAGAGGAATACATGGAGGAATGTGTCATCTAAATTTAGAATGTCAAAAATTATCTCTGCTAATTAATGACTTCGCACATTTGCTCTCCCACTGAAAGTCTGCAACAACTCATTCTGCCCTTCTGCCTTTTCTCTCCCACTTTCAGCATTTTTCCAGATGTTTGTTCATGTGGACAGCTTTTAAGCCTGCATGAAACATTAGGAAACAATGACATCTATGAAAAATGAAACTGAAATCATTAACAGGAGCAGTTTGCCTTCACTGCTCAGTCATTTAATCCTATAAATACTGGCATTATGGACTAGATTAGCTCAGTGAAAAAGAAATGCCACTCAATCTATTTTCAGTGTAAGAACTCACCATCCTCTGCATTATTGAGAAACTAGCCCTTTGTGATAACAGATGTCCTGTTTTACCAGGCAGTCAAAGATGATGTGATGCAGAGAAGTATCAAGGGGGCAAGGTACTAGTAACAGTTTTTTTGACTTTACAATAAATGTCACTCTGATGCTTAGACTATGTGGTTCAAGTTGTTTACTGACCTTTTATATGAAATAATTCAACAAGAAGGCACTCTGAACAAGTCATTTATAGGTGTGTCTCCTTTGTGTTAGCTGCCTTGTGCTATAGCTGTGCCTTCTGTTGCTTATGGCATTTCTGAATAGGGAAGCACAGTGATATAGCTGAAAGATTACTCTTGATTCACTCTCTGATTAAACAACTAAATTACTTTTAAGTTTTAAAAATGATTACTGCATATTTTGACTAACTTTGTTTTCAAAGATTGGTGTCTCAACTGAGTGTCAGCTGAGTGAGGAAATGAGAAACATTATTATACTAAACAACCACTAGGGCATTGGCCTGCAGTTGATCATTTTTCAGAGATCAGGAAGGAATTTTTCTTAAGTGTAAAGAGTTATCATGCTGTAAAGTGTCCTATAAACTGTTCCTTATGCTTGACCTCAGGCCATAAAAGGTCAGGTATGCACTGACATCTTTTCTCACAGTTGACTAAAAAGGTTTTTGATGACCTACAGACATCCTATCTCCTTTCCTGAGAATCCTCCTCCTCTGACTTCAGCCTTCCAAGATTTTGCAAGTTATTATTAGTGACCCAAGTGTTGTCTTAACCCTGCTTTCCTTATTCATTAGTGAAGACAAGCATCCAATCCATCACAGCACTTGCATGCCTGTAAGAATAATTCAGTATCTTTCAATTGTAAGAATAATTCAGTGTCTTTAAATTCTTTGGATTTTCTAAAAGGACACTGAAGCCCTCTTCATCAGTGTCTGCACAACTGACAGACTTTCCTGCTGTGCAGAGCAGGCTGTGATGAAGACTGAGGACTCAAGCTCAGAATGACCACAATTTCACATATATTGCATTTGAAAATGTGCTGGCCTAGATGACAGATGTTGCTGTTCTTGTGTGGTTAATACAGGTTTGTCTAAGCTTTAGCTACATTATGAAAACCCTCAGAGGCACTTATTTTCTTATTTTTCTTGGCTGGAGGAAAGGTAACACTACAGAATGTTATAGAACTTGGTCTTACAGCTTCAGTGATCTGCTCAGTTCACTCAAAGTTTCATTTATTAAGAAGAGAAGACAAGAAAAATTTCTGAAGGATTTCTGTCTCGCCTTAAAGGGGAGTATAAGCCATCTTTTATAGGGTGTGACACAATAGTTGATTCCAATATATACATCTTCAGTTGACTTCCTTCTTTAAACTAGGAAATGTAATTACTGCCTATATAGGTAAAACTTACTTCTGTGATATTTTTATAGGATGCCTTAAACTTCTAATTTTGGGTGAACTTAAAAGGTTAGGAGAAAAAACAATTCAGAGTCAGGAAGTAGAAATAGACTCAAAATAATTCAGATTATCTATCTTCTAATGATTAATTTACATACAATACTGGGATGTTGGATGGTGGCAGTATGTTTCTGTAATGCAATAGGAGCCTTCAGATGGGTATTGACCACTGAAAAATTGGAAGAAAAATATGGTCATGATGTACCAATTAGTCTTGTACTTTACACTTCCTTGCCAGAGACACTAAATTCTGAAACAAATCTTTCTGAAACAACATTGAAGTCAAATGATTTAAGCTCCTGGTGACTAATACTGGAGGTGTCCTATGTGAAAATGGTCAGCAGAGAGGTGGAAAAACAATTCTACTGTTAGTAGAACTTTGGACAGCTTTAGGGTCTGCAAGCTCCACCAGTTTCTTGAACCTGTGAGATGAACTTATAATTTGCTTTTGGCTTTTAGCATCGACTTTTTTTCACTACTTGGCAGGCAAAGCCAGGAGAGAAGTCTTCATTTAATCGAGGATAAAATTCACTTATTCATTATATGGAATAAAACCACAGTGTGCATGAAGACTCAGATGGAGATTTTCATAAAGTAATGAAATTTTATATAAGGTGTTTGAGTATTTGTTGAGGCACAATATGTTAAGGTAGTTTTCACAAGATTTAAAAATAATCTTGCAGACCTGTAAAGCTATTTTGTGGTTTTAGAACTTTTGGCTTGATTCACTGTATCATAACTGATGTAATGAAAGAAAACAGAATAAGATGCTTTTAAAAATACACAGAATATTTGGAATATTTTTCAGTATTTAAACTGGTTTATAGTTGCAGAAATCCAGGCTTCTGGGCACAATTTGGATTTTAGTGTCTGCTACAATCTTTCAGTTGTATGGCATTACTGGAAATAATTTTTCCTTACTGCTGGATGCATTCCTTTCTTTCTTTCCAAATAACTTGAATCTTCACACTATCAGTTTTCTTTTTTGAAGTTACTCATTCAGCAGGTTTTTACTTTCTGTAAATCACACTAGGTGATTATGAAACTTTGCTCTTATTCATCTTACTAGGAGGTCATTTTAGAACTGTATTGGTCCATAATGTTCAATAACCATTCTGTGTCCCATGGGGGTTATCTTCTATAACTACAGCAGCGTTGTAGAATTTATGATAATGTTGGCATATTTCAAGTAAGCCTGTTACTTCTGATTAAAATTAGTGTTAGTTGTAGATTTAGGGCTAGCCAGACTGCATTGTAAGAGTTTGACCTTAAGTAAAGCAGTAACAACTGTCTCATTACCAAATTGCAGTTGCTGCCTAGGCAAGAAAGCAGCAGTAATAAATTCACATCTTTCTTGAGCTATTCTTTTATAAACTGGGGACTGTGACTGAGCTAAACCTTGCACATGTTTAATTTTGGATGTCATGGTTCGTGCCATTGACTTCAGTGATCAAAGTAGGAAAGGCCCTTCTAGTTTCTGAGTACGAAAGGACCTAAAAATGCACAGTTGGCATTTACTCCAAAGCTCTCCTGTTCCTGAAAATTTTGCTGGAGGATTTCAGAAACTTAGAAAACATTAGGGTGACCTAAATTAGTGTCTAATCCTTCTATATTATGCACACTTCAGCTGTGAGATTTTAATGTAAGTTACTGTTTCTAACACTGGGATGCCGCCTGTGAATTTTAAGAGGTCCTGTAGACGTTTTGTTAAAAAACTAGGCTCTCTTTCTTGAATTTCTGGCTAGCACTGCTTTTCCTCCTTTTCCCTCCTCCAGAGGTTATCATCTGAGTGCTGTCAGACTTTTCCAACACACTAAGTTCATGTTTTTTGTAAACACACTATCCTTTTTATCATTTAATGTCATGATGCTGGTCTTCTGTCACCTGTGCAGTAACCCCTCTGCATGTGCAATGCCAAATAAACACACGATTTTAAAACCCAGCCTTCACTAACAGCCTTAGTTGTGGTATCCTCCTCTCACTCTTGTTTACATGTCTTCTTTTGCTTCTTTTTGTGTGGCATGTTAGTAATGGGGTATGGTAAAGTGATGCTGTATATTTATTTACAGAAGTACAGGAATGTGAATGTTTGATTAAAATTATGGGCTTCTCCTGAAAAATTTTAAAAATCTAAAATAATTCCCCCTTTTAAAAATGGAGATGTCCAAGAATAAGTTTTTGACATTATACTACACATAAAGCTATGATAAATACTTCAATTTCTTGCTCAGTTTTATGAAACCACTCTGGTTTCTGTTTTTTGCAGGGATTTATTTGTGGCAGCTTAAAGGTTTGATGGAATGATATTATCAAACTGTCATGTACATGATTGAGGATGAGAGCTATGTGTAGGAGCTCTATGACTGAGAAACTCGTAATGAGCAAATTAGTTACACTTTGCATCTGGCACTTCACCAAGGCTTAGCAATTACCCATGTCATCCAAATGTATTTTCATTTAAATACAAAAGCTTTCTGTGACATCAGTGACAGGCTTCTAAACCATGGTTTTATAAACAGTGTCCATTTAAACAAAGTCAGCTTCAGTAGTGTTACTGTGTTTCAGTGTTGCTAAAGATCATCTTCGTTTTTCAAGCTGCGCAGCAAAGATAAATAAATCGGATGAAAGGAGAGCCTTAATGATGTGCACAAGGTACTAAAAGCACTTCCAAGAGCTGTTGTTGATGAAAGTAGTGGAAGTAAAGCAGCAGTAAGACAGCATATCTTTCAAGATACATGCAGGAGATGAAATGTCTGTTTTGTTCCAAGGTTACTATTAAGACTTGTTCAACTTGGCAGGGCTGCAAAAGGGTGAATGAGTACTGGCCAGAATCTCAGTGTTAACCTCCAAGGTGTGCAGGGATGCTGGCCATGGGATTATGCCAGCCTGTGCATTGTCTAATCACACAAGCTTGATGGTCCTGTAAGCCTTGGAACAGACTGGGATTTATGTATAGATATTGTCCTGACAAGGAGAATTTCATCATCATAAACTGCCTTAAAAAGACACTGATTTTAAGATAAACCCCTGTAGCTCTTAGTGTTAATGCAGTTATGCTGTGGTTTACATTTAACTTGGGCAAACCTCCCAGCTGTGCCATCCAATGTATTGATGAAAGGCAGGGCATTGATCTGCATTTGTGGTGCCTGCCCACAGTGTACACTGAGGGCATGCAGCAAACATGTAGTTATTTGTGCTGATCTTTCCATCTTTGTTTCCATTGCACTCAGTTTTCTGTTTCAGGGTGACCATCTCTTAACAGCCCAGTTTCTCAGTGGGTATGCAGAGATATAATTCTGTTTTATGCTTCTGTGATTTTTAAACTTTGAAACTTTTATTTATTGCGGGGCAGGATTGTGGGTTCTTGTCACCAGTGATGTTTCATGCTTACTGTCATACTGTGCATAATTATTAAATATGAATTGGGATAACTAATATTTGACCACTGACAAAAATCTTGAGACATGGCATTAATATTTATTCTTCATCCCTCTGTGAGTACCTATACAATATTAATGCTCTTGTGCGAGTTCTGTGACAGACTCACACTTTATTTAATCAGTTGGAAGAACTCATTTTATACAAAACATTTTTGCAGAATTTTTTGACATCCACATTTCCTGGGAATGAAATTCTATAATCACAGCTGGATGTGCACTGTAAAGGGAGCTGAAACAAAAGTGCTTCTTCCTTTGTCTTTCCTCCCCCATTTTTCCACCTGTTTGTAAAAGCTGTCTTTTCTTTTTTTTTCTTTTTTTTTTTTTTTTTTTGTATATGAGCCTCATAATTACCCTTCTGTGTCTGATCAGGGCCTGCAGGAAAGGCTGGCAGCAGGATGCTATTTCCAGGCAGGAGAGGTGGGGAGTCCATCCATGGCTTTGTCTGAGCAGCTGAGAACTTCATCTGAGCCATTGACACCAACCTGTGCCATGGGCAAGGAGAGCACTGAACAAGTGTTGGGGCCAGTATTTATAGACAGCTCTGTAGCAGTCCTGGAGAGGGACAGAGAGGCAGTGTGAGAAAAATCTTGGCTGAAATGAAGGCAATTTTATGTCAGGTTTCTGTTATTGAAGCAACATTAGATAAAACCCCCGTGCCTCCGTCTCCTCTCTGAATCCTAGCAGTCCTGCTTCACATTATGACCAGGTGGAAGCTGGAGATTTGAAACAGGACATTTGAGGGTAAGCAATTGATTTAAGTGTCACTTTTACCTCCAGCATCCCAGCCAGCTCACTGCCCTGCATCAAGAGCTTGGTGTTGGGACTGAAGTGTGACTGCAGCGTGGTGCTGCCTTTATGTAAGGATGTTCTGCATGTGGGGAGTTTGTATACGGTTACAGAGGAGTGTTGTGCAGTTTCTTCATTTAGCAACATGCTTGGAAAGGTCAATCAGCATCAGAAAAGGAATACACACATTCCCACTAGTGAGGATAGCATGGGTCATTTAAAATACTGTCTCATAGTATTTTAAATGACCCATGCTCTAGGTTGTGGCTTAAAGCATCTGTTTCCTGGTGGATAGCTGGTTGTACTTGCATGGCAAGACTGCTGCCCTATGTGCACTGCTTTTAGCAGCACAAAACAAGAAAAAAATTTTGACTCAATCTTCTGTCTTTTGTTGTATTAGCAATCAGTCAATAGTCAGTCTTTCTCTGAGGAGCAGGACAGTAGTTAATGGATGTTCTTACATACTTCAGTTTAAAAAATGAATAATTTTTAAAAAGTGAGGAGTTGAGTGGGTTATTAGGAGAGAAAAATTCCCCTTCCTTTGTGAATTGGTCAAGGTGACATAGAACATGCACCCCTGCAGGATATTCCTTGATAACAGAGGGGAAAAGATTGTTTACAGCAAACTGTTATAACCAAAGTGAAAGAGAGATTCTTCCTCTCCTTCTACCTTCACACAGGCAGCTCCTTGCTTTTGAAAAATGAACCTTTTTCCATTACTCACAGTATCTTTTTCAACATACAGCCTCAAAACATACAGGCTGCTGAGTTCATTAGTCTTCTTTGTTTGCATATTCTAGGGTGTAATTTTAAAAGCCAGGTTACCTAAAAAGGGGATAATTCTTCTAAAACTCTCTCCTGGCAGCAACATGTGAAATCTGTACAATTCAACATTGATGTTTACTATGGTTAGTTCAGAGAAGATTAATGTGTTGCTTAAAGAACACAGCGTTTCCCTGAATGAAATTTATCAGTTGACAGCCCTGGAATTACTTCTTTAAGTTAAGAAAATATAGACTTTGGCACTGGTTGAAGATTTTTGGGGGTGAGTGGGAGGGTGGCTTGCAACTTCAGAGGGTGTTAGACATGTAGTGAATACGTGTTGAAAACAAAAGTCAGTTGAAATAACTTTAAGCTTGAGGCTCAGACTAACAAATAAAAGGAAATGCAAGACAGAGCTCACGTTAGATCCTTAGCTGCACTTGTTAACACCAATGTTTTGCACGCATGGGATGCACAACATAAGCACCTATCCACTCATTTTAAGATTTAGCAAGTAAATGACAAGAACAATGGTGTTTTCCAGTGCAGTCTATACAAGAACCTGTAGAAAACCATGTCTGTATTTAAAGATCATGATGATGATTATTTCCTATGTGTATCACTTAGTTCACATTTTGGCTAGACACTAGAAACATTGAAAAAAATGCATTGGGAAATGCAACAGGGGAGACAGCAATGTACATTAAATGGACAATTAACACTAATAAAACTAATCTGCTGGGAAATCCTATCATTACAGAGCTATTCCAGTACATGGACATTGAAAAAAATATAAAAAGATAAAGAATCAACTGCTTTATAACTAGTGAATTTCATAGAGCACTGTTACCTCTCTTCCAGGTTTATATATAACTGATAAATGCAAGATGAAACCTCCTATTTTTTTCCTCTTCCTTACCTAAATTTATCTGTGCTTCTGTTTGAAGGTTGTATGGATGTTCTTTGTCTAGTACCTTGGCCAAAATACAACTGATAAGGAATAAGAGAAAGTTATTGAAAAGTGACTTAGCATAGTGTATTTGGACACAGCAGATTTATAAGGCATCAGTCCACATCCTCAGAGTTTCAGTGTTGTGACTGTACATCCCTAGATGACCACAGCCTGGACAGGTTTTACTATTATTGTATTTTACTACTACTGCTACTTTTGCTACTCTAGGCATAGAATTGATGCCCCATTGCTGAACCTGCATGGTCCTTACAGGGCATAGTCTCCCCTCCAGTAGCTGAGGTACTCTGTGTGCACATCATTAACCTGGGTAAATTTGTCTTACCTGTTGGCAACAGGTAAAAGAAGGTATCTCATTTAAAACCAGGGACCACAAACTGCAAGTGTGAGCAGTACAATTAGTAAATAAAATAATAATAGTACATCATTTAGTAAAATACTTTGTATTTTGCAAATCAAAGGGACATCCAAGGAAAGATGTGGAGAAAGTGTCAGGACTATAGATATTGCTGCTCCAGGGAAGGGAATAGCCTCTGAGCTGAATTTGACCTTTTCATGAGGATCTTGATATAATCATGTGTGAGCTCTGTAGGTATTTTTTGTTCTTTGTGATGGAGTTTTCTTGACCCTTCCTAAGCCCCACAGAGAGATGCTTTAATGGCATGTTAACCTACTGATCAGTGAACTCTGTGCTAATGGGTCACGCTGGAGGCAGAGATTTTCTCTCTGATTGCTGGGATTATCCATGGAAAGTCCAATTACCTGCTGGGGCTGGGGTGAGAAAAGTCACACGCTGCCTCTTTAGCATTGTGTCTGCAGGAGTTGGAACAGCATTGGGTGTTGCAGGGGTAATGTTGGGCCTTTTTGACTGTCGGGGACATGCCTGGGAGGGCTGTCAGTGCTTACCTGCTAGGATGGGAGGAACTCCCAGGGTCAGTGGCGCTGTCTTCCAGAGGTTTTAAAAGGCAGATGGCTAGGAAGGCTTCGTGGGAAAGGACAGTGGGTTGAACACTTTTTATTATGCCCCTTTCCCCCATTAGTAATTGGAGCAGGAACACAGACATAAAAATACATTTGTGGCCACGGCTGTGTTTCTTTGCAACCTTGTTGTGTTTGGGGTTGGATGTGGCTTATCTTTGGTTTTTTGAATGTCAAAAGCCAGCCTTCCCCTTTTTAAGTCTTTTTGAATCTTGAAAGTCATTGTACAATTTCCAGGGATGGTATAAAGCAGGATGCTTGCTTTCATGTCGTGCTGCCTTGCCATTTATTTTGCTCTCGCATTCTTTTTGAGCACATATGTGGGTTGTGAAGGGTTCAGGTCTAAGCTCATGAGTTTGTCTGACTCAGGTCAGGGATGTGGGGCTTCATTTCCCATGCTGTACCTGAGCGCCTCAAGCCTCTCCACCTGTGCCTATGTCTCTTTGTTTGTATGCTGAGATGCTTATTGAACTGTGGATTCAGAGCTGGCTCTCCCATAGTGGAAGTGACATGTCTAATATCTGGGCTATAGGCTCATTCTGTTATTTGTTATCTGTCTTAAGAAATACTAATTTCCATGAGGAAATTCTACAATTGAGAGCAGGGTATTGGGTATTTTTTTTTCCCTCAATGATTTTTGAGGAAATCTTTTGGAAATATTTTGGTTTCAAGAGACTGAAGAATAAAACCTATGTTTGGTGTTGGGGGGGATGTTTGTTTGTTTTTTGTTTGTTTTTTAATATTCCCTTCCATTTAGACATCATCTGGGGCAAAGTCTTTCCTAGTAATAAACATAGAAGTATATGTTTCCATCTTGAAGCTGATATCCTCTGCACTGTTTAGTCCTTTTTTAAATATCTGTGTCCCCATGCAGAAATGGGAAAATAGGCAAAAGTTTACTTTTTATGCCAGTGTTCCTTAGTTGCGATATTTTTCAGTGTCAGAAGAGCGGCATCTTCCATTTTTTCATTACCATAGCTTGCTGATGATGACTTTGGGAGCTCTTCATGTTTTGTAATAAACTTAAGAGCAAATTAACAAAAGCAAAAATATGCTGATGCAACCAAGGAAACAATTTATGTTTTGGGATTTAGTGCTTTTTCCCTCTTTAAGAGAGCTCCTCTTTGGCTCCCATGTCTCACGCAAGTGATTTTGTGTTCTCTATTATTTACCACCTTTAAATTTATGAATAGCCATGTTATTTTCCTGACCAGAAAAACCTTTCCAATCAGAACATTTGAACCCTGCCTGCAGGTGCCCTACACAGCAATGTTATTGGCACACTGCCGTGAATTTTTAAAAACTGAGCTGGCATAGGAATTTATTCCTTGGATGAGTAATGAATATTGGATTTTTCAGTTTGATTTGTGTTTGCAAATCACTACCAACTGCTGCTTAGTATTAGAATTTCACCTGTCACTGAGAAGAACTTGGTTTAAGTGGTTACATCGACAACGTTCTGTATTGGTACCATGAGAGTATTTAACATCCAAGGGGAACACTGCTTAGCCTGAAGGCAGGTGCACATTTAATATCAGGTACATTTACAGAACACTGTATTTGTGGGCACTAACTCCCTTGATCACTGACCTTTATCTTTTTCTCTGCACAGAGGAAGTCCACTCTTATTTGAGCAAGACTTAGCTGCTTAGCCGGCGCTCATTTAGGCAAACCAAGAATGCAGAGAATTATGTGTGGTTGCTCGTTAACACTGGTTTAGAAACAGAATTTGCAGTGTGAACAGTCCTTTCAAGTTTATCCTAGTCTTTGACATGATATGAGAGTACTTAGAGCCTAAGAAAACTCAAGTTTTCATGCCATTTAAAAATTCTTTTTTGTGTGTATGCTGCTGCTGCTTCTTCTATTTTTTTTGAACTTTTTAATATTTGTGTGAAAAAAAGAGATAATGCTATTGCCAGCACTTCTCTGTGATTCGTAGTTAAGACTACTGAATACTGGTAGTCCCAGACACCTCTTAAAATCTGATCTACATTGCCATTCTCATACTTTAGGAGTTACAAATGCACAGAACCTCCTTGACTATACAGAAAGAAGGATTTGGGAAAAGAGATGGAGCTTTTAATATGTTTTTTAGTTAAGATGTTGTCTTTCACGTTGAAAAATAGAGGCAGACTTTAACATGGATGCAAAATAAAGAGAGTGGCCATGAAGAGGAAGGACCAGGCGACTACTGTGTTCTAAAGTGCAAATTGAAAGTCTTCAGCCAGTTGTTCCTATGTCAAACTGGCACTCAAGAATGCATTTCTTGCAGTGGAGAACCTGATACTCTGATTTTTCTTTATCCTTGTGGCTTACATTGTTATTTGGCCCACAGACTATATGTTTGAAATCTCTCACTTAAGGTCAGAATACCCTTTACTTAAACTTTGCACTATGTGCCAGGGCACTGGAGTGGGACCATGGTTTCTATAAAAATTGAAATAAGCCAGTGAATCATAGTTATTTACTGTATTTCACTCCACCTCAGAAAGAATAAGTATAAAGTGTGATTTTTAATTAACAAGCGCATTGTCCTAGTGCTTTGACTTGGAAAATTGGATATCAGTATCTAGAGAGTTTAGCAGACCATTCATTTCTCCCTCCAAGAAATAAATAGTATGCTTCAGCTTCCCAGGAATGTTTTTCTGCTTACTTTTAGCAGCATAGGTACATATGAAGTATTAATAATGAAGGCAAAATAAATGAAGAGTGATAATTGAATAAAACTATGCTATTTGCAAAGCAAAACAAAAACCTCAACCCTTTCCAACACTGCATCTCCTTCATTTCATCACTACAGTGGCTCATGATGACATCCACTAAGAGTCTTGCCTACTAACCTTGAAATGTATCTTTGTGTTTATTGTCAGGGCCATGCTGGCAAATTGAGCTTGACAATGAGATGGTGAAGGCAGGGGGAAGCAGGGTGACCTGGGACACACAGTTCTGCTAAAACCTTTCAAGGTCTGTAGAGTGCCTTTTCCTTTCCAACGAATCAAATTACCAACTGGGCAGCTCCTTCACTTAGCTAATCATTAATGTGGGACCCGTGAATTATGGAGCTTGTAACCCTTTCTCTTGCTAATTAATTTTTTGTGTGTGCTAAAATACTCTTTCTCCTGGTGCTGGGAGAGCCTTTAGCAGGGGCGAGCGCACTGAACCTGCTCTGGGCTGTCCCAGAGCTGGGTTCCCCAGCTTGCACCTGGAGCACTGCTGTTGCCTGGGCTCAGAGGAAACCAATTCTGCTGGCACCTGCTCGTGGCCAGCAATCCTGGGAGCAGTCTGTGGTGGGTGCACTTGGTGGGCAGCTCGTATCAAGAAGCCTTTCAGCTGCCTCAGCGTCCTGGTGCCTGCAGAGGTGAGTGTGCGAGGTGAGATTCTAAGCTGTGTCCTTCACTTGGGATGATTCTCAATTAGAATTACTCCTCCCTCCTTGTGCTGAAAAGTGCAGGTTTTAGAAGTCTGATGCATGTGTTGTGTTGCAGTTCTGGTTGCTTAAGTAGATCTGCGGCCTTCAGCTATCTAGTGCCAGTTAGAGTGAGGCCAGCTTAAATTTCAGCTGAAGTTGGTCTCTATTCCTTCTTCACACTGCTTATCTCCCCCACACATTGTGCACAAGGTCACCGTGGGTTTGAGAGGAGCTTTTACATCATGTTTTCTGAGCATAACAGGATGAATTTGAAAGGGTTATCCTTGCATATATGGTATAAGGATTTGGCTTTCTTTTATACCAGTTAGGAAAAAAAAATGTTTCTTACTTCCTTGTAGTAGCACAGGCATTAAATGGCAGGTGCTGACTCCATTTCTGAAGCCACCAAGACCAGCTGTGAATCTTTCACAAGGCAGAGAGTTTTTCTGCAGCTCTTTTCAACATTTTGAGGGAGGGAAATCTCATACCCGCTTGATGTGACTGGAAAAGGATTCTATTTCAAATACTGACACTTCCCCAGTTTTCAACAAGTCCAGCTAGGATGGTGTGCAGTAAGGGATTTGTTTGTGAAGTGCATATACGGTCAGAAAATGACTCTGTACAAATGCTGTTAGCTTTCTTCACAGATCCAAAATCCATCTTCCAAAATACTTCTGCTTTCCATAGTGTGAAAATAAATGGCGATGACTTTTTACTTTTATCAGCTCTATAGCGGTGTGAGAAAATGAGCTGGATTTTACTCTGGTTTGTTGATTGTCAACAGAAGTGTTAATTGCTTTCAAATGTGAGCCAGAAGCATGCAGCATGGCTTCAGGTGTGATTTGTAAAGCAGGCTGTTGGAAGAAAAAGGTTTGTTGTTTTGTTTGGTTTTAGCTTGTAGATTAAGAAAATGTATTTTGTAAGACAAATAGTGATTTTTCATTGCATCCCTTCAGTCAAACCACTTCTCATCCTATACTTGCACTACCAGGTCTTATTTCTCTCATGGAGTTTTTTTAATCTTTCTGGCAGTTATCAGCATCCTTACTTTTTCTACCCACAGAGCCTTTTAGAATAAGGTAATATCTGAACTTAGGTAGCAATGTGCATCCTGAGAAGATATTGAAAGTCTCCATTAATGTGTCTTTCCTGAGGCAAACAGCAACATCCATGTTTTTAAAATGAAAGCTGAGAGTGTGCTAAGTAACTTATTCTAAGCATATAAGGAATTGGTACCATTTAATCTCAGAGTAAGTGACTTGAGCATGTAATTAACTTTCAGCTAGAAGGATATGAATGATTGGAAATTAATTATAAAAAGAAACATGAACTGTAGTGTTGTTACTCCACCTGCACTGAGTAAGTACTTTATAAAACGTGCTGGGGAGGAGGGACTGACTCTTGGTCCTGAGACTGGGCTACACATCTAGGAGATGTCTCAATAATATAACATTGAAATAAGCAGTCTTTGCCAAGAGCCATCTGCCTAGCTCTCTTACTTGAATGAAGTAAAAATTGCTATCTCTTTTCAGTGCAGTTTTTCCATGAAATGCAGGGCATGATGTAAATGACAGAGAGGTTTGCTTCTAGGAGAGAATCCACTGAAGTCAGCTGTAAAACAAACAGCAAGACAGCAAATCAAGGGATGAGTGTTCATGATGCAATTCAGTGTGAAGAAGCCACTGAAACCCTTGGTTGATTTCCATGAGCAGTGATTTAATTCAAAATGATGCAAGACATATCATGCCTTTGTGTTTTTTAACAGACTTTTTCTTATCGAAGCTACTTAGAAAGATGAATGGTTAAAAAAAATAAGCTCTGTTTTCTATTAAAATGAGGAATGAATTTAGAATGCAATTGAAATCAGGCTTGACAGCAAATCATGATGTGGACATAACTTTGAGAACTTCATCTAAATAATCCTGATGATGATGCGTGTGCATGATCCAGTTCATTAATGGCAAAAAAGGGGAGATTTTACCATGAGGTAAAATTGTTAAACCATGTTTGGTATTCATCTATAATCTATTGTTAACGTGTATGCCCAGCTAGAGAATACTGTATGCATGGTCATGGCATATTGAAAAAAATCAGCATCTGAACATGAAAGCTGTTTTATGCCTTCTTCTAAGCTGAAGCATAGCCACAGACAAAAAATACAAATGCTGGAAATCTTCCACAAAGGAAAGGAAAAAAAATTGTAATGAGACTAATCAAGTTAGTTAATCTAAATAATAATGAATGTCAACATCAGTGAAAGTTCATGCTTATTAAAAATAAATAAATGCACTCAAGTACATGCTATGTGAAAATATTATGTATTTGCTCACAGATATATTTCTCTTTGCCAAGGAGAGATTCTACTCCATAGGAAAGGAGATAGAGAAATCATGTTGTTTGGACGATTTTGGTGGCATTGGTCATGGATAGGAGGAGGATATTATTCCATATTAGTATGACTAGAAAAATTTGAGGCCCTGGTGGCTAGCTTTAAATACTGATTTGCACAGGTCCTCAAAAGATTTATGAGAAATACTTACATTTCAGTTGTTGACAGTATCCTGCTTGTCTTATTTATTGGCCCTGTCATCTCCATGCTTTTGGAAAAATCACCTCTAATTGTTCTGAATAATTGCAGCAACACCTGCTGGCAAGCCCAGACCTGATATACTGGAAGCTTTCCCGCTGTTGACGTCAGCCAACAAACCATTTGTGTCTTTAGCAGATGTTTTTCATTTCTTTTTCACATGGGATTTACTTAGATCTATTCTCTTCCTCCAGTAAAGGCCAGCCACCTCTTTCACACTGTTTACCATCACAAACTATATTGACTGGGTTACTGGCACCAAACTTATTTTATTTAGCCTCAATGTTGGTGTATTTTGTGTTTTATGAATTCACTTCTCCCCTCTTCTTCTATTTTTCAGAAGTTTCACATTTCATATTTTTAGCCTTGTAATTTAATCAAAAAAGTCCTCTACACTGTCTGCCTTTATACTTTAGGACTGTGACAATCTGATGGTGTTGGTTGTTTTCTGGTCTTACTCTATTACCATCTTGAGACAGTGACTTTGGGTTCCACTTGCTTTTAATACCTAGAGTGGTTTGTTTTTGACTTGCTTACAGTCTGTATAATTTTGCAAATTTCTGATTGCTTCCTCACCGTTCCTTTCAGGGTTGTTTTTTTTTTTTAAATTATTTTTATACTATATGCTACAAAGGCTTTGATTCTCATTGAAAAGCAAAACAAAACCAAGAAAAGAGTAACAAAAAATGAAATATACCCAGATGAATGGCAAAGAGTACAATGGAAAAGAGTAACACCACCCCACCACCCCCCAAATAAACGTGGCTCATAATATGTACTTTAAATCTTTCTGTTCTTGATGTTCTTCTGTGACATCTAAGTACGAACAAATAATATCGGTTTCTTTTGACAAGATAGATCTGGATAAGTTAAAAAATTCGCTTTATGTGGGACTTTATAAGTTGAACTTTCTGGTTCAGTGTTCTTTGGTAGGGTAGTTACCTAAGAACAGTGTGTGTTGTTAACAAATGGATATTTTGTCGGTGTACAACATACAATTCAAACATTCAAAGTGTTCCAAAGGTTTCAAGCTGGACTGTGATATACAGCAGCAACCTCTTCCCTCTCTCTTTCCCTCCTTTGCAAAAAAATTGCTCCCCCTTCTAAAAAATGTGCTAACAAGAAGACTTCAGCTATCACAGAATCCCCGAGGGGCCAAGCAAGCCATACTGCTTTATAAAATGGCGTGCATTTTCTCTGTCTTTCTGCAGTAAAAGAAGAGCACTAAAAGCAGTGAACTGTTCTTCAGTCACAGCTTTTGCTGGACACTTTTATAAAATGCAAATCTACAAAGTTGCTGACGTGGGCTCTCAATTCCCTATCACTGAACCTTCTGCTGTCAGCAGGGCTGACAAAATCTCTCTACAATCTTTCAAGGTATTAACCTTACATACCCAGTGCCAGAAATGCTTCTGGCCTCTTTCACCTAGGCCAGTTATTACCATTTTGTGCCATATTGCAGATATTCTTTCTCTTAATGAAAAACCTATTAAATGTGTTATTTTTCATCCAGGAGAGTTTTGTGAGTCAGATGAGTTTTGTACATTTTTTTTTTTTAATAGGATGTTTGTCTTCTGTCTTGGAATAAGCAGAGAGGTGGATAAGTAAATGAAGGTATTTCAGTGGCCCAAACTATACTACTAAATCTTAAATGCATATGCTCTACCAGCTTTCATACTGTATAACAGGCTTCCTCCTATTCTGCCTATTATCCTTAATTGTCCTAAGCTGACAGTTCTGTCCTGTGGCTTTGGAAGCTTTGTGTGGCTGTTTCTTGACTCAAATTGCAAGTAAATTCCATCTTGCCACTTCTGTTATCTCAGGTCTCATCCTAATCAAGAGTTAAAATTCCCTGCACATGCTGCTCTATACTGATATATTCCTTAATATGGTATTGTTTCAGTATCTACACTATTAGTTTGTATTAGCTACAATGAAAGCTGTAAATTCTACACTTCTCCCTCATCACTTGTTCCTCAGTGGTAAGTCACCAAGATGTTTGCGTTGATACAATTAACAGTTTACAGCCATTCTTTCTTTTGGAATAATCATCTCCAGGCTCCAATTTGTGCCGTACATGGCCATCTATGTGGGCTTTTGTACCCATTCCAACCACCTGGGTCCCATTACTCCCATTTGGTTCTCATTGCACTGACTTCCTGTCTGTATTATGGAATTTATTTTAATTTTTGAACATTTAACATAAACGGTTTTGTATGGTCTGCATATGAAAAAAAAAAAAAAATAAAATTACCACCCCATGGTCTAAAAGTATAATTTAATTTCTGCATATTCTTTCTTACTTGTTGTAATATCAGTCTATAGGAAGACAGTATCAAAGTGTAAGAATGTCTCTTGACAGAGTTTCTCCACAGAGCAAAGAATGTTTTTAAAATACCAGTTTTTAAAATCCCCATAAGTATTTTTACAGAGTCATAGAAAAATGCTGAAAAGAGGTCTCCCAGGGTCATCTGGCTGTATCCCAAGGCAGGATCCTCACATACTTAAGCCACTCTAAAGAGACAGTTTTCTGGCCTTTTGTTAAGTGGATATTATGTCAAATTTACTGGTGTCTCTAGACCACATGGTATGCCACAAGAATTTTTTGTTGTGCAGTGATACCTGATGCTGAGGCTGATTTGCTATTCTCTTTCTCACTGGGGCTTTATGGGATGCTTTTTTCATTTCCTTAAGCTTTTATTTTCATTTTCAAAGCATATATATATATGTTTATATACGTCTATATATGGATATAAAAGATATTAGAGGATCTTTCATAGTTTGAGTGTTTGCATCATACTGCCCTTCTGAGATTCATGGCAGGTAGACTATTAAAGGCACAGCTTTTTACTTGTAATCAAGGATGGCGCTATGCAAAAACATGTAAAGAGCCTTAGACCTTTCTGCATGAATTCATGAAGACAGAGGAGGATTTGGACAAGGGAGTAAGGGTCTTTTTGTTTCCAACTATTTAGAATTTTTTATTGCATTTTAGTCCTGCAGGTGAACAGAATCTACCTCCTGTGGCAAAGCAGGAGGCAAATGTCATCAGTGGCTAAGCTCATTTCTCCTTTACCCCCCAGGCTAATGCCTTCTGCCCCAGCCTCACTGGTATTTTCTTTCCCTGATGCCAGAACCTACACATCATATGCATTAAATAATCTGGGCATAGGCCATCCAGTCCAAATTGGGGATTTTGTATTGCAGTCATGGATGTCTTTTCCAGGTTCTTTGTCATTGACACAGGAAAATCCACTCAGGAATGGGCAGTTACAGCACCCCAGCAGAAACAGGGCCAAACCCCTGCTCCATGCCAGGTGCCCTGCCATTCCAAACAGCTCTCAGAGTACCTATCTCAGAAAATCATGGAGGGGGACACACAGTGACTAACTCCAGTACTTTTGCTGGGTAAGAAAGCAGCTGAGAGCTAGAAAGGGGGTTCATGTCCACAGTCATGCTATCTAGAGGCAGGTCCTTAAGCTGTTGCCATGTATTTCTTTCTATTATGTGCCTGTTGGGGTCAAGAAAGCAGAGAAGAAATATGGGTCTGTCCTTCCTTAAACTGAAAAGGCTTGTATGTAGAAAGCTATGCCATAAATTCTAGAATTCTGTGAATTTTTAACTTGGTTGGAAGGTGAAAAGACAAAGGCACAGCTGAAAATGCTAGCTGATTAGTCTTGTGTATAAAATCCATTTAAGGGGCAATAGCAAACTTCTGTATAAAAATTAATTAGAACATAGCACAGTCAGTTGAGATCAAAGAGCGTACATTTATTGTGAAATATATGGTTGCTGGAGACAATTCATTTTTAATTTATTAGATTCCATAAATTGTTTTCTGATAGTTAGGAACAGAGATCTATCAAGCTTATTCACATAATGCTGGCTCTGGCAACTAGCTAAGTGAATTATTGTCTTGAAGTATATGCTTACCCTTTAATGGTAGTAGACACAGCAATGAAACTACATGGAAGTAGTGCTAGTGTGTTTTGAGGATTACAAAAGCACTTCTAGCATAGTAGAACAAATTGATACTAGGAAAATAAAACCCCCACACTTTTCCTGTAAGAGTGATAGAGACAGTAAGTGTTGCTTTCACCTCACTGGTGGGATGTCTGGCGTTTTTTTCTGAGATGCGTATTTGAAAAGGTGGACCCTGAGGTGGCTACATCCAAGGGGCTTTCAGGTTCTTGTATTTGTGGATATGAATTTGTGACTACACCCAAGGTGCTTTCAGGTTCTTGAATTTGTGGTGGAATTCTTCTGTGCTGCTGTCTTCTACATTGTCCTTCATTTTTTGCCAGGGACAGAACCACTCTATCCCATTCAGAGCACACCCACGCTTTCACCCACCTGGTTTAACTTTGCCTTCAGATTGCTCACATGGGTAGAGTTTGGCCTCATCCTGCTGCTCCAGCAGCTGCCCCTGGTAAGAGAGATACATAAGGCCTTGATTACCTCTTGCTTCGTTGTTTCATAAACTACTGGAAATATGTGGAAAAAGTCAGGTTTTTTGTTCTCCTTTTTCCTTATTTATTTCTGCTTTCATCCACAATATGATACATGCCGTGTTGAAATCAAGGATGTTGTAAAAATTACAGTGTATATAGAATTAAAACTCCAGTGTCTGGCTGATCAGCTTATAGGCACAGAGACAATAGGAGTATGGGAATGAGAAAAGGAAGGTGAACAGTAGTCTCATGTTTGCAAACCCTTGACTTATTTGCACATTTTGCCTGCTGTTCTTTCAGTGTAACTATTTAGTTTGACCTGTGCTCATTTTAACTCAGTGCAGGTTTGGATTCCTAAAAAAGAATTATTCTCTGCAGCTGTGGAAACGAATCTTATTTTTATGTATTACATAAAAAAGCAACCTTCATGGGTTTTTTTCCCTTTTTCTGCATTATGTTGTAATTAATTTTCAAGTACAACTCTTTATGAATTTTAAAGGTGGTCTGATAAAGCAGAACAAGATATTTTAGATTCAGAAGAATCCTAAAGCATCTGCTCTGTAAAGAGACCTGATGGCAGAAGGATGGAGAGTGCTTGTATATTCTCAGAACTGCATTGAGTGTCCAGTACAGGACATATGTGAAACTCTTCAAGAAAGCAACAGGATATTTTTATTTGAATATTGTTTTGATATCTTGGGTCTTTTTTATGTTGTTAAAATACCCACTGGCAATTTAAATATAATATGCTCGCTCCCCTCTCTTTAATTTACAGAAAGACTGAGATTCTCAAAAAGAAACTGTCTTGGGTATGTCTAGGTGTACACATCTAAATCCTGTGGAAGGTTGAATAGCATCAGACCATTATTTTCTGAAAAAATAAGCTATTGCAAATCAGCAGGCATGAAGCCAAGTTATAATAGAATCATTTATTATAATTTGATGTAGATGGTGGATAGAATGGATAGATTGTAATTGAAGCTAAGTGAATAATTCCAGTAAATAATTTATTCAATGAATTTATCTTGTTTTCCTGCTCAGAGATTGTTTTTACTCCCCCCTCTCCCTTCCCTCCTTACACTTTATAGTTCCTGGGTTTTTTTGTCTAACCAGAAGGGTGAGGGCTCTCTTTGTTTCATTATGTGCTGGGCTGTGATGGTCACTGTGGCAGTGCTGCCATTTCACACCTCTGCATCCCCAGGTGTGCATGGCTGCAACCCCATCCTTGGGGAAGTCTGGTGGGGCTCTGGGTGGGACGTGCCCATCACGGCAACAAGGCTTCCAGAGATGTGGGCAATCCTTCAGGGCAGGAATCAGTTATGAGATGGGCTATGAGCTTCACAGATGGGTAGAACCTCCTCAGCAAAGACCTACTCAAGACAGATAAAAAGGGGCTTTCTAGAGCATGACAATCCAGTTTCACTTGGGCTGTCGACATCTTCAGGTTTTGTGTGTGTGTGTGTGTGTACAGTGCAGGGGAGGTTTGGGTTTGGTTTTCCAGGGCTTCCAGAAGAGAGTAGAAATGTTTGTGCCGTAAAAATTCCTTCCAAGAAAACATCTCCATTCCAAGGAATTTGTTTATTGAGCAGGAGCTGTGCTCCCAAAGCCTTGTGTGGTTTTGTTTCTATTACTGCCTGTGCTAGCATCCTGCTGGTTGGCCAACATGCTGTATCCTCATCCTGCCTTGTTCTGCCCTTTCGTCTAGGTTTTTTCCCTAGCTTTTAAAAGAGTGTTTCTGGGGTTTTGAGCTTTTAATCAAGCTTTCTGTCTCCTCAGCACCCCATCACTTCTTTGTTAGGAGTTTGGACAAAGATTATTAGATGCGTGCACATTCAATAGAATTATTTTTTTCTTGGTTCCCTCAAGGATCTAAGCTAAGTCTTCCAACTTTCATTTAACCTTATATGCAGATTTTTGTAACATTTCATCTCCTTGCTTCGAGTAGTAAAAGTTTCATGTCACAAGGACTAATGTTCCTAATTGATATTTGAAGTAGTACTGACTAAAACAAATTGAGCTATGGACATCTCAGAACTATTCTTATTCCAGACAGGTTGCAAACTTAGGTAGACATCACTTCATCAGGACTATGATGATCACAGATTGTTTAGTGCTCAAGTAAATGAAGCACAGACTGAGACAACATTCCGCAAGGAGCGTGAACTTGTGATGTTTGATTTTGAAGCTCTGAGCCACCAGCCTGGGATATAGAAATTAAATCTTTAATGTAGCAGAACCTATGTATAGTGGTGAACATGTCCTACTGTGGTTTATGGGTTTACCAAGTTCATCCTCACAGTTACTAGGTCTAAAGATTTTAATATTATCATTCTTTCTATATGTTATCTCTTTGCCCATCTTGTTTATGTTTATCATGTTTTAACGCAAAAACCCCCTAGACTACAGAATCTGCTCTTCCATGACCTGTCTCACTTTCTCCCATAGCTCTAAGGCACCACCAGTACCTGTTGAAAAGGGCTTTAATCCTACACTGCATCTTCAGCGCAGGTTTGGAGTGATTTCGCACAAGATCGTTCACCTCCTCTGTGCTGCTGTGGGCCAGACAGCTTGTCATTGAGCAAAACATCAAGTAGCAGGTTTGATTTCTTTGATTTTTTGGAGGCTTGCATTTTTATTTTGAAAACGGTAGAATTGTTTGGTTTTGTATATAATTCATATATTCATAATCCATATATTCTTCAAAGTGATACTATTCCTCTTAACCAATTTCAAAACATTTGACATTAATATTAATTTTTAAAGCAAATTATTTTAATGATAGAATGTATGAACAATAGTTTAATCTGTTCAGCAGTCTGGTGTATTTTTTAATAGATTGCTATATTAATATTGGAGCAAAGACAGTAATTTTTGGTGCTTTTACAGCTGTGAAAACATGCCTATTGCAAAAAGAGACTAAACTGTACCAAAGGGCGCACTGTGCCAGCAATATTTAATACTTCATTGTAGGTCTGCTGTTTTAAACATCTGTCCCTCATTTAGTGTATTTTTAATGCAGAATTTTTAGTGTGGGCAAAAATGTAACTTTTTATAGTAAAATACTTTCTCTGCTACTGAGAAAAAAGTAACTTAGGATTCTATGGCAGAAAGTATTTTTAATGATTTATAGGATTTGGGTCATTGGCCTTCAACTTCCATAAAACAGTAAGTCATTTTTATTGAAACGAACACATTTCTAAGAACATGAATGTGGTTGATAAAGGAAGTTTCGATAAAATAAATATGGAAGCTGGAAAGGGAAAATTACCGTGTAGCACCCTGTACTCTGCTGCACGTTATGAGTAAAAAGGAAATAATTCAGATACTCAGGCTGAGGCAGGTGAGTCCAACTGACTCCTGCAGGAAAAAGGAATAAATAGGAAATGAACTGTGTGTGAAAGGTACTGAGGTTATGGCCACCTGATGTGACTGCCAGTGTTCTGCAGGCATCGTAGAATATTCAGGTTGGAAGGAACCTTGGGAAATCATCTGATCCTAATCCCATCTTCAAATGGTGTGAGATGGGAGTGTTGGAAAGATGCACTGGGGTTTTGCTATGACTGAACAGTCCATCAGCTTGAGAAAGGACTTGCCACTGCTGAGGCTGCACCTCAAATCCTGTGTCCGGTTTTGGGCCCCCTCATGACAAGAAGGACATTGAGGTGCTGGAGTGAGTCCAGAGAAGGGCAGCAGAGCTGGGGAAGGGTCTGAGGCACAAGTCTGATGTGGAGCAGATGAGGGAGCTGGGGGTCATTGGTTTGGAGAAGAGGAGGCTCAAGGGAGACTTTATCACTGTCTACAACTGCCTGAAAGGAGGCTGTAGCCAGGTGGGGGTCCGGCTCTTCTCCCAGGTAACAAGTGATAGGACAAGAGGATACGGCTTCAAGCTGTGCCAGGAGAGGTATAGATTGGATAGACATGAAGAAAAATGTCTTCAGTGATCAGGCACTGGAACAGGCTTGACTGGGTGGTCAAGCACTGGAACAGGCTGCCCAGAGAAATGGTGGAATATACATCCCTGAAAAGTGTTCAAAAATGTGTCGATGTGTTGTTTAGCAACATAGTTCAGTGGTGGCCTTGGCAATCCAGGGTTAATGGCTGGACCCAATGATCTTAGAAGTCTTTTCCAAACTTAATAACTGGCTACAGAAGAGAGCAACATGTGTGCAGTGTAATTCTTCCACACTAGTGTAATTTCCACTATCATATTCCGGAAGAAGACTTAAGTGAGTGAATCTTCACAATTTTTTATGCATGTAAAAATAAGAGTATCCTTGTCCTTACAGAATGTCCTTGTACATTGAAAAAGTCCACACAAAAGCAGAAGAAAACACAGTGGCTATCATGTACTAAATTAAAATACCAAATACATGGCAAGTGCCCATGCTCATCCCATTTGAACATTTGTCGGAATACATCTTAGATTAATTCCTGCCTTTCACAGGTTTGAGACCCCCCCCAACTTATTTTTGAAAAGGACTTACGTTTTCATCTCTAACAGCACAAAAAGGTCTATAGTTTGTTTGTTTATTTGTTTTTCCTGCAGTAATGATGCTTAGACACCAATCAGCTTGTTTAGATGACATTTTCCTAGATCAGCCTGTTGGAATTAGAGAATGTTTTATCCTGCAAGGTGGGAAAACAAGCACTAGTTTCCAATTTTGATTTGTAAAAGGAATAGTTCAGGAAGGGAATTCTGCGTTAGGACTCATGAATTTAATGGTGAGACTCAATGACACCCTAGTTACTAGGAAAAGTGTTATGGGTCTTGTGTGGGAAGAGAATTTTAAATTATATCCACAGATAAATTTAATATAGCTTCCATTTTTTCCTACCTTATATCTTAGTTATAATTAATTGATGAAGATTTACACTCTCTCTGTTATGTGAAGGGATTGTTAGCTCATATTATTTAGCTCATATTAATGTTGTCTCAGCTATACCTCCCTGCAGGGGGACACAGTATGGGTAAATGAAGGTAATGCAGAATGTAATCTTATCCCCCAATGAGTTGCAGCTGGACCCTATTACTAAGGATTAGGAGCAGGCTGGATGATAAAGGCAATACCTGTAGCAAATAAGAACTAGTGGTACAAAAGAGTGGATTGGTGGGATCTGGACTTGGAGTTATCAGATGACTACTGTGAGGACCAAGAAGAGTCAGTGCTTAGAGGAGCTGCCTGTGAGAAACATCAAGGAGGTATGAATCGCTGAGGAGATGAAATCCTTGCACTATAATGATAAGAGAACATCTGATATATAAGGCAACACTCCTTTTACCCACTGTGTACAGGTATGTTACTACCTGAAAAAGGATTAAGAAACAGGCTAAACTGGGAACTTCCCAAAAACAGAAAAATGCTCTTTCTAATCACGAAATGCCTCTTGGTTGTGTGTGGTCTGGTTGCACTGGCAGGATTTTTTCAATAAAATATAAGAAGACAGAAAAAAAAAGTCTGGTTTTATATACAGACACTAAATATGTCAAATTCTTATTCTTTTTTCTTCTTTTTTTTTTAAAGAAAATATGTCTTCCATTTGTATAAGTACATGAGGTCAATGTGAACTATGGAAATTTAACATCCTTTATTTTTGGGTTTGTCTTTTAAGCAGATCTGTTCTTACAGTTTTCAGTGATGTGGTATGTGGATTAGAATTGTGTCTTTTTTTTGTGATGTTCCTGACTTCAGAACATGCAAGTTAAAAAATAAAAAACACTCAACAGTACACCTGATGCAGCTCCTAATGGCACTAGAAAAGGAAGCCAGGACATGACCATCCTAATTTTCCATAAAAGAAAGAAGTCCACAGGTGCAATGTATTTTAGAAGACCCATTGTCAGCTAGATCACCAATCACTGGAAATGATTAAAAAAGAAGTATCGTTAAGATAATTTGTGAAGAACAGAGATTAACTAGGAACATGAACAATCCATTAATTTGTAATAGAACAAGCACACTTTCTTGGCTGTAGAAGCAGCAAGCATACTCAGGTGATAACACTTAAAAATTAGTCAAAGGCAAAAAAGCCCCCTATTTTATTTTTAATTTTTGATTTATGTACACTCACTATGGTCCAATTAAAAAAAAAAAAGATTTAGAGAAAGGTATACATGTGGGTTTCTGAGGACGGCCATTATGGGCAATTTCTTCTTATAGGAATTCTTCAGGAACAAATCCTGAGTCTAGAATCATCCGGATGTGGTCAAGAGCAAAATCCCAGCTCAGAGAGGCAGGTTTGGGGGACTGCTGAGGTAGGAACTGTGACAGTTCCTGTGATTGGCAATCTGGTCCCCTCTTCCAGGCCTCTGTCCTTGTAGGAATGCCAGGATTAGGCCTGCAGCTGTACAGCTTAGTCACTAATTAAGAGAACCTGATTTTACTGGAGTTACAGCCAGGGTTAAAGCTCTCAGTGAAGCCATTTGAGACATTCAGAGGTACTGACTCAATTCTGGATACCATTAGGATCACAAAACTTGTCAATGGTAAGACTTGAATGCCCTTTCTCAAGGATATTTAAAATAAATAAAACCTCTCTGAATTATCTTCTTGTGTAAAACTGAAAAACAAAAAATATTTTCCCAGCCCTTGCCACTGTAAGCATGGATAACTGTGGCTCACATAACTTTTTAAAACATTTTAGGAACAAAATAACCCTAAAGTATCTAAGTACTAAAGGCATCATTTGTACCAGGCTCAGCAATCCATTTTTATTTGACTGTATTGTGAGATCACGTCTGTAAAGCAGCTCCAATGTAGTAAAAAGTGCAGATTTCATAGGAGATTGCAAATGACAAGCTCTGTGTCAAATTTAGCTGCTCTTAGGAGATAAAAATGGAAGCACAGAAAACTAAGAGCCCAGTATAATTGAACAGCTTTCTGAACTGTTGCATTTTATATATATAATGTTAGTTTTCTAAGATGAGCGCCAAAATAAATGTTTGGAGTTCACTCTCAGTTCTGTGGTGCAGCAGAGATTGACATGTGTTCAGGGTTGCATCATGGACACTGGAAAAACCCTGCTCACCACTGGGAGGAATGTGCTTGGAACCAAGCCAAACTCACAGCGTGGAGGCATTCACCTAATTAGTGTTTTAACAGCTGCTTAAGGTTTGTTTCAATGGGAAGAAAATTATTGAGCACAATTTTGTGTAATTAGTAGAGCATAAAACACGTGGTGTGTCTAATTAAATGTTTAAAACTATTGACATTACGTAGCTACTGTTGAGGTAAATGAAGTGGAAAATCGTTATGATTTTTTCGGTTGGTAAATTACTCCACAATATGCTCAAAGGCCCATTTGATAAGATGAACTCAATCCTAATGCAGAATGATGAGCACCAGGGCCTTTTCACACCCCACAGGTATGTGGAGGTCTCACCAATTTAACTGGAGGAGCTGGCTGGCGTTTCAGGGCTTTCAAGTCCTGCCAGCATGTGCTCCACTCTTCAGAGCACACTGCGTTAAATGCAAGTATGTCCCGCTGCTCTGGTTCACAGCTCCTTTATCCAAAGGGTGACAAACTGTGCATTGTAGAGCTGAAGTCCTCGCTTTCTGATCCCAAAACAATAAAGCCATTGAGTAACGATCCAGCAGGCACTTTAGAAAAGAAGAGGAGCTTGGCATTGCAAGCAAATTTGCTTATTAAACTTGTTGTATTTCACAGTTTGCATTGTTGAAGTATTCGGACTTTGTTTTGCAGTCCTCAAGATAGATATGGGAGTGCAATTATATATCATGCAACATCAGTAGCATGATTAATTTAAATCCAGTTGCACTACAGGTGCTTCACTCCACGCTTGTAGCACCCCCTTCTCATATTTATTTACAGGAGTGTTGAACAATGTTGACAGTAAAACCCAAACTTCTGAGATTCATTTTTTCCCCATTTGAGTCAATACAGTTTTTGTCTAACTGGTAATTAATGACATGGTTTGTCATGTAAACCACCTTTTTTTTCTGTTTCAAATACAATAGAGAAGAAATTGCACAAAGACACAAGTGGGGTTTAATTGCAGATGTGACACTCAAATCCAGCAAAGACAACAGAAAACCACAAAATTTACACTCAGATAACTGAGGATTCATCCACCCTTTTTGTATTGAGTTGCTTAGCACTACAAGCTAAATTTATCACTCTGTATAATACTTAGAGTAGCTGTCAATGTAACTTTAAAATGAGCATAAGCATAGTGGAAAGGCAAACGTTCCCTAAAAGAATTTCTATTTTGCAGGAAAAAAAAAAGAATTAAAAATGAAGCTGTTACCTCTTCTTGCTTCCATAGCTTTGCATCTCATTGTTCATTTGTTTTTATGGCCTCCAGGAAACCATCAAGTAAGGTTAAGCTGTGATAACAAGATTGCATAAGACATGATAGCACTGCCTGCCCCAAAAGGCAGCAAATCACTCTTCTGAGGAGGGGAAGTTGAAGGTGTCATTCCTCAGTGTGTTTCCTTCAACAACTGGAAAAAATCCTGCGGCCTCCCACACATGGGGTACTTACTGATTCCTCTTTATGACACAGCTTCAAGTCCATAACTGCGGGCAGGTACAGTTTTGAACCTTCTAGAAGGAGGAGGAAGTTCTTCTAGAAGTGATATGGGGTTTATACAGGGAAGGGCAAATGGCAGTAACTCTTCCCTCTCCAGGGCCACCACCAGCCAGCTGTGCAAGTGCTGAGGCAGACTGGACACAGTAGTGCCTTTGGTAATGGCTCACATTGAATAGATCCAAAGCCTGAAGTTTCATTTCTGGGTTACTCTGGTAGACTCTGGATTCCCCAGGAAAATAGATTGCAGATAGCTCCTGCTGCTGAGCCTTCCTTCTTGCATTCCTTTATTTCTGGAGGTATCCTACCCAAGAGCTTGAAAGAGGATTCTTATGTGGGGAGGGAGAAAAGGAGTCAAGCTCCTATGAGCAATACCTACTTCCTAGAAAATTAAAATTTTTATCTGTTATCTATCAGTAACTGGAATTCTCATTGTTCTGGACCTGTTGTCTTAAAACTTCTCTGGTATGGCATGGGAAGTGATCTATGTTTTCCTGACGTACCTCAAAACACAGTAAGAAGTCTGTCTTTTGTTTTGAGGAATCTATTCAATCTTAAATGACTTTTCCTGCTATGTAAATTTAGTGACATAAATTTTAAAAGTGCCCTGGGAACTTCCTGAAGAGCAGGAGTGGTCATACTTCACAAAACCATGGGAAAGAGGGATCTGGAGAAGCCTGTTGTGTTTTTTCAATGTGGGGTTTTTGGAGGGCTGTAGCAGCATCAGGGCTGTATGAGGCTGTGGGACTTCAGCTGTGACCTGAAAGAGTTAATTTTCAAGTTCATCATGAGCTGTGTTTACTGATCCTTTCTTATTCCTTTGTGATAATTGGCACCTCAGATTCTCTGCTAATTAATTGGGCTGCAAGGGGCAGGTGACGCCATTCTATTTTGATAATCCCTGTCAGCAATGTCTGTATAATCTCTTTGTTTAATTAAAATGAATTTGTAATAGGGGTGCATGAACTTGCAACAGTTTGGGGTTTTTTCCCTTCTCTTCCTTTCTCTCTCCCTCCCTCCCTCTTTCTCCCCCTCTCTGCCTCTCTCCCTCCTGACTGTGCTTTGCTTCACTTCAGTGGGCGTTCACTGCTGGGGGCACTTCTGCACTTGTGGAACCACCACAGTCCGTGTGCTATTGTCACTCTGAGGCTCTTTGGAAATGTCTTACCTCATTAACACTCCCCGGGACAGAAGCCATTTATCTTGAAATGTACTTTTTTTTTTTTGTCCCCTTTAAAACAAAGAACATATCTGTGAAGACATTTCAAAACTTTTTCCTACTTTAAGTTAAAACCAAAATATTTCACCATTGAAACACATTACTGAAATGCTTTATCAATTCATTGCTTATCCCCATGGCCCTGACAAAAATTTCAAGCAAGCAAACAAAATCCAGTGCCAAAAGCATTGTTTATCTTAAGTCAGTTCAGGCAATATGAGCAAGGGTCAAGTTTTTAACACTCTCTGACTGAGGACAGCTTTCAGAATGAAGAGCTGGAAGTTTAAATTTCTGCTTCAACACAGACAGTTTCAATGTATGTTTTATTATGATTATTGAAGTTTTTCATGCCAACTGCAAATACAGAAGTGGATTGCAAGCCTCGTCCTTGAGGAGGCTGCATGGCTTTGAAGGTCCCCTCCTTCTCCAAGTGCCTCCCTGGTGTTTTGTCTAGCTTCTCTTCACATTCCAGAGCACAGGACAGAAAGTCACAGGAGCCGGAACAAAACACAGGATTTGTTTTACAAACATTTTAAAGGGATACAAAGGTGAAGGAGAGATGACAAAGGCTTCTTGTGCCCTGGAGGACATTTCACATCAAGTGCTCATCTTGTCCAGTGGCCTGACAGCTCACTTCTGCTGGCTGCTGTTCAAGGGGAAAATTATATACTTCCATTTTATACTTTTTTCTTTTTTCTCTTGTGCATACACAGGAGGCAAGCTAGAGCCTAGCAGAAATCAGAATCCCAATTTTGGCCAAAATTTAACTATTGATGGATTGCTGAAGGAGTCTGTCAAACTTTTGCAGTAATATGAACGCACACGATTCCCTAGAATCTAAAAGGAAAAAAAAATGTTTTATAGCAGTTTAATTACATTATTATTCCTTCTGTGTTCAGATGAGGTCACTCAGGAACTGATAGTGGCACTCATGGCTCCTTTATGTTTATTTGAAAAGGGTGGCACAAAAGATCACTTCTTCAGTGATCTATTACTAATTCTCAGCAATTCCACAGATCCCCAGGACTCTCCTGTTGCAGATATTTTTTTCCCTGCTCTATTGATGTGGTTACTTGCATTGTGTGCTGAAGCCACACATCCAGCTCATTTTCCTGTGGTGTGTTTATAGTGCCATAGATAGGTGTGAGTATCCCTGTTGTACGTCCAGAGAACTTGGGAACCATGAGATGCCAGCAATGTAGGATGTGTTTCATCCTTTCCTACCCATTCCAATTGTCCCTGAGGTCCTTCCTTAGTTCCTGCAGTTGATTCAGTGTGAATAGTTAATGTCTTAAAACACTCAAGTCATCTGTTTGGGATCCTCATACCCAAGAAGTCAGCTCACATGCAGGAGATAAGGTCCTGAAATTACAGTGAAGAATGTGTTAGAAAGTTCCATTTGAAAGATTTTTTTTTTAAATAGATGTCAGTGAACTAGCATTTTCAGTGGGAAATTGAAGGATAAGATGGCAAACTTGTCAGCATTCCCCTGCAGTGCTCTGAATGGATGCCCAGAGCTGCCAGCCTTTGTAACCTCATAATTAGCCCCACAGTCCTTGCTCTTTGTCAAATATTCCTACTGTCCACACTCAAATGGTCACAGCAAACTGTTTTAATGCCGTAAAGCAAAATAAAGTTTCTAATCCTCATCTAATTAGGGAGAAGTTTGAAAACTCAGACTGGCAGGGAAAAAAAAAAGAACACAAGAAACTCTTTTGTTCAAATCATATGTGTTTTTAAGACATTATCTAAAGCTATGGCTTTTATTATTAAAACAGACTGAAAACATAAAATGAACGCAATCATAAGCTGTCTTGCTGCTATTTGCCATATGGGTGCTCTGCAATGCCTACGTGGCAAGGGAGAGGAAATTGCAGGTGTCTTTCCTGGCATTGGATGAGCATCATACTAGGAAGGACTTCTGCAGCAGAGTGAAAAGCAATCCCCAAACTTTTCAGAAACTGGAAATGCATCCAAGGGTTTGTCTGCATCACAGACATTCTTAGAATTTTCTCTTATAAATTGTATCTTTAAGGTACAAGGCTGAAGATGTTTAAAGCAGAAAAATATCTCCATGTACAGTAGCAGGGAAAAAAACCAAAAAGCTGAAATCCTGAAAAGTTCAGGAGGTCCAAAGGAATCTTTCCTCTAACTTGTCATTGAACATAACAACTAGGGATCAGCTCAGCAGCATCTAACCCTTTCAGATGGTGTCTATTGCAAGTATGACTCCGGTGCCTTTCCTTTTCTTGGTAATTAAGATGCTGTTGTGTAAAGGGGTAACTTCAAAGTTGTGTCTGGGCCCCCCCACTCTTCTGGCCTATTAGCACATTTCCTGGAATAGTGATAGCTTCAAGGTTTTGCTGAGCTCTGCTTGTTTGTGGGTCCAAATGAAAACAATGGGAGAGCTGAAACAACTCCTGAGACCTGTGAAGAGCTCTCTTATTTGGGGAGTTAATTGGATTTCTGTCTGCCTGGCTTTAGGTGAAGGATTCCCAGGTAATTCCATGGTTTCTGTACAAATTTCTCCTGATTGTGACTATTATGGATATGGGGTGTTAATTAACAGACTCACAATTCAAGCTATGGTACTGGGTTTTGGAGAGATATCTGTAATATACACAAAAGATAATAACTGATGTGGCTCTGGCAGTATCTCTAGTCCTCTTGAGTCTCAGGTTTCATGGTTTAGTTCAGATCCTTTTGGTTCCAGACCTAGTTACTGCTAGATTGCCACAGGAAATTATGAACACATTTGCTCCATATTACTCTGTAGACTAGAGGCAGAAACTCCTAAAATGCAGCATTTAATCTGTGAAAATCCAACTCTGAATGTGAATCATCTTATATAGGAATTTCTGTCCAAGTTTTAGTGTGGCACAACCTGAGTGTCTCCCAAAGTGATCCTTCTCCCTCTGCTGAGCATCAGCAATAGCAGAATAGCAATTCAATTGTAAAGACTGTTTTGGAATCTTGGAAAGGATTGCATGCATGCTAGAAACTGAATAAAAATCACTCATGCCAGAGAGGATGAAATGCCTTCTGAGAAGGTGGAATTCCACATCTGAAACATAATTCTGTCCTTGCTCAGGTGCCTTGAAATGCTAAGTCCATTGCTTTGTTTTACAGGTGTTTGCTGCAGAGACTCCAGCTTTGCTGATGTGAAAGCAAGCAGCTAATGCTGTCAAATGGTCCCATTTAATTGAATCACTTGTGTCTCATATGTGGATTGTGAATAACAATTTTTAAATTGAGGCTCATAATGTACAAAGGGATGCTGTGAATCATCCAAAACTTTTTTAGGAAACAATTTTTCCTCTCGCCATCTAGAACATGGATATGAAAGAAATTCTGTTTTTTCCTGTCTCGTAAATTCAGCAGTTCAGAGGAAAAAAATGTGTCAGCTGGATATCATATAGGAGATCAGTAGCTGAACAAGTAAGTAGTAGGGTAAAAAAGATTGAGCAGCAGGAAAAAGTCATACAGTAGTATAGGGAATGAAGAAGCTGCATTAAAAATTCCATAAATCACTTTACAAAATAAAAACTGATAACTTCTCTATTTAACTTCTACATTTACTGACCAAGTTATTTGTCATAGATACAGGCCCAACAGATGGACATTAGGTAGCCAGTAAATGTGTCAAATCACATTGTACATTATGAATTTAGATGATTTCTTTTCCACTCCACAGCCAAAAAAATGATTATTTGGAGCTGGCAAATACAGTGGCACTGTAGATACTGTACTGCTGACAAGAAACAATGTTCTCAAGTGTTACCAGGATGAATCCATTTGGGCAACTGTTGCAGAGACTTCTACTATAGAAACTCAACTCTTTCTTGCAAGATTTCTTTCACCATTTGAATGTTAACATTCCTTTATACATGGTGTCCAGTGCCAACCTCCGTGACTTATATTTTCAGTCAAGACCAGTATTTCACATTGATTTTTGCTTGGAGTTGATTCTTGATAGGACCTAGATGTGAAAGCTCATGCCTTTTTGAATATCTATGAGGATATTGAGTTGAATCTCTAATACTGCGAGCTATTGACTTTTATTTATTTGTCATCTTTTATAAGGTTCAAGACCTTTT
This sequence comes from Agelaius phoeniceus, assembly GCF_051311805.1. Classification (NCBI taxonomy): domain Eukaryota; kingdom Metazoa; phylum Chordata; class Aves; order Passeriformes; family Icteridae; genus Agelaius; species Agelaius phoeniceus. Next base: position 23,187,744 of record NC_135268.1, read on the forward strand.
TTAAGGTCTGACTGTCCTAAAGTCTTACTGGAGATTTAAACTGTTTAAGGTATTGTTAGGTGGCTTCCTTAAATTTATCATTACCTGCTTCAGTAATGTTTTTGGAGAAAAAATACCAAAATACCTCAGAGTTGTCAAGGCCTTTATGGGTCCATTTATCAAGAATTACAATCAAGACTACCAAGTTAATGAATCATGATGCTCAATTATGCAAGATAGGAGCTTTTGAACAAGAATTACACATTTTGGAGTTGTTTGGCTCATGGAATAATGAGTATCTGAAACTGCCAAGGTTTTGAATCCAAATTCTCAGTGTATTTTGTCCAGGGAGTTGTTTAGTATACTCTTTTTTTTTTTTTTTTGCTATAGGCTGTCAGCACCTGTACCCTGGAAATTAAATATCCTTTGTTGCAGTAAAATGTTTAAACATTATGGTGACTATGCTTTAATACTTGGACTCCTATTTTTAAATACTTTTTAAAACTTTTAAAATAATTTTTAAAATTTTTAAATGCTTTTTAAAAGGTAAACAATTGCCTCTAAGGAAACATGGAAATAACGTCTTGATTTGGTAACAGTTTTGAGAAACGACACTTATTCATTGTGCCTGACTTTAACAAGTTGAATATTTATCTATTCATTCATTTTGTTAGTTATTTAAAAGCAGGATTAGTTACTTCTGGGAGCTTATTGTATACATTAGTGAGCTTATTGTATATATTTGTGTTATAGTAGGATTATCCTCTGTGTGATATTTGGCTGGGATTTGAGGTCACAAAGACTGGCCACTGAGAGTGACCACATTTGGCCAGTGGATGGCTCATCTTTCACACCGGGAATCCACTTCCCTAGCCAGCTCTTTTTGTTCCTTTGAGATAGCTCTCTGCTTGCCCCTAGTTTTGAGACAGTATTTGCATCCTGTGCAAATAAATTCATGGCATCCATGCATAAAGCACCATGTCAGTCTATCATTTTAATAATTGTCACATATTAGCCCTGAAGCAAAATACTATCACTGGTTTCACAGCCTTTTAGTTACTGGAGAAGGACTTGGGATATTCAAACAGCTACATGTCATTTTATCATTTTCAGCCTTATAATATAAACTTCTCCAAACACAGAGGTGTGAAGGAAGCAGGTAGCACCACCTTCTCTACAATAGCCTGTGTCCTAGCAGGGTTAGAGGGCTTTTTAACCCTACATCAATGATAAATACCTCACTCAGATCCTCCTCTACAAAGGTATTTGTGAGTATGGCTGGGTAGCGCTGGAGAACAAGAAAGAAAAGATGGGACTAAACTGTTGATGTTACTGCAGCCACTGAAGAGGCTCGTGGTAACTGCTCCATCTATCTGGGGAAAACCTCTTGCAGAGGTTTTAAGGAGACCAGGATCAGTTGTAAGGTGATATGTTAAAAGGACTGCCAAAACCACCCCTAGAAACTTGAAGCACTGAAGCAGCAGTCACTGGAGACAGGAAATGCAGACGGCACAGCCACAGTATTGATTTGTTTTTTCTGGAATTACAAACTCGTTCTTCACTTAAAATTAGTGATCAGCAGGGGCTGAGTCACTCAGTTTGTTATCTAGACCCCAATTTTCTCTCTCCTAAAAGTCTGTGTGCTCATGGGTAGGCCAGATGTGCTACTGAACTGTGATCCCTTCCTTCCCTGTACATTCTCTTCTGGTGGGCTCTCAGAGAGGTGTGCATCCATCCTCTCGCTAAAGACAGAATTTCTCCCCATCATGGCAGAGAGGAGTCAGTTGCAAAAATAACATGACTTTTGGGTGTTTTTGCATGAAGGTGAGGCCTGTTGTGGCCAAAAAAAGTATTAGCATCTCTGGTTCAGGTTGGTTGGTGGCTGAAGCAGCTTTCTGGATCTGTGCAGAAGCACCTCCTGAACAGAGGAAAAAAAGAAAAGCTGACATTGAAAAAAGCTGTCTTTCATCATGATCAATCTGACAAACATGAGAGACATTCCCCATGACAGGATTACACAGGAAATAAGAAATTTTTTACTTACATGCCATGGTATTTATGTGTGAGTAGATGTTAATAAAGCTGGTCAGACCATAGCAAATGCTTCTGGAGGTTTGGTGTATGATCACCAATCAATATGTAAACTGAGTCAAGATCAAAAGGGTCTGTTAACTTTAGCAGGCTGCTCATCTAATGTTAAATATAAGAAAGAAAATTAGTAATAAAATTGTTACTATTGGCATCCTAGCTTGTATTTGGGGCTTGCAGCACTGAAAATTGTTAGTTTGCCTGATAGACATCATAGATAATAACACTGAGCTCCCTTACAGTGAGGAACTGCAGCTCCGTAGATTGATAAAGTAGAATACAGACAGATGCTTGCTGCTGGAACAGATGTGCTGCTCTTAATCCATTACTGCTTATCTGCTGATGATTACTGCCAGAAGAGAGGTGGGAAGACTGCTGAGTGCTCCTCATCTGCTTTGGTGTAAGCTCAGATATCTTGCTTTAAGCTGCTGTTGAAGTCTGTTTAAACTAAGCCCAGCTGACTTGTCTGTGAAATAGATGGAGGAGGTCTCAGGCTGCTCACTCTAGTTTTGTAACGAGTTTGGTAAGGAGTGATAACATTTCAGAAGAGAGAAATGGACATGATAGCTTTCTGTGTGACTTGAAAAGTAGCAAAATGCATCTTGAAAAAGTTCCTTACCAGGTCAAGCTCAAGAAGATAGGAAGGGACATAGTTGTTAATGTTTGTACATGGAAAACCATCATTGACTTAAGCCCCATACATCTTCCCAGTTCATAAGTCTTTTTAAAAGTAATTTTAATCAACCCTTAGCATTCCTAAAACCTGGAGCTGGTTGAAAATATACTGTATTTTCAATGTGCTTGCTTTTGCTAGCAGCATTTACCAAGTATGCAGATCTGTATAGCAGCTTCCTCTGTTATTTGTGCTGCAGCTCCATAGAAGTAGAGGAGCAGCATCTTGGCAACTCAGAAGACAGTGAAGTTAAACAAAACCAATGATTTAAATGTATTCCCTAGATTTCAAACAGAGTGTTTCTTTAACACAGATCTGATTTTTGAGCTGGGAGCAGGGCATGCATTTAAAGAGGTGCCAGAAATATCTGCTTATAGGAGGCTGTGTGATACTGTAGCCAGTGTTTGCGAGAAAAAAATGTAAGCACTTTAAAGATAAAATATTATGTGATGCCTTAAAAAGCCCAGGGTGTTTAACTTGTAATGTTGCATGTTTAAGTTAATGGAGGTAAGAAAACATTGCTAATTGGCGTGATAAATCAGTGGAACTGACCATCTTTACATAAAGTTCATGTTTCCTTCAGTTCTACTCTTTCACCAATGATTTAAAAAACAATAAACACATGAACATTTCACAAACAAGATTGGACTATTTCTTAAATAGTCCTTGAACATGCTGTTTCAGCTGTAAGAGTAGCTCAGAATTGCTTCTGCAGGTTTCTTTCTTGCTTTAGGGTTGGAGCATTATGTTCTTGTATTGTGTAGCCTGCCTGCATGAGTTGCTGCAAAGTTCATTATACTGCTAAGGCTGTCAGTGGTATTTATGGATATTCATGTGCAGTGAACCCTTGAACCTGAGCAAGTCATCTGAGCGTTGCTTGTAGTTAGAGTTGTGTTTATGCTTAACATTGGTAGCAGTATTTAATTGCTCCCTAGGAAAAATAATTGCAATTTGAACTCACTTGAGTAGTAGACAAGGGATTGCAAAAATGCCAGGCCCACAGGAAGGATTGTCCTTCTTATACAAGTATTAATTGTTGGACTTCTGTTTTCAATGCCCGTTTCCAGAGTTTGGAAATGAATGTGGAGCAAGTATATTGTTCTAACTGTGCCATGTCCCACTCCCATTAAAATTAGTAATGGCAAAAACTGTCTTATGGAATTAATCCTATTTCAGAAATATTTTCCAGGCATTTTTCATGTCAGCTGCAAATGGGAGAAAGGGTGATGATGCCATTTCGCAATAGAGAAGAGCGAAGCTCTCGCCTTAGACTCATCTGAAGAATTTCTCATTCAAAGTACTGCAATGTTATCCCTGCTAAAGCTGCAGTTCTCATAACCCAATATCAGATGGGAAAATCCCACATAATGCCTGGAATGCCAGCAGGACTGTTATGGTCCTGAGGCGGGTGGAGCTGTACACGTCCTCAGAGCTGCATTTCAGCGCTCTCCTGCCACTGTGAAGGGAGTTTATATTTCTGTAACTCTAGTGGGGATTCCTTTGGCTTGACACAATCCTGGGAATGTCTTTCAAACCATGTACATACACAGAACAGATGGCTTTCATGGGAAGCAGGAACTACTGTTCAACATGTAAGAATTTTTTTTTTCCATTTCTTGGTAGCTTTCTAACTTGAAATAATCCCTCCACAGATACTGTGTAATGGGAACAGTATCTTGATTCTCTCCTCCATCCCTCCCTTATTTTCATTTTCCTGTCAAGCTCAAGGAAAAACATTTTTCACATATTCTAAGGGTAGAGGTGGGTTTTTTTGAGTTTTAAATTCAGTTACTACTGAATTTTAAAATTTGTACTGAAAGCTGAATTACTGAAGTTAAGCCTTAGTGGGGGATTTAACAATACAGTGTACTGTTCCTGTCCTCTCAGGCATCAGTGCCATCTGACCAAAACTCAGGAATGTACTTATTGACAGATATGTAGTGGCATATGGAAAATAATCTTTAGAATTTCATGCATTTTGTTTGCAATTTGATTAAATATGAACATTTTGTGGTACCATTTAGGAACGTTAGTGCGTGATACGTTGTGAGAGAATATAATATGAAGTGACCACATAAGACAATTAAAGATCTTGTTGAATTTAATTTTCATGCTCTTGCACTTAGGAGCTTGTCACCATAAATGGACAGTTAATAAATTGTCTGCCCCCTGCCAATACTGACTCACTAAATGGCTCTACTTTCTTATGAGTTTGTTTTTCATATCTTGTGGCCTTCTAGAACATGAGCCTTTTTTGGGTACAGAATAGCAATAAACAGACATGCTTTTGTTATGAATGGGTACACTCCTCTTCATTCATCAGTTTGGCAGAGTTTCTCATAGATTTTGTTAATATTTCTCTAACTTTCTAAAATAAGTAAAAAGAAGCAACCAGATAATAGAAAAGAGATAATTTCTAAAATTTGGTGTGTAGGTATCTTTTTTAATAAAAGTATTTGACCTTGAAAACATTTCCCAGTTACTACCAAGACAAAGAACAGAAGCTGTATGTTAATATTCAGCTGCCTGTACAGCAATGAATTACAACCTAACATTAGAGAGAAAAAATAAGTGTAGTCTATTGTAATTCTTTAATTGAAAATGTATCTTCATGGAATTGTTACTTGGATACCACTCGAATTCTTATGGAAATGTGCTTCCTTTCATTAGCAGGTCGATTTATTTGATGATATTACAGAATTGCAGGTTAATTTTCATCTACTATCCTTGTGTCATATTGATACTGTCCAGCTACATGTTTTAAATAAGCATGAGACTTCTAGTGTCTAGTTTTTATTTTCCATCTGAATATTTGCAAATTCTGGGATTAACATATAATCTACAGCCAGGGAACTAAATGACACATTTTAAGGAGGTGCATCCAGAGAATATATCAAAAATAGATCAGCCAAAATGAATGAAAAATATGATCAAAATGAACCTAGATATGAGGAACTTATTCTAAGTGAATATAATAGAAATTGAGAGCATAAAACAGTAACATCTGTCTGAATTACTTCTCTTAAAGATAGTGGGAAATAGTTGAAGAAAAGCAGCTGCTGTCGTGTAAGATTTGGGAGTCTCCCATTGATTTCCATCTTTCATCGGAGTATGAGAATTCCCACAGCTTGGTGATGGTTTAAGGTCATTGAGAGACAGTGATGACACCAGAGTTGCTTCACCACATGAGGTGACCATGTGGGTGCTGCTGAATCATCTCAGTCAAACAAAAATTATCAGCACAATGCTTTAGCCTCTGTCTGGGCTGGATGCTTTGGCTGAGGTGTCTGGAGTTGCATTGGAGGCAGGAAAAAAGAATTTGCAATGTGTTTGGATATTTGTTCTATGGATGGAGCTGGAGCCTGCAGGCCAGGGCCGTGCCCAGATGGGGCCCTGCAGCAGAGAAGGTGGTGGCAAGACTTGCAGACTTCCAGTGCATGGGGATTTGCAACCAGTTCTATCATAAATAAGGTGCTGTGATTATGTAGAAAGTCCTAATCAGTGAAGTCTCAGGCATCAGAAGTTTCCTCAATGGTCAAAGCACAGGTTGTGCTGTTAGTAGTTGTTCCCTTCTGCACTGAGATATAGGGACAATTTTCAGTTAAAAACCTCTGAACTGCTGTAACAACTCAGACTGCAAACAGCAGTGTGCTCTTAAGGGAGTAGGTTTTAGCATGACAAATTCTCTATGACTCTTAAAAACTGTACTTAATGCTTATTCAGAGTACTAGCAGTGCAATCATAAAAAGTAACACATTTATGGCTTAGAAAAGATGAACCGTGCTTTGATCCTGAAAAGTTCTAGCATAATGCTCTGATGCTCAGCTTCATTCTTCCTGACAGCATGAGATATCCAGCATTCCCTCCTCAGCCCTTGCTCTTTCTCCTGTGACCCTCAGCAAGGGAGCACCAGTCACTGCTGCTTTGGGTGTGGAACGTGCCCACTGGGGGCCTGGTTTGTGATTACCAGCTAATTTTACATAGGCCACCCTAGAAGCTGTTGGGGAAATAAATCACTGCAGAGCTGTCCTGGATTTGAGCCACTGAAAGGCCTATAAAAATATTTGTTACCCAGATACCTGAGCTGGCCAGCCTTTTCTACAGAACTTAAACTGTCTTACACATTTTGCTTTGCATGTTTTGGGTGGTTTTAGTCAGGCAGGTTGAAAAGGTATTTTTGGCAGCTGGAGCAGGAAATGTGCATTTGCCATTTAAGTGCATGTAAATAGGGAAAAATCCTATTAAACTGCTATTGATGAGACAGCATGCAGTGAAATGAAAACTGACCATTTTGTTATAAGTAGTTGATGCTACAGAGGTTTCTCGAAAGCAGCCTAAAAATTGTTCTCATCTCCTCTTAGAGCTGTTTAGGATGTCCCAGGTTTTCTTGCTCCCAGTGCCTCAGTCACATGTGCTTAGCACCCAAGGCTGCTCTGGGGAGGTGCCTCTCCTTGGAAATGCTGTCAGAACACCCACAGCATGGCTTGTATGATCTGATAAAAGGCATATCTATACAACAGTCAGGCCTCTTTTTGTCTGTATTTTTTTTTTTTCACACTGTCCATTCACCCTGGGGAGGTTTGTCTCCTGTTCTTGGGAATGGCACCGATGTCTGAGCAGCCAGCCTTGTCAGGAAGCCTCTCCCTGAGAACACAACTCCTTTGCAGTGAGTACTTCCCAGGCTAGCAGAGAGAGGAACTTTGGACATTTAAACAGAATCATTTACAGGTAGAGGAGCTTGCTTAGCACATGGTTTGTTTTACATGCAAAAGAAATCAGGGATTACACTTCAAATGTGGTTTCTGAGCTGCAGAGAGAAACAGCAAAGAGCTGCTGCATCTCTGGATTTGTTCCAACCCCTGGGTTGGGGCTGAGCTGTGGTTCCCCTGCACCCTCCTCTATGAGGAGGGGTTTGGGTGACTTCTTTTTTTTGCACAGAGATTGCTTAAGCAGCCAATCCTTGTTCCACTCGCCCTGGTGAAGGAAATCCTGTATGAACTGGAAAGTGTTAGAAAGGATTTAATGAGATTATCATGAACTTTTACTTCACAAAAAAAATCTTAAGCCTTCAAGCAGCTGTGCTCTGTAACTGAGGACAGGTGAAGGAATAGGAAGGGCTAAAGAAGCCGTCTACTTATTTAAAGTGGCAAAGCCAAAGGGTTTTTTAAATGTCTTAATATGCATTTTAGCTAAAAAAAAAAAAAAAACAAAAACAAACCGAGCAAGGAAACAATATGCTCTTCCAAAAGGAGGGATTTTGTAGAAGTCTAGTGTCTTCAGATTTAGATTTATTTTTGATGATATTGCAGAAGTGATAGTGAAATTACTATTTGAAAATTCTGTTTGTCAGTGGACTATGCAAGCTCCTACTTGCCTTCAAGCTCATCATACCAGCCTCAGTCATGTTGTATCCACATCACATTGGGGACTGCTCTGAGGTTTGACTTGTCTTGTGTTGTAACACACAGAATTTAGTAGCAATGGGAGTGAAATTTGATTGACTTTGAGTATCTTTTCTTTGTTTTGGTTTTTTTGGGGTGATTTTTTTCTTATCATGTGCTTGTGATAAATCTGTAACTAACGCTAAGAATTATGTTGCTGCCAAGTCTGCTTGCTGGGCTCTTGATGACATTGAAGCCACAAAATGCATTTACTTTCCATGGGTTTGGTTGGCTTCTGTGGTCTTTGTGTACCTGTAATGATAGGAAAGTTATGAACAGTGGCTATATATAATGGAGGTAACTTCCCTGGAGAGCTGGGTACCTAAGATGAGTGTGCCACTGCAGTTCCTCAGGGTGACCTGCTTTGCAGATAAACTTACAGAGCAATGTAGTTGTAAACACAGGAACAAGTTCTTCTCAGAAAGAAAAGTTATTTCAACTTTTGGAATATGGAAATTGGTAATGAGTAAAGAGGGGAGAAAAATACCTTCAACAAGCATTACAGTAGGATTTATTTTGGCAGATGCCTATCTTGAATGTACAAGATACTTTCCAAATCCATCGGATATGCTTTTGGGCTGGGAATGGGGTTAATAAATCTATGTCTTTGTCCATTTATTGCTTGGGAGAATAGCTTGGAGGCTGAGATCCAAACTGTGCTGAAAGGAACTTCTGAAATATGAAATTATGTACTGATAAGATACTGTATCAAGAGACTCTAGTGTAACTTAATTGCTGAGAACACTTCATGGTATAAAAGTATTAATATTATTTTTATGCAGTCATTAGTATAATTTTTCTCAGTTATAAAAGCCCTGAAAAAATAGTGTGAAATGATTAAAATAATTTTTTGAGGGTAATTGCAGCTCTCTTCATGTACTCCTCCCCTCTGTACCCAATCATCTGTCCTCTTGCAGGTCATTCTTTGGCAAATTGAGGGAAAGGAGAAATGGAGATTTGTGAGACATCCTGTTCCTGCCACCAGGCAGGCAGTAATAAGCTACTTCTCAAAGTGGTTTTATGTATGTTAGCCTTTGCAGGAAAGAGTGACTTCAGGGAAAGTAAAAGTAATTATTTAAATTAGTTTAAATCAGAAAGAATTGAGCTAAACTGAAAAAGGTTTGCTAAACTTGATAAAAGCATGCAGGTCAAAGTATTTTTGGCAAGTCCACATTGTCAAATACGAAATCCTGGTATGTTTCCAGAATGTTGAAATAAATCTGAGTACAAGAAGTATCCTTCTTTTCATCTTGAACAAATCAAAGTAATCTTCTGGCAGTGAAAAAAGTGAATAAGACATTTGACTCCAAATAAGAGATACAGCTGATGTCTGAAAGTGACTGTCAGTGAGTGTCACATCCCTCCAGGAACACTGCTTTTGCATCAGGACACCTCAGCTGATAAAAAGGTGCAGCATGAATAGGTGGGTGATAAAATATGGAACCATCTCCATGAGGAACAAGCAACTTAAAATTTGGGGGATGGTTAGAGAGGACTTCAATAAGAGGAGACAGAAAACAGAAAATAAAATAATACATATAAAAAGAAGCAGCAAATTGAATTCTTCCATTTAACCTTTTACATAATAAAAGACAGGAGACATCCCAATGAAATTAAAAAGCAATGCATTTAAAAATTAATAAAAAGCAAATACCTTTTATTGGAGACAGGAATACGGACAAACTGAGCTATTGCTCTGATCTGATGTGTCAGCACAGAGATTGCTAAATTATGTGGCCTTTTGAGGAAGCCTTTAGCTGCTGTAGCTGGGCACAGTTCTGTTTTGCCACAGTCTAACACATCTGGCCAGAAGCCAGCCCTGGCTCATCAGCTGGGTGCTGCAGATGCTGTGCCAGTGGTAGTTGTGGTAGATACATTGCTGTGAGGGGCTGTGTGGCTCCCACCTTGTTAGGACAACTTCCAGTTGAAGAACCATGTGCAGGTTCTCATTGTAAGATCAGGCAGCACATGACAAAAGCCCTATAAAAATTTGTTTCGGGTTCATTGGGTCAAACACGTGCAAGCTCCATTAACTTTACTTTTATGATTGGTTCCTTACCCAAATAAAGTCAGCCTAGCAAGGAGCTTTAGTAAAGCTAAAGGTACAATCTTCCCTCACACATTTAGATTTTGATCCAGCTTGTCAGAGTAATGAGCTTTTATTCATATCATAGAATAACTCATAGGTAATGACATTTGAAACCAACAAATGAACATCTGTGTGTGTGTATTTGTGTGTAAGCTTATACTGGTAGAACAAAAGTAATTTATTTTCATCAAAATATTATAAGTTTTAAAGGCTAGTTTTTAACCAAGGGGGAAAAAGCCATGGACTCAAATCATGCTAGTCTGGGTAGGCCTTCTTACTGGGATGAGTATTTTTTTAAACTTTGTGATCTGAATGCTGTGTAGCCAAAATCTTTCAAAGGAACCCTTCAGTTAAGACTGAACACAGCTTTATAGACTGAACACTTGGACCTGAACCTCAGCCCTTAGTTAGCATGCCATATCCTGATCCCCACATGTGATGAGATGGATGGTTTGCTGCTGGTATTTTAAAAATAATCTGGCTCAACACATGATGCACAGCCACAGAAGGTCCTCACCAGGAAATGAACCTCCCAAAGGCAGTGAGTGTCTGTGCTACTGCTGTGAATGGCTTCAATGAAATCCCAGTGAAACTGGTAGTGGATTTCTCCATGCTATCATCTTGGGTATCGTGCCTGAAAACCACATCCTTCTCAATATAGTTTTCCTATGGTTTAATCCAAAGCTCTTTTCACCTCTCTTGGCAGTGTACTGCTCCTTGTTCTCATGGGTCAGTCACTTTTGATATATAACTAAGAAATAAGTGGCCCTACACTGGAAGGAAAAAGCCTCAACCAACCCTCTCAGGAAAAGCAGCAGAACCTCCCCATGATAAGATGTATCATACTGTGAACTGATCTCCTAAACTGCAGCAACAAACCTTACATCATTAAAAGCATCTAAAACTGAAAAGAGAAAACACACTGAACTCTTCAGGGCATCCTGTGCAAGGCTTTGATTGATGAGTATTTGCATTTTTTACTTATTTATTTTGAGTCATGTGAGAAGAATGCCTTAGCTTACTGTTTCTGCTGGAGTAGCCAGCTGTAGAAGTAAGTTTACAAGGCCTAAATAACTTTCAGAGATAAAAAGCATGAACTAGGAAAGCAAATCATACTTTGTTTTGAGAGTAGTAATTTCATGTAGTCTACATATATGGGGCATAAAAGGTGTTTGAGAGCTAGGTATGGTGGCTTATTTGGGCAGTTTTTCAGTTTCCATGGAAGTCTGCAGACTGTCTGCAGAGTCAGTTTTATATGTAAGGATGATACTGCATGAGAATTTAGACTTTACAAATTAAGAGAGGCCCCACTAGTAAATACATTTTGGAGAAGCACATGAATCACCTGCCTGTGCTCTTATTTCCTCCCAACTCTCACAATTTCAAATGAACATGCAGAAAAAAGCAGGTGGTTTATAAAACCAGTTGTAGTTCTTATGAAATTGGGAAAGGTGTGTCAGTCATTACAGAGGTATCAGTCATTACAACAGATGAACTGTTTTAGCCATCAGCGATGTTTATAGTACATTCTTTATAAAAGCACATGTTAATTTGTGGTAATGGGTATAAGTATTTGCATGTGGTGAACAATAGATTCATGAATTCTTAAGGAAGTCATTTGACTGAAGGTATGTTTTGAAAATACTGTGGTTTTGGGAATAATTTTAAGAACCCACTTTGGTTTTGTAGATATGGGGCAACTAAGAGAAGAGTTTTGGTTGTTTAGCTTTTATTTAATGGGCCTGGCAAGCCTTTTGTTCACTTCCCCTCCTCCCGACAGTCTGCACACAGTCCGCCCCAATTTGTTAAAGACGAATTGTTGCCCCTGGTAACTGCAGAGAATTTGTTGAAAAGAACACTTTTAGAAGACAATGGGCTCCAAATATACTGTGGCACAGCTTTAAACTTTATTAAGTCTGTCTTGGACTACCCTCTCCTCTCTCGAGTTAAGGGAAGAAAAGTTTGGCAGCCTCCACGCTGTGAGCGTGATTGATGCCCAGAACATCTGAGGGACTTTTGTGTCCACATGCTGTCTGTGAGTGCATAATGTGTGAATACTCAAATAAGGTCAGCCCTTATCAGATGTAATCTAGGCCTGAAAGCAGATGAACAGTGACAGTCATACCCCATAAGTGAGAACACAAATCATCCTTGCATGCTTCGGACAAGTTATGGGATTTTCTCCCTTGCTCCTGTTTTACCCTTTCCAAATGGGGTGTGTGTATGTCAGAGGGGAGGGGAAACTTAGGCAGATCTCTGGGGAAAAAAAAAAAAAAAAAAAAGAGAGACAAAACCCTGGAATACTGGATGGGACCCTCAGCTGGGCCACAAGGGCAAGGGGGCTGTGCAAGGCAGTGGCTGTCCCTGCACGGGGGCCAGGGTGTGCAGCTCCTCTCAGGCTGCTGGGGGAGCATCCCCACTGGTAGAGCGGGGCAAGAGGCAGGAAAATCGGGTAAAAGAGGTTCAATTCACATCTCCAGTACCTTTAAAGAGTCTTTTCAGAGATTTCTAAGCAAGTCACAGCTTCTGTTGTCTGCCTGTCCCTGGGATTGAATGCTTCAATTTTTCAAAGTGGAGTGAAAACATCTTTTTTTATTCTTTTTGAGTTTGTGCTCCATGGAGGGGGATGCTATGTTTCACCACAGAGTGAAAAAAGATGGTAGAGAATAATGCCTTAAAGAATTCATTTCTGCCAGCTTTCCTGAAGAAAGCAGATGTAAGTGGGTTTCATCTGAAGGAAGAGACTCCCATTTGTGAATATTACTGTAGTTTAAGCACTGGATTGCTTTTTATCTAGGAAAACAAAGAGAGCAGCAATGAAATGTTGTTAATTTAGACTTTTTGATTTGTGCTTCTGCTTAGAAAAGGATTTTAATGGGCAAAGAGCTTTTACAGAACACAAAATATATAGGGAAATAGCATAATTAGCAGGAAGAAATAAAAGATACCGTTACATCATTGACAACATTAACAACTATGGAAACAATGATGTCATCCTCTAAGATGGGAAATTTTTTTTCCACACTTATGATAACTTGAAAAATTTATTTTTGTTTTTAAAAATATAATGTCCCTCTCAGGACAATAATTTGTAATACTTTTGTTTATTTATGCACTCTTTATATGGAAGTGTACAATACTGGTGCATTCCCTGGGATTGAGGGGAAGATCCATGAACACCGAGAGCCCGCCTACAGACCTTGTAATTACACCATATTATTGTTTGCTTCATTGATTTATTTTGCTTCGTGCTTTAACAGTAACAGGAGTGTCCAGCTCCTCATTGAAAAGGCACAATAAAAAAGATCCCTTAGTTGCAGCTCACACCTTGAACTCTGAACAGAAACATGAGCAGGGAGACCTCTTTCTTCCCTTCCCTGTGCTGTCACCTCTTTGCTCTGCTGCATGGGACAGTGTTCTTCACAGTAAGGTGTGAAACTCTGGAATACTAGACAGGAGATGAAACCTCTTCTGTCATCAAGTTCATGACAATAGTGTCCTGAGCTACCATATTATGTTTCCCCACCACCTTGTTTCTCTTCAAAAAGTGATCAAGGTGTGTCTTAAAGTAATTTATGCTTTCTTTTTGGCCACTGTCCCAAAGAAGAGTATCACCTGATATCCATGTAGCCAGTATGGATGTGCAAAGAACCACCCAATTTACAGATACACATCATTGACTCTGAGTCTAAAAGACTCCTCCTGCCACCCACACCCTAACAAAGACCTGTTGGGGACTGATTTTAAACACTTGCTCTAGTCTGCACAAGAAATTCTTTTCCTTGATGCATTGATTCTGCTGACATCCTAAAAGCATTTTGGTTGGATTCCCCATACTTTCAATAGCAGTTTTTTAGATTCAGTCATTTGCTGCTCTGAATTCATCTAAGCCCTTGAAGGTCACACAGCTGAGGCTTGTGGTGCCTGTCCCAAGTGTCCAAAACAGTGATAATCTTCCATCTTGCAGTCAAAAAGGTCAAAGAAGTGACATCCTGCATTTGACATGGGAGGAATGGTCTGCTCTGTAATGTTCAATGTGTGATAACTGGAAACTTGGGATTTTTAATGTTACTAGCAAGTATTTTAAATGGTGTCAGCAGAAGACAAAGCATTATTTTAACACATTTTTGTATGGTACTTTGGTAGGGAAATGCCTAGCATGCTTTTTGAAGACCACATGTAGATTAAATAGGAACTTTAAGGTAATTTTTCTCAGGAAAACTGATCTGCATGGAGCAAATCTGTAATTAGGACTCCTTTTAGAAAATAAATCGTTTAGACACTACTGTGTTACTTTCTTGATATATATTGCAATGAAAATGTGAGAAAGACTGAAAAATTCTATTGACAGAATAACTATATTCACACAAACTATGTATTCCATTCATGTGTATAGAAATGAATATCTGTGTTGTTGCTGTTGAATTGTTAGTTGGTGTAGTAATCAAACAGGTAATAAGAGTTTTAAACAAAAGGATGAGGGAAAAAAAATTCCGTTAATCACTAGAAAGATGAGAGCAATGCTCATCATATTTATGATGTCTATTGATATATTGATTTATATTTATGATACCTACTGATATATTTATTTATATTCTGATATATTTATTATGATATTATGATTTATGAATGCTGTGGCCAAATTACACTCAGTCACATAAAAGTGAATTTTATTCTGTTATTACTAATTGTTGTTTGAGAGCTGCTAGGTGGCCAAAGATTTCCATTTTGGTAAGCATCACCAAAGATGTTGATCTTTCCCAGAAAATTTTAGGGGGATTTTTTGAAACAAAATTCTATTTGAAGCATGGTAGTGGAATTAACCCACTGAGATGCCAGGCTTCTATAAGCTACAGCAGTCCAGTATCAGTGCCAAACTGACCAAACATTGTTGTAAGTGACCTGACTATTCAAAAACCCTACTTTTCCCATTCTTATAGACAAAATTTTTAGTGCTGTCATTATTTTTTACTATATATTGATACAGAATTTAATTGTAAATACTTAGCTTACCTGGGCTCTGATTTTGGGGGGTTTTTTTGCTTAGCGGTAGTTGGGAGCCTCTTTTTATTATGGTACATCAGTTTTAAAATTTTCCCATCATAATGCTCTATTTTAAGGCGTTTGAAGGATCTCACCTGTGTTTTGCTCCAGAAAATAGGCCACGTACTTCTGCTACTCGATGGTGTAACAGTTGCTTAAAACACTTGTTCCCATCATAAGGGGCAGATGTGTAGATGGTTCAAAAGCTGTGTGGATGTGGCACTAGGGGCTGGGGCTTAGTGGTGAACATGGTGGTGCTAGGTTAACTGTTGGACTCGATTATTCTAGACATCTCTTCAAACTTAAATTGATTCTGTGATTCTGCGCGTTTGCATCGATGACCTGCTGGTGTAGAGGTCTATAAACCTTAGCCGTAGATGAGGTGGCTTTGTTTTAGTGCGCCCGGCGGAGGAGCGAAACAACTGCTGTGCAAGTGTGCCTGTGAGGGGTGAGGTTAAATCCCTGTGCGCGGCTGATTCCCTAACAGGCTTACGGGGAAATCCTGCACTTCGCAAATACCGAAGCGGCTCATTTAGTCCTTGAATGATGACACCAGCTCAGAAGGTGTCCGCAGCAGCTGTCCGGTGACAAGCCGCAGGGAGGGTGCCCGTTCTGAAGCCGCGCCGGGCAGGAGCGGGGGTCCCGGTTCCTCCCGGCTGCCATCGGCGGCTCCCGGCGAGCGCTTTCTGCGCGGGGCAGGGTCGCGGTCCGGGGCGTTCCGCGGCTGCGGCGTCTCCCTGGCCAGAGGAAGCGTTTGATGTGCGGAAGCCCGGAGGCGTTTGGCGGGACGGCTCCGGCTTCCTTGCGAGGCTGGGGCTGTGCCGGGCCCGGGGTGCCTCTCCCGGCAGCGGCCGCCCCGGCTGTCCCTTTGTGCCGCCCGGCGGGTGGGGCTGCCCCGCTGCCCCCCGGGCCGCCGCCGGCCCTGCCCCGCCCGGAGGAGCCGCCGGGGGCGGGGGCGCGGCCGGGAGGCGGCGGGGCCGGGGCGGAGCGGGGCCGGAGCGCGGCTCTCGCTGGGAGCTGGCGCTGGCTGCACGCCCGAGGTGAGCGGGGAGGGACGCACGGAGCGAGGGGGAGCGGGCGGCGGGAAGGTGCCCGCGGATGGGCGAGGGGAGAAGGATTTTAGCTGCGGGTTGCTGTCCTGGCCCTGCGAGGTGCGGCAGTGCGGGTGATGCTCCGGAGGCGCACGGCGTGCGGGGCGGCCGGCGCCGTGGGGCGGCGGGAGCTGCTGCTCTCGCTGCTGCTCCCTCCCTGGTAGCGTAACTTGGGGCGACTTGCACCGCTCAAATGAAAAAGTTTTAAAGAAGATGTGTTGCATTAAATCTGCCCTTAGAAGTCTCGAGCGTTTCAGGCTAATGCTTTTTGCAACTTTTGTCTGGTTACGCCTTTTAACAGCGAGGGCTTTTTTTATTAGTAGCTGTAGACTTAGGCAACGTAGTGGTGGTTTCGTAGGAAGACTGAATTTGTTCATGTTTAAGTCTTAGCTGGAAAGCTTCACGCTAATTGTAAGGGAAAATGATGTATTTACTCACCAAGATGCAAAAATTTGACTTGGCTAATAAGAAAAGGAGGCACTAATTAGCAGTAAACAGAGATTTCAGTATGGCAGAATTGTGATTGACAGCAGAATCATAGCAGCTTTATTCATTATGGAGATGAAAACGAGAAGTGTGTTAGAGGATTTGAAACGTACCTACAAACTTGCATTTGAAAACAACTTCTGGGCGCAGTAAATGTGCTGATGTGTTTTTGGGACTTTTTTTTGGAATTTATAAATGTGTTTACAGTAGTGCTTCATTCATGTACTGGTGTTCTTTGGAAGAACTATGAAATTACTGTCATTGAAGACTCATTTTTCTGTTAAGCTTGGCGCCTCTTGAAAGGGTAAATAATTTAATGAAACAGTCCTGGATGTTTTGGCTTAGATGTTTTCATTATGAAGTATTTAGCTATCAGGCTGATAATCACATCTGAAAGGAGACAAAAATATGCATAGCAAGGAAGTTTTTTTCTTTTTCCCCATAAATTGGTTCTGTTAACTAACTAGGTAAGCTCTGACTTCACCTACAGCTCTTCCGCATCAACCATGAGTTTTCCCGATGCTTGAGAAGGTTTTACTCTGGCTTCCTTAGTAAGATACAGTAAAACTAAGGAGCAGAACAAACAGCAGTGCCACTCGTGCAGTCCATTTGTCCTGGAAGCTTTCATGTGGTGGGAAGTGGGTGCAGTGTCCATGGGAACAGCTGGGCTTGGGGAGAGCGTGGTAGATGGCAGAGCAGGATTCTGAGCAGCAGCTGGTCTGCAGGAGTCCTGACCAAATGTAACAGTGTGTGCAGTTCAAATTCAAGCTTGCAGTCCTCGATTAGTCCTTCTCTCCTTGAATCACAAAACTGCTGTACTGGTGTTTTTTATATAGCATTTGACTTTTTTTTTCAGCCATCACTGCAGAAGCTGTGTATGAAACTTAGGAGTGAGAATGCCACACAGTTGGGCATGAGATGAACAAATTTTATGGACTTTGGGCGGTATTGAAAAACGAGTTTGAAACCATTAACTGGTACTGTTCTTTCTAAGTGATACTTGTGTAACATGGAGGCTCTGGACAAACTGCAGTCACACCTGACTGACCAGTCCTGGATATCTTTGCAGGAGTCCTCGGTATTCTGGCAGCACCCTCTGCTGCCGAAGTGGAGAGTGCAGCTGAAACCAGGAGTCAGAAATGCACCTGAGCCTTATTAGGTTCCCTGTTCCCTTTTAAAATTTTGATGGCTGGATGCTTTGACACTTTTCTTTCTGCATGATCCCTTGAAATCAAGGGGAGTCCTAGATTATCCTCAGATTTATCCATACCAAAATAATGTGCTCCTAAAGAGACAGAGAATCTTGGTGCAATGACCCTCAAGGAAATAGTATGTATTCTGATTTAGGAGCATCTGCAAGGGGATTAGGCAGATCTGTGGAAGAAATGCAGTAGGCTGCTGAAAGATGTGCACAGAAAACTTGGGTTGTCCAGAAGAAACCAAGATTTTTCCCTCTCTGCAGAATTTCAGGCACAGATATGAGCATGCAAAAATTATGTCAGAAGAAAAAATCCTCAGATACAGTGTCTTATCAGCAGTGGAATTACAAGTGTCAGTAGGAGATTGCCAGTAATTTGAAACCTAGCTGCATCTGAGTTCACTGTTTGCATTTGAAATACATTCCCAACTTCCTGGCAGTCAGGAGTCAAAACTCTTCTTGGTTTTTGAGCACTTGTACAGACTTCTTTAGGAAATGCAGCTAGTATCTTGTTCAGCACAGGGTTTTTTCTCTCCCAAGGACTGTGTATTTCTTGTTTGCCAGCACTTCTCAGAGAGAGAGAGAGGCCTGTGCTGGGGAATCATTGCCAGGGAGTGCCCAGTGGTTTCCCAAAGGTGCTTTCAGCAGCTCCAGCCCAAAATCTTTCAGCAAATAAAGAAAGATAGTGATAGCAATTGAAGCTGAGTGCTTGAGGATAATTTTAGGAGCTAAATATGCAGGGAAAAAAAAAAAAAAAAAACTTGGTAAGCTATACATTGTATATTTGTATTTATTACTTTTTAATTAGAAAAATAAAAAAATCACAACGATACTTTGCTACCTTCTAACCTTTGGGTTAAGACCTCTTCTAAATAATTCAGGCCATGCCTCATGCCGAGAACAGGATTTTCTAAAGGTTTATTAATTCTGGCTTTAATTTGCTTAGTAAATATATCTATTTTTTATCCCCTCAAAGCTTCTGTTTCCTTGCAGGATGATCCTAGTGAGGACATGAATTACTCACCTGTGGAGTTTGCCTTTTGCCTGTACATATACCTGGGGAGATCCTGATGGTTCCACATGGTTACTAAAATCAGATATAGTTAGATCATTAATGTAGTGACTGATTTGCACTAGATGCCAAGAGTTTATTTAATCCCCTGATACACATACATACTTTTACCAACATTTGGCTTCCCTTCAGTGATGATGAGACCACAGGTTTCCAGGAAATCATTTCCAGTATCTCCTTATTTTCACCTCTAGAAGAATTAGTCCTAAGTGTTAAGTCAAAGACAACCCTGATTGTCTTTGAGCTAGTTCAAACCCAATTCTATTTGTCTGGTCTTGAGAATCTCCAGTATTACTTTTGCTGAACTTTGCTGTGCATTTTTCAGGCTCTCTCTGTATGTTCCTCAAAATGCAGAACTCAGACCTGAGTATTTCTTCATTTGTGTAATCACTTTTGTGTGTGCATTGTTACAGTGACTGAATATTGTATTATACTGTCTTAATAGTGCCCCAGCTTCTCCCAAACATTTTTTCCATTTCCTAAGAACATTTTTGAATGCTAGCCTCATCCTCCAGTTCACGTGTGATTTTACTTGTCTTATGTCTACAAGACCTATGTTTTATCCTGGAGGGAATTGAAATTTGTTTGTTTGTGACCAGTGTTGGCTGCTGCTCATGTCTGTCTGTTGGAGTACTTCTGTCTGAATTTAATATTTTCTAAACTTGAGATCAAAGTGTAAGGAAGAAAAGCAGAGCAGTTCACTCAGACTGAACTGCAACTCTTATGTTCAGGCTTTTGGGCTGAGCACTATTTTCTGCTTCTATCCTGCATTGCAAACTTACTGAGGGTAATTTTTCAGGCTGGAATTCCGACTTAAGAAGATTCTTTCTGAAGGAAATGTTCAAAAATTAGGTCAGAAAAGGTAATGTTTGTTTGAAAACTGAATCATAAATAATGTGGCCCAAAAGCTAATTTAACTGAATCATTAGAAAAATTGCTTACTTGAGCTCAGTGCTGCAACTTAGAGGGATGTACTGTCAAGCAAGCTGGTGACAAAAGCTCTTTTTAACAATCCTGCCTCATTGTTTTAAAAAGTCTCTTTTATCCCATAATCTGAGCAAAGGTCATCCCAAAAAAAAAAAAAAGAAAGAAAGAAATAAAGAAATGTTTCATAAGAGGCCGAGCTTTGGGGCAAAATCGTAGTTTTGGCCTAAATCCTTTGCATCTGTCACTGCATAGCTGTATCAGTCCTATACATGGAATGAAGCCATAACTAACTGTGAAAATGGAGCTTTACAAAAATCCTGAGATTTTCCTGCCCATCTTGCCCATGTGGGACGAAGGCAGGATATAGATTTAGCTGATTTTTCCATCTTCCTATGCTACCACTGGTGGCATCCCGAGTGCTGCTACAAATGAGCATCTTTTAAATAGTCAGGAAGTTGACTGTGTTGCAGCCTTGTCCTAAAGTGACGTGTGGAAATCATAGAGAAGTCTTTCTAAATGAAAGGGTGTAGCACTTGTGAAAAATAGGGGGTAGAAAGCATGAGAAAACTGAGCAGGACCCAGTTGTGTCTTTGAGGAGAAGCTTCTGCTTCTTGGTGTACACCAGCCTCACACTGTGGGGTGACATATCAGCCTTTATGATTAATGGATCCAAAGCCACAGAGACTCTGAGCAGAGGTAATTGTCAATTATTTTTGCAGTCTGGAAAATACATAAACCTGATGCAACAAAATTTTTGGTATAATTATTTGTCAGACAGTTCACTCACTGCTTAAGGGATTTAGCAGGCAGTTCTGTACTTTGGTGTAATGCAAGATAATTTCATGTTCACCTGCTAGTCTGGTTGTTGTCTGGAGAAGTGCCAGGCCTCCACATCCACCTCTGGCATTTGTTGCTCCTTGATGCATTTTAACACTTGGAGATTTAAAGGTAAAAATTGTGGGAATTAGGAGATAGGACCTGACATAGTTTGGCTTGTTGAAAGTTGAAGGATGATCTGGGAAGCATGAGGACAGGTAACCTTTGGCTGTGTTACTCCAGAGGTAGCTGTGTGTTATAGTTGTACAGCATGCATTTAAAGTAATAATTTTTCAACTGTAAACTGATCCTAGTTACCATACGGGAAAATCCACCTAAAGTTTGAGCCCAGCTGTTAAATGCATAACCATGTCTGTGTCCATGAGGTTCAGACTGCAGCTGTTATATGGCACCCCTGGATATTAATCTCTCACTATTAATCAGCAACAAAAGTAGCTTAGGGTGAGCATTACAGATGCTCGAAATCTCATCTCTTCAGCATCATACCTGTAAGGGAAGATAGCAAATACTTGGGTCTTCCCTTCTTTCATTCCCTCCTTCCTTGTTTTTCTAGGAGATACAGTTCAACTCAAGTCATAAGAAATGTGCTTTGCACCACTTGTTCTGAATTGGAGTTTATCACCCATCCTCACCTGGACAGAGATGCTGGGTTTGAAGGCCTAACATGTTTTGCATTGGCAAGCACTTCACTTGTGTGATTTTTGAATGCCTGTTGTTCCAGATTCATCACTAGAAAGCAGAAAACTTAAGATGACTGAAACTAGGTGTGCCATGTGTTAGCCCCAATAACCATGAAGTGTTTAAGAGACCTGTGTGATTTTAAACTTAGATGGGTTTTTTGAGACTCACAGGACTACTCTCTTCCTTGAGTTATTTGCAGAAATGGAGACTTAATTCCTTTAAAAAATAAACAGGGCTAGTGTGTTAGTTTAGTTATCCAGACTAAGGACAGTCTTGTCTTTTTACTCACCTGTACTTGCAGCTTTTCTCTTTTTTAGCATTTGACACTGGAAACTGACTGTACTGGACATATTTTCTAATGCTACAGATGTTTATGATGTTTATCAATGGAGTACTGTGCTATTGCAGTGGTACTGGTCATCTCTCAGCAGATTTTGGGCTGTTGCTTCAGACACAATGTATTCTTGTATGAAGTCAAAACGTGCACACTAAGCAAATGTATTGTTCTTCCTGTGCTGAAATGTGGCTTTGCATTGGCTTGGCAGTAAAAGGTACTCGAGCCATAGCATATAAACATTCCATGAAAAGGAAATAGGATATTCATTGCTCCTCTTTTGAAAGAGAGTTTGGGAAATGTTGCTTGCTGGGCTTCTTCAAATAAACTCCTGATCTCCTTTGGGACAGCTCTGCTGTCCTGGCTCATCCGGTGGCCCTGTAATGCACTCAGGAGGTGTTTAAGGAGCACAAGGGTGATGGGAAGTGTTAGATTTGTCTCTGTTCCTGCTTTGCTGAAGTTAATGACCTTCTGGTTTCTGTTCTAAAAACATTCAGTGAGCTGCATAGAGAAGTGCAGCCCCTTTATTACTAATCCACAGTATAAATATTAGCCTTTTGTACTAATTTCGCTTGCTAAGAAGATCACATCTGTGAGTATTAGGTCATAGTTCTGTATTCAAAAGAATATTTGTATCAGGCAGGATTTTGAAGTAATAGAGTGCCAAATGATCACAAAGATTAACTTCTAAAAAAATTTTTCTGGGTTTCTAAATTCCCCAAAGGAGAGAAAAGAGCATATTGAATGGGAATGCTACCTTTCCAAGACAGTTGTTTGCCAATGGAGGAAATTTAGGAATGGCTAGAAAGGGAAAACCTGTTCATGATCTTTAACAGAGCTTATTATAGTGCTAACAGATCTACTGAGATGGGCAAGGCTGGGACCGTGGGGAGCCAGAGATGTCAGGTGTCTTTGCAGATTTTATGCAAGACATTAAACATTGTAAAAATGGAGTTATTTAGTGTTTCTGTGGCTTCACTTAATTGTAAATGTTACCTTAATTTGTTCTTTCTATTCTCTTTTGCTACAATCCATTTTTCCCTCCACTTCTCTTTTGAGGAAGCCAATACAAGCGTGACATTTTGGGGAACAAATAGCCTGATGATGTGTCAGGATGTAGGAATTTGCTTTAGTGTCTGACAGCATTCCCTTGAGTGTTTGTTTGTCCCAGCAGTATTTGGTGTCCAGTACACAGTTTTGTTACCCAGAGTGCTCAGTGGGATTTGAGCTTTTTTCCCAGCCTTTGAAACACTGAACTTTTGGTGGATAAGGAATAAAATGTAGTAATTCATTTGAGCCTGTTGTTTAGAAATGCTTGATCCACTGGTGTCAGAGGCAGTATCTGTGGTCCCTGGAATAAGTGGTGTGAATAAAAGCTGAGCAGTCTGCATGAAACATAAGCACCTCAGGAGCTCCATGAATACCAGCACTTTAACCTAACGTAAGCCGATTGGGTGAAAAATGTGGTTTCCTGTCTTCGCTTGAAAAAAATGTTTTTCAGGCTTACTGACATGAATACTGCAAATTTAATTTTCATAAATATTTCGTCTCTTTCATATGCTCAATTTAATCTATCAAAGCCACACGGTGCAGGAGACATCTGGGATTGTACTTAAGCAGCTGGGTTTCATTTGCAGGAGGTTTACAGCAAATTTCTTTTTCTTCCCAAACGCAGAATATCTTGGTGGCTGTGCAGAGTACTGGGAAAATCAGTGTGAGTGACATGGCTTCAGAAACAGATGGGCTTAGTTTCTTCTTTTACCTGGGTTAGGTACAATCTAAGGCTCTGCATGGGAGGCTTTGTGTTGTGTCTGGTCAGCCTAAGCAATAAAAGAACTTTCTTTTTTCTAACTGTGGCACCTCGTATACAGAGTGAACCTTTACAACAGCCAGCTATGTTTTCCTTTAATAGTAAAAAGTGTAGAAATTCTAGTCTGAAATGTCTGAAACTGACAACCTAATTCTATATTGACATATGCTGTGATCAAGCAACATATATATTAAATAACTTAATTATTAATTGAATACCTCTTCTAAAATCTGAATGCATATTAATTAGGCCAGTGTGACATTAAACTAACCTCTTTTCTATTGTGACTAAGTAACAAGTGAAAACTCAGTCTTTTGTTTAAATTGGTAAATGTATTCTGTTTGATTAAAGGCCAGCAAGATTTTGTTGAATGAATGATGGCTGCCTGTGGGAAGTCACCAGCTGAAAATACAGCTACAGATGAAGAAATAACATTTTCACCTTCTGAATCTGTCATTACCGACTTCAGTTTTGCAAATAAATTTAGACTTTGGGAACGTTCTTTCAGATTAGTTTTCAAAGAGCTGGAACATCTCATAAACTTTATTATTTTTTAAAAGTAGTTTTCTATATGTTCTCTTAGCAGTTCAGTTGTTAATAGCTGCCTGAAGATGTATTTTATTCATTAGTTTTGTTGCCTTATAAATTGGAAAATAAGTAAATATATACCAGAGATCATCAGTAAAAAGAGGGAAGGTAAAAGAGTGTCTGAAGTTATTGTGGTGTTTGTAAAATTTTGTATCTGATTCTGTCCAGATCAGTTGTTATTAACACGTCTCCCCTGTAAAAAAGAAGGGAAGATAAAAAATTCCAGCTGTAGCTGTAAAGAAGAAAATTCAAGAAGGTTTTTGCTGCAAATAGGCATAGCCCAGCTGCAGTAGGCATTTTAGTTGGACAGTGAAGATTAAACTGTCTAGGGAGCGTTCTTGTTCATGTGGGAAAATTTGGGCATGGAATTGCTGCTGTGTATGAAATAGAGATGCTGGTGTGTGTAATTGTTTCTCCTTGGTAGTGGCTGTATTACATGTACAGAAATTCACATTTCTCTTAGATTACAGTTCCCATGCAAACCCAGATCCTGATGTGTAGTGATATTCTTGGCATTTTTCCTGGTCAGTTCTCTTTAAAACAGGGTTCTCCAAAATGTTTGTGATTGATCCAGTATCTTTAGTAGCAGCCAGTGAGAGCTGACACTCTCATTGTGGGTGGTTATTAACAGTACTCTGCATGCTTTGGTTTTTGAAGGGTTTTAATGCTTGTCTTAGGCTGACTGTTCTCTGTGGCAGAGGGAGATGCTGTGCTTTCTACAACCTGAGAAAGACTCAGTCTGGAATATCTGCTGTCATAGTACTTTGTTAATTTTTTTTTGTATTAAGCGCTCTATTATAACTTAGACATAAATCCCTTAGAAATATTTCTTTTTGGGGCCAAAAAAAAGTCCTAGACCCGTTCTACATCTGTGGTCATGCTCTTCAGTCATGTACATGTTTTGTGTAATAATAAAATAGTAAAATCAAAGAAAAGCAGATTAAAAATTGTGTGAAAGTCTAACCTTTTTAAGCCAGCTTCTTTCCCTTGGAACATGTTTGTCCAGTTAGCTAGCATCCTGCCACCAAAGAGCTCTAAAATAGACCTAATGTTACAGCCTTCCTTTTGTAACAAATATGTTAAGGTTATTTTAGGTAACAAAGAGAACTAAAGCCTAGCTGATGTAAAAATAAGGGAAAATCTGTCTCTAAAACATAATAATTTTAATAGGTAAAAAAGCTCTTGTTTTTCTGCCACTTCTGTAAGGGATTTGTTGGCAGTGTTCTGTGTGTTTAGAGAGCAAGGAGAGAATTCAGTCTGGAGCTTTTCAGCCTTGGGTGACAGACAGCACCTACTGACAACAGCTCTGCCACCTGTGTGCTTTCATGTCCTGGCTCTAAGATCACACTGTTGGCTCTGGAAGCACCTTCCTGCTCTCACTGGGCAGTTCTTAGATGGGTGTTCCCTGGAGAAAGGCTGCAGCCCTGCCATGGACATGCTGGGAAGTGGAGGACAAATAGCAGAGATGGGAATTGCTGAAAAAAATCTCATTTTGGTGCACTGCTCCCACTTCTCTCCAAGCAAGTTGTTTGTACTTGTGGGAAAACACCTTCCACACTTGGATTGAAGAGGAGTGCTGTGGTCCTGTGGTTGGTTTACACTTACACTGGGTTAGGTTTAACACTTATGTCTGCAGCAGAGGGATTTTTTCAGAGCTAAGTAAAGGTAGTGGTGTAAATCTTTGTTACATTTTTATATAGATCTAAAAGATGTCTAGGAATCTGTGCTTCTGAAACTGTTGGCTAGAATGACAAGATTCTTCTTACTGTGTGACAGCATTAATGATTTTTATGTTTTCAGAGTTTATTGGCTACTATTTCTTCTATTTATACAATAAATAGACAGTATTAGGGGGAAATTCAGTTATGAGTAGTGTGAAAAAGAGCTATTAAACTCATCACTGTAAGCATTTGGTATAACCCTACCATTCCTCCTGCTCCAGTTTCTCTTGACTGTTTAATATTTTAGTGGTAGTAACCAACCCTTTTCTGAAGGAAAGAATGCAGCTCAATTTTCTGAAAAAAACTGGTTTTAGTTCACTAATGACCTTTCAAAGATACTAAGCTTTGTAGAATAACCCCACCTAGATGCTCGTTTGATTTGTGGATCCAGATCCACAGAAGTTCTGCAGCTGAACCAAGTTTGGCTCGTTTCAGTGGGAGTTATTCACAAAGATACTCTTGTGAATCTGGTCTGTTCTTTTGTTTTACCTTCTCCCCTGTAAAAATGGAAATAGTAATGCAGTCTGACTCCACGGAGCTTTTCAAGAGAGACATTAATTGGGAGTAGCTGTCTCTGCTGGTGACAAAGGCCTCAGAAATATTTGCAGATACAAGTAACAGTATGAACAGCAACAGACGGCTGCTGTTCCACGTGCTGGACCAAATGGCTTTCAAAATCTGAGTGCCAGCCCACTCAGGCCATGAAGTACTGCCATGTTACATTCTCAGTGTTTTTCTCATGGCATTTTAATCTAAAATAATGGAGAGTAAATTTCCCTTGCAGGATGGCAGAGAGTTTGTCACCATGTGCCTGACTCTCAGACAGGATCTTCACTTGTGAAGGCATCCGTGTTTGGCCCTCCTTGCAAGAAACCTAGGAGGAAGGGTGTGGCAGGGGAAGGGTTCCAACCTCAGCACTCCAAAACTGAATCTGTTAATCAGGGCTGCTTCCTGATCTGGACCAAATAATTCAACCAATCCTTAATGCACTCAAGGTAATACATCGTGAGGAGATAAAAGTGGCATTTAGAAAGAAAATTTATAGATCTTAAATGATGTCAGCTGTTAAGTTTCACATACCAAGTAAGTCACTCGACACCAGCACAAAACAGATGAAAATACCCTTATTAGTGCTACAGTCAAATTGTGTTTATGTTGTACATGCAGCCTTTGACTTCTGTGTATATGCATTGCTGTGCAGTCTTCAGTTGCATGATAACAGATGGGCTTTTCCATTGGACCCCTGATTTCTTCAGTATAAAGGATGAGCAATCCTCACCTAATGAGTCCCTATTAATTATTTTATTTAGTGTGACCATCACCTTATTTACCACATGCTATTCAAACCCTGCTGAGGCCATGATTATTAATTTCCTCGTGTTTTTTTTTCCTGAGACACCCATCATTATAGTATCATTACTGTAACATTACTGTAATTGTAACTGTGAACTGCAAGTTTAGTGGTACAAATCATCCAGGTTAGACAAAGGGGTATCTGTCCTCCCATTTAGCAGGTGGGGCATCAAGGCAGAGGATGGTTCAGGCTAGGAGAAGACACCCAGACTGCAGTTTCACATTTGGGTAAAACCAGCCTAATTTAGTATGTGAGTAGCAGTGTACAACTCCTTGATGTTGATTCCTCTCTCTGCTTGTCCTTGGGACTTCAGCAGCTGCATTGTGGAACAGATCACTGATGTGGCTGCAAAATAATGCCACCAAAACAGAAGGAAATGGAATTTTTGGTTGGACTCTCTTTCAAAGGAAGTGTGTCCCAACATGGCTAAATCCCCTTGTGACATCCTTGTTTTGCTACATGCTTGGTTTTGAGGCACTCTGGGCTCCATCCTTTGGCATGCACTCACTTGAGGAGTGAAGCACCTTTTTGGCAACAGTGATACCTGTGAGTGCTGACTGTGCTGGGTGATCAGAACTGAGGTTTTCAGGTTGAGCACAGAGGAACAGACCAAAGAATTGGGGACTGCTTGAGAAAAGAGTGGCTTAGATGTTTGTTCTGGCTTCACCCCCAGGTACTGCTGGGGGAAACAGGTCACAGCAAAGCATCAAGTGGCACTGCTTGCAGATCATTCCTTCTCTTTTTTGTTTTTTTTGAAGTTTTTTTTTCTACTTGGGGTTATTTATCTCATCTACTTTTTAAGTGTCTGCCAATAATTAAAAAAGGGTTCTACACAGTGATAAATATCCTTTATTAAACTTGCAGAAGTAACACTAATTCAGCCATCTCCTTAGCAGGCAGGTGGGTCGGTGAGTTGATTATTTTTAGTGTGCTTCTAACATATTGTGGTTTTATGGGTTATTGTTTAGACTTTGAAAAAAGTCAAGTTGAAAACAGAAGTCCTCTCATGTAGCACACCCCCCCATTGTGCCAAAGCATGATGCAGCACAATGACCATGCATATCCATGTCACCAAACTTTTCCCTTGAGTGAACAAAGTGGCACAAAGAATAGGTTGCAAATCTCCATGTGTCCAGCACTTGGAAGGGACAGGATGTTTTGCTAGGGCATTGCTGAAAGGTTTTTCTACAGAGGAGTTATGAGATTCAACAAATCAAAGTCCTGCTCTAGGCTGCAGAGAAACATCCAGCACCTCTTGTTTTCACCTGACTCAATTTTCCCCTGCACATTCCCCTCCTTATGTGAGTTTATATAGCTCCCAGATTTCTCAGCTCACTTCTGCTGCTTACCAGTTTTGTGTCTGATGTTTTTTTCTCAGCTTTTCAGTCCAGCTTGGTCTATCTCTCAACCCATTCAGTTTCCTCCTCAGTTCCCAAATACTGGGATGAACAATTCCATCTACTGTGCTGTTGCACAGCCTTCAGTAGCCTCTCACAGGCAGGAAGCAAGGCTGCTGGGAAAGTCCTGCTGAGCTGGCATATTCCTTTGGAGGTGACATTGACAGGAAATTCAACTCCTCAGATCCCTGGGCTCTGAATTAGTATAGCCAGGGGCGGTTACTGATTTATTATTGGCCCATTCTAGGTCAGATCTTTGAAGGAGCTGCAACAAATGCACTCCTTCTTCAAACTCTTCTGCTCATGAGTAAAGATTTTGTTTAAGAAAAGCTTCATGGAATGTTCTGTAATGCTTCAAATTAGATGTAAAGATTAGACCTTAAAGATCACCTAGTCCCAACTGCCTCCTCTGCCATGGGCAGGGGCACCTTTCACTTGACCAGGGGGCTTAAACCCCATCCAGCCTGACCTTGAATGGGGCATGGGGCATCCACAGCTGCTCTGGCAACCTGTTTCCAGTGTCTCACCACCCATGTTCCTTCTCAATACTTTTGAAAGTCTCTGGGTTGGCGTGCCAATGATAAAAGTAAAAGTTTTAGGAGAAAAAAAAATCAATCTATGAATACTTTGAACAATTTTTTTCTTTGGATTCACATTATTGGTATTTTAGGAGTAATGGAAATCTCATTGCAATGTGTGCATCCAAGATTGGAATTTCAGTTTAAATCAAAGGGTTTTTTATCATTTTTTGGAAATATTTCCAATAATGCCCAGTATAGAACTGGAATGGCTTATGCTTTGTAGCCTTTGGCATGTGATTCATCGCCCAGGTTACATTGGTAGCACCCTCCACACTATTCATTTCAGGAGGCAGGAATTCAGAGTCTCAGGATCAGGTTGTTCTTTGGATGTTTTTGTATTCCTGTAACACCTAATGCCACCTGGCAGAGACTTTTTTACTTTGATACACGTTGTCAAAGTGAAAAGGGATGTTTCTGCTGCTGTTAACAGGCAGCTGTTGGGGGTGTTAACTCAGCTGTCCAGGGAGGGTGTTTGCTCTTCTCTGCCACTTTCATCTCTTGATTCTAAGAAAGGAATTTTTTACTTAGGCAAAACATAGCTTTTCCCTGTTGGCAGCTGGGAGAATAAGGATTAACTTCTCTAAACAAAGCTCAGTGCCCTTGTCAGGTCTCTCTTTTCAGAAGGTCTCCAAAGCCATAGTAATCAAGAGGCAGGTTTCAGGCAGAGCATTCCTTCAAAACACCTGCTGGATGGAGCTGAACACAGTATCCTTGGAGGGTATTGTGCTCTAACAGTGTGTCCTCGGTGGAAATTTCCCTTGAAATTCACTGGACGCAGACAGACCATAAGGAAGTACAAGACACTTCTGCAACACTGTGAGCACTTGGTGTCTGTTTCCCTAACCATCCTGAGAAGACACATGAAGGAACTCTTTGCAATGGCATTTTTCCTCCCTGTTTTTAAACATTCTTTTGCCTGTTATGGATCCAGGCTGTGAGGAATATGTTATTCCCGTTAATAAAGAACTGGTGTTAATAAAGAACTGTAAAAGCCTGGCAGCTTGAGTCCAGCTGAGCTGACTGGTGGCTCTTCATCTCCACTCTTGTGCATGGCCCTTGTTGGCTTGACTATACATCATCTTCTTTCCCACTATACTGCAAATGCTACTTTTCACCTTCCCCTATAAATTAACAATTCAGTTGCATATACATGGTAATCCTCTGCTAAATAGGAAGTTCTCCAGCTGTGCACAAAGAACATAAAGCTCTGGAAAGCAAAATTTTACTGCTCTGACAACCAAAACCCCAATTGGCAGAAGCTGCTGTTCACAAGAGATCTCATACATAGGGGAAGACATGGTAAATAATTGTGTTATTTGTTACAGCTTCAGTTTGACTAATTTGAAAAATCAAAGCAGTTTATAAAGTAGCTTTATATTTCAAAATATTGATTAACCTTTTGGAAAAGAAAGGAAAAAAAAAGGATTGTGTAGATGAAACTGAACATCTTCATAGGGAAATAGCATTAAAAAATTAAAGGTCTGGAGACAAATGTGATATAGATTTTCTTATTCGAAAGAGATGTTCTCTTGCCTGCATTAAAAATAATCTCAGAGGAGATTAGGAAACATGGGTAGAGTCAGAGAGTAATTTTTTAATGCTTCTTTGTTCTTCTGAGATTAAGCTATTATGATCAAAGAAACACACTGCAATGTTCAAAGTGTAGTAAAAATATGTTTTAATTTAACTTAAAGGCTTGCTGCAACTTCTGAGTCTCCTGAGAGAAGAAAAAACAAAATACTATAGTCTCCTTATTTCCAAAGATTCAGTGTCTTTTCAAAACAGTTTTTCCCCGAGATCCTTAGCAATTCTTTAGCTGTTGTTTTCCCTTTTTTTCCCCTAAACCTCTGGAGAGAACAGTCTAGGATAGAGGGCTTGGAACCAGATGACCTTTAAGATCTTTATGGTCCCTTACAATTCAAACCATTTTATGATTCTAGGATTTGAGACTGTCATCAAGACTCATGCTACAACTAATCTAACCTCTATTAATATTCTGATGTGAATAAGATAACAGGAACAGTATTGCTGGAATCTTGGAATTCCAGTGATGCAATTAGCTTGATAAAAACTCTGTAGAGAGCTGGTCCTTTGGCTTGGTGAGCAAATAACAGTAATACGGAGTCTCTGTAATGCCATAATATGTGTTTTATGACTGTTACATTGAAACATTTTGGGTTTAGGTTATTTTCTTTATTGTTCATTAGGTCAAGTTAGAATTTCAATGTTATGAAATTAAAAAGTGGAATTACATTAAATGAATTTTTACGTACTAAAAATTAAGAGATACAGATTCAGTTTTTGAATGAGTTCAATTTGCATTTTGTCAAGAATGACAGACAGTAAGTGTGCAAAGAACTTTGTCTAGGCTGTCCCTCCACCTGATAGCACTGTACCTAAACAATTTCTGACACCTGTTTGTCTAATAATTTTTTAAACCTTTGGGAAGAAATGTTTATTCTTGCACCTCTGTAAACAATCTGTTTCCATTCATTGTTAGGGTTTCCAAGACAAACATGATCTTCTGGATGTCTGAGATCTCAGTGTTCAAATTTCAGCCTTTGTTTCTCACCATGTGCAAGTGCACAAGGAGCAGGGCTACATTTCATCTGTCTTTGCAGAGAATTTTTACTCATTTCAGAGCTGTTACCATGTGGTCCTTGTCTCTAGACTGAACAAATCTTATAATTGTAATCTGTCCTCATAATTAATTGTTTTCAGATTGGTGAAGGTACTTTTTGTGACTTTCTGGATTTGTTTTTCACAAGTTTTTCGCCCCTGGGAGCAATGCTGCCCAAAGCACAACACTGCTCTTGAAGTGAATTTCCTGCCCGGAGCAGGAGCCTTGTTTATCCTTTTTTCCACAGAAGACTCCGTTGATATCTCCTGATATTGTAACTGCTTTCTCATAAATTATTACACTGATGACTCACATTAAGTCAGTGACCTCCTGTCTAGTGCTGCAGATTATTGACTAGCCAGTTGTTCTCCATGTTGCATCTGTGTGCCAAATTATGACAGTTCATTATTTGGACTTGTCCTTACTGAATTTGTGGTGTGTCAGGAATGTCTCTTATGGATTTGTCATCAGTGGACATTGTTCCTGTTGTTAATAATTGCTGCTATTTTTACAGAGGGTTTGGGAGCAGGTCGGAATTACAGAATATAATAGTATTGGTGGCAGCACATGGAAATACATCCTCAGTGCTGCCAGGGGAGGGAGCTGGAGTTGGCAGGGGGGTGTGGGAATAGGGAGAAACTGTCCTGCTGCTTCTTCTGATAGGGATTTAGGAAAAAATTGTATGGGAGGCTGGGACCAGTGCTGCACTTGGTCTGGTTGGTCTCTCTGCCCCCATTCCCATGGGAGCAGCCAAGCAAGCCTGGATTTCTGTGCAGGCTTTCTTGCAAGAGGGCCAGTGGCTGCTTCCCCCATCAGTGGCCTGCTTCAGTCCTGAAGAAGTTCCTGCAGACCTTTATTGCTGAAAGAGCAGTCCCTTCAGGGGTAACATCAGTTTTTTT
The DNA here is from genome assembly GCF_051311805.1 of Agelaius phoeniceus. Taxonomy (NCBI): domain Eukaryota; kingdom Metazoa; phylum Chordata; class Aves; order Passeriformes; family Icteridae; genus Agelaius; species Agelaius phoeniceus. The sequence goes on from NC_135268.1 coordinate 23,220,653, forward strand.
GAAAAAGGCAGGGTGTGCTTGGCCAGGGAAGGAAGAGAATTGGTTGGCAAGGAGGCTTAGCGGTTCTTCCAAACCTCAACTTTCATTGAAGCTGCTCAAAACATGGAACAAGCGTTAACTGCTGCAGTGATGCCTCCCCTTCCTCACGGTGGCTGTGGAGTGATGGATTATTTCCTATCTTACTCACAGCTAGTTCAATTGCTGGAGGTGGGAGCTTGAGCTGTAAAACCCCTGAAGGACACCTTTGCATCAAGACATGTCCATCCTAGATATTTGATAATATTATTTTTCATTTATCTGTGAATATTTATCTCAGGGCAGAGAACAATTCCACTTTGAGAGGCTGATGTTGAACCCCCACAGCAGCAGCTGCAGCTCTTTGCTGTGCATTCCTGGAGTCAGGTGCTGCTGCCACATCCCAGTTGTGCTCAGGGAGGCACTTCCCCACTGGCACTGGGGGAGCCTGGCTATCTCTCTCACAGGATGTGGAGGGAGATCAGTGCCGTGGCTGCTTCGTGTCATCCACAATTCCACATGTCAGTATTCTTGCTAACCTTTTCAAACAGTACCAAGAAGAAATGATTGACATCTGAAGCAGCACATTTGTTCTTAGCAGCAAAGACTAGACCCAGAGTAACTTATTGTAAAGGTTCTCTTCCACCAGACAGCGATCTATATTGAAGCTTATTAAAGTCATGTGTTCAATTTTTTCATAATTGCCCCCATTCAAACTATGGCAGGCTGCCAGTAAAGCACTAAGTGGAAGTTTCTGTCAGTCCACCTGTCTTTCTGTAGCTAACGAAGTGTGCCGGTTTTTGTCTTGTAGACGTTACACAATTCACTGTCAGAGGAACTTGTTATATATAGACTTAAAATAAATTAGTGTGAGACAAGGCCAAAGCCATTCAACTCTACTTCTTTGTACAGCAAGTCATGTATTTATTATACAGTGACACATTAATACTTTGTTTGGGTGGGCAGCTTATTCTTAAACAAGAACAGGCAATTCTGGTTCTTGGCCATATCCATCTGTTAAATGTCCTAATTAAAAAGGACGACATCCTGTGTAGCATGGGTTTCATCAAGGGCACCCACCAGTCTGGATTATGGCTCTGCTACTTTCATTTATGGGTTAGTTTGAAGCTCTTCAGGCAAAGAGCAAGGGTTGCCATGTTTTCAGGCCTTGTCCTCTGCTAAAGCTCAATTTTCAGCAGAGGTCTCCTTTTGCTACACTTCTAACCATAGGAGAACATCAGCAATTGCCTCCCATCATCTTTCTTGGATAAGTGGGAAATTAATTTTACAGTCTTCCTGGAAATAAAGTCTTCTAGAAAATAAAAGGGGTTTTAAGTTTACCACTCCTGATCTCTACAAACAACAGGTATGCAGCTTATCAAACCTGTAATTAATTCTCAGTTGGAAGAGCCTCCAGGATAGAAACTTGACTGCAGGAGAAGCAACACTAACAAAGCAAAGGGAAAAAAAAAATCTCCTGTTTTCTATCAGAGCAATTAATCTTGAAAATTTTCTTTGCCTGTGAGGAGATTGGCAATGACAGCTGTTGCTTCATCCTGGAAAACGGCCCAAAAAAGGTCTGCATAAAAAGATCTTGCAGTGATTTCATTATAAGCAGTAAGTTTAGCAGCAGCTTTCTGGATTTTCCTTTATTCTGCTGTAAGATTCAGGTGTGCTGGCACGTATTCATAGAAGGAAATGAGCAAGCCAGCAACTTGGCTTGCTGGCCATTAGCATTAGCTTCTGGATGAGCTTACACAATTGTTCAGTTGAGTGATCTCAGAGTAAGGCTGACACCTTCATTTTGGGGATATCCAGCCTGTCAGCACATGTTATTCTTGTCCAGCCAGTTTGTGAGCAGTGATGTACAGTGTCTGGTCAAGCCTGAGAGGGAATAAAACATAACCTCCCTTGGATAAACTTTAGGCTTCCCCTGATTGCTGTTACAGAGACCCTCTTTTGTCAGCTGCTCTCCTGGAGGACTTTTTCAGATTCATTTTCCCTGTTCAACTTCCTCAGAAAGGTTATGCTAACACAAGCTTCTCCCTGCAGAGTCTTGCCTCTTTTAGGCATTTCGATTAAGAATCTTCAGCAAATCTCAAATTTTTGAAGAATTCGTATACAAGGATGCAATCCACCTTCCTTTTATGTATTGCTAGCTCTATTTTTGTTCCTGGAAAACTTGGGAAAGAGAAGAGAGGAAAGGAAGGCAGTTGAGCAGGTTGCCAATGGTTAAATTTTTGCAGTGGGTTAATTCTTGCTAAGACGGGATGTATGGCTCATGTCAGGTGACTGGGCATATGACTTGTACTCTGCCTGATGGGTTTTCTGGTTCTGGATGTTTTTGCAGGCTGGATTAACTTCTGTGACCTGTTTTTTCAGGGTGAACATAAATGTGATTCAGACAATATTAGACCTAATCAGGATTAGCTCCTTTGTTATTTTGCCTACGAGGATGACTGAGGTGACAGTTTACTGTTCAATAGGTAGGAGAAAACACTGCAGGGCAAATTTACACACAATTAAACCCAGCTGCTTTTCCCAGCAGTGCAGAAATTTGTCTTTTATTCTAGTCTGCAGTGTGCACATTCAGACAGCATGCAGAAGAAAATGAGATGTAATCTCCCATCTTTGCCCTTGCAAAGACATTCGTGCTCCTGTGGAATATCTGGGTCTCAATAGATAGACATTAATTGCATTGGAGGGTTGGAAAAAACTAATATCTTGATGATCTATTAAATAATTTGAAGACTCTTCTAAAATGAAGCACTAACGTTTCTTCAGTCTGTTCAGAACCTGGAGAATGTTCTTCTCTATGAAATAGTGTGAAAGGGCCTTAGCAATGTATCTCAATTTAACCAAACAAGCATTATTTGTCTAGGGTTTTTCACACAGCTCTACTGTTGGCTTCTTTCATCACAGTAATGCTTCCTAAGATTTCTGTATTGTTTTTTACTTTCTGAAGGAAATGCCAGAGCTTAGAGTTTTGTTTTCAGCACCTCCCACAATACTGCTCACTGTTTTCTATACACTGAATGTGTCTGCTTGCAAATGTGTCCATCAGAATCTATTCAATGTATGAGTAACAGCACTGGACTTGAAGGCTGCACTTCTGTCAGCACTTAGAAGACTGAGATGAGAACTGGAGTCTCACTTTAAAAGATACAGTGGAGAAATGCACAGCAGTTTAAAGCCCAAGTGGTTAGACTCAGAAGTTTCTCACCCCAAATTGTCATTGGTTCAAACATTTTAAAAATAATTAAATAATAGATACTATGTATTGTACAAAATCCCAGCAAAGGGCAGCATTCTGTCCTCATAGAAAAGTAATCCCAGTGTATTGCAGAAAAAAAAGACAGTGTTTTGACTGAGAGGATTTCACCTCTCTCTTTCTTCTGGTAATGAATTAAGGTGAGCTTCTGGGATACAGAAAGGTGATAATGGAGAAAGAATTCAAATAGCGGTTTTGCCTCTCATCTGTAGAGCATGGAAGTAAATCCTACTGCCAAACACTTGAAACTAACCCCCAACATAAAAAAATGGAATCTGTTCTTTTCTGCATCTTCACTGCTGTTCTCCACACAGTTGGCAACAAGATGGTTGAGTTTCATTTATAATTCTACTATAATGGGCATTTTACTTACAAACCCCAGTTTTCAGGTTATAATTTCCATTTAAAGTTACAGAAATGAAGGTTAATATCTGAGCTGGTGAATAAAGAGGGGTTTTCTTTTAGGTGGTTTTTGGCCAAGTTTAACTCTAATTCTAGTGAGATTTTCTTCAGCCTTCTTGGATTATTCTGTGGGGAGCAACATTCATGCAGTCTTATCCTAGCAGGATATACTAATGCAAAGTACGGATCTCTGTGGAGAGTGAAGACTGTTGCATGAGTTGGTCCCATTTTCAGGGGCAAATATTTATGAAGAATAATATATTGCACCATTCAAAGTAAACCTGTAGATTCCCTTTGCAGCACTACTCACTGCAGTCTGTAGCAATTAAGATTTGCCCATAGATTTTACATGTTCACTACCTAAATATTTGTTCTGTACTAACAGCAAAACATCCTATAGAATGTTGCTCATGACTGACATTTTGAACACTAACTGTTGAAAGACAGGGGGGAAAAAAAGCTGGGCATCTGATACATCTGATCTTGAAAAGGTATTTAATACCCTGAAAATGTTACTGAAAAATGTATTTCTGTTGGTTTAAGTAATGACCCTGCCAGGTGGGCTGGGAGCAGAGGAGACGGGGAAGGAGTGACAGTGGCTGTTAACAGTAGCATGCTGAAGTTACCCTTAGAAGTCCAAACTGGGGATGAGGCTTGCTGCCAGAACTGGAGAGCTTTTCTTAAGGCTGCCCTGTAGCTCAGTAGAGACTTACACATCAGGACTGCCATGTAATCATTGTTGAATTTGTCTGATATTTGATGCTGGAGCTTACAGTTGTTTTACTAGCCAATGCAGACTGTATTTGCTTGTAGCTGTGTTGTACAGAGAGCCATGCAGGGTTTGAAAGGCATCTTTAAATCTTCTCCTTCAGTACTAAGCTCAAGCAGCCCTGTGCTGATAGAAGTGAAGCTGTGGTGGAAGTGAAAATGAGCTGCCCTAAGAAGTTTGTGTGGTGTGTGGAACAGTGCACAATGCAACACTGTGGGAGTGGGAGAAGAGACACAGTCCTTAGCCAGCCTTGTTTCTACATCTCACCTGCATTTTATGTTACTTATTTCCTTCTCTCCTCCTTGCTGTCTCTTAATAAATAAACAGAAGGAAGCACGATCTGCCTTCACACAGTAGAATGTTTTGAAAAGGCTTGAGTGAGGTTTGCTACTGAAGGAGAGCTACTAGACAATTCCCTTCCTCTGAAAATGCCACTTTTCTGGGATTCCGTGGGAAATATGTGCTGTGTCCTATGTGATACTTTTTATCCAGCAGGGCTGGCCCCAGCTGTGGCTGAAACCCTTCTTTCACCTCTGGGATTTAATCATCAGTGTGAAATAGCAGCCTCCTTACATATTAAAAAAAAAAAAAAAAAAGAGTGTGGTTTGCATTAAGCTTTATTAAAACCCAGAATTACTTCTAAGTGAATAATTGATATCTTTGTGAGACCGAAGCTCTGAGGTAAATTTGTGGAATGGGGATTTTCTTGAATTTCTGATGCCTACTGTGGCAAAGTCTTGAATACCAAGAGAATGCTGAGTTGTTTTAACTAGGACCCTGCAGATCACTTTATTTTCACATCTAAATAGGGCTTTTGTGAGTTTTTATCATAATTGTAGATATTTGACTGTCTCAGTATGTCATGTGACTGCCTTTAAATTTTCTAAGTGCTGACACTCCAGCATTTCTACTTTTGGGAGAAAATACACTTTACTTGGCTTTGTCTTGCATTTCTTTTTTGTCTAATGTGTGACCTTAGCATCCTATTAAAATATATAGATAGAATAGGAAACTCCCAATATATTTTTTCATCATTAGTCTTAATTTTTCTCGTCGAAAACTGGGAATTGATATGATAGATAGAGTTGAAAAGTTAAGACAGTTAAAAAGCATAAGAAAATAACGACTAGCAGAAAAATGTTTGGGTTTGGGCCCAAAGTACTCACAAATCTGAGTTACACTTGACTAATAGTTTCGACTAAATAAGTGCAAGATTTTTGAAATTGTGTGTGTACAACTTGCTCTCATTAAAATGTAAATACTTTTCTTTCGAAATAACATTTCCATGTAAACATTGACCTAGCTCTAAGCAACAAAACCCAAATACAATGATTTCAAGAAGGAGTAAATAATCTAGAAAATAAACTAAATCATGTGATCTGAACAATATGCATTAAAAATTGCAGGTTGCCTGGAACTGGAGGAAGCTTCAGTAACTTACTTAAGCTTATTTCCAATTTTTATTTTTAGTGGTCTCCAAATGTGTAAATTCCTTGCACAATCATTCTGAAGGTTTGGCATCCCTGTTTTATTGAAAAAAAAACTTCAAATAAATAAACAAACAAAAGCCCCCCAAAATGCATAATGACCAACAGAGAGACCATCCAGGGAGAATTATTACAGAGGTGAGAGTGAAAAAGAGGGAGGGAGAGAAAGTACCCAGCCTCCACGTGAAACCAGGTCACCCACATTTAAACTGGGAGATTTTCAATTTTGCTTTGTGCTTCAATTTGAACTTCTCTGTAGGAGTGTTCTCTCTCACTTGAATGGTGGCATTATTGGTGGCACCGGGTTCTTTGGGGATAATGCACTTGCTGTGCTGCTTTTTGAAGCTATTTTCGAGTTAAACAATGCATCTCCCCTGCCAGAAATGCAGATCACTCAGTGGCTTTCCTCAAACAGAAACTCCCAGGCGCCTCCTTCCATGAGCGCCCTGCAGGAGCGGGAAGCGCCTGCCTTATAAACAAACATGGCCCGGGGAGGCTGGCCTGCTGGCTTGCAAAAATAACCTACACCCAGGCAGGGTAAATAGTTTACATCTCCTTCAGCCTCTGGGTTGTGTCACAGAGCTGCTGGTTGAAAGGAGAAAATCCACTGCAGCCTGAAACACGCATCTTTGGAATGGGAGGATAGAGAAGTTGTGCTTTAGATGGCTTTTTGTGGAGGGAAAAAGGCTCTAAACCGGCATCCTGCGGACCACAGCTGGCAAAAGAGCATCACTGGGTCTGGCTTTGGGAAGAGGCATCAAAACAGTACCCAGAGTGAAGTGTTTCAGACATTGTGTCCTATTTTGCTCTGCAAGGCACATGCAGGAAAAGACTTGCTTCTAATTCATATCTTTAATAAACACAAAGTGCAAATAACAAAATGTATGCAAAGCATGGGAGTACAGTGTGTCACCTCTCCTTTAGTGCCTGATTGTAAGCTGTCTGCCCATAGGCAAAGAAGAGTGAAAGATGCTTTAGAAATGCTATTCCAAATGTATTTTGGAAGGATGGGTCCAGAAAATTATTCTTTATAATTGTAACTGTGTTTTGTGGGAGGAAAATTTGGTTACTAGGTTTTGATGGCTTAAATGGGAGGAGAGGACACCTGCCCAAATTCCACCAGCTGCCAGTTTTTCTTTCTTTACAGCTTAAATCGGATTATTTAGGTTTCAATTTCCGTCATTTGTTTTTCTTTAACAATAATCTCTACACCTTAGGGAACTCCCAGCACATGTGATTTGGGGACTAGAAGAAGAGGTCCCTCAACCAATGGGCTACAAAATGAGGAGTGGGGAAACACCTGCACATCCCTGCTGGCAGAGGAATTTTGACAGGGGTGTTTCTTTTGGCAAGAACTGCTCCCTAGCTGGTGTTCCTGTGGAAGTGGAGTCCTTTGCTGATACCCTGATTGCTGCAGGGTGGGTTGAGAAGTTCACAAGCAGGGCTAGCAGCTTGAGCACATTGTCCTCCATCTCTTCTCCTTGCATGAACCCCTGGACACCTGTTGTTGAGAGAAAGCTGAGTGTCAGCCTGTTAAAATCTTATGGCTGGCTTTATTGAGGAAAGGTTGGGTCCCACCTGTCAGACAGCCCTGTGATGTCATCTGGAGGATTTTGGATAACCTCTGCTGGGGGAAGTGGGAAGGAGTATTGAGCTGACTTTCTCCTGGAAAAGGGTGGAAGTGGAAGAAAGGAGATACTGGTGGGAGGATCTGTGTCTGCTGTAGGGCAAATTAAGCAACAAATATTGACATACAGGAAAACTATGAAATTCTTCAGGGACAGGGAGAAGATATTTCTAAAGGAAATTTTCTAGTGCCTCTCTTCTTTGATAGATTCTTCCCCATTACCCCCACATCTCTAAGATATGTGATTTTTGGTTATTTTTCAGTGGGCTGCCTTTTTTTTTCCCTTGTTCACATATTTTCCTTTGAAAGCTCTCTAAAAGAAGTCTACAAAAAAATAGAAAAAATCTGCTTTGCTGAACTTTTTTGAACTTCTGTAAGTAATACAACATACAGGTGGAGTAACATGATTATGCTGGTTTCTTGTAAGCATGTTTGAAAAGCATGGGTTTTTTCACCTTTAATTTGGCAGTATTTTGAACTATTCTAATACAATGATCTATATAAAGTACATCTGTTCCTTACTAGAAGTGTGCTGAGCCTCATTTTGCATAATTGTTACAGGCAGAAACTGAATTTACCTTTGGCAGAAGCAAATACTCCTGAGAGTGCTAAGAATGAGAAACTTTGCAGGAAAAGGAAAAAGGGGTCTTAAAACACTTGATTAATATTATTGCTGAATCTGAAACCATTTTATACTAGTGAAGGGAACCAGAAATATGATGCTAGAATACTGTTATTCCTAATCATCTCTTTCTGAATGGGTGTGAAGTTTTAAAGTTTAGGTTAAGGGTTTAGACTTCTTCCCAAGGTTCCCTAGTATTTCATGGGTTACAGAACAAAGAATGTGAATCCAAAAGGGACCCTGTAAATCTATTGCAGTGCATGCTGGTCTTTATTTCACCTTAATTTTTAACATCATAACTCAATTTATTTTCAGTGGGAGCTAAGATACAAGGAAGAAGCAGGGGAATTACTTCACTGCATAAATTTTTTCATTGACTTTCTCTAACTGACAGAGACAGGAAGAGGATTTCTCTGCAGGTGATATCTTTCCTTGAAATGCTAAACCCATTGCAGGTGATGGCAAAACTAAAAATGCTTGCAGTAAAGTGTGGGATTTCATTCTATAGCTTTAGTGTTTTTGAAGGGTTGAAAATTTTAGATTGTTCCTTGTCCTAAAGCTGTACAAACAGAAATCACTGATTCCGTCCTGAAGCACAGTGAGCTTTGGATTTGAGTCTGCTCAGTTTGGTAACTCACATCTATAGTACTGATGAGAATAAAGCTGAAGAAGCAGGGTTGTTTCTATCCTGAGCCTATCACCTACTGAAACTGCAGCCAGCAGGATGTAGAATAAATGAAGAAGTTCTAATTCTGTTGGTTTTGTATTTAACTCTTCCTCTTTTTCTCCTTTCTTTAAATGTAGCTTCTTAGGTTTGTTGATTTATTACAATGATTTTCATAAAAGAAATTCTATTGCTGAGTAAGAAAAATATGTAGTACAAGATTTTTTTTTTCTCTCAGAGTCTATTTTAGATTTTCTGAACATAAATTTATTAATCTTATTCTTTCAAGTAGCTATTAAAAGGTTTGTTCTTGCTTGTTTTGGGTGGCTAACATTTAGTGGAGAAGTCATGTTTAGCCTACCAACACTTCATCTCTAGGCTTGATGTGAGCTTCGTGTTTTTCTCATGGATGGAGCCAATGTTTTAAACTCCAGTTCTAAGCTAACTTCCAAGACAAAGATGACAGAGAGTACCCATGACATTTCCTCCCCAGTACTACTCCCTCTCACCTCTCTTGGTACAGCCCAGCTGCTGGAATGCATGCCTTGTGGCTCTGCCCCTGAAGAGGCTCCTGCAGCCCTGTCTCACTGTCAATTTGGTAAACATTAGTCATAGTTGCAGCTGAATTTCTGATTGCTGTTCCTGGGTTTGTGCCATGTGTGTTCCATATCACTTCTGTCGGGGGACAAAGTAGGTGTTTCCAATGTGGGGGCCTGCAGTGTTCTAAAGAAATGTTTTTTGGGTAAGATAAGTTACCTGTGGTGTATTTTATAGAAGAAAATGGCTAAATCTGACGTATTTTCTGGTGTCATGCATGTTTAAGTGTTTACACTGATTTTTTGCTGAATGTATTACTAAATCTTTGAAATGTGTTTCCTTGAACATGGTGGTAATTTAGGGAGACAAACATGAAATCTGTGTTGGAGTGAATCAACTGCCCTTTTTGGAAGGGCTTTTCTACTGTCTGGACATACAGATAAATCTGGTTCTTTAACTCACAGATATTGAACTTCTATCCACCAGCTTCAGTCCAAGGGGAAGCAACTTTGAAAAGGAAAGCAGTGTAGAAATATGAAGTATTACATGTAGAAAAGTGTGGATGTCTATAATAATCACATTCATCTTTAAAAATGGTTTTTACCCTTTTCCTTCTCTATCTGACTGGAACTCAGTGATAATGGTTGTTTTATCTGGTATGGTCCCCACTGGGGAAGGGACTTAGCAAATAATTTCTCTATTGAAAAGTTGTGTAGGGAATTTGATTTAGCAGTGGTGCATTAAAAGAGCAGCAATAAGAAATACAAACTGAGAGGGAGTAGCTTCAGATAACTTTAATATTTGGGTAAATAATAATCCCTGTGCTTATTTACAGAATATCCAAATACTTTTCCTTATTTCTTAGTTAAGATTGATCAAACCAATAGTCAGGATGTAGCATGGAAACAACCTCTTATTTGTGAGACTTGACCACCAACACATTCTTTAAGAATTCTGGTATTTTATGGAAGAAAGCTTACTTTTTATATTCTTTTACTCTATATTTGGCATCTATTTCCTTTCATATTCTGATGGAAAATGTTGCACAATTCATGCATTTAGGTATGTTAACAGTATTTGTAGTGAGCTACAGTGCATTACACTAATGAAGAAGTTTAATTTTACATCTTTACCTAGCTGTAAAATACACTATTTTATACAAATGAAAAGTTGAAAGCTTGGGAAAATATTTTTCTTTCTCTCTGAAACTACATAGCATCTCAGCTTGAAACACATATTTGCTGTAGGCCCCTTGTTCTTATGCCTTGGAGTATTTTTAGAGATTGACTGAAGCTGAAAGAAATGAAACTTAGCTGGATGACAATTTTCATCTCTTTTAAATAGATTAAAAGAAGAAAAGGGAAAGAAAAAATTATTTTCAGTATTTTAAATTCATATTGGTGAGCATAGCCACCTTCTTTTAAGTGAAGTTTATACAAGACCCAGAGTGTTGTATTTTGTTGGCATTAGTTGAAACTTCTTTTTGATTTTTGCTAAAGTCAGGGTTTCTAATTCAATTTTAATGGGTTAATTGAAAAAAGAAATAAATACATTAAACAAAGAAGAAAAATTAAGTCTTTAAAACACTTCGGAGGAATTAGGTTGAGGAAAAATGAGAAAGAAGAGTGATTTGAAGAACAGAATAATAAAATATGGGAAACAGTGTTTTATTGTCATTATTTTATGGTTATGTACCTTATTTTCTAATCAAATATGTGTAAACAAAATGTTACACCCCAGCCTTTTGTTCATTGTGCACATGAGGAAAATGGTTATGAGGACCACAGCTCTCATACTTACATTGCTTATATTGACATTATCTTATTGAATCATATTGCAATATTATTAATTTTCAAATTATTTCATTTCCACAATGATTTGCTCAGTGGGACTAAGTCTGTGTTTCCTCAGTTTTGAGCCCTAACAGGTTATTATTTATTGATATATGTTGCATTTAGATAGAATATGTGTCTTCTATACATAATATATAAACAATATATTTGCTTGTTTATATTCCTTTTAAAATATCCCAGCCTGATGGAATTAAGCTGGTAGAAAGACCATGGATGCATGGCTTGCCTTCCCCCAGTGCTTTTGCCTGCATTTTCTTTTCCTGGTGTCCAAATTTCTGGCAATCTCTCCTGGGTGTTTGTACTTTGAACAGCAGGTAAAAGAATCACTGGAAAATGCAGCACTGTTTGGTCTGCTGTTTTCCTCTAGACTAGCAACTCACAGTACAACTGGTTTTATCATTTCAGGATTGTTATTAGAGTGTGTAGGACAGGCAGAAATCCTCTGACTGCCTTTCTGTTCTGTACTGTGCTATCCTCTGCTGTGTTTCAAGTCTCAGGCCATTCAGGATAATCTGGATGGAGCTGGGAAAGAAGGAATGTCTGCAGATGGCGTTCTTCTGTCTTGTAATAAAAATTCTCATCTGCAAAACAGAAATGGTTTTAAAAGAACCATAGTCACTCACATCAGTGACTTGCAAATGGGCAAGGTGCATCATGGAGCATCTGGGACAAGGTGCCATGGGTATTCATCACTTTAGGAAGAGGACCCACTTTTGGTTTCAGCATGTCATAGCCTCACTCCTTGGTTTTGTTACTTCACAGGGTGCTTGAATGCAGACCAGCTCTTTTTTGGCTCCACAATGAAGCTGGGTGATGGCACATTCAATTTTTTAATTACTGTAGTGGCAAAGGCTGCTCTTGTTGACAGAGTCTGTGTGATGTTGCTGAAGGCAAAAGAATTTTTCTAGGGAAGGGTAAGAGGCCATTTAAGGAGTGTGAGGAATTGCAGGTTCTGAAAAACACCTGCTTTAGCAATACTGTCCTCTTAATTCATGTGGGCTTGCCTGATTGCTGGGAGGAGTCACTCTTAGAAATCTGTCAAATCCTTTTGGGAGAGTGATCTCTTTTTTAATTGGAACAGACTCTCTCTCTTAATCCATGTCATAGTCTTTAGGACATTCCTACCATATGATGAAACTGAATATTTTTATTGAATCTATTGTGTAGTGCCAGTGGACCTGAGTAGGAGAAACGATACTGGAGAGAACATAAAAGGAGTTTCTTTTCTCTTTAGATGGGCGTAGGAGAGTTCAATATTACCAGAAAAACTGCTTTGAACAATGCTGATAAAGAAGAGGTTTAATGAGGCTGGGGCTGTTTGTGGAAAATTAGTCCGTATTAGGGTATTATTCCTTCAGGGAGCGTTTATAATGCCGGCAGGAATGCGGGAAGAGGGGGCAGATCAGATTCCGGCACAACCTTGCAAGCTTTCAGCTGCTGATGCATGGTGCACCTGTGTGTTCCCCTGTCTGACCTCAGAGCTGGCTCGAAAATCTCTGGCATCTGGATGCGTGGGGAAAGATCAGGTTTTTAATTTTTGTGTGGGGAAGGGGAAAAAAAAATCCTTTTTTTTTTTTTTTTTTAAAGCTTAGAATGCCTTGTATTTTATATCTTTTTAAAGGATACTGGAAACTATTTAGTGCATATGCTTTTTAGTGGTTTGAGATTGGGGTATTTTGTTTTTTTTTTTAAATATTTTTAAGCTAGTATCTTAAAGATCTCATAGTGATATGTCCAAAGAGATGAATAATGCTCAGTTAAAAAATCTGATTGGTTGGCAAGACTCAAGAAATTAATTTCATACTCTTTTGCTTATCTCAGGAAGAATGTTCTCCTTAGCAAGTGCAGATTCGAACATGACAGCTTAGGCATTTATCTCATTTGTGGAGGTCTGGAATAGCATCTCATTTTCAAATTGTAGCGATGTGGAGATAAAATGTAAATACTGCCCTATGAAAATTGTAACCTTGTACACCATCACTGGTGGCTGCCGTAGGAACTTGTAAATTTTAAGTGCATGTAATTTACATTGCTTGGATTTAACTGTTTTGTAATTACACTTTGATTTGTATTTTTTTTATCAGACGTGGTGGGGTGGTTAAGCTGTGCTGCTTATGAACTACCATGTGAGTAATTTCTTGGTATAAAGTTGTGCTTATTAAATGCACAGATTTTCTCTTTTGGAGTTTAAAAGTTGTTCGATTTGGCATCTGTAGCTTATTTCTTTCAGTCTACTTAATTGAATAGCTTCTCTGTTTATCTTAAAATGCAGATAAATGGCTTTCAGCACAGTGTTTATAGCTTAATAGTTCCTGAAATGAGAGTCAACATTATCTCCTAGACTCTACTAGTTATAACTAATGATCCCTCTGCTTACACTGTTGGGCAAGCCAGGAGACACTGAACTCTGCAGAGAGCAAGGGCCCTGTGCAGTGGGAGGATAGTTTGTATGTGATGGCGCCTGCTAGACAAGGCTTTCATGGCTCAGTAGTGTTAATTGGGAACCAAAACTTGTCCTTGGCCACCTCTAACCTCCAATCTCCTGTTACTGAACTCTTCTAGGAATATGGATACAAACCTGGGGGGGGGAGTTGACAGCACACCGTATTCTCCCTTCCCTCATCATTTAAGGTGGATAATATCAGGTTGTTCTTATATTTGCTTCAGTTTTTCCCATCAGAGCACATTTTGCAACACAAAGTCTTTGCAGAAATTTAGTGTATTTTAATGTTCCGAACATCACTGGCAGGCAGCCTAACAAAGGCATTGTGTTGAGGCTTGGAAGAGGATGAGAAAATAATTAGGCAGCTGGCAATTACTGTATTTTGTTCTAGGCCTTTTTATATGACATTTAAATTTGTTAATGAAAGAAAGATGATTTTTTTTTACGTTTTCCTGACCTTTGGTTTAGTTGTGAATGGAGAGTTGTAAGCTTTCCTTTTTAATAGAGTTAAGTGCGTGCTCTGGGAAGAGAGAAGGGAAAGAAAGAAAGAGAAGTCAAGTGGATTTACCACCCATCAGTAATGCTTTATTTTTATTACCTTGGGAACAAAGGTTCCTTGCTTATGCATCAAACTAAAATAATATGGGGAGAAATTATGGCTTATGGTGTTAGGGGTTAATATTCTTCTAGATTCTGTCAGCTTGTCAATATGACCTTTTCCTGAATTTTTTAACTTGCAAGAGGAGTATTTATTGGAAATTGCAGATGTAGGTGTTGTTAGGTGGATATCACCCTAGAAGTATTTCAGCCAGCAGGGTGTTCTGGTTTCAAACAGAAACCAGAACAATCTAGCAGGAAGAAGAAAACCAGGCAATCTAGCAGGAAGCTTTTGGTGGTTTGAGGTGAAGCTAGTGATATACAGAACAGTCTGTATCCTTAATTTCTGTCTCCACAGCCATCTAGTCCACTGTTTTGAGAGCTAATTAAATATAAACATCTAGATGTGTGACTGGTTGTATATGAAAGCTGTTCCTGCTTAAAGACACTTATATCAGTCTTGTTTATGTTCCAGCTTCCATGCTTTTCGTTGTTTTTCTGAGTTTTCACGTTATCTTAGAAGTAGGTTTTGAGCTTTGTGTTGGCAGAGCAGCAGGCTGGTACAGAGCACAGTCTGGGTAACACCACATGCATTGCAAAGGCCACAGGGTACAAAGAAGGCAAATTCAAAAGTTTTGAGGTTTCAAATTCAAAAGTTGTAAGTAGTTACAACTACTTACAGCTTACTACTTAAATGTCTGAAGATGATTTTGTTGGACATTGCCATGAATGAGCTCCAGGAGACATGAGGCAGAATGAGCAGGATGCCCTTGGAGAGTTAGGGAGGAATGTGATTGCTGCCAGGAGCACCAAGCATTTTCTAGCAGGACCATGATTCAACATTGTGTTGGCAGGAATTTAGACATCATCTGTCTTTTTCACTTGGTACATGTGGTCTTGATAGAGTTACAGGTAGTTCTCTAAACTAGGGATGAATCAGGAACAGACCAGTGTGGAGGAGGAAAAATTTAGCTATTGCCTCTGCTAGTACAAGATAGCTTTAAAAAAGCATATGTAAGGCTCCAAAAAAGGAATTAGGTATTTGGAAAAAAAAAAAATGCAAATTTTTTGTAAGAGGAAATTGGAGGCAGCTTTTTTATTTTGATTTTGTATAAAGTCTTGTTTATTACTTTTTACTCTGTGATCTAATCAAATATCTAGATATCCTACTTGTTTCAGTCAGAATCTTGAAGAGTTAGCTCTTCTATAAGAAATCAGTTGAAAGTTCATATAGGTCCAGATTACTTATGATCATTTTCTCATAGGAATAAAGCTCCTATTTCTTTGGAAATAATCCCATTGGTAAACAGCAGCTGCAATAAACCTTCCACCAAGAAATTTGATATGCAGTTCTGAGTGTGCAGATATCTCTTTTTTTCATCACCAGTTTCCAAACGTGGAATTAGATTAGGGAATGATGGAACAGGAACTGAAGTATCATTTTGTAGAGAAAAACATTTCAATACAAATGTTGGGAGTGTGCTGTGACTGCAGTGTCTGATGTTTACAGCTCAATATCAGAAAGAAACATCAGTAACAGCATCTGTTGGTCACCTCTGACAGTTACATGCCACCATGGAAATGATAGATTTGTGGAGGAGGTGTGGTATATTATGACCAAATTATCTGGAATAAATCCTGATAACCAGATTAAGTTAACTAAATTATTTCAAGTATCTGAAATAGTAATCGGTTTGGTTTTGTTTTTAAATAGTACTGCTTTGTTTTATATAAATATGTGTGGATCACAGTTATAGGGAATTTTAACAGTGGTTAGCCAACTTGTGCAGCAAACATCAGGCTCATAAAATGCTCTCAATGGCTGTGTTCTCTACCTTGAAATGAAATTCTTGCCATTGTTCCACGATGGGACCAAGTTTTGATGCTGTTTGATGCAGTTTATCAAGTTTCCTGTCTTTTTTCCTTTGTTTTATTTTAGTTTTGGAGTGTTTTTCTGATTTTTTTCTCTGTTTTTTGTTGTTTGCTTTTATTGTTGTTTGGTTTTTTGTGTGTGGTTTTTGGGGCTTTTTTTTTTTGCTGTAGTTTCTTGTTTGGTTTTTTTTTTTTGGTTTTGTGGGGGTTTTCTGGGGTTTTTTTGTGATGTGCTATGATAAAGCCTATGTATCCTGGTAGCAACTTCACAACTGCTTTTCTGGATCCTTGTCTGAAAAAAAAAAATCCCAAATTGCTGGTTGCATGACATTTCTTTTCATAGTCTGTTCTCAACTGGCGTTTTTTGTACTATAAGAAGCCTAAAACCCCATTGAAACCTTCTTGTGATTGCTCTCATTGGCAAATACGTGTTGGATTGGGTAAATGAGGGCCAGGCCACTGTGGTGTATCCTGTATCACAAGTAGCCCCACTTTAAAGGGAGGTGAGGAGCAGAAGGCTCCAACTTCAGTGTGCGTTTTATATACTGACCTTGGAAGGCGCTGCCAACCATCTGGAAAGAGTTAGAAACTCTGTATTGCTCGGGATCTTTGTTTTATTTGTAATTCCAGGATTTTCTTTGCCTTTTGCCTTTTTACTGTCACATCCTATGTAGCCTGAGTACCCCTCTGCGCCGGGCTGGAATAATATTGTTTGCCAGCTTACAATCAAAGTGAGCGCAGAGGGAAACAGCTGAGCCGTATTAAGCAGAGGCAGCCTGGGCTGCATTTCTCTGCTGCTGAATAACACGCCACAGGTGCAGGATTAGCCCGGCCTACGGTGCTGTGTTTGCTTAGCAGAACCACCCTCTGCCTCCTCACATGACTCTCATCCTGGGGGAATCTGGCAGCGATGTAGCGAGCGCGCCCAAACTCCGCGTAAGTAAAAGGCTTCAGCTTTTCAGCTCACAAAGCGCTTGTGCTTCCCCCCACCTCGTCGTTCCCTTTTTCTTCTTTTTTCTTTCTTTTATATTCTTTGAAATTTTTATTTTTTTTAAGCCTGGCTTGAGCAGAACACTTAAGAGGCTGGGAATAAAAGAAAAAGTAAAACAGTGAGGTTTGGTGGGTTCTTCAGAGAGGGGCTGAAGAAAGAGCAGTGTTGCTGGTGTGCTGGCAAGATGTGGGGCAGCAGGGAGTCAGCTGCTCGTGGGGCACAGGGTCTTGTGTTTGCAGCTTTGGCTCCTGCAGGGACACATTCACACACACACACACACTCTGGAGATTTCCTATTCATTCACTTGGACTGGGGGTCAAGGTTTGTACAGTGCCAGGAGGCCAATGCAAGCCTTTAGTTGGTTTAGATGGAAGGAAGAAAGGTCATAGATTTACAGAGAAAATACTGCAGATAAAACAAAAGGTTTCCTGTTACTCTTTTTGGTGAGGATTGAGGAAAAAGAGATTTTTAGAACTAGTACTTGGAAATCAGCCTGATCTTGAACTTAAAAGGATGTTTCACTTTTTCTTCTTTATATTAACCTTTGGATTTGAAGTTAATTTAAAAATAAATGTTTTGGCAGTAATAGGCTTATTCTGGTGCCAGGTTTGCATTGTGGGCCTGAATTTCAGAGCTGGGACTGGTTTTAGCCTTAGTGATTGTCACCCTTCTGTCTAACTTTGGTGATATATAGTGCTTGTGTATGTCAGTAATGCTTTTTAAAATGTTGCATCTGTTCTATACATTTTAAATGCTAGTTAATTGGAAAAATAGTCAAATAATAAAAACACATGTACTTTTTCTCCTACTCATTCATATGTTCATATTTTTTCTCCTACTGTTCATATCTGGTTGGACACTGGAAAAAAAAAGTTTTACATTTGATGAGAATTGTGGAGAAATCTGTAGAGACTGAAAGAAAGGTGGTCATGCATCTCTTGAAAACTTCTGGTCGAGGAGAAGAGCACATGGCATGTGAGCTTGCCAAGGGTGTTTGCAGTGCACATTTCTTAGGTTTTGAGGTTGTGTACGAAGTGTAGCCGTGAAGGTGCATGTGTATGACATTGGGAAAATAGCAAAGCAAGCAAACTCAATGGGACTGAGGGCTGGTTCCTCCTCTTGCAGAGGCCTGAGTGGGCGAGCATGGAAGCCTGTTGGTGGGCACTGGTTGATGGGCTGGTGGCAGTGTCACTGGCTTGGGTGGAACACACCCCCTTCCTGCCCAGACATGATCTCTGGAGCATTCAGAGAGGGAAATGATTTTAGGCTGCTCAAACACTCCTGAAAAACCGTAGCGCTTATGTCTGCGGTCAAAATTCATCATTGTTGTTCCATGCGTGCAGTTAATTTTGGTTTGCAGTAGAGATGCTTTCCTCCGCCCTCTAAATGGATTTGTTTGTTTTCTGTCAAAGTGAGTAAGTCAATGACACTTTCTGTTGCATTCAGCTGTGTTTGCAGAAGATAAGGTTTGTGCCTCAGCCCTCATTCATGAACACAAAGATCTTCTTCATCGCTTATGGTTTCCACACATGCAGTTCAAATGCCTGCACAGTGTGTGTGGTGAGGCCAACAGTAGCAGCAGTCAGTTCAATGCAGTCCCTGCCTTGGCAGCTTAACAGGGCACCAATTTATGCTGTCACTTGTTCAGTTGCTTAAAACTCTGCTCGGCCTGGTGACCCGTCAGGGTAGCATTTGCCTCCAGGCAGAAAAATTCCTGGAGGTCCTTGAGCACTTCATTCAGCAACAGTTATTTGCTGAGGGTGTCGTAATCACGTGGGATTTTGGGAAGCAGATGGTATTAATCCATGAAAAATTATCAAAATACTAGTTATTTTTTTCTGACACCAAATAATCTGTCCTTCTGGAAGATAGGCAGGCACTTGAGGAAAAGTTGTAAGGGGAATTGGTAGGAAGCATCATCATCCCCATGATTTGGGAAGCATGACAAGTTAATCAATAAACCAAATTTAAAGGAAGTTATAAATGTATGGCTACAGAATTTGAAAAAAAAAAAACCAAAACAAAGCCATTAAAAAAATAGCATGCTTATACCATAACAGCTGTATCACAGTTCTAGTTTTCTGAATATCTACATTATTTAATTTATTCTTACAAGAGTAAAAGGGAATTACACCAGTGTGGCAGAAATTAGAAAGGAGTTGGTAATTTATGAAGTAAATTTATGAAGTAAATGCTCTTTAGGCTGAGCTGGGGTTATGTCACATTTACTCCTGAACAGACAAATCCAGTCAGTCAGAAGGGCACCAGCACCTCTGAATAGTGTTGGCATTGGTTTCTGCAAGCATGGCATGTGCACATGCTAATTATATTTTAATATCCAGGTGCAGTCTTTGATCTTGAGGTGAGAATGGCTAGCTGGTATTTTTATCTTCCAGGCAGTATTTTTGTCTCAACTGCATGGTGCTCTTGTGTTTCTTCTCTTCTGGAAAGGCAACAGGAGTGACAGTGATTTATTAAACATATCTAAGAGATCCATGAGGTCAAAGCTGTCTCTTGCTGTTTCATTTAAATTCCATTGTCTGAATCCCTCAATCTCAGTATCATCTAAAATGATAATAAGTAAAAATCTGCAGCTTGCCCAGTTCAATCTTTGCTCTTTCCTAAAGATCAGATAGCAAAGCATGGATTAGTTGCAATGGTATCACATTGCATTGCTTCCCATCTGTGTATTGTTTCCCCTGTTGCTGCTGTTCAGGAGAGTTTTCAAGATCACTTGTAGTGGCATTTACATAATCTCTTGGTGATCACATTTGGTGTTTGCTGCTTGGAACTGCAGAAGAATGTGGTGATTTGCAGCTTAGAAGCAGAAATGACTGCCTAAGGATGTTGACAATAATCTTCCTATATTTTATTTAAATATTTTTTTTAAATGTAAAGTGTGGCACAGACTCTGCTGTTTGTTGATATCCAAATTGTCTTTTTTTACATATTTGTGCCCTAATTTCTATCCCCTGTTTTGACCATGATTCAACTTTAGTAAATCTATTTCAACTACTCCTGATCACTTTTTTGTCATTCGTGTTGAGGGAGATGGCCTCCAGAATGAGGGGCTCCATCATTCTTTTTTTTAAATATTCTTTTTCACAGAATATTCCCATTGGAAGGGATCCTCAAGGATCATCAAGTCCAGCTCTTGAGTGAATGGCTTTATATGGAACCAAACCCACCTTGGTGTTATTAGCACTGTGCTCTATCCAAGTGAGCTGATCTCAGGCATTAAAGTCAGGCTGACTGGCCAGGAGGTCCCTGGTTCCTCTCTCCTGCCCTGTTTAAAAACTGAGATGACATTTGCTTTCCTCCAGTTCTCATGTATCTCTGTGGATTGCCACAACCTTTCAAAAGTCATTCTGGTGTGTGCCAGCTCTCTCACCACTCATGGAGGCATCCCGTTAGGGCCTGTGGACTTGTGGATATGAAATTTGTCTGGGTGTTCTTTAATCCAGTTTTCCTTGACAAAGGGAACATCTTCCTTAAAGTATTCCTTCTGGGTCAGAGATTCCTGGGAGATGGTCTTGTCACTGACAAGACAGATGCAAAGATGACCTTCAATATCTCTGTATTCTCTGTGTCCAGAAGAATCAGTGATTCTCACATTGGACTTGGGAAGTCACCTTAGTATTTATGAAGTATTTGCATTTGATTGTTCCAGATTGATAGCTCCAACACATTTACCTTTGCTGTGTAAAATACAGCTCCTGAAAAGGGATTAAAATAAAGAAATTGTGTTGGTATCTTAATGAGAATTGTGTGGACTACCTGCTCATTCATCTTTGCAAATATTAAAAACTAACTTATATTTTAAAAGCTTTTATTTTGTCATGGAGCATTTATACATTGAACCAAAAGATTGTAGAAGATAGAATTGACACAGCTGGGCAATATTTCTTAATGGGGAATTACAGTAGATAGAGATAGATTTTACTGAGTCCAAGCTGACAGGATAAAACACTTTGCATGCACTTTCCCTTGGAAATTTTAAAGTTGTCTTTCTGTTCTATTTTTTTTTTAATGTTGTGTTGGTACATGCTATAAAAATGTGCCAACCAATTCTCATTTTCTTCCAAATGAAAAATATGTCAAAGATTAACTGTGGGCACCAGAAATGAGAGGAAAACAGACAGCAAATTACACGTGCATTTTCCATGGGCTGTGTTAGCAAAGAAGCCTTTGTGTTTGTAAGTTGTGAGTATGGAATGGGTATTAGTTTGGAGGGTCTTTTCTCAGTGGCTTTGTCACAGCTTGTTACATTACATGCTAAACTTTTTAGCTAATAATTCTAAAAAATAAAGACATCACTTAAAGTGGTGCTGGATGCTTGTAGCTATATTGGAAGTCAGTGGCAATTCTATGAATATGGACAGGAACAGTTTTTAAGAAAACTGCCTTGACAGGTTGTTTAAAAGCATATTTTATTTTAAACCTTATTTGGATTATGAATGGAAACAAAACCACCCCAAATTTTGAAATATAGAGATGAGAAGGAGCAACTTGTAGGTTCTCTGCATTTTGTTGTATAGGAAATCCAGCATAGGTGGGAAATGGTGCAAATCATACATAAGCCCTACAATGTTACATTTTTTGTAGTATGTCAGTTTATTACACTGGATGTATATCAAGGTACAGGTATTTTCAAGCATGGATTGATACCAATCTCAGTTTGAGCTCACTAGTGCAATGTAGCCACACACTGAAAAGCAAAGTGTGCTGGTTTTGGGGTTTTTTCTGCTGTATTAATACCAGATTTTGTTTACTGTAGTTTTGGATCAAAAATATGAAGGTCTCAGCATCTGATATTTCCTTGAGTTTTATGGTAGCCTTGAATATCCAGCAAAGGGAAACTGTCATGATCCAGTTTTCCTTCTCTGTTATGTACTTATCACCAATAAAAAGTGTTTTACTGTTACCTCTTGACTATTTTACACAGTAGATCAGGCTGAGTTAAGAGGTGTAATTTATTTCAAGTCTTTTAACTGTGCTGTGTTTTTATTGTTGACTATTTGCCAAAAATATCCCATGGAAATTCTTTTATCTGGGAGCAGTAAAGTACAGTGAGTTAGCAGTAACTTATTTCCCTTTCTCCAAAAACAATCATGTTGATGGTATAACCCTGGCTTGGTGGGAAGTCATCAGGCTGTGGTTTATGATATGGCATAGGAAACTCCAGCAGGATGTTGCAAGATAGTTTTTTTATTTTAATAAAAGTCTGTTTTGAGGAAAAGCACACCATGTAGATTAGTGCAGAACATTGATGAAATCATCTTGTAGTTTAAAATTTCCATCTATTTTATCTAACTTAACTATTTTATCAAGTTGACTGATTTTCTTCTCAGGTTTGCATTGTTTTGGTTTGTTTTCAATTACAGTTCAGACACTTTGTATGAATATCCTTAATTTCCATTTTAAAGGAGCAGTTGAAGTATGTTGAAACAAGTTGTTCCATGATGTGCATGGAAACAACTTTGGTGTGTGCCTTCCCTGAAGTTGCAAGCCTTGCTCAGAGTCAGGGGGTGGCCAGATGTTGTTATTAGACTGGGAAAATGTGAATGGATGGTATTGAACTCTTTTTTTTTTTTTTTTTTTTGTCCTTAGCATCTCTTTGGGGAAGGAGCAAGTCAGACTTTTACTCCTTACGAACCCCTGCAAGGTCATGACAGATTTGCTTTTTTCACTGCATAGACAGCACATAAATCTCACAGCTGTGGCACAGAAATCAATCTGTTAAGATAACTATTGCTAATTCTTCATCCTTAGGAACAGGATGGCTTAAAATTCAAACCACAGAATACAGAGAAATAGAATAAAGAGCTTTTCACCTCCTGCATTACCAGACTTGTTGAATCGGAGCAGTGCCCAAAAGTCATTACCATCCAATGGCTATGGGCCAGTGTGGAATGAGTCACTGGGCTTTATCCAGATTCTAGTGGAGAAATTTCTGTCCAAATCACATAACTATGGCTACAATTGGCAGGGGCTGAAGTACTTATTGGCAGCCATGGTAGAGAGTTTGAGGACTGAATGTACACTGAGAGACTGGCCCTTCAGATCAGATTTTTTTTGCTGCATCTACATGAGCCAATGTTAAGCTTAAATAGGTGATTTTCCTTTTGTGTGTGAGGTACCACTGCCTGCAGACCTGTCAAACCAACAAATAACAACATTGTTTAATACCAAGTTAGAATTCATCCTTATAGTTTCTTCATTGTCATTGTGGAGTGGGGATCTATGATGCCTCTCACACCTGTAAAAAATTACAGCAGAACTCCCTGAAATGCCATGAAAGGGTTTGCCTCATGACAAAGTATTTTGCTGGAAATCTTAGTGCTGATAGATGGGAGATTATATCCAAGAAGGTTTATTTGTTGACTCTGGAGGTTAGTAGAGGTTTAAATTAGACATTAACATTATCCTGGATGACCATGAGAATGACTTTCATTTTACAGCACTTTATTTTCATTGTTTTCCTTCTCCTTCTCCTTGTAGATGTTCCTTTCTGGAAAGGGCCACAAAGCATGGAGGGAGAAACACACTAACAAATGGAAAGAACAAAGCAGTAGCATGCTGCACACAGTCCCCATTCTCAGGTAGAGATGTGTAACAGAGGCCATCACATCACAGTTTTCAGTTGTCCCAGTCCTAGAGAGGAAAATATTTCTCAGGGGTAGCACTCCAAAAAGACATCAAAGCCCTGGCAGCTGACTTCCAATCCTTGTGGTGGATGGTGCTTTGTACATGCTGAAGTTTAGTGGAAAAAGAGTTAAGCTGAGAAACTTAGCTGAACTTGATGAATCTCTACCAGTCTGATGATCAGCTTCAGGTGCTCAACTGCTTTGATGAATTCCCTGATGCAGTCAGTAAGTTGCTCAGCAGACTAAAATAACCTAATTTTTGATGCCACTGTTTTTCTGCAGTTCTCCCAAGGGATGGGAAGCTGACTGTGAGCAGACTGCAACAGAATAGGCTACAGCAAAGAAGCAGCCAAGCTTAAATAGCCTGAAATCTCTTGCTTTCAGGGCTCTAGGAGAGATTTCAAAACCCAGAGGGCTTCTAAACCCTAGACAGAGCCAGGTCTGCATGACCAACATGTGCTTGTTACAGAACAGCAGCAAATGCAGGATGAACAAGCTGTTCACCATCCCAAACTGTGGTTTTCACACCTGAAATCAGGAGGAACTTGTTGCCAAGCTGAAAAATTCTCCCCACTTCTCTTATGAGTTCCTTCCTGCACGTTTCCTTTTGGGGAAGGGACTGCTGGAAAACCTTTCTGAGGTGAAGTCAAGC
Source organism: Agelaius phoeniceus (assembly GCF_051311805.1). Taxonomy (NCBI): domain Eukaryota; kingdom Metazoa; phylum Chordata; class Aves; order Passeriformes; family Icteridae; genus Agelaius; species Agelaius phoeniceus. Next base: position 23,245,102 of record NC_135268.1, read on the forward strand.
AGACATAGAAGTCAAGGGACCTTGTTGAAACTCAGCTCTGAGTGGGAGGAGAAGAGTTCTTACATGCTCCATGCTTATCTGCTGGGTGAGACACATGAATTTCAGAGGCAGAAGGTCTGCCCATCATTTTAGCTAGCAGCCAGGAAATGAAGGTGTGAAAAGAGCAAGAGAATAGAGTGAGGAGAGTTTTACATTTTAGAAGACAGAAAAGAGCTTGATTGAAAGTATCTTATTGCTCCCTATTTTAGTTTTATTCAATCTAATCTATTTGACATGAACTGCTATGATTTTGCAGTAGTTTTGACTCTGGGCATTAGATGGAAACAAAATACTAGGCTGGACTGCTAATCTCAACTCTTGGAAGGTGTAAATTTAAATGCTAACCTATCTGTCCTAAATTTTCCCAAAACCAAACTTCATCTCTAAATAGCCACCTGCCATGCTTTGCTGGTACTTCAGATTTTTGATTCCAATTCAGCAGCTTCTGCCTGTCTTATTAGATCGGGGAGTGCAGCCAGGTCTAGGGGTAGAAGCTGTTATTTATGGCAAGTTTTGCAGAAGCTGTTCATGCTCACATCACTGGTGAGTGATGGCCACAGATTGTGCTGAGGTATGACTTCTTTTATGGTTGTTGGGAAAGTGAATGATCTGTGGTTGTATATATTATGAGGATGGCATTTAGCTGCCTAAATTTAACATGTTCAGGCACCATCAAATGTGTAATTAAACCTTTCCCCCTTTTTTGTGCTAGGTGTAAGAAGCTTTTGTCATTACACTCCTTGTTGGAGAAAGATCCCTGCTAAAACTTCAGGAAGCTCATAGAAAGAGCTGTGGAAATGATGCTCAGAGTAAACTATTACACTGGTGAGCTAGAAGTTCACTTGGTTGCCTCATGAGCTTGAAGTCTGAAAATCCTTGACAGGAATATTAATAGTTGAACATTCCCCATCCAATGGCAACAAAGTAATACTGACAAAAATGGCTGTTTGAAAGAGAATTTCGGTAATCCCTAATCCTGTGACCCAGGGAGCAAATATCTGTTGATACTAATTCATTATGCACAGGCTGCCTAATCATCTTAGGAGAAACAAACAGTGCATTGTTTTCCCCTTAATTTAAGCATCTACTTCACCTTAAGGTGCAGCTGTGAGTACACAACAACACATACACACAGTGCATCTTGAGTGAACTCATGCATTTAGCTCTGATTTTGCCAAATGTTAGTGAAAACACTATGGGACTGACAGCCAGTTGTGTCATGAATCTAGTTTATGTCTTAATGCTGGGCACAAGGGTTATGAGCCCATGGTTTGTATATTTTTTGTAACTGGTTGTCTGGTTTGACTTTAGAAAGAGGTGAGCTAATGAAGAAGCCAGTTGGTTTCAGTGGCATACAGAGGTACTGAGCAAAGGCCAAGCTGTATGAGTTTTGTGTTTCATAGGAGCATTAGTCTGGCACGGTGAATGATTCTTTTTCATGTGTGCCACGCTAATATTATTGATATACCTCTTGTGCAAGGAATGTGCAAGGAGTGGAAGGGCTATGGTGTTAAAAAGGCTAGCACTTTCTAAATGCAGTGTTCTTCTGTGCAAAGCCCCACTTCTCCCAGAGCTAACAGGTTGCAGCTTTTTCCTGACTTTACTGGGGATAAGCTGCATTGTCTCAAGTTACACTGCAGAAAACAAAAGCCTGTCTGCCAGTTGTTGCTCCCAGTGCCTGTCCTGTGCTACCAGAGCTGGCACAGGAGAGGAGGGATATGCAGCTGGGAGGCATGGTGTGCCCTGGCTGGTCTCATGATCCCAGGAGCCCAGACTGGGTTTTTTCAGTCCTCCTAAGGTCAAGGACTGGTAGAACAGCCCCATGCTTCCTCCAGCCTTACCCTGCTTCAGAGTCCTTCAGGCTCACTGTCATCACCTCAGTTGTTGATTGCAATCCAAGCCCTGAAGTGTAGCTGCTTGTCCCCATCCCCTCTGCCTGTTTGCCCACCCTATCTCTCTGTAGGGACGTAAAAAAAGATATATTTTTTTTTATCAGCTCCACAATAAATCAGTCCTAATGATGGAGATTTGGAAAAATTTTAGAGTAAAGAGCAATCAAAATAATTGTAATACCAGTTGTTTATAAAGACTTAACATTAAATCAAGCACTTCAAGCTAGCTCTTCAGCTACTCTGTTGGAGACTGCTGCTTGTAAGTGACCTTTTGGTAAGATTTCTTACAGGCAACCAAAAGGAGACTGAGGAACTGCCAGTTGAAGCTTTTCATGCTAATCTCATTTTTGTCTTTGAGGCTTAAAATTTTCACAAGGACTGAAAGTTGATATTTATGAGTAGAGCTGGGCGAAGGAGGGTGTTTAAACATCTCCTAGCCTATCACCAGCATCTCCAGCTGTACTCCACCAGCTCCATGGAGATTCAGTACTCTGATATTTTTAGAAATAATCACCTCCATATATTTCAGCATTGTTAATCCAAAACCACATTCTTCTCTTTTACTTTGTTTATAGACTTTTCTTTTACAGAAGTGAGCTCTTTCCCTTGTTTTGAAAGCAGGGCTTTTGCAATTCAGTGACAGAACGTGCTGTTGAATTTGAAAGAACATCGCTTTCTGTCAAGAGTTTGTTAAATTGTATACTCATGTTCTGTTCTGCCTGGAGTACCATAAATCCCACTGATTTTTATGGGGTTCAGTGAATATACATCTGTGCTGAACTCTGTAGAGATAAAGAAAACTCAGAGGTGTAAGCAAGGATTTGACCTGTGTAATGCAACAGAAGAAAAGCTGTACTGTGCAATATATAATAATAAAAGCACAATATATCTCTTGGCAGTGGCAGAGCTCTAACATCAGTACCTTTGATCTAGTACCCCCGAGGTCCAATAAGCCTCAACCATGGTCAAACTACAGAGAAACACTCTGTAGTGAACCCTCATCTCAAATAACTCTCTTAAGTTTTCATAGGTAGAAGTAGTTTAAAGCCTTCTTTCAGGTCTTGCAATACAGCCTAGAACTGTTTCTTTTTCTTCCTCTCTTACAGCCAGTTTTCTAGACAAGATGGCCTTGCGCAGTTCTGGCAAGCTGAGCATGGAGACCAGAAAAGATGGTGAGAGCACGGCCCCTGCTCCTCCCCAGAAGAAGCTGTCCTGCCAGTGCCACCACCACTGCCCTGAGGACTCGGTCAACAATACCTGCAGGTTTGTGGCATAGATGTCTGCTGATGATACATGGCAAAACAAACTCATGGCAGCTCAGTAATCCCAAATTGGGTGTTGCAGTTTTTGTTTAAGCAGCAATATGTAAATGAGTTGGTTTTCACTGTCTGTCTGAAAATCAGAAGTAATTTTTACCTAGATATCAGCTGCATGGTTGTTGGTTTTTGTTTTGTTTTGCTTTGTTTTGTTAGGGCATACACATATTTATCATTTTAGACAATACTTGTTTTAATGAATTGCATATGGAATATTCTGAAGACTGAACTTTGTTTGTAAAAGAGCGTGCAGTTAATGAGAGGAGACCTAATGGAGATATATTGAAATGTCAATAAATGCTTATAAATTTATAATCACTCTCAATAGAATACTATTTATAAGAACCCTGGTCTTTGTTTGTGTCTACAGCAGCTGTATCTGTAAGTCCTTAAGGCTTTGGGTTTGGTTTCTTTTGTTGTTTTTTTTTTGTTTCTATGCTAAAAGGAGAACCATCTTTAGGTGACATGTTGAGTATTTTTGTCTATGAGCTGTAGCCTTCTGTTTCATTTTGGGCTTAGAGCAGTACAGATTTCTCATCTGGGTTGGATTCTGCTTCCTCAGGACCTTTTGGCTCCCTGGGGGAGAGGCAGGTCCAGATATGCACAATTGTCCTTGAAGGCTCAGCACTGGTCTGTGTTGCCCTGGCACTGGCTAAAGCAAGCAGAGGTGACTGAGGGTACCTGTGGGGGGACCAAGCTGCTGTTCCCCTACTCAAAAGCAGCTCTTGCTGGACACATAAAATTGCTGTTGAGTGAGGGTTGAATGAACCTCTGTCTTGGCTTGAGGTGCAGGTACAGTTTGCTTTAGCTGCAGCAAAGCTGGGCTGAGCTCTTCATGTTCCATATGAGGGATTTAAACTTCTCTGCTTGGCTAGAAGCAGGTGTGATACTGGAGATACCAATTCAGCCTGGTGGAGCTGTGGGAGTCAGAGAGGCATAGAAGCAGGGCACAGATGTGAGCCCAGCTGGAGATGCAGTGCTCTTTGAGGTGAAATTGTCTATCTTGTGTCAGCTCTTCAAGGCAGTGTATTTAAAAGATAAATGGGGAAAGCCTAAGGTTCCTGAAGGTACTGATTGCTTTGTTGGATTTTAGAGTGTGGGTTTGCAGCTTGACTTTATTCTTCTCAGCCTGCAGCTTCCTACTAAAACATATCAAAGTTTTGGTGACAGCTGTAAATACCATTCCCCATTTCTAACCTCTTCCTACAAGGCCGTGTTCCAGCCAGGAGTTAGACCTAACTGCTCTTACATGACAGTCAGTTTAAAAAGCTGTAAAACCCCACTCTGATACCAATTTGCTGATCCCCTGCAGCGTCGATCAGCTGTTTCCTGTTCCTGCCCAGCAAGAGCCACAGCTTTCCTATGTGCTGTCTCACACATGCAGCAACAGGGAATTTGCAGATGACTTTTAAATCCTTGAATTAGGAAGCACAAAGGGATCAATGTTAAGGAACTGACTGAACAAGGTTTATCCCCCAGCTGGGTAAGCCTGCTTTTGCACGTTGCTTTGTAGGCATCACTGGCATTAAGTATTTTTTATGGAACTATGAGTGAATGTCCTGTTAGAATGGATTTGTGCATTTTCCCTCACTGCAGAACTTGAAAGAAACTCTCTTCAGTCTCCTTTATGGTGTCAAATGTCAAACTTTTTTTTAGGTGTTAATGCCCAAGGATAGGCAGTTAAGTGGTAATAAAACACAAAATTGTAATCTCTTTTGTCTTCATAATCCTTGAAGACTTCAGACTTGAATGTTCTGCTTTATTGCCAGAATGATTTTTTCCAATTTGGACATCAAAATAATAATTGAAGCTGGAATTTATCCCTCAAATATTTATCACTTTTCTGTCCAGTCAGGAGTTTCCTGGGACAGTCAGGAGACTTGCTTTAGATCAACTCCTCTCTCGTGCCCTGTGCTGTCATCTAAGCAGTACCCACCTTGCCACTTGCCCAGTAAGCAACAGCATAAGTGAAAAATTGCTGAGGAGTTTGGAGTAATACAAAACAAATTAAATTAATTTAAATGCACTGCCTTCACGACTCGTCAGCAACAATCATGCTCATGATAGTGATCGTTGCTAGGGCTCCCAGTGCCTTGGTGTGAGAGCTGCAGTGAGGTGTGAAGGACTCAATACCCCTTGTTTTCCCTGCATTTATTTAACTTTTAATGTAGTAATTCCTTTTTTAAATTCTCTACTACATAGCTGTAATTGTGAATTGTAGAGAAAAGAAGATCCTGAGCCTTCTCTTGGGAAAGAGGGGTTATTAGGTGTCTGGTTAGCTGGTTATTAGGTATATGCTTTTTTGCTGGATAGGGACAAAATTTCAAAAGATTTGAGCACAATCAACCAGGTTAGCAGGGATTATAAATTTCCCCTGAGTTTTGGAATCATCCTACTAGTCAGGCAGTAACTTCTGTATTTTATCCTGTGTGAATGACTGTTGGCACAATTTTAAAGCACTGGGGGAATTACTGAGCATCGCTATAAAGGAAGTTTCGCCATTTGGAAGTTCAAGAAGTATCAATTGCAGTGTTTGTCTGAAGAATAAATTTAATGCTTCAGATTAAAAGTTATTGCAATAATTATCTGCTTGCCACAGATATAGCCACTAAAAGCATTCTATATTTTTTAAGAAAAATTTAAAAATCAAACCTCTTGTCAGCTCTAGCAATCTGTTAAGCTTTGGGCTGTGCTTGGACCTTCAGAGTTCGGACCTGCCAGCCCAACAGGAATGAGCCAGTGTGTTCTGGGGCACCCAAGGGCCTGGCAAAGTTCTGACATCCTGGAAATTCACTGAGTACATCCACAGCCAGGGTTTGGGCTCTGGAGAGCATCAGCCACTGTCCTTACCAGGGTTCTTACTAAAGCAGTGAAGCATTTTATGAGCCCAGTAGCAAGAACCTCTGAAAGTTCAATGCAAAAGCATTTCCAGCTGTGTTTAAATTAAAACTCTCAGAATAGAATGGCTATTCTTATTGCAATCACCATTAAAATTTTCTCCTAAAAAACAGTCTCTCATCTCACATGAAGATTTCTATCTGCTACCACAGGTAGCTTTTAAGTGTATATGCAGCCCATAGTACCAGGGGTCTGAATGTTTATATAAAAATGAGGACATCTGGTGGCGATTTAAAATCTTCTCCATAATTGTATTTGTAGAAATTTAAAAGCCAATATTCTTTAACCACATCTATATCAAATCCTCCCAATAGCCTGCTGTGTTCCTATACAGAATTTCCTTTTCTTTATAGTTCTGCAGTTTAAGTCCAACAGTACTTTGGAGAGCTAAGGATAACACTGCAGCTTTAAAAGCAGAATGCTTTTCTCTCTAAGCAGAAAAGCCATAGCTCTAGGTAGAATTTGCATTAAAAAATGGGGCAGTCCCTGAGCACAGTGAAGTTTTTAAAGACCTATTGCAGGATGAGCTCATTGAGGGAGGGTTAATGCCAAAGTGTAGCAAAAGGGGACCAAGGCAGGAGCTGAGGCTGATATCCTCACTCACCAGGACCCCATTTCCCCATGGATATGTGAGCACAATGGTCAGAAATAGCTCCTTCAATAGCCCAGCCCTTCCCATGGTGGAGACAGGCACTCCTGTACCTCTGCTCAGGGGTTCTGGGTAGGGGGAAAGAGCAGTCATGAGGGGGCCAGTGTGGGCAGTTGAAAAATATTAGTGCACTCAAGACCCTGACAGATGAAACCTTTGGAGAAGGCTCACAATCCTCTGCTTGCAAAGGGTGTGTTAAACTGCTGCATGCTAAAACTTTATTCTTCTTTCTGAACATCTGTGCAATTCATAAAAGGCTTTCAGTAAAGAAGGTCAAAGCTGCTTTGAATATAACCAGGACCTTGTTTTGCTGTTCCATTTCAAGTTTTCTGTGTTCAGAGTGAATGCACGGACAGTTGTGTCTGATCATAATTAATTGCATATTTTAAAGCACGATGTTACGATTAATTGGCTTTGACTGTAATGGGATTGCAGTAAAGGCAGAGGCTAATTAGGTGCCTTGTCACACTCTGTTTTCATGCACAAATAAATGCTGACAGTTTTAAAGATGGGGCTGATAAAGTTTAACTTCCTATGTGTTGCCTACTAGATTGTATTTCTGCCTGACTGTGTCTTTGGTTATCTAAAGCAGTAAAATAATTAAGTTGGTTTTTCAGTGTTACCAAAGGTGATAACTCACTTGAGTGATGTTATTTTCATGGTCCTGTTCTGCAGGTGATATGCTTGAATTTTCATTGTAATTTGGTATGTGGAAAAAAAAAAAGACTGACAGTGGCCAAAGCACCGAGTTCAGACAACCTTTAAAGTTTCAATCAACTTTAATTTGTTTGGAAAAGTTGAATGTTTTCTGATAAAGGAGCTGTGGTGAGATCTTAATATTAGTATTTCAATTTTTTAATGTTTATGTTTATTTTGAAATTTCCTACTTTATACAGGAAATTTTTTAATCACTTTAAAAAGAGTGCAAAGACTTGTCATGTTGCTTTGGATGAAAGTGAAAAAATGCTCTTGCTCTTTCTGGTATCAAATGAGGAATATAAAGAGGATGAGTGGAAAAAAGTAATAATACTTGTATGGAATCATTTGAAATCAAATTAAAGATAAGGGATCTTTTCATCAAATTATGAAAGTTACCTGTCTCTTTGTGATAGGCATTGAATGAGGGAAAGATCTTGCTTTTCAAAGTTATGTATTGCCATCCCTGGCTGTGTCACACACTCATAGAACCGGGTGGGAAATCTCCAGCAGGCAGGTTTTGGAAGCTGAGGAATCACATCTTCTGTGAGAAATGGCTTCTGGCCAGTGGGGACATCTGTGTGCGCAGATGCAAAGCTGTTGGCCTTGGTTCCTCTCTTGTGACATTTAGGAAAGGTCTGAGTTAAGATCCCTGCTTTCTTTGTGGTAATCTGTAATTGTAGCAGCAACTTCTATATCACTGTCTGTCCATGTTTCACTATTAACTCCCTTTATTCTCCTGGCATTTGACTTGGCTGTAAGAATTCAGTCTTGGCAAATATGTGACACAGCAAATCTGTGCTTATTAGTGATCACCTCCAAAGTGAATTGAATCACTCCCCTGCACCATACTCTAATAATGGTGTTTCAGTGGAGGAGGTTGGTGGATGTGTACCCAGATGTATCCAGTTGTATCCACACACACTGAATTCCTTCTTTACACAGCATTTTCATATTCAAATTACACAAAATTAGAATTCACATTGCAGATTTTAAGAAAATAGCAGTTCTACACTACGGGATTTTTTTTTTTCTAGGAAGTGGAGAATAGGTTTTTCATACTGCTTTGCAAGTGTCAGTGATGTACAGATGCTTCTTTCTCTGTAGTCACCAAAATAAGTATAAAATTTGAGACTATGCACACATCTCTGACTTGTTTCTTACTGGCTATATTAGTAAGTTTCATTTCTACCCAGTCAGGTGTGAGGTGGGGAAATCAATAAAACAGCAGAGGTGTGCCCTGCCCTTTTTCTTGCAGTGTGTGGTCCATTTGACATCCTGTGAACCAGGAGAACAGGTTGGGGTGAGGGGGGAAGCAGGTAGGAGATCCTTTTTTCTTTTCAGAAGGGTCCCTTCTCCCTCTCACCCAAGGACCTCAGAAATTCTCAAAAAGATAATGAGTTCTTACATTGCATGAAAACTTTTTGTTGTTAGTATTTTTTGGTTTGTTTTTTTTTTTTCTTACAGGTAGAAACAAGCAGTAGCAGTGTTTATTCTCCTCATCGATGTTATTTTTTTCTCTCACTTCTCCTTCATTACCCTAACATCTGTAAAGAGCATGGTTTAGACTTATTGTTGGAGCTTTAAAACTTCTTTGCTTTGCTCTACTCAATCTAAGGTTTTCTTTTTAAATTTGGAGTAACATTTTTAGAGGGACTGAAGCGCATGAGGAGCTTGACTTCAATTTTCATAAGTGAGCGAAGAATCAGAGTCCCTTAGCACAAGTCAGAAAAATAGAATTGAAATGGCTGACTTTCTGTTTCTTTTTCTCCCTTTTGCAAACAATTTGACTTTTCCTTCCCCTGCTTTTCTTTGATGAACCAAGAGTTTTGAGTTTTTTGCTGTTAGCTGTAGAGTCCATTTTTGTGTTTCACTTGATAGCAATTTATTGTTTTGTTGCTCTGTCCCCTGGGTTAAACTTACTCATTATTTTGAATCAAAGGCTCCATGCAAACAAATAAAATCTAATCTAATATAATATTCCTCTCTAATGGATTCCTTACAGTCTCTCTTGGCAATCCTATTGTTCCTATCTTTTCAGCTCAAGCAATGACATCAAGGTGGCTGTTGCCCAGAAGGGTTGCTGTCTCCTTTGCCTCACTCCTATGTACAATGTAAAGAAGGGTAGAAGTCATTGCTGGCTTCCCTGAGAAAGTAATTTGTAATGTGCAATTGGTTACTTTTCAGATCCAGAAGTCATGATATATTATTATTTGAAGTAATAAGCTTACCATGGCTAGACCCTGCCCCACTAATATAAAAATATGCCACAGAAAATGTTTGACGTGATCCTCTGCAGCATCTCTTGGTTGTGTAGCTAATACTTACAAATTGTGTTTGTCTCTTAAATGTGTAACTGTGGCTCTTGTTTCCTACATCTTCATTGCCTTTGCTGCTGGTGCTCTTTAGACTCTTGTTTCATTCAAGTAAGGAGCAAATCATCTGGAATTTTACTGTATTTAAGTTTTCTAATCTTTTTTTCTTTTTATTTCCTTGTTTTAACTGAGTTTGTTTCTTCTCTTCTGAAAAATACTCATTGCACATAATAGCCAGTGCTATTTTCCTGAGCAAATAACAGAATATTTTATTTTTCTGTGACTTAAATGTCTTATATTAAAGAGTTTTTTCTTTATTTTTGGATCTTCTTCCTGCAAGTCCATCAGTTTTTGTTTCTTACGCGTTACGTATCCCCATCAGAGTGCTGAGAACTTAAGGTACAGCAGTCTCAGTAAAATGCAGCCACCCTTTCCATGCCCTCCACTCCCTCTTTCCATAACATTCAGGCATTTGACCTTCATCAAGGAAGGACATTTATCACCAGCCCCATCGAGCCATCTGTTAGTGTACTTGCCCTCCCTGGTGCACCTTCCTGTAAACGGAAGCATTATGGATCACTTCAGGCTTATAACCCAAGTAAACATCTGTGAAGGGTGTTGATGATAACTCAAGGACTCATACACAGGAGTGTTGCAGTTCATAATATGGTTAAAACAGGAATCACAAATCAGTTTTGGTAATATTTTATGTTTATCATCTCAGAAGTGTTTGCTTCTTCAGGTCTGTACCGTGGTGCAAGCGTCGGTGCCTTGTTCCTGCACTCAGGGCAGAGGCTGTGCAGCACTGAAGCTTGCACTGTACAGGTTTCCAAAGTCTAACACACTAATGACCACAGGCAGAGAGCTGGGGTGCTTGTTAGTGGGCTTTAGGTGTGAAATATTGCAAAGGTAAGTGCACAGCTCTGAGGCAGAGCCTCCTTTGTGTGTGCAGGAGCTGCTCCGCAGCAGCCCTGGTGTGTCCATTTGTGAATGGCAGATTTGCCTGGCAAGGAGCAAAGTTTAAGACAATATTCAATAGCACATTTTCCACTTTTCACATTTCAGTGCCTTTTCCTGATTCATTCTTTCCAATCCACAGCACTGATGGCTACTGCTTCACCATAATAGAAGAGGATGAGTCCGGTGGACATTTGGTCACCAAGGGATGTCTTGGATTAGAGGGCTCAGACTTCCAGTGTCGGGTGAGGAAGCATTTTCTGCCACACTGTCACTTGAATTTTTGATAGTTTTCTATTAAAGTGCAGTCAACAGACATTGCTGTATCCCCCTGTTTTTACACTTCTGTTCCTTTGGCAGATAGCTGATCTGCATTGATTACTGAGGGGAGTGCATTTGTATCCACAAAAGATGATACTATAGATCCTCCTAATAATAACTCATCATGTTTTTGGTTTTGTCACTGCTGCTACTAGTAGCGTTCCCATTCAGAGGAAGTTTGGATTTAGAGAATTGCAGTCTGAACTCCTCAAATCTCCATGCTAGCTAAAGTTAGTTAGGATATTATTTGATGAACTGCAGCAACATCTATGTCTTAGATGCAGCTGCACATTGGTTTGGGATTTTTGGTGCCAGATATCCCTTCAAGTACAGTGATCACCTGATGGAAAACAAGTATCACTGCAAGAATGGAAGGGGTGTGGAAAATGGAGCAAGGTGGTTCTAAGGTGGTTGCCTTGCCTCACATTAACCTTAAATGGTTTTAGATGAGTACAGGAATGGTTTCATCATTATAGCTAATGGGAGATATTTTATCCAGCTTCCCACAAGACCAGAAGCTGCAGCTAAATTAGTCCATGCAGCAATTCCTGTATTATCCTGGCTAACCTGTCTTGGATACCCATATTAACTAATTTTTGGTCTAACTGATGGATGTATGTGACTTTCACACTTCTGACTTGCACCATTAGAGAAAGTCAGTCCCTTCTGCAGCATTAAGGCACTGACAGGAGTAATTTTGGAGTGAATTAATGTCTTAATTACCTGGATGAAATATTGCTGGATACACTGGTTGGCAGAAATCCTTACTCCACACATCCTAGGAATTTGAAGTAGATTGCAGTCCAGCTAGCAAGCACATCTTTCAAGTGCCAGAATGACCGTGTATATTTACAACACAGGTAATGACTTGCTTTCCATCTAAATTGCTTGTTGCAGGACACTCCTATTCCACACCAAAGAAGATCTATTGAATGTTGCACAGGCCAAGATTACTGTAATAGACATCTTCACCCTACACTGCCACCACTGAAGAATCGAGGTAAGGGAACAAAATCCGGTCCTGAGCTGATCTTTTCCTGCTGTTGGTCCTTGTGCCTTAGCGAAAAAATAGAGCACAGAATGAAGCACCCCTATCCACAAAGCATGTGATTAGAGAGATAAATGGCATTAAACAGTATTTCTCCACTCCTGTAGGTTGTGTGTGGAGTGGTGCTGATGCTTGCTGTAGCTTCCGCTGCACACATGCAGTGAACACGAGATGCATTAGAGTTGCACAATGCTGTCCTAGCATGCACCTGCTGAGCTGTCAGAGATCATCTCAAGGACCTAGGCTGGTCAAGGCAGAGGATGACTCTTGCTGTGTATTTCTTTAGCCTGATAATAAAATGGAATCCTCTCTCCAGTCCCTGTAACATACATTGCTTTCATTCATAACTCCACACACAAATTGGTCAGTTCGAGTTGATACAAGTCTGTAAGTTTTTCTTATTTGCAAGACCTGATCATCCAGCACTGAGACAATAATGACTCACTAAAGTGTATTTATTATGTGAACAATGTAGCTGAAAAAAAAATGTAGAGTAAGAACTCACACAAGTTTTTAAAAAAAAATTATTTGAGAGCAAATGGGCATGTATTAACTTAGTAGATGCTGAGGCAAGGTTTTAGCACTTTTTTTTGTTTAAACATCACTTTCGGAAAGCTGGTAAAACTATTTTTGTCTTCTATAAATTTTATACAAGTGTATTCCTAAGTAAGTGTAAATTCATCCATAATAAACTCTTGGCATCAGCAGGAATTGTGGTAGTCAGCATCAAGTCAGTTCAGGCTTGCAGAAGAATTTATAATTGTGGTGTTCTGCGTTGAAGATCCAGATCGGTGCACAGATGCACTCTTAATTTCACCAAAAGCAGATACTTGCACGAATGCATGCTCAGAGAAAGCCTTCACTCATGTGAGCTGTTCCCTTCAGGCCTGTGAAATTCTGCACAGATGGGCTGCAGAGTCAGGCCTTTGGAGAGTAGTATGTAAATACTTCACTGTTTACTAGCAAGGCATTAAGGCAGTGAAACCTCATAAAATTCTGACTTTCAGCAGAAGAGTTATGTACTACTTTGTTGGTTTATTTAATTTTAAAAAGTTCTTTGGATTGAGAGAAGAGCTCCAAAAAGCAGTCAATATTTGTTGACACTTACTTAGGCTTTCATTAAATATCAGTTTGGAAAACACTGCCATGATTTCTTCTTGCTACTGGCTGAGTTTATTCTACATTAGGACTACTCAAAAATACTGAATCAGAGCCTAATGCTAGACATCCATCCATTAAGATTTTAGTTACTTGGCAATGCTATCTGCTACTTACAAAGAAAGCAATGAACCAAGCTTTTGGTAGTGGCAGAAGGTGTTTGGATTGATGTTGGGCTTGTCCTGTGTCTATATAGGGTAAATAAAGTACCACTTGAGAACCATGGTGGCAGAGTGAATTTTTTTTAAAAGAAAAATTTCAGCGAGCTGGAGCAGGGTTCTAGCTGTTCTGTGTTGCAAAGCTGACTATTTTAATATGGCAGACAAAAGGTGATGTGGTCACTCAACACACTCAAAAGATTTTTATTTTTTTAAATAAGATCTCACACTACCAGCATCCTGACAGTGTTTTGTAGAAATGCATTTCAGGAACTGCTTGAATAAATGTGGCTGAACAGGGCTGAAGTCACCACCTTTATTAAAGCCTTAGGTTAATATGTCATTCTCAGTGGTGCCAGGCCTGTTTTAATTTGTTGCTGATGTATCCTAGTATGAAATGTCAGAATAAAAAGCCATAGTTTGAACCACAAACCCTCACTGCAAATAGGTACAAATACTGTGTACAAATACATGTTACTGCCAGTGCCCAGTACTGTGGCTGTGATCATTGTTTCTATTGGAAGCATTTAGATTAGGCTGTGATTGTCTGAGTAATGTTAGAATTGTATATCAATTTTAACAAGAGTTGTAAGTACAGAGAAAGAGAGGTGAAGTTAAAAACAAGCTTCTTGGAATAACCTTCTGGCCTTCAGGGTTCCATCAAAGATACACATGCTCCACAGCATCTAAAAAACAAACAGAAATTTGGCTTCTGATGAACTCACATCTGAGGTGATACCTCATGGGAAGCAAAGTCTAGGGAGAGCATGCAGCTGCAGGTCAGAGGCTGTTGAACTCAAAACTGACCTATGCACCAAGGTAACAGCTACAAAGGCAAGTGACTTGTGCTCTCTAAGTGCTTTTCCAGGCCTGGCATGTGCTGCAAGGCAAGATTTATGCCACACCCTATCCTTCTCCTCTCCCCCCTGGAAAGAAAGGAGGACCACATACATGAAAGTGAGAGCTAGAAAAATTAACACCGGTCAAAGCAAGACTTTTTAACTAAGATGGAAGAAACAACAGCTAAGCCTAAGTTTTGAGCTCATCTTGGTACAGAACTAGCAGGCTAAAATATCCCAGAGAAACCATTAAACCCTTGTGCCAGCTATACGTCTGTCTTATTAAGGAAATGAAAGTCATAATTGGGTCTGATATAACACCTCTGCTTTAAACAATAAAAGATATTCCTGGAAATCCCAGCAAAAGCACAGGCTGAGACCAGTCAAAAGGAGAAATATGTCTTTACTGATTTAGAGCCTATATAAGCAGAAGTGGTGGTGCCACCATGTCTGGCTCCCTGCCTGTATAGCCAGTGATGAATGGGCAAGGGAATGATTGGAGGAATGATGGGGTTTGATGTGTGCACACAGTCTCCACGCCTCGGATTTCACTGCCATTTTTACTTGGATAGCTGTAACATTCTGAGCTGGAGGGACCTGGGTGGGAAGAGAACCTCCTCTCCCTTTGATATGCTGACTTCTGAACCTTCTGGGTGGCATTTTCAATGCACTCCTCAGCATGGCCCCGCTGATGCCAGCGAGTGAAACGAGTGGTGGAGGAGGGGGAAATTGCAGGAGAAAAACAGAGAGGCAGCTTGGTCTCACCGAGCTCCCTGCTGTCACCAGCCTGCACCACTGTTTTCCTACAATATGGAGCTGTTAATGTGCTGTTTCCTGGGCTGCACTCTTATCAGCCAGCCAGGGTATGTGAAGAAGCTTCCCAAACGTGCCGTGTGTTTGTTTTGCACTTCCCACAACCTGCTCCTGGTAATCGCTCACTGCTGCCTTCGTGGAAGCTGCTGCTCATTCTCATAGCCCTGCTGCTTGGCCCCTTGCAAGGGGGCACAGTAGTAAAAGTGACACAGCAGTAAAAAACACAGCACTGGACTTCTTAAAGGACAGAGTACCTCCATCACATAAACTGGCACTGACCAGGACCCACCACAGTGTTCACCAGAGAGCCCACAAGCAAGTCCCTAGGCAGACTCACAGCTGAGCTGCCCCATCCCTCCTCCTGATCAGATAGTGCAGGGAAAGGGAGGTTTGTCCTGCTGCCCTGTGGGGAACAGCCTGGGCTGGAAGAGCAGGAGAAGAAATCCAGCCTGGCTCAGTGCAGCAGAACAAACAGACATTGCTGGTGTGAGGATGGGGGCTTGCATTTAATCTTGTGTTGTCCACACACACACCAGCAGGTTTATGAAGTCCTCCAGTTAGGCAGCAAATGAAATCCTGCCCAAATGCTTTAAAAACACAGGAAGTGTTTGAAAGGTGGAACAGCAGCTCACTTGCCACCAGTATTGCCTTTCAAATAGCCAAATAAATAGAAAGGCATATGGAACTTTCTGTCCCCTCCTGAGAGAGCCAGTTGCAAGCTGTGCACAGTGAACCACTGCTAAAGCTGTGCCACTGGTGGTATGCAGACACCACCCACCACAAGAGGGTCAGCTCTGCATCTGGTCAAAGTCTTGTTTCCTGCTCCCAGCAAGGAGATCAGGACATGTTCCTTTGTGTCTTTCATGCTTTCCTGACACTTGCTTCACATAATTGCATTGGGGTACCCAAAGAATTTTGTAGTGTTGGAGCCTGAAGTTCATCTGAGAGCTGCACAGCACTTCCAAAATGCCTTCTGGCCTCTGGGAAAAGTAACCTGCATTTACTTACTATTCTGAGTGGCAGAAGCCCATTAGAAACATTGAGCATAAGGTTTGGATCACTTAAACCCTAAAAATTGTGGGAATTTGATTCAAGATTGCAGCATGTTTGTCATTCCTCTCCAAATGTACATTCTCGTACAGGCCCAGACAGCGTGAACAACTTCACAGGCAATACGTGTCTGCAAAAATGCACAGATTTCCATGGCCTTAACATCTAGCAGGCACAAGTCTAAGATCTTAATTTTTCCCTCTGTGAAAGCTGACATCAGCTTGCATTACTGCTAAGCACAGAAGCTCAGCTTCCATCCTGTCATACTCTGTGAAGTGGGAGAACTCTTGCTGTGGGTGGTTATCCGGGTTTCTCCCACGTATGGAATGCCGCTTTATGGTCTCTGTGCTCTGCTTATTCATCTGATGGGCTGTGACATCTGAAACTGTTACAACCCACACATTTTAGAGGGAAGTGGTGCTGACACAGGCTGCTCACACAGCACAAACCAGAGCCCTCAGCCCTGCCGAGCTGCCATTGCCTTCACGAGAGCTCTGGGTTCCCTGGTGGGCTCTCGGTTTCGACCCACAGCCCACTTGGAGTGGCAGGCCAGGAATAAATCTGCTGTGGCAGGCAGAAGGATGGGCTCAAGGGTTTTCCTGATAGACATCGTGTCAGTGTCCCCTTTCAAAGGCATCAGCCATGTCCTGAATGTTTACATTGTCCGGGCTCCCAGAGCAGGCAATGGCAGGTTAAAACATGACCAGTGTGATCAGGAGGTGTCTTGGTAGGTAATCTCTGTTTGTAGTGGAAAGGGGAAGGAAAGAAATTGTTTGGGAGCAAAAGAAAGAAGGAGAAACTGGATCTTGAAAATAAAAGAGTCTGAGAGTAAACTAAGAGTCCCTTAGGAATCTCCTGGTCTCATTACCCTTGTAAATCTGAAACGTAATAACGTCGTTCCAGGACCAGTCAATAAGGATGGATTTCTTGCATTCTCTGATGTGTCAGGCTTTGGAGTGAAGGATGCAAGACAGCAAGGCTGGAAGAGCTTCAGAAAACATGGCCCTCATTTGCATTATCCCATTTGTTATTGGAAATGTGGGTTGTGTACGTACAGGCTGAAATACTATAATTTTGAGAGTTTGAGTGGCAGGGGAGGTTAAAAAAGAATAGAGCTGGATGTCTTTGTTTTTCAGCAGAGAAGCATGCATGAAGGTCAGACTCGCTTGCCTGAGCTGAGAATTCAAATTTGGAGATTAATGTTATACTTTAAAGGAGAATACAATCTCCTATACAAAGGTTGACTGAAACATTTTAATAGTTTTTATGCAACAGCATTTTCTACAAGTCACTTGACACATTTTCTTTTCAAAGTGTTTTTCAGAAAAGCCACTGGAAGGATAGTTTTGCCCACCAGCATAGGAAGGACTTGCTGGCACACAGGGCTGCTTTAGAGCAGATGGAGAAGAAAATTCTTGCTCAAACGTTTAAAATGGGACCTAAGAAACAAATTGTTCTGTAATGATGGAAATACTATGCTTTCAAGGCCTCTCATGGCCTGCCTTGTTGGAGGTTGAATGGTCTGTTGTGTCTTGCCTTGTAGAATAAATGCAGTTTGGTGGGTGGTTTGGTTTGGTTTGGTTTGGTTTTTCTAGTTACTCATTAGGATGCTGCTTAATCTGAGTGCTTAAAAAAGGCAGTGGTTTTTGCATTTCCTGGCTAATCACTCAGGTTAAGACCCAGAGCTACAGGTCTTGATTGATTTTCCATTCAGAGACAAACAGGGAATTGCAAATCAAGGCAATGTTTTGCCTGAGTGAGGACTGAGAAAACAAATAGGTTTTTTTGACACTGGAAGTGTCAGTTCTGTCCTGGTCAGTGAGGGTCAAAGAGGAAGCCCACAAAATGCCTGGGGAATCCAGGGGTATCCTGTGCAGGAATTACAAGGAAAGAGTGGAAATGATCCTGTGCTCAATGCATTTCTCACATTGACTTCATACCATCTCCCTTTCTAAATTTTCCACCTTTCTCATTTTTTGACCCCAGACTTTGCTGAAGGAAACATTCACCACAAGGCCCTGCTGATCTCAGTGACTGTTTGCAGCATCCTTCTGGTGCTTATCATCATATTCTGCTACTTCAGGTAAATAAGGAATATTTTGGCAGCTTGTTTATTGCCTTCCAAAATTTATCTTTTTATAGATTATGGAAATTAAAAAAAAAAAAAAAACAAAAAACAGAAGAGGACCTCAAAGAAAAGAAATGGGAAACTGTAATTTTATCATGAGAAAAAAAAAGTGTATTTTATTAATGCTATTCACAGGTATACCTATGTGATGGATTTCATACAGAATCTTTCACTCAACATCCTTAAAAGCCATTCAGGTAGAAGCACAGATTATTCTTTACTGAGAAGGCCAAAGGACAAATTTATAGGAAAATTTTTGTAAGGGAAGGATATCTAAGACTTCTAAATTTGTTTATGTGATGAGGAGCTGATCATAAAAAAAGAAGACAATACAGGAATGTCAGTAAATATGTCTAGAGTGTTATCATACTCTACATAATTACATTTTAAGAATTTGACATGTTTTTTACATATTCCCAGATTCCATGACCTTACCTCCTCTGGCTCCTAGAAATGCACTGCAGACAATAAAATAAAGTTACTTACTTGGTCAGTGTTTTAGACATATTTAAGTTTCTGAAAGGAACACATTTGGTTGCTTTGCAGATTTACCCCAGACTGCATGGCCTTGTGAGTGTTATACTTAGAATTTTGATGATGTAAACAGTTGCTAAAAATAAAATAAAAAATTTTGGCCAGCGAGTCCAGTGTATTCCTCAGGGAAGAAGAGAAATCTGTTAGTCTGTAAATGAAGGAAATGTGAAGGGCATGTGCATTATTCATTGCACATGTGTTCATTGTATTCAAAACTCATTTTGTTTTCGTGTAAAACGTCAGATACAAGCGCCAGGAGACGAGGCCCCACTACAGCATCGGGCTGGAGCAGGATGAGACCTACATTCCCCCTGGAGAGTCCCTGAAGGATTTGATCGAGCAGTCCCAGAGCTCAGGGAGCGGATCCGGGCTCCCTCTCCTGGTAAGGAAGCAATACTATTTTACTGTACATTTCAAAGAGGGAGAAGAGGCAAAAAATAGATTTACATGCCCTCAGTTTTGTTTTAGTTTTTTTTTTATTTTGGTTTTTTTTGTTTTGTTTGGTTTTTTTTTCCTCTACCAGAAATGACAAGGAGTTAGACTGGAGAACAGCTGCTTTAGAAGCAGGGGACTTTTTTCATGTGAATTAAGTAAGCCAAAAAAGGTTAGAGTTATTTTTCTGCCTCATTTAATTTCTTATTTTAGATACCATAGGGTAAGTACAGGCTAAGACAACTCATGGAAGTAGATCATGTTTGGTTCTTTTACACTCCAGTGTACAGGACAGCACCTGGCCCACTAATCTTGTTTTCTTCCTTTGCATGTGCAACACACAGTAGGATTTCAAACACTGCCCCATCACCTTTTTTTAAAGGGAACTGTAACTTGTCAGACTTGGAACCTTTTTATTTGTAGGCTTCACTTTGCATTCAGAAGTCAAGGGGGATTTTTTTTTCCTCGTAGTATGGCAATCTCAAAAGTTAATGGGATGGAGTTTGTGATTATTTCTGAACGGACTCCAGGATTGCTAAACCTGCTGAAAAGGCAGAACTATCTGTGGCAATATAGTTCTGTTCACCAGGGGGTTTTGTTTCTGGGGATCATCACTGGTAGAAAAGAATTGGTTAAAAAGCTAGGTTACTTATTTAAAATAAGTGCCTCTGGGAAATTGGAAGATTTCATTTTCATTTTTCAGAGTGGATATGTCCCTCCTGTCTTCCAAACCTATTAGTTTGTATTGATGCTACTACTGCAGATGTTGTCCAGCTTCCAAGTACCATGTACTGTCTGGCTGGTTTTTGTCCACACCTATTTTTTAAACACCCTAAAGAAGACATTAAATGGGAAGTTTTATATTTCCTTAAAAATGAAGCAACAGGCTCTGTCCTATCCCATGCCATGCCAATGTCCTTCTAGCACCCTGTAGTGGTTTTGGTTCACTAATTTGAGATTTTCTGGGCAACGGAAAGGGCACACACATCTTGTGTGCACTTTAGGACCATTGCTAATGAGTTTCCAATTGATTTAATTGTGAGGATTCTTCCTTTTTTTGCTTTGGGGTTTGGTTGTTTTGCTTTTTGGTGTTCCTTTTTTTTTTTTTTGCATAATACCTGCCACATCAAGGTCTTCGTCTTCACTTGTTCCAATGACATAAAAATGTAATAATTTAGAGCAAATACAAGGAACTTGGTTGTACTTCTCTGAGAATATGTGTTTCCAGCAGCCCACGTGGGTAGCAGGTGCCCTGGGACACCTCACAGCAGTGCATGGCTCAGTCCTTCATCCCAGGATCCCAAAAAAGCTGGAGCAGTGCTGGTTATTTTTGCTTGTTCTTTATGCTATCCTCTGTCCCAGTGAGCAGTTTGAAGCAGGGATCTGTGGTCTCAGTGCTGTCCCCAGGTCTGCTCTTGCAGTGGATGAAAACCACCTCGAGCTGCTGTAATGGCAGAGGTGACATCCCAGCTGGGACATTGCTCAGCACCCCTCAGAGCTGTGCCACTGCTCCAGGAGGCAGAAACCCTCCAGTCTTCTGTCAGGCCCTCCTCTCAAGCTTGGAGACTCTGCAGCCACTGGACCAAGTGTTTTTCCTCCAGGAACTTTTTCTCCCCCATCTCCCCCTTGCTTACAAAATTCCTATGCAGTTGTTTTTTCACTGTTTAAGTAGTGATTTTTGGGTGGAAGAGGAGAAAATGGGTCTTGCACTTGGCAGTAGATGTTTGCTGCATTTCCCAGACAGCTACAACCACTGTGAGCTCACCGGCAATGCACAGAGTGATGCCTCTGAGCCCATGCCTGAAGCAAGTGTATAGAAGGTGCCTGGCAGTAATGCTCTGGTTTTTATTGTGCAAGAGCTTATTTTAACCTTGTTTCTTGTGCAAAGACTGAAACATCCAGGGTTATAATTTCAGGAAAGTAAGATGCAAATTTAATGCGAAATGTCACCTTATGCTAACCAGAAATGTTTTTCTTCTGTGTAGAACATTTATTCTAATGGGTACAAATATTATACCCAAAACAAGTATTAGCCGAGAATTTGTCAGTATGGTGACATTCAGCAAGTGTTCTTTCTCCTGACCCATCTGTACCTCTGACAGAAGAGTTTGCTGCAAGTCAAATGCTGCAAAATGGTCTGTCTGAAGAGATTGCTGAACTACAATTTGGTCTCTACCTTCTCACACATTTTTTTTCATAATTTCCCTTCCAATGAACTTTGCTTTTCAAGGGACTCCACCTGAGCCATAGGTATGAATTCTCTGTTCAAAATATTAAATTTACAAAAGGTTGGTCTGTCTAAATTTTCATCTGCAGTAGCTGAACACATTTAGCTGAATGCCAGGAAAGTAGAAATAGTTGGTAATTGGATTGTTTCCACTCAGGGAGACGAAAGAAAAGGTCATGTAACCTTACCTGACTGCTTACAGAGCTCAAGCAGCAAAATACACAGATTTCAAAAGAAATAAGAAACGCCCAGCCCCACTCAGTGTAAATAACTCACACGAGCACATCATACAGCATGCTTATGAAATCAGTTCAGCCAACAATTTTGATTGACCTATTTGTTTTAGAAATCATAATTGGTTTATGATTCAAGAAGGAGCTGAATTCCTTAAAAAAAATAAATTGTTCATAGGAAATCATTTGACCAGTTCTAGCAAGACAAAACCAGGTTAAGGCCTTTCACATAGTATTCTGCCGCCTGAAAACCCATAACAGAAATGTGTTTTTCATTTTCTTAATGTAATTTAATAAGGAACTTTTCATCATTAAGTATTGTAATTGCATGTACTTTATGATGCCATTACATATATTTACACAAATTAAGTTATTTGATGTAACTACGTTATTGTTCAGGATGCATTTTTAAAATGGGCAAAATAGAAAGCAACAATGCTAAAATGACATTACAAAATGTTACAGCAAAATTCCAATGTAATATAACTATTGTTCAATCACTATATGAGAGTATAAAAGATAAATCAATTTAAAAAAATAAGGCTAATCTCTATTGTTGGCTTTCATTGATGTTAATCAAAAATAATGGCAGTGAAGCTACCATCTTGAACATCTAATAAAGCAGTGCAGGGCTGGAAAAATGGAATTCTGTTTAAATGACAGAAGAAGAAAACTGGGATATTTGAAATAGCTTTGCATAAATACCACAGTATGTTTTGCTTCTTAAAATTGTTCAATATGAAAACCGGTGGTTCACTTAAAAAAAGAATGATGATAGACCTGACCTAATAGGTTTTGAGTTAGTCTTTGGATATACATTCATGCTGCAGTCATGGCACATTCATGGTAGTCCTCTCCGGCATTCCCAAAGTGGTGGTTTCCACTGGGCCTCCCAAGCACAACAAAGGAAGCAAATGATTTTAAAAAATGAAATTTCGCTCATTTCTGTCAGCCAAGATTGCAAAAATATTTTTGATTTCATGAAATGAACATGATTTCATAGGGATTCAGTTAGAGCAGTTAGACTCACTTGCTGCAATAAACTACTGGAGGTTTGTATCTGGATGGTGGCAAAACAGAGCAGGAGGCCACAAATTTGAACTTGTCCAGATTTTGCCAATTGCTTGTGCCAGATGAAAATCTCATTGCATTGGCAGCAGTATTCTTTTAAAATCTTACCAAATCCTACCAGACAAAACCTCATTAGCTGTGGGTTGAACTGACAGTGCTGTAGCACAAGAGGGTGACATTTTAAATCTCCTGTTGTATTAAGCTGAGGCAGAGTCAGCCCCGTGAATTGTGTTGCAGCATCCACTCACATTTTTATTTGTGAACTTTTAGAAAGACATGATCTGCAGACATGCTCGAATCTGATGAGATTATAAGTCTCCATTTGTCCAAGATTTTTTGTGGCTGTAAAAGCTTGCTAAATGTAGAAGCAGTCTGTCATCCTTGTGAAGAGAATCTCTGCAATGCTGCTGTGGACATCGATCTTGCAATACCCATGATTTTAGCCTTAGCTCACAGTACAGCTACTGACAAAGCTGGCACAGACACTGGAAAGATGTTCTTTCAAATATTTTGGGGGGGAAATTTTGGGGGGGAAATTGCTTTTTATGAATACGTAAATATCATTATTTAAATCAATGTAGGCACATGTGTTTTAACTCTGTAAGTAGTGGTGGAGGTTCCTAACCAAATATATATTTTGAAATAATTAGGCATGGCAATTTCAAGGAAGGTGATAGGAAGTATCATCCTAAAAAAGAAAAAAAAAGGTAATTTTGTAATTTTGCTAGTTTTGGAGCTCTAATGGGCTTTTGACTCTTGTAAGCCCTAGCCTTGTGTCTCAGCAGTGTAAGAAACATCCCTATATTAATCAAAATGTGTTACCTACCCCTTTAGAATTTGGACTGCATTGAGGTGACCAGGAGTGTTTGCTGTCCAAACTTTTCCAAAAATAACAAAAAAAAATTCCACCAAGTGCTACATCCTACAAAAAAATTAAAAAAAAAAATTCAAGGTGCAGGGGCAAATGTTTCCTTTACACTGTCTGATGTAGACCACAGTATATTTGAGTATGCACAAAAAGGCTTCTTTTTAGTGGTGGGAATGTCCTCAGCAGCAGTGTGTCCTGGAGAAGACAGGGAGCATCTGCAGCTGTGGAGGGCTGCTGAAATCCATGTCACAATGGCTGCATATTCCACTCTCTGCTGGGCTGGCTGTGTGGGAAGCAGACACAGGAGGAGGGAGGTGAATGCAGAGATTTCCACTGAGCAAGGTGTAAAATCTGCCTTGGCATTTCACAGGTTCAAAGGACCATTGCAAAACAGATTCAAATGGTGAAGCAGATTGGAAAAGGTCGCTATGGAGAAGTCTGGATGGGAAAGTGGCGTGGCGAAAAGGTAGCAGTGAAAGTGTTCTTTACTACAGAGGAGGCCAGCTGGTTCAGAGAAACAGAAATCTACCAGACTGTCCTGATGAGGCATGAAAATATTCTTGGTGAGTGAAGTGAAAGAGAATTATTTGATGGTGAACAGGTTTTTAAGATTAGCAATTTTGTATTTGCTGTTATCTGATGTCCTTTCCGATGTGCTTTGTTTCCCTCTGTGCTCTGCAATTAGCCACCCAGTGCTTTTCAAAGGAAAGTTGTTTAAAGGATTACTGAAACATAAATAAAAGTTAAAAAAATGATGGGGTTTAGGGGTTGTTATTCCAAACACAACATGTCTGTTTCAGCCACTGGTGTATCCGTATCTGGCTTCTGAAAGTACATTAAAGGCTAGAGGTGAGGCACAGCTGCATGGAAGCAAGATGAAAAGAATTAAATATGCTATTAAAACAAACCTGCTGAAATGGATGACAATCCAGAGTTCTGAGCAGTCCAAAAAAAACCCATGAGAAGTATTAACTTGAAAATAACCTCTTTTTTTTCTTTTTGTAGGATTCATTGCTGCAGATATTAAAGGTACAGGATCTTGGACCCAGCTGTATCTTATCACTGACTACCACGAGAATGGCTCACTTTATGATTACCTAAAATCTACTACCTTGGACACAAAAGCCATGCTGAAACTGGCTTACTCCTCTGTCAGTGGCTTGTGCCACCTGCACACTGAGATCTTCAGTACTCAGGGCAAGCCTGCTATTGCCCACCGTGACCTAAAGAGTAAGAATATCCTGGTGAAAAAGAATGGCACCTGCTGTATAGCAGATTTGGGCTTGGCTGTTAAATTTATCAGGTGAGTGGAAGGGAGGGGAAGTTAATAAATCAAGTGCAAAAGTTTCCTTACTTGTTGACTGAGTGTGCACGAGTGAGCAAGCACCTGTAGTGTGTGTGCACACCTGGGCTCTGCTCATCCCTGTGTGAGGTCACCTGTGTGGGGGAGAATGTCATGTCAGCATCATGTGCAGGTGTATAAATAGTTGCTTTTTGATTATTTGAGCACATTAGCTGTGTTTGTATAAAGGTTCAGTTTTCATCACTCCATCCTCCATGCCTGCCCCAGTATTGCTGGCACACAATGAAAGGACACAGCACTGACAGGTTGAAGTCACATCACTGAGCTTGTCACTGAAGCATTCAGCTTGTCTGATCCCATGAAAATTCACTCTCAACTTAGAGAGAAAAATACTAATAATTTGCACTAGTTACTAACTAGGATTTATTGAAAAGGACCCCATTTGGGCTGCCTTTTGTTTCATTTCCTACAAATCAAATTGCCCAAGTACAGATTTGATTTTGAAATGGCTTTTAAATTTGATTTTAAAAAATGGTTGTGTGTTTAAACAACTTAGAAAGAGCAGACAAGTAGAACTTACTCACTCCTGGGATTCATAAGGAGCCACTGCTCTCTGACAGCTCTGCTCAACAGCAGCTCGAGCTCTCAGCGGTGGTCCTGGTGATGGAGGCGCGTGCTCCGAAGTTTCTGATTTTTCTGTACACAGAAATGTGTCCAGAATACATAGACTGAAGGTTCCCGTTTCGCAGGTCAGCTTTGAAACCGTGCCCTCCCTGGAGTATTAAAAAAATTCAGGAATCCTGTACAAATCTTGAACTGAAATTATTCAGGGTGAAAGGAGTGTTCTTTTCTCACTGCTCACTTACCTACCGGGTTCCTTGGTGAGGCATTTCCTTTATGAGCCTGACCTTTCTTCAGGAGACAAGAAGAGAATATTTTTACTTTGAGGAACAGAGGCCTAGAAAACAACAACTTGAAAATACACAATAAAAAGTTTTGGGGAAGAAATTCACCCTTTGCAGGTGTACTTTTCCTGGCAAATACAGAGCAGCACACTGCTTAGCTGTGAATGAAGAAGAGCTAGGAATTACCAAGTGCTGTTACAAAAGAAGGTGAAATATGGATTTTTCACACTCCAGATGGAATTTATGTTATGTACTTGGCTTGTTTTCATACTGAATCCTTCCTCAGACAGCATTTCTCATGCAACAACAAGGAACAGAAAATAGTTGGAAAGGGTGTGCTCTGCTGAAGCTAATGATTCTTGTAAAATTCTTTGTGTTTCCATTTCACTTGAAATAATACAAGATAATGCATGTCACTGGATTTATGTCACATTCTTGCAGGTGTACAGTAGTGCCACTAGCATATGTATGATTTAATGACTGTGTAGGTGACTGGTTGTACCACAGACTCAGCTTTCCTTCATATCAGAAGGTGAAAAAAATTGCTGTACATGAAGAAAACTATAGAAATCCAATTATTCTGTGAGCATCTGTTGTATGCACCATATGTAAAATCCATACATTTTGAAGGTGAATAAGGGAAAACAGACCTTTTTAAGCAAACCAGAATATATACCATGTATTAAACTTTTAAATATATTGAAACTGATGTAGCTGAATCTGAGTTAATAAGAAAAACAAGAATCCATTCACATAATTAATGGGAATATATTTCTCTGTATGTTGTCTCTTCTGGTCAGTGTGTGAGGTGTGACACATTTGCTTAGATGTTTTTAAGCATTTATCTCTCTCTGTCTGCATATCTTGATGTGTAAAGGTTGGAAGGGATCAAACATAATGCATGCAAAAAATAATAGTTAGATTCATCTGCCTTGCAGATCTGATTTGCTACAGCTAAGAGATACTGCCCCAGCTACTCAGTATCCCCCATTAATTGCTGAGACTGAAGCATTAGGTGGTGGAGTATGTTAAGAAAACAGCGTTTAATGAAGATTTGATTGTTATCACTAACATTAGAGCTCGGGCTAATGCTAATGAAATCTCACAAATGTTACAGCATCCCTGTTGAGTCTTATCTCCATTGTGGTTCTGCATTTGAATGCTTAACATAGCCTCAGGCGGGTCAGCCTTTTAAGGAGGGTTGCCTTCACACTAAGAGGCTTTTCTTGCAAGAATTGTTCCATTAAGATTATGCATTACTTTTGACCTTGTTTGAGAGTGGATGTGATGTGGATTTACTACTTCTTCCATCTAAATTGCTTTATTTTCAACCCACTTTACTGCATGCTTGATGCCCTGTTTTTCTCCTTCTTTTTCTTGTAGTGACACAAATGAGGTAGACATCCCTCCAAATACCCGTGTAGGAACAAAACGTTATATGCCTCCTGAGGTGCTGGATGAAAGCTTGAATAGAAATCACTTTCAGTCCTACATCATGGCTGATATGTACAGTTTTGGACTCATCCTTTGGGAGATAGCAAGGAGATGTGTCTCAGGAGGTAAAGAGCTGGGAGATCACTTTTAATTGTGTCAGTGAACCTCAAGCCTTCCATTGCACCTTTTTCTCCGGGTAATTGTTTTTACAGTGATAAACAGATGTGGGTAAACCATACAGGTAACTCTCTTAATGTCTGTTCTCCTGTTGAAACTTATTTTAAAGCATCAGTCAGTGCTATTTCCACAGCAGAGATTTAGACTGTATTTTAGTGGCTCGTTTGAAGGCAGCTGATGCCTGCACTGAGGAAGTGTGAAACTCATTTGGGGACCTTTTCTAAAGGCATCACGTTTCTGCTGGACTGGGGGTGTTCAGCTAATTTAGCAGAAAGAAAATAGTGATTTCTTAGTTTAGTTAAGAGTTAAATGAAAGGAGGAGGACAAACTATTTGGGGTTTGCTGTTCTACTCTTTGAAATAAATAATCTGCTTACAAGACAAGTAACAAAACACCGGAGGGAGGGAAGTGGCACTTATTACATCACTGTCATGGCAGTGATGTGCTTCATTTCCCTCTTTCTGCATGTAGAGCTCAGTGTCGTGCACAAGTGATGGGTGTTGTTACCTCTCTTTTGCCACTGGGAAAGTTAAATGCACAGAAATGACTTGGTAGCAGTTCTATGCCAGTTTGGTGGTAAGAGTAGAGCGTGTCTCTCTTGGGTCTCTGCTACTTCAGCATTTCTTATGGGTCTTTAAATCCTGAATATTGTGCTGAATGCTCACCCTAGAGAAGCTGAATGTTGCCAGTGAGCAGCAGGATCCCTGTGTTTAAAAGCTAGTGATGTGTATTGCAGTATTGTGAGATGAAATCTGTAATATTTTTGTCATTGTTGCTGTGCACAAAGAATGGTACCTTGCCATGTTCTGAAAAGGCACAGAAATGCCCTTTAGTATTTTCCAGGTCCACTGATAAGAAGGAGACCTAACTCAAGCTCAGATTACTCTGGTACAGACCCTCTGCTAATAGCTCTTTCTGTGAGAACTTACTGGAGATTGCTGGACTGGACAGCAGTGGTAGAAGCTGTCTCACTTGGCAAGTTACTGCACTTTTGGATTAAGATACCTGGCCAGTCTTTACACAGCAGTGGTAACATTGGAACTTGCCTGTGGAGTAAACTTCTAGTCCTTTTTAAGGGCACTACACCCAACTGTTACACAGTATGGCAAATCTGTTATAAAATGAAAGGGGAAAAGGGGAGTGGAAGTTTTTTTTCTGCAAGTGACAGGCAACTAATTGTTTCTTTCAGGAATAGTTGAGGAATACCAGCTTCCATACCACGACCTGGTGCCCAGCGACCCCTCGTACGAGGACATGCGGGAGATCGTGTGCATCAAGAGACTGCGCCCCTCGTTCCCCAACAGATGGAGCAGTGATGAGGTACCTATCATCCCTCTTAGCATGCAGTCTGTGCTTTTAATCAGCTAGGGAGTGAGATTGACCCAGTTCTGCATCATTTTGAGGGAGGAGGATATTTACCACTGGTGGCTGCCGTTTGGGAATAGCAGCATGTAGATGAATAGTCTGTGGGGACATGGAATGTTTAGGTGGCATGAGGTTTGTGAGTGTGAGGGGAAAAAATCAACCTCCCTGGGATGCTTGAGGTCTTGTGCAACAGCCAGTGTGAGAAGATCTAACCAAATCTCACCTGCCTCATCCTCTCCCTAGCCAAATCACTCTGAGCCCTCAGACTGGGGCTGGAAACACTGGAGGAAGGAGTAGCAATTCCCAAAAGGGCTTTTGTATGGTGGTACTTGGTGTGGTTTGGTCTGCTACCACACATGTCAAGGACTGGGGAGGCTTATTGCAATAGCTGCTCTTAATTAATTGGCTGGCATCCTTGGTAATCCCACCCCAGGCATTCCAACAATAAAAGGACAATTTGTTACCACATAGTGCTTATGTATCACCAAAAATACATTTTATAAATCTACATTAATCTACATGAAACGTGTTTGGCCGGTTTGGACAGTGCTGGTGGTGTTTATCTGTAATGGCCTTAGAAAAGACTTTTTCCCTTCAGTTTTTCAGCATTGCCAGCAGGTGCAGTCTCCTGTGCCACTGACCCCGGTGGGACTTTCTCTCCCCGTTCTCTCCGCAGTGCCTGCGGCAGATGGGGAAGCTGATGATGGAGTGCTGGGCTCACAGCCCTGCTTCCCGCCTCACGGCCCTGCGCGTCAAGAAAACACTTGCCAAAATGTCAGAGTCCCAGGACATTAAACTCTGACTCTGCCAGAGGCCCCTGGAAATGGACTTTCTTGTGCAGGCAGAAGTCCTGAAGATGTATCAAAAGTCTTTGCTAAGTACCTGGAATGGAGAAGTCACGCTTAAGAGCAGCCGTGAGTTTTTGAGGAGACTATCGAACGAAAAATCACCTGAATTTTACATGCAAGATGGAAGAGGCTTGTCTGCCCTTGTTTACATGGGGAAATACAGTTTTAGTAACTGGTTTAAGATTATGCATGTTGCTTTCCATGAAAGCCACTTATTATTTTATTATTATTATTATTGTTATTATTATTATTTTGATTGTTTAAAAAGATACTGCTTTAAATTTTATGAAAATAAAACTTTTGGGTTAGAAGTAAAAAAGATGTATATTGTTACATTAAAAAAAATTGGAGGAAACTGCTGAAAATGAGAGCAAATCAACTTTTTCATTTCCAAAAAGACTATTGCACTCCAGCCTTAAAAATAACAAAAAGGTGAGTGGATCTGTGTAGCTCAGATGAGCTGTAATGGAGCCTGCCTTAAAAGCCACCTATTTGTGGAGATATAGATAACTTTCCAAACCCTGTGTGTGCAAGTGATTCTCAGAGTACAGAGATGGAGCCCAATTTCATCCCTGCCATCCCAGTTGGTGTGGGTGGCCTAATTCCTATGGGTGGCCTGTCCCAGGGAAGGTCATGCTTCAGTTAAGGTACTTGGGAGCTGTATGAATATGGTTTGGTGTGACTTGTTAAAGAAGATCTTCATGTTTCCAGGAAACCTGGTGGGAAGAGTACCACAGTGAAATACAAGTGCCCTTTTTCTTGGCTTTTTTTTTCCTTCCTTTTCCCCCACTACAAAATGAAATATTTTGTGTGCAAGTGGAAATAAGGTACACATTTGAATCTGCAGGGTAATTTGAAACTTCTAGGACCCACAAACAACCACTGTTCAAGAAGAAATTCCTTGTGAGAAGGAATTATTAACTTGCTCTTTCATTTGTGTAAAAGTGTGGGGTCCACCTACAAACACAGCTCAGAAAAAAAAACCATCTGTGTTCCCCTTTTTAAGGGAAAGTGAGAAACCTCAAAAGTGCCCATTTCTGGGGTGGCAGTCATTTTTTTTTGAGTGTGAGGAGACTGGTGCCTTGAGGCTGTAGTAGGAAGTGACAGGGAGGAAGGGTGGGACACATTTGGTGGGCAGTGCGAGTTGGGAGCCATGGGCAGCAGTGGACACCTGGCTCCAGCACTCCTGGTGTAGTGAGAGACACCACAAACTGAACTGTTGGCTCGAGCTGTATCTGCATTATTATTCTGTGTGCCCTTCCAGCAGCCTCCACAGCTCTGGCAGCTGCTGCACAGTAGTGCCAGGCTCAGCTGCCAGGCTGGGGCTGTGTAGCAATGTGGTTCCCAGCAAGAGGAGCTGGCAGGGGAGAAGGGCAGTGGGAAATGTATTTTCTGTCTTCCCCTGTTCCTCCTTCCTGGGTCTGCAGTAGTTGTAGCAATGCTAATGCTACAGAAGGGGAAATGAGAGGTGAAATATACCCTGGGAAGTGTTTTCTTTGGAAAGGGTCTGTTCTTCATCAGATTACCAAAGCTGAGCTGCATGGGAGTTACTGGTTTAGCCTTTTTTACCCTTCATTTGTTTTTTAAAAATTTCCTGCCTGCCTATGTTGTTTTACTAGATGGTGTTCAGCTTAATTTTTAAATAAGTCCTTACAAATGCTGCTTTGATTATGCTAAGCCTATTTCAGAACTGAAATAATTGCCATGCAGGATTTAGCCTCAGCACTTCTGTAATGTTTCTTTTTTTTTTTTTTCCCTTTTTGGACAAAACTGATTTATTTGTGGTAGGTAGGTGTATAATTGGGGTTTAGCTTAACAGCTCCCTGAAGGTATTTCTAGCTGGAAAAATTACCATTTTATACTTTCAAGCTGACAGAGAAAAAGGCACAGTTCAAGAGAACCAACAAGACCTCCATGATGATAGGTGTTAAAAAGCTTAATCAGAAGTTTTTTGTTCATTAGAGTG
Organism: Agelaius phoeniceus; assembly: GCF_051311805.1. Taxonomy (NCBI): domain Eukaryota; kingdom Metazoa; phylum Chordata; class Aves; order Passeriformes; family Icteridae; genus Agelaius; species Agelaius phoeniceus. Next base: position 23,276,742 of record NC_135268.1, read on the forward strand.
CTTTTTCTGCAGTGCAGTTTCCCTGCCTGTACCCAAATTTACCAAGCAATACAAAATCTCTGAGAGTTAACAATTCACCAAATCCTGACCCCAGGAGGAGCAAGGATGGTTTCCCCATCCTTAAAAAATGTTTGTGAGGCTGAGAGTGGAGTTTGATCCTCTCCTTGGCCTTGAGATTTGTGGGCCAAAATGGGGACAGCCCAGCCTCTCTTCACCTTTTTGTCTTAGTGAATGGAGCCATGGGTTTCCAGTCTCATTTCTTCCCATAGAAGCCAGCACACCCTGTGGAACTGAGATTTCACAGCTCCAAAGAAGCGCACGGGACCTGCAGGTGCCAGCTCACACAGCAGGGATGCTTTTATCCTCCCTGTTTAGGTCTGTTTCACATCTTCCCTCCTAAAATATATGATTTTTTTTTTTAATAAATTAGCAGGGCTCTCTCTCCAGGAATGTTTTGGAGGGTGCTTTGCCAGCTGGCAGCATGAGGCATGCAGTGAATGCCCCTGGCACCTGCCATCAGTATGTTGCAAGAGAAAGGGCCAGTCCTTGGTTTCCTGAGCAAAGCTTACCTTTTTTTTGGTCCAGAAGAAAAGGGTCTAAGATACTGGTTGATAGATCACATAAAGTGTGTATGTTAAATGTTCAAGTTTATGTGTTTTTATATATATATATAAATATATATATATATATATTCAGTTGCGAGTCTGGAATAGCTCCAGTATGTGGATTAAGAGTAAACTATTATGGATGAAAAAGCACTAAATAAAACATAATATTTATTTATGAAAATGCATAAATGACAAATCACTGCAACGGTGCTGTATAGGAAAATAGATAAATATATATATATATATATATATATGAGGAGACACACACTGAGAAAGGAAACAGTCTGCGGTTGTGTAACTAGTGCCTGCCTATTTTCTCCCAAGAACAGATTTTGCCCTCAAATCTATCCACTGTAATCTGTTGTGAAGGGCTATTCCTAAGGCCAGAAAACAGCCTAAGGCAAGTGTGGAGGTCTTTTGTTCCAGCACTGTGACATTGGAGTCAGAATGCCTGCATGGGTGACTTCATGTAACACTCAGTGTGTCATTATTAAGGTTCAGCACCTGCAGTGACTGCAGGTTAGTATGTTTATTTTGCCAGGTGTGGCCTTTTAATGTCATTTCCATATTTTGGTAGTTTCAAAGGGCACATTGATGAGGGCTTGGAAGTCACTGGTAAAGATAATTGTGGCTTTGGTGGCCAAGGGTCTAGAAATCCCCTTTTCAAATGTAAATCATTCAAGGAAGTGTAGTTTAGTTTCTTTCTGGCATAGGTGAGATGGCATGTGTAAGTGGGAGAAGAAAAAAAGAGAGATGCCATGTAGCAACTGCTATCCTTTCTCTAGCACAAAGTTATTTCTATTAAAGAAAAGGTTGTCAATGTAGAGACTAAGAAACTAATTTGTGTTCTTTTTTGAGAACCAGTGCCTTATTAAGCCTGTAAATACTGTAATTAGAAAACCTGGGGAACAAACTGTGTTATGTTGTATTTGTTCAAATTGTATACGGTTGTTTTAACATTCCCCCCTCCCAATAAAATTGTTTCCATCTCCCCATGACAGAGATTGCTATTTCCTTTTCATGTGCTTGAAAAGCACCATCTTTTTGTTTTATTTCCCTGGCTATATTATTTTGACTGTGCCTCATTTTATTTATTTTATTTTTATAAGATTTTTTCGTCTGAACAAACAAGTAAACAGCAATATGTTGCATATGTTTCCACTGGCATAAAAAAGCATCACTCCTTTCACAAGTCAGTGAAGAGAAAAATAGTAATTAAAATAGTGTTATCACTAATAGAGCAGTTGCTCGTGTTTTGTGGCTGATTATGTAAATCTATCGGAACTCGGCATTAGCATAATTTTTTTTAGACACCCCCCTCCCCTTCATTCTGCCACATCTTTATGAGTATTTTTGACTCCTATTTTTAAGAGCACAAGAGGAACAGGAGTCATCTCTGCACAGACAGAACCCAGAATTCCCAGCCCCGTGTATCAGGTGAAAAAGTTTCAGCCTAAAATCCCCAGCACCAGCTGAAAGTGGCATTGCTTAATGCTGAGACATTGGGCGTGTACCTCTGCATCCAGTGAGGCATTTCTGGGAATTTGTACCTAAAGCTGGAGCACTATTCTCATTCTGCAGTGCTGTGTTGCAGATCCACCTCAGTTTTTCCTAATGTTTAATTGCCTTGCTGGTTATTTCCAGAGAAATGTGTAAATAATAGCAATTTTCCCTTGAGCTGCACAGCCCCTGCAGCCCTCCTGCTTTGCCCCAGACCATCTGTGCTCAGTGGCATTGCAGTTATTCTCCAGCAGCATTTCTACAGCCCCCTTGACCTGGCCACATTGAGGTAACAAAGCCCTGTGCTTGCTGCACATTGCCCCTGGCATGCCACTGAATCCCACAGTTCTTATGTACAGAAACATTTCTTCTGAGGAGATTTTCTTTTTTTTAAAAAGAAACTAAATAAAAGACTGCACTTCCAAGCTTCCAGGAACTAAACAATTGAACAAAAGGTGTATTTTTTTTTCCAGTTGCTTATAAATATAATTTATTACCTGTTTAAAAATTCTTTCTTACACTTTGTACATGTCAGGCTGACAGAATAAATGCAGGCATTTACAAACAGAGGGAAGGAGAAAAAAGGGAGGGGGGTAAGAGGCACACTCAGAACTAGTAAACCACACCTCCACTGTACAGCAATACAAATAATGCAATGGCTAGCACTTCTCCTGTAGTAAGTCAGTCTTTAGAAAAGGAATTGCATAGAAGATACAGCAATAGGGAAATCAAAACCAAAAGAGTTCTCCAGATCTGAATAGCAAAGAAAACAAATCCCACGAAACCCGGTAGAGCTGTGACATAGGAAGAGAAGGGAGAAATGTGATATACCTGGGTCACACAGATGTTTCTTTTCCTACAGGCCCTCCTTTACTTTGGAAAGGTACTGAAGGTACCCTCTTTTATTTTTTTTTTCTTTCTTTTTTTTTTTTTTTTCCTCTACAACAATAACAGAACATGTGTTAGCAAAAAGAGTCTACCACACAGATGTGTGAAAACAGTGATGCCACAACTCCTCTGTCTCAGCTGTGTCACACACCGTGGGTTATTGGCTCTCGGCTCGGGTGTTTTTGCAAGGTACCTTGAAAATTCTGCAGGGAGAAGAGTGTTTTGCCTCTCCTTCCTAATTTTGTTTACTTTCCAGACCGATTTTGCTTTTTGTTTGTATTGTGCTAGCTCCCAAATTTACTGGCAAGCAGTAGTCAGAGCCAGCTGGCAGCAGCCAAAGAAGCTCTGGGGCCCGTGCAAGCTTTTCTCATCTCAGGGCTCTTGTCCCATCATTGCTGTGGGAGGACCCTCCCAATGACATCCCACTTCCTCACAGGGATCCCAAAGCCACTCCCCTGCCATGACATGAGATGCTTTGGGAGCAGAGGGCAGGCCCAGGATGCAGCACATGTAGCAAATAATCTCTTTGTCAGCAGTTGAGGAGACTGAGCCACTAATAAATACATGTAACCAGCACCACAGAAAACGTGAAATACCTATTTGGGATAGAGGTTTGTGGGAATTCTGGATTATCATTGCTTTTTTTTGTACAGACAGTTTATCAAAGGACTTCCAGATAAGGGATTTTCAGATTGCAGGGAGCAGGGATCAAGTTTAAAGGACAAATAGGTAAATAAACTAAATGCTCCTATTCAAGCAAGGAGCCTGACCTACCAAACTTGTGGCTTTAGTTCAAGTCCAGTTCCAGTTACTTGCCAGTTTTTACTCTGTTGGCTTTTGACATACTGCCTATTTGACCTTGCAGTGATGATACAGCACTGAATTTTGACCTTTACCTTCCCATTCAAAAGTTGGTAAAATAAGAGGATGCCCATACCAAACATGAGAGCTAAAAGTGTCCTTTGTTTTCCCCTCATTGCCTCTATGTACACACACACATATACACATTTACTTTGCCTTTCTGTCCCATTTCAAAGGATGTCTGAGATATGTACTTCAGCATTTAAAAATCTGCAGTGCAGCTCATTTATGGACTCAAGTTTTCACACACAAGCTAGGAATGGATTGCAGTGGTGACCACAAAGTCAGTAACTCATTGGAGTCCTTGTGGGAGAAGGGACAAGGGTTTGGTTTTCATTCACAAACCCCTCATGTCTTTGCACCACCTGATACTGACCAAGCCAGCCTGCAAACACTGAGTTATTTCATGGCCAGGTGAGAGCCAGGCTAATACCTGAAAAGAAGACTTCTGAACACTCAGTAAAATTGTTTACAAAGTGCCCTGAAAACAAGATTAAAAAAACCCAAGCCAACCTCAACAAAATGATTGTGTTTAAAATTAACCTTAGAGCTGTGGTAACTACTTGGTAGCGCATACAAGGGTCTAAGGGCCCTCCCAACCCTCCCTTCCCAATGCCCCCTGCTCCCAAAAGAAGAAGAAAAGGAGAACCAAAAAGAAACTATTGTAGGTAGCAATACAAGACATTAGGACACTGTCCACAATGACAGGCTTACTGCATGTAAATACATTTATTCTATATGTAAGCAACTGAAATAGCAGGAAACCCAAGGAATGGACATGTTTGGCTCTGTGGGTATTGCAGACTCCAACATGTCTCATGAGTGTCTGCATTTCTGCCAGCGAGACAGAAAAAAGTCTTGGTCTCCCAAATAAGCAAATCTTGACTGGAGACACCTTCACTGCTGCAAAATTTTCAAGATCCACTGAAACAGCACTTAGGTCTTGCACTGTTTAGCAAGATACAGTGGAGCAGTTGTGATCATAAATTTTGAAAAAAAAAAAAAAAACCCAACCAAACCCCAAACTTACCCTATACACTGACAGTCACCTTTACAAGAACACAACACAAGAAGAACTGAAGAAAAAAAAAGGTGAAAAGGATTGCCTCCAATAAATGTTTCTTAGTCGGAAATTAAAGGTTTTCCTTGAAGTCAGTAGATATTTTATATATATTTATATAATATATATACTATTTATAGCACTAGCAATCAACATGTAATGAAGAGATGGTGTGAAGAGCAGCAAAACTGCTGCAGTACAGAGCCAAAGGTGAACAACTAAAAGGAAGAGCATTTTAAAAAATAGTAATAACTGGAGGATAAGAAGCCTGCAGCCTTTTTTTTTGTTTGCTTTTTTCTCTTAAAGCACATGTGCTCACCTGACATAAAATCTTACAACAACTTTTAAGAGTCAGCTCTGTCTGCCAAACTTCTTTGCTTTTTCAGGAAGCTTTTTCCCGTGCGGTGTTGCTGTGGCGGCAGTGACGTGGTGGAGCTGGGGCTCAGCCCCACGAGATGGCACTGTGTCCATGCAATCCAGGCAGAGGAACTGCTGCTGGGTTTTCTCCCACCAAAAACAACATCCTGAACCCATCTGGCTGCCCTTGCTTCCCACCTGCTCTCCTTGGGGCAACAGGATAGGGATGCTGTTGTGAATACCAGCAGCCAGAGCCCTCTCCCACAGTGCACAGTGCCCTGCCACTGCCACTCCCCCAGAAAAAAAGAAAAAACTGAGCAAAATTAATGCAGGGAAGTGTGAGGTGAGGTGGGAGCTGCTGTTAGCAGCAGTGGCAAAGAATGGGTGCAGAGCTGCTGGGATGAGCTGTGGCTCTGTGGAGGAACCTTCCCCTGGCTCTCCCTGCCCTGTCAGGGCTGAGGCAGCCCAAGGGGCTGTGCTGGGAGCCTGCCAAGCCTATGGAGCTGCTGCTGGAGAAACCACCCAGCCTGTGATTGCAGCAGGGGATCGTGGGTGGTTTCTGAGCAGTCAGGGGGGAAGAACAGCAGCTTCACCACCCAGTGGCAGTCATGCTGCTGCCCACGTCATGTTCAGTGATGATGGGTACATTCCTGACCTCCAGCCACCTCTGTGGATGCTCCTCTTAATAGGAGTGTGCATTTTTCCTCACAATAAATCCTCTTTACTGTGATGTTGTGAAAGGAAAATGCCCCAAAACACTGAGGAAGTTGTTCATCTGCCAGTTGTTTCTCTTGCAGAAGGCATCAGAACGCAGGTCAGAGGGCTGGCCAAAGGAGCATCAACTCATAGCAGTACAGATAAATAGGAGAGACTTTGTGGCCCTGATCCTGCTGAGAAGGGTGCACATGCTGCCCACCTAGAAAAAACTGAGAGCTGGGGAGCAACAAGTGAGCCTGGGGATCAACCAAGACAGACTGAGCTGAAAAGGCCAAAGGGTTTAAGGACAATTCAGCTCCTGCACCTGCCTTGGAAGAGAAGTCAAGGAAGGACGCATGGGAAAGGTGAAAAAGGACAAACTAAACACAACTGATTACACCTAAAAATGGCATGGGAAGGAGAAAAGCTGAGACCTACCTTTAAGAGCCATTTTAGCCCTCTGAGGAAAGTTAAAGTGGAGAAAGGGCAGAGCTGAAAGCCCCAGTCCAACTCTCCAGAAGTTGAAAGCAAAATTTCTATTAGCATTGCAGTGGGCTGCACCAGATGCCCAAGGTGAAAAAGAAGATGGTTGTTCATTGAGAGGATGCCCATGGCATCTCCACATTAAGAGAAGGTGGGGCTTACACGAGCAAAATGCACACAGATGTTGAAAGTTACAATGCATGTCCTCTGGTCTCCAGTTTTGACTGAAATGCTGTTTGCAAACTGCCTGGTTATCTCTTACAAGGAAGGGAAGTTTTTGTGCTGGCTGTCTGGTGGTCAATCAAAACCTAACTCACTGGTCAGGGAACTATAAGCAAAAAGTGACAAGGCTGTGGAAATGTCAAATGGAAAAAAAGGTCAGATGAAATTTTCTTTTCATTTTGACCGATGACATTTTCAGTTACCTTCAAAGGTGCAATCTGGAAAGCCTTGGGGAAAGCAAAACTAAAAGCACAAAAGAGAACAAGCTAACTTCAGTCTCGGGAAGCATATGGAATGGTAATGCATATGTGGACAGGGGCACACATGTGTGCACAATAATAATAACCAGGGCCTGGCTGGAAACCTGGAGTGGACAGGCTGGGGCAGAAAAGCCTTTCTGTGCCAGACATAAATGACAGCCCAGTCAGGTGGTAAAACTACTGCAATCCTATGTGCTGTCATGTACCCAAAGCCACAATTTTCAGTGAACAGAACAAAATATGTTTGCAGTGACAAACATTTTTGATTTGCTCCTTTTGCAAAGCTCCCACCTCACCTGTTTTGTGAGGGCTGTAGAGGAACAAGTCTTCCCTGGCCAGCCACTGAGGACTGCACTGCCCTGCCCAGGCAGTGCTGGTGGCAGGAGCAGCAAAGGCAGCAAACTGCAGCACACAGGATTTCAACTTCACCAATCCACTGCCCCATGGAACACAGGCTTCCCTGGCTGCAGCAGTGCCTGGGAATATCCATGGAGATCTGCCAAGTGCATCTCACACAGAAATGACCCAGCAGAGGGCTGGGCTGTCAGAAGCCTTGGCAGAGCAAGCATTGCTGGAGGTGGTGGGTTTCAGTGAGACCTGCAGCTCTGTGGGGAACTGATGGCTCTTAGAATGATACAAAACAAAGCAAAAATTATGGAGGCCCACCTTGGATACATAAATCAGGTGGAGGATGTCAGTGCCTCCACATGCCTGCACCATCTCTGGTTCACAGCCACCTCAGGACAGGACTCCTTGGAGCAACCTGGAGCAACCTGTCATGCCAGGGTCACACACTTGGTGGGTGAAGATCAGCAGTCACCAGTTCATGCTGCCTTGGCACAGGGCATGGAGCACAGCAATGCTAACAAGAGGTGAGCAGCCTCTGTGGGCTGGCAGAGGACTCTGGAGGAGGAGTACAATGACAAATGAAAGGACAGGCAGCATAGAGAGGGACATGTGTTAAAAGACCTTCAGGGAGGAGACAAAAGGTTCCATAAAACCAGAAATTATTCATTCTGCTGCTGACAATATTAGAAATAAAGTAATAATGGCAATAATAATAGTCATTATAATCCTTGCACTAGGTACTAATCAGTAAATAACTATCATAGCAACTTCTCTTTTTCATTTTTTTTCTGGGTTTCTCCCCCTCCCCTCCAACCACTCTGAATTGCATATCTGGCCCCTCATATAGCAAAGGGGTGGAAAGGGTGTGAATTGAAAATTAACTCAGATCCTTCATTCCCCACTGTCTTAGAGCTATTCTCAACACAGGCTCAGTGGGACTGCCTTGGGGAAGAAAGGGAACATTTTGTGTGTTCCTGCTTATCAGCCAGAGTACCTGCTTTCCAGATGCACACCCTGATTTTCTTGGATTGTTTTTGTTTTTTTTTTTTTACAAGTAGGTCTAGGAAACAGAACAATGACAGGAGGATCATTGTGAGACAACCAATGTGCAGAATTGTAGCCAAAATCTGAATTCACCAGAAACCAATAAGCTGAAATAGCCACAACCAACTGTCCATAGCCTTGTCTACAATGGCTTTAAACAAAAAATATAAAGAGCCATGGACAGTTTCCTTACCCCTGTCCAGAATTTGATGTAAACAACATCCATAGAAACTGGGATTGTTAAGAAAGTTTATCCATATATCTGGATAGCAATAAAAAGCGTTTCCTAGGAAACTGTAAAAACCTGTACCAAGCAGTGTACAGCCAAGCCGAGAGGAACATTAGGTTGATTTATATTTTCAAGGTACAACTTTGCATGATCTCTTTCTGATCCTGTGATAATGTACAAGGAGAGCACGTGTGAAGGTCAGGGCTGGTTTTTTTTTGTTTGTTTGCTTGCTTTCTTCTCTGAAACGTCTCTTGTGTAACTCATTGGTCTGGGTTTTCATTTCAATTCTCCTTTGCAATAACAGGGCATTACCGCTCCCTGCGTCTGTCCTTCCTGGTCATGCCAAGGCTGCATCAGTAATTTCCTTCTGCTGCCAAAGAAACAACTGTTTCATGTCTTCCCATTTCTTCCAGAACTGCTGCCAGCATGCTCAGGTTGCCATCAGGGAAATTCTGGGCTTCCCAGAGATCCAGGATCACCCCGGTGGGACTTGATTTTGTAGCAAAATAATTTAAGTACCTGCAATGAGCCAAAAGGAAACTTGCTGGTTTTGAGCTGCATGGAAACTACCTGAATTCATATGATTTCAACCCACCCCTGTTGTTGGTGCTGTCAAGGTGCTCTTCCCCCGTGCAGTCAGCATGACCAGTGTGCCCATGTGCTTTCAGTGGCACTTGCACCAGGATGTTTTTGCACATATCCCCCCCTCCCTAGGAGTTCCCCTGCCTAACCACAATGGGCAGCCCTGCTCACCTGTCCAGTTTCAGCTTGTGGGCCAGCATGCGCCAGTCGTGGCCCCTGGTCTGGGGAGCGTCCAGGCTGCTGCACAGCTTCTGCCTTATCGGGTGGGGGATGCTGAAAGCACTGGGCCCCACGATGGTGGTGATGGTGCCCGCTGAGTCCATGGCAGGGTAATCAATGCCAGTAGGTTCCTGAGATTGGAAAGATAGAAAAAAAGCCTGAACAACCCATCAGTTTTGCTACTGAGTGAAGAGACAATGGTAGAACAACATCCTCTGAGACACAGGGCTTTTACTTGCAGCCCTCTGCTAATCTAGTTAACACTAACATAAACATGTTAGTCCACTAGAAAATAGAAATATTTATAATCAGCTTTGAGTAGAAAGAAATTTTTTTTTCCTCCTCTTTTTTTTTTATGGGTAAATATTACTATAGCTGGACAAAATGGCCATCTTAATTAATCACTTATTGGAAATAATGAAGGATCAGTCACTCTAGACACATTTCAGAGCAAGGTGCTACTGCTAGAGCAGAGCTGGGCTTTCCTGGCATGGCTGACAAGATCCTTTTCCCAGCATCTTCCAAGCCCCAGTGTCCCACTGAGCCAGCACCAGGCTTGTAGAGCCTCTGAAGTTCAGCTCCTGGTGAATTCATCCTGGAGCTTGGTGTGGCTGCTGGTGAACCAGAAGAGCTTGCTAAAGACTCCAGTGGATAGCACCAGCTGGCACCGCGCATTGGACACCAGCTGATCTTTTTTTTTCCACAAGGAACAGTCTATTACAGGTGAAGGGAGCAGGACAAAAAACCCTCCAGCTCCCTTGTGCAAGGGGTTTTGTTCAGACAAAAGTGAGGAGGTGCACACAAACAGCTAACCAATAGGGAATCCTCGAGGGAGGAAGAGGCAGATTACATCAAGTGTCTGGGGCAAACTGGGGTTAGGAGAGTGGAGAGGATGGGTCACATGAGCCAATGGGGCTTTGAGGAATAGGGGAATTTCAAAGGGGTGTTGCAGACAGAGATTGGCCTGAGGTTTAAGCAGCAGAGAAAGTTCAGGAATCAAGGGCTGGTTGCCTTGGCAGGGAAAGAGCTGGAACAAGGGGTGGGGAACGGCATGAGGGACAGCTTTAAGGGAGGTTAAAACCTGGGGTAAACCAGCTTGGGGAGAACATGGGGGTACAACAGAACAAACCACTTAACAAGGAATCAATAAAATAAATTCTAACCACAACACAGGCTCGCACTACTGACATCCCTCTGGCAGTACCCAAGCTCTCTGAAGTCTCCAATACTCTGTAGACCACAGACAAACAGTCAGTACCACCCCAGGCACAAGCTGAGCCCTCATCTGCTTGTGACTTTGACTCTGGAAATAGATGGAGAGCATGTGCTCAGAGCAGGGGGTGGGGTAGGTGGGGACAGACATTGCCCCCTCTCCCCAAGACACCTGCTGTGCTCCAAGGCAGTGTGGCAGCAGGTGTTTCAAGGGAAAAGTCATCCCCAAAGCCAGCTTGTCCCCTGCAGGTGTGGTGCTGATGCTCTTTGATGCGGTCCTCCCAGCTGGAGGGGTCCCCATGGCAACACTGCTGACACCACCGGTAATAACAGCAGTTGGCTCCTCTGGGCAAGGATTTTGTCTTCTCCTTGGCCTGGATGGATTTAGGGCCCAAAGGCTTGGTAGTTGGTGGGACAATGATAGCTGGTAAATTTGGATGGTTGGATTTGTTTAGGAACAGCGAGGTCCTGCAGGGACCCTGATGGAAAAAGCAGCAAACATGGCTGGTTCTGCCCTAATGCTGCTTAGTCTATTTCACAATTTGGTATTCTTTTCTAGTAGAAATGGGGGAGTTGCTACTCCTCCCCCTCTGCCAGATCACAGCCCCAGGCAGCCAGAAACACTCATGCTAAAGACTTGTCATTAAATATCAATTTGTTTTCTCCTCTGTGAACTGTCTTGTTGCTTTGTGTCAAACTGGCTGTTGGGAAGGAGCTGTAATACCTGAAACAGTCTTAAAGCCAGGCAGCTCCTGGCTGAAGCTGTAATCACAAACCCTCCAAGGATTTTGCTGGAGATGCTCATAGTCCTGTGCAATCTCTGGTTTACCCCCCAAAAATGTATTTAGAGATGGAAAGGGAAGAGCCAGTGTCCATGAGCAATGCACAGAATGAAACCTTCTGGCTCCACTCTTTTATGTACACCAATTAATTCTCTTCCACTGTATAAATATGAATTTTTTTGGCTTTTTTTTTGTTTGTTTGTTTTAGGTTTTTTGGGTTGTTTTTGTTAAAGGCATGGCATTTTAGGCAATCAGAGAAATTTCTAACTAAGGAAGATTTACACAACCCTGTGATGTCCTCAATTAACATGTTGAATGTGGCATCTGTACTTGGGTGCCAAGGCCGTGGATCACAGACTGCCTGTCCTAACCCCAGTACCCAAAGCCTGGTAGCAGGTACTGCCTGGGAGCCAGGAAAATGATGTGCCTGATGCTGGTGCTGTGTGCAGGCTCACCCACACTGGGAGGTTGGAAGTGGCAGTAGGGTGGTGGCAGAGGCATTGCAGACTGATAACCTTTTCTTTATATTCTGGGCCAAAGGACACAAGTGCTGCCCTGGCTCTCTAGGTGGCCTGCAGCCCCAGGGGCTTCAGGATTGCTGCAGAAGGGGCCCAGGTATCTGTAGCATTGTCCTGTGGCTCTTCTGTGTGAGTATCAATGGTACAAGATAAAAAGAGGGCTTCAAAAATGAATCAGGGGAGACCTTTATCACAATTTTCCTCCTGCTTTGCAAATGTGTGTGTTTTGGCACTCACTGCATTTGTATTTTTGAAGTCCCAGTGGTAGACACTGTATAAAGCCAGTATAAGACAGTTTAATCTGCAGAAGTTTTACATCCTTTGCAGTGGACTAAAAAGAAAGCCCATCAAGGGAGGATTCAGGAAACTGTGTTACTAAATTTTTATCGCAGAGTGACAGTGGCAGAGAGACAGATGCAGCAATAAGGAAAGATGCCAGCACAGTCTTGCAATGCCTAACTGCTGGCTGGATACCACTAGCCTAACCTCAGAAGAAAATGTGAGGAACCAGAGTTATGGTTTCCTGATGCCTGGTCTGATGTCTTTATCACGCTTCTAGACGCATACATTGGTTTCCAAGTTGCAGTTATTACTCTTTTAGGTGATGACCCTTTCATCAGATCTTTGAGTTACAGGATTTTTCCCTAGATGACCCTATATCCCAGCTCTTAGCAGCCCAAGGTCCTCCTGTTCCTTGCTGGAGTTTGGGAACATCACAAGGTGTCAACATCAAGGGGCAATTTTGCAGGAGGCAGCCTTGATCACAGTGGTATTGTTCACTCCCTCTATTCATCCTTGATGGATAGGATCACAGCACAAGACAAGAATATTATCGTGTTCTGAATCTATTACCAGGCCCTATTACACACAACCAGCTGAAGATGATTATAGTGTATACATGCATTTCATTAAAGTTACTTTCAGCTCTTTCTCTTCTCTGTGAGGTTAAATTAGTGATTACCTCAATGCAGCACTTATTACAATAATTGTTTATGATGCTTGTTTTACCATCTGTCCTTAATGCTGTGTAGTCCCCAGATGAATCTGTAACTTTACACCCACTAACCAAGCAGATGTTATGGGTAATGGTGCTCGCTGTCAGAGCCCTACAGCACAAGCAACTTTCATCTCTGCTCTTGCAGCCCTTTCCCAAGCCAGCCAGCAGTAATTGCCACCTGAGAGTCTGCTCCTTGTAGCTGCCAAGGGTACCAGGGATAAAACCCACCAGCACAATCACTGAAGTCAATGTCACTTCACATCTGAATTTGTTGCTCCATCTCAGCCCCAAACTTGACTGCCCCATGGAGCTAAAATTCTCCAGGTGCTACACAGCATTAGCAAATTTATGATAGTATTTCTTCTGGAAAATGACAGCCATCAAAAGAAAAATTGCCACAGACAAAAGTCAGGATTTGTAGTAGTAGCAAAACACAATGAGGAAAGTTACTGCAACCAGACCATCTGATATTTCCTATTGCACAGCAGCTATTACATGGGATCAGAGGGGAGTGGCTCACAGAACACACAGCACTGACATTTTCCTATTCTCTTTTCTCTCTCTCTAGGGAGCTATCAGACATACTGGATCTCATGGACTGCCAAGGAAACAGGACTGTAAGAGCTTCATGAGATGTTTTAGGGAGTGGTAGGCAAAGAGCTCCTCCAGACAGACACAGAAAGGCAGCACTAGCGAGAGACCTCCCACCTTTGAAGGAGGGATGCTTCCTTCATGAGAGAAACTAAGGAAAAAATGCAACAGGAGAGACAAAGCAATGACTTAATCTATTCTTTATGTCCATACCAGCAGTCAGGAAGCACTAAAGAGGTCCCAATGGGAAAGGTTTTACCTTCCTAGCCATTCCATATTTCTGAAGTTGGATAGAAAAGTACACAAGTGTCATTTACCTCTGAGACAGAGCAGTTAAGCTGAAAGATCTGTCCTTCTCCTTCGACCTGCCGTACACACAGTTTGCACACCAGCTCCTGGGTATTCAGACTGAACCTTTCCAGTGTGAAGGTGCAGTGCAGGTTCCTCTGACATCCACTCCAGATGTGGTAAAAGGGAATTTCCTGCAGGAGGAAAGCAAAAAAGTATAGTCAGGGAGGGATGTGGAACCAAGGCATGGATGCTATGTCACCAGGGACTGCAGGCTTCATGCTAATGTGACTGCAAATGGTCCAGGGGAAAAACATGTCCATGGAACTACAGCCTGACTCCTGGTGTTTTTTAAACACACCTGTGTGTGACCATATTTCTTTAAGCCTCACTGCTAGCATCCCATGTGAATGTTATGTTGTGCTCACCTGGTATTTAGCCAGCAGCTTGCTCTTCCAGAGAGAATGGGCAATGTCATGAATGGACAGACGGAGGTTGTGGGTGCTTCCCTTGAAATGCAAAGTTTTAGGCTCTTCCAAAAGCTGCCCACCCATCTGCTGCTCAAGCTGGAGGACCTCCTGCAGTATTGGGATAAAAAGAAGAAAGTGGTCTGGTTTCATCAAGACAGCACACTGGTCTTCAGAATCCTCAAGGTTGTGTGCTGTAGATGCTGCGACCTGTGTAAAACAGATTAAAAAAATACACAGGCATCACACAGAATTGTGTGTCCCTGTGAACTGGAACTGCATTAGTTGAACTGATTGTAACCCTCTCACCTCCTTCATCCAGCAGCAGCCCAGCAGGGAGACACAGTGTGCTCTCACATGTCCTGTAAGCAGAAGCTCAATTCTATGCTATTCAACGGAATGTGAAGACTTTGCGTGCAGTCACTGCTTGAGTAGAGAAATAGCTCGATCTCTGTTGCTCATCAAACTGGACATCTGATGGTAGCTTTACTGTCTGGTTTTTGGGAACTCTGTTTGTATAGGTCCTGCTGACATGGGACCTGTGCATACCACTGGTCAGTCAGCTCATGGTCTCCTGCCCTGTGGCAGGAGTACAAGAGATAACAGATACCAGCCCTGACACTGGCCAGCAGGATGGCATGGAAACAGCCCAAGAGACAGTGATGGAGCATTTTGTTCCATCCATGAATACACAGGTTCAGGGCTACTGAAATATTGATCATGTAATTAAAATTTAGCAAGCCAAGAGTCTGGTCATTTTATGAAGCTAAATATGAGCTTGTAATTAATAAGACCACAGTGGAATGTTGTCTACAAACAGCCTAATTGTGGACCACATGGAAAAAGCAAGTATAAAGGCACTTCCATGAGCCCCATTAGAAACCAACATAGCCAATCTCAGTCCCATTTAATTAAAGGAGTCAACCAGCCAACAAGTCTCATGTGGCTAAAGACAATCATACACAGTGGAGATGCTCAAGGAATACAGGAGCACACAAGGCTGGGATTCTGCCTGAGGCCAAATAAGTCCTCATTTTAGCTAAGCTGCTCCTGACTACATTGAGGGAGGTAGTAAGCATATAAGAAAAGCATCTGGCAGATTCTGAAGCTAAAACAATGTTCTTTTATTGGCTATTAGAGGAAAAGAAACAAAATCAGGAAACCTTTCAGATTAAGGGTATGCCAATGAATCAGTTCCAGCTTCTTTCCAGTGCCACCTAATTACTTCATCAAGATGTCTAAAGAGCAATCAATAGTAATTATCTGATTACTATAGATCTTCATTATGTTCCAATTACCTCCCTGGAATGTCCAGAAGATGACTTGTGGAGCTGTGTGAGCTAATTGCAGATGCCACCTCTCAGGCATGCAGGACAGGTGTGCCAAGAAACTGCTCCTGCCTGTGCTGTACCAGCTCTGGGAGCTGCACTACTGTGGGGGAAAACTGCAGTGTGATGCTGCACCATCCCACCCACCAGATCTGTGTTTCTAGTTTCAACAACCCACTTCTGGTAGCCACCCTGGGCCACTGTAACTTTTCCACAGGCTTTAACTGGATGATGCCAAGCAGCCTGTGCTTCTCCCGTACCATTTAGCTAATTAATTCAGAATTAATTTGGAGCCATGATTTGCACAGCCCTTCAAACACACTGGCTGGTTCCTGCCATACGGCCTTTTTTTAGAGCAGTGCTTATCCTGCTGGCTGGCACCTCTGTGTCCTCCTGAGCCAAAACCTGAGCTGCATATTGCTTGCCCCATGCTGAGGTGGCTGTGGTCACCCTGCCCACTGTCTCTCACCACCCTGCAAGGAAGGAGTTATTTCCTAAGAGAGGGAGCTCTGTAAAGTATCACTCCATCACCCATGGCACCAGAACAGCTGCAGCTTGGGCCTCCTCATTAAAAGGGCACAAGCAAACAATGGCGTTCAGTCCAAGCTGTGCCTTTCTTCAATAAAAGGAAAAGAAATGCATTAAATAACAGAGAGAAGATCATAGGCCTGTCGTGCCCATTTTTGGGTGTTTTTTTGAAGACACCTGCTGTGCAGCACAAGACAGGTTGGGGACTGTCACCCTGCTACAGCCTGAAGTCCTTCACATGCCCCCAGTGTGGGAGGCAGCTGTTGCCATGTGTCTGGCTGCTCAACCCCTCCACACTGCCACAGACAGGTCACATACCTTAATCTCAAAGGCACACATCAATAAAGAGAGCAAAGCAGATGGATTTCTTTATAGTTATCCTGTTATTACTTTTTCCTTTGTCTTTCTTTTATTTTTTTTTTTTAACCCTGGGCATCTTCTTCAAGGTGCAAAAATTAACCTTAAAAAAAGAGGCCAGCGCTCAAGGTGACAATTCCCCTCATCCTTGCCTAAAAGGCATTTTTGTGAACATCCCATCCAGGTGGCTCAGGACCCTGTGGTGCAGAGGATGCTGCATGTGTGATCAGCACCGAGCCCATGCTGCTCCACAGCAGCCAGGAGCTTCACTAAGCTGCTCCCACAATAACCAAGCCTTTATTGATGGCAAATCATTACACTTCCCTACTGTACTGCGGGTGCCGGCAGCTCAGCTGCGAGTGCTTACTCTGCATGATGGGAGGGAAAAGTCTGCTGGATAAACACTGCACTGAGCTTTATGCTGCAACTACTTGTCTTCCTTTGGTGGCTGTTAAAATACATTCAGCATATGGCACACTCATTCCTGGTTGTAAATAATAACAGAATGCATTTGGTTGTCTATTAAAAAATACACACAATCCCCTACAAAGGCTCTTCCAAAGCTCAGGCAATGCAATATGGGAATATTGCTCTTCCCTACCCTTGCTGTGCTTTGCCCAGAGCAGCCAGCCTCAAGACATGGAGATGTTGCAGCTGGTGCTTCACCTGCTGCTTACAACTTTTCTTTCCTCTCTGAAATACTTCTAATGTCAGGATCTGCTGGCCCAGCCCTGCCTGCACGCCTTGTCCCCACACCCAGTGGTAACTGCCCTGTGAATGCCTTCCCTTTGGCAATACAGCAGTGCCAAGGATGTCCTCCCAGCACAGCAGGGGCTGCTGCAGTACCAGCTGCTGTGAAAGCACATGCCAAATACCCCAACCTTTTTTTCTTCTATCTAAATAGTCATAGACTGAGTCTACACAACATTGTGACACAGGGATGTTTAGTACACGCTGGTTTGTATGCACCAGTTCGTACATGCCTGGTCATACACACTGGACCATAGCCAGCCCTTCCAACTACACCTATTTTACTCATCTACAGCTGCTCTACTGGGCTTCTTTTTCCTCAATCTTCTCCTTCCTTACATTTCCAAAGAAGGGCAGTTCATGCATTCATAAGAGTCTGTGGCCAGCAAGTAGATGTGCTTGTCCTCCTGCAAACCACCAGCTGGCCGGGTCTTGAACCCCATGGGTGCCCCCCCAGTCTTGGGGTGGACATACCAAAGAGAAAAAAAATTAAAATCCATGAACTGGATGTAAGAAAGCAGTAGGTACAGAGTGGGATGGTGGCCTCCTGACTTTGCTCACCTTTCCTCACTAATCTGCAGTTTCACTTTGGGCTCTAGCTGCAGCAAGATCCCAAGGACTGACCTGTTGCCCTCCCAAATTTTGGCTGCAGCTTCTCAGGTGAAGGATGGTTCTCCTGTGCACCTTTCCTGATCCCTTCTGCTGTTGCACTGAATTGGATTAACTTTACCACACAACTCTCCCTACAGTCTATTAGAAACAGACCAACAGCTCCTGAGTAATTCCTAATTAGATTCCTCAGCTCTGACTGCATTAGCTGGCTGGCAAAGGCCCCTCCAACTCAGTTATTATTACCTCAGGCCTTGTCAAACCCATGGAAAATTATATTATCCAGCACAGGCATAAAACCATTAGGACTTTTGAAGCTTGATTGCTATGAAAGATCCTTTCCACTTTTTTTTTTAATAGGAAAAACAAAAGGGAAAACAGTCCGGGGAAAATAATTGTTTTAAGGTTGGTAACACCAATGCAGTGACAGAGACCAAGCTCCCAGAGGACAAAACCATGCTGAAGTCCCCATGTGCCTGCTTCAACTGTTATACTTGTTACCTTTCTTACATGCACAAGAGCACCCCCTCAGCAAAGCCTAGGCAGGCAATATCAGATACTATCAGGGAGGACAACCAAGTGTGCTGCTCTTAGTGATGGAAGTCACTGTTCTGAAAAACACAAACATCTCCTAGCCAGTGTATTTGGGTTTAAATCCCAATAATTCCCAGCTGGACCTGGGGAAACAAAAGCATATACAGCAGCAGGATGACTCTGCTTAGTCAGGCTTTGAAGTCACTTTGCCACAAAGAAGTGAAGTAGCACTACTTACAGCTAAAGGAAAAACCCCACCTTTTAATAAACTCAGTTGTGCAGCTGTAGCTACATATTTCATGAGGCCATCTATTATAGATATCTTCTGTATGAATACAGGTATTTATAAAGAGAAATAGTGAGTATGGGTACCTCTCTGCTCATCTACATGTAGTGAGTGTGTGTTTGTGTGAATGCCAGAATTATGCAGGGAGAGTAAGGTTATCCAGTTAGGGATAGCAGCAGCTTTGCTTTATTCCGCTTGTGAATTCCCAACACAAAAAGCTGCACGCGAAGGGGTGTAATAAAGCAGTATGAAAGCAGGCAGTGATTAACGGGCCAGAAGCTTCTTTTATCATTATCAAGTATTTACAAAGAAGCATTTATATGTTTTCCCATCTCTGGGGAGCTGGCACTTAGCATTAAAAATACATGAATAACGAATGAAGCCCTGTGTACCTTATGGCCTTTTAATAATGCAAAAACCTTAGGATTCAGGATATGATACAGGTAAACAAAGGAAAAAAGACTGGTGGGTGGAAAATGGTGTGAGATCCCTATGCAAAAGACAATTTATAGCATCTGAGGGTTAAACTGTAAAACAGCAGCTTGCTGTCAAGCTCTTCTTCTAATTAGAAAAACAACACAGGGAGCATGAATACATGGAGCAGAGGGTCCATGTATGCTATGACTGCAATCCTGTGACAACTGGGGAGGGAGAGGGAGAGCAAGCAAGAGACCAAGAACCACCTTAAGAGCATCCTGCATGTCATCGAGGCAGTAGACCCGGATGCTGTACTCCAAGGATGAGCAGGACAGCGGTCCAAAGATGGCCAGTTTGAGACGTTTGGCTGCTGCCTTGGTGATTGACTGTCCCACCAAGGCATAGGTGCTGAGGGTTTCTGTCAGGATGTGGCAGGCCTCTGGGTCCAGCTGGATATAGCACGGGGTGGTAAAGTTTTCCTCTCCGACCACCACCACATCCTAAGAGAGAAAGAGGCCAAGTTACAGCATGTGACTCTTCAGAGCTGCTCTCCTTTCAGGCAGCAATTCCCTTTCAAGCCTGGATGATGCAAAAAGTCCTTGCTGTTTGCCCCTTAGATGAATCCAGGTCTAAATGTCCTGCTTCCAGCTTTTATCCTATGTAGACACAGGGACCAGATTCCTCTGGGGTGCTGGTGATGATGTTAGAGGTCAAATGCTGCCCCTGTCTTCAATCCGGCTTTTAAAGCCCTGGGCAGAGTTAGGCAAATAATGAAAATATCACCAAGACATTATTGAAAGAGGTATTGCAGAACTAATCATTTGGTGACCATGATTCAGCATCAGTAGTCTCAGGCATGCTGAATAAATAACTGCCCTTCACCTCCTAAGCACGACAATAAGGAGTTATAAAAACTCAGGGAAGAAAGTAACCTCTGTGACAGCCAAATACCACATCTATATGAAATATCACCTGCTGCTTCCTCAGAATAATCCTCTGTGACAAGACTGCAGGACGAGGAAAAAAACACTGCCTGAATGCAGATGACCTCCCCACCCTGGGCATACAGGAAAACAGCTCCCCTGCTAATTTCTCCATTCAACCCTGCGTGTAATATCCTGCACGCAACACAAGGTGCTTTGAATGGCTTTGAGAGGGAGCAGGAGTGAAAGGTCAGCAGCAAGTGACAGCCACCTCTTGCAAAGCCACTCTGTGCCACACGACACTCAGCACAACTTTTCCACTTCATCCCTGCTACCTGCAGCTCTGCAGAGCAATGTACACACCTGGTAGCTGAAAAAAGTGGGCTCAGCTGGCATTAGGCATTAAGCTTGGCTCCCTTGGTCTCAGGAGAGGCACACCTGCCACGTTTGCAGTGGTGGCACTGCAAGCCTTTTTGAAGGGCAAGGTGCTGCTCCATGGCATGGCTCTGGCAGGAGGTGCTGCCCCGGGTGATGCTGCAGGGTGTGCCTGAATGTGCACACGTGTGTGTGTGTGTGTGAGGCTCAGCTTGGAGGAGCTGCTCCAGAGCTGACAGGAGGAAGAAGATTGCTGTGTGATGGTCAGGGGCCCCATGGATGCTGCACACACACCAGGGTGTGTGCAGGGCTGGCAGAGCAGCCTGTGCCTAGGGCAGGAGCAGGATAGGGGGATAATGAATAGGTGCCCGTAACACACAGCCACAAGAAAGGGACACACGTGTGGTGCCACAAGTGGGGCTGTGGGGTGCAGATTAGCTGGCGAGACAGAGCCGTGCTTGCTGCGTGCTCCCTCCCAGCAGGAGGAAGAGCCAGTGCCACAGGCAGGAGGCCAAACACGAGAGGCTTTTGAAGACAATGCTGGACATGGCACTTCTGCTGCTGTCAGCCCAACTGCCTTCAGAAGCCACCCTGACCTTATTAAACTTACCAGTAGGAGAAAGTGCCCTTGCCAAATTAATTATGAGACCAAACTGGTGGCAGCAGGGACCTAGGAGCGCAGAGCTGGAAAGGAGGGCTCTGTCAAGATGGCCCAGCCCTGCTGAAAGCATCGCTTTATGCTCCAGTTATAGTGGGAAGATCCTTTTGCCACACTGCCTTGGGACATTCTCCTGCTATACTACTGGCAAGGAACCACCTCAGGCTCCCACCATGGAAACCTCCTGGTACTAGGAGGTGCCAAAGTGCCCCAAGGCAGATCTCTGAATGGGCACTCAGCAGCTTAGACATCTTGTAGGCAAGGGCACTCCTGCCTGCCTGTAGCAGTCATATGTAGCACCCATGGAAACCCCAAAACAGAGGTTCAGAAAGGCAAGTAAAGGACAAGCAGAGAGCCCTGCATGCAGCCAGCACACAGGCTGGAGCTCTGGAGCCTCACCTCCCATGGTCCCTGGGCAGCCTGGTGCTTCAGCTGGATCTGCCAGTCCTCTGTGTTTGGCTCTGCACAGTGGTGCATGGTTAAAATGACAGGCCGGGTTAGCAGGGCTCCTGGGGGGCCACAGCTCACCACTGGTGTCAGCAGCGTTTGGCTGTCTTCTACTGGTGGCCTGGCAAGGAGACAGAAAGATGGATACATTAAGTGAGTTGAAAAAGACAAAAAGGTTCATTTGGGTGTGTAAAACTAATCCTTCTCTTAAAATAAAAAGACTGTACAAGCAAAATATTTTGTTTTTCCTTCATTTTTCCCAAATCCGTATTTATTTCCTTTTTTGCTTGTTTTTGTGCCAAATATCATTCATGTGACAAAATGGAGGTTTAGGTGTCAGCAAATTATAGGCCATATCTGCTGATTGCACTCCACTCTGAAGGATCCTTGCAGATGGTTTGCAAAGGCTCCACTTCACCCACTGCAAAAATGTGGTCACTGCTGCATTTGGCAGCTCTTCAGTGACACACAAAAATGAATGGTGGCTCTTGTAGACACCACTTGTGAGAACTATTTACTGTCAGGACAGAGAAAACTGACAAAAAGAGGAAGACACTGAACTAATAAGCATGTAAGCATGACTGAAAGTGGTGCACAGCACATCTGAGATGTGCAGTTTGAGTTCTGAGGCATCACCAAACCACTGATACTCCATTTTACTTAAAAGGCATTAAGATCTATTGGAATGGCCATTGCAAATAAGCCTGCAGGGAGCAAGTGTCACTGCTGGTGAGGGAGAAAGGATGGTAAGGAATAGTGCAAGGGTAAAACACACTTGCAAATCCCAAGATTTCTAGTGATTACCCCGAGTTGTTCAGCTAAAAACACAGGTATTATCTAGTGTGCCTGCTGCCAGTCACTAGGAATCAGTGTTATGGGAAATCATGTGAATATTTAGGATACATAACATACACTCTGGTTTGAAAATGACAGTGTGTGTGCATGTGTGTGTGTGCACATGTGCAAGTGCAAACCATCCCAGACCAACCGCTGAGGAGCTCGAAACAAGAGGAAGCATGAGTGACTTTAACTATCCCGACATCTGGTGTATGACAAATACAGCTGAATGTGCCTCATCAACTGCCTCCCTAAATAATAGAGGACAAATTCATGATCCAGAAACCAGCAAGTGGGATTTTAGAAGCATTCAATGTGATCTGTGCTAAAAATCCTGATCTGCCCACAGGACCACACGTGCTCTGCTCTGGCTGAGGGTTCAGTTCCAGGCTGCATTTACAAATACAAGTACATCTACATCAGTCTTAGAGGAATCTGTTGAGAAAACATTGCAAGCCTTTGTCTTTACCGAGAGAAAAAAAGAAGCAGCTGTAATTGGAGAATCCTAGAATACCCTTAGTTGGAAAGGACCCACAAGGATCATCAAGTCCAACTTTGGCCCCACACAGGATTATCCCCAAGAGTCACACCCTGTGCCTGAGAGCATTGTCCAAACACTTCTTGAATTCTGCCAGGCTGGTGCTGTGACCACTTCCCTGGGGAGACTGTGCCAGTGCCCAAACACCCTCTGGGTGAAGAACATTTTCCTGATATCCAACCTAAACCACCCCTGACACAACTTCAGGCCTTTCCCTCAGGTCCTGTCACTGTCACCACAGAGAAGAGATCAGTGCCTGCCCCTCCTCTTCCGCTCATAAGGAAGTTGTAACTGCAGTGAGGTCTCCCCTCAGTCTCCTCTTCTCCAGGCTGAACAGATGCAGTGACCTCAGCCAATACTCACATGGCTTCCCTTCAAGACCCTTACCCTCTTCCCTGCCCTCCTTTGGATGCTCCCTAATAGTTTAGATGCTCTCTAATAGCCTCTCTTATATTGTGGTAGCCGAATCTGCTCACAATATTCAAGGTCAGGCCACACCAGAGCAGCAAAGAGCAGGGCAGGTAATCTTAGATAACATTTTAAAGGAGGGCAAATCAGGACAGAAGCTATTTTGATATCAAATTTATCACACCTATTGTAGTTATCGCAAATATATGTCCACAGGACTAATTTAATTTTGTCCACCTTAATTCTCCCTGCCTATCCTGTTAATCTCACGGAATGAACAACAAACTTTTGAGAAATCCTTTTTTTCAAAATGGAATGAAGGCATTTTTGAAAATTACCCCTGGTTGTCTCAAATGTTGTGGAGGTTTTTGTAGCATTTGAGGAAAAAAAGGGTCTGGCATTGGAAAATTTAAATCTATGCAAATCAGTAAATCCAGATGATACGCATCTGTGGAAATTAACTGATGAGTTTACTAAATGACATAACAATTGTTTCTGAAAATCCATGGACTGGAAACAAACAGCTGCGATATAGATGTCTTTCAAAAAAGATGCAAAGTATAACAATCTGGACAGCTATCATGTATTGTGCCAGCCATTTTAGCCTAACAAACAATAAACAAAATAAATGAAACACAAGAGGAGGACCTAGTCCAGTTCCTCTTGCATACTGCAGAGAATCATCAGATTCAGATTAAGAAGATGAGGTACCACTTTTTTGCAAGGCCAGACTGAATAAATCATTGGACAGTTTTTCACTAAAACATGCCTTCTTTTTCTGTCACATTTACATTGTTATTTTGAACATAAGAAGCAACGAGAGGCTTAAAAAACACTGAGTGTTTTTTTAAGAGTGTGTCAGTGGTTTTTAATGGTTTTTAATGGTCATCAGCCTTGGGAATTCATGGATATTTGAACACTCTCTTATGGCTAATTCAAGAAATTTTAAGAAACATTGTATCTTATGAGAAAGATCTCTCAAAATTATAGCATTTGTATGGAAAGCAGATATGACCAGCTATAGACTTAATCATCTCGTTAACCTAACTTCATCTAAAAGTACTGATCCATGAAAAAGAGAAGAAAATACAAGCTATCATTTTTTTTCATTGAATTACAAAACAAGCAATCAAAATGCAGGAGTGAATATATCATGATTGCCTTAAAAAAATTAATACGATGCCTTTTAGGTGAAAAATGAATTAAAATCAACAAGCACTGATGCCTGCAGTCAAAAAAACCCAAAAGGTCATTAAAATAATATGGTACTCATAAATCTTACAGTCTGAAGTTGTCTCCAAGTAAAGTTAAATTTAGTCACTGCTTCATGCCAAAATTTTTTACTGTCAGATTTTAGGACTCTGATGAAGAGCACGATTCTGTGCTGCAACATTTTACAGCTGATTAGAACAACTACGAAATTATTATGCAGAACACCAAGCCAGGGTGTGTTGCAGACTGTAGAGTGAGGAACTGTGATGGGAAGTGGATGCAAGCATACAAAAGACGTGTTAAAAATATCAAGGCTTTATATTCTTTCCCCATGTTCATAAACAGCATCTTTGTCACCAGACTTAGAAGATTTGTTGCCAGTTGGATGAGATATGCATGGTCCTGACCTGGATATTTACAATAGAGAACAGTCTGATTAGTGAAAAGCAGAAAAATGGGCCAGTTGTGGGGGTGCTTGACTTTACAGTCCCAATTTCCCAACCAGGCACACATCAGAGACTGGCACCACAAAATTACTGAACACCTGCTGGTCCTAGTGACTCTCCAAAATCCACCTCACACAGATAAACCTTTAAAAACTGAGATAAAATGAGTTGCAGAGAAGTTCTCCAGTGGTGTGAAGTGGGTCACTGTCACTGTTGAGGTGATATCCCAGCTCTGTTAAAGTCTATGCTAAATCTCTCTCTGACTACTGTGGGGCCAGGATTTCTACTCGCAACGTGGAAAACACAATTATTTCATTTACAGGTAACAATTAATAAGGAATCACTGCAAGTAACAGTGAAAGCCAGAAGACAATGGCAAAATTCTAGACAGGGCAAAAACATGAGTAGCATATAAAATCTCATTAATTGTTCAGCAGCTCAGGCTGGAGCAAAACAACTTCCAAAGAGTTACTTAGTAAGAAATAAAGCAATAAAAGTGAACAACATTTCAGGTGAGCTTGCTGCAACACAGCAGGCATCAACATGTAACATGACACAGTGACAAGAAGCAAATCTGATTCCTGGTGTTGTACAGGACAAAGAGCACATCAGAGGTGATTTTCCCTTTCCTCTCCAGCTCTACCATGACTGCAGGTAGGAGCAGTGTGTTTAGGGACCACCATGAGATCTCAGAAATAAACCAGAAACCCAGTGGAATGAGGCTAAACAATACAATGGCACAGACAGAAGAGAGGTGTCCTATGACAAGTGACAGGGAAAAGGAACAAAAATCTCCCAACAAATCTTTTCTTGCTTCTCACTGTTTGCAATTTCCATTTTAAAACAAAAGGATTATGCCTTACTACAGCTAATGAGAACAGAAACAGATGCAGTAGACAAGATACATTATACAAGGGATATTAATTGTTCTTCTTCAAAGCATAAACCAACAGTAATTCATGGAATTAGTAAACAACAAATTTCCCTGAAGACAAGTTATTGTGTAGTTACTCATTACAGGCAATTTTACTCCTTCTCCTGAAATAGGTGATACAGCACCAGCAAAGCCAGGATCCCAGCCTAGAGGAGCACGTGTTGTGACCAGCATTGAGATTTATGTGTCATAGATTGTGGGAGATCCAGCACAAACAGAGACACAGGGGAGTGTATAGAGCAAGGGAGTTGAATCTATGAGCAGAAATGATCAAAACTGTGGGTGATCTTTTAGGCTGCTATCCAAAAAAACCAAAAAAACAAAAAAAACAAAAACCAAACCCAACCCCCTACAAAAGCCCCATCAACATGGACTTCACTTTAGGTTTGCAGCAGTCTCAGGATAACTTATTAGAAGAGACTGGCCACTCAGCTGTGTAACTCCAAAAACAAAGAGATGTTTTTGTTTTTCAAAGATCTGACGCTAAAATTCTACTCACTGCCTAGCATTTCTATTAAAAGGCACTAACAGTAACTGAAAGGTCTTCAGATATTTTTAGATGTTTTCCCATCCCTCAGAGATTATCAAAACCAGTCAACTTATATTTAAAAGCCAACAAACTTTTATTCACCATATCTGGTCTCTTCACAATCAAATTTGTGTTTTTAATGGGATTACCCATTCAAAACCGTCTCCCTGTAATAAGCCAGACCATATTCATTAAGGTAGCTGTCAGACAGCAGATGTGAGCACAACTAGATAAATCTCTGCTCCTCAGTGGGACTACACTGTGCTCCCTGCCACTGTGCTCCAGGCAATCACAGCAGCTCAGGAAGCACAGGACAGAGCAGGGAGAGAGGAATGGCTACTGCATAGCAACAGGTTGCAACCCTTCTGTACAGCTTAGCCAAAAGTTAGAGGAAAGATATTTTATTTCTCCTTTCATTGCTGGGGCTTTATTTTTTAATATGTGTTCTTTCTTTAGTTTCAAACTTAATATTCTTGACAGACCCTGGTTCTTCTGACAGTCTATCATGCTCTGGTCTTTTTCATGTTGAATTTTTCAATTATAGTGACTGACACTTCAAGAAATTGTCTTCTGGAGATGCAAAGTAATTTTGTTTATGCAACTGAGATAAGGAAGGTGGAAAAATGAAATGTGGAAGACTTCAATTTCTTTTATTTCACATCACTAAGCTTAAGATTTACTGGTGAAAAAGCAACATTACTCACTGGATCACAATCATTGATCAGATGCTTGACTTTATATTAAACTCTGTGCATACTTTATGAAGCCATTGATACAAATCCTGGCAAGGCTCACCTGACCCTTTTCTCTTTCAAGGTAGCTAATTTGAAATTTTCACATTTATATGTGTCTTCCATCAAGACCTTTAAGAGTGTTGCTTCCTCTGTTCTTCAGGGTTGTCAAATTTTGTGGGCACAACGACCTCCACTCTCATTTGGAACACCTCCTGTGTGATGGATTAGGCAGGAGTGTCCTTCACAGAGCTGTAGCTGTTTTGTGCAGTTCCTGCCTCTGATTAGAGCATGCAAGAGTAGCTCCACCTAAAGCTGTGCGAGCTCAGCAGGGGCTCACACAGGAACACAGGAACTGCCACACAAGATAAAACCAGTGGTCCATCAAGACCCAGACCCCATCTAGCACTGACCACTGCCAGATGTTTCTGAAGGAAACACAGCTCTGCTAATTTAGCTCACAGCGAGATTTGTTTTTTAACCTGAGGCAGTCAAGCAAATCCTGGAGGCTGGAGGTTTATACTTATGCTATTTAATCCTTAGGATTAAATTACAGATTAATTAAATAAATCACTTAATCTGTAAGACCAAGCCTCTCATAAATGCTTATGGGAAGAGGCTCTTGCCAGGTACTGGCCAATATAGTGTGCTGATTTTAGAGATGAAACCACTACTGAAGAAGGGACTCCTTGCAAATCTGAAAGTTGGTGACATTTCCCCAAACTAAGAGAGAGAGAGCATCTGCTCACCACTGAAAAAGACACAGCTTCAAGACAGAAACCTGTCTGATAGCTGTGAAATATTCTCATTGGGTTGTCATTTTTTCAGTTACATGTATATACATAACATATACATATATATGTATATATGTATATATGTATATATGTATATATGTATATATATGTATATATGTACATATATATGTATATACATATATATATGTATATATATAACATATACATATATATGTACTTGCATGTGTACATGCAAGTAATGTATACATATATATGTATATGTTATGTATATAAGTGTAACTGAAAAAATGTGTGTGCAAACATACACCCATAAAAATATGCGTGCAAACATACACCCATATATAATTTTCCCCACTGTAGCTTCTTCATAAAGACCGTGGATCTTTTTATGAGATCAACCAGGGATGAGAGCCTGGGATCTGCCTGCCATCCATCCTGCCCCAAATGACAGAAAAATGAGGGTGAGCTTGCAGAACAGGAGCAGGGATAACACTCTTCTGGAGCATCAGTCCAGTAGAAGAGAAAACCCACTGCGCCACGGGTATGCTGATACACTTGGAGGAAAAAAATGCCTCCAATGGTGTTTACTGCAAGCTATCAGAACTCCAATTCAGTGCCAAATGATAATGCCTTTAGGGTGACCTTCCTGCTCTCACATGCTTTGATGGATATGAAATGGAGTAAACAGACTGTCTCAGAAAGCTCTGCTAACCAATCTGCAAGGCAGCACAAAGAGTGATATTACTGAATTGTGAAGTCTCTCAAATTTCTGTACTACAGCTTTCAGAGACTAACTGGGGAAACAACTTATAAAATCAAAGGAAGGAAAAGAAAATGGGAATTTGTCAGGTTTGGCTGTCTGTCTCTGCCCGGACACGGGTAGGGTGGTTCTTGGGTGGCACGTGTTTCAAAGGACGAGTCTGGACTCTTTGGCTTTTCAATCTTCAGATTGTTTATTGTTTCTTATCTACAAAATTTTCTGTCTGCCCAACAGAGGTCTGATCTGCAAGGCAGCCAAGGGCACTCGTGACCACCCACGGGGCGGTCATGTCTTTTTATACTAAAATCTACGTACATGATATTTACTTTTATTTTCCAATACTTTTCACCCATGTTGGAAAGTGCACTTTCACCATAAACCAATCCCCAAGTGCCAACATCACCACAGGAGATGGAAGACAAGAAGAAGAAAGAAGAAGGACGAGACACGCCCTGATCCCTCCATCTTGTCTCCATAACCCCCCTGTACCAAAAACCTTAAAGTTTATATTTCACTCTCTAAATGTGTCCCTTTTACACCCTTCACTCTAAAGTGAGTCTCATGTCCTCAAACTGCTGTCACTGCTGTGAATGGATCAAAATCAAGCCACCAAGCACTCTTGGCAACATTCCAGGATTTCCGAGACCCCCAAGGGTTCTCCTGGCATCTCTGGACATCGGGAGCGATGTGCTGAGTTCCCACAGGAATTTGCAGGTGTCTGTGAGATAACATATTTTTTCTTTCTGACTATTCATATGTAGTTTCACAGCTCTACAAACAAAGTGTGAGCTAGATCTTAAGTTGTTGGAGATATGTGAGCTGGGGTGGGGACCCTCTCTGTTGCTGGTCTGGTTCTGCTAGGGTAGCACTGTGGAAACCACATTATCACCTCAGTGCTAGTTGTAATATCAAGGACAAGGCTCTGCCTTCATTTCTGATAACAACATGCATTTTATAATTTACTGTGTGTCCCCTTCCAAACAACATCAACACATAACAGGACTTTTCAACCCATACACATTTGCACAGTGGTCATGGAAAGAAATATAGAGTCTCACAGGGTTTGTTGAACACACTGCAGTTACTGCCTGGCCATGAAAGCAAATGTCTGCAGCTCATCCTTACTGGGGACTATCACTCTCTGCTAGAGTGCTGCAAGAGTGCAGCAGCTGATTTAAAAAATAATTATGCTACACAGCAACTTGTGGTACCCATATGACTCCAATTATATGAAGCAGCATCTGTGGCCCATGCAGCCAGAAAAAGAAGCTTTGACCAAGCTGTAGCTCTGGTACTGAAGTGCCGGGTAACCAGTCCTGCAGCAGGAGAACATTACAGCTGGGTGCCACCCACCCCCTTCTGCTCCTGGCACCGGGGGAAAGGGGACAGAATATTCAGTTCTGAGTGATCTAGACAAAAGCCACTGAGCTCCATTTAAATGTCCCAGAAGAAGCTGCTTTCCAAGAGCATGAGGAGCCTGGTGTGTTTTCTGAAAAACTGCCACAAATCAAATAAGCAGCTGGACTCTGTGCACCCAGAAAGTGACTGCCACCACAATAAAATGAGCCCTGATGCCCCAAGGCAGACTGCTCTGCTCTCCTCTCCCAGGAAAGGAAATCACTTCTAAAATCTTCATTGTAAACGAGGATTCACACCATTCTGTTTACTTCTGCAGGTGTCCTTTGGCATACTTGCTCAGATTGGCAGGCAGCACATCTCCAGCCATGCTGTTCCCAACACAGGTTAACCTATCCTTCTATCCTCTGTGTGACTTGCTGAGTTACAGCTTTCACAAAGCATGCAGAGGGAGCTTTATGATCCTTGGAAGAAAATAAATTAGACAAGTATGTGACATTAGTTGTCCACAGCTGCATGAATAAAGTAACAGGGATTCCCTCCATAACTGACTGGAAAGAAAATAATTGCACATACAGCACCATCTAGGAATTAAATAATTTTTTTAAAGAATTAGGTATTTTGGAAAGGGAGATTTAGAAGCAAGATGAATAACAGGGGATGCCATCTGATTTTTTTTCCTTCCTCAGGAAGGAGTCTTTGTTCAGTACTGTTTGTAAACCTCTTTCACAGCCAAAAGTAATAGGAATATAATCAATACTAGCTATGAACAGAGACATTTTTTCTGTAGCTGCAATTAGCTATTTTCAAAGAGCGGCTGATGAATAATGTATGCAAAAGGGTGGGTGGAAGGATTACTTAATTTTTCTTTAAGCAGATTATTTTAGCTTGGGTGAAAGACTACCAAGCTAAAGAATAGTGTTCAATATCACACAGTGTATAAACAGCTGTGGCTTAGCACATAATAAAAGCTATTAAGAGGCTGAGCCAAAAAACATATCCAGCTATGAAGAGGAGAAAGAGGCAAAGTACCGTGTAATGACTGCCTCAGCTTCACATTTGCCATTCTGCCTTTGTGCACGAGTCCATTCTGCAGCCTAAGATCTCACCTTTCTCTACATGAGGGTCTTCTGACTGGCCCCAAATGGTACCTTGGCCTTTTTGTAAACATTTTTTTTAATTTCAAGGCTGCCAGATCACATGCCAGTAGACATTAAGATCTAGAATATGAATTGGCCACACATTCAGGTAACAGGAGACAACCGTGGTCATCCCGGCATGAACTCTGGGTGCCCTTGGCACGTGGTGTCTGGGGCTAAGCAGCAAGGAGGTGGAGGACACAAAAAGCTTTGGCTCCATCCTCTGCATGGACTAGCCAAGCCCATGAAGGATAAAATAAGAATTCACCTTCACTCTAACATGAGAGGATATTTTTCACGTCAGGTGCTCAGGCACCTGTCCCTCCACTGAGCTGATTTATCACCTTTCCTCTCTGCTCCTTTCTCCTTTGGAGCACAAGTCTTTATCAAGAGGTGATTTCACACCTTCTCTGTTGCACAAACTCATGCTGGCATATTTTCCTTGCTCCTCTACAATTCAGCATCCCCCTGGCCTGAGGACTGCAACACCTGGATCAGGAAAGCAAATGTCTGAGCTGGTTTTGTGGCAAAGTTTATCCTTGGCTTTGCCTGTGTTTACCTCCAAGTCAGCAAATAGTTTCAATGCAGTAGGCTTTGCATAAGTATTATTACCACAGGTTTTCAGTTACTCTATTAATGCACAACGAAATAAAGGCATTTTTTACCTCATGTTCTCCTTCCTGTGAACTGTCAGATACATTTCATAGACTCTCCCTTGTGGAACGGCTCCTGCTGGGATCAGCAAACTTACTCCTGCAGAACAGAAGAGACCAAAAAGATAAGATGGAGAAAAAAAAGGTGAGTGGGTCTGTGGAGAGGAGTGACAGGAGAGGCAGAAGATGAAGCCTGCAATGCCAGATTTTCAGCCACCCTCACCATCAGAGTGTAAATGACCTCAGCAAAATATGAGAAAAAGCATTAACTGTAACCCTGGTGTCTTCAGTGTCCAGACGCCTGTTCTTTTTCCTCTGCACTGAAAAACAGAAATGGAGAGGATTTT
This sequence comes from Agelaius phoeniceus, assembly GCF_051311805.1. Lineage (NCBI taxonomy): Eukaryota > Metazoa > Chordata > Aves > Passeriformes > Icteridae > Agelaius > Agelaius phoeniceus. The sequence goes on from NC_135268.1 coordinate 23,308,811, forward strand.
CTTCCCTTTAGTTTTATTTAAAGAGCAGACAGATGGTTACACTGTTGCTTACCTTGTAAAATGATGGAAAAACAAACAACTCTGACTAAAATTTCCAACAGCTGTAATGGGACATCTCTCCCTAGGCAATTCTTACTTAATTAAGATCAGGAAAGAAAAGCAGTGGAGCACTGTCCCAGGAAGCAACAAGAACTAGTTGTTTCCTGAAAGATGGCTTCTGTGTCTGGCATCCTGTCTTTTAATGCACTCAGTTCCTAGGGAGGAACTGAGTCTGCTGGGGTGACAAAACTGGGCTTCTTGGTTTTTGGAAGCGCCTAGTCCTGTAGAGTGCCTCAAAACTGGGATATGCAACCTTGAAAAAAACCATGGGCAAATATGCCCAGTGTCATTTTCACTAATGATTTGCTTCACACTTGATTAAAAAACAGTGTTCTTATATTACTGCCATTTAAAAGATGTCTTGTCTCTACACAACAAACACGGCCCATGAACTGGCTATTTCACTCTATGGACACATCTCAGCAGCTCTCTTTGTAGATGAGGATTAGCTGGAAATCACTGGCAAGGATTTGCATACAGTTCTTACCACATAGCTAAAAACAAACCTAGAGGAAGACTATTTTCATAGATGTGTTTACACTAGAGACACTTTATAGACACCTTGCATGGCTCTGCCTCTTTTCTTTAGCATTCACAGTTCGGTTACACTGGACACCTCCTGTGTGTTGGTGTGCAGGACCTCAGTCTCACACTTAGCTTTGAGGAGAGGGGTGGCTAGGGAAGCATTTTCCACAGATGCCTTCTACAGCCTGTTACAGCCTAACCTGTGCATGCTTGCAGCTGTAACAGGGCAGGTGTACTGAAACTGAAGGGCTCTGATCATATCTTCAGGAGGACATACATCTAGAAGCAGCACAGAGGCATACAAAGTAGCAGCAGACAGATTATTTTATTTTACAGAATCATTACTTTAATCATTTTGAAGGGATTTCAGCATCAAATGTTTTTTCTTTACAAATTGATATTAATATATGTGAATTAACAGTGACTAATGGACTTTGCTGATAATGTGCACCACTGTGGCATATGAAAAGTGAGTATCAATATCTATCTTCAGCTGCTACTTAGAAAAATATGAAATCCAAGATTGTATTGCACAAATTTTCAACATTGCTCATCAGTCAGCACCAGATTTATTGAAGTTGTTCAGCTTTCACTTGAATTTCACAGATATTTTTGCCTCCCATTAGTCAGGAGCTCAGAGACCAGGGCTATGGGTCCAAGCACTTTTGGCTGCTTCATGGGCAGTGTGGGACTGCATCCTGGAACCAAACCACCCAGGTCCTGGGCCACCTAGGGATTTTGTTTCCTCCATAACATCAACAAAAAAGAAATGATCCAGCAGAGACACAGGGGACAAGGGTAGGCACCATCTCCTTGGTGAGGGCATTTGCTGTAAAATGGCCAAGCTGTGAGCTGCAGGTCTCACATGTACTGTAGTCCCTCTTGAATCCAGTGAAACTGGGCAGGTGTGTTCCTGACCACTGTATACCCTGCACATTCCTCAAATCAAATGCTTTATGTATTTGATTAATTCTCACTTTAGATATTAATGCTGCTCTGCAGTATCATGCTAAACCCATGGGAACATCTAGGTGCTGAACTTCCTTAGAAAGAACATCAACACTTCATGTAGGAACAAAGCAGCAGCAGCATGGCCCTGCTAAAAAATCTGTCTGAAAGACTGGAGCTCTCCCAAGGCTGCCCAAGAGCTCCATGGATGCTCTGAAATTGCCTGCTGCTGTCAGGGTGGCCTGAAGGGACCTGGAAACCTGACTTGGTGCTGTATGAGAAAGACTGAGCAGCATGTTGCATTACATCAATAGCCCTTCAATGCTCAGTCCTCTCTTTCCTAGTTGTAAAGCAAGTCAACAATAAATACAGGTAAAAAGCCTCCCAAAAATGGTGTTCTGTTGTCCTACTTCAATTGCACATAGACTGCCATGAATTGAAAGTGGAGCAACCACTTTGTTTTGAAATTAATTTGTTCTCTTTTAGTACAGTGACACAATAGAGGCTTACTGTATTGAAGTCCCTTTTCTAGAACTGCATGAAAGGAAAAGGTGATGCTGAATTGCACTTGACACAGGGGAGCTCTGAAATCTTGCATGTCTCAGAAAGTGGCTAAGAGCTCTGCAATATTCAGTTTAGAATCAGACAATCATTTAGGTTGGAAGAGACCTCTAAGATCATTGAATCCAATCATTAACACATCACAGTGTTCACCATTAGGTCACATTCCTATGCATTACTTGGGAGAAGAGATCAATCCCCACCTTATTGCAGCCTCCTTTCAGGCAGTTGTAGAAAGGGATAATATAGTAGAGGATATGTATTTGAATATGTGTATAGAGGCTTTGCCCCAGAGGTCCCGGTTGCCCTCCATGGGCTGCAGCTGCGATGTCCTTTATTGGGCTGCAGCTGTAACCAATGGAGATGACTGGGTTAAAAGGGGGTGGGATAGCCAGTCAGGGAGAGCCTTGGAGGAGCCCTGACCTGAGAGAGAACAGCATGCAGCAGAAGGAGTCCGTGAAGATCTGCAGCCATGAGAATGCACCCAGGAGGTATGGACTTTAGAAATCTAATAACAACAATATGGGACTCTGGAAATACTAGAACAACTACAGGATCGAGTCCCCTCTCAGCCTCCTTTTTTTCAGGCTATGCAACCCCAGCTCCCTCAGCTGCTACTCCTAAGACTGGTGCTTTTGTAGTGAGGGGCCCAAGTCTTCCTCAAGCCTGTAGTGTTTAAAAGGTGGCTAAAAGATTGGGTAGAAAATATTCAAAGTACTTTTGTAGATGCAAATTGAGTGGGGAGGGAAGCCCCATTTATTTGTTTTGATCAAAGAAAAGGCAGAGTCCCATGTATGGACTTTCTTTCCCCACACAGACAAGCTAACACCACTTAATCCCACAAAACAACTGCACCTTCAGGCCAGCATGTCTAGCACTTACCTGAGTTGGGAATTACTAGGTGGCCTCCTAAGGAGTTGAAGGTCCCAAAGGCGGTGCATGAAGGGTCAGTTTGTCGAGCAAGGCTCTGGTTCTTCATGTTCATGGTCTCATTCTCCAGCAGAGACTGAGTGATCTGTGGGGACAGCTTGGAGGAGAAGTCAGATAGGTCATCCTGGGGAGTGACTGCACCGGAGGTGTTATAAACCTTGATCTTCAAGTTGGGGAGTGGGTCCAGGATTGGAGAGTTGGTCATTGGGATTTTATCAGAGACATCATGCAAGGCGTACACAGGACCCCTGTACATGGCTGCAGCAGAAGTGAGGTCTGGTGGCACTGCCAGGAGGTCTGCAGTGGAGATGAGAAGGAAGAACCATGTTATTTTTCTGTTCTGATGACTTTATTCCGAGCAACAATTTGCATTTGCATTTTATCTTTCATTCCAAACATTCAGATACACAAAGTCCCTGAACCTTCATCTCCATTTCCATGAATTCTCCAGCAAACTCCCAGGGCTCCTATTGCCCCAGCTGCTTTGAAATCTGATTGCTGTACAAAATTACAGCATGCTTCTGCTCTGAAGAGTTTTCACTGGGAGTATTTTTCCAGGCTGCACTCGGATTCCAAATATGACATGCTTAGCTTCAGGGCAAGATGTTTTCATCGCTCAGTAGATCAAGTTTTAACTAAAAAACCCCTCCCTAAATGCTATGTGACAACCATTACCCAATTTTTCTAACTGGTCTAATGACATCATTCCTGAAATAAAAGACAACAAGCCTATGAAGTCATCATTCCATGACTCTCTGCAGTGAGGGGTTAGTACCTGCATCACATTTTTCTAAGATTTGCTTTCAAAGTTTCTTCAGCAAAGAAAACACTTCTGCTAATCTTACACATAACAACTCTCTTGTCATCTTAACTTTTACAGTATAGATATTCTTTTGGTGTAGATATTGGAGAAAAAAGAGGAATTCTTCAGCCTAAATAAGTGTCTTGATAAAGGCAGCACTACCTTTAGAAGTTTTTTCCTGGCCAATGAAGTGAGGAAAAAAAAAATCAAGCTGTTATGCACCACTGATAAAAATATTCATTGTTAAATTATGTTCTACCACAACTTCTACATTTTCTATTAAATGCACAGTACTGTTTATACCAGTGGAGACAGGGCATAGGAAGAAAAGCTATCAGTGATATAAAGGGGAGGGAGATGTGATAGAATTACTGTAGTATCACTCCTGCGATGCATCCTGCCTCCATTGTTTCTGTCAGAGCTTTGCCTTTGATTTCAACTTGAGCTGGACCTGTACTTCCACAAAAGTATCTGAATTTCACTCTCACATTCATGCTCTCTCTTCAGAAGCTAAATTCACCTGCCTTATACTCTTGAGCACTGTTGACAAATGCCATCATGGGTTTTGAGCATTAGACAATCAGAAACATATGAACACGATCTTCCTCCTCTTTATCAAGTGTCAGCAGGCATCCAGCGATACCATTCATGCAGCCCAAGAGACCATAACCTGATAGCATCTCCCTGGATTGGTCAAAATGGAGTGAAATGCCAACTAACCTTGCCTTGCAGCCTTGATGTTGACAGGCTGAAATCCCCCGTTTAGTGCCGAGGAGTCAATGATATCCGACTCAAAGTCCCGGTGGTTCTTGCGGTACACAAACAGGGCCACGACCACAGAAATGGCCAGGCACACGATCACGGCGATGACAATCCCCACGTAGAGAGCAACATCATCTGAGTCAGGAGCAGCTGCAGGGAGAGAGGCCAGGAACCTTCAAGAAATGTCCTCCTTACAGGGACTTTCAAGAAAACATGTTCTTATTTTTCTTGTTTCCTGCAGATATTTACTGCCTTTTTTACAGGCTAATTTAAAATCCGTTTCCAACACCATATAGCAGGTCTATGCCCTTTTGATGGAAAACAATCCTTGATTTCTCTCTAACTTGTGTTCTAACTCTTTACCTATCCACTTGTTAATCTATCTAATACTCAGGCTGTGAACTACTAAGCAAAACATGTTATAGTCTTATGAACTAAATTCACCCTAGGAAATTAGATTGCATCTTAGTGACATAATGTCATAATATTAGTATTTAGAAGTTCATATGATACCAAAGTCATGTGGTTTTTAAAACTTCAGAAGTCTTATTTTTACTCTAAAAGAACTAAAAGAACCTAAAAATTCAATTTTCTGTGGAATATCAGGACATATCTTTTGTTGGTTTGTTTTTGGTTTTTTTAAAAATCTAATCTGTCATTACTCCCTTCCATCCATTTCCCTTCAAAAATACAAGCTAGTAAATTAGTAAAGCAGAGAATCAAGCACTGAATTCTCACAGTGGCATTAACACATACATATTAAGATAAAAGCTGAAGTAAGCACAAGAAATAATGTGGTAATTTACCAAAAGGAACCAAAATTTATTAGAGCTGTCTTGTGAGGAAATGGCTATGATATTTTTACTAGCTGCTTGTACCCTATCTTCAGCACCAATTCCAAGCTAATCTCTAGCATCATTATCCACCAGACATTTTTTTCCAAAAGGTCTGAGTATGTGTTCAAAAATTGATGTATTTCTATACAGTGAAGAATCCCATTTTTAGAAATGGCCTAATGAAAAAAGGAAGTGCAAAAACAAATCAGACTCTTTTAGTACCCCATTTTTGTTGGTTTGAAACATGTGAAATCACTTTTATTTTATCTCTTTTAGCCATTTAAGCCAAGCTGCCCTCCAGCTGCAGAGGTGAGAGCTGGCAGATGCAGAAAGGGACTGATCAATCTCTGACAGCTCCAGGCTACCAGACCTTCAATTTACCAAACTTGAAACATCCCATTTTTAACCCAGCAGTTCAGGAAGCAGAACTCTTGAGTTCCGGCTCAAAGACAAGTTACCCTTCCACCACACTCCGTCCAGTTGCTAAGGGAATTTTAATGAGAAGATGGCTCATTCTCTCCAGCTTTTGTCTCTGAGGCAGCATCTTCTCCCACTTCCCTTATGCACAAAGGCCCTTATAATCCTGTGTCTGCTGCAAAGCACCATGCCTGCTGTCAAGCAAGCAGAATGTCACCCTGCTGAATAGGTCCCTTTTTTTGCCTAGTCACACTGAGTTTGCCTAACAGTAAAGCCTAACCCAAGGAACAGCATCAAATTAGCATCCAGGAACATAAAACCAAACATTAAACTTACAAGAAAATCCATATTCATTCTGGGTTCTCTGTTCAGTTGAAATAGGATAAATGAAACCTTAAAAAGAAAGAAATTAAACAAAAAATGGGAACAAAATCAAATGAGGAGAACAAAAAAATGAAGCATGAAAAATAGTTTAATCAAAAAAAAAAAAAAGGGAAAAGAAACGGATGGCGCTTTAAAATTCTGATACAGCACAGAATTATGATTTTGCATCCCCTGTCTCCTCCAGAGCCTTACTAAGAATTAATAAGCAGGCAGATTGAATTTCTAAGCCAAAATCGGTCTCGAGTCACTAACTTTGGAGTGCTTAAAGTCTTTCTTTTATTGAGCATAAACTGTAATGGATCTAATTTATTTCAGACATCTAGGGTCATTAGCATATGGAAAGTCTTTTTATCCTTATCCCTGCCATATGCTTTAATTCCCAGGACATGTTCGGTGAGGCTCTAAACAGTTTTTATATTTAATTATAATAACTTGCTGTTGATCTAATAGAGCTAAAGGAGACCTGTTGTCACTGGTCAGAGGTTAAATACTGATTCATGGAGCAGTCTATGCACAAAGCCCTCTCTCTGTATTTCCTTAGAATTATTTTATCCTGTCCTTAATACATGTTCAATAGGAATTCCTTAGGGAGTAAAGAATTTGTCAGCAAACAGTAAACTGAGTGGTTTCTCTTTGAAATCATTACAAAATCAATAAGGCCCCTGGGGTCAGAACATTATTTATTTGAAATCTTTGCAAGCACCATATATTGACAAAATCATAACACAATTTACAGCTTTATTTCAGGATGGATAAGGAAGAGATATCACTTCCTTTGTCTTTTCCTTCTGCACTACCCTCAGCACAGCACACTGGAGCCACTTAGCTCAGACATGTGAACCCACTAAGCAACATCTCCCATGTGGCCCATGAGTGAAGTGCTCCAAGTCCCATCCTGCTGGAAAGGTAAATGACAAATCCCAACTAAGCAGGAGAGTCACTGTCTGGGATGGGATTAGAGTCAGTGTAGGAAAGAAGGTACCTCTCCTCCATCACCCTCTCTTAAGTTTTCCTGGAGGGAATTTTACCCCCTCCCCTTTGATCTCACAGCAAGGAGCTCACACAGCTGGGGACTCCCTGCAGGTGAGACAAAACTGGAAAATGCACTCCTGGTGTGTGCCTAATGCACAGGACCACATTACAGGCAGACTAATAATCCCAGCTCCCAGAACCTGGGTGCTCTGTTGTGAGCATCTGTTGTGCTCTACACATATCTTGCTGCCTGGCTGTATTTTTTGTTAATGAAGACACAGTCTATCCCAACCACAGGCATACCTCCTTCCAAAATTTCCAGGCATTAACTACTGCATAAATTCTACCTTACCTGAAATACCAGAGCAAAACCAGCTGATTTTTGATGATGATGTTTTCTTCTGGGACATCATGGCACAAGCTATACAGCCTGTAAGCTCTGTTTAAAGCTTTACTTCACAGCAAGGATTCCAGCCATACCAGTGTTTTTAGAAATATTATGTTCTTACATTCATTTCCCTGGCTTTGAGGCAAGTTCACCTATGTGTACTCTCAACATGCATATTCAATCTTTTGTTAATAACTGCCTTCTCTTTCTACTGGTGTACTTGAAGTAGTGGCCATGAAAAGTCTGGTGAGTAACTTCTGAGGGCTTGAGTGAGCGCTCAGCAAGCCTGGGAATGAATTTACAGTACCCTTGTTACTCCAAATTACTGCTGAGGCTCATAATTTGGTAAATTTCAGCTATGGCTTTATGCCCAATATTTCCTTTGCCAAGATGTCTCTGGAGAGACCAAGAGGCAGGAAGAAGGAACTTAAAGGCCTAGGGACAAAGTGGAGTTTAGGCTGGATGCATTTCTGGATGATTTTTTGCCTTGTGTTCAAATCTATTGGGAGAGCTGAGGATGTGTCCTTGCATTTCATGTGCCCTAGCAGGTTCTCAGGGGAGATGGAATGGAGCAGCCCACATCCCCTGGCTCTGCATCATCCATGGAGCTTGAGCTCACCTGTGCAGAGCTGAAGAGGCTATTCCTCTCTCCTCACATTACATCTGAGGTGGTCAGTTTTGTGTTCAAGGCTGTGCATCACTCCTGCCACATCTGAAGGGATCCAGCATCTGCCACTCAACAGGCACAAAGTATGGCAGCACCTGAATTAGGTGTGATGTTACTGAGAGCATTCTTTCCTCACAGGAAAATGAAAATCCAGGTTCAAGCTTTTACAGCAAAGTAAACAAGCACAATCCTCAAATATTCAAACAGAAATTTGCCTCATTGCAACCTCTCCACAGACCCTGCAAGTCACAAATACATATTTGTGGCTTAACAAGGTTCACAGATTCTCTTACTGCTAACTACAGACAGCATTCCTGCAGCCACGTAACAGTGATGCCAATTTCCTCCACAGAAATGTTTTGTGCACACGATTATTTATCTATTGAAACAGGAAGAAGAGGCAAGGATACTACAGGATGCTTCTGCCATTTGGGCAGGATGTTTTACAACAAAATTAGCTTTAAGCACACCTCCAAAAAAAACACTCCAAAAGGGAGTAGGCATTGCAAGGGCAAGGAGAAGTCCTGCAGCCCTGCACTGATGGGCAGGAGGCAGGCTCAGTGCCACAATCCCAGCACAAGAGAATGGGGTTTTCTACATGAAGCTGGCTGTCACACTGGTCCCTCTGACTATGCCTTCAAACAATGAAAAAAGGACATTTTCATCAGATAATGACACAAGCCTGCTGGGATTAGTAACTGAAATAATGAAGAATGTCTTCCCTCCCCTCTTCAAAATAATTGCAGTGAAGAGAGATCTTTTCCATGTTTTTTTTTTTCTTCCTCCTTGTATTAACAGCACTGCTTGGCAAATACCTAAGGGACTTCTACCAGGGTGATGAACATTTTTAATGAGTGTGAATTTAGAAAGGTTCTGGAGGGTTTGACTCTAGGAAGGCTGCTGACTCATACCTAGAACAGCTGGTTTCACATTGAGCTACTTTGAGAAAAGTAATTTAAGCTGCTTCCTACAGCTTGTTGGGAAATACATATTTTCAAGAGCGCTTCTGCTATTTTGTTGTGTAGCTTACTGTTGAATGAGTAAAATAGCAATAATCATACTTTATGCTTGCATAGTGCCTGCTGTTTAAGGCTTTCAAAGGCTTACCAAAATTTGTTTCCCTCATTTTACAAGTACCTCACCCTACATCAAATCTGAAAAATCAGTGGGAGGCTCAGGTTAACACACAGAAATTGAACCACAGTAATTGCATGGTAAAGTAAAAAGTAAAAAGCTTTTAGTTAAGTTAATATTTCTCTTTGTATTCTACTTTACAGTCCAATTTACGTTTGTAAATATATTTTTTTTGTGCCTAAGGAAGTGTTTCTATCAAGTGTCAAAGCTGGGGGTTTTTTAACTAAATTAATTACACTGGCACAAATCCTTCATACAAATGCAGATGTACCATTAAAAAGGTGCTTTAAGTAGACATGCTAGAAAGTATGAGAAAAGCAATTTAATCACCTTTATAATGATGCAACACACTGGGAAAAGCAAAGAAGGGCATATGTCAGATTGTACTTGAAAAATTAACCAAGCCAACGTTGACATATAGAAAAGACTACAGCAGGCTTTTTATCAATTTGCTTTAACTTAATTTAAGCATCAGTCACACTTGGCACTGATTTGGGAAATTGTGACCATTTAACTGAATAGATTGTGAAGCTCATTTAATTAGTTTGGTGCAGTTTGTGAAGGCAGATGATCCCCAAACACTGGAAGTCTAGCCTGAGCACTCTGGTCCCACATGCCTTGTTCTGACCTTCTGGAATCACATTTGTGCCGGAGGCCCTGGGAGACAGAGATGCTGCTCTGTGTCACTGAACAGCCCTCAGCATATCTGCATGTGACTGTCACCAAAGAATCACCAAAATGACTGTTCTTAGCTCTTCTTCTTCCACTGGGAAATAATCAACTCCTCAGCATATTCATGGGCATTTATACACACATGGTGCTCAGCCTGGGAACTCAGGATCATGACCATGGGCATTCTGAAATCCTGTGTTTGATTTTGCCTAGAAAGCCATGGGAATATACTGCCTTGGCCTGTGAACTGGAATATTTTAAAGAGAATTTTTATCCCTGTGTTATAAAACTCTAGGTCACAGCTTCATGCAGAGAAAATGTTGTAACTGGCTCCCATTTTTGGTCCATAATTGGTTTTGCTAGCTTTCTAGTTGCTGAATTTGTATTAATGAATATCAATTTTAGAGTGAACTGATCAGATTATGAAAATATTTTATTCTGCTGCTTGCACAAATCAAAATATTTAAGTAAGAGAAAGAAAAGGACACAGTTTTCCATTTGTATTTTTCCTGCCTATTTTCCTTCTTTCTGGCAACTATATAGGTAAAACAGGTGAAGCAGTTCAAGATTGTATTTCTGGCCACTTATTTACTAGGGCAGTTTGGGTCATACTTATGAAAATATTTACAATTACCCTACAAAGAAATATAGTTTTATAGCATTAGCAGCTGAGGTCACAGTTAATGACACATAGTTTGAGACTGTATCGAGATCAGTGAGAAATGGAGACCTGGACTTTCCTTTAATAAGGTGAAGATTGCATAAAGCACACCATAACTGCTAGTTTATTTAATGCTTCATACTTTAATCTGGCACCACTTGCTTCTAATCTATAAACTCTCTTTACTCTCTCTGTAGCAGTTTCAAAAACAGCTGAGCTCAAGTAATTCCATGGTGCCTCTGAAAGCCTGGCCACATGATGTGCCTCAAGGACATCCTTTTGCCTAGAACTCAACAGGTTGAGCATAACAAATTGTAGCAGCACTTTTCCCCCTTTTTGCTCCACCAACGCCCTCAAATCACCTCTGAGAAAACAAGATGCCATGCATTCAACTGCTGCCTTCCTTTCTCAGGAAACAGAGAAACATTCTTACATGCAGATGCTTAACATTTGAAGGAAATAGTTCTTGGATGATTTGAAGTAGATGTGTGGTGTATACTGAGTCTACTGAAACAACTCAGTAAATCTTTTTTTTGCTGTGATACATACACATCAGATGAATTCCAGTATCTGATAACTCAAAGCCAGCATGCTGGTTACTATTTTTCATACCAGACCCAAAATATATGCACCAAATTGCTTCTGTTCTTAATTCCCAAGATGAGGTCTTTCGGCATTAAGTCATATTACCCTCCTCATTGGGCCAGTTCCAGTAGCTCAGAATATAATTTTAAATCTTTGGGTTTTGCTGGAATTTTCTATAATGAGTCTCAGTCTCAGAAATTATACTGGAAGTTTGAATAAAATTGGTTTAAGAACCCTAGTAACTTTTTCTCTTGCTGTTAATTTCTACTTCAATGGATCTCAATGAGTAAAAACATCCTCAACTCCCACCACGTATATATTGCTGTTTCCAAATTCCAAGTTCTAGAAATTCAGCCAGTCTCCCTTTCCCTGTAAAATGCCATTCTCAATTCCATGTCGGCCTAATTTCAGGTTTCTTTGCACTCATGGGAAGAGACATTCATCAATTCTATATTCTGAATTCCATTATACAGAGAGGGTTTTGAGACAAGGAAGAAAAAGTTATATGTCCCTGCAGTGTTTGCAGCACTGTGGCTGTGACCTTGCATTACCAGTCCTGTTTCCTTCTGCCTTACCTCACTCACCATCATTCCTACAGCTATCACCAGCTTGCTTGAGTTTCTTCAGTACTTTTAAAGGAAATTCTAGATGATCAGTACAGTGTGCAAAGGCTCAAAGCTTTCAGAGAAGACTTTCAAAATATTAATTCAGATACATTGCAATGCTTTTGGCCTCCATCTAAGTCCATCTAGGTTTCCATCTATGATGGCCAGTGACATACTCCCAGCTTGCAAGAAAGAGTTTGGGAGATTTAATTTGACATTCAGTTTTAAATTGCTTTGTGCAAGTTCCATTGACCAGAGGCTGCACGTTTCCAGCATTTTCTTTTCTACAAGGGGCAGAGTTAAGGGTACAAGAGTAATCTTAGAGTAAACCCCATATTCTGACTGTTTAGTGTCAAGGCTTCATGTTCACTTAACATGTTGCTAATGAGATTGGAAAAGTATTAACAATAAAATATGAACTCTACTTGCTGTTAATTGTTTCTCTCCCTTGCTGTTTCCCAGGAAATGTATCACAAGGACAAGAAGATGTGATATGCTATACCTTACTTGTGGGGGTTAAAAATCAGAAAAAAATAGAAAAAAAATCAGAAAAATTTTTCTAATTGATTTGAAAGCAGGCATTCAGGGAAGAATTACAGGGCAGAGTAGCTTGATGAGGAAAATTAGAAAAAACACAAAAAAACCAAACCAACAACAGAGTCTCTGGCACAGCAAAAATCTTTCAGACAGAAAGATTTCCCTTAGACAGAAAGATTTTCCCTCCCTACATTTTCTATTCTAAATAAAGACCTTGATGTCTGTAGTAATGATGCTGAAGGTCAGATATGATATCAGACATCCCAGAGATAATGCACAGCAATTTATTTTCCTTCTGAAGGACTGATTATTGGCATATTCAGGGTGGGCTAATAAACAGGGAGCTTGAGGTTTTGTGACTGATTATTTACTTGGGTATTATCTCCAATCTTTCCTGAGTGGGTGAGTTCAATGGGGACACTCTCTTGTTCTCTCCTTGAACAGGAGTTCATGATATTCTACAATTAAGTCAGCAATTATGTTTTCATTTTAAATTAGATCCTGACATTTTTTTTAACATTGATAGAAAGGCCTTGCCTGAATTTAAACATGCATGACATCTATATGTGAATAAGAGAAGATGGAAGAGAAGGATAACTTGTGGCTAAAATCTGATGTGGATTAGAATATCCAAGTTTGACATTACACAGTCTTCTGCAGTTGAGGACTTTGACCTTTTAGTTAAATCTTATGTCAGTCTTTAGTAGGACCTCAGCAGTGGGTTTGTTATACATGTTTGACAGCAAAAGTAAACACATGCCTAGCACTGGAATTCACAAATACACACCTACACTTGATGTGTATTTGTGAATTCCACTCCTGGATTGACTGAACGCTAGAGAGACTTCCCGGGGTGCACTTTGCTGTAGTGGGACAAGAGTGCTGAAATGAGGACAAGGAGAGAGGATACATGGCAAACAGCTATATGAAGGAAGGGACAATTGGAAGAGGATCTAGGAGAGGGGATCAAAACTGTTAAGAAAGCTGGACAAAAAGGGTCATGGAAAGCATGCATTATCCACACGGAACAGGTATAAAAATCTTTGGCAGATTTATATGCTCACACATAAGGTAACTTGTATTCCCCAGCCTACAACCTCAGAAAGTCCACAGGCTCCAGAATCAGCTGATCAGCTCAATGTTTGTTTCCCAAATTCTAGAAACTTCCTTCCCCAACATGAGTTTTCATCTAAGCATGCTGCCAATAATTTTGTTAGTTCAGATTTAGAAATAGAGAACACTGAGTTTTACTTCTAATTGTTTCACTTACTCCTTGATGAGCCTTCAGGTGCTCATGTAACTTTGCCTTGCTTGACACCCTGACAGAAAAGCAAAAATCATGAAATATATCCGCCTTTGTATATGACAAGGCTAATATAAATGTACATTATTGTCTCTGTATGGGGTGGTTTTCTTCTACAATTAAATCGATGTATCAGTTAGACTTCATAAGATTTGAATTCTTCTTTCATCTATCTGAGTAACTTTTTGAGCTTTTAATGTGTAGAGGAATAGGGAAGAATAAAAGAAAACCTAAGAGGATAAAGAAGAATGAAAAGTAGAGATGGACAAGGTTGTCTTTTTTCTCCTCTCTGCATAGCTATAATATTTTTTAATTAGTGCAGATTTTTGAAAACAGCCTAGAGATCTTACAGCACTTGCTTTCTTTAAAAATAATGAGGAGGTGGCTCTTTCTGAACTGATTGGGGTTAAGACACATGGATTTCAGTGCCCTGGGTTCTGCCTGTGGCTCTGCATTTCTACTTTTTCCCAATACTTTTATCTGCTTCAAGCAGTTGGTTTTCTAGGCAGGAACTCTCAGTTGCACAGGGCCCATCAGAGCGCGGATGCTTCTCAGCAAGGGATTTTTCATGTCATTACAATAAAATAGAGATGAGTCATAACTGAGATGTGTGCATAAACTCCCTTGGCTGCCACACCATTACATAGTAGCTGGGTAGAAAATGGAATAACACATCCCTTTACTAATATCAAAAAACAATATTATGGAAAACTTCCTCTAGGAACAGATGAGATGCCTGCTTCAAATGAATGAACTCCCCCTGCTAGGCCAAAACAGACCAGGTGGCTGTGTCATTATGCTGACAGCCTGAATGTATTAGAAGTTCTCTCTTGACCCACATGCTCTTAATAAAAGGTTTTATTTCATTCCTCTGCACACACAGGCTTCTGTTGCAGTCTCCCTTGAGAGACTTCTGCTTACCTTCTGGAGCTTGGAAAACATTCCCCTGCTCTTTGCACACTGATCTGCTCTGGTGGACCTGTGGTCCTCATCAAGCTGCTCTGCCCTGTAATTTTTCCCTGAATGCCTGCTTTCAAATCAAGCCAAAAGGGGAAATGAATTCTGATTCCATCAGAGTTTCTGACATGTTGCATTAACCAAGCAGGACATGTGCAAAATATGGATGTTTTGGAAAGAAAGAGATGCTGGTATCAGGATAACTTTGCTTTCCACTCAGGACCTGTATAAACAGAGACAAGACTGAAAAAGAGAAGCATTTTGCCATTTAATGTCCAAGCAGGATAAACTGCATCTTTTTCACTTTCTTAGGCACTATCATTGCAAGAGGGAACCTTATGAACTTTACACTGCTTTTCAGAGGAGGATTTCAGAGCACTTAGCAAATACAGATTTGCTATCACCACGTCACATCAATTCACTCTTGACTAGAAGTCAGCCTTTTCTAAGAAGGAATGGCATTACTAGTCTGGTAATAACATCTTCACCATGGTATGGTGTCTTTTCCTCCAGTGGTGCTATTTGCATTTACAGATAGTTAAGCTGCATGCTTAACTAATTAACAGGCAGGGAAAGGATCTGAGACCTAGTCCAGAGTATTGTAGCAACAGGTGAAGATATTTTGAATATTTTCTTCCATTTTTTTTTTTAATTACAGTAGCACGTAGTCTTTTCATGCTCAAGAAACAGAGGGAAATTCCATACTGAATCTGATGACCCTTGGCAATGATTCCCAGGTGGAAATTTCCTTTTGTTCCTAATCAATGATAGATTTTTATTCCCTATCGTGAGACCATATAAAGTAAGCAATTCTATTTCACAGAGCAGAAGTACTATTTGTGTAAATATATATCCCATAGCCCTCAAGCAACAACATGTGCTTCTGTATTATCTTGCTTGTTGCTGTAAGAGAGTTAGCTTTGTGTTTTGAAAAAAAAAAAAAATTAAAGCAAAACTTAGCCAGCCTTTTATGAAAAGCCACAGTGGTTGACTAAAGCCAAAAGTGAGCAGAAAAAGGGGCACTGGTTGTCTCCCTCTGACTGAGCTAGTGCCAACCCTGCACATCCCAGGTATGATTTCAGAAAAGCCTACAAGACCAGCAGGCACCAACCTCATGCCTATGGACCTGCTGTACTTATTCATTCAGGACAGGGACAATACAGATCTGAACACTGTCACTTCAGATCCTCAACAGAAAGGATATATCTGACCTGCTGTGAGTGTGACAGCTGCATGTCACAACTCAGGTAAAAAGCCTTCAACATAACCATGAAGCACAGCTAACTCTCCTCATAGCTTGTGTCCCTCTTCTTGACTATCAGCAGAATTTTACACATAATGCAAAGCAAAAGCAGCATTTTGTACCACACAAGTGATCTTGCACTTGTTCCAGAGTGAGTCCAGCAAAACACTTCTCCTGGTACATTGCTTTAAAAATGTTTGTGACCTAGTGAAGGAAACTACTTGTACTGAAGTTTGAGGCAGCAGGAGAGTGCTTTGCTTTCTCATTCCCTGCACAAAACACCCACCAAAGTCATTAGGTGATACAAGTGAAGGGCTAATTGCAGTGCTTCAGTTTACAGCAATCCCCTGTGAGATGCAGTGCGTGCCTCTAAAAGTGTTGTTCCTTGCACTGAAGTATTTACCACGGTACTCACACATCAAGTGGGAAATAATGCAACTATGGAGGCAATAATGCAACTAGTGTGGGTGGTAACCAGCCAATTCTTCTCACACCTACAGCAGATTTTGTTCCAGAAAATCTTATTAATGCTATTATGGGAATTTTGAAATTGTTATAATGGGAACTGCTAGACAATATTGTGTACTTGAAAACTTAAAATAGCAATGACTGCCCTAAACTTTCACTACATCTGCTTTTCCTCTTCAATTCAGCCTGCTGGCTCTCTGTGGGCTCTCTAGTTTAATGGCTGTTCATCCCTTCATGTTAACAGAAAAACACAAACTACTGGATACGGGAGAGAATGTGTGTACCAGCAAGATGATTAGTCTGAATAAATGCAACAGCAGAGTTGCATGAGAAATGCCACAGTCAGTGGTAAGCACAAACTACAGCTTTGGGTGTAAAATACTGTAATTACAAGGGATGGAGAAAGCTCCACTGTTTTTATCCCCACAGAAATCGATAGTGGTGCAGACTTGTGCTCTTTGCTGGAGCAGGGGCAGTCTGATGAAAGAGCTTATTGATTTATCCAGCTGATGCTCCTGAAGTGAATAATAGACTGGAAGAGAAAGGGCTTGTAAATGAGACTCATTCAATTCAGCATTTTCCAGGATATCTTTTACACGCAGCTATATAGAGATACATATTTACAAGTGAGTTTTTGTCAGAGCAACAGGCTAGAGACTCCTGGCAGAGTGTCTGCCTACTAATTCTTTGACCTCACTACACCCATGGTGTCAACCTTCAGGCTCTCACTAAAGGCTGGCAGTAAGGAAGCAGCACCAGGGCACCTAGAAACAGGATTTGACTGTGGTGCAGGTAAGCAGCTGGCCAACAGATCTCCCAGGGGGCTGTGGCCACAGAGAAAAGGTGGCTGAAGCTTCCTCCACACCACATGTGCCACTGGAAAAGACTGTTGTGAATCTACAGGTGACCAGGCTAAGAGAATTGTCAGTTCCAGGTCAGACCCCCAAAGCCTCAAATAATGTGGAAAGAGGCATGTTGTTATAGGAATTAAAGGAATGCTTTGTGTCTTCCTGGCTCAGCAGGCAGATTTTCTAAGAATCTAAATCCACACAAGCAAAAATGTAAGTGTTCAGATTGATTTTGCATAAACTGACAAAGATAAATAAATAAAAAGAGAGGGAAGGAGAGAGAAAGAGAAAGCAGCGGGCACACTGCCACAAAGTACAGCAAATCAATCTTCTCAGCAGTGATGGATCAGGGAGCAGGACTGGAAGTTTTACAGGTATATGAAACCCTGAGAGTATAAAGACACCATTAAAACAGTGCCACTAAATTCCAGCACTGAAGGATTATCATGGTCCCTGGAGCTAAGCAGGTCATTATGTGACTGCATATTTTTCATTACCATTTTTTATATACATATATATGAAGCAGAATAGGATTCACAACAGTTTCACCCTCTCTCCTGCTGAAGACCTCTGCTTTATACTCAGCATCCACTTTCACAAATAAAATGCAATACACCATCAACAGATAAATGAGATCCCTACAGGGCTTTTATTCTGCTGTACTATTATATCTACTTTTCCACAAGATTTCTGCTTAAATGGCTCTCTTTATGCACATACACAAAGATGACATACACCTGTCTAAATATAATCTAATAGTGAAGAGCTCTTCTGTGTGGGGAAATGCATCTTTTCCTCCTAATTTGCCATAATGACTTATTAACACTGCTGGAACTAGGGCTGCATTAGCTTCCCTACAATAAAAGTCACCAAGGTGTTGTATAGTAACATGTAGCTGGATTTTTTTTCCTTATCCTTAGAAATGAAAAGGAGAGGAGTTCTGAATGTTAC
This sequence comes from Agelaius phoeniceus, assembly GCF_051311805.1. Taxonomy (NCBI): domain Eukaryota; kingdom Metazoa; phylum Chordata; class Aves; order Passeriformes; family Icteridae; genus Agelaius; species Agelaius phoeniceus. The sequence continues at coordinate 23,327,066 of NC_135268.1, forward strand.
CTTCCCAATTTCACCATAAAAGCAAGTGTTTTGAGGGATTACATCTTTATAGACCACTGACATTGACTAACAGCTTTTAACATGATGGAAATGCTTGTGTGAGCCTCATGGAGGGAGATGTTTGTAAATCTGGGAAACCTCAAAGTAAATGGTCATGCTGTGCCATAGGGTAGCTCAGAGATCACTACCAACATAGGAGCTGTCCTATATAGCACTTATTCAAACAGCAGACCAATTTATTAGCTGGTAGTGTCATTTTCTGTCATCATGAATATTTCAGTCAAAAGTAACCTGCCTCAAAGAATAAGAATTCTTTACTCCTTTTTTTATGATAGAACTCAATGCCAATTTTAGAACAAAAATGCCAAAAGCATTTTATGATCTGGACACAGAGGTACTGGATGGGCACAGCCACAACTCTTTGGACAACAGAGAGCTGAGGCTTGACAGAGAAGTACTGCAGAGAGGTGGGATGAAGGAATAGGAAAGAGCTGTATGTGAGGATTCTGGCTCACTAATGAAACGTGAAAGGGAGTTTTGATGCACCAGCAGAGCAGAGAAGACCTCATTTTTGAGAAGGGACGAAATGTAGAGCTGAATAATTGCTCATCAGTGTATGTCAGAATTACACTTAAAAACCTGCTTTTCTTTGCTTCTCTCTCCATTAGTCAGAAAGGCAGGACCACTGCTTGAATAGGCACAGGTGGAATAGACTTCAGTGCTAAAGCTGATCTTCAGGAGGCTGCAGCATGCTGGCAACCAGATAGGAAGTTTGCATCAGCACTGCATTGATGAAGTACCTCCTTCTACCACGGGTCACCCGAAATTGAAAAAGGAGTGTAATTATTATAAATAGAAACACATGCACTCACCATTCCTGACAGTAAGAAGCCAGAAGCTGATCTGCTTGGCCAAGTTTACTCATTTGGAATTGCTGGCTTTGCTCTAAATGCTCTATTTTTCCATTTGCAGTGCTGTAAGAGTCACTGCCAAGCTTCTCTGGACAGATGCTGAGCCAATATAGAGAGGAGGGCTCTTTGGTGGGGAGGCCAGGCAGTAAAAGGCTCTGTTATGACTCTTTCTAATTCTTCACTGTTCCATATTCTAGGCAAGAGGAGTGGGGTGTCCAGGCTGGTTGAGAACTGGTCCCTAACTCATTTCTCCTACAATGGTTTGTGAGTTTAGGTCACTGATGCTGATCTGCAGTTATTTCATGGTTTGCCACATACATCCCCGATCCTGGAGAGAGCACTTACCCTGCATGCAGAGCCCATCCGTGCAGTTCTTGGACTGCAGCACCAGCCCCTCGCAGTCCTTGCCCCCATTCTTGGGAGCTGGGGCCGTGCACTCTCTGCGGCGCCAGTGGGTGCACTCCGTGCCACACGTGGACCACTTGCTCCAGGATGTCCACTTGCCATCCACTGAGACAAGGAGAGGACACAACTTGTTAGGGGACACAACAGTGAGACCAAGATAGAGCAATGCACGTGTCAGCACAAGCCAGTCTGCAGCTCCCAGCCCTTCCTGGCAAGGCAGAAGGATCATCAGCCTGCTCTTCTTCTTCTGGCCTGTAAATGCACATGCATCCCCACATCTCCTTTCTCTCTGTCCTGGCCCCATTTCTGGTCTTTCCTCCCCTTTATATAAACTTCTAACCAGTTTATCTATGCTCAAAGTGTACAAGCAACAAGTCAGGAATCTGTGATTTAATTTTGTGGCAGGGGGGTGGCATTTTTAATACAGAGGTTAGACTTTTCCAGAAATTCTTCTTTAATAGGAAGATATTTAATGTTAAATATTCTCTATTAAAAGAAATCTCTGGAGGCACCAATTTATATCACATGAACAGAACCAGGAGTGTTTAGCACCTTTCAAAACCCTGCAAATTATTTTCAAAAGCACTAAAATGAACAGCTGAAGAATAATATACAAAACTGTTCCAGTGAGAGAGCTGGATTACCAAACTTCACAAACTGAAGATGCCTTACTGCCATTGATTAGAGTGGGTCAGTAGTGGGAGAGCACTGGACAGTAAGACAGATGGCAGAATTTTATCACAAGAAGTCACCAACTACATTTCATGTCCTGAAACAATTTTGTATTTTTCAGAAGTTACATTTAAATAACTTCCAAAAGTATGGATGCACATCTCTTTCCAATAAAAATGCCTTTGTATTTGACAATTGTATATGTCAGGTAAACATCTGCCTCAAATTTAATATCTTCATCCCAGATGCTTTACTTGCTGAGACAGCTGGACTGAACAGACATTGCAAATATATTTACATCACAGTTGCTTTCTATATTCAAATCCCAATTCTTTTCCAGAGCTTTCAACCTTTATCTCCTACATTTTGAAGCTCTGAATATTCCCAAATCTCCTGAATTGTAAGAGCTGAGACCACAGTGCAAGCAGTGTGCAAAAGAAGGGCTGGTGCTGCTTGTTATGATTCGCTCACTATTTTATCTGGTTATGCACTACATTTGATTGTTAATTCCCTGAGATGCTGGATTTATTAATAATGAAAAGGAAGCTGTCGCAAGTGTTCTGAAATGACTGATGACAGACAAACTATTTATGTGTGCTGCTCATACTGAACCTGGACACAGAGTGGTGCAAGCTATTTTCTGGACGCTCTGGCCCTCGCAGAAGGCGCCGCCGTTGAGCGGGGCAGGGTTGGTGCAGGTCCTCGTGCGCTTCTGGAAGCCTCTCCCGCAGCGGCTGTTACACACAGACCACTCTGTCCAGGTGGACCAGCCTCCATTCACTGCAAAGCAGGAGAAAAAGAGCATGGTCACACAAACAGCTCAGCCTGGGCAGCCCCAGGGAGCTTCTGGCTCTGTGTCATGAGGCCCCAAACAGTGGCCACAAGTCATGGCACGAGAACCAGCACTGAACAGTACAAACCCACGTCTCCAGCACGCCAAGTGCGTGCCAGAAGTCATTGTACAAGCTGAAGAAATGCTGATGCTGAATGAAAAACATCACTTGATGACTATTAGGGTTGGCAGGTGACCTGCCTTATCCTGAAAACCAACCTGACCCAGCCTTAAGCGCCTGGTGGAGTGTGCATGACCAAAATCCCTGCAGGTTCAGAGAGCTCAGGCAGCCAGAAGCCCGTGCTCTGAAAGCTGCACTGTTTTCCAGAGGGAGATAACCTGCACTCCCACTCATGCCCAGTTGCACCCATCACCTATGCATGCTGAGAGACCCCCATGCTTTGATTAAACATCAAGAATTTTCTTTTCCTTTCTTTCAAGAAGGTGACTTCAGGATGTCAGGACTTCACTCATCCCTCTGTGGACATAGCTGGTGCATACATAAATGTCCCAGCACCTCTCTAAGCTGTTCAGAATGAGCTAATGCTAAATGCTTTTCTTTTTGTTGGAATTTGGGAAGATATTTATCTCTGGAAAGTTATTTATACTGACTCTCCTTTTCATCCATCACAGTTTCTGGGATAGATGGAGGAATGAAGAAGGAGTTGTGCTCTTCTACATAATATTGTGATTGTCAGGTATGGGAAATAACATATTAACTGCTCAGATTCCCTAAACCCAAATGTTTGTGATATGGCACAACCCTTAAACAGCTCTGGCAGCAAAACCCATAAAAACTGCTCCCTACACATGTCTCTTGAATACACTTTTGAAAAAAAATTCTTTATATGTGTGAAGAAGGGTTATAGTACGCCTACATCTTTATGTTTCTGCATTCATCTCAGTTACAAAACATGGTGCTCTTGCATGGTCCATCCCTCAATACCAAAAGCACTGCTAATCAACTCAATTCAGTCAGTTTTCTATAAAAACTGAAGTAAAAAGCACTCATTGTAACTTCAGAGAAGCAACTGCTTACAATTAAATCTAACTGCTACCCTGAATATGAAATGAATATTAGGGATAATCATAGGGATTTTTTCCTACTTGTCTATCCTATAATTAAGCTGATTGTAAGAAACACCAGTTCAGTCAGCTGGCACATAATCAGAGCAGGTTTTGTTCTGGTGGATGCCCCCACCTGGAATGCATTTGGGGAAGTAACTCTGCAGGGGCAAAGGCTTGGACTGGTGAGGCAGAGCTGCAGCACAACACAGGCTGGAAGAGACCCTGGGAGGGAATCCCATCCTTTCCCAGCCAAAGCAGGGCCTGCCTCAATCACATCAGGACTGTGGATGCTGACACAGAATAATGCTATGCCATGCTTTATATTCCCCTGATGTTTAGTTTTAAGCTAGGCTGTGTGCCTACAAACTGCAGTCCCAGAATGCTTTGCTTTTTTGCTCTTGGTGTCAGGATATGTAGGCACCGAAAATAAGCTTATTTAAAGAGCTAAAAGAAGATGGTGGATTCTGATGACCTCTGACACTCTTAGCAGTCACTGGAAGCACAAACTCTCTACCAGTTTCTCTCTTATTTCAGAAAAAGGTCACTAAGAACATGAACCGTGTTGGTAATAAGCCACGCCTTGGACACTCCTGCTGGAGGATGTGCCCTGGTGGCTCCTTGCTGTTTGCAGCCAGTGTGTGTTACAGCAAAGGGAACAGCCACCTTCTCTCCAACGAGGCTCTTTGTGCAGGGCTCTTCCTCCTTTAACACCATTGCCTGTCACCAATAAGACAAGTCATCAGGCTCCTGAGGGATTTCAGCAGTGCCCCCTGACTGCAGTCCCCAGACTCCTGAGGGATTTCAGCAGTGTCCCCAACTGCAGTCCCCGTGTGTGGCTGCAAGTCACCAGGCAGCACAGGCAGCCCAGCCTGGGCACTGACTGCAGCCAGAGCTGCACAAGGGCATTGTGCACCCCCCTCCTGCTCTGAGTGTGTGTCCATCCACCTGCAACAGTACAAGGCATCACCTACCATAGACTATCACAGTGGCTGTGGTGCTTTTCCTTTTGGCCACGATGTTTTTTGCAACACAGGTGTAGTTGGCGGTGTCAGAAAGCCGGGCTTGCTTGATGATCAGGTTGTGATCAATGGTGATGTAAAAGTTTCGGTCTTCCACAGGATCAATCACCTCTTCATTCTTCAGCCACTCCACCTTGGGGTTTCAAAAGGCCAGAGAGGAGGCAGTGAGTCAGCAACAAGTCACACCAATATGGACAGACACTGTACCTGTGATTGCATTGCTCATTCCAGAAAACACTACGAGCCAAGGCATGTGAAGAAGGACTCACCTGATGAATGTCACCAACTGAAACAAAACATCAGGGCAGAAAAGCAGAAGAACATTCTTCATGCCTACCATTTCCTTCCAGTCCCCTTTCATCCCACCCACCCACCCACTCAACAGCTGTCTTGCCTTGCCTTGAAAACATCAATGCATTTTCAAAGGCTGCCAGGTACTGTACAGGGAAAAGCTGGTCTGTGCTTTCAGAGTTAGAAGCAAGGCAAAAAGAAAGGGTGATATCTTAGGAGAATATCTGCAAACAGAAAATTCTCCTATAACACCAGAAACCCTAAATCAGCACAGATCTCACCCCCTGTTTTCCATATCTTGCCTAATCAGGCAGTTAGCAATGCAGTAACCTTGTAGGTACCTGACCTGGGTCTAAAACCATGAGACGCTATACTGGAGTGGGTAGCACTAACAAATCATAAACCCCAATATTTTTAAGTACATTTGCACTCACATGCACATTGTCTGGCTTCAATGAGAATGGAACATAATAGTCAGTTACCAAGGAAATAGGAAATCACAAGGACATCAGTGCTTATTTTTCCTCTTTATTTGTGTAAGCTATATTTTACTTTAATAAAGCATGATTTCCTTGGTTGCACAGAAAAATATTTTTAATATGAGGTTTTTAATCTAGACAATATTCTCTTTATTGCCTTCCTTAGAAAACACCCTGTTATATCCCAGCTGACTGCTGTGAGCCACTCTAATATAATTTGGCTGCGAATCTTGTAGCTCATTTTCATTTGAACTGAGTGTGCTGAAGGACAGGACTGGGGCCCTGGATGGATCAAAGCTGGGCCTTCACGTCACTGGATCCCTTCAGCCTGTGCCCAGGATTTAATTAAAGGACGAAAAACATAACCAAAATCAACCCACTGGACTCATGAGGTGCTAGCTGCCAAGGTCTTCTCTCACAAGCCACACTTTTCTAAAGACATTTGAGGAACTATCCAAGCATTGACATACCCCAAAAGCCACCTGAGACAGTTGCACAGACTGCTCCAAACCATGGTGAGAAAAAACAATGATTTCTCCTGGTGTTCAACACAGAGGGCCCCATTCACCCCCAGAAAAAGCCAGTCAATGCTGTAAGAGCAGTGCTGGCAGATGTGGGCTTGCATTATAGGTGCCCACCACCCACTCCCCACCTTTAGCCCTGCCTTAAGCAGCTCCAGTTCCCCTACTCCAGTTTGGGTGGATGCACTTCAGGTATGCTGCTTCCAAAGATTTACACCTTTAGTGAATGTGGAGCCACTGCTCCAAGGAAGGCTTGATTTAAACCCCTCTCTTTCACAGCACATCACTGTGGGATGTGGCAGCCTCACAGCTGTCGATACTGCGGAGCTGGAAGACAGTGGTGCAACAAGGGCTCTGGAAATGGATACCTGTGTTTGCAAGGAACAGGGGAGGAAGAAAAAGACATAAAACTTTGGAGGCTGTATTTCTGTCACTATCACAATCATGTTTCACTGTGGAAGATACAAGCTCTTAGTCAATAATCTGTTTTTCCTTGACAGAATGACTTTTTTTTTTCCGCCTTTCTTGAATCCTAATAGGTTTCAGGTGTAATCAAGACAGACAGATTCCTGTTCAGTCAATGGCAATATTTAGCTCCTTCCTCACCTGCAGGCTGAGTCTGCATGAATTCTAGACTGCAAAACAAGCCAGGAGCTTATCTCCATCAGTGGTATGCCATTTAACTGCTGCCTCTCACACAAAACCCATGTATTTCTTTGGTTTTAATGTCACTGTTTAGTTCTGGGATGGTTATGCCAGGGCTGTAAAAGAGGCTACACACACTGTGTACATCCCACTTTCAAATCTGCCTGTACTCTTCCCCCATTTTGCATGCTGAGGACACCAGGACAGCAGTAAGGACAGGACTACAGTCTACATGATCTAAGGCTCAGTTAAAATATTTCTGGTATGCCCATCCAAGAATATACTCTAGCAGCCTTTGGTGCCCTCAAGGCTCCAGGCCCAAGCACATGGTTCTTTTTTCCACTACTCTGCAACATTTTCTCTCTCTGCAAAAACACACATACATATTCAATCTGGGTCTCAAATGAGTAGACAAAATTAAAACTCTAAGCATTGAATTCCCTATCATCCCTGCAAAACCACTAAAGATAATATGAAAAGAGAAGTTGCCAATATAAAAAAAAAAATCCCAAAACAAAGCAGCTCTGTATAATTCAGTATATTGCCTCTGGCTCTACACCAAATCTCTTAGGAAAAAGATCCTTTTTCACCTAATGTCTCACAGAATTTACTAACGGTAAAAGTTTGAAGAACAACAGGATGTCTTTTTTTTTCTGCCAAGACATGAGTACTGCATATGTAAATCTAAATGCCATCTCTTTTACAAGGTATCTCTTAAATATATCTAATTCAGTCTTCTGGCATCCAGGTTTTTATGGTGTCTTTTAATGTTGCAAACTCTAATGTCAAATTTGAAGGAAGGAACTGATGGATGATTTGACAAGCAGTGGGAGTCTCCTTTCACACATATTTTAGCCATCAGTAGAGCAACACAAAAAAAAAAGAACACCCCTCTAGTCATTGTATTTTCTCCCTCAGTCCTTGTAGAAATTGGGACTAATTAAACAAACTACAATATGTGAGACTGTTGTTGGTACTTGTTTTCAATTACTGTTGGACCTAATTTTTATGGTGCAGGTGACTGCAGTGCTCAGTACCTCCAAACCTCAGATTATTTTTTTTGAGGTAACCTAAGTAGGTGGGAGTAGGGTTGTTCTGTCACGTAAGAAGGAAGAGATCAGGTGTCAAATACAGAAGAGAAGCAAGTAGAATGAGACAGTTTGATTTATAAGTGACAAGTATGCAAACTGTTATCACAGAAGTTAAAAGCAACGATCTCTTTTGATGCCATGTCATTCCCCAAGGTGCAGCCCCCTTGCAGAAATAGGCTGTTAATCCAGTCAGTGCAGAAACATATCCTGAATTTAATTCTGCAGCCTGAATAATAGTTACTGGCAGCTAAGGCACTGGACACTTGTGTGCCAGAGACCTGTACACCTTCAGGCAAGTGCACAGAGGACCAGCAGGATATAAATGGGCTCTTCAAAGTGCACAAAAGCCTGACTTCAAGGTCATACCAAATCACACCTTCATGCTTCCATTTTTCATCTCTCTTGAGATGTTCTAGAGTAGATGTTTGCTTCTGCCTAAATATTAAGGATGTATATTTACTAGCTATAATCAGAACAATTCCTGAACATGCACCTAGCTCTATGTATTCAATTAAATCAGACACACCCCTCCAGCTGTTATTGATAAATGTACTGATGGTCATGCATATATGTAGAAAAAGCATGGGATCAGTTTTTTCCTTATCATAACAGCAATCATTTAATTGGCAAAAATTATGCCATGAAGGATGGGGTAAGTGTATCCTCTGGGGGATGACAGCTATGGAAAATTACAATTACAACAACATACACATGTTTTTTCTCATATACTAAACCTCTGGAACAAAGTAGACACAAAATCCTTTCTCTTCTTCCTAGTTTTCTACACAAGAAGATATTTTTGTTATATGTTTGCAAACTGACTAGCAAGAGAAGGTCGCTCAGTTGAGATGTGAGAGTGGTGAATGAAAACTTGACCAACAGAATCCACAGATGCTGAGAAGCTGGAGCACACCTGGAGCCAGCTACCTTTTGGCCAGAGCTCCTTAGCACTCTGGATGCAACTTGCAGTTCCATGAGGCACACGGATCCTGCCAGCTGCACTGGAGCTGCACATCCAGGGCTGCTAACGGGCTGGCAAGTGAGCCTGCAGGAGACGGAGCCGTCCCTGTGGCCAGCAGGGGAAGGCATGATCCAAGGTGTCCCTAATTTAGAACAACATACCTTGTAGTGTCTTTTCTGTCATCCTGCTCCCTGGTGAGAGACAGATGTGTTGTCTCTAATCATTCACTGATTGGTATCGGGAGATACATTAACATAATTGGCACATTTGTTCTAATTAACAGAAGGAACCTGCCACATGCCACCCAACATGAAAAGCAAGACCACCAGCAAGAGCAGAAAACTGCAATAACACCTCAGCTCTACCTGGGAGCTCTGGCCAGCCCTGTGCTGCCATAGGGTGTTTACAGCAGCAGCACACACAGATTAAGACTTGCAAAGCCAGGCCAGGCTTCTGTGCAGACCAAATGAACACAGGGAACATAAATCACACAAGCGATTACACATGCAGGAAAACCTATTACAGAAGCTAATTCCTGATACAAATTTAGCCATACCAAGTTACCAGCATTCCTAGGCACTTAAATCTCTTGGCACACTTGCATATGCATGACTGTTTTAGAAACTGGTAGAGCAGAAACACATCTGCTATGGAAGAAACCCAAGGATGGAAAAGGAATATGATCTCATCTAGATGCTACCCTCTTGATCATAAGAGTTGTTGCCTACATATCTGGCAATCTCAAGAGCTAAGTCAGCAGGGTCTGAGTTCTCAATCCCCGTTGCTCTTTTCCTTCTCTGCACCAACCTGCCCTAGGGTCACCTTCAGAGCAAGAAGCACCTGCTGAAAACAGCAAGTCTTTTACCCTCCAGACACAGGCAAAGCCTGCCAGTGCCATTTTCCACAAGAAACAAGATGCAAACATCTGGGAGCAGCAAGAGACTTGCCTTGATGAAAGGTAATTTGTAATTTTGGAAGGCGAGAACATTGCACCCATGCCTTCCCCATGCCTTGTTGACACAGCAGGATTGCTTTCCATCTGGTTCTGCATCCACTCTGGATTGTGGCTGGTGTTCTTTGCAGCTGTGCCAACTGGTCCCAGTGGCACAGCTTGCCTTGCAGCAGTCCCTGCTGAGCTGGCATCACCTCCAACAGCCACAGAGAAATCTCAGCTCCCCGGCTTCACCTGGATTGTAACACACACACACACACACACACACTCCAGTAATAAGGTATTTGTGAAACAAACTAACTGACTAACTACCAATTTGGACACAGTACAAGATGTCTAAGTGAGACTGAGAAAACTCTAGCAGTTTTCATATGAGCCAGCAACAATTTTAGGTGCCGTGAGACTTGAGTGCATCTTTGAAGAATGTTATTTGATTTTGTATCTGGTATCATCCCAGCAACTGTCTGCTGAAGAGGATGCTGTCCTCTATGTACTATTTACTGGAAAGATATTTCATCACATTTAAGTTTGAAAATAAAAGGAAAAATAAGTGATCTCCAAAGCAACTGAAATTACAGCTCTGAGAGACTGCAAAACATACTGAGAATGAGACAGCAAATGCAAACCAACCATGGTGTTTTGTTCAGTTGTTCTTATTGTACTTCTGCTGCCAATAAGGGGAATTGTTGTTCCTGCTGTGGAAATACTTCCGTAATTATACGTATATCCAGCTTTCTGCTTGCATGGTGTATGTACAGATGCTGGATGTCTCCAGCCCCATTACAGCTTTACTTTATGCACAACTGGGAAGTTAAGCCTCAGAATAAACTTCTGAGATGGACTGGTAGTAGCAGATGGAGAACTTTATTCCACAGAGTCTCAAATTCAAACACAGATCATGGCATTATTAAATGAAAACCACAGCACCTGCTTTGGGGCCATCACAAGCTCCTGGGCTACTTTTCCCACCTGAAAGAGGAGCTTGAACTGGAGGCCCATAGCTCACATGTTGACTGGCACTTTTGGCACCATGAGGGCATATGGACAGATAGGTTGTGTTAGCTAAACCAGAATCCCAGAGCTGTCTTTGCCACAGAAGAGGATAAGCTATCAGGGTTCGGGTCAGAGTTCTTGTAGAAAATCTCCCATTGTAGTATTTCATGGAGGTACTAGAAATCTGACTGCTCTCCAATCCCACAGATAATCCCTTCCTGAACTGAATTATACAGCAACTGGATTCACTTTGGAGCATGCTCTGCCCTCACTTACACTGGCATCAGTGGAACTGGACTAGAAAGGAAAAGTACAGGGGTATGGCCCATGGAAAAGTCAGGTCTCCAAAAGAGCAGTTCTGCCAGAAGACCTTTGTTCCTTGGCATGGGTTTCTGTACTGTGGAAATGAACTGGTAGGAAATGTTAAAAACAAGGCTATCTAATAATCTAGTAGTCAGGGTACTTCCCAGGAAAGCACAAATCCAACTGCAATCCTGCTCCTCCTGTTCTTCAAGCAGGAGGTTGTAACCTATGTCTCACACTTTGCAAGAGTGACTCGACTACCCACCAGTAGGCTGGGGGGTAAAATGTATGTTAAGAGAGATAGAAATGTAGGGCCAGGTGCTGAAAATTGCAGGGTGCTTTATCCTGTACTTTTTGAGGACAGGCCTGCATGGCCAGACCTTACCCAATGCCTCTCCAAAGCAAAGGATGAGCAGCCCTCATTCATTTTGGGCTGTGCTCCTTCTTTACACAAATCTGCCTCCCCCTCCCCACTCTTCCTCTCACTGACACCCAAAGGCAGTTCTGCTGTATGTCACAAGGCACTGCAAAGGACAGTGCAACTTTTCAGCAATTAGCATTTGTGGCCACAAACTCTTCTACTTGTCTCTCCTGGAGCTGGTTTTCCTGCTGTGAATATAAAACACTGTCTCAGTAACACACACCTGCATGGAAATGCACACACATGAACTCCCAATTAAGGGATAACTACTGCAAAACATAAGAGGCTCTCAGGAAACAATACAAACAGCAGTCATATTAATAATCAATTAGATGAAGCTGCCTATTTGTAGAAGTCCCAAACTTCCACCAGCCTTTGCCTGGGCAAGAGCAGCTGAAAAAAGTTTCAGCTGTGTCACAGTCATCTTGACTCGGCAAAACACTCTCTTCTGCCTCTTGACTCAGTGATCCTTTCCCCCTTACTCTAGCTCCTAATTAAAGCCATGAATGTGGATAAATATCACCCACAGTTTTAAACCCAACTGGGTCACCAAACTGTACACTACACCCTGTTCTGCAATTAAATTACTGTGTGAAACACCTCAATTAAAATTAAAGAAGCAATTATCTCCCTGTTAAAGGCTCCACAAATCATACATTTCAATGCAAAAGTTCATCTGGCAGCTTATGGCATATTAACCAATCTTACATCTCATTTGTGTTTTGATCTATAACCTACCCAAATGAGCTAATTTGATGTGACTCAGTGTCTCTAACTATATTTTATCATGTGCAATACGATACCGGTGTCTTTCAAAGAACAAGTTAAATGAGCTAAGGGGTTAATTGCTAACAACTCAGCCATTACTGTTGGAGCATCACAGAATGGATCCTTCCTGCCTTCTCAGATTAGGTTTAGAAAATCACACACAGAGAGCAGAGTGGAACTGAAATGGATGTTTCTGTTCATGCTGGGGAGCTGCTACTGTCTGATTTCCACTGAGCATGAGGCTGGCAGGTCACACTGCTGATCTCACCACCTCACCCTACTTCTCCCCATTGGGGGAAAGCAGAAGGCAGAGAAGCATAGAGCTAGGGCAGGGTGCTGTTTGTTTCTATGTCCACTCATTTTTTTCTCTTTTTGTCACAGGAGGAACATGTGAGCTTGCCCCTTCACCCCTCAGCTATGTGTGCAAACCTCAGTGTAGCAGCACCTGTGCTGGTCCTTCTGCTGCTTGCCTGGGCCTGGAACAGCCCAAACTCTTTTTACCTGGGTGGTTCAGAACCTGTAGCTTTATTCAGCTTGATATGGCCATAAACCTGGGAGTGGGGAGGGATACCAGGGTGCAGCTGACACCCACGCTGGTTGGGGCTGGTGGGCAGGGGTGTATGACAGTACAGGAGATGATATTTCTGTTATCTCTGTTTATATCTCTGTTTTTCCAGAGACCATGGAAACCCTTGGTTCCTTACGTTGTCCCAAGTGAACAAGGAGATGCACTTTGATTTGACCTCAGACCCTGAGGCTGGTGTATTTTAACACATCTGTTTGTATTTGGATTTTGACTTTTTCTTTTTTTTTCATAGTGCCCATGACCTGAGCCTGCTTTAATGCTTGTCATGTACTAGTGGATCTGAGGGACTGGTAAGTGTTGCTTTAAAAGCTTTGCCTGCCCATCTCTGTCTTTGTCCTTCTTGCCCTCTGAGGAAGCTGTATGTTGCTGTAAGGTTCAGCTTTTCAGTACTCCTAAGATCTGCTCTAGCATTGATCCATAAGAGCTTGACACAGTTAATTGCAATTAAATATGCTGGGAATGATAAGCCTGAATTCCCCAGATACTGAAAAGAGGACAGAATTTATCCCTGAGCATGCTTGTTCTCACCACTTTGAAATACCAGGAAAAAAAGAAAAACAAACTAAACACCCAACAGAGAATGAAGGGGGAGAATAGAATCAAAGAGAAAAAGCAAGTAAAAGACATTGGGACTCTGGACTCCAGCACTGCACACATTAGACTGCATTTTGTACTGTCTCACAGTGTAAGCTTCTCTTCATCTGTTTTGGTGTTAAACACAGTGGCTCCTTCAGAAACCAGTAAGAAAAAAATCCTAAACAAAACACAGTTTCCAGAGTGTGAAGAATCTAAAGCACATGCTCACCAAAGCATTTGGAAATGCTGCTCACAGCTGCAGCATAGGCATTACCCTACTCCACTTGGAATCAAAGCAGTGTTTCAACAAGACAGAAAACAGCCACAGTCTGCTGCCTGCCTTCTCCTAAGCCCTTCTAATAGTTACCTGTACCATCACATCAGAAACTTCTCCAAACAAATAAATGAAGTCTTAAACAAAGAACTCATTCATCTTTAAATTAAAATAATCATGTAATCCTTCAACCCACCAAGTTATCTTTCATCTCTCCTTTTTTTTTTTTTTTCTTAAATTTATCTTACTAGCTTCAGCAAGTGGCTGTAATAAAGTGTCACATTAAGGTATTCATATTCATTAGTGTTCAGGTCTTTGTTCTTTTAATAGTGTTGGAAAGAATCTACAAAGAGGCTGTATTAGGCGGCTGTCCAATCTGGGTGTTTGATCTCTTTCTGACTTCAAAAGTCAGAAGAGGAAAAAAACCCACATTGAGAATGGTTCTTTTGAATGTCAGATAGGGAGTATAAGATTTCTGAGCCTGCCAAGTGTTAATTGGTGTCTGCCCTGACCATGGTACAAATAAGATTCAGAGTCACTCAATGCACCATCATGAAGGGCTATTGACAGAGCGAGCAGGATACTGGAAGGCAGGAAAAAGCACAACTGCTATGGCAGCAGCTCACAGAGGATTTTTTCAGAGATCACTTTCCACAAATCATGTTAAATTATGCAGTTTGGGCCTCAGCCACGCGCCTGGGTATAACAGACCTTTCTGAGGGAACAATCGGCCTGGCTGCTGAAATTCCAGAGCTGCCTGTAACACTGCACAAAAACGAACCTACCCGCAAGCATTAATCTCTGCTTCTAGCAAACGTAATGAAGTTCCCCAGTACTACCCTGCCCTGCCTGAATAACACATCCCAGTGCAAAAACTCCTGTCATGGTACAACAAGATGCTGACTTGATGCAAAGAAACATCAGAAAGCAGCGGGGTTTTATTTTCCTAAGTTCCTGATGAAACCCAACTGATTAATATTACAGTTGTCAGCAAGCTGGCTCGGCAGACCTAAACACTCTTTTCAGTTTGGGAGATCTTAATGGGGAAAGAAAACAGCCAACAGAACAAGAAAGTGGGAAAAATCTTCTGTGCTAATTATTCTTTCTGATGTTTGTGGACACGTTTCTGCAATTCTGATTAAATCTAAACTTGGGTTAGATGGGGAGGTAACACTTTAAGCTTCATCTCCTGAGAAATCAGCCATGAGCGCTGAGTGACAACCACTTTGCTACTTAGCCATGACAGTCTGACTTATCCTAATGCAAATTGGCAACAGTTTCTTCTGTGCCTGGTAGAGGAAAACCGAAGAGAATTCAGATAGGGGAATTACCGTCATTAGCAATCAATTTTTCTCATAACAGCCACAGTGGATTTAGGATTTCAGAGGCCTCCCTGTGACTCAGGGACCCCCCTTCCATGAGCTGGGAGTCTGAAGCTGGAGGCACCGCTGCACTTAGGGAAGCTGCTGCTCACTGCTGTTGTCAGGCACAGGTTCTGCTGAAGGGCAGGCTGGCTCCTGCAGGGGGAGAACAGGCTACCCACTCTGGGTTTGCTTAAAAGCCAGTAGGAAAAACAGCTAAGGCCCTGAAGATGGCTTATTAGGCAAATACATCCTCTACTTTCCCAAACCTCATGCTGCTTTACCTGGGAGCCTGTATTGTATCACATCCTCTCGTGCCAAGTTGGCAGGGTGGTGCATACACATATGATTGGATTATAGTCTGGCAAACTAAAAATTAAAACGTGTTTGAAAGGTTCCCCTCAGAATAAGTGATTTTTTTTTCTTTAAAAGCAAACCAAAAGATAGTAGGCTGGTATTAATATGTTCCCCCAGCTATGTGTCCTCTGGATGCCAGATATAGTTGTGATTTTTCAAAGGGAAGAAAAAAACTGAAACCGAACCGCCTGCAGCTCTGCCCAGCAAGGCACCACAACCCAGAGCCATTAATCAGGTCCCAATCAATCTTGTCTATGAGCAGCAGTCAGTCAGCTTTCCATCAGCACCCATTCATCACGCCCTGCTGTAAGTCACTGCACCATTAGCCACCCATCAGGCCTTACTGAGGATGTCCCAGTGCCAGACCCTGCTGCTGTTGCTCACCTCAGCCACTGGGATGCCTTCAGGGGGACGGCACTGGAGCAGGACCTCTTGCTCCAGGGACACTTCTTTCCCTAAGGGCTCCTGCTCGAAAGTTTTCCGGAGATCTGAGAAGGGAGATGAAAATAAAATAATTAACATTATTATCAGACATTCATTTATATTATATTTGATTACCATACTGGATAAATGCAAGAGACAAAGAAAACAGCAGTTCTGCTCCCTGTAAAATAAAGCATTAAAAAAAGTCTGGGTCATGTCTTCACTTTATTCCAACATTAAGCAAAGATTTCATTGTGGGTTTAATACTTATGTTGTGGTACAGCGTGTGAACCCAGTGAGCAACCAAGGCTTCCTGTGGAGGGTTATGTCCAGACACAGAACAAAAAGTGAAACAAGTCCCTTTTTCAAATAATTTTTGTTTGATAAACTATACCAGTGAAGTACTAAAGAAAGTTATGGAAAACTAAATAAATCTGTAAAACTACAGCATATAAACTGAGTTGCCTTAAACTCATAGATGAAAATGCTCATGCTGTGATTTAATGTACTTTTAGCTCATAAGCATGAACTCTATAGCTTTAGCCAATAAGTCTACACCTTATCATTATCCCTGTAGCACTAAGTTATTATTATTAATAATAATAACAACATAGTAATAATAATGATAATAATAAAAAGTCACTTCAAGGAGTTGAACCATGTTTGGATCCCTCCACAGCACCACAGAAATGTGGCAGACTGACAGGGCATCAAATGTATCTCCAAAGATCAGACCAGTTCATTGTACTGGACAGCTGCAAAGTCTGGCCTTTTTGTACTCTTCTGTAACATCTTTGCACTGATGGTAAAATGGACATAAGAAGTTCCCTCCTTATCACTATCCCTATGTTTCTGCCATGGAGTGCCACCCTCTCCTCTGTGCCAGGGAGGATGTGGCTTTGGAGAGCTGAGCGTTCAGCCCCAGTAGCTACTGGGGATATTTCTCCCTGCTGCCAGTTCCTTCTGCAAATGGATGTGAAGCCATGCTCAAAGTCACATCAAAGACCTGGCCTGACTTCAAAAACTTTACAACTCAGTTATTTTTGTGTTACTTCTTGTTCTAAAGTCAAACTATTTCTGTACATCAGCTCACAGTGAGATTGCACAAATATTTGTGTCATATTGGCAACAAGACAAAGTCATATGGGAACAATTTAAAAGCCAGATATTTCATATTTGGAAGCCATAACCTATGACTGGGCTGGAAAACAGATCACTGAATTGAACCGGTTTACAAATAAACCATGCAAAGAGTTATTTTTTTCCTAGATTACCTCTAAGACCTGCTTAAGATTTGATCCATAAAGAACTGCATCAGTGCTACCAAAAGGCAAAACCTGGGGCTGGCAAATGCAGAGATGGAAAAGGAGATGGGGTGGCTGCCACCGAAATCAGCTCCTCTGATACTCTGAAACTTTAAATGTCATGAGACCTCTCTTATCCTATATAGGGAAAACATGATTGTTCAGCTACTTGAAATTCAGTATCAGTTTAATGGTACCATGAGAAAGCTCTGTCACAGCTGGAGATGCTCATTTTTAACTCAATATAGTGGCAAACTTCTGACATCCAAGCATTTACCCAGTGAAACTGAGGAATCTCAGTCCTTCCTCTGTACCACAGGCATGAGAGAAGCAGCCCCATACTTTCTTTCCCACCAGAAGCATTCTTGCTCCCTCTGGCACACAGGGCAGGACACTGAGAGCCCCTCTGATGGGACAAGATTTATGGCCACAGTTTAAGGCACCAAAGATAAGCTTTGGTACACCCTACTGCAGCAATGTAAGAAATTGGTGCCTCCAGCCCTGTGTTTGGTTGGGATTACCTCCTGTCAAAAGGAGGCTCATGCCAATGTCACAGCTACACCTCACTACAAACCCCATCCACCATTCCAACCTCAGCTCTTGCTGAAGGGGGCTTTACCCTAAAACACCAGATAACTTAGGGCAAAGAGGAGGAGCAAAAATCTGGACATGAACGTTTCTTAGGGTGACATGGTAAGTTTTACCAGGCTGTGCCTGTCAGCATCCCTGTCACACTGGAGTTATTCCAAGCCAGTGAGGCTTGTTCATGGGACAGCAACCACAGCAAGTGTCTGATGTCTCTACAGACCTCCCAATGAGTTGCCAGCAGCAGCAGCTTCATCCCATCCTCTCTGACAGGCCACTCAGTGGATATCTGGGTTATATGGCTCCATTTGAGTAAATCTTAAACCCTCCAGGTGCCCATGGGTGGGAGTCATTCCAAGGGCAAAATTCTGAGTTTTGGCTTGCTGCAGTTCTGCATGTTAAACATTGAAATGAACAGCTCTTTCAACAGTGCTTTCAGGAGCTGGTAGGTTTCTTGGGAAGCACACATTCTTCTTTGGGCCCAGGCTCCTCATCCATCCTGTGGGCTTGATTGGTATCCTGGGCACAAATAATGTCAGGATAATGTAGTTTGCTTCAAATCAGCAAACAGCTGGGGCTATATTGCTAGCAGTACCCATAAGATCATATTATTGCTAGTTCCACAGATATCTTCAGAAGAAAAGGATTACTTCTACATCAGGTACACCTTAGTGCATTTAGCAGGTACACACACAAGCACACTGCAATTATTGTGCTCTAATATCATGGTTGAGGGAAAATGAGAAAGTTACTGCAATAGTAATAGAAGCATATAAGCACAGTATTAAATAGCATATTAATAATATCTTTCAGGTGTTCAGGCTGAAGACAGTAGAGGAAGATTAGATAATAATCTGAATATTTTTCTTGACATGTTGATTTACTGTCCTACCTACCTATCTGAAATATTTAACAGAGCTCTAGTTCTACATTGCCTCACATGCACAATAATCACCTCTCCCACAAAGCACTCGCCTTTAGAAAAATCCCCAAGTTTTAGTGCATGCAAAAGTAAATAGCATTGATCTAGAAACGTGTAATAACAGTAAAAAAAATCCTCCTTTAAAATCTTTGTCACCAAGAGCTGGAATGGCTGGGTATGAAGAGCCCCTTTTCCCTGGGAACAGTTGCAGTGGTGCTGCTGCAGGCGAGATGAACTCTCTGCTCTCCTGGCTGCCCCACCCACAGGGCCTTGCTGTGGGAGGATGCTCTAATGGCACTGTTGGGTTCAAGCATTTCAATGATCCACAAACTAAAAATACACTAAGTAGAGCCTTTGACATAATAGGCAGTAATGTTCTCAAAGGAGCCATTAGATACTATTGAGTAATTAAATAGTACTATTATACTAATTTGGCAGGGGTAAAGGTACATAATTGTGTATTTACAAGACTGGGAGCTCTTATATCCTGTTGGCTCCCTCCCACGTGTTCACAGCTTTATCCCACCACCTCCCACAGCAGCCATGTCACCTACAAATGGCTCCAGATGGTAACAGTGCAGGGCACTTATGGTTAGTTGACTTAACCAAGCTCAAGGTTGGCTCGTTGTGACATATACGAGATGAGTTTTTAAGTGGTGACAAAGCCAAGGGCCTGGACAAACATCTTCCTCATCTGCTGTAACTATCATGAAACACCCTGCTTGGACAGCACTGGGTTTGGAAATGACTGCTTTTTCTCTATGGCCCTTACTATGATTTCTGTGGGTAACAATGACATCCTTCTAATTCTCCAATCTTCAGCTTCCTTTGCCATTTAACAATTATAGTCATCACAGAAACTGTCAGCTGGGAGTGGGTGAGCTTGCTAATGTACTGAGGGACTTTGGATCTTTCCCAAGCAGAGTATTTTCAATAACACTTTTCAGTTTCTCAACGTGTCATATAAGTTACAATTGCTTGTGAGCGGGGACAGAAGGGATTCATTTTTCCAGAGAATGGTAAGAGACTAATAAAATACATCCCAAAGAAGCTTTAATAATCTTCAAAAAATATACCTGGAAAAGCAAATCAATAAAACATTTGATCCATTCTGGATCAGGACCTCTCTGCCTGTGAAGAGGCAGTGTGCATTATTAAAGTCTCAAGTGGGCAGCAGCCCTGTTACTGAGATGCTGAGAGAGCACATTCCCTTACCCTCCATTGGGGGGACAAGAGAGAAAGGCAGCTGCACTTTCTTTCCATTATTAGTTTGGTAATGTAGAATAATCCTATATTGCTGGTGTTAGCAATACTCTTCCTCCCCTTCTGCAGGTAATATTCCTCATAGTGGAACGAGCTGGAGTGGACAGTGGTGCTGAAGGGCCCATACTGTCTTTCACCAGCTCTCTGACAAGAGGGATGTCACTGCCAGGCTCAGGTGACAGCCTGCACCCCCCCCAGGTGCTTTACCCCACCTCTACCTTCCCTTCAAGGCTGTGCTCATAAAAGAAACCAAAGGCAGCAAATAAAATTCTGGTCTGCCACCTTGAGCCAGACTATTTTCCTTACTAAAGCACAGTCCTAGTGAATTCAGAGGGGGCTCTTGTGGCATATATTGCAGCACGTTTACAGCATACTTATGGTGAGACTTCCCTCCAAGACTCCTGAAATACTCTGCACAACCCTCTCTGATAAGGACATAAGGCTGCAAAAGAGCTGCATGGAAATAAGGGAATTTTCATAAACATAAAACTGAAATAAAATAATGGGAAATCAAACTCTCAATGTACACCATGTTGTTAACTTCACTTCTGAATTGCTATGCTTTTTGGACAAAGGGGCATTAGATCTAATTTTTGATGCACTGCTAAATTACTTCATTATATGTTTAACACATTTTTATCTTACAAGACACTCAGAAGTTGGATTTTTGTCTGCAAAAGGTAATAGATTATACAGGAAGTCATTTCCCCCTTCCTTTTCTACCTGTCAGCTTCTAAGAAAGAGCAAAGAACAACCCTATTATTTTTTTTAATCAAATATATTTTATCTCTTTGTTGTTCTGGGTTTTTTACTGTGATGTGTGGGTGGGTAAAACCATAAGGATATCTTTTATCATTTCTGAGAAATGTGATAAGAGGCAGACCAGGCGCTTCAATGTGGTGCTAATGCAAGGGTGACTAATGAATGAGCATGAAAAACGGACACTTGTCAGCCAGGAATTAGATGCAAACCAGACAAACAGACCAAGGCAGCATTACTGTCAGGGAAAGATGGATTTCTGCCCTTGGTAGACCTTTTAGACTCTCTTCTTCTAGTAACTCCAACATCAACTTTCCTTCTGTTTACTGAACAGGATCAGAACAAACAATCTAAAATATCAGCAAGATTTAAGAGCAGAAATAGAAAAAAAAAAATCCACTTTTTTTTTCTATGCAACTGTCGTATTAAATACGGCTACTGAGAGAAATATGTTCAGTGTGTGTTTTCAGAGAAACAAGGGTTTAAGAATGCGAAAAGACCTCCAAAAAAAGTATGCATTTCCATACAGAAGATAGCTTGCTTTATATAGGCAAGCATATACAGACATCCACATAAAACCAAACACGTCAAAAGCAAAAAATGCAATAAAAACACTAGAGAAAAAATGAATGTGGCTTGGTAAAATTTTAGCTGTTATTAGAGGACCAATATGTGATATGTAACCAAGATTTCAAGATTTCCACCACTTCTTCCCCTGAGAGTTCTGAAGAGGCAAGGTTCAATTTTGTTTTAATTTTACCTGGCCTAATAAAAACATTCAAACAGAAAAAAAATTGTGGGAAAAGACTGGTAAAATGTCACTGATGCTCTATAAAATGAAAGAGAATCCACAAGCTTGTGAAAACTCTTCTCAGTGCATTTATTCCCAAACTTGATGACTGATTCTTAGTTCCAGAAACATGACTAATATTGTAAAATGGGTCTCTTCCATCACTTTCCACAATGTGGATAGAGTTGAGAGACACCTTTTTGCTTCAAAAAAAATCTAATAAATACTGAATTGCAAATCTAAATGTAAGAAACCCTGCCCTGTCAGGCATAGTTTGGCCTTGCTTTAATGCTCACAGCTGAGTCTGTGACTTTTGCAAGGGGATCAATCGCACTGGTGGGTAAGCAATGGAAAGATTAGGTACAAAAACCTCTTCCTTTTCCATTTTGTTCTTGTGTGGTTCCAGCCCTGTTATTAATTACATCAAACCAGATTTCCAGTGAGACAATCACAGGAGTGTCATCAGTCTGTAACCCAGGGTATCCCCCCGCAACCTCTATCAATGGCTTTTCTAAGTGTGGTGTCTTGCCCTGCAGAGTCCCCTGCAGTACCAGCTGCACACTGGGCATTGATCAAAGCCTCCTGCCCTCCTGCAGAGCACTGCTGCTCACAGAATGGGATTGCAGCTGGACAGGGCTGGGCTCTCAGCTGGCCTATGTCTTGGCAGCTGGAGCTGAAGACTGAGGAAATAACTAAACACCTCAAAATTCTGTCTTAATCCTCAATGCACAACTCTGTGATACTCTTTCCTTTTCTGGAGGGGCTGTTTCACTTCTGGCCAGTCCTAAAGACAAATGTTGCAGCATCATGAGGCTGACACAGCCACCTTCTCAGTCTGGAGAGGAACATCACGGATGGTGGAACTTCCACCTTTCCAAAGATGCCTGGCAGCTCATGACTTGGGCTGAGCTTGTCTGTAGCCCTCTGGTGGCCCACATAGCCAGGAAGCAGCATGAGCTTCCAAGGCCAAACAGCTGAGGGGGACTGCAGCAACTTCTTGGAAGAGCACACCTTGTTTTGGGGATGCAGGCTGCCCTATCCTCTGACCTGGGCTACAGAATGAGGAGAGGAACACCTTTTGCCTGCCAGGCTACCATCTGCAAGACAATCTGCATGAGCTCAGGACCTTCTCTCCTCTTTTATTTCCTTTGTATTTTCAGCCTGAACAAATGGGAGGTGCAGACTGGCCAGCCCTCATTCTTTCAATGGCATCTTCAGCCAGCTGGGGATAACAGTATACCCCAATGACTCTAGAGACTCACTGCTTACAGATCTGCAAGAAAACCATTTCTTTCCTCTCCCTTTTTTACCTCCAAGCTAATTCAGACAGGTGCTCGTAAGACTAAACTCTCTTTTGCAACCCAGCTTCCCTGTGGGCTGTGCTTATAATGAAGAATGACCCACTCAACACATTTGGTATTGAAACAACTGTAAAAAATACAAGTAAACAAACTTTGTCAAGGATCCACTGAGCAGATGGGTTCCCAGGTGTACCTTGGTCACACTGTTCTCCTCTTCTATTTTTACTTGATAGCTCAATATTTTGTTGTAAGCTTAACCTGAAAACCAACTTATAAACTTCATTCTATTCATTATTTTATTTGGTGATTGAAGATGGACTCCTAAGTTTCTTGTTTTTCAAATAAATCTAAATGTAATGTTCAAATGACCTAAGCTCAACAGGTGACTTTTTACACAACAGATGTGCTAAAGGTACTAAAGACAGACATTAGAAACACTAGGTGTACATTACAAATTCACATGTAGAATTGAATTTACAAGACACTGAAACACTAAAACTGAAAACTCTTTATGTAACTGGTGTTTTGTTGTTGCTCTTCTGATGCACTAACATAACTCACACAGTTGTGTGGTGACTACTAAAATACAAGCAAAAATTTATTAACTTCCTGGCTGGATCTATCAACACTAAGACCCTAATCAGACCATACTGAAAGATGATAATTTATTAGGCATGACAGTGTAGGTAGGATATTCTCAAAGCTCCTACAGAGGGATTAAATTGCTGTTAATTCAGTAAAGGAGTTTCCTTTTGTTTTTTAAGCAATGCAAACACCAGGTTCACCCTAATTTATAGAGTTGGCTCTTCCATACAGTGCAACGTAATTTCTATTTATTACTATTGCAACTGCATTCTTAAATTAGGGAGTGGTCCCGCCTGTTAACTTGGGAAGTGGTACAGAAGAGTGCTTTTCAGGAGCACAAGGAAAGAGGTAGGTAGGACTGAATATGCTAAATGCACAGTTAACCTCTCTGCTGCCCTTTCTGTAATCTGCTGCTCTTCAGTAATCTCAGCTCAAGACCACATGCCTCAGTCATCCCTTTATTAACTCCAAGCAGCGGATATTGATTAGTAGCAACTTAAATGGCACACAAGGAAGGAAGGAATTAAAGTCCTATCTCTGCTAACTCTCACACATACTTGCCTAAGTACACAAACCACATTTTAATGTTTTTTCTTAATACTGGATATCCTGGATGTACCTTCCCATTAACATTTTCAGTTGCTGACCTTCCTAGCTCCCTTCAGCTTATCTAAACATCCACCCAATTTTGCTCCTATTGCAAAGGGCTCTAATGCTTTAGTGGCTGCAGAATGTGTCCTCACAGCTCTGCTTGGGTCAGGTATGAGAAGGGAGGGAAGAAGGGCACTGCAGCCATGTGCCGCGGAGCATGGGCCCCAGCACTACAAGGTGAGATAAACAAGTATCACTAAAGAATATGTGATTGTTTTTCATATCTGCTCCTTTGCATAACTGCAAACCCCTTGTAAGCAGAGATAAACCATCAGATGAACCAATCTAATTTTCTGTACTGCATTTATCTTATCAGTATACAGTATCTGACATGCATATATTAACTGCATGCCTTTGAAAAAATTGTCTGGGAGAATAAAGGCTTTCAGATAAGTACGTGGGAAACTAGTACAGAATTAAAAAAAAAGATTAACAAGCACAGTTCCTTACTACATCAGGGCTTTTAAAAATCCTTTTTCTTGTTTTTTTTTTTTTTTTAATTCTGATTTTAAGATAGTGAATAAAGGAAAAGAATAAGCTATTCACATCCATTACACCAAAAAAGATAATAGAAGAAATAGAAAAATATAGAAAAACAGGTAATAGAAATTACAGAAAAAGCTTCTATTTTCTCATAGATGTTCAACAAATCCAAAACCTGGGAGCAGATTAAGGGCTTAAATTTTTACTATATTTTCTCAAGGAGAGCATGGGTTAACATCATGAAGTCAGTGAAGCTGCAGCAGTACCAAAGTGGTGCAAATGAAAAGCTCTATGCACAGGGGCTCAAAGCAATTTGTCTTAGCTAGCCCTTTATTATCTGATCTAAAAATTAGGTCAAATCCTGCAGCTATTGTTTAGGCTTTATCAGATGTATGTTCCAGTGTGTTTGACTCTACTTTTGGTTACATAGGCGCAGATCTCATTCATTGTTTTAACAGGAATTTTGTGCCGTTCAGTTTTATCTGCTCAATGGCATCAGCTCTGTTACAGAAAATTCACATAAAGCTTTATATTCGGCTGCATTTTTCACAGCTGAAGGTAAAGCTGCCCAAAATCCCTCCTTTCTCCCTCTCTCCACAACAGGAAAATTTTTTAATTGAGCAGGAAAACTGTATCAAAACATATTAGTGACTTCTAAGGCTCCTCATAGGATTTGCGTAGAATAAATCAGAAATGTGCAAATAAATAGGAAATGTGTTTTAGCACTTTCCTAGGCAAATATCTCAGAAAATTTATTGTATCTTTCCAGCTCTACCAGGATATGTACATTAGGTATCACTACTTTTTTGGTTTCTGATACATCTAAAATGGCAAAGTGAAAATTAATCCTGACAAATCTGCTGGTTTAAGAGGATGAAATGCTCAGCTCTGCTCTCATGGGGAGACTGATGCCCCAAGACAATGAATTCCGTGAAACAGGAAAAACATGCCTTTGCAGAAACAGCCTGCACAGAAGGGAGTCATTTCCCAGCACACACATGATCCAGGAGTGCAACAGTGATTTGCTGTTAAATGCCCTGAACACTTAAGGAAGCTGGAATGTTGTCTTTAAACTCAGGTTTTTTTCCTGCCTGTATTGCCAGCATGGGCAACCTTTGAACGCCAGCAGCATCTTTAGTCCATATTTATAGATCATTCCTTTCCTGAATAACTGAAGCTCTTGGTCAAAGCAATGTTGCAATTGATTTTCACAGAGAACTTTCATTGACAAGGCTGTTATGTACTTTCTGACACATGCCTGACCCTGTATTAAACAAACACAAGCTGCTTTTCCAGGATGCACATTTTTCACACTTTCAAATTACTTTTCAGTTAATTCTATTACACGCTCAGTGAACAGTGATGCTAGGTGCTATTTTTCTGTTTGTTTGTTTTAATGGAGTGCAGCTCCAGCCCTTGAGAGGACACAATAATTCCAGAATCAGACGTAAGGGCATAAGGGAGAAAAAACAGAAGGTGGATAAGGAGAAAAGGAGAAGTAAATGAACAGAGAGAGGGAGAAAGGGGGAGAGAGAGGGGAGAGGGAGATAGGGGTGGGGTGGGAGAGAGAGAGACAGAGAAAGAGGAGAGAAGCTTTTCCTAATGTGCTAGATATGGCTAGTTATGCTACAATTGCACCTGTCAAGATACAATCACCAGGTTCGGGTATTAAGATAAATAATTCCACTTAAGCAGTTTACATGCTCCATTGGCCCTCACCTCTCCCAAAGGTGTCAGTGCTCACTCTTCTGCCAATTAAAAGGGAAGACTGCACTGGTGACAAATAAGCAGCTATAGCTACAGATTGATGTGGAGAGATGGACTCTTCTGTCCCTCTTAAGATTTGGACATCCTTGATTTCCTAGATTAATAAATACTGTATAGAACCTACATTGTATCCCAGCCTTATGGCACACTGTGTAGCCATCAGAATGCTTAACCAGCTGCATTGAAAGTTTGTTATGACACAATTTTTTTTTTTTATTGCCAGTGCAGATTCAGTCCTAAGAAGTCAAAGTTGTGAATGCAGATGAGTGTTGGTGTAACTGAGGTTAAAGCAGTGGACTTGCAGAGCAAATGACATCACAAAGTAAGGCATATTCCCCACATCATCTTTCCGAGTTCTCAAAAAGTAGGTTGGAGTTACCTGACAAATTTATAGAAATCTGTGAATGGAGAATTTTGCAGAGAATGTGCTTTTGTTGCTGGTTTAGAATCCACAGATTGAAGGACTCATACTTCAATCCTTAATCCCAGGGACTCTAAGTGACCTGCCTTTGTCACAGCTGTCCAAAAATCCCAAATTCAGGGACAAGAGGTTAAAAAACTTTTGGTAAAATACAAAGCCACATTTGAGTTACAGGCGTCTAAAATTCCCTGGTGTTTGTTTAATTAGACTTTTCTGGGAAAAAAAAAAAAAGCCACTAAGACTCTGGAAAAATCATTGAACTGATTGTTCTCCTCTTTCCAAAATATAGTAAGTAAAATAAGCAAACTCTGTATTATGGGCACCTTCAATAGAAATGGGGACACCTGGGAATGTCAGTTGATATAAAATAACTTGCATTGACACATAATGATTATGTGTTACATAGGAATTAGGTGCACAGGTATGCCAGGACACAAAAATTACTTAAATATCAAGTAAAATACACTTAAGTATATATAAAATACTTCCAAACTGTGTTAATTTAATGGGCATCTGTCAGGGCCTACCTGGCAGGACATGAGACTCTACTGAATGAGTTAACTGCAGAGTCATAATCTAAAAAACCTGTTCAAACATTGCTAAGCTTCTCTGAAGTGCTGACTGCTTGGAAGAAAAAAAGAATTGAAACCACTCTCTTTTGTTTCATTACAAAAAAGGAAAATCCTCAAAGTTTTGAAAAGCTTCCTGTCACGAGAAAGCAATATGCACACATGTAATGGCATTTCTGCTTTTGCAGGAAGACTGTCTTGTACAATAATCTTAATTCTCCTTAGCCCTGGGGAAATTCTTCTCTGAGGGCAGGCCTATACTTAAAAGTACAGGTCCCTATTTCCTATTTTACTTGGAATAAAAGCATTCATAAATGGGTACTTAAATAGCACCTCTGAGATTTGTATCTGGATGTTTATACAGAAGGTACCTCCTCTTTGAGGATTTAACCAAGTAGTAGTTTCTCAAGAACAGAAGGAGAACCAAGCCTTTAATGGAGAGTTATAATGACAGAGAGTCCTTCCTCTAATATGTCTGTGAAAAGGTTTATTTGGCTGGAAGAATTCTCTTATCCTATTATAAATTGTTAGGCACAGTGCAGGGAATATAAGTAGGCTGCAAATCCAGCTTCCAATGACCTTTTCTCACAAATTGTGTTTTTGCTGAGTGAAAGCAGTGGAAGAAAGGCAATTCTAGATGTTATATTTTTTTCCTATTATACAGAACAGTATTTCATCATGTGAAAGAGAAATGGGAGTCCCCAGTGTGACTACTCTATTACAAAGAAAAGCACCTCTTTGAAAATTAATGAACATTAAATATTTGTACAGTCAAATGAAGATCTGTTTTCAGGGAACTGGTTGCCCTGTGTTCTTGGGGTCTAAGCTGGGAATGGTTCCAAATAAATACTGAGGCTAGTAGCCATGAATAACAATGATGAAATACTGGGGTTCAGATGACCACTTTCAAACTCATATTACCAATCTGATCACATGATATGCTAAACACACATTTTTCTTTGCTAAGGAACAGCAGCTCTATTATCTGACTACAGTGATACATATTTTCAGCTTTACAGAAAAGAGCCTGGGTGTTCTGGTGGGCACCAAGCTGACATTAAGTAAGAAATGTAGCAAATGTGGCTAATGATGTCCTGGGCTGTGCTAGAGAAAAAGCATTGACAACAGGTGAGAGAGCTGATCCTGTCCCATAATTCAGCCCTTGTGGGGTCACATCTGGAGTGCTGGGATTAGTTCTGGGCTCCCCAGTACAAGAGACACATGAACATACTGGAGGTAGTCCAGCAAAGGGCCATAAAGATGACAGCAGCAGCTCTCCCGCAAGAAAATGCCAAGAGAGCTGGGACTGTTCATCCTGAAGAGGAGAAGGCTCAGAGGGATCCCATCTACCAGATGAGAGAGTGCAACAAAGACACAGCCAGACTCTTTCCAGTGATGGGACCAGAGGCAATGGAAAGAAGATGAAACACAGAAAGTTCACTCTGAACATCAAGCAACACTTTCTCATTGTAAAGGTGACAGAGCAGTGGCACAGGGTGCCTAGAGAGGTGGTGGGGTCTCTTTTGTGGAGATATTCAAAAGGCATTTGGAGAAGGTCATGGGTAATTGCCTCTATGTGTCCCTTCTTGAGCCAATGGCTGGATCAGATCACCTCCAAAGGTGCCTCCCAAACTCAACCATTCTGTGGCTCTGTGAAAAGAACAGCTATTGCCTCTTTCCATAGCTTGCTTTTTTAAGGTTCCTACTCATTAGCTTCAGGCACTTTTATGGGGACATAAAACTGCTGTACTCAATTAATACTAGTTTTGATGCCACACATAGGAGAATGAGGTTTAGCTCCTAAGAAGAAAATAAACTGAAACTCTTGTGAATATTTCTGAAGGCCTCAGTTTCAGTATGCATCAACAACGGCACAAAATACAGCGTGGTTGGAAACGAAACATCTCCCTGAAAAGGCAGAGACTGCACATCTCCTCAGGCAAGCACCACCACCCCCCCTGCCCAGCCGAGCACTCACAGGCAATGCGAACGTAGGCCTTGCGGCTCTTGGTGGTGCCCGCCGAGCTCCAGGCTACGCACTGGCACCAGTAATCCTCCGGCCCGAAGAGTTCCTCCACCTGCTGCCGCGAGATCTCGATGCTCACCTCCCGCACAATCAGACCTGTCAGGGGGCAAGGAACACTGGTCAGTGCTGGCCTTACTGAGGGACAGAAAATGAGTGTCATTGCAGAAATCTGCTTGCAGAGCTGATGGGAGAACTTACATTTCTCTACAAATATCTACTCAGCAATGTAGACTGTCATAAGGATGCAAAGGGAAAGAAACTCCCACTTTATCTGCATAATGAGAGATGTGGGTGAGTGAAAAACTAATTGCTGAGATTTTGACTTTCATCACATACAGCATGTATTTTAGACAAATTGGAGGAACAGCACCTCAGCTAATATAAATTGTACCACATGTCTAGGACAATTTACATCAAGGGACATTCCAGACCAGTTTTATTTTGATATATCATAAAACCACATAATCATTCAATTTATATGACTTCCTTAGCCCT
The DNA here is from genome assembly GCF_051311805.1 of Agelaius phoeniceus. Classification (NCBI taxonomy): domain Eukaryota; kingdom Metazoa; phylum Chordata; class Aves; order Passeriformes; family Icteridae; genus Agelaius; species Agelaius phoeniceus. The sequence goes on from NC_135268.1 coordinate 23,356,896, forward strand.
TTTGTACTTCATCTCTTTTTGCTAGACAGACACAACACAGGGACGAGTCCTGTTCACTGTGACACTGAGCTGCCATGAAAATGGATTTTAGGATGGCAGAAAATGTCCTGATACTTCATAATGATGAGCACATGTGCTGCAGTATGCTTATTGCAAGCTTATTGCCTTATACTTAAGGCAAGTAGTGCCTTATTAGGGCACTACTACTGTCACATATGCTGCAGATATTGGGATATTTTTAAAGGGATTTTATAACACAGTGAAACACAATTCAGTGCCTGGCAGTCTCTCTGGCCCTGCCCTCCATAACCCATCTCAGCACAACCCTCCCCCAAACCCACAGCTGCACCCATGAGGACAGTGATCCACTTGCCATCCTCCCAAGCAGACCGAGATTTGCCCACATTTCCCACACAGTGCTCTCTCTGGGGAAGACTTTTTGCTTCTTCTAAGTGCAAGGAAATTTTGCGGTGTCTCAGACACTACTGTGAGCATCACTGCAAAATGTGTGGATCCTCTAATGACAACCACTGTGTTTCACACTGACACAACTCCCTTCTCTGCTTCAAAATGCACTCCCTGGTCTAAAGGCTCTTAATTACTGGGTGGGGGTGGGAGAAAGTGTTTACACCTTTTCTCAGCATATTTGCTCTTTGCTCATGATGCCAAAGTATTGACAAATTTCTAATGCATATCTGCCTGTAGAGAACACTGTGGCCATTTCAAAGATGCACTCTTGCAAACAGCCTTGAATATATAAATTCATATACAAATCTTTTGTGTAGTGAGATTGATTTTCTTTTTCTTTCTGGAATTGCCAGGAAACTGAACTGAATTATCCTTGGATCAGAGCATGCACAGTGTGTCCCCATCACCAAACACCAAAGGGCAGGTCCTTCTGCTGAGCACAGACTTGAGCCTGTGGAGGCCAGCTCCCCTCAGCCTCCTGCCACAGGGCTTACAAGGGGATATTCATAAGGTGAATGTTCCCAGTTGTACAGCATGGCGTGTTCCTCAAGCTCTGGAAAGCAGGCCAGCCCTTTGATTTGCCTCCAGCCTCACAGAGGCTCCATTCAGGGAGCCGGTGATTAATTACTGTTTGCACACAGTTGTGCGCTGCCACTGTGGCTGCATGCTGCCTGCATCCCAAACTTGGGCAACAACCTAGCAGCAGAAAGGAATTAAGGCATGTAACACCACAGACTCCTCTGGTGGGAATGCTTTCTAATGAGATGCATTTTCCTGCTAGAGACTATCACAGCCCAGCTCCCTTTTTATTTCATTATCCTTGACATCTTTAGCCATTGAATAATCAACTTCTTTGGGGGAAACACTTGATAGCTCTTCTCTTTGAAATAAAATACTCAAAATATGGTAACAGCACTCCAAAGAATGGAAATCAAAGCAGTGCATGGGAATTTGATATGCAGTGAATACTGTGTTATAAACTTATTTTACTTTGATGAGCTAATTAGGCTCCAAGACGGGTCTGAGGGATAGCTTTTGTCCTGGTGAGAAGAGCATGAAGAGGGTGGAGAGGAGCATGTACCTTACATCCATTAAAAATGTTATATTTTCCCAGTGCAACTGCTGCTAGCCTAAAGATTCAGCTCGTTCCCCCAGTTTTTACTGTACTAGCCCAGGGAGCTTTTGAAGGTTACAATATTATGTTTTTTATAATAATGCTCATTATGACAGAGCTTGATGGAGCAGTGAACTTTGTTACCCAAGGGCCAAAACAAGCATGCTCATAATGACCATACTGGTTAATAATGATTATGAAATAGCTTTAACATTCAGGACACAAATGCTGTTTTCTGATCGTCTGTGGAAGATACAAAACTATATTACAAATAGCTGCTCCTTATGAATGCACCAGCAGAACTTTTCATCTCAGACCCCCTAAGATGCTTTCTAATTCAAAATAACAAGCTACTCCTGGTAATGCCTTTTGGGATGGCTGAGAAGTACTGACAGGTTCAGATTATTCAAAGTGATTTGGTTTTTAAGTAGCATCAACAGTTGTGCCATGACCAAGGAGATGCACACCTTCTTTCCATAGCAAATAAATTCTACCTCTTTCTGCTTACAAGCAAAAAACATCACCATGTCTTGATCTCTAAGGTAAACTATGGTTCCTAGAGTTCAAATGTACAAAACCAGTTGGTGGTGCCACAAGATTATCTGGGACATAAGGACCCATGGCCAGAACTCAGAGATTTGATTCCACCACTGCTTCCCAGCACAACCCACTGGTGCCTTATTGCACAAAGAGCAACACTGATTTAGGAGAAAACCCTCACCAGCTGAATCACACCCAGCCTCAGACCCTGGGGCAAGCACAAAGGGGGACATATTTCCCTTGTTGTATCAACTCACAATCTTATTCCTTCTTCTAGCACCCTCTAACATCACCCCAAACAGAAAATCCCTTTCTAGGCCATATTGCAAAACACTGCAATTTGCTGAGATATCTCAGATAGCAACTGCCTTGTTACCAGTTGACACACTGCTGTACATTAGATTTCACAGAGGAGCTGGCATACTCTGTCTGCTTTCATTCAGGAGTGTATTGCTTATCCATCTCCCATGGGCACCAAGCGCAGGAAAACCCTTGCATGATGACTTCAAACAGAGATCTTCATCTTATCTCTGTTGGACCTGCTTCTGCTTCTACACTAAAGGACATTAGCTAGAGGAAAGAAAAAAAAAAGGGAAAAGGAGAAAAAAAAAAAGAAAAACCTATGTCTCAATATTTCCAGACAATGTGGCATGCTGCACCTCTGATAAACTGGCAACTGTTTATCAAATTGCTTGATTATAAGTGAGTGCACAATCTCTGAGAGCAAAATTAGAAGTTGCTTTGTAAAATGAGCCCATGTGTTTTGTCCAAATACACTCAAGACAGACTAAGAGATTAGCAATAATTAATGTATCATATACCTAGCTGGTACTGGCCTTTGTCACTGCACTAAGTAAAAAAATGTCATCTTCTCACAGAAGGGTAAATCCTCTACCTGATCGTCTTCTTTAGAAATATATTGAATTTTTCACTCTAGTTCTTTATACAGCTAAACTATATAGCAGGTGAAGATACACAACATAAATGTGGGGGTTTTTTTGAACACTTGAGTAAGCTGCACATTTCCAGAATTACATAATAATCACTTAGATGGTGGAATAACCCCAAGAAGTCAGGATATTCTATCACGAGCAATGTCAAAACAGAGTTGAAGGGAAATAACAGCAATGTGGGCAGCTAGAATGCTTGACAGGTTCCTTTTATAAATCCACAAAGACCTGACCAAAGGGATATCCCTGACATGCTCAGCATATAAAGCTGAGAGAAGAATAAGGAAGATGTTCAGAGTGGTGGTATTTGTCCTGCAAAGTCACCTGTGATGGAGCCATGCTTTCCTGGGAACAGCTGCCTGCCTACCAAGTGTTAAATTAATGCTTTGCTTGCACAGTTTACCTATTAAACTGCCTTTATCTCAGCCCATGAGTTTTCTCACTTCTACCTGCTGGATTCTCAGCCTCATCCCACCATGGGAGTGAGTGGCTGGGTGTGGCTCAGTCACCAGCTGACAACCAGACTAAGATATTCTTTTGTCCTAGTAGTTTTCGGTCTAGTTCAGGGTGGAGGATAGCAATGAAGAAGGCTTGTGAAATTTGTCATAACTGTTCTGCAATTATGTCCCAGTCCAGTGAATTAAGAAGTTGTCTATATGTCACAATTTTTGCCTACTCACTAGCACAGCTTTTTCAATAAAATAAATGTATTTCTGGGACTAATACAATTTGTTCTCTAAAAAGGGGTAGGAAGGAACCAGAACTTTACTTATTTCTGTATTTGCAGGCTATGAGGGATTAATGGGCAGAGAAAGGCAGAGGGTGGAAGGAATCTTTCTCAGTCTTCCTACTGCTAAGAAGGGAGAGGCAGTAGTTCATGGTGTATATCAAAATCTAAGTTAATGTCCCTCATGGATCAAAAGGAAGTGTGAAGAGAGAATCATTCCTTGTATGCATGGTCTTTTATTATAACTGTATCCTAGAAACACAATAAAGCAAAGACACACTCCATACACATGGTCCCCAAGTGTTTAACTTAGCTGGCTATACAAACTGTGAGGTAGATTATCTGGTCTTTAGAGGCACAAATGTTATCTTTTTTAATGCATGCAAATGCAATGTAATTGTAGATATTATGGCAGATTATTGATAACTACAGTTATAACTCCTGGCTTCCATATTGCATCCACTGAAGTAATTGGCAAATTTCCCAATGATTTTAAAAGAAACAGATTTGCTGATGAGATGCATTTCTTTCTAGGGAAACAAAAATGTCTCAAGGTTCTATGACCATATAAGACTGCAACAAGACAATAAATGATCACCAAAACCATCAGAAAACAGAAAATTATGATCAATTAATCAAATGTAATTATTCAGCCTGGAGTCAGTCTAGGTCACAGAGTTAATATCTACAGCTCACTAGGCATCATTCTGCCAAGAGACTGTTTTGATATATTTTGGCTGCCATAACTGTTCAGCATTTGATATTAATACCCAAGACCTGTGAAAATACTCCTCAGGACATTGATAGAGCAATTTTGGTGAAAGTGCTACACTGGTATGCGTTGGAACCCTCTGGCAGAACAGTAAACAGGAGCTATTTAGTCGCAAGGCTAAACTGCACTTACAAAACTCTAAGAGACTGCATGGATACTTTGTTTATTTTCTCTGTAAGTAGTTCAAAGAGTTTCTGTGCTTCTGTGCTTTCATTTGCCCAAAAGGTATTTCATTAATTAGTAATCACATACGCCAAAGAACACATTTCTCAAGGAGATGGAACTTCATGACCTACTGGTCTGGAAAAAGACATTGCAGTAATACCTGCATATAGATGGCAGGTATATCACAGCCACTGCCAATAAGTATGGAAATACAGCCCATTTTCACAAAGGTAACTTGCAATCCTTTATACATTCAATTTTGCAAAGTCAGTTCTCAGACCATCCTCACAAACCTGATCTTTTGTGCTGGTGGTTCTCTCCCTGCTTAGACAGGCCCAGGTTCCCCCAAGTGGTTGAGACCCCAAATGTCCCTTCCCACTACTTGGAGGGGATACAGAGGGCAGGGACAGTTTCTGATTGATGTAAAGAGGCTTTGTGGAGCCAGCAGCAGACCAGCTCTGGGGTAGGGCATTCCTCTGCACACCTATGAAACACTCATGCTGGTATAGACTCAAATTATGTTCCTCATATTCCTCATCTGACTTAAGAGTTCTAACAAAGCCTCACCAAAGAACCACTTAAAACAGTAGCATAGTTTTGCCTCAGGAAAGTGGCCAAGACCATAAGTCAAAGTGGTATGACTGTAAACAGATTTAATAAAAGGGAAACAGATTGGTTTCTTTTTATGCAATCTTTTGTCCTTTTACCTTTAATGGCAAAATGTAAGTGACCAAAGTCAAGAATTATGATCTTTTTACTTATGGATAGCCTGGAATGACCCGTCCAATTTATTTAATTGTTCATCACAGGTGCTATCAACAACCTCTGTCTGCTTGCTTTACTTGGTGAAGTAAATTTTTCACAAAGGTAAAAAAATAAAAAATCAGTGCTATGCAGGAATTTAAATTTATTTACCCTCTTGCAGAGATGGATTCCTTACAGTCAGAGAGTTATTCCACTAGAATATATCAGAGTACTTAAGCTATAGAATTTGATGTTTAAAAATGAATAAATAGGCTGTGCACAAGAACAGCTTCAAATATTAAAGTTCTTGCTGAGAAAAATGTATTCTGTGCACCATAATGGGACTGAGATGATTGCAGAATGGCACACTTTGCCTATAGCTTATTTTCTATATAGAGTACCTGCAATCTTAACAGACAGATAGATATCCAGAGATAGTTTAAAAGAGTAAACAGCTTTTACACCCAGTAATCCTTCACACTGTGACTGCCTACACCTGTATTGTCTCAATACACTGCTTTTACACAAATTGAGGCTGGCTGGCAATATGAAGTAACTGTGTGAAGATCACAAACAATTTTCCACAAATATTAGCTTAAATATTTAAATTAAAATCTTCCAGCTATTTTTGGTCTCTTCATAACTTTCTCTTTAGGAAACAGATACATTCTGAACTCAAATTAACACAGGTGAAGGCAACAGTGTAATAAAGTCAAGATTGCTCTAAAATCAATGTCAGGTTTGCACTGGCTTGCATCCCCTACCTATGTTATCTAATTACCACCTAATGGTATTGAGTTAAACTAAAATCCCAGCTCCCCTGTTTTTTAACTGACTGACTTACACAAAAATTACAAAGGGCTGTCTTCGGAGGGATTTTACTTTGAATTTGAATTAAAGAACATGTATTCTGTTTAGGTTTTGTTTTCTTTCAGTGAAAACAAGGTGGTTTTGTTCTTTTCCCATTAACAACTGAAGGACCAAGTTGTGTAAGATGCAGGGGAGATTTCAAAACAGAGTTCTTGGATGCTGGTGGAAAAGCCACATGCCCTGGTCCCTGCCAGCAAGGTGGGGGTGGCCAGTGCAGCCCTGTGGTTTGTCCCCTTGGGAAGGTGAAATAGCCCCTCTGCTATCTCCTCCCCCGGCCAATCTCAGCAGCTGATTGCTTTACATCACCCTTGAACTACTGCTGTTTCATACCTTGGAACAGCATTGGATTGCTTGTTCTCAGCTTACAAACTATTCAGAAATAAAAGAAAAACACCTCCCCCTTTGTTTCTTAATGAAGGCTATTTTCTGGTTGACAGCAGTTTTTGCAAATATGTACAAATTGCTTCAAAATTCATTGCTCTCTTCCACATACAACAATATGTGCCTACAGTTGCCACATTTTTTTTTCCTTTTTCCTGGAACAAAAACATTAAGCTCTGGTATAGCAGGACTCCAAAAAAATTCCCTATAAATATATATTTACATTTTACAATGGGCATCATAATTTCTGAACTCACAGAGGCTGAAGTCTAAGAGAAGAAACAATTGTGAATTGAAGCATCTTGACCCAAAAGTTATCCTGACACTAAGAAACCCCAGGTGTCATTCCCTTGCCTGGCTGGTGTTACTTACAGGGGGTGGAAAGAACACAGGTTGTCCACAGAGAAAAAAGCAGGAGTATGAGCTCTGACCAGCTCCAGCTCTTGGGTCATAGCCCAGTCTTCCCTTCTTTTGATTGAGGAACATGCAGCTGAGAAAAAATGTTGGTTTAGTTTTTTTCAAGGGCCAGGAAAAAACATGCCAATGGTTCATGTTTTACTTAAAGCAGCAGTTGAGACTTCACAAAGAAGATCTGTGCACTTTTCATTTCTGGTTCAGAGGATTTACATGCTCTTTTTAATGATCTGGGCCTTCAGCAGTGGGTAATGCTTCCCAGTCCCCAGCTTAGTGCTCATGCAAAATTGAAGCACTTTTGAGGCAGTTTAGAGCCTACAGATGAATCTCAATGTGCAGGCACAAAGAAATAATGGTTTAGCACTTCACAAGATGAAGCAGAAGAAATTATGAAAAAACAACAACAACAAAAAAGAAATCTATTGAAACTTCAAACATCTGGGAAGCCAAATGAGAACATCTGAATTTTGAACAGCATATTTACATTCCTTTGCATAGTGAAGGGGGGGGGCAGGAAAATGAACAATCAATGGGCTTGTGTGTAAATTTATACATAAAAATAGAGATCAAGTTGTTTATTTTACTGACTTACCAACTTGTACGTGTTACAGATTTAAAATATGTATCTGCACATGTATGTATATACCACATCCTCTCTGCATGGCTTTGAGAAGCAGAGACAACATGAAAATGCCTTATTTCTGTGAACTTGATGTGATGACACAGTTCAGTGGCTGGTGCAGCTATTGTGGGAACAAGGACAGTCTCAATGTGACACAAGGGGTCACTCGGGAGCCTCCTCAGCAGTTGTTTTCCTATTTTTTTATTCTGCAATGTGCAGGAACAGCAGGTTGGGGAAGAAGTTTAAGACCCCCATCATTTTTTGCCATTGTTCTGCATGCTGGGGATGGCATTTCACAGCTGACCTGGGTATGTTGAAAAAAAAAAAAAAGAAAACTAAAAAGAAAAGAAGAAAAAGGCTAGCAGCTGCTTTCAAAGCAGCTTTGTCCACTGTGCTGTCAAGTGAAGTGACTTTCTCCAGACAGAGATGAAGCTCTGGGAATTTACTGTCTGTGCCCCCCCCAGCATGTTTTCAGAGTTGTGCCAGGGCAGCAGTTAAAACACCAGCTCCTGAACACCAGGAGGTTTTTCTTAGTTTGTAGTGAACAAAGGAATGATAGCAGGAAGGCATGCAAAAAGGCAGCCTGGTGGTCACGGAAGTCCTTTGGTGTGTACAGCTGGGTACAGCACAGTTCATGATACTCGCCAGCTACGGGAGGCACCAGGGATGTAAGCAAGTTCCTCTGCAGATCTGTGTGACTTTGACATGAAAAAAAGACCTTTTAAATTATGTAAGCAAATGCCATCAAAGTATCCCTGTAGGTCTAAATGCCTCCTTTTACTCTTTTTTTCCTAGGTTCCCCACCGCTCTGAATTCCAATATTGGTTTCCACCTTAGTTGAAAACCAAAAGCACTCAACCTAATTCCCCAAAGAAAACCTGATCTACTTCCAGGCACTGCTGTTCCTCAGGGATGGCAGTCCTTACTCCTCCTCAGAGGAGGGTGCAGCAACCAACCCAGGTGCAGCATCAGCATTCATTACAAAAACATAATTATACAAGTCACTGGGAACCCAAAAACTGCATTCAACCAACCAAGATCCTCTCTGAATCAAAATGTGGGAGCAAAAAATAGAAGAGGCTGCAAGGGCCTAAAGATTTGTATTCAGGGAATAGAAGACACAGAAGTGTCTGACAAAAGACTCACTTTCTACTCTTACAATCAAAGTATGAAGAGGATGAGAAGTTATGAGGAATTGTGAAAGGCATTCCAACAAAACCAGAGAAAGAACTGTACGTAACCTTGCAGGTGAATGGCAGCTCTGCTGGTCCTTACCACATCATGCTGCTCATTTATGTACAAATTGGGAATGCAAGGGAATGACAAAATGAATACAGACAGTGAACCTGCAAAGGCAGCACAAAATTAGATCCTGTGTGGGTCAGAGCTGCATGTGACAGGCACCTCTCCTTCCCTTCATAACATTAGCGATGATTTGGCACCCTACCTGCAGAGCAAAAAAAGCCTCGCTAAATCTGATCTATGTGCAAAGCTTTGCTCCATACAAATGCTTCTTTTTTTCCCTAAAAAAAATAAAAAAATTAAAGAAGTTTAAAAAGAGAAGGATTTCTCCAATGTAGTTTTAAGGAATAGGAATTCTTCAGCTGATGATTTCTCTGCCTAACGAGCTGATAGAGGAAACCATGGAAGATATCGCTCAGGTAACTGAGACACAAGCCTAGATAGACATCAAGGGAGTCTGCAAAACACTTAAATGTTTAGCACAGTCATTAAGACCCCAATGTCTCTAAAGAGTGTTAGACTACAGCCAGATCATCTGGCTGCATCAGACTGTAACTTGTTTGCATAGACGTAAAAGTCAGGTATAATTTTGGCTTTCCATTTCCCAGAGTATTTCCAGGTATTTTTGTGAAGGAACTACAGCTCTACTAGTCCTACTCATTCTCCTATTTAATTAACTGAAAAAACTACACTTACAGGATGCAAGTGTTCCTGTTCCATCTGCTACTGACTGCAGCACTTCTGCTTGGCAGCACACAAGACCTTGTCTCTGCTCCTCTTTTCCACCATGTTCTTCTTTTTTGCCACTACTGTATCTAAGAAACAGCTGTTTTCCATTTAGGCTGGTGGGTGCAGGATGGAGACTGGGCTTTGGGACTCACTTCCAAATCAAGAACACATTTATGAGCCTTTCAGGCATCAGACCACCCTCGCCACAGGGCTCCAGATCCCACACAAAGGGCTCAAAAAGAGCTGGAGGACTGGGATGGAAATAGGAAGCACTGCTGTGCAAAGTTGTGGCTAGTCTGAAGCTGTGGTGGGTGGACTGATGTCAGAAGATGTCTCTTGGGGAATTAATGGGATTATGAGTGTGTAACGGAGGGTTTAATGAAGGAAAAACTTGGAAGAGAGAAGATGTAGGACGGAAATATTCAGGGGGATGTCCTCAAATGCTTTAAATGAATGTAAGAGGCATCCGTATTCCTCTTCTAATTATTTTAAATAACTTTATTTCCTGTCTCAGATTTATTTTTCTAGAAGCCCACAGGAAACCTCCAGGACAATTAGGCAACAGCTGCAGATAGGAAGTTAATGCTGCAATAAGAAATAAATATCCTAAAGCTTTTATCTTTTGGTCCCAAAGCACTTTGCAGAGGTAAATCACAGAGACACTGAGTGATTTGCACAGATACATGATGAATATACAGAAAATGTGGAATGGGCAAATGACCCTTCCCATGGGCTCATCATTACTCAGAGGAGGAGCATGAGAGGGATTAACTTGCAGGAGGAGTAGCTCTCCCTGGGCCCCTTATTAGCATGCCTGAGTACCCTGAAGGACAGAGCTGCCCCAGTCAGCTTAGCAACAGGAGGGCAGAAGGTTTGTGATGTCCACTGCTGCTGCCTGCAAAGGGGGCTGGGCACACAGGGAAAAAGCTGCTGGAAAGGACAGAAGTAGCAGAAGGACAGGCAGGTCCCAATGGCTATGAACACAAAAAAAAAGATGTCTTGGTCTAAGAGCTGGAGCAGCCTTCCACAAAGACTTAGAGGGACAAAGCCCCCACATATAATAGTTTGATTAAATAAGAAATTATTGGTATGTTAATGCACATACTGTAAGTGAATCCTATACTCAGTTGAGTTTAACTCAAAAATCCTCAAGTCTTTTGCAGGCCTCTAAACAAAAACATAATCTCACTGGGTTTAGGGGGAGTCTTGTTGTTGCCTATGAGATTTGCTGCCAGAAGCAAATATCTGGTCCAGTGGTCTTATTCTGTTTACAAAAGTTTATTTCCCTTCTTCAGGTATGTCCTGACCTTAGCAATTTCTTCACTCACTTCAACACAAACCCCTGCTATTTTAAATGCGTATCCTAGAAAGTGGTGACTCTCTGCCTCTCTGTTTCTTCTGAAGCATCCAAAATAGCCATTTTTTCTACCCAAATATACTAATTGCTCAAGATAAAAGTGCAGACTTTGTCTGCTTGAAAACACTGTCTGCAGCAGCTTTGTTGTTGGGTATTCCCTTGATCTGCATGAGAGGAAAACACGTTCCCAGCAGCTGATTTTGAAGACGCAACCTTTAAGAAGAGAAAGCTTCTCTTGCAGCATTGATGGGCACAGGGCTCCTCTAGCCCAGGAGAGCTGCCTGTCGGGCCACAGGGAGTGAAAGGCAGAAAGGAGATGGCCCAAGTGACAGCAAAAAATGTCTGCAACTTAAATTTCAAGTAGGAAAAAACCCCATCCATTTCTTGATATGTTTTATGGAAGTAAAGAGCCTGTATTTCCCCAGACAGTTCCAGATCTTTGGAGAAACTGAGTTATGTGCTTCTTTCTGCACCACCTGCAGTCTTTCAGACCATACATACATAAGCATGTTTCACTTGCAGCAACTTTCCTGAGAAGGAATAGACTTCAAATTATGAAAGAAAACAGATTATAGTATAAGCTCTAACTCACATCCTAAAACTATTAACAGGAATATTTGGGAAGAGATACACTGACACATTTTTAAATTTCCTTGAAATGAACTGGATTAGGGCAGAGTATGAAGGAGCAGAGCTAAAACTTGGCAATATGTTGCTGAGAAATAATTATTTTTTATATGGGTGCTTGATGTCTGTAATGGATTTGATCCAATGATAAATGGAAAATAAAATGACTTCTGACAATGGTGGAATGAAAGCAATCCTTATTTATGATGTGTGCCTACCCTTACTAACATAACCCCAAGGTATTCCACCCCAGAGAATCAAAATATTGCAGGCTAAGTCTAACTGCAGCATTCAGCATTGACTATATATTTAGTGAAGTGAATAGGGAGACTGGCCACATTTGCTCAGAAAAATAGCTTTTTCCCTATCCTTTGGATTCTTCAGAAATACCACAGAAAATTAGGAGGCTACAGCATGTCAAGATGCAAAAAAGAGATTAAGCAAAAAAGATGTGTATGCAGAGAAAGAAAATAGCTGTAAGGAACGGAAGATCTAGAGGTAAGAGAAATGAGTAAAATATTATCCCTCTACACCTCTCCCTGAGCTCTGCTTACCTGGGGACTGGGGGCACTGGAATTTTGTATTTGGGCTGCCAAATCAAGTTCTTCAACATTGTTATTCAAAGACATGCAATACTAATAAATAATGGCTTTTCTTTTTTTATAAAAAATACTACGATAAATGAATGCAACTTCTCAAAATGAGAGGCTCTATGATGACCTTTGCTGTATAATCAGAAGTCCCAGCTTAAACAATGACTTTTGCCATTAGCACAATGTAGCCTTCTAATACGTGGTGTGACAAACACCAAAATAAATGGCTTTCATGAGATATACACACAGAGAGGAAGATGAAGCAACAGAGCATTCTGTGCTGGAAGTGATTTTCCTGCCTCTCTACATGGTGCCAGAAGAACACAGTGACTGTGAAGGCTTCCCCACTGCTCTCTTGGCTGCAAGATCTTGTAAGAGCTGTTTTAAAGGCAAAAGGGCAGATGTCAATCCTTGATCTTTCTGTTGAGAGGGTGATCTATTAAAGACTTGGCTAGCTGGGTATCTACTCCCTCAACAGGCTGCCAAACCCATTGCTTAAGTTAACAAACTCCTATTTGCCAGATCAATGCTGACCCTATGTCAAAAGCTTGGTCTCCTTTCATTGGATGTGCAAGTCATCCAAAAATACTTGACTAATTGGGAAAGGTAATGGTGGGAGGTAAGAATTGGAATTTCAGTGGAGGCTATGTAAAGAAACTGAAAAAAAAGAAGTCAGCTTTCTCTCTGAAAAGAAGTGCATTTGTCCACTCCAAGTGCAGTTTGATAAACTCTCTTAATCAGACAAAAGGAAGGGGTCATCAGCAAAGTCCCGAAGACCTCCTCTCCCTCTGCATCCCAGGAAAAGAAGACAGACAGTGTAGGCAAACAATAATGCTGGGTGAATTGCCCAATATGTCTATTTAATTAGCACTTAAAGCATCACAGATGTTTTCTCCTTGCTTGAAGGAGAGAGAAGAACATGTCCCTGGCATTGCAGAGGGCAAGAGAGGGTTTATAGACCATTTCACCTTAATAGTCACAGAGAAAGTGTTCCAATGCATATCCAAACTAGAAAGATGGGAAAAAAAGCCCCAGATTTTTTTCTGCTTTTCTCTTGTGCATCACTGGAATGTGGGGTTTGATATAGCAGCATTTCATCCCTCTGGAAAAATGAAAGAGGTGCAAGACACTGATTTTCTATACATTCACAGTTCTCCCACCATTGCAAAACTGGTCTGTGTGTCTTGGAAAATATTTCTCCATAAAAGCACACATACAAAATAAAAATCACAGAATTGCAGAATAGTGAGGGTTCAAAGGGAGCTTTAAGGTCATCTACTCAAATTCCCTACAATGAGCAGGGACATCTTCAACTAAATCAGGTTGCTCAGAGCCCCATCCAGCCCAGCCATGAATGTTTCCGGGGATGAGGCATCCATCACCTCTCTGAACAAGCTGGTTCAGTGTTTTTCCATCCTCAGTGCAAGAAAATCTTTTCCATAGTCATTTTCAGAGGTACAGTAATTTTTAAAATGTGCACAAACTGCTCTAACAATTATTGATGCTATTGAACTTCCTGCCCTGTAACAATGGAATTTTCTTGCCCCCAAAAGCATCAGTTCTACAGGGCTCCTTTTATTTTTGTTGCTGTTATATTTGATGACAGTCAGCCATAAAATCAAATGTGTTCCCTCAAAAGAACTCTCATCTCTGTTTTTTAAAACCAGTGCTCTTTTTTCTTTCTGCATTAATGGGAAAATATTCCAGAGACATAAAGGCATAAAAAAGACAATGCCCTGTCCTGTATTTCATATACATAGGAAATGAAAGAGCCAAAATGTACACTGGACATTTCCAAAGCACCCTTTTGAGCTCTTTATGAAAACGCTCAGCTTTTTCCATAAAGAAGAAAAATTCCAGTGATTCTGAGGATTTAAAAACAGAATGTAATGATCTTCTCTGTAAAGCCTCAGGTTTCTCAGACTCAATCAGTATGAAATATTTGCAAGGCTCTCTCTTCAGGCTAATTTAATTAAGTGGTACTAGAACACCCTGCCACTATTATGGTTCTCATCCTGTCCAACCAGAAGGCAACAACTCCCACAGAGTTCCCAAGCATGTTCTTTACAGCAATGCTTTACCCACTGTTTAAAAAAACCCCACACTGCAAAGTATATATAACTATTACTCTCATTTTGTACCTTCTCTCCTTCACAAAGAAAAAAAATACAGAGAAAAATTATATGAATATTTATTTTCCTCTCTTAAAAATTAATACATATAACATTTCTATCTAGCAGGTCTCTTCAAGGAGAGCTTGGCTGCACTAATTCCATCTTGTGTGCCATTGCTATTGCTGTGCTGTTTTCTCTGGTCTTCTCAATGACACAAACAAATTTGCCTTATAAGAAGAGTTAATCATCTCTACATAGATTTCATTCCTGGGCAAAGGTTCAAAGTCCATGAACACATAATCTTTTGCAAATCAAAACCTATTTCTCTCTTTCATGCATCATTTACAATTCCAAGGTGATGTACTGCTAGCATCACACCTGTATTTTAGTTCACTTTTCCTGATTACTCATCCTTTACAAAAGAAAGCACAAGTGACCTTTACTCTTTTCCTCTCATATTTTATTGTCTGTTTGCCTTATTTTTCTTTGCTTTGCTTGTCTGCCTAAAGAATTGAAAGCCTGGTTCAAACTCAGCGGCAGAATATCTTTCTCCTTAGGAGGAGTAAAATACCAGGAAAGAAGGAAGCCCACAGTTTTCAGTTGCTGGGATTACACGACTGACCCTGCAGAAACACTGTGTAAGTGAGATGCCTTGGAGCCCCAGGTCACCCATGGGAAGTCTAGACCTAATCTTGTTTGTGGACAGTTTCTCCTGCCTCTCTAACCACAAGTCAGGAGGCAGCATCAGCAGCACCTAGGTTTGGACCTAGAGGGATCCTTACATCACCCTCTGGGCAGCTCAGTCATTACTTCTGTGCCCTAGGTTACAACTGCACTAGATAGTCAAAAATAGCAAAAGCAACCAAAATAGTCTCAAAAGTGATAGAGTCCAAGGGCTTTGCCAGCCTGACTGGTGCAAGCTGCCAAGCTGCTATCTCCTTCTTCGGGTGCTGGAATGAACCCTCACCATCTCCTGCAATTTTTTTCTGCAGCTTAATCTGCAGTGGATATTGCTTCCATTGCCTTAAAGAAAATACTATTTTACCACAACCTTAATTAAATTCTTTACCCTTTTCTATACTACTTATGTACTACGAGCCCTAGATTCCAAATCTGCCTACAGGTAGGTGCACAAACACTGCAGCTGTGACATGCATTAACCAATATTCTGGCAACAGCCAGGCTGACTGACAAATTTGGATTTTGATGACAGTTTCACTTTAAAAAGCTATCAGTGTGACTAAGTTTGTGGCTCTTGTGCTAATAATCTGACATGCACAGCTTCTGACACCCTCTTCCCTCCACTGAACTCCAGTAGATGATATTAATCTTTAATTGATAATGGCTCCCATTTGCATATAATTGCTGTTGTTTATTATGCAAAATATTTGTCCTCTGAAATATTTTGATGCTTCTCTTTCAAAGATTTACCTTTTACACTTGTAGAATTCAATTTACTTTATAGCATTGCCAAGTTTTCCCAAAATGGGATTTTTGAGAAAAAAGAATGAATATTTCACCTGTAGAGAAAAACATTCATGTTTCTAAATGGTGATGTTCATGAAAACTTAAAAAATTAACAGAGTCATAGCTGTCCTTCTGTTTGCCCATCCCTTGGGCTCCCATGAAATAAAAAACCCAGAAGATGTATTAAGCAACATGATTTCTTTTTTATTATGTGTTTCTCCTGCAGTCAACTTGTGGAAAAGCCAATTTTTACAAATGAATACACAGGCCCCAAGTCTAATACAGACTTTATTTTTTTTTTATAGCCTTTCTTCCTACACCAACCTTCCCTTTTTCAAGTGAGAGTACCAAGAAAAGCTTATGCTTTTGATCTCTGTGCAAATAAATGAGCTGAAACAAATAAAACCTGGTTCACAAGAGACTTCCAAGACATCTGGTGGAGTTATTTTTCTAAGTAATTAGACCAAGTGGTGGTGCAATTCCCAAATGGAAAGTACCTTCTCACTTGGTATCCAGTTATTTCTCAGGGCCATCAAAACATCAGTAAGTCCTGCTTCTCTCCTTCCCTGTGTCTCAGACTCCATTGATTACCAGTCTTCCCAAACACTGCTTTATTACTCAGTTTTTAACCCTATCCTCCCCCACCTTTTTTTTTTTTTTTGTGCTATGAGGATCCTGTTTTACTTCCTTGAATGTCAGTGGGATTTCTGGTATTGACTGAAGAAGGATGCTAAGATACTGTAGCCCTTCTTCTTACAGGCTCTACAGAGCAGGCAGAGCAGTGCAATGAATAACAGCAAGGTGCTTGCTCCAGATCAATAGTGCTCTAAAGTGTGCCCAGGCATGCTTTCTCCTTCTTTCTTGCTGAAAACTGATTAAATTTCTCCTTTTTTTCTCATATCTCCCCAAGAAAACATCATTCTAGTAACAACCCAATTGCTCCTTGACACTTTGGGGAGAATGTGGTTCTCGGTCTGTGACAACATCACAGGGCAACCACTGTGAATTTGTGACACCAGGGAAGTGAACTGGGAGCAGACCTGTCTGAAGAAAGGAATTTCATTTCATTTGTGCATGTTTTTCCTGGTTTTCCAGTTTCAGATTTGGTCAGGGTGCTCTACACTCCTGTTCCACTAGCTGACTTGGAAGCAGGCACCACCTCTGTGCTATGACAGGAACGTTTTGTAATGCCAGATATGGAATTCCCAGCTGTAACAGGAGTAAAGAAAAGCAGCTGCCATATGCAACAGCTGCTAGATTACAACAGTGGGCTTGATATTAATGGTGTTCATTCTCATCCCTTCACAACATAACACAAACTCACCAGAGGTTTCATCTACTCTCTCGTCCACCACATGGTCCTTCTGATGAACCCACTCACTGTTGCACTTAAAATAGATTTGTGTGGCTGGGCTTGCTTTGCAGTACAGATTCACAGGCTTGTTCTTCACAATGTAAGCCTCTTCAGGTTCAATGAGGAAGTGGGGCAATGGCTCTGGAGGATCAGATGGAAAAGTTTCTGGAAGCTCATGAAAAAAGTCATCATCTGTAAAGGAAATAAAAAAGAATCCAAATTCAGCTGGCAGATACTTGCAAAAACTTCATGAAAATTATAAAGGTGCATAGTTTTTGAATAAAATATTATCTTAGGAGCATTCCTAAACTGAGGCTTAGATACATTGCTGATTCCAGACTGGAAGAAACTGTTCTTTACATCCTGAGCATTCTTTCCTCTCTATGATGTGACAGGGTTGTGCACATTCACAGTGTGGGATCAGTCCTTTGTTACCATCATTGACAATACCAGCAATAAAGCTTTGTGTTAGTGCTTGGTAGACTTGCCTGCAAAACCATAAAGAGAAATAATAGAAACTTTCAGAGGCTTCAAGGCCACATTTTCAATAGTGACTTATCACACTGCATAATCAGGTGCATGCAATAGCTACTGCCAGCTGAGGCTGGTCCAAATAGGAAACAGTACCTTTTGTTTCAGATGAGCAATTTGTAATCTGCTGAGGGCAAAAGTCTAAATGCAAGTCCTGTCTACACCTCTTTGTTCATACTCTGACTCTCCTGCTAAGACTGCTAATGAAGGTGCCAATCTGTGCTTTATTTCCTCTGTCAGTAGAACCTTGGTCTGTGCAGTCTAGCTATGGGGAGGACGTGGGAGCTGGGGCATGGGGCAGGGAACCTGTGAAATGGTGACATTTTGGGCAAACATGGACAGATGCTATTGACATAAGGAACCTCAGCACCTCTCTGGTGCTGCTGGTAAATGAAAGTAGTCTGGAGAAGGAGGAAAAGAATCCATCACAGGAGGCAAGACTGAAAACATTAAACGTGCATACTTCCCTTTCTCCCTCCCTCTTCACAAATCCTCTTTTACATCCCCTCTGCCCCTTTGTGCAGAGGAACTCTTCCACATCAGAAAGCACCAAATTCAGCAGAGAACAACCTTCTCCCCATCTACCTCCCCACCTGCCATAAGAGCACAGAAACATCCAAGAGGCTCTGAGCAGCAAAGTGGTGGGGGGCACCAACTCCTGACAGACCCACCAGCAGCGAGCTGGCAGCTCTGAAGGCCTCACTCAATCTCCCCTTTCTGCCTCTGGCACAGTTATCATTATACCTCCTGACAGATGCTGATCAATAAAATTCCACAGAACATCCTGCTGAAAATCCTGGCTGGCTGTCTCCTCCCTGCCAGTCTTCATGAAGATGAAATGTCAGACAGCTCCCTCCCCAAACCTGAGACCTCCCTGTACAGGCCCTGTCCAGAATTACAAAGGACATGACTCTCCTTCCAGATACTGCTTTTCAGAAAGACAAGAAGGAACAGGGACAGATGAAGGAGAGAGGGAAAGAAGGCAATATGGTACCCATCCATGCAGCTGTATGAAGGTAAAGTGCATGTCTTTATCAGTGATGGGAATACCTTACAGAGCAAACCATTTTGTGAACCTCCTAAACTGTTTATGAAGAGAACATATGCTCACCTTTTTTTTTCTTTTTTATTTCCCACTGCCCTTCATATTAATTGAAAAATACTCCTGTCCTTCTTGGTGTCTCATTTTATAAGGAATATTAGGCCTGACTCACTACTGCATCACTCTCTGAACCAGTTCACTTCTATTAACTCTCAAAGATAGAAAAAAGGGCCAATAAATAAGCCCTGACATTCTTCTAGCAAAGGGAAAATCTGTGACACACTATAACACTTCCATTTCCATCTCCAATTAATCATTTCCAGATACTCAAATTAAATTTAATTTTTTATCACTTTCCCATGCTTCCTTTATTTCTGCAGTTTCCTTTTCACTCTGACCACACAAGCCTCCTTCCTCTGCAATCCTATTTCCTCTCCTCATTAGGGATTTCTTCCTTGTTCCATTTTACTCCCTGTTTTTTCCAAAAAGAAAGACGAGTTACAGTAAGCTAATGGGAGTCCTCATTTGGCTTCATGACAATGAAACATGTCTGAACTGAATCAAGAGGCTTTTTGGCATTCCTCATCCCCTTCCATGCACACCTCCCCTCTTCCCCTCTCCCACATGCTGCTCCATAGACATCCATGACACAGAAACATTAGAGATGAATCATTTCCCCTGAATTGCCACAGGACGTATCTTTTTCTTCTGGTCATTTAATTGCAAATCAGCAAGCAGACAGATGGAAACTAACAAAGCACACATATGTTTTATAATTAAACAAGTATTGCTTCACTAATTTCTGGTGACTGGAAGAACAAATGTATTTATTTTCACCACTAAATTTCTGCACGTTATCAAAGGCAATAATTACAATGCCTGACCAATTAACTGCACCTTATCAAAGATAACTAGAAAATCTAAAAGGAGGGATCAGCAAGCTGCGAAAAAGAAAAAACAAAAGGAGGTTTTCAAAAATATTTTTTAATCAGCCTGGAAAATGGGTGTGGGTTATGGCTTTTCCTCCTGAAGGTAAACTGCTTATAAAGTTTAGGTATTATTTGTATGTATTCAAAGTACTGCCCAGTACATTATGATCTAGTCCCATATTTGATTGTGGTGATAGCTGCTTGTCTCCAACAACCTGGCATCCCAGAGTCAGATACAACAAGCCTCTTTTCTTACTGCCTTCTTGCTGTGATTCCTCCTTACTCCTCTTGAACAACAGTAAAGCTCAGCTTTATTTTTCCACATTCTCTCATTTCTATCAAGAGGCATCTGAACCACTCTTAAATGTTAGGGATATAGATGGAAATGATTCACAAACTGTCATACAAATAGTGCTCAAAGGCTGCCTCGTCCCTGGAAACAGGCATTTAAAACCATCACTTTCAGAAAGAATTTAAGATAGTAGCTAAGAAAGATTTTCTTTCCTTTTTAAACTTGAGAATGCTCATTCAATCCCTGCCTTCATACTGCTGCTGTTAATAGCAACAATGGTGGTTTTTTTTATAGAGCAGTTTCTCAAGAGGAACATATAGAATATCACCATGACTGCGTTTGGCAGAAAAAGCAGCAATCCCACTGTAAAGCTAGTCCACCTCCATTAGCACTGAAGGACCCTTGCTCCTGCTTTTCACTGCTGAAAGGCAACAGGTGGCCCAGTCCACCTGTGTGAACCACAGTGGGAAGTCACTTGGTGTTTCCTGCATCCCCCAAAGAGATGGGGTCGTGTGCTGCAGGGAGGCAAAGCACCTCTCCCCTCTCACCCAGGCACACCAGCTGAGGTGGCAGGATGGTGCTTTACAGGTACAGAGGGTGTGCAGCCCGAGTTCTCCTGTGTCAGGCTGTGACACTTGCTTCTCAGGATGAGAATCTTTTGAGGAAGAAGAACCTTAAATCCCCTCCTGATGGCTTGCACATCACACCAGGCACAGCTGTGTCAGAGCTTAGGACAGTCAGGTAATCGAGCTGCTGATCTGGGACAGGGTTTTGAACCATCAACCTTAACACACATCTTGGAGCCAAGTCTTGCATTTCATTTTTTGAATTACAGCCATATTCTGTCATGCTTTCACTGTAACGCTTGCAGCAACATGCAAGCATAATTATAATGTTAGTGTAATTATATAGCAAAATATTCTTAAAAAATCTGACAGAAAATGCCAATATAGGACATTTGACTCTGTAGGGATTTTTTGCAGTTCTCTAGAGAACAAGACCAGAGCAACCTAATGAATCTGTGTTTTCATGAGGAGACAGTTTCTAACAACTGAATAAAATGAACCCTCCCATCAGTTTCTCCTGACTAGCTCTACTTAAACACAGGTCATTCCTGAGAGTCAAACTGACTTAGATTTTTCAGGGATGGTTTTGTTGTCACCATGTGGCCTGTTGAGCCAATGTCTATAATTTGGATAGGGATTGTCTCTCATGGTATGCTCCATTGCTGCATGAGGGGATAAATCTTGCCTGAGACTTTGATCTGCATCTTCCTGATGGTTATCACCGGTTATTTAAAATGCACATCTCCCAACAGTGCAACAAAGCAGCAAACTTTGTAACTCTCTTATTAAATTCTCCTATGTAGCTAGACATTTTTTTTCTTTTCTCTAGAGGAAAAAAGCTAATTAAACCATTTGGGAGTGATCTGGAAGTGCAGATACAAACAAACACTAAAAATTCACATACTTGATTTCCAATCATTATGCCAATGTCATGTGCAGCAAGTTCCCCTTACAACTTTGATCAAACACAAACACAAGACACACATTGTTCTCCCCTGTTGTAACAAATCCCCTTCTGTGCTCAGTAACTTTGAGCTGCAAGTTTACTTCTGCAGTATGTGACATTCATCTTTATTTTCACATAATAAAGTGTACAGCCCATCTGTTGTTATTGACTGGTTTATATTAGCAAGACAAAAGACCTGATTAATGGTACTGCTAAACTGGTTCCAGTCAGTTCCAGTCATGCAATTCATTCATATTAAGAAAATAAATTTTTAAAAGCTACTTTAATCTATAAACTTAACTTGGAATTTTTATTTTAGTTGCTGGTACAAATTCGGATACACTTTTATTTGCCTTCTGTAGTATCTGACAACTATGTTTTTTAAAAGCAAAGTCAAAGGCAAATCTATAGGAACAGGGGAAATGCCACTGAAATCAGCATTGATACAATCTGGCATGGGCTGTCACATGTAGGAATTTTAGCTTAATTTTAGTTCAGTTTTCTTTTAAGGTAAAACAAATCTTTGCCTAAGTCAGGAACCTTTTGATGTTAGGAAAGGTCTTTACTCTTTTCATGCATTTGCCTGTAAAACTGTACATATTATAGCTCTTCATGCATAACACGTGAAAAGAGAGATTTAATGGCATATTTCCCCTTTTATGGATTAGTATCCCTGCTCTAATCTGTGGCAGGAAAATATTGTGCTCCATACACCAATCTATTCATCTCTAGATCACTAGTTTTATTACTATATACCAAGCTTTAATTCTCATCAGCCCAGCATATAACTCAGTACATATCTGAACTGCGAGACTTGAACTATTATTGCTTAGATGATAATATATTGGACCATTATCTCTTCATGCGAGACCTGAAGCAAATTCTTCTCAAATGGAATTTACTTCAGAATGATTCAAGAGCAATTTAAAATGAATGGCTGCAAAGTTAATTCTATTTGCATTTGGATGCCCATCACTCGGCAAGGCCATTCCCCGAGCGTTGCAAGAAAGGCAGTTGGAGTTTACTGTACGGATGGGATTTCTGTCCAGGTTTTAATGTTATGATTAAAAAGCTTTCTAGAGCAACAAGTACTGTTTACTGTGAAATTAACAGCAGGTGCTAGCTCAGCCAGACAGCTTATCAGGATGGAGGCAAGGGTTTGAATTACAGTGCACACCCTTTCAGAAAAGGAAAATTGCTCGCTGGAAGTCCTTTAGTTACAGGGTTTCCTATCCTCCTAGCAAGGGCATGCAGTGCCACCAAATGGGAAGCAAAAAATACTGTATGCCATAGAGCCTGTCTTCACCTTAGAGGCCCATAACACCACAGAGATATGAATCCAACATTAGTCCAAGCTGAATAAAAATTGGGAGGAAACAGGACTTATTTCTAAGAATCACTAATGAACAGTTTCCATTCCAAAAGGCCCTCTCAACACTGCCTCGGCCTTGGAGACCACACAGGGACAGAGAATGGGCACAGCAAAGTGTAGCCTGTCCCCTGATAGAGAAAGCACATTTTCCTGCCTTGACCTGGGGAGAAGGAGAGTGGCTTTCTCGGCACTTACCCTCTGTCAGCCCTACCTCTGGCTGATTGCAAGGTGAGCATGCAATAAAGCAATCACTCCTTATTCTTCAGCACCTCAGAAGGGGAAGGTATCCTCAAAAAGCCCAGAAAGTCTACAATTTTGCAACAGCAAAATATTTGGCCAACCTTGGAGGCTGGCATCTGCTTGGTTGTAGCTGAATTCACTGGCAGGCCTTTATGTGCCTGAAGATGAGGCTTGGTTTTGTGGCAGCCCACAAACCAGATCTTTGCTGAACTTTGCTGGACCCTCCTGGGAGCAAGGTCAAGGGAATTTCTGACTCAGATTTACTGAGCACCCACAAAATTAAATGCTCTTTTCATCAGGGAAGGCAGAGTGCAGGCACAGTCTGGGAAAAGTGACAGAGAAATCGATAGGGCATGCAACGTTCATCTTTTTTGGGTGACTTCAGTCCAGAAACAGAATAAATAAAGACCACATAGAGGAATGAACTTTCCCTGCATCTGCAGCAGCTCAGTGAAGACTCTCCCTAGCACATCTCAGCTTAACAACACATCCCCAGGAGATCAAACCCAAGCTTTGCTTGTACTCAACAAAGAACCTATGCACTGAGTGGCTACATATCTGTCAGAAGGCTGCTGGGCAAAAGTCTCCCTCTCAAACACAGGAACATCAAAGAAAAGCCAAACACATCCTTTCCTGTCCTTCTGTACTCCTAGAAAAAAAAAGGAACTTTCACAGCAGCATGGGAATCAATACTTGATCCATGGTCAGCCAAAGGCACAACCTGAAGCCCTTAAAAAAACCCAGACAATGGCCATCTCAGACACTGGAAATTCTGGATTATTGGCTCAACTAAAGAGCGCAGGAAGGAGGTTTCTGATATTTGGACTCAGTCCTGCTATACAGACCATCCTAAATAAAGAAGCCATACCTAGAACAGTAATTGTGCTTGTTATGCCACCATACTCTGGCTAGCCTTTCTCAGGAAGCTGTGAGGAGCTGAAGGAGAGAAGGAGACACCATGCTTTCCCTTTTAACAGCACTGCACAGTCTGCCATTACACTGGGGGACTGTTAAGGGTGGCAGCTGCAGGGAGCAGGGAGGTTTCACAGTCAAAGAAAGAAGGCAACTGAGTGGCTGCTGGGGCTCCCCCTCAGCAGCCCTATGTGGAGTGGAGCCCTCTCCTCTTGTGCACTGCTCTCTGTGCTCCTGTTTTATGTGAATGCTGCATGCCCAAATATAGAGCCGAGGGCAGAGGAAGATGAAAGGATAAATGGTTATCACTCAGACACAGACCCTGTGGACACTGTGCAACGATGTTGCCTACAGCAACCAGGGTGTTCTCCATCTCCCCTGCTCTGAGAGTGCCATCTCCTTCTCTCAGCCCAGTGCTTGGAGTACATCCGACCTGGCTCACCCCGGTAAGCTGCACTGCTGTTAATCAACAGCTAATTCCAGTGGAGTCAAATACGATTTGCATCAGAGTAAGGAAAAAGGAGAATCACATCTAGATGAGGAAAACACTGTACCACCTTCATAAAGACTTTTGCAAGTTACATCTTACCATTGGGGGAAAAGGCACCTTCCCCCAGTTTGTTTAATTCATAATTATGATTAAAGTCTCTGCTTCTCTTGAAACTTTAACATCAACCATATGAGAAGAACACTGAAAACAGAACTGTCAGTGCTCTGTAACAGAGGGATTTTTTTATACATCCCACTGCTAATTCAAGACAATACCTGCAGGTATATATGTAGACATGACATTTAAGGTTCTGTATCCAGAACATTACCATTGCCCTGAGACAAACTGTCAGACTACCAGCTGCTGCCTAAACATGCAAGAGATGATGGAGGTACTCATTAGTATTGGACTCAGCCTAGGAAAATGCCAAAAGATGGTATGGTTTCATGCAAGGCAATTGAAAATACTTTCTGTTCTCATATGAAGAGCACCAAGCTGTTCTTTGAGCAACAAGGTTTATGAGACTTGTTGTCAGTGTAGGAAACTTAATGTAGTAATCTGCAAACTCTACTTTCTATGAGTCTGCCCAACCATGTAGATAGATGAAAAAGGCTGGAGGCAAATCATCAGGGGCTGAGGCTGGCTTATGAGCACTGAGAGCATGAAATGTAAAGTGAAGAGGCAAAGGCCCTGTTTCTTTGCTGCCCTGCCCTGAGTACCAGCAGTCACATCCTCTTTGCAAAATATTAATTACTTCTGATGGAAACTTGTTGTGCTTTTACAGTGCTACTGGATAAGGTTGGCTCAGTTACTGTGCCACAGCTCTCAACAGTACAGCACTTGAAAATAAAATGCTTGACAAACAGCAGATGATATCAGTGACATTTCAAGGTGATTACCTTGTGGAAGTTTCTGCCCTCTTTCTACTTCCAGGGTTGTCAAGCGTTGGAGCAGGCTGCTCAGGGAAGTGGTTGAGTCATCATCCCTGGAGATGCTTAAAAGATGTATAGATATGGCACTTAGTGACATGGCCTAGTGGTGGATTTGGCAGTGCAGGGTTAACAGCTGGGCTGTCTGATCTTAGAGGTCTTTCTGACAAACTATTCCATGAATGTCTGATTGTTTAAAACTAATAAAATATTCATGCTTGGAAAAAAAGAAAAAAAGTGGGTTACAGACTACCTCCAAAACTTTATCTCCTTGCTCTGTCATGTAACAAACTCACAGAGAAACATGCAAGTGTTACTTTGCCAAGCACTCACATCATATTCTAACCGTGCGCTACAGGCATTTAATTGGAAAATTAACACAGCTCCTGTTGGATATGGTTGTACTGCTAGAGTTCAAGCCTATTAGTGCTAGTTGTGACTTCCTTGATATAGATGCAGCATATGAACAGCAGAGAAAGTTCAGTGCCAGCCCACAAGGTTTTGTACTCTCCCTCTTGAGTGTTTTTCATTTTGGATTCTAGATTGTGATGGGTCTGTGTGATGGCATGAGATCCCCTCCTAACCACCTGAAAAGCAAAGTCTAATTTGAGACACTTCTGCCCTAGCTGCCATTAGTGGTCATAATGTTTGACACAAGGTCAAAATTTATGAAACCTCTGAGGAGCATCATTTCCTCTTCAGTGTTAGGCTTCATTTCCCTTTGACACATTAGTCCTGAAGCAGCTCCAGGCTCTTGACCCCTTCTTTAACCCTGATAACTAATTAAAGATGGACAAGGCTTAGGCTAAAATACTTTTTGTTAAACCTATTCATTCTCAAGTCCCCTTCAGGCATTCTTTGTCACACAGGACAGAGCCTGCCATATTTACATGAACATGAAAGAAGGTGCCTGTTACAACAACACAAAAAAAATCTCCTTTTACAAGACCTGACAACCTTTGTGGTTAGATGGTAGAATGCATTTTACAGCACATAAAATATATTCTCAACACATACTGGAAACAAAGTTTCCTGGGTATAGTCCAAAGCATACAGTTCAGGAAAAATCCAAGGATAATTAACTCTGCACACATTTTTAGAATTAGAAGTTCAGACTCAGGTCCTTTATCTGACTGCTACGTCAAGAGTCTGGACATGGTGTCTCTCAAACATGATAAATGATAAATTTTTCATTTTACCAAATGAAAAATTGATCCCACCTTTTCTCATGCTCTTAAGGCTCTATCATGTAGTGGAAACAAAGACAGAGCTCAGGCCAGAGTCATCAGCTGCAGGCAAATGGATTTTAGGGCCAGTGGTAAATCACATTACACAGCACAAGTTTGTTTAATAGAGGAAAGCATACTGTTACCTTGAATGAGGATCTGTAACTGAATGTGGCACTTTACAAATACTTTCTCTGCTTTTTATGTTGTTTCATATTAATAATTAAGCTTGCTTCTTGCATCAGTGTATTGGGGTTAAAATGTCAACCTTTTGTTTCTAGCAAGAATGGTTATTTTTACCCTTACTTTTCCAATTATTAAAACTGCAGCAGAGCTTTGCTCTCTGTTTTGTAACACTTTCAATGAAAGCATTTTTGTCTCATCAAAAACTGACGATCCAACATCTCCTGATGAATAAAGCTGAGATCTAATGGGATGTCATGGGTCCTAATTTCATGAGCCATCTGAAGTGTATAGTTAATATAGAAAGCAGTGTCACTGCATCTTAGAAAAATATGGGACACTTAAATATACCTAAAATAATAGCTCAGTTGCATGGCCACCTTGTTAAGGCATTGAACTGAGACCCAGGGGACTGATATTCTTCTGTAACCCTGGGGAAATCTAATCTGCCAGGTTGAGGGTCCCATCTGCAGAATGGATGTAGGACCTCAATAGGTAGCACTCTTTTTTCACTACCCTCAAACTGAGCAAACACCTCTGTACTCAGATGCTTCCTTCAAAACTTCTCCCAAATGCATGCCAGTATCATTTGCTAAACAGCCAGCAGTTACAGAAAGGATCCCAAACAAATCTGTGTTTATAAAATGACTAGGGAATAAAATCTCCCTTTGCATCAGTGGAGCAGCCTGGCCTTGGGTACTCTGAAGAGCTCTCTCCATGGGCTAGGGGAATACTGCTGTCCCAAGACAAACATTAATCCTCATGAATATCTACATTGTCACTACTTCTTTTCATGGTCCTTAATGAAATTATTATTTGCCTGGTGCTGGTTACCTAATTTCATCCACAGCAAATTTTCCAAGAACCATAAATTATTTTGTATGAGGCTGATTTATCCCAGCAGAAGTCCAAATTGAATTAGGAATCCATTAGCTGAATTCTAAGCAGGAGCTTCTGGGGGGAAGGGGAAAGGAAGGGGGGGAACTTGGGAATCTGAACACCAGATGTGGAAAAGGGGAAAAATCCTTAAAAGAAGTAGAAAGAGAACAGAAAACATAAATATCTTCTTATTGAATTAAACACCTAGGTATTTATAGAGCCAGATGGAAAAGCACAGATTATTGCCTAGGATCAGAAATATTACTCAGACATTTATTTATTTATTTAGACTAGCAATTGGTTTGGTAAGTAGATGAGATTTTGTAAGCAGATGAAAAACTCTGTTCCACTTGAATATATTACAGTTTCCATCATGAAAATACCAACAGATTGTGTGTGCTATATATACTAATAAAGCTAATAATGAGCTGTTCAACCAAATCTTAACACAAAATAATCAAAGGCATTCCTCCCTCTGAGGTAAAATGAAAGCAAAAAATGTTTATTTGCTTTGGAAACATACAGGATGATTTCATCAGCTATCGACCTTCATTCAGAGCCTGCTTATTTGAGGAGACACATGAACAGTGTATCTCACCAAGCACATGTTTATTTCCAGGTGAGTATATCCTCTCCTCTTGCCACTCTACCCTTACCATCAGCAGACACAGCAAAGGAAGGATGATGGGAGGTGAATGCTGGAAGGTCATTGGTACTGACACCCACCCTATCCTTTCCTAAAGCTGGAAACTATGATGGACAAGGCCCACGGAGGGAAACTGCATTTACAGTCCCTCTCATATGACTTGCAGAGTGCTTCTGTATCCACACAGTTCTTTCAGAAATTGGTTACAGACAGGAAATCTTCCCCTGCAATGACTAATTTCATTCACACCCCTTAAGTCCTGCTGATTTCACAAACTCTCTAACTATTAAAAGCAATAAAAATCTTAGCATTCAAAGTGAAGCCTGAGACAGCAGTGTCCTGCCTTTGGTTTGCCTCCAACTCAACCTTTAGCACAAGTGTCTGAAAACTATCACCCTTTCCAACTTCAGAAGCACCCAGGACAGATCAAACAGTTGTTGACCTGCAAAGTGCATGGTCACCCTTCCCAGCCATCACCCTAGCCTTTGCCTCCAAATCTTTTCCAGCTCACTCCATGGACACAAACAAGAAAAATGAGGGGAAAAAAAAAAAAAAAAGAAAAAAAAGGAAGTCTTCTGAATATTCAGCAATCAAAGTTATGACTGGAAATTATAGCTAAAGTAGAGAAATCCCCAGAAAGTGCTGAGAACAGATCCAGCACTGAAGTTCTATGGAAAGACAGAGTGAATGTTCAGAGACCAGTAGTTGAAGTTTAACTCCTGAATCTCTGGATCACAGACTGACTTGCATCCCTCCCTTATCTGTTTAGTTCCTTGTCTGCTACACCCATTTTTAATGTAAGGTTCCTACAGGAACTGCTAGCTTCTGATAACATGATGTCAACAGAAAATGCTACTGGAAGTGGAGCTTCAGATCCTGCAAAACAAAAACCTTGCTACCAAGTTACACTACATTTCTCAAAAGTGCTGTGAATTGGTTTGGATGAAATCAGAAGCACTCTGCAACTCACACCACAGGTCAGATAATAACAGTATTGTGTTTCAGCAGCTGAAAGGACACAGCAGAAACAGAGGGAAAGGGCAGCTTGGAGTGCCTCTGGCTCAACAGCCTCTAGCAGCAGGGATAAAAAACACAGAGACATCCACCTCTGTCCTGCAGATGCCACAGGAGACAGCACTGCACAACATGCAGGACAAGAGCATTTAGCCAAACTGGCCCTTAGATGTGCATTGCCTGGATTGGGACACAGCAGCATTTATAGCTGTTGTTGTCTCCCTTGTGTCTAATGAAAGCAGCATCATTCAGTAATGGTGCAGATTATCCCAAGGAATTGCATTTGTCTGTATCTCAGTCTAGTCCATGGACTGTAAATCTCTGAGGTCTCAGCTTCCTCAGCACAAGTAAGTGTGCTGTCTGTGCTAGAGCCCTGGCCCTAACAAGAAGCAAATAAATTCCTTTGGTTTTGATTTGTAAAATACAGCTCTGCACTCAAAAAGACAGAGCAGCAGTGTTAATGAATGAATCTAAAACATAAAGAAGCACTGGAGAGGAATAACACAAATGCAATTAAGTTGGAGGCTTTGCTGGGCATGTTTTGTGTTGCCGTATCATATTTATTTATTCAGCACTCCTCAGCAAGTCAGCTCAAAGCTAGGGAGCAATGAATCAGTACTCTAATCTCCCTCCCCATCATCCCTGGCCTTTGTGAGGAAACTGATATCCAGCCCCAGCTGAATCTGTTGAGTTCTAATCATAAACACCATCACTACAGAAACACAGACCTAAGCTATCTGACTGACTTGAGTACAAGACATATGTATTTCAATTCCACTTTAGTTTTCTCATTTCTTTCCTCATCCCTTTTCTTAGGTTTTCTGTCATGTCTTTTCTCCCCCCATTTTTATCTTCCTTCTTGCTTCTAGGCTCTCTTTTTTTTTTTTCCTTTTCTTTTTTTTTTTTTTTTAAATCCACATCCCTCCCATTCCTTTTTTGTTTTTCAGGTAAAGCAAATGTGACTGGTCAGGAATCTCCTTATGTTGTTACAAATGGATAAAGAGTAACAGCCAGTAAGTGTAGATAGAATGACTGGAGACAGAGACCTCACAAAAGCCAACACCAAAACTAAATATCTGTACCTACCTTTAAACTCTCAGAATAATTAACAACAGATCTAATTTATCCACATTCAAGCAACAGTAATAACATTCTACCATAAAGGAAGCGGTGATCCTGCTTTATTTTGGTGTCTAACCAGAGACAACAGTTTAAAGTGGTTCTCCACTTAGTTTAAACAGCTTTTTCTGCTCTTCACTTGGCAAAATTGGCTTGAATAGCACAAGTTCATTTTGTAGTTAGGTAGCCTCATCCAGCAGGTTACTAATCTGTGACCAGGAAACTGCAGTAGTATTACATCAAACGTATCTAAATATATAGCAGAAGGTCACATTCTGTGATTGCACTAGGCTTGGGGCAAAAGGGATAGAAAACATATAAAATTAATTGTTAGCCATAATAAGTGGAGATTTTCACCAAAAAGGTAATTTGCAGTGGTTCCATTTCATTCTCCAAGCCACATTTCCTTTTAAGTGGCAAAATTACAGCACATAAGCAAATTAATATCTAAAATAAAACAGCAGCTGTGCATTTGGGTAGTGATTGTATGGAAGGAACCTCAGAAGCTCGTTAGTAATACTTAAAGCAAGGGGTGTGTTTTGGTTGGCTTCCCACTGTACTCAGTGCTGATGCCAAAACACATTATAGTACAGCTGAAAACACATATTGTATGAGCAAGACTCTCAGCATTTTGCTCACTTACACACACACACACACACAGAGCTGAAAACAGGTATTGTCTGAGCAAGACTGCCAGCACTTTGCTTCAGGAACCTGGGCAGTAGCTTTCTGTTAATGAAAGAAATGTCTATAAGCTGAGTTGCTTCTTTCCCAAGCCTACTTCTGCTGTAACTACCCCTGGGAAACATGTAGTAAACTGTCACTCTCCCGACACTAAACAGAGCACAGCACTTCCCA
The DNA here is from genome assembly GCF_051311805.1 of Agelaius phoeniceus. Lineage (NCBI taxonomy): Eukaryota > Metazoa > Chordata > Aves > Passeriformes > Icteridae > Agelaius > Agelaius phoeniceus. The sequence goes on from NC_135268.1 coordinate 23,388,320, forward strand.
CCACTGTAAATCAACTTGAATTTGCCTTTCCCCTTCAAAAAATGCCCAACTGTTACATTAATCTCTGCCAATATGCTGAACTTAGAGAGCTCTGCACAATTTACTCACAGCAGAGCCTGGTTTCTATGTGACTCATTCTCTTCCAGGATCCTCCTTCTCATGCAGGACAGCTTATGCTCTGTTCAGGTGAGCAGAAACTCAAACAGATTGGAAGTCAACTAAGAAAATACTCTTTTACACAAAAGCCAGGGAGTTAATGGGCCAAGGTACTGGGAACACACTCTAATGCTTCAGAGACAGCAAATTCCCGGCCTGGTTTTCCATCACCCTACACACACCAGCTTCTTTCAGGTTCTGAGGATCTCCAGAACAGCACCTCTCAAACCTACAGCCTGCAGGCTTGGAAAGCAGATACCCTGTGCCATCCCCAACACTTCTGTACTTGCCACAACCATCACCACTGCCTGGCCCTAGAGATGGCAGCACCTCCTGGCTCCATATTGCCACAGCCTGCTACTCCCAGGAGGAAAACTTGCTTAATGTATGCAAAGGTGATCTTGGGTGCAGAAGGAGAAGGGACTAAGTAACAGCAAGAGCAGAGAACAAGTTGCTGTACATGACAGTTCATTTCTGGATAGCTGAGGAGATTAATGCCTTTGCCTGCTGCTCATGCATTACTGTCCCCAGCCATACAGAGATGAAATGCTGTCATGTACAGCAACTTGCTCTTCACTGCTCAAGCAGAGAGAGCTCGTGCAATGACTGCTCTCCTGAACCCCAAACCACGGCACAGAATGTTTAATTAAGAGTAGCATAAATATGAAGCATGCATTGTATTTAAATAATGTACTGTAAATGCCTCATCCCCAAACAACTGGAGGAAAAGTGTGAAAACTGATGATGCCATCAACTATCTTAGCACAGATCACAGGAGTCAGCTATGAAATAAGTCTTCTCTTTGTTAAATGAGTGCTATCAAAGAATATTGTTCAAATCTTTCTTCCTATTTGTCCCACTTTCCTTGGTTATATTACTGCTCTTATCATTTGGCTTTTGTAATATCTTCTACAAACTTGAAAATAAGGTTCATCAGGTACTTAAAAAAAAAAATTATTTGTAGCATGAAGTAAATACTAAAGAAATTGCTAGTCATGTTGCTTCAACCCCAAAATGAGCACACCTGAGGAATTCTGCAAGTGCACAGAAAATCTGCTTACCTAGTAGAAAACATATCTACTTCCTTGTCAGCAGTGGTCTCATGCATCTTGAATACAATTTTTCTTTTCTATTTTTTTTTTTTTTTACAGCATGGAGATCCTGTCAGACTGGGAACTGACTGAATCAGGAGTCAAGCCTACCTTTCAGAAATCTCAGTGTAGTCTTCACTCTTCACTAAATTAGCCCTAGTCATCATTTAGACAAACTTTTCTGGGTTGTCACATTGAGTTGAGATTTTTCTCATAGCCTAGGGAATTTAGCATCAGTTATTCCTTGAAAGCAGTTAGTCTAGCATTACTAGACTGCTTTGAAAGAACAAACCTTATGTCTGAGGAAATCTAACTCCGGGGCTCTCTGCTGAGGCCACAAATGGAGACCAATCTAGATGCTGAGACTCATGCAATAGAAAAGAGTTTGTTAGAAAGCCAGCATGAGCACAAATTAAGGTTAAAATTCTCAGGTATCATTCAATTTCATAATAAGTAATATCATACAAGAAATAAACCAAAAAATAAGCCATATTGCTGTCTGTACCTCTTCCAAACAGGTCTTTTCCAGGTGGCTGTTTTCACCTACATTCTTCAAATCAGAATACACCTCAGACTATAACTCTGAACTTAATAAATACCTGGCAACTAAGTTCATAAAACTATCTGAACATTGAGATCCCAGTGCATACACTGACTTCCTCTGCCAATAAACTACTGCAGGATACACAAAATTTTGATTTGCACATCAGCGTCATTACAATTCCCAGTTCAGAAGGGCTTCCACCTGTTCCTGCAGCCAGAACAACTCACATTACAGCTGACAGCTTAGACAGTCTGGGGAGGGTCTAAATATATATGGGCAGTATAGATATATTCACACTCATATAGATAAAGAGATGTTTTTCTCTAGAAAAATAAATCTTGCACTAAAATGGGCATTCTTGAGCTTGTAAGTCTTGCAGCTGCTTCCACTAATATCATGTGAAAACTATTGCCTTCATCAAGCTTAGCATTGATCCCATTATTTGGTCCAATTTTCTCAAATTACTTACTTCTAGCCTTATTGTCTCATCAGCTATATTCACTTACTTCTCTGCTACAGGACTCCCTTGTCTTATTCCTCGGACACCTCAGGTTTTAACTGCTCAGATATATACAACAGAAAGTCTTCTACACTCTGTAAATACCCCTGTTTAGGTACACTAGCAATCTTATTGAGGTAGCACAGAAGGCAAAGCATTTTAATTCAGGAGCACCCATATGCATCTTGTTATGTCGTGGACCTAGTAAATAAAAATCCTTGTCATCTCTTGTGAGTTTTGCCATTTCTGTGAACAGAATTTGCAGCATCTTCTGTTTCATCTAGAGGGAAAATGCAGGTGCAACCACATCTTGGGATCTTTGGAGGTACAAGCCAAGAGATTTTATGCTTTTTAGGCCACTCCATTCATATACTCCTTTGCATAAAAACTCTAAGCACCACAACAGGGTAAACGTAAACTGAAGAAGCCATCAGATGGCTAACAGCTCTTCTGCCAAATCCATCTGCCTGAACTTGATTCTTGTTGGGAATAACACATCATTGTAATTATTTATTGTATAGAATTCCTCCCCATATTCAATTTTCTGACCATGATTCTCCACAGAAGAAGTGACCCAATTGAATTTTCAAAAAAAGAAAAGGAGAGAGAGGGAATTTGAAAGCTGGAGAAAATTAGCATGCAATAAGCCATTTCTTCCTGTCAATTTTCTCATCTCCTTTTATTAACAGATTTGTTTTTGAAGCAATTATACACGTGCAATCCATTTGTGGCATCTTTTTACTTGCCTCCTGACATAACCATTATTAGGGCTGTCACAACTGATAGGCTGACAGCTAGAGAGAGGCAGCTCTGCAGTGTCCTGGTACTGCCAGTCAATACCAGCTGAATAATAACAACACAGCCAGCGAGCTCCTATTATTTTTGTTTCCAGTGGCTGTGTTGATAATGGTTCCTGCAGAATTCTGACAGAAGCAGGGAACAGTGAGGATGGTCTTCATTTGATCCCAGAATCACGTGCCAGCCGTAGACACTGCTATTTCACACACCCTCACTGGCAGGTGCCCACTGTGAGCGGCGCTGAGCTATCAGCACAGCCCATTAAAGCCTGACCAGTACTTGGTGTGTCCCAGAAATGATTCAGGCTAATTCTCACATATGTATGGTGCTGCTGGTCCTGTTGCTCCAGAGCAAGCTGAGTATGCCCTGAGGTTGACAAAACTAAATGTAGCCCAGCTGCCAGGATGGATTTCCCCCCGGTGAAGAGGAAAAATTGGTGAAGCTGTCTATTAATATGAAGAAGCTGCAAGAGCCGGGCCAGGAGTGCCAGCGCTATTTCTTCCATCATACATCACTATGGAACATTTGATTATCATTGTGTGCTGACTGTACCAATTTTGTCAGGAAATTTGCAGGCACACTGTATTACAGCTACTGACAGCTGTGTCCCATGCTGCAGTGACAACTCAATTCTCTGTGCAAGACAAGCCAGTCATGTGGGAGGCAAGACTTTGCACTGCATTGGCTTTCCCTGTGCTCTCAACATCCTAGGCAACACGAGGCATGCTCCTGCCAGGAGTGGAAAGGGAGATTTACATTTCACATGGGAAATAAGTCCAGCCCAATGCAACACAAACCTAGTGGCAAAGTCCTGAGGGGAAGGGAGCTGTGTGACAGATGTGTACACAGGGCTTAAAAGGTCAATCCCAGCTGTTCTAGAGATGACTTGAATAAGCACGGGCAAGCCATTCAGTCCATATGATCATAGCAATAATCTTTATTCTTTCCACCCTTATTTTACCCTTTAATATTTTCAAGTCCTGAAGGGACTAAGATGACTTTTCACTGGATTCATGCTGCATCTAGAAGAGATCTACGCTAAACTTAAAGCCATGGCTACACATCTACAAGAGTCTTCCCAAAACCACTTTTAGACACAGATGCCACAAAGTATTTACAATTCTGGCAGGAAGACACTTGACCTTTCACTGATTATGACTTTGATCAAAGAACCATTTCTCTCTGAGACAATGCAAATAAACTGATTAAAATATGGGTTTATTTTTAAATGAACCCTTCAAAAAATTTGGCCTGTGGATGTCAGACCATTATTACGTCTTGTAATTGAATAAAATGGATGCATTATGCTTCCCTTTGAGTTTAATCTGGGTCTACAACACAATTTGAATTGTATTTTCAGGCAGTGACCCACTTTAATCTTTATTGCTTGGATAACAAAAGTGATGAAGAAGTGACAGGTTTCCCTTCAGTACATTTTGTGCCAGTCCACCTGGGATCCTGGATATTTAGCTTCCATTGCAATCTGCAGTAGTGGATTTTCAAAAGTATTCCTACCAGTGGTACCCAAGATAAATACAAGCTGTGGTGTGTCTAGATACTAGCCAGAAATAGCCAGAGACTCACTGAAATAGCACACAGAAGCTAGGCACATGGGAAGGGGGAAACCTTTAGCATTTTTCCAATGATTCTTTTTTAACTTTGAGGTTTTTTTTTTTTCTCAGCATGAGCTCATGATTGTACCATAGAGAATTTAATGTAGAATTGCCATATTACCACATACCCATAATTGCTCTGAAAAGGACAAAACTAGGACACCACTGTTAGGTGGTGATTTTGAGACTCCCTTTATTTACAACAGAACTAAGACTACAGCTAGTTTCTGAAAAAGACAAATTTGCTTTTTTGAAAAAAAGAAGGCAATGGTCATGTAGAGGAAGGGCACCATAGCATAGCTCTGTCATTCTCTCTTGATACCAAGGGAGGATGTCAGAAGTCTGGAAAAAAGAAGAGCAGGAATTTACAGCTGTGAGGTGGGAGACCCTGGCAGAAGAAGGGGAAACCGCAGAGAGAAGGAGCATAGGTGCACATTGGAACCTGTGTGTTTCCAGGGGAAGTCTAGAGGCATGAGAATGCAACATAATCACACAGCCACAGAAGAGAAAAATCTAGAACTGCCCTTCAAGATCAGCTTAATTTAATCCAGGACCAGGAAGGTTAAATGTTTCACTTGTAATGATAGGGTTGTTAACCAAAGGTAGTGAGTATTAAGCTTGTTTGGATAGTGAGCACTTCCCTACCTTGACAAGCATGGATGACTGAACTGAAATCTACATACTCTGCATTTATAAACCTTGATTAGGGATAATTGTACTGGTTTTCAATCCAAATGAGAGACAGCTACATGTGCCATTGCCGTTGTGCAATTTTAAAACAGCCTTTTCCTCCTGCAAGTGGTACTTCATGAAAAATAATACAAGTCCTATTACAAAATATTTTTACACAATATGGAGCATCCTTACTGACTTTCTGTGGTGTTCTGAAAGGGTTTGTCTCCTACTTGTCCAGCAGAAAAAGGCAAAAAGGCCAGGATCCCAACTCTTGGCTCCTGAAGCCAATGCCTTGTACAAACAGATGAGCTATTCCAGTGTATCAGAATAATCTGTCCTTCAGTCTGCTGACACTGAGTGATTTGGGCCAACATGCTAAATGTACATGCACATGAGAATATTCTGTACTTAGGCACCCAGGCACACAATTAATCTTCCCAGGAGAAGGCAATCTTCATGTCCTTTATCTGTGCAATGTTATGCAGACCTGGTACAACCAGATGGGATTTCCAGTAAAACAGTCATTTCAGTAATAATAAATAAGAGTGTGTTTTAAAATCCTGTTGTTGAAGGAGTCTGGGCTCAAGAATACACAAAAACCAGTTTTCTCTTTGCTCCAGGTGTCTCTGTGCTCTGGACTAAAGAGCAACTGGAGACTGCTAGCAATAGATGTCAACCGTGGGGTTGTGTGGAAGCATGAAATCCTGAAAAGTCAAAACACCACTTTTTGTCCTACACCTGCAGCACTAGCACCATTTTAGTTCTGCCATTGCAATGCAGCCTGGATAAACAAGAAGAGCCATTCTCTGCCTGGTTATCCATGAAGTCATGGCAGACCAGGACCAAAGCTCTTTCTGATGGGCAGTGTGTATCTCTACAGCATAGTCTTTGTGTAACAGCACAGAATGAGATTGAATATATAAAGTTTTTGGAAAGAGAACTGCAGAATGATGCAGGAAGAAGAAAAATTTTGCTAATCAGTTTCTTTGCTGGACAAATTGGTAGTCTATCAAGAATAAAATAAAAACTTCAATAAACTATCCATGCTTGAAATTTCTCTATCAAACAATACCTCTGAAAGTATATAATATGAGCACTAAGCTATTTTTCTCATCAAAAGAAACAAGTACATGAAAGAATGAGTCTTTGAAACTAAGAAAAAGTGACTACCTGCTGTGCCTCCATACAAAAATACTTGAGTTTTTCTCCTGCCACTCAAAAAGTATTTTTGCTTATTATATTAATTTTATTCTAAGAGTTAGATTTTATCAAAATGTTAAGAGATGAAACACTAGGTTTTCAAAGCAACACATTAAATAGGCATTACCCGCACAATCCCTTATAGCCTACAGCATTGGACAACATCTAGGAGAGACTTGTTTCTAAGATCTTGCTATTCTCTCCTGTTTTACTCAGTCTCTCTGTCTCTCGTGCTGTTATTTAGATGCAATGAGGTATTGCTTTGGAATCAGGATGAATAAAGGGCCCTTGGCAGAACCTTGTCTGAGCCATATTAAAAATTCTCCTTCATTCCTCAGTCTGCCAATAGTTGAGTTCCTCACCTGTCCCAAATCAATACTACAATATAGATTGTACAAACTTAGCTATTGACTGTGTGAGACTTCTATTTTACAGTGAAAAATTGAGCAGAGCTTAACAACAACCACATTTTAAAAAAGAGGAGTTAAAAACAAACAGATGACAAACCAAGCCTCTCAGGCTACAAACATTCCCTACATATTTTAATAAAATCTGTTGAATTCCCATCTCTTACATCTCAGAGCCTACATGTGACTGAGTCATAAGTCAAAAGATAATTTGATATCAAGAATAAACAGGAGTAAGCACAGGCTAGAGGTGTTCACTAATTCTCAAGTCTAGTTATTTTTACACGTGTTTATGAAACATGAGTTAGATGTAAGTCAGCCTTTTTCTACTTAGAAAATTGCTAGACACTCTTTGGCTGAGATTTTTTTTAGATTAAAAATAGGGTGTGTTTGAGATAGGCAACAATTTCCCATGAGAGCCTCTGTCATCACTTGTAGCCACACAAACATCACTCCCTGCATCCTCTCATGGTTGGATCCCAGGGACTCCAGTCAGAGAGTCAGATATCTGCAGGATTTTGATCTGAAACTTGCAGAACACTATTGATTTCATATAGGAAAACAGCCTCAGTTAATGCTCTGTCATTTCCCTGTTATGCTATTCCAAGACTAAGGAAAGGGACAAGTCTTCAGCTGTTTCAAAGGACACGTCAGTCACGATCAGAGGAGCAAAACTTTTCAATACCAGCTGAAGATTTTGTCCCTGGAGTAGTATGGGTAAAACACATGCAATCTTGTCACAGTAATTAGACAAGAAATCACATATTTTTAGGATAAGAACAACATTTGTGAAGTAACTATGACAAGAAATCATTTCCACCTTTGTTCTGTAGCAAAATTTCTGCTTAGTTCCACATGCTAAGATATGAAATGCATAAATGGTGTAGAAAACATGCCTACCTTTGCACATACAGACACAAACATTTGTACTTTTGCTGCCAGCTTGCTTAGACACCTTTATAATTGATCTATTTTCTGCCAACCTCTGCTTGCTATCAATTGAGCAGTAGTATGCTACCTGCTACAGCTATTTCCTAAATCCTGGAGCAGTCCAACGAAACAATCACATAAAAGTTTTGCCAATTCCTGACTGTTGTTTGGTGCTAATTTCTTTGTGCTTACTAAGAGAAATTGCTATTGACTGCTTTCATTAGGAAACTATTGACCCTTGTCCACTGGCACATCCTGGAGAAGAAATTCGCTAAATGTGCCCATATTTCATTCTCTGAACATCAAGGTAGGAGAGCCGTGCTGAAGGATACGGTTTATTTAAGCCAAAATTAAAATTTTATAGGCTACATTACCTAAAGTAAATTGCTTAATACTTCCAGTTGAACAGCTTTCTAAGTGTTTGGCTTCCATGTTTTCAAAGCCTAAATTAAGCTAAACAACAGAAGACTGTAGACTTCCAGGAGGCAAACTGTGCTATACCTATGCTTAAGAGGCAGAATTTAGATTCAGCAAAGCAGTGATATTCAATGCATTCCTCTAAGGCAGCACAAGACCACAGTCTTTTGAGTTTAATTTTGCTTTAGTAATAGCATTAACAATATCTATTTAACATATTTATGAACTCTACAGCAAAGAAAAGTGTAATGACTTTGCTACACTCACATTTGACATTTGCTAGCAATAATATAGAAAACCACCAGAATACAGAGATCCTACTTGTATGGATCAGAGCAACTTGGAACATGCACTGTGTTGAAAACAGGTAAAAAAAAAAAGCCCTGTCCAGGCCCTTTATTTTATGGGACAAAGACTGTGACTGGGACACCGCTCCAACCCCTGAAGGGCACCAATGGAAGGTAAGAGTTCTGGACTTTATATGATATTTCAGGCTTAATTTTGGCAAATACAGAGTACCACTTCAGGACACAGCAACACTGCCATAGAAACCACCAGGTTCATTTGCATCCCTGCCATCAATAATCTGTGCAAAACCCCTTCAAGCCAAGGGAGCCCTTCTAGCCAATAATGAAGGGATACAACATCAAACTCACTAATAAATGCCAAATGACATCTGCTAAACCTTTACAGCCAAACCCAAATGTAACTTCTGGAACTATGTCAAAGATTTATTTGTCATAATTTTTACCATTTACCTGCTTTCTGCTCACTGATCTGTCTCCCTGAACACAAGCCAGGGCAGAAGCCAAGAATGCCCATTCTAAGATTCTGAGCCACTTCCATCAGCTGCTCTGATAGGTTAATTTATCCTCCTTTTAAACAAATGTAGAAGTGAAGAGCAGGAGAACACTATGTGTGGAGTAGAAAGCCATGCCATAAAACCTGAGAGGCATAGGAGAATTTATCACACCTTTTATGAACTTCTTTGGAATCTGTCTCCTACAACATCCATCCCCTTAAGAATTCTAATATTACCAAACATGCCAAGGGTTGCAAATAATCAAGTTGGGTTTTTTATTAGTTCACTTGGGATTGTGAAGTTCTCTTGTCAAAGTTACAGCAATCTGTAGCACAAACCAGTCCATTTTTACACTTCACTGATGTAGGTATAGGTATAGAAAAATAAGTACAGCTATTTTATGTGCCAGAAATTATGTGCAGCAGAAGTTTTGATGTGATCACCAGAGGTTCATATCAGAAAATCAGTGAAATTGACTGTAAGCCTGATTATATACCTTATCCACAAATGAATCTCATTGAGATTTGTTTCAGTGCTTCAAACTTTTATACACGCTTCTGTGTGGTTTTATTAATGATATAATTATAGTTTATTAGTACTGCTCTGATAGTGTTCAAATACTACAATTAAAACAAAGCCCAAACATGCTGTACAAACACCTATTAAATTTCTCTGCACGACAAGCACAGGGTCTAGAAAAACACAAAGGAGATGAGAGAGTAACAGAACAAAACAACAAAAAAACTGTGATTGCTGCCTCTTCTCCTTTCAAAACTGTTGTGCCATTTCCTTTGGCATGAAATCTTTGAAAGTTTAAGTACAACACTTCTTACAATAAAATAAACCACTGTCTTTCACTATGGCATAATGATTCTTGACTCTTTCTTGTTGCTACCGTTATTTAAGGGCACAAAGCCTTTTGGGACAGTGAAAATGAGTATTACTGACCTCTGTACCAATTCACCAGCATTACAATCTTTATTAATCACACCTCTCTTCCCAACATTCATTACATAAAGGCCTGTAGCTCTGCCTCCTCACTCCTGGAGTCAATAATGACACAGTGCTGCAGGTTTGGACCTGCCTCAAAATGTCCCCAGCTAGAGCCTGCTGTGCCACACCACAGATCAAGAGGAGGTGTGAATCCCTAAGCTCCACATAGCCTGGGCATTTCAGAAGTAAGCAATAAGCAGACTAACTTACTAATTGCTTTCCCAAAACTCAAAGAGAAAAAACCTTGTGAAGCTCAAATTCCCAAATGTCCAGGCAGCAGCCTGAAAAATGCTGACTGAGCTAGAGGGGCTGCGGGACTGGATCAGGCTTTCCAAAAGAAGAGAGATGAATACAGGGCACAACCATTTATTAGGCTGGTTCCATCCCTTTATTAATCTGCCTCCTTCTCCTTGCAACCTTTCCTTGAAAAATGGTCATAATACATTTTTACACTCGCTGGACTGTGCTGGCAGGAGAGCAGTGAGGATTAAGCAATTAATGGTTATGTGTTTCTTTGAGACCCTTCTAGGAAAGCTTCTAGTGCAATCAGAAGAATGATTACTGGCGTGTTACTCGCAATACCGATTTGTAAAAGCCCATATAGATTGAAACAGTCTAAGCAGAAGAGGTCCAGCTCTTGTGTAACTTCTGATAAGGGATTGGCAAGCTCCTGGAAACTGATTGAGAAAACCTTCACAGTGTACTCCACATGAACTGCTTTGTAAGATAAGACACCAAAAAGAAAGGATTTATTTTCACTTTCTCAGGCATGCTTTAAAAAAAGCCTCACACTGTAGAGGGGGTAATCTGTACCTACAATTACACATTTCCAAGGCTTGTCAAAAAGTTACATTTGCTTACACCAAAGTTTCTGCATTTTTTGCAAAACACACCGTCACTGTGGGCATAATGATACTACAAGGGCAAACAAGACAAAACAGCAGCAGATGTTGTTTCTGTGCCCCTCTGCAAGAATTCCTGCCAGCTTGCTTTTCCTCCTCAAAATCTGCAGAAAAAGTTGGGGCTCTGATGTCACCTTGCCTGAACAGCTCTGGGCTTTTTATGCTGTCTGGTGTTATTATCAGCAATACAATAAGCACAGCTACATCTTCATCTAATGCTATTCACTGCATGTACTTAGTGTCTGCCTGTATTATGCCATTGTAAGTGGTAGTGGAAGAAAAGAGTAAACAAGAGGAATAACAAACAGGATTTTCTTGGAATAATGTTTCTCAGCCTCAGACTGATAATGGGCTGCAGCCAAATATATTCCTGTCATCACTGGTACACAAAGCTGCCTGGCTTTGTCACATTTGTTTTACTAATTGAACAATCAATTATTAACATAGATTAGTTTCACAGTCATAAACAGCACCACATACAGACACCTGCTTAATATGAGAGAGTCTCTGGTCCAATTTCTATTTCCTCAAGCAATAGCCCCTGGTTTCCTCTAATGCTCCTCCCTTGTCCTATTGCAGCTCCTTGGACTTTGTCACCAAAAAAACCATGCACTTTGACTCCAAACCCACGGTCTCTCAGTGGGTGCACGCTGCAAACCACAGGGAGCCTGCCTGACTGATGAGAATGGCACAGCCCTGAGTTTCACCTATGATCACCATCAATTTGATTTCACACTCATTAATTATGCTGCAGTCACCAGCACATCTTCCTGAATTCCCCTCCAGCACTGGCAGCCCCTCTGCCTGTCCTGGGGGAGGATGAGCCCTTGCTCCTTGGGGGCAGAGAGCCCACTGGCCCTGAGCTCCAGCCGCTGCAGTAGGGCCGAAGGTCAAGCCTGGGGCAGTATTTGTGCCAAAGTATAAAACCTCACTCACCTCAAAGCTAAGCCCACAGGCTGTGTACATGTAGGCAGGCATCAGCCCACATGGATAATGATTTTCAAAGCAAGATCCTTCTGTTATCAGGACATGCTTTCTGACAGAAAACCCCCACTTTTTAGTACCCTCGCTGCAGTTTTGGTCCCACCTGGATGTGTGTGAGCAGGCAGGCAGAGAAGCAGGCATCCCTCCCAACGTGCCCCAGGCACTTTCAGAGTTGCCTCAACAGAGGGAAATTCATTGGTGGGAAATGAAGGAAGGAGAGCTGGGTTGGGAATAAGGTAAATCCAGAGCCAAGTTCTCCCGCAGAACTGCTGAAGGCCATAAACTTGAAGAACACAAACCCTATGCTGGGTTTGATGTGTTTGAGGCAGCCTGGCTTGGCAGTCTACTCTGAATTCAGCTCTCCTATGTGAACCCCATTTCCAAACTTCTGAGCAGCTCTCATATAAATAGGGCTCAGATGCATATAGTGTACAAAGACACTGTATGTGCAGGAAAAACCTTAGGAAGTGGGGCCCAGTCCAGCAGTTTAATTGATTAAAGTGCAGAATATCAGCCCAATGAAACAGCATTTTGTCTCACTTAGACTGGGTTTTAAGAGACTGAAAGTAGTTAATCGCTGCTTTAAGCATTCAAGCACTCATGCCAAGTGAGCTCTCAAAAAACTGAAATACCTCCTCTAAATAGCCTCCTCTATTTCCTTACCTAGATGAACATGCGTGGCTTCTCATCAGTGCAATCCAAATAAGTAACAGATGGTTAAATGCAGGATCAGCAAAATTTGCAACAAGTTACAAATTTATTTTGCCTTACACGTCTACAAATTCGTACAGGAGTTTTTCTCTCACAGTAACCTCTAATATGCGTTTTGGTTTTTTTTCTCTGACACTTGCCTGTATGATCCACTGAAGCTCAGAATGAAAAAAATAAAATAAACCATTTTTTCTACATGTTCATAAAATATTGATTGCCAAAACAGGTAAGATAGATTATTATAGAAAAGTACACCGCTTTTATTTGAAAGGTAAGAGCAGTTATCTATAGTGCAGGGGAAATGAATTTACACTGATTTTATGACAAAAGCAGCTAAAGCCAATTACTCACTTTCTGTTTCACTTTTCCAAACCTTGATTCCTATAGAGGAACTCAAGCATTCACCATGCTTAAGCAGCTTTTGGTAACATGGTTAGCAGCATTCCTGCTTTTTTCTAGTCATATATATTTTGGACATGATTAAGTGTTCCAGAGTCTTAAATGATTAGGGAGACAAAAAGACAGACAGTGACAAGTAGGAAAAAAAGATAAGAAATGGATTACTCTCCAAGACATCGAAAACTCTAGAGACCCTGGGCCTTCAAGTTCATTTAAACATTAACGAACTTTACATTTCAAATCATATCTAGGAGGTCAAGTGATAGGATTACATGGCTAAATCTATAAGCATTGATTTTGTCCCAGTCACAGATGCACACTGTGCAATGTTGGAAAATCTGCTAAGATAAGGTTATGACACACAGCAAATACATCATGCAGCCTTGGTTTAGATAAAACTTTGTGTCTTTAAAAAATCACACCCACTCTCCCCAGAAAAATCCCCCCTAGTGCCACTTTGTCTGAAAAATTTAATTATTCTAGAAGCAGGTACAGACCCTGACAAACATTGGTGTTTCATTTAGAGGTTGCTAAACAACCTATGTGAGTCAGTGTTGTCAGAAAACACATATTTCAATTGTTGTGTGTTTTAAAGCATCTCCATGCTTTAAAATCATCATTTTGTTTTGTACAAAACAGAAGATTTGTGCTGCCTATTTCAAGATGCTCCTATTATGTTCTAAGCTCAAGCAATCCTATGAGTCATCAATGCACCATTAGTTTTAGAGCAGCATGTTTATGTAATTTAGGTTTTTGGCTACTATGGAAAACAATATATAATTTCTCAAACAATGGATTAATGAACTCAAAGCAGCTCAACAGATACAACTTCACTGCATTTTCCATAACTATCTCCAAAAAAAGCCCTGAAGAGCCATTGGTGACAGTGATAAACATGGGAAGTGGATGATGTTGCATCATTCCTACTCAATTCCTTCCTTCTGGTCTCTGTGAGCTCCTTCAGCATCACCAAGAACTGCCATACTGCAGTAAGGGAGTAGAGCAGGGAAGATGCTTCCCTAAAGATTTACAGCTGCAAACTTGAAACTCATTCTGAAAACTTCCAAAAGTGTCTGGCAGACAACTCTAATTTAAACAAGTCCTGTTTTGATTTGAGCTGCAAAGTCAAAGGCAGTGAGATGTAATTCCTACCATGTCCACTCAGAACTGCTGGTCCAAAACTTTTGCCCTGTAACTCTACTAGAAAGATGCACAATTAGGTATTAATTACCTAGGTATTAGGTATGTTGATGCATAACCTCCCTCTAGCAGAGAAGTGTTACCAGAACAGAGTTCTCCCTGGCCCATTTTGTTTGGCTCTAATACAGGCAGTACCTGTAAGACCCATATAGTATGAACCTCTGCTATGTTACACAATCATCGTTTACCCAGCCCTGCTGAGAAAAGATTGATGCTATTTAATCACCAGACAATCTTCTATCTGCTAGTACAAAGCAAATTTAAGAAAACTGGGATGCAAACTTAAGAAATGCTGGGATATATTAGGAAGATCTTAGGATCAAATGCTTTGGCTGTGAGTCTCCAACAGTATGTATTTTGTGTTGCCTGTGCAGGGGGGTGCTAAGTGAGAGGACATTGGACAGCAGACAGAACGTGGTCTGGTCTTTTTCTGGCAAACCTGCTGCTAAAATCACAACCCGTTTGTATTTTGCTGTTGTGGCACTTCCCCTGACCCTTCCTCCCTCTTCTCTTCCACTATGGTGGTTGGGACCTGGGCATCTGTCTCTCCCAGCTCTTTACTCCTGTCCCACCTGTGTGTTCCTTGGCTTCTGACTTTGAAACAAAGTGGTATTGAGGGGACAGACACTTAACAGTGCAAAGCCATGGAGGAGCAACCTTCACATCCAGATCCTGTGAGCCATCCTGTGCCCAAATTTACTGACTTGCAAGCTCTCATCAAACTCAAGAGATCAAACCCACGCTGGACTAGGAAAAACTAGATTTTTATTCAGCCCTTCAGAGCCCACACGAGATCCATGGTGTCAGGTCTGTAACATAAACCAAACAAAATCTTTAGGTCTCACTTACAGAAAACAGCGAACCAAACTGAGTGAAACATACACTTATTTATAACCAGAAATGGATCATCTCTGCAAAGGAAGCAGGTGCCTGTTAACATGTAGGGATATTTTCGGGGGTGTGTGGGAAGACAGGACTTGGGGTTTCATTTTTCAACCTAAGTTTAGAGGGAAGGGTTATTTTCAGTGTCTTTACATACTCGGAAATGAAATTTAAGCACCAAATTCAAGATCTTACAGAGTGCCATGAGGTCTGACAGACATATGCTGCACGTGATGTGATTACATATGATCTTTGATAATCTACAGTTATTTTAGCAAAATCTGAGCTCCCTGTAATATTGGACTAAGCATGATGATGCCAAAATATCCAATGTCTGAGATGGACGAGTTGATTCAAGTAATTAATCAATGAAAATTACATACATTTCCAAATTTTACTTGGAAAGATCTCTTGTAACTTTTTCTGAGCTTCTGATACACTGATATACATATCCAAGAGGAAATGGACAGAAAGCAAGATGGAATTTTAAGATATGCACCGATTCTGCACACAGACAATAACCTACATTTGGGTTAAGAATTAAATTAAAAACACTTTGCATACTTAAACCTGGACACTTCCCTAGAAGTTACAGCCCTGGCTGCAGTGATCCAAAATGGACACGAGTGAATGAAAGCTGCATTAAAGCATAAGAAGTCAACACCCAGGAGAAAAGCTAGATGATCAAAGGAGTTCGAGTATTTCCAAAAGTCACTGCATCAGCAAACCAGAGTGGTCAGAATATCTGAGCTCAGAAATGTAATATAAGGCAATGCATAACTTCTTAATGAGAGATTTGAAAAATAAGTGTGTGCATATGTACAGGCATAACAAGAAAAAATCAGATTTCAATTTGCCCAGTATAAATCTAAACCAGACCTATTGACTTCTGTAGAAAGATATTGAATTTTTATCAATGCAAAATAAAGATTTTTTTTTTTTAACACAATTAATCCAAAAGATTTGTGCTTGGTAAGGAAAATACAGGAATAGGCAAGAAAGTACCTCTTTAGAACTTTAGGACTTAGAGAAAAATTCCAAATGTCTGCAAAAAGTTGCTGATGAACAGTAGGGAAAGATTAATTCATTTCCAACCTTTGTAAGCTCCTAAACTGCAACTTTTCAAATTGCTTATTATCTCTATTCTTAAGAAATACCTTTTAAAAAAACCTCAGCAGCTAAAACCCACACAATTGCAGTGGTAGAGCACTAAATTCAAGGTAGAGGGAAAGGCTGTGTAATCCATACAAAGACATGTGAAATAATTCAGAGAATGTTATTGTATGAAAATTGCATTTTCCCCCTCACCTCCCCCTGTTTCAAATAATAATGTTTGAGTTTGTCTTTGCTTGTAGGATTTTCCCAGTAGTTTTAGGAGATAAGTGCTTCTGTACTGAGTAGAGATCATGTGCTTTATAAAAAAGAAATAGCTATATTAAGACCTGGATAATCCCAATCCCCATCCCTTGTAAAATCATAGTTCTACTTTGTATTTTAAATCCCTCAGGAAGTTCAGATTAATGCCTCAACAGCACAGGCATAACACTGTTAACTCTGCTTACAGGTCACTCTTTAAGCAGCTAGAATATTCCAACATCTGGACAAGCCAAGCACCGATTAACCAGGTCAGGCCATGTACACACACCCTGTCTCATCACTCTTTCTTTTACTAAGTCTTGGCAAGATCCCCTTTGCATGGCTGCAAAGACCCTGCAGAGTTTTCCCAATATCTGTCATCATGCCACCTTGCATTAATGAATGCGTGGAGGCCACAAATCAGCAAAGCATTTTACCTGTTTCCTTATCTCCTCAGCCTCTCCTCATTTTTTAATTTTTTTTTAAAAAAGCTTACAACACCGGTTGCATAAAGAAAAACCAGCCAAGCACAGGTTTACTTGAATAAACATGCCAAGTGACTATCCTGTTGGCAGCAGGGTTTGACAGATCCTTTCAGCAATGGGATAAGTAGCCAGGCTGCTGTTTGATTGGGAAATGATTCTCCTGTTCAGCCCCTGCTTCAGCAGCGCTTGGCTGGTGCCAAGCCAAGGGTGAGCAGCTCCTGCAGGGTGTGCTGTGTGTGACAGGTGAGCTGTCAAAAGCTCCCTTGTCCAAATGATGCCACCACACACTTTCCACAAAGAGAAAACAATTTAATGTGGTGTCATGTGGTGTGCTCTAGTTCCAAGTACAATTAGTCTGCAGATACCAAAAACTGATTTGCTTACTAGGGCTGTCCAAATGCTGCCTTGAACTGCTTGTCACATATTCTCCAAAATTTCTATTCACTCTCTTGCCAGCAGGGTATGATAATGGGATATAAACTGAGTGTAACATGCATGAAAGGAGTGCAGCATCCCACCTGGGCTGCAGGTAGTTTGATAATTAAACAATAAAAAGAAACCTAATGTAAAACCCTATTACTTTGTCTGGTTCTTCCTTTGGAAAGTACAGATGTAACATCATGACTTAGAAAAGAAGCAGACATTTTAATTGCCAGACATACTTATCACAAGCAACAACAAAAGCAGGGTACACATTGGCTAAAATTGTGTGCTGGGTCCCAGGCTACAGACCCCATGTGTAGGGGCAATACAAGGGGGATGAGCTCAGCAGCAGCCCCCAGCAGTCAGGGCCAGTGTTCAGTTCTGTTCTGGCCTTAGAATCAGAATGCTTTAGGTTGGAAAAGATCCCTTAGACCATCAGATCCAAATGTTATCCCCACACTGTCAAAGCCACCACTAAGCTGTGTCCCCAAGGGACACATCTACACATATTCCAAGGATGGTGACTCCACTTTTCCCTGGGCAGCATGCTGCAATGCTTGACCACTCTTTCAGAGGAGAAATTTTTCCTCATATCCAGTTTACACCTCGCCTGGTATAACTCAAGGCTCTGTCCTCTTGCCCTATTGCTTGTTATCTGGGAGAAAAGACCAATCCCCCACCTGTCTACCTCTCATTTTAGGTACTTATAGAAGACCCTGAGAGTCAACAGGCAGTTGATAGATAGTTGAACATATTTTCTTCTTATAGAGAGAAAATGCAGTAAGTTATTATCTATACATCTAGGTTTATTACATCCATTTGAAATTATTCCATAAACTTCCATTAACTAATCTGTTAATTTATTAGCTTAATGTATTTACATAAAATGCTATGATAAGCTCTCTGTTACCAACTTGAATTTTGATTACTTTTAATCACAACGAATATTAAATTAAAACAGGAAAAAAACAACTCTTTCCAATTGCAAACTGTTTTGCCTCTTTTTGCACAGCTACCTTTGCACAGCTTGGGCAGACAGCAACAAAAGTTCTCACCATGTCATGTAGGTGTAAAAAGCTCCATCACAGAAAACTTAAGAATAAGAACTCTGTGTGTGCCAGTGACATAATGGCTTCATCTCTAGCTGACCTAGCTCCAAACCTTACCCTGATCATGAAGCCCAAGGGCTTCCAGGCACACCCCCTGTCTGGCAGTGCTCTGTGGCTCAGAATGAGTGACAGTGGCACCAGGGTGATAAAGAGGGCTGGCTTTTATAGTGTGACCTCAAACCACCTTTTTTTCTACTGTGTTTTGTTCATTTGTGTTTTCATCATTTTAACAGATTAGCTAAAAACTTCAGACTTTCTAAGATAAGTGGCTGACTTCTATCAAATAAATATCAAACCTGCCAACAATTGTGAGGGAGTTCAACAGCTGAACAAAGCTCACAAGAGCACTGCTTCACTCTACAGTTAAAAACAGTGCCAATACTCAATATCCAGTAAGCAAATGTGAATACTTTTCAAGGAAGCTTGTAAACTGTTGGGTGACCTATTTTTAAATAAAAATGACAGACTTATCTGTGATGTTACCTAAAAGCATGCTCTGAGAAGCAAGCAGGCTTGATAAACAGCAGATTTAAAAGGAGTAAAATAATAAGATACCAAAAGCCATCAGTGCTGAACTCTTGGCTTTGGTTTTTTTTTTTTTTTTTTTTTTTTTTTTTTTTTTTTGTTTTTTTAATGTGCAATTGTGTTACATAATACTATTGTGCACTGATTTTGTAGCTATAAAGACCACTTCTTGATTAAAAGCTCAATGCACAATTCATTATAGTATTTTAGTGGATTAGTTATGTAAACCCAAGTTTCAGACAGACTTCTGCTGTATAATATTCTGGCAATCTCAGCAAACCAGACTCTATCAGGCTGGACATGTGTAAAATGGTAGTTCTGTTTATCTGCAGCTGCTTTTGTATCCTCACCAGAAGCACCAGCCACTCAAGATGGGCTTTGGCAATTCCTGGCTTCCAGCTCCATCCTTTCCAGCAAGTAGGTAAACACTTCCCAGCACAAGAGTAGGGCACACTTCACCTGCTCAGATGCACTGCTTTCCTCTCCTCACAGTGTTAAGCTGATCCTTTTGACTGGGGCATGGTGTTGGACAGACAGCAGACTGGACAAAAAACTCAATCTGGCCTGGGACTGAAGTGAATCCCAAGAAAAAGTTCAGTGATGGTAAAGAAGGGAGATAAGGAGCATTAACAGGCAATGTAAGGAGCTTTGTGCTGCTGGTACTCTGATTTAGGACCCTGGTGACAAAGAAAGGTCTTCCCTCTCCTCTGCTCCTCCATCTGGCAGCTTCTGCAAGCACTTAAAATTCATACCCAATTTTTTTAATGTATTAATTCCCTTTAGTTATTAAATTACATCGTATAATGCAACATATGGGGAGCAATCTGCAGATGGGAGGGTGAGGAGAGCACAGTATTTTACTCAGTACATGTACTTAATATAGTCCAAAAAGAGAGTGATATTTTGCATCTGGGGAAGGAGGACAGGGGAATGGGCACTTTAGGATACATCAATGCAGGAGTTGATAAATTTCAAAATAACAGCAGAAAATAAGTGTAATGCTGTCCTGCTCCAGATGCTGAGTTGAAAGACACTTTATCACACTGAAATATATGCAAATAGAAATACAAAGCAGATATGCTACTACCCCAGCAGGTTTTATTTTTGCCAGATCTGGTAGTTCCAACTCACTTTGTGGGCAACACAGTGGCTTTACTTCTTTTTAGTTGTCCATGACCAATCCCACCAAGTCACAAAAAAAAACAACTCCAAGAAAGCATTTCCCCCTCAGGTGTTGGATCAGCTACTAGAACAACCCTTCTAGCAAACACTTGCCTTACTTGAACAGTGGCATTGGAAAAGCAGGATTTCAAGATGAAGGAAACCACGGTATGTGTTTGAGCTGGTGTCAGGAGTCAGCAAAAGAAGAAAAGCAACATGTCACCACTCTTGCAATGTGAAAATCAGAGTTTAGATATGAAACAATTGTGAATGACGTCTTTGACATGAGCTTGGCTCCCTTTCCACGCCTTCTGCACACTCTCCATACCAGAGAGGTTTAATTACAAAGCTGAGCAAGTCCTGTGCAAAGGCACAGGATGATCCACAAAAGCATATTCCACTGGCAGCTGTTGATAACAGAAACTTCATTTCCAGCAGACCAAAGTCTTCCAATATTGCAGGAAAGTAGCTAATAAACTGAAACAGATGTTGCGTGGCCTGATAAGGGAGGAAGGTTGCTGGCTTTCCCTTGGGCAAAGACAAACTGACAGCTGAGTTTTAGGGTGTGTGAGAGAAAAACGAAGTGATACTTTGACACTGGCAGCTCTCACTGGGCTAGGGGAGTGTAAATCCCACTCCAACAAGTTGGGCCATCTCCTGTGTGGCACAACATTGGAACCAGAGTGGAGTGGGCGAGAATCAGCATTCCCATCTCTCATCATCTTTACT
This sequence comes from Agelaius phoeniceus, assembly GCF_051311805.1. Lineage (NCBI taxonomy): Eukaryota > Metazoa > Chordata > Aves > Passeriformes > Icteridae > Agelaius > Agelaius phoeniceus. The sequence goes on from NC_135268.1 coordinate 23,409,311, forward strand.
TCGGCTATCCCTAGACACCAGTGGGTGTTCATGGCTGGCCTCCTGAGGCCATCTCAGGTTCTCCACCTTGCCACCAAGACAACAGGTCCTGGCCAACTTTAAACTGCACAGACATTGCTCAAGTACTCAGCCCTTTTCCCTCAAAGACACTTTGCTCGGAAGGCCTCTGCATTGAGGCTTACAGCAACCTCTGCCACCAATATTATTAACTAAGTGGAGCTTTTGTGAGACTCAGCTTACTTGGTACGTCTGCTAAAAGGACAAAAAAGTACAGATCTGAAATATCTAATTTGAAGGACACAAAAATGTCAGATGGAGATACTGACTGCTTGAATTTAACAAAAAAACCCCAAGATACTGTGAATATTACTGGTCTAGAAAAAGCACCACATAGCACCACCTCTTAAATGCCACAGGGAGGATTGTAACCATGAGCACAGCATCAGCTTAGTATCAGGATAATGCTGGAGAACTGGCACAGGGGTAGCATTCTCCAAAATCTGCCCTGATTGAAAGAGCAAAAATTCAGCAACTATGATGCTGTTTATAAAAAAGCAATGAAATCCTTAAAACCTCAGACTGATAGTCCTGAATCCCCTTATCAGTATGAAGGACTACTTGCAACTGGAAGATGTATCCTTTTCAACCTTCTCTTTCTGCCTGTATTTAACAAGAATAGACAGCTGAAAACATCGTCAAAGTCAAGGGGAATTGCTGCACTTATTCAATAGCAAACCCACTGTTGAGCCCCTCTTCCCAAGCATGACCTAATCTTTCCTGGCAGAACCATCTCTAGGGATATCCTTTCACCCATAAGGACACAAAATGTGTCTGTAGCTCAGGACAGAACTCTCTGTACCCTTCCCCATCCTCTTCTTTTTCCCCCCAAACATTTTTCCCATTTGTTTCCTTCCCCCAGCCAATAATTTATTACTCTTTTAAGGAAGTAAGAACTTCAGCTGTCATTATTACAAAGTGAGAATTTAAGATCAGATAATACTGGGAAAACAATAATGAGAAATACTAAAAGAAAGAGAAAGCAATTGGAAAAATTACTTGTTGAAGTTTAGTTGGTAGAGCATAAACACATGGGGTGTTTGTTGCATGACATGCTTTGTTCACATTCTCTCTCTTTATCTTAACTCCTGTGGCTTGTGACAATCCTTCCTTTTGTACTCCCATCTCATACTAATTTCTTTCCATTCCTGCCTTTTGTACTCCCATTCCACTCACTGGTGTGGGACATATAATAGAGCCTTGAACTAAGAAAATTAAGGAAGCTGGTAGAAATTATGTGTTGAGCTTCTTTTTCTTTTTTCCTTTTTTTTTAAATTTTCTTTTATTCCCCCTTAACTTAGAATGAAAATCTTTCTGCTCCACAGTCCATTTGCCGGATTCAGTCTTTGCTCTTACTGTAATTCCTCTGGTCTGAACACAAATGCATTCTCAGTACCACTGGTTTGACAGCAGTGCTACTGGGTCTCGAACACAAAATCTGTAAAACATTGGTTTGAAAACTGTCCTCAATAAATCATCTTTTTGTCGCTTTACAAATGAAGAACTTGCTGTAGTTTGCAATGTGATTACACAGACTTTTCCCACTAGTTAAACACACACTCTTCCTGCCTTGTAGAAAGCCATGCCTTTTCATGGCAACAATTCAACAAGTGCTGAGGAAATTCCCAAAAATTCCACTATGTTGTCCTGTCTCATCTGTTTATTAACACCAGAAGGAAGAAACAGTCCTATGTCTCTGTCCCTTATATGAGGACAAAGCTATTTCCTCTCATCACCTTCATTTGATGAGACAGAAGCAGGACAAGATAGTTTAAGTAACCCAGAAATTACATGTTGGAAATCACATACATCACATCATCAGGTATCCAACCTGTTGCAGTGCACCTTATACTCCCTGTGAAGTCTGCAGTCAGTCACTAATGTCAGAAAAGAACTACAAGCCTTCAAAAGGTATAAAAATGAAGAGGGCTGGAACTGATTCACCACCAAAATCCAGTTGACTGATTTTTCCTTCCATGGGGCAGGGTTTCTGCTGAGCCCACATTGCTGTGTTTAAATGCTAACTGCCCATTTGCTTTTCAAAAAGGGATTTTTTTTAGTGCAGCTGTTATTCCAGTTGAAGAGTTGTTTTTTTGTTTTTTTTTTGTTTTTCTTTTAATGCCACAAAACACATGAGCTGATTTCATCAGAGAACTTAGGAAAATTATTGAAAACAGAAACCCACTCAGGAGAACTACAGAAAGAGCATAAGAAAGAACAACTTTGTTCCCAGTGCAGGTAAAGGCTCTTCTCTTAAAAAAAAAATAAAAAAAAAATCTGTCGTCCCATCCATTATTATTTTATTTCCCATCCTGCCATGTCCTAGACTCTGTCAGTAAATTATGGATGGGTCTGTGATATCAAAGTAAGTTTAAGGTCTTGAAGGAACAAAGGTGCTTGAGAAACAGACATCAATATTGCTTTAACTGGCACCTGACTTTATAGGAAATTTCATTTCAAAAAAGCATATCTGTAAGTTATGAAGACATTTACGTGGGATCAGTATCATAAATGCTATTTTTCTAAACAGCCATGGAATGAAAAGGCTCCATTTGTCCTCCTCATGGCCAACATATGCTAAGTGAACACCTATTACATTGAAATGTTACAGTAACTCCTCTCTTAACCTTGAAAAGATCCTAGAACTGGTTTATAAGAACAGCAAAAAGGAGACTAACTTGAAAATTTGAAGGTCAATGTTTGAACAAAACCTGCATTTAGAAACATTTTTCCCCTCTCAAATTCATTAGAGGTCACTTGTTTGTTTTTTCCTAGAAACTCTGGTGGATGATCTTTTAATATTTTGAGGCTCCTCCATGTATGTTTATTGGCTATTATTTTGTCTGACAACCTTTCCAAATCTGTTACCTTAAGACATTTTAGCAATAAGTAGGTGAAAAGCTTATAGCTGGAACATGCACCTTTCTAAATGTGTTCCACGTAAGTGTATTTTTCTCTGTAGTGTTTATTTCAGTTTCAGGACTCAAAATAAAGCTTTTCTGATGTGTTATTATGGACAGCTGTTCTGTAAATTACAAAGGATTTTATGGACCATAAGAAATGATTCACAGGCAATCTGCTTTCTTAAGATAACTTAGTAAAGGTCTTTCCTCTAGGCCTTGAGGCTTGCAGGAAGACTTTTGAATTTAAACAAGATTAAAGTTATGATAATAGTGTCCCATTATAAAACCTGTTCCTGGCAAGTTATACTCAGAAAAAGGACTAAAGCTGTATGTCTTTCTTCAAGATAAAAGTTTCTTTGGGGAATTTTTGCCTTTCAACTTATATGTCACATAGGTAATCACAGTGATGATAAAATGAATAATAATACAATATGTTATTCCTCTCTAGAAGCATTATTTATTTCTTTTTGAAAAATAGTTACTGGCATTTGGTCAATTTTTCTTTTAAGTCAGAAATCGATATTTGAAACTGTGATCAATGAGAGTTGCCTAAGAAGCATTCACTTAACAAACTGAAGGCCTTTTTATTTAACATTCAGTTGTTTAGAAAGAACATTTTTTATGTTTCTTTCATAGTCAGAAAATTACTTTCTTAAAGAGAGGGGGGAAAAAAAAACAAACTCAAATCTCAAAAAGAACCATTTAAAAAAAAAAATACTTCTTTTAACCCCCATGCAGTGTGCCCTTTACTCCTGCCCCTCGAAACAAAAGCTGATATTGTTCACAAGAGGGAATGGCACAACACAACAGCATCTCTTCAGATTGCCACGAGGATACCTCCTTTGTATCACTCTGTATAGCAAAACCAAACCTGGTGTCTTTTAATTTGACCAAAATGCAGTGGCCTTTGATTGCTAACAAACCCCCAAAGGTGCTGTTTACCTGCCACTTCAGAGCCAAAGCAATACCCCCAAAATGCAATCAGCCCTGGATCTGCAGGCAGTAAGTCATTAGTCATCCCTGGAACCTTTTTCATTGTACAAGAAAAGGTCCAGATTGGTGGAGAATAAGTGTGATTCTTGTGAACTTAAGCTCCCAAATATGCAGAGACCTCAGGATCTCACCATTTGGAACTGCATCTGCAGTGAAACAGCCTTGGTGGGAGAACCAAGTGGTGTGATGGGAGAGATGCTGCAGTTTCCTCAGACTAAGAACAGGAAGGAAGAGTGATCTCATCCAGGATGGCAAGTCCTTTGTGTCTGACCTAAGCACAGAGTGTAAATTAATAGCCATTTTCCACAGTGACTTCAGTGTATCCCATCCTACCTTCATTCTGTGTCTAAAGCCTCAAACACCAACACTCTGGAGAAGTTTAAAGACAGAGCAAGACCCTCTTCAAGTCTGCTTGCACATGACTTGTAAGGAAACACAAAAATACTCGGTTTATGGCTCCTAGAAGAGAGATTTTTTTCAATCAATGATTCTATCTTTACACTATTTTTATCTGCTGTGAAAATAAACCTGCTGAGCTGAGAGTGAGGAACCAGGAGTGCACTGTGCGCACGCAGTTAAATGCAACCGCGTGGCACTGGGAACCCTGAAGAAACAAAAAATAGAATATGGAACAAAAAATAACCTCACTCTCCTCCATTCACAACACCTAAAACAACAGGCTGTGAAAATGGTTTCATTAAAAAATAACAAGCACATGCTCACCAGGGGATAGATCAGGGCAAACTGAATAAAAAATTCTTCAATCATTGCTGAAGTAGGTCAACCAGAATTAATTCAAAGGGCAAACATTCAAACTGAGCCTGCCACCCCCCACCTCACCCCACCTCCCTGCAGCATGTCTTTCTGTCTGCCCTTTGACAAGGCCAAGTGGAGACCCAGACTGACTTATTACTTCATTTTGTACAATGCATTCACCACAGTGGGTCTCTTTCTCTCCTCAGTGTAAACTGATAGGCCACAGATTTCCTCCACGTTTACACCAGTGTGAAACAGAACACAGCAGAGCTTGGTTTATGTAGGAACATAAAATACTGAGAAGCATGGCTCCCCAGTCCACAAGACCTGTCCTGAGGATACCTTCTTTGTGGAATTTTTTACCAAAGAGACATTCAAGCTGGCCAAGAAGCCAGAAAAATGTGCAGAAAGCAAACACCCTGGAGACAGGAGTCAGATGAAAAAGTCTATGCAGTAGCCAGCTGCAAAACACAAACACTTGGGCTGTCCAGCCAGGATCCACATCCTGCCCTGTGCTGCCAGGACAGTGTCCTGTGCTGTGATGTCTTAGGAGAGCACATCAGCTGGATCTCTTGAGCTGACCTCCTGTTGGCACGAACGAGCTCTGACGTATTGTATGGTATTAATTGACTTAATGGCTTTCAGCTATAAGGGTTTTGCAAACAGAAAAGCTGGTCTAGCACTACATGTTCCTCAAAACTTGCTTATCTTGCAGCAATGGATTTTTATGAATCATTATTTGGCTTTAAATCCCCTCTCTCTTCTCCCAGGTGAGCTGTCATTTCATTTACAGTAGGAGAGTATGATTCAGGTCATGATGAAAGAAGTTTTTTTTTTTTTCCTTAGTTGATGTTAATACAATATATTAACCTCCCCTTCTCCACCCCATCAGCCTTTTCAAACCTAACCTCATGACTGAGCTTTGAAATGCAGGCGGGAAAGGTTAACTCTGGGGGGGGGTGCAATCTCTTAACTGTTTTATACAACATCCTATCTAATGAAACAGCTGTCACACTTTCCCTCTTTTCCCTCCCACCATCCTAAAAAGCCAATTAACCCTATCCCTAGAAGATAGCATCCTGATGGTATAACAAAGATGCATCCCTTTTCCTTCACTGCCAGTGATGACACAGGCAGACTGGGGGTTGTGCCTGGATTCCCAGCCTGAGGAGAGCACCATCCCAGACAGAAAGGAATCTCAGCAGTTCGGGCAACTACCAGGCTCCCTGCAAGCAAGAAAGGGAGCTGCTACTCAGCTATCTCTGCAAATATCAGTCAGTTCTTTTAGTCAAGAGAAATATTGCAAAGCTTTGGTGCACTTGGCGCTTCCCCCAGAAAGCACTTAAGGGAACTGGGATGCCGATAATACTTACTTCAGATTGCCTGTAAGATAAACGCAACCAAGCCTAAAAAAGTTAGAGGCTTTCTTCTTTGGGACAGAGACCTCTCCTTAGACACCCCACTTAAATCACAAAAGCTGGATTCTACTTCCACTGGTATCAAGGGGGATTTTGTCCTTGGTTTTAGTGAGAGTGTTATCCGCTCCTAAGAGAAAATCAATGCCCTATAAAGCAGCGCAGACGTGAGATTGGGTTGCTAGTGGCCCTCCACTGGGAGACACATTGGGGCCATCATTTCTGCCTACTCTTTTGTGGAGCCAACTTCAACAGATAAGGGAGCAATTCCGCGCCATCTCCTGCAATGTGGCTCTGTGTAATCTTCCAGAGCACAACTTCCAAGAGACGCATTTGAAAACCTTACTGTACTACTCAAAACACAAGGCTGAAAGAAGTCTGCCATAGTTCCCCTTATGAACAGACCCCTCAGAACCAGCTTTTCTCCACTGTTCCTGCCAAGAGGATGAGCCAAGGCCTGGTGTGCTTAGCACCAGTGCAAAGCATCACACTCCTCTGCTCTTTCCTGCCAGGGAAGGCAGGACCACAGCGGCCACACCATTTCCATCTTGCACATCTTTGTGAAAGTCATTCTGGTGCTACACAGTCATTCCGGTGCTACACAGAGCCTGCAGAGCCCCCAGCAAAATTCAGCACTTAGGAAAAATGGAGTCAAACTTTGCTGATGGGCTCGGGAAATAATGACTGACATTATGGTGTACATCGAGTATCTGAGCCTGATCTTGAGGGAATAGAGGACATATTTAAATGAGTTCATCTGTGAAAGGCAGGGAGTGCAGATCCCTTTATTGTGCTATTACAAAAAGATTATTATCAAAAACATTATCCTAAACTCTCATTTATATTTAAGAGCAATTTTACTATTAATTGTCTGTGCTCCCCTTAGTCCATAATTCAGCATGTCCAAACCTGTTTCAGTTTCATAGAACTGGCATCTTTATTACAGCCTTGGGCTACAATTTTCCAACAAGAATTCTCTAAATGCAGGTTTTTTTCTTTTTTCTGTGTAAAATGTTGCTCTCCATTACCTGTGATCAAGCTCCCAGGAGGCAGGAGAGGAATTTGTATTGCAGAGTTTCTGTAAATTGAGGCAAAGTTGCCCAGGCCCATCATCAACCTCTCCCACATAGGCTTTCAGACAGTCTGGTTAATAGGGGAAGGGTCATTTTTCCCTCTTCCCATGGACACAAATGCTCCCCTTCCAAAGGCCCAAAAGAAGACTTATCTCCCCTCCAGCCGTGAAAATAATGAAGATGAAAATTTGACATTATTTCTCTTCTTTCTATCATCTTGACTTCTTTCCTATATTATTGTCTTAAAGAGTCTTTTTAGCATCTCCTATCAGAGAGTCCTTTCCTTTTTTCCCTGCAACTTAAGCCCACAAACTCATTTTGGCATGCCATATAATCCCTGTCCTTGTTCAGATCTCTATTGGGAAATGAGACAACACAATACAGTTGTTAATTTAAAACAAAACAATGGAACCATTACCCTTTTGTCCTCTGCTTTCTCTTGCTAGTTACACGTATCTCAAAGACTTCGCTGCACTGGTTTTAAAACATACAAAAATGGAGCATCTAGACTTAATGAGAAAATGGTTGGTCTACGCTTTCTCACTGAAACTATCTTTATAACTGGTAGCAATGATTTCAGAAGTAAGTCCTTGTTCTGCCAACAGCACATTCCATGAGGAAATGAAGGAGCCAGGGACGGAGGCTTTCCTTCTGAGGAAAAGTTGGCTTTTGTCTAATTAGAAGAAAAATCACAGCAGAAAAAAGTCCTATTCTGCTGACCTCTCAAATTTTCAAAACACTATGTATTAAAACACATATTTTTTTCAAACTCCAGACTGTGAGGTACTTGTATTTAGAGATGAGCTCTGCCATGTCGGGCACAAAGCCCTCCTTCCTGCTCCTCTAGGGTGGCTTGATATGAAATTCTTGGCAAACATTAGAAGCTAATACTTTATCCCCACTGCACTGAATTATCAATCCAACTCTTGAAACAGGCAGACTTCCTATTCAGCTGAACACTGATAATTTGGAAGAGATACCCATAAATCTTTTGTGAAAACTCCAGCCTTTCCTTTTGATTCCCATGGAGAAAACCAGATCTCAGCCTGCTTTTAAGAAACAGTCTCTAGATGTTTTCTTTGCAAAGCTGAGCTTGAGAATGTCAGTGATGCACAGTCGCGCTGGAACTGAAAGGAGCACGAGTAGGACTTTATTGCTACCCTGAGTAGAGAAGATAAAGTAGACTTTTCCCTTATCACATACTTTGAAGTGAAACGGATCAATTAGTTTGGGGCTTATAGCAAGCACCTCCTTCAGAAATGTTCTCCAAATCATTAGTTGCAGCCTGTGCATAGGAAGGGAGACAAATTGATTTCCTAGTATTGCTTCAAGTCTTCATTGCTGAAGCTCTTTCCACACTTCTAAGTACCATTCCTCTCATCTTTGGTGAGACTTCCCTCACTCTTTTCTTTGCTATCTTTTCCCTTTTTTTGTCAGAATAAAATGAGCAAAAGTAAATTCTTTAATGAAGGTGAAAAGGTATAATCGACAACATTTTCTCCTCCCTAACAAAGTGCAACATTTTGGTAATCCACTCATCATCTTTCCATGTCACACAGACATCTTCAGTCATCCCTATCTTAAATGCTGCTTGGCTCTGTAGGGTTAATTGTGCTCACTACATATTTACTCTGGGATGGGAAAAGTCAGCTGCCTGGATGTCTGAACTAAGGTAAGTGATGTGCTCCATAAAAACACCAGGAGACACAGCCACAGCTACCATTGCTGTACAGGCAGTGAAAAGTCAGGCAGTGCTTGTCTGATGCTGCTGTGAGCAGCTCGCACCCCAGACACCCACAGGACACCTGATGTTCAGCGCCCTTCCAGCCACGGGAATGAATTTATTCTAGAAGACCTTTGGTGTGCTCTACTGAAGAAGGGACAGGTTACCTCCCATCTCTATCTCCTCTATGGATGGCTTGATGTAGCCCAAAATGAGTCCTCACCAAGTTGATTTTTGCATGAATTCCATTGCACTTGCCTATCCTGAAGTGCACTGCCCAGGTTTCTAGCTTTCTAAGGAATTTTTAATGTACTGCAAAGCTGCACAAACAAGTTCCTGTTGTGCCAGCAGTCACCTCTTTTCTCACACACTCAATATGTTCAGTGACGCTCCCCTCTAAGTCTGAACCCTGTGGCAACATCCTAATAACAACCTCCTCCTGTGCTGAGGCATAGATGTCAGTCTTTTCTTTTTTCCTATCTGTAATCTAGGTGATCTAATTTCTCCCCTTAATCTCTGAAGAGATCTAACTTTACTATCACCCTCTTGTTAACAAATTTCATTAACAGACTGTGTAGAAAGATGAATAACAGGACATTAAAAAAATAGTTATATCTATGTTCTAACAACACATAGGTTTTTCTGCATTGTTTAAATATTTTTGTTAAAGCTGTCAAAGATGGTAGGATATCAAATTTAGGATATTAATTTATTAGAACAGAAAACATTTATTTTCCTACCATGGAAGATTAAATTCACTGGTCACAATATAATTCTTGCTGCTATTCTTGTCTTTTAAAAAATCTTTTCAATTGGCAACTATTCTCATTTGATAGATGAGGTTGCTTTCAGTGACAATCCATACATATTTTTATAGTAATTCTGCTCTGCATTTTTTTTGAAACCTCAGATGAATGCCATCTGGTCCCAAAGATTTATTGACATTTAATTTCCTGAGTTTTTCCATTTCACACACATGAACATATATATAGAGATTTTTTTTCTTTGAAATATCTGTCAAATGGAGCACTGCACCTTTACTCTGTGGAATTCCCCTGTTCCAAATTTATCCATTATACTCAGTAGCAAAGACCAAGGAAAAGAAAATATTAGAAAGAATATGAAACATTCTTTTCTTCTGTGATTACTGCCTAAAATCAGGAGGGACCTGCAGAATTCTGTGTCTCCATGTTCCTAATGCAGTTCAGCTTGTTATTTCCCTTTGCCTACACAAATCTTCCCAATTCTCATTAAATGGGTGCTGATGAGCATACCATAAGCTTACAAATTGATCTTAAGATGAGTTTCCATCTTTAACACAGCTTTCAAGGCTGAGGTCAATTGTATATGTAATACAACTTTGCTTCTTTTGCTTCAGATGATATGCCCAATGCAAGAAGTTTGAAATATTTTAAAATATCCTGCATATATGTGAACACAGTAAGAAATCTTGCAGTCCTTTTTAGTACATCTTTCTAGTAACACTAAACAAGAAAGTCACTTTTATTACAGTATGAATTACTTATGCATATTTTATTACATAGTATGAATTAATTATACTGCCATCACCATACAAAGAGCTTAAATCAGTTGCCTAAATGTAAATATCTCATGTAATTTCAGATGCCCTCTCTTTTAACTCATGCCTGCATTGGGTTGGCAATAGTTAATACTTTAATGAGAAAATACTTTGAGTTTGTTCTACATAGTATTTTGAATACCTTTTTTTAAGCAGTTAGATTTACCCATTAAGAGGGAAATTATTAGTACAGAAACTTTCTGGAAACTAAGACCAAAGCAGCATCTTAGTTTTTTGCTGGTTTTTTTTCTGCTCTGTTACCAATCCATATGATAAATGGTCCTCGTTGGAAGAAATCTTTAACCTCAAAAAAAGCTGATTTTTTCTTCTGTCTCTGGAATTTATTCCATAAAATGTGTTTCTCACCACCATCGCTGCCATATGTTATAGTAAATCTGAACTAGACAGTGAAATTAGACCTTCACTGAGGTACCAGCTCTAGACAGGCTCATGAGACCCCTCAAAAAAGCAGGAGGTAAGAGAAATATTTTTAAAGGAAACTCTGAAATTAGTACACTTTCATCCCAGACAGATTCATACATCCTTTTGATATAAATATCACACCCCTATCTTTAGGAAAATGACACTGGAGCATGACCTAATTCTAGTAATACTTTAGCACTAATAGGGATTTTTCATGTGTCTGTCAAACTCTCACAACTCACCTTGAAGTAGGTAGGTATTTTATCTTACTCAAGGCTAGAATTCCCTAGATCTTCAGGTCTTTGTAATTTGATTCATTTCCCATTCGGTGACTCTGGTGATGCCACAAGACACAGACATGTGCACAGGCATTTTGAGGACAGGACTCTTGATAAAAGTCATAATTAGCGCCCCAAGCCAAGAAAGGGATTTATGGAAGGAAAGGCTGCAGCAAAGGACCAAAATTAAACCTCCAGAATGACTCTGCTGTGAAAGTCATATTGTAGACAGTTTTTTAATGAGATTGCTGGGTTGAATTAATTTTCTACTCTTATCTGACTTTGATCTCAAATAACAAGAGGTCATCAAGATAAATGCTGCTCCTGCTTTAAATGACATAATGATGCTATTAGGAAAACCTGAGGGATTAAAGCTAGCCTATTTATTCCAACAAACAGTCGCACTGAGGTTCATAAGACCAACTGGATGCACAAGTTAACCAACATTATATGAAAAAAAAAATTAAAAGTTCACTCTCCATCATAGCTGTGGTTTCTATCATTTTGTTTTATTCCCTTGAACCAGTAATAAGTAACATTATATTCTACTTACACTTTCTGTTAGGATCAAGATCTTAACTCACAGGTGCTGTACAAACATCTATGTAAGGTTAAAGCACTGCTAAACCAGCTCTCAGAAGTGTAAGTCTTAGTGTTTGCTCAAAAAGTGCCTTTTATCCTCTCCTGTCATGGGGCTCCATTGAACTGGTAGCTTAGAGTTGCTTTGTCTTTGCCAGCACAGGAGCTTCCATGAGGACCTAGTGTTTGCTGCTGGCTTACAGCTCTTGCTGTGCCCTCATGAACTCTGGTTTTATGCTAAGGAAGTTTGGGGATGCTGTTAAGGTGTCCTCCCAAATCTCAGAACTGATCAGTAAAGCTTAGCTGCATCTGATTAAACCTACCCTGAAACCAGCAAAGCAACTTCAAAGCTCACATCATTTAGAGGGTAACGTGGCTTCTTTATAAAAACAGTAACTTTAAATTGTGCACTTCCTCAAAAAATTAGCTTTAAACCCCAGTGTTAAGAAGACAGCATTTATTTTTAGGCATGCTAAAACAAAAGTCCCTGCTCTGTTCAGTAAAGCAGTACAAGAGATCTTTGCACTGCCACCAAAGCCAGCGCTCCTTCAGTGAGCAGATCTCCACAGGTAAAGACAACCAGAATGCAGCAGTGCTAGTCATGACTATGGTCTCTGAAAGGATTATTTTGGGAATTCATTGCCTGCACTGTAAGCAGCAGTGGGGACTCTGCAGATGGCTGGCAACCACTGCCCTGTCAAGCACAGCAGCATCCCTGGTGCCACAGCTCAGGATGGGGCTTTAACGCTGCCGTGTTGGCTGTGCACTTCTGCTAATGTGCCTCATCTGGGCTCCCAGCAGAGATAAACTGTGGTATCCACCTGCAGTAATTCTTCTGGTGTAGACAGAGGCTGATTATCTGCAGTAATCATTACTGCAAGGTACTGAGATTCCCAGTGAAGCATCTGTATAAAGCACCACATTGTCTGCAGCAAAGGTAGAAAGAGAACTGAAAGAATCTTGCTACACAAACTCTTTAACTCCTTTGATTATTTTGCTTCTACCTAGACTCTACGTAAATTCTAACAGCAGAAATTTGCACAAGACTGGTGCACTAACATACCTATTTTTATCCACAGCAAATGGACATACTGCAAACAAATACCAACAAAATCTAGAAATTCCTAGAGAGCAAGAGCATCAAGCAAACTGGCTGCCTCACTGGGAGAGCAAAGCATCTATTTTCCAATGGTAACAATTACCAACACTGCTGTGCTTAGAAGTCTAGATGCTAAACTGAAGTGGGGAAGAAGTTCAATCAGCCTGTCACCAAAGTGCAGTGCCATATGAAGGTGGAACTCATGAAGGGAGTACCATGTATGTGGTCTTTCTGGCATGAAGATTTCTGAGGAAAGAAAGCAAACAGGAAGGACTTTACAAGGATAAAATACCAGCTTTCTCCAGTGTTCATAATCTGAATGAAGACCAGACAATCTTTTGTGTTTACCTCTCAAAGCATCACCATCTCCTTCCATCTCTCCCAAGCAAGTTATTAAGGTTAACAGAAATATCTATATAGCAGTAAATAAATAGAGAGAAATGAAGATGCATTATATGTCAAAAAGTGAATTGGGAACATCCATATTAGAAAAGAAGCACATGAATTAATAAGGCTTTAGCAGGACACCTGGAGACTCACATCACCCCTGGGATATAGGAAACACAGCTGGTTGCATAAAGACTGGTGAGAATTACAAACCAGTCTCTTTGGGGATTTTGCTGCTCAATGTTTGTGCTCAGGAGCAGAACAGGGGAAGAATTTCAAGTCAAGATAAGGCTTTAGGTATTGATGTCTTAATACTTTCCGGTCCTGCTCCTGTTAGTTTCCCAAAGAGAGAGAACCACCACCTAGCATAGAGCCACTTACAGTAATGAGCAGCAGCAAGGATGGATTTGCTCTCTCAGCCTCAGGGATGACCCACACTGACAGTGACCAACTGCTGCTTGTGCAGTGCCTGACAGTGGAAAAGCTCTGGCGTTTTTTCACTGTGCAGTCCTCAAAACTCCAGCTACACCATGACATCAGCTATCCTTCCTGGCTCTGTTGCCAGGGAAGCCAAAGCCTAAAACTGAACCAAGTAGCAAAAAAACCCAAAAACCACCAAATTAAAAAATCCAAAAAGGCAAAACAAACAAAAACCCCCAAACAAAACAAAACAAACAAATAAAACCCCAAAGAAAATGTTTTTTTTTAATCAAAATGGTACGAGCTCTAGGCATGGCTCATGTTTAAGTGACTGCATATTGCCAAATGCTTCAGCAGAGAGAAGCTCATGAAAAAGACTCCTTCTGACCTTCTTCTGCTCACTCCCTCTCACACTGTCTCTGCCCAGGGGTGAGCTGCCAGCTGCCATTCCCTCCTGGCTCCCCTGGGTCCACTAATGGTCCTCAGCCAGGGGAATAATGTGATTTGTCAGGAAAGGGACAAATGCTGCAATAACAATGACCACTGAAACTCTGGCAGTGTGCAGGGTAATCGTCCCTGCAAGACACCCTCAGCAGAGCTTAGCTGGGGAAAGCCCAGTAGCAAAAGACATTATTTGCCTGTCCTTTATTGAAAATGTTGAGAAAACCAAATGTTGTTGTCCCTAGAGACTCCAGCAAGGAAACTAAGTGGCAGGGAAGATAAATGCTTCCTACTGCCAGTGACATACCCCACACAGAAACATAAAGAATATTTTTATTTTTATAACTTTGTGCTTTAAATGCCTTTATTAGAGAAACAAGATTTATGCTTCTGGCTCTGAGGGAGGGCAAGAGAAACTTAAACTGTACAAGTAGTTGTGTACACATGGATGCCTGTATGTGCATATCACGTCAGGCAAAAGGAAGGGAAGAGGATTAAAGATAATCTGCTTCTGAATATAGGGGCCCTCCCTGCTGTTCTAAATTTTCTTGACTTTTGTTCTTGTTAGAGCCTCTAAAGCAAAGTAAGGTTCAGTGCAATATCCTATGATCAAAGTCATAGCCTCAAAGAAGAACCAGCCTAGAGGTTTTTTTATAGTTATATTATAAATAGTCACTAGAGGACACAAAAAGTAGGTATGATGCTTCAAGTAGTTGTGTATATGTGTATTGTAAGCAAAAGCCTAAAATCACTGTCTGTATTAAAAGAAACACAAAAAGGACCATTTTCAACAGGGATAAGCCTCTGATGCCAACTTCAGACCAACATAACTACTCTAACTTCACAGTTACCCTTGATCTGGTAAAGAGAAAGGACTAAGGGTCAATGACATTCACTCTGCCTATTAGTTTGGGCAATTAAGTTTATACTAAATGTTAAGTATAATCACTACCAAGAGAATGACTTAAAATAATGAAAAGGAAAAGCACTATCCAAATCCAGTACTCCATAATAAACTCCCCTGAAATGTGCAGACCCTGCAAAGACGAACACAGGGAGAGAAATAATTTTATAGAAGGAACATTTTTAAATCCCTACTTTATGATGTTTTATAGAATCAGTAAAAACACAATAAGGATCAAGTGAACTACTTATCTTTCTAAAAGCTTGCATGTGCCTCACATCTGCCTTTAAATCCTAAGGGGTTGCAAGTCTGTTTGTATGTTTAAAGGTGTTTTTTATATCCTTGTAGGCACACAAACAGAAATAGAAATGGGTTTCTCTCCCCTCAGCAGCTTGATGAATGAGTATTTGTTAAATGAAAAAAAACCCACCTGTAATACAGGGCAGGCTCTCTGTCCTATATTGCAAAAGGCTTCCCACCCACGTTGTAACAAAGGCACACTCACTGTGTCGTTATCAGGCCAGACTGCAGAAGACACTGCAGTCTTCAAAAACAACCCCTTGAGGTAGACTTGCCTGTAATTCAGTGATCTGCTGGGAGAAAGGGCCAAGGGGAAGTGGGGCTCTGTGGGCAGCAAACTGGAGAACAAACAGTGCTCCAGATCAGGTCTCAACTCCCTCTTGGTTCTCATCTGAATAAAAAGGTGCCATCGAAATCTGCACCCAGTGAAAGTTGTGGCACTTTCCCCTTTTCTATGGCCATTTACCTTTTCCACATTCAAATGCAGATGGTTCTACCACTTACTGAATGTCAAATGGTCACTCTATAGACCTTCTCCCAAAGGTTTGCGTGGTCCTGGATTCAGAAACTCAATTCAGTGAATAATACAAGACCAATTTTCATGTTTTTACTTCACAAGAGATGAACAAGTCTTGCAGTGTGACTTATATTCAGATGAAACATCAGGGCTGGGTTCTTTGGCTGTATGACTGTGGCTCCTCTCTGCATCAGCCTACAGGCAGAAAAGGACTGTAAGCAATTTGCTGATTTCTCTGCACTATATGCATGAAATGCACTAATCCAGATTTACCCAGACCCCTGTATACACCTGAATTTGGCACAAGATTACTCAAAACTGCACCAGAGCTTTCTGAAAGCCTTGTAAATCAGAGAAAAGTATTCTTCAAACTAGAGCTGGCTTCTGAGCTGACAATAAAACCAGAAAAAGAGGCAGTTTCACATTTAATTATGATATCAATCTACCCTCTTCACAGTTCCATCCTCCCTCTTCATAGTTTCTGGAGAACAAATCGCAGAGCACCCACTTGTTCTCTGGTCAATTATACTCTGTTGCCATAAGCAATATCCAGTCAATGGTGGTTTTTCCCCCTCTCCAGCATCCTTGAAGATCAAGATCCTTGAAGATCCTTCAGCTCAGGCATACTGAGCAACCTGTAACATTTACTACAGGCTTAATTAAGTGACAACTATGATGAAAATGCAAGGACTTACTGGCTCTAGTCATTCAAAGGAACCAAGGTACCTATTCCTAAAACTGGAGGGCAACTTGATCTTCCCATCCTATATTTCTGCAGAGAAGTTTCAGAAAACTTCTGCCATTACTCACTGCTCAGATAAACCAGCACTTTGGTCTAAGGGTCTTGGGCAAATCTCTTGTTGCTGTTTTCCAGTAGCAACAACCAAAAGTGAGTCTCACTTAAGGAATTGCAGAAACTGATTTGGTTTCCTGTAGCTATGTATGGAATTAGGGTTTCATTTGATATAGTCAGCATTCCTTCCATTTGCCTCATGAAAACTAAGGACACTCATCTCTTGCACTTTGCTCCAATATACCAAGTTAGAAGACATTATACCTTTAAACACAATCTGATATTGCATTCACACAGCATGTACTACTCTATTTAGACAAAAATCTCTGTTTGATGTGATTATGTTCTCTCTTTAAGGTTTCTTCCAGAACTTACAGGGTTGATATTATTTGCACTTTTTCCCTGCTAAGATTTGGAACTGTTCACAGACAGATCAATCCATAGATAAAGAGAAAAGAGATTAAATGTGATTTCTTTTACCAAAGAGTAAAGTCTGTATGAATATTATAATGTACCTCAGACATTTGGGTGAGCAAAAGAATTATACAGATTGTATAGCAGCATGAAGATAAAATTAATTGGGTCTCCTTGCACAGTATCTGTTATGAAAGCAGTTAAAATAGTTTTGTATATTTTGGATGAGTTAAAGAAATGCCACTTTCATGATTCTTTTTTCCCCTCTCCTTTCAATCAGCATCCTTTTATTTTCATTTTCATATACCTGCTAAGTGTATCCTGCTGTATTCACAGTTCAGCATGATGGGTTTCATATTTAGTGGAAAATGAACAATTCATACCCTGAAGATTCCAATTATTCGGCTCACTCAGAGATTCATCTTTGGAGTATCAATGAGGGGAATGAAAAACGGAGCCAGGAAAAAAAGAGAAAGTATTGGGGTTTTTCCCCAATAAACTGCTGAGTTAGGGGAAGGGGTTACTTGAAATCAGCAGCATGACAACCACAAAGAAACAAAGAGCAAAAGGTTGTTGAAAGAGATCTCTAATTTCACACATTTGCATCATTATCAGGACAGATTTATTGCAGTTCTAATTCTGCCAGAGATGCTTGAAAAGAAAAAATAATATTGAAAAGAGGTCATGCTTTTCCTCCGCACTGAACAAATGACTGTGTTCTTTCAGAAGAATATGAGAAAACCTGCAATGTCACCCTTCTTTGTCCTTGTGATCTCTTAGTGGGGAATATAAATTTAACTCTCTATCCACAAGGGAAGGACTTCCTCCAGCAACTCGATCCAACTTTTAATCTTAAGGGAATTTTGAAATCTTAAGTGCATTTGTTAAATCACAGTCAGATGCAAACCTGGCCACAGGGTGTGCCCAGATCCTCTGGGACACTTAATTTCCACTCACAGATCTGGAAACTTTGAAATGTTAATTGTAGGACAGTTCGAGGCTCTGCATTCCTGGGCTTTCTGCCAGTGGTTCATCAGAAGTGAAATATCAGATGTTCAGATTTACTGCATAAAGAGTTAAGGGCAGAGGGATCTTATTTGGAAAGCTTAGACTCAGAATTTCATGAACCGATTTATCTCTTCAAGGTTCAAAGAATTCACAATTTCCTTTACTCTTTCCTATACACACTCCTCCTGGATTCAGATGTTTTCAGATTCAGGATGGACTTGACTCCAAGGTATGACCCAGTACCTGTATGTCAGGTGTGTACAAAGCACTCTATTCCCAGCTACACCACACCAGCACTTCCAGATGAGCAGAGTGGCAGCTTTGGGTTATGGGTGAAGCGAAAGAGAGGAAACAACCCAGCTGACATAGCTGAGATAATAATGGCCATGCCATATTCCAGACAAGGAGAGGTTAGGTCCTGTGAAAGTCCCACAGGTCTATTTTCCAGGCCTTGCACCAAATCCCCACCTCTACCTACTAAAGTCTGAAACAGAACCAGAAACAAAATGGTCAAAACACCACAGGACAAGCTATTTTTATAATCACATCAGTGTATGTGAAACACAGAACTAGGTGAACTCTTATATAGGAGATACAGTTCAACAAAAATTGGTTCCCCAAAGCCATTTTTTTCCTATTCAAATGAATGTGTGGTGAGCTTTGGGATCTTGGTGACACTCTACTGATCCTGTAAATTACCTAAAATTCCTCTACAAGTACAACATCATAGGAGTAAAATGAGGAGAGACAGACAGGAAAGAGTCAACTGTTAAAGTTCTCATCTGGCCATTCATCTGATAACAAAATCCCAGGTACTCTCTAACCAAGAGAGTTCCCTTTCAAACCCTCCACAGTGCAGACCTGACATCAACTTCAGAAAACAGATTATTTATTCCAATTCACAATTTCCCGATGCGGGTAGACAGGTGCATCTTGCAGAAGTGGTATACACTAAATACATGTTAATTATTGCCTTTGTCACATTATTCAAGTTACAGGGGAGCATCGATGGCTGGCAAACAACAACAACAAAAACTGCAAGGACAACTGTTGCATAAAGAAAATTCTGCTTCCCTCTGAAAGGGTTATTACATGAATTACTAGGATTGGTCTTATTTCAGTGTAATAACCTGGTGGGAGAGAAAGATGGAGAAACATAATGAAGAAGAAGGAAATTTGAGAGCAAACAACCAAAGGCCTGAAATGTACATTTGGACAAAGATATCATGCAAGGGAACAGAGTGTACTTACAGCCCACTGAGGCCTGTCTTTTACTACAATAACAGGGACATCATTTACTAAACAAACACCAGCTGCCTATAGATCTCTGACACCTGACCATTTAGGCAGTTCAAAAAACCTTCATCAAACACAGCCATATCTTACTATTAAAGGGTAAAAGCAGAGCTTTCAACTCTAGGAATCAAGAGAAAAAAATAATACAGCTTGTTCCTCTCAAAGATATGGGAAATAATTTTTGGACAAGCATTTATTTTCTTCCTGAGCATGCATCATCAATCAGTCAGAGCAGTGTGCAGCAGGGAAGGGAACACATCTCTTCTTTCACCTGGAAGAGAGGATGGCTGTTTTAAAAATAAGCACACACACAGGCATGCTCCCTCAGTTTCCTGACAGTGTTACACTGACTCTCCAGGAAACCTGCCTTTGGATGAAAAGATAGATGGAAAAACCAATAAAGCATTTGAAAGCATATTTTTCCTAGGTTGGTTTTCCATTCTTTTCCACACATATTCAATCCCTATGCAGTGTGGATCAGTGGTGGCAGTTCCATAGCTCAACTGAAAGCAAGTAATCACTCAGAGCAGTTCATTGTCCAGGCTTGCAGGATGGCACTGCTGCATTTTGGCTGCTGGAAAGTCTTTCTGCCAACCAGATGGGACATCAGTGATTACCAGCATTTGTCCAAAAGCACTCTTAGCAAAAGTAACAGAACCACATCTTCAATATTTCTGAATGAAACTGATAATCTCAGCAAGTCAAAGGAACTAGAGATCACCTCTTCTCTACTTCTTTTTCCAAAGCTGCCTTGATAGCAACATCTACTGGGAGAAGAGCTGCCAGAGTTCTGTAATCCCCTCCACCCATCATTAAAACATGCCATCCATGATAGAAGTTGATTGTTTTCTAAAGAAACTTCGTGCCAAGTGGAAGAGTTGTGAACCACACTGCATGATCTTGGAGCACATTCTATACCCTCCCCTAGGGAAAACCGAGTGCCAATGTCCCTGCAGTCACTCATCACCACCCTGTAAATCTGCACTTGCTTTCCAGAGCTACTATTTATTTGGGAAGGAGGTCCTACAGTTTCTGTTTGCAACTGCCTAAGGTTCAACTGGAGAGCAACCTTGAAAGAGAAGAGCATCACAGTTTGAACAATAACAGGAGGGCATTTGCCCACTGATTTATTCTCTCCTGCTTTGCTAAACTTGACTAGTTTCATTTGCCTAAAACTTACTCCCTTTTAGACCATAGATCTTCACACTTAACTCCCAATCAAGTCATAAACCCTTCTTTGCAATTATGTTATATTTCCAAACTACCGCACAGCCACAAATACAGCAATCTTTTGGATGCTTAGAGACCTTTAATGCTACAGCCCAGCCTGTACAAGGAGAGATAAATCCAGGCACAACACTAACAACTGGTGCAAGGCCTGGATTCTTTCTTCTCTGAATCTTGGGAATCACTGAAAACGGTCATAGTCCTTCAGTCTGCAGGCAAGTTCTACTCAACATGAATCATGCTTATAATAAGTACCCAATGAGTTTTTAAAGCTCTTCAGTGCCGACTTGACCACTTCTCTAGGCAACTTACCCTGTGCTTAATTATTTATCTCATTTGAAAGATTTTCAGGAGATCTACCTGAATCTCCTCTCCTTTAATCTCAGCCCACTCAGTCTTTTCCTGTGAGAACACAAAGATGTTTGATCCTTTCCTTGTATTAATTTTTTTCACCTGTTCAAACACAAGTATCTTATATCAGCATTGGCATGAAAATTAATGAAAGTAGTGGAAGTTTAAAAATCTGCTAAGTATAAGCAGTTCCTAATGATAAAATGCCATAGTTGTAAGTATAAAATTATACACTATGCAAGCAAAAATTTTATGTCCAAAGCTTAAGGTATGAGACCCATGGGACACATACCACCCCCATAATCTTATCATCTTTTCATTTCAGACTCACATTGCAGGGGACAGAAATGTACAGGACACGCTGAGGTTTAAGCACAGTCAAGTGCAAGTGCCATAAGCAATACACCATTGTGAGGTAAGCAGAAAAAAGCAGGAAGATTCCTCACTTTAGACAGCCATCCGTAATGCAGACACAATTCACATTTTGAGAGAATGGCCGTATGAACCATCAAAGAGAAGATTAAAAATCCACAAACTATTGTTTGGAGGTGATGGTGGCAATTGTTTTGGAGGTTACATAGCATAGCTACAATAACTGGCAATACATTTGTTTCACAAACAACTATCATGGGAGATAGTAGCTCCTTTTAATATTGCACTCTAAGCTTACATACAGCATCCCTGTCTCAGACTGTGTATTCTCCAGTGTAAATAATATTTCCTGCAGGTTATTCTACACAGCCAGTCATAAGCACAACCATGGTCTTGACAGCAGTTCCTGAAATATTAAAAAAACTCCTGTGAACCTTACTTAGTTACATCTGTCTGCAGTTTAAGCTGAGTCTTAAGTTCAGGTTACAATTTCCCTTTGTGTATTTTCCTTTTCTTTTGCCTAGTTCATTTTGTCAGGTTAAAAACTTGATGAGCCTCAGATGCTGAAGCTGTGTGGCAGTGAAAGGCCATGAACCTTCAAAGAAGCAGCTCTGCTGCACAGGCTCATTTTCAGCCTACTTGTTCTCCAGCTATTCTTTCATTCAGCTCTCAATTGGGATGTTCAAAGTAAAAGCAAAGCCAGGACTCTAAGCCATTTTATAAGCTCTCAGGCCAAAAGCTTGACATATCTCTGTGTCATTTTGTGACTGAGCAGAATTCTCTAATTTCACGTGCCTGGAGGTCTAATAGACTTGATGGTTGTCTGTCTTCTGTAAAATTCTTTTAAAACTGGACTTTTTTTTACTGACTTCTTTCTGGCCACAGTCCCCATCAAGACTCAAATTCCTCTCTTTGTGCCTGGAAATATTCCCTCACAAAACTGTTTGCCAGAGATATGGTTGAAAATGACAGTCATTTACCTGATGTCTCTTCATCTGGGAGTTCTGTACCTTCACCTGTCAAAACTAAGCCTCTTTACTACGGTCATTTTGGAAACTTTCTGATGCTGCTGTGAGCCACAGAGCTCTCCTTTCACTCACATCACCTCCAGGGAGAGCTGAGATCTGTGGGCACAGGCAGCCCACCAGCCCCTTGGTACCTGCTGTCCCCTAATGGCGCTGGACACAGCCCAGCAGCACTCAGGGATGCTGAGCATATTCCACTCTGCTGATACTTGCTTCTGCAGTGCACATACACACAGAAGAAAAGTTCTTTCAGCCACCTTCAAACATTTCATCTTTTCCCCAGACCCATACCAGCCTTTACCCCTCAGCTCAATCACCAGCATTTTCTTTTTAAAATAAACTTCACAAACTCATCCTCACTCTCCCATGACCCCTGTCTCTGCCAGCCTTTCCATCTGGTACCTTTCTGGCTGTCCAGTCCCATCAAGAAACCCTTGCTCATACACATTCACTGGCCAAAAAATGAAGCAGTGAATAAATAAATGATTTAAAGAAATTTGGGCAGTCAGAAAACTGTCCTCTGGCCTCTGATGTTTGCCAGCCTGCACTTAACTTTTCCCTACAGTAAAATGGCCAGGGGTAAACCAGTGCAGTTTTAAGAACAGAGAAGATGCTGAAGGGCCAAGTTGTGAGTTTACCAGTAACATAAAGCTAATATTTCCTTCTCATCAGTACTAATTTCTGTAACTAAGGATTGGTGAAGAATATTTCTTTAATGGCAGGGATAGAAATTATGTGAATACTAGAGACTTTGGCAGAGATATTTTGCCTTAATTTATTTTGAAGTATGAAAAAATCAGAAAGCCATCCACTGGAGGTTAGTGACGTGGACACATTGAAAGGAAAATAATCATGGCTGGGAAATACTGACATGTCTGATCTCCCTAAGTTATTCACTTGGAGGCATTTTAGTTTGCTTGTTTATGTTACAAAGTGTAGGTGTCTCATGAATACATGTAGTCAGAAATGACACTGAAAAGAAAAGTAATTATTTTACAAGTTCCTTTTTAAAGCCACTCATATGATCCCCATCCAGAAGGCAGGGCAGACCTCTATATAAAAAGTTAACTTAATGGAAGGGCTGACAAAAATTGGAATACAGCCTAAGCAATTAGTAGACTGTCAGTAATTGGAATTAAGTAATCAACTTCAGCTGCTACAAAAATGTACAGAACACTCCTCCATTGCCAAGGAGATGAATGGGATAACTGTACAGCTTTTCCATCTCTGGCTGCTGTGATTTGATGGGAGAATAATCCACAGGCAATTGAATGCCAGCAATTCAACAATGAAATACCAGGATCAATATTTAATTCACAAGTCTCTTACCTTTTCTTTAAATCCACTTTAAGCATATTAATACTCTGAAGACATTAAGAGGCTTTTATTCCTGGGTGAGTACATCTGAAGCAGAACACTCCTGCATGGTGTCAGGTTGTGGTATATTGACTCATGCTTTTTGTTTTGCATATATATTGTGATAAGCACTCATTAAATTCACAATGAGAAAAAGAACAAGTAAGCACTTGCTCCTGAGACCCATCCTAACCTTGACTAGGGAGTCCTCAGCAGTTTGGCTGAGCCACTCCTGAATGCCTGCCTGCTGAACAAACAGCACAGCAGCACTTGCCCACCTTGCAGGCACGCTGCCAGGCTGAGGGAAGGTGAAACTACAGCTGATCCTGGCAAAGTGGCTGAGGAAGAGAGAAGAGGGGCAAGAGCCAGACATGAACTGGCATTTCCAAGCACGTGAGGCTTTTTGGGCAGCATGCATGGCAGTAGGCCAGTCTCAGCCCAAGGGACCACAGCACACTGTGCTGCAGATGCAGTTTTGCCCATTGGCAGGTGCTGGGAACCACGTGCTGTTCCTCTCAAAGGCAGGTCCAAAGATTGCCAGTGCCCTCGGGGGAGTCTGAGGAGACCTGCATCTTCACCTGTGCCAAGCAGACAGGCTCTCTGCTCAAACCACTCCCAGGAGCATCCCAGCACCATGTCCCTTCCTGTGTCAGTGCTGGGCAAACACACACTGGGGTTATCACACAGCTTGTCCTACCCACATCCTGGCTGTACACCTGTCTGTAGCTTCCCTGCCAGGGAAGCACAGAGAAAACTATTCCAACCACTTCTGTATTTGTTACTTCCCAAGCTGACTTCCTGGTAAGGATGTGTAACGCAGCTCTATAGGCTTGGGAAGCCCCACTCAGCGCTGTGCACACCACCCACATGCTCAGCTCCTCTCATGGCAGTGCCAAGACAGCCCCTGGGGCAGCCTGCCCAACACAACATGGCCAGGGCCCCTGACTTGTTCCCAGATAATAGCCAGCAAAAAACAAAAATAAGCTCATGACCCTGCTTAAGACAACAGAGCTCACAGCCAGGCGCCAAGCTGAGGCACCAGGAGCCTGTGATTGAAACATGCCATGTGAAGAGAGGCACGCATGAAATACTAATTTTCTACAATCTCTGCACTAGCAGGGTAATAAAAAGTTAATCCTCATGACCTGCTCTAGCCCCTGTTAATGTTTGTATCACTGTTCCTGAGATTTTGGGGGAGGAACAGAGAGGAACAGACAGGAAAAAGCCTCCTTTGGAAATGACAGCACTAATGGAGCTTATCTCTACCAAGAGTAATTCAATCCAATATGCTGAAGGGGAGGGTTGCAGCACTCAGTTAAGAAAACATTCTCTAAAATAAAATCACTTCTAACTTCAATTAGACCCTCACCTTTATTTTCTCCCACTCCTTTCCCCCTTTTTAAACACTGTCTCTCATATCCAAGGTGCAAGGCCTTGCAGCAAGGCCCAGATTTTGTCTGAAGAAAGCCCCCTCATTTGTTGTGGATCTCACAATGGAGATGTATCTGAACCTGTTAACTGCTGCACAGCTTATGACATTTCAATTAGCCCCCACGACAGCCCCATGTTCCTATGATAAAGCCTGAGTATCTCTCTGGCCCCCAGGGTCTCAGCAGAGAATGCAATCTGCCTTCACTTTCTGCATGCTAATACAGCAAGTTCCTTAATTACTTTTATAGCAAGGGCAAGCAGCAGTTTTCAGATTTTGAAGTTTTTCCCCAGTGTTGCAGAAAAAGGAAAAACTCCTGTCATGAGGAGAAGTGTAGGCAGAACGATGATCCAAGTGACTAAAGTCCCATGATTAGGCTGGACAGTTTTTAAGAAATTCATTTCTTTAAGTTACTGCTGGCAAAAGGAGCTGATCCCCTCAGCTGGGAGGTAGCAAAGTAAAACCCTACCTGCTCACTGCACATTCCCAAAAACCTACAAGTACTGCAGGAAGCTACAAAGAATTGTAATTTTTTGTTTTTAAGATGCAAAAGCAGCTGCTGCTGAGTATCATAGATGAGGCAGATCACATGTACAGCACGAACACCCTACAGCTTTTGAATTAACTAGGTATTTCTGGTAGCACTTTGTCAAAATTAATCTTCCTGCTTCAATAATTTCTCTGGTTGGAATTTGTGTTGGCACAGCCAAGAAAACCAAAAAGAAGCATTGTATCTTTATCTGTATCTAAATATAGATGCATTATTGATTTCTTGGAGGGCAGGTTCCTTTTGGGATAAACTCACACCAAAAAAGAAACAAGCAGTCTCAGCACATACCTTGAAGTGCTCAGCCAAGGGCACCCTCTGTGCCCAGCTGCTCTCATGAGATAAGGCATTTGCATCCGTGACAGCCAGGTACTTGTTACTACAAGGGGATTCATAGTGGAGTTTCAGGGGATTATAAACTGTAATAACCTTATAACTGAGAATTTCAGTGTAATCTGTATAAAACAAAGCATCACACAATGTTTGAGGAATGGCCTTGTTTTCATTAAAAGACAGGGAGCACTGGAAGAAATACGGTTTGCTTGACACCTTCCAGTGAAGGCACTCAAGGAAAATCTCTCATGTATTAGCAGGATTCAAGAGCTAAAGGTACATCACTCTTGTTGAGTGAGAGGCTCATGAAGTCAACAAGCATGTCTGTGGGAGCAGGATGGGACAGGAAAATGTCAAAAAGAAGCTGCAAAAAGCTCAGCCTCCCCAAAGGATGCTTTGGAGTGCTTTTACTTCAAAGTGTCATCCTGGCAAGTATCCCAAGGGAGAAGGAGAGTCCTGAGGGATACAGAGTGCACTCCCCCTCTCCTTCTGACTTACTGCTTAACCACCTTTTCCTTCCACCTGTACCAGACACTGCATTGCCAAGAGAAACAAACCAACTGAACCTTCTCACTTTGGTCACTTAGGAGAGTGAAAGATGGAAAAAGAAATGGGAAATCAATAAAGGAATTCTATTCAAGGTCCTCTGTACTTTTTATGAGATGGTCCTGATGTGTAAGTCACAGTTTTGGGATGCTGCCTAGAGCACTGCAGGTTAGAAATCACAAATACCAACTGCAGTCCAGCAGCTCCAGGTGGAGGACCCAAATTGCTGCAAAGACCTGTAATTTCCCTGGGAAAGCCAACCATGTTCCAGGCTTTTTTACCCCACAAATCCCATTCCTTTCCCATGGAAACTACCCTCCCATCCCATGGCTATCCAAATGAATTGCAGGCAAGGGCTGACCACCTCACGTAGCTCAGGGATGCTTTTGTCCCAGTGGTAGCAGCATGAAAAGTCCCTCCATTTAAAGACATGTATGAAATAGGGGCATAAAAAGCACATAATTATTATCATTCAGATATGCCCTACATCTGCAAGTTCTTCAACATTTTCTCCAGCAAAGGAAAATCAGAAACTTATTTTTCAGCATGAAAGCAAAGTTTTAGAGGGCAGCTGCTCTAGTTATTAGTGAGACATGACAACCTGGCATCTTCCCAGCATCTATGTTTTCACCAAGAAATAAACCCTAAATGGCCCCCTTCTAGATTAACCCAAATTTTCTTCAAAAAGAAACATCATTTAATAAGTCTACTTAATTGCTTGCCTACATAAACACACAGACATATAGACACATGTAAGGGCAGACAATATTTGTAAACTTAACAATAACTGACTTGCAGAAGAGGAAAAAAACCCTAAACATTAACTTGAACAAAGAACCACTCTTGAGGAGAGAATATGGAATGAAGTCACCATTCTGTCATGTCACTCATCCAATGGCTCTTACTGCTCTTAGGTTTTCAGCTACACAGAGTGGCAGATGCAGAACCAAAGCCTGATGTCAAAACAGAGCCTCTCACCAGCATATATGGGAATCTGCAGCTTTGCACTGGGGTTCCTGGAGTTTTGTTAGTGTCAGTGTTTTTTATTTGCATTTTTCTGTTCATATAGGAAATCTTTGGCATTATTAAGCACAACAGAGCCTAGGCCTGCCTGCAGCCTGTATGTTAACCCAAATACTCCAAAACAGATTCCTGTAGCTAGTCCACAGGATCACATCGAAAGATTTACAAATTCCAGGTCTACATCCGTATTCCTAAAGCCTCTTTACTAGTTACTTGAAACAACTTCACATTCCTCAGTGGGAAACAAGCTCAGCAAATGCAGGAACATAGAACTTTCTTTCTATTCACATTAAACTGTAGGGGTTTAAAAAAATACATTTACACAAGACTTCATTTAGCAGGATTTCAAAGACTCTCTGAAGGCAAATAAACAGAGGGGCCCAGAGGAGACAGCAGCCACTGGCCTCTGAGCCTCAGCACAGACCTGCAAGCACCAGGAGAGCAGACAGCTTCTCTGCAAAGCTCTTTGTGAGTCCCTGAAGCTCATATGCTCCCACCAGAGGTCAAGTGAAAAAGCCCAGCAATTCCTCCCCCTGTGACAAATCTGCTCCAGTATTCTTCTCCCACGAGGCCATCTCCTAGGCAGCCAGGATTCAGGCTGCACACAGATCTTTAGCTCCAAACCAGCTCTCCCTTTCACCAGCCACCCTATCAGTTCCTTGTAACAGCTTCTGAAAAAGCAGCTAAAAGCTCTGATCTCCCTTGCTCTGTTTATTTAAAGCAGCACAACTGAAGTGGCTGGAGCTGTGGGGATGAGCAAGCTCCTTCCAGGTGATGGAGACTCTGACAGTAACTTCTCTGATCCATGGAGTGCTGCACCCTGTCTGCTCCCCCAGCCTTGCCCCCAAGGTGCCCCAGGGACAGCACTCTCCCTGTGGTGTATCCCAGCCTTATCTTGCCCTGCATTCCTGCACACTGATGTTCAACTACCCCTGAGCTGTTCTTTGCATTTTTTTTTTAATCTGCCAAGAGTCTGATGATTTCCAGTGCAGGCTGCCAAGCTCAGGAAGAGATTAAGTCTTTCTAGGTCTTAAGCCTAGCTTATTATGCACATCTCCAGTTGTCCTTTTTTTACCAGACTCCCAGACATCTTCAAATGAAGGGTAGCAAATAAGACACACACACACACAGATCCCTACATGTGGAAAGGAATAGAAACATTTCCATGGACCAATGTGGTGAACAAAGCTGGAAAAGAATGGAGGAAGGCAGTATCCATCCTACTGGGAATGTGAGATTATACTTAAGGAATGTAAATAAATGCAGTTATTCCCCCCAAAATTAGATCCAAATGAAGACAGCTTAGAAATGGCAAAGACCCTTGAGGTTAGTTTTGCAATCTGTACTTCCTTTACTATATTTTATTATTTCTTCCCCCCTTGGATTTAATTAGCTGCAGTGCACCCTAAAAAGAGTCTCAGAAATTCCTAACATACTCTGGACTCTTTCCAGTCATTAGAGGAGCCTGCCTTCATTATGAATTGATCTGAGTATGACTGTGAATGTAAACAGCATTGTAACTGCACCCTGAGTCCACAGCTAGTCAGAAAGATAAAAGAAAATTCTCCCTTTTACAAACTGCTGGTTTATCCCAAAGAAACATGCACATTCCTTCTGTTGCAAAACCCTCAGTTCACATGTGTTTTTTTTCCCTCAATATTAAGCACACGTATTAATACAGTTATGTTGTTTTAGTATGTAATATATTACTTTTGGCCTTTTGCCCACAGGGGAACAGAATGGGCCACTTGTAATTAACAAAGGCATTCACTGTTTGACTGTATCTTATCTCTACTCTCTCTTCTGTCTCCTGCTTGGAAAAACAGACATCACAGTGGTTGGTCAAAGCAACATTTTTTCCACTGGAACATGACCAAGCCCATACTGAAATTGCAGAAGCCAACTAAATGTCTCTGATTTACAGATTAATAAGGGAACCCTGTCTCCTGACTTGAGAGGGTCAGCAAAAACAAGCATCAGAAAAGGGAAAATGTTTGCACAGAAAATGTATGAGGATTGTAAATGACCAAATGCTGGGAACACACTACTACAATTACCTGCTATTCTCAACTGAACACCACAACTGTGCTAGCTCTACTGAGAAGTAATGCTTCAAAAGACCAAAGAGCCTCTGCCTCTTTGCTCACAATCAATCTGATGTTAGCAGAAACACTTTATAAACTAAGTTATAAAATTAGCATAGAGCCTTTAACAGGCTCTCAGTAAAACTGTCTTCATTTTGTATAATCCAATCTGCCATTCACTGTGATACCTTGAGGACTATAAAATTGATAAAATAGAATTTCTTAGCCTAAATTGTAGAGTAAAAGCCTTAATGGGGTTCATGGAGAAGGGCCAGCTGTGGAATCAGACAACAAACTCCAGCATGCCCAGTTAATACCTGACCTATCTGCAAATCACCGGGAAAATGCAACTCTGCCTCAGAAGAAAAATTGGAGCCAGAATAAATGGATGGAGCAAGTCCTCAGGCTGGATCAGCCTTTGCTGGAGAGAAGGTGCATTTTGGTGGAAATAATGGAAGCTGTGGTAAAAAGCAATTGTGTGCATAGCTTCCATCAGGAAGAAAATTAGTGCTTATCCACCAGCTGGGAGGCTCTGGAGTTTTAAAGCCCTGGGGACAGCAGAGATCTTCTCCAGGAGGACTTCCCACAAGGATTCCTCTCTCCAGGGAAATCTAGCAGAAGGGAAAGGGAGGCAATACACTAAAACTCTTCCTATTTTCTTTATTTCTGTCCTGACATTAATTTCATAACACAGCAACAGCAGTTCTGTCATTTTGTCCATTGCAGCCAGGCAAGCATAGGTAATTTACTGCTTGGTTTAACTTGGTAAATAAGTGCTAAACCACCAGGAGAAGAGGCGCTTAATAAATCCAGAGAAGAAATTAAAATAATTCAGAGTGAGGATGCAAAGGCAGCCAAAAGGAGTTATGGTTCCTGGTGTGAACACCACTGCTCTGCAGAGCTGGTCTCACTGGCATCCTACCACGCTGAGTATTCCTCTCACTGTCTCCACAGCACCACAGCCTTGTCCAAATCCTTCTCTGTGGGAAGCACTCCTGCCATGTGCCAGACAGCAGTTTCCAGCCCCATGTGGGAGAATGCAGACATGCTGAAAGGGCCCCCCCTGAATCCTCACAGCTCTCTCTCAGGGGCGTCCCACTGTGCCAATGAAACTTTGAAAGTGTATGTACTCATCTGCATCCTGCATGGATGAGAAAAGCCTGCAGCATAAAATCCTGGCACTGGGGCTTTGTTGGGGTGCCCATTCCCAGGGCCTGGGGGCTGCCAGCACCAGGCTGTCCCCAGCACCCACCCTCAGACACAGGCATTGTACCAGCAGCTAAATGAATGGGGAAGTTTTCTCAGAAGGAAGGGTATAAAGATCTGAATTGTGCAGGGGAGCAAAGTTTTCATCTATCAAAACTGGCATACCTGGAGTCTGTGGCAGGTAGCAGTAACTTCAATGCAAAACAGCAACCCTTCCCAAAAGGGAGGCACGCTTCCTGGCCTCCCATCAAACCCCAAACTGCTCACTGAACCGCCTCCAAGGGCAGCAAGGACTTTATCTGTCACTAGGAGATAACAGAAAACATGATTTAGCTGACTGTAGCCCACGGAGACACTGAGGGGATTTGGATTCAAGAGATCTCAGTCCTTGGATTCACAGAGACCAACCACTTGAGCAGGGCTGTGTCTCCATATGGGGTTTCTGCTCAAGAGGCCAGTCCTGGCCCTCTTCTAGATAACCCCACTAGCCTGACCACTAATGAAGCCTGATAATGCTCCAGCATCATAGGATGCATTGTGCAGGCAAGCAAAGTGTAACAAATTGTAAATGCCAATAATGATTCATCACCGGACCTTTCCCGTCACAGCGTACGTCACAGCACGCGTCACAGTTGAGACGGCCACCGTACACAGAGCATCACCATACAGTTCCAGAAGGCTTCAACCCACACATACCACTGCAGAAGGCTTCAAGTATCTGCCCTTCTTGTCCTTCAGCCCAGCCTTTTATACCCCTCCTGTCCATGCATTGCACCCGTGTGCCCTCTGCTCCCTTTGGTGATGGGTCAGTGCCCCTGGGCACTCCATGGCTCATTGCTGTCAATGCTGCTCACCTGCTGCTCACAGCTGCAGCCCACTGGGGATGAGGCTGGACACAGCCCCACCCCAATCACCACAAACTGTGTATGTACACCTTCCCCCTGAAAAGAAAAGCCATGACAAAACGTCATTGCTGAGCACAAGGGGACATTTTGGATGCACTGTGTCACACAAAAGATTTAGATGTGTAAGCAAGCATGATTGAAAAAGGAGTTCCTTATATCTGAAGCTTAGGCTCAGAATCTTTCTTAGGAAAAAAGAGACCATATCAGGGAGAACGAGCATTTTTGGTATTCATAATTTCACAGTTAAGAGAGAATGGATTTACATGGATGGATGGCTAGATGGATGGATGGGTGGCTAGATAGATACAGACAGACATGTATTATTTATTATCTTATTATGTTATAATATATACAACTACTTTTTAAACATGACGGTCATTGTTACAGCCACAGGCTTGTTTAGATGTCTCTTAAATATGAAAAAAAAGCTTTTTCCCCCCAGATATGTCTCAAAGTTCACATCTAAACCAGAAGTGACATGGGAAAATGTCTTTTTGGGCAAACTTAGCTTCCTTTGAAGTGTCTGTAACTCTGAATCCAAATCCCTAGTCTTAATTGGTTAGACACCTGATTTTGCTTTCTTCTAAGGATTATTTAAAAATTCAGTACAAAGACATCAGATCTGCAGTGCTGTCATTATAAACTTAAGCTAGTGAGGCACCAGAACAAGAAAGCCATCTTGGGAGTTAACACAACTTCAGCTGAATGCTTTGTATTTGCCATTTATTTTTCTGATTCACTTTAATAAATGAGACAGATGCAAGCATCATATCTCTGAAAAGTATCTTGCTGATAACTGCAACAACCTTATTGTATTTTACTAAGCAAACTGATTAAAACATAAAATTCCTAGGGCTAAAATTTTACATGTGAAATTTTCTTTTTTATCTTTCTGTACTGAAGCTCATCTTTGTAGGAAATTCAGCAATCCCGTAGCTCAAAAGATGCATTATCTAAAAAAATGGACCTTTATTAAAGGTTTATCGATCTGCACTCTACATAAAAATAAAGAAAACCTTTCAATCATCATTAAATGGTAGATTAGTGAATCTCCCAGCCTGTAATACATTTTCTGGCAATTTTCTCTTGGGCAGATTTGCAAGTAAGAAAAGAAGTTTCCCAACAGAGATGAGCTACATGCAGCTTTACAAGCCAGGGAGCTTAATCTAGTAAACACAGCTGATATGGACAGTCGTGACTTGAGCTGGAAGGATAAAATGGGAAGAGAATATTCTCCTGTGCAGGGGCTTGGAAGAACAAACCAAAGGGGAAGAAAGGGGCTGTTCAACAGCACAGCCAAGGGACCCTAAGCTAGAGCCTCCTGTATGTCTTTCCCATGAGTGTGGGTGATCACACTGCTCTGCTCCTGGACAAGCAAGGGAGCAGGATGATCAGAGGAGTTCCCACAGGCAGGATCAGGGGTTAAGTACTGCAAAGTTACACCACCAGCAAACTGCAGTGATGCAGAACGAGGTATTTGCATTTCTGCCACTATGACTGCTGGCAGAGCCCAGACATCTCACTTGGCCTGTGAGACTCATCACCCACCCCGTGTTTGTCCAGCATTCCAGTTTTTGAAAACAGGCATTTGAATACCGTAGCAGATGACAGACATCTGGCTCTCCAGAAGTACCTCCAAAGAGGAGAGGAATCTATCTTTCTTTTTGGATTTGGTGCTACTTGGATAATTTACTGCTGCCAGATCTACTAGGTATGAAGGAGCATTTGGGTGGTTTTACTACTGTGTAAAATTGACAGCTGATCCAGAGCAAAGGCAGAGCATGCCAAGGTAGCCATGAGAGCATCTGGGGACAAAACGGGACCCGTGGTCCCTCGAGCCCCCTTGGGTGATACATCTCTGACATCAGAGGTACATGCAAAGTGCAAGGGCAGCTCACCCACACACAGAAGCAGAGGCAGCGCTACAAAACACAGAGCAGCATTAAAAGTGCATCAGAAACGTTGCAACAAGTATATTCCAAGCATCACAGCAGTAGTTTTATTTCCAAAAGCATTCCTGGGAACAGGAGGTCATAGCTCCCGGCTACTTCCACCATCGGGGTGTGGATGGCTGCAATTCAGGCGCTCCCAGGCTGCAGGCAGCACTACTGCACACCAGCCATGAGGATGTGGGGGCTAACCTAGAGAGTGCCTGACTGCACACACAACCCTTTGAGCATTTCAACTTGAAACTGAACAACAGAAATGATCAAGGAAGAAATGTGGAAATTTCCGTGCAGCTTTACTAATTAAAATCATCTTATGGATACTCATCCCAAACTAATTCTTCACAGTCTGCCACCTCACCAACTTTAAAGAAAATAAGTGTTCTTTCTTCAGATGTTTAGGAGCACAGCTCAATTTTTCTGTCCTCATGTCTTTAAAAGGGCTTTACCTCTGGGCAATGTTTGGTCTTAAGGTACAAAATCTGCAAAAATAATTACACACCTGCTTTAATTTATGCAGCCTAGGTGAAATCCTAGTTGGCCATAAGATGCCCAGATCTTATCTTCCAAAGATTTTCTTTAACATCAATGGACTATTCAGCCAGTAAAGCAGAGCATGTGCTGGATCAGCCCATAACTTGGTTTAATCCTGTTCCTCCTTATTGAAAGGAGGCAGAGATGCATGTGCTTTCCAAGGCAGCTACAGGGAAACCTGTAACTGGAGCAGCCTTAATGTTTACACTAATGAAACATTGCAGGTCCTTGTTAAGGGGCCATATTTTATAATTAAGCTCTCACTGATGTTAGGGAACCTGGGATAGTAACACACTTATTATATTAGTGCCTGAAAGCACATTGTAAAGGAACTTATTTCCCCATTAGTGTCAGAAGTAGTCATCTGAACAGAGACATTTGCACTCGAAGCAGTGAGGGGTTTTAACTTTTTTTTTACTGCATATATATGTGTATGTGTATGTGTACATACACACAGAGAACCCTGTCCTTTCCTTTGACCCCTGGATTATATGATACACAGACAGCATCCAAAGAAGGTCTATGAAGATGGTGAAGGGCTCTGAGGGGAAGCCTAATGAGGAGCTGCTGAGGTCACTTGGCTTGTTCAGCCTGAAGGAGACTGAGGAGGCCTCACCACACTCTGCATCTCCCTCATGAGAAGAAGTGGAAAGGCAGACACTGATCTCTTCTCTGCTGACCTCTAATGAACTCAGGAAACAGCATGAAGCTGTGCCAGGAGAGGATTTGGTTCCATATAAGGTTAGATATTATGAAAAAGTTTTTCCTCCAGAAGGTGGTTGGGCACTGGCACAGCTCCCCAGGGAAGTGGGTTCCAGAAGAGTTCAAGAAGCACTTAGACAACACTCTGAGGCACATGGTGGGATTCTTGAGGTTGTCCTGTGCAGGGCCAGGAGTTGGACTCAATTAACCTTGTAGTCCTATCCAACTCAGGATAGTCTATAATTCTATGATTCTATTTAGCAACAGTAACATGAATTCAGATCTGACTGAAGCTTTAAATTGATTTCCTCAGCTCTTTAGGTTTCAGTCAGACCATAGCTTAACTTCAAAATAACCAGAAAAATGCTGCATACATCAGAAGAGCATTGCTCTGAGACTTTATCTTGCATAATTTTACTGTGAAATATTCTCAAAGTTTTCAGTATTTCAACTGAGAGATGAGATGCACCTGTCTGAATGCAAACCTTCCAAACTAATATCATGCAGATGAGATACAAAGGAGCATTTTCCCAATACAAGAGTTAATGGTTCCAGTCATAAATCTTGTCTCATGGATTAAGCCCAGAGGATCAAATGCAGAGATTTATTACTTCATTTATTACTCCATCTGAGTTAATCACTTTCAGGAAATAGTTCATTCAGTGAAACTAGAATGCTTTTTTATAATCAGGTCATGGATTTCTCAGACATACTTGTTATTTTTTATGACTGTTTTATAACATTTATAGTGCCAAGTGGGGCTGCACATACAGCAAACCTACCAATGCCCCATAAAGGATATGGGTTCAAATTTGGAGCCTACCCCTACTTTCATGATTTGTTAGGCTGCATTCCTTCCTGCCTCCAAAATTTTCTTGTCCCAGATCCAGCACAATTTCCTCCACCTCCTTCCACTAAAAGCAGTGAGTTTCCTCTGTCCCCACCACCTCCAGTCTTTCCTGAAGTGCAGGTATTGGTAGCCCATGGCTTAACAATCCTCAATCAGCATTTTTAGAAAACAGCTGCTGCTGTCTCTGCCCACAGGTCGAGATCCCAGAGATATCTGAATGACAAACCCTGCCAAAACCTACATTTCACAAATGTCCCAAACTTAACAGGGAAAAAACTGCACAAGGCTTGTAGCTCTTGGAGTGCATTTCTTTTTCAGAGGATAAAGACTTGATAATAGGAAGCCTTCCTCCATAACAAAGGTGTAATTAGCTTTTCTGTCCCTGTTCATTTAGCAGTGGAGTTAAAAACGGTGGATATAATCAGTGGAATGTTGCTTAGACACACTAATGCAGCAGTGATGAGATCTAATGTAATGCTTTAGGATGCCAAAACAGAAGCAAACTCCACATCCAGAGGAACTCAGCTAAATTGTTTTCCAGGCTCAAAATAAATACAAACAGACTGGCATTTTCCTTATCAGGGACCAAAATTT
Organism: Agelaius phoeniceus; assembly: GCF_051311805.1. Taxonomy (NCBI): domain Eukaryota; kingdom Metazoa; phylum Chordata; class Aves; order Passeriformes; family Icteridae; genus Agelaius; species Agelaius phoeniceus. Next base: position 23,445,699 of record NC_135268.1, read on the forward strand.
TAATGTGATTAATTCTTCAATTTAGCTGTAGTTTATTTTGCATTAGAGATAACAGCAAGGCTGTGGGTAAAATCCAGCTCACTCCTGCTCCTGACTATTAATAATGTGCGCAGATCTTTTTCACTCCCTGAAACCAAAACAAACCAAATTACAAAAAACAACAAAACTATAAAGGAGCTCTGCTTTATGGAAAATGCATTTAATGTATTTGCCCTCTTCTTCCCAGAGAACATCTCTCTTAAACATTTTTGTTAGCACTGCACGTAAATCAGATTTATCTTGCTATTCAGTGTGACTTTTCCCTCTAGTTTTTTTAAAAAGGACTATCTTGGATATGTAAAGTTACAGAAATGCAGTACAGAAAGTATGAGAGCATAGCAAGCACAGCAAACACACACTACCTAGATACACTCACAGAGATTACATAAAAAGACCCCAGAATGGTTTTCAATTTTTTGCACTGGTATCTTGCATTACTCAGAGCCTAGATAAGACAGTCACAATGGAGCTCCCCTCACTCTGGGTATTGCACAGGGATGTAGCAAGGGAGAATGCAGGAACCACAGGAATATTATGCCATCCTATACTTGTATGTGCTGCATGAGTTGTGGCCAAGGGTGAGGATAAATGCTACAACACTCAGCAGTGAAAAGAAGCCATCAGATTGGGCCTGGGAGAATATCCAGGGGATTAGGTTTTCTGTATATTGCCAGCTCAGCTGCAAGACTTTCTACCTGTATCCCAGGATTGGTGGCTAATGTTTTTCTTGCTCTTCTCCCACTTCTCTTATTTGTGAAACATTATTATATATTCACTCACACACATTTTCTTCCCTTGCTTTCTCAGACACCGTTTTGAACAGGCACAAAAGGGACAAAAATGTTTCCAGATGTGCATCAGGCTCAGAGCAAAATATCCTCCTGCCTCCTTTTTATCACCTTATTTATACATGATTCCTTGTCATGATATACAGGTAAATAATTATGGTTAAAGCAGATGTTCATGTGAGGCAGAAGGGAATAAACCCCTGCTATGACACCATGGAGGGCAGAGCAGCAATGCCTCTTTTACTAGCAGAAGTACAGGGTACAAATTAAGTGCTCTGAGGATAATGTGCTCTTTAGAAAATACAAAAGCTTTGCTTTGTCTTGGATCCAAGAGTGTAGCATCAAATCAAGCTTAACTAAGGCTCTCTCAATCCACATAAAGCCTCAGGGGACCCCAGGAGCCGAAAACTGCAGTATGTCAAAAGAAAACCACGCAGAAATTGCAACAGCACCAGCTCCGAAACTCCAGCAGCATTCCAGTGCCCTGCCAGGCAGAGCAATGGGACCATGTCTGCTGCAGTTTAGTCTTTATACTGAAGAGATACTGGTTTGGTTTTCCTTTTTTTTTTTTGCCTCCCTCAAAATCCTGAAGGGACCAGCACTGAAAAAAGGGTTGATCATTTTCTGTAGCAAAACCACATAACATGGGAGGTCATTTAACCCCACAGAGATTGTATGATAACAAGCCACAGAAAATCTGATGAAGAATCAACAGTGGTAGTTGTGATGACCCACCAGAGCTTTGCTTAAGTATTTTACATTTGGCTATCACCTAAAAAGAAAAGCTAGCTAATCAACAAGAATGAATCCATTTTTGCAGGAAAGAAGTACATTTTAAAGGTCTCTAAAATGGCAAAAAGAGTGAGCAGCAGCAAAATACTGACATATCATCAGATTCTTCAGAATACCAGCAGGATCCTACTGTTCTGCTACCTGGTTTTAGTTGCCTCATCTTTTTACACTAATTTTCTATGTGCTCAGAGAAATTTGATAGTGTGGAACAAAAAAATTCAGCAAGAGGGAAGAGAACTGTAAACTCAGAATACCTGCCAGCTCGCCTAACCCTCCAGAGAACTTCATAAAGGCAAGGAAAAAAAGTTATATTGCATTTCACAGCTCTAGGGAGAACCACATCTTTCTGGACCACAGCACCAGATGCATAAGAAATGTACTGGCAAAGGAAATCTTATTTGTAGTCCCATGTGTCACAGTATCTCAGCCTTGCCTGCTCTGGATCAGGACAGGTTCCCAAGACTCTCTTTGGCCCCTCTGACTGCTGTGGTCTCCAGCCAGTGTTGAGCAGAACACTCTCTCCATGAAGATTTCTGCCTGCTTAAAAAACCACAACTTCCCATAAAATTTGGACTGAGTAAAATTGAGAGAAAGAAAAGTGGGGCAAGAGCAGGAGGGATTACCTCCTCCTCCAGGTCCCTGAGTATATGGATGTGTCAGAAGCTGATGGGCACTTCTGACAGGTTGCTCCCTTGCAGGACCTCCATGGGATTTGAAAACAGTTTGTGGAGGGAAGGTGACAGTTTGGAAAGTGAAGCACCAAGTCTGTCAGTCATGAAGACAAAGAGAAAAAATCCAAACAAAAAACGGCAAAGCTGCTGTCTCATTCCCACTTTGCTGGGATTTTTTTGTGCTTGGCAGAAGAAAGAGCCTGTAGAAAACAGAGCATTGCAGTGAAATTTCCAGAAGTCTTTTGTCCTTCTGCTGCAGCTTTCTCCCTTGCCTTGTGAAAGGCATTTAAGGAAAAAAAAAAAACCCAAAACATTTACTAAATGAATTGTGCAGGATTGTCATTTAGCTTTTCAATATTGTTTAATTTTAATTTCTTTCTTAATTTTTCCTTCATCACAATGAACCCATTGGGAACCAGATGTGAGAAGGAGATTATTTTATATTTTAATCACAGCAGAAATTATTTATATTAAATATTTCTATAGAATGGCTCAGGTCACCTATTAAGTTAACCCACACAGACACCCCTTAATAAGGCACGCTCTTCATTATCATCCCTAGAGATACAGAATGCACCATGAAAGCCCCTGTGACATCCAATACTGTGGAGTAAGACCTTTTTTTGCAGTAGGACTGCGATTGTACAAAGCCAACACAAAATCAATACAGCTGACTAATGAAGCATCCCTTTGCTTATGTAGCCAGACCCTGAAGTTGCTAAAAGCCATCAGCCTAGGGCTTACATCAGCTGCTCTGGGATCCCTTCTGGAGACGAGCAAAGGTGTCAATGGGATAGAAGGTAAAAGATTTCTCCTTGAATCAAACTGTGGCCACCTAATTTCCTTTTGAACAGAGAGATGATACATGGAGCACTCTCCAGAGCCCTGGCAGGGACAGACCTGCACAGGGACAAGGGATGCCACAGTCCAGTATTTCTATTTCCAAAGCAAAAAAAAACCCAAACAAAAACAAAAAATAATTACAAAACTGACACACTGATTGGTAAGGGTTTACTAACTGCAGCACTCTGGCATAAATCTCGAAGTCCCTGAGTTTCTTAGCAATTTGGAAGGATTAATTTTGCCTACTACATATTCTGGACTGTCCTAAGAACTGCCGTTAGCAAGTGGGTTTGGTTAATCTTTTGATTAATCTTTTTTCAACAGGGGGAATTGGTTTTGCCACTCAATTACTATACAGCAGGCTAAATTCTGTTCTCATCATTCGACTTATAAATCTCCCTGTTATTTTTTTTTTCCCTGGCTTTTCTAAAAACACGCTATCAATAAATAATAGAGAAAAAAAAAACCTAATTCATACTCAAATTCTTAGAATACAAAACCCGTGCAGATGACAGCATATAGGTCACCAGCTGTAGTGCAGCATAATACAGAATCTGCAGACATTCTGTTAGACAATTTCAGCAATGAGGAATACATGATAGCATAAACAATTTCACACAATGATCACAAAATGAACCTGCCCTTCCATTGCCCTCCTATTCTTCTACAGTTGTTTCAGATTTGCCTCCTTATTACAAGAAAATGTGCCTCCTGATTTTATTAGCCAGCATCTGAGAGAATGCTCTGTGTGACAGATAGCAGACAGCAAAGCAAGATGTAAGTGTGACTCAAAGCACAAAACAGACTTTATCTTGTAAAATCCCAGGCAACGAGCACCAAGGTGCCACACTCTTGTGTTACTTGCTATATAAGAGTGAATTTTTTATTTACTCTAAACACAGTTACCTGCTCTTACCCAAAAACTTCCTATCCTAATTGAGATGTAAATTCCAGGATTTTTGCTTAAATATTCAAGGCAGAGAAGAGACGCAAGAAGGATACATTATACATCCCAGAAATGCTATGCAGCAGTAGGGACACAAGGGAAATTCTGAACAATGACACCAGGACAAATCCCTCTGTGGCACAAGGATCCTCTGAAAGAATGACATATAGCCAACTGAACTTCTGCTTTTAAGATCAAGCCTGAAAAATCAACCCTATGAATGGCATAAGACCCTTCAAGCCAGTATCAGTGGTATTACCTGAGAAAAGCCCTCCTGCAACTAAATAGAGAGTCAGCCCAATTGATCTGTCTTGAAAATAAAGGTATAAATGTGGCTTGACTAAATTTGAGTTGATGGCCCTAGGGAAGGCAGATATTTCAAACCAGATGCTTAGACCATTAGACCATCTGCTTTAGAAGTGTATGAAGAGCCAACTGCTACAATGGAATTACGTACCTCTCTCATTTTCTCTTTAAATCAATAGGTCTCTTTACACAAAGTATTTATATTGGGCACTTTACTTTTTCAGCTCCTTCTGCACTTATAAATCTTAAGGATCTCTTCCCTCAGTGGACTGTGAGGAGAACAGGAGTGCTACTTAATTCCCACCAGGCAATGGTGTATCTTCCTTCAAATTATAAAAACAGACTAATATTTATCAAGGAGTATTCACTTTTAAAAGCATATCACTACTTTGTGCAAAATCACATCAAAACATTGTCAAAATAATTTGTTATGTAAATGGATTTCACATGTAACACTGCTTTCTTCCCTTTATCAAATGAAAGCAGTCTGTATCTTGACCTTGAATTCTGGGGATATACGTAACTTAGAATTTTTTGCAAAGTAACTTAGAAGAATGAGTTATTTAAATCATACAGGATTTGTTTTTTTTCTTTCTCATTCACTGACTGAGTCACTTTTATAAAAAATGAAAAATAGAAATTAGGGAATAGCATGTAGCAGGTAGGAAACAACAGACCATTCATAAAATTCATAAGCTGTAGGTACTTTGGGGACCCATGAGTCCCCTCAGGTCATTCCTCAGTAACTTTGGGATTTTGATGCTGGGTTTCACAGTGCACAGAGCCACTCACCACCTTGATCAGTGCTTTCTTTTTACTTCTCTCTCTCAAACATTAAGCAATTAACCTAACCTCAAATAACAAAATTTAAAAGGAAATAAATAAATTAAATAACTTTATGATCA